>NW_027507686.1:149472766-150804554 GCF_037356315.1 Lithobates pipiens | reverse complement strand
GAGATGTTGTGGTATGACCTTAAAAAGGCCGTTCATGCTCGAAAACCCTCTAATGTAACTGAATTAGGACAATTCTGCAAAGATGAGTGGGCCAAAATTCCTCCAGGACGCTGTAAAAGCCTCATTGCACGTTATCGCAAACGCTTGGTTGCAGTTGTTGCTGCTAAGGGTGGCCCAACCAGTTATTAGGTTTAGGGGGCAATCACTTTTTCACACAGGGCCATGATGGTTTGGATTTTTTTTCACCTTTAATAATAAACACCTTCATTTACAAATTGCATTTTGTGTTTACTTGTGTTGTCCTTGACTATTGTTTAAATTGGTTTGATGTTCCGAAACACTTAAGTGTGACAAACATGCAAAGGAACAGGAAATGAGGAAGGGGGCAAACACTTTTTCACACCACTGTACGTCAATTTGGGAAGGAGGAGCATTTTGTAAGCCGCTAGTCTTCCATGCCATGTGATATAATGTTTCTTAATTCTATTCATGTCCGATTGCAATGATTCAAATAATGGGGGGAAATTAGCTTGAAATAGCTGGGTGGTTGAAGGAGTAAGGTTTGTGCCCAAGTACTTAATGGAATTGAAAGCCCATGGATATGGGAGAGCTTCCTGAATTTGAGATTTCACGTGATCATCTACACCAATTCCTAAAATGCAGGACTTATTTTCGTTTATTTTATAATATGAGGCCTCCCCAAACTGTACGATAATGTTGTGCGCTGCCATGATAGAATTAAGGGGATCGGAGAGAGTCAAAATGACGTCATCCGCAAACAATGAAAGTTTGTGATGAGTTGCCTGGGAGATAATGCCCTTCACTGCCATCTGTTTTCTAATGGTTTCGGCAAAGGGCTTCATTACTAAGGCAAAAATAATGGGGGATAACGGGCACCCTTGCCTAGTACCGTTTGAGATAAGGAATTTTTTGGAAAACATCCCCTCAGTGTACATATAGGCAGATGGGGAAGAGTATAAGGCTAGTATGGCCTGATGAATGCGTCCTATCAATCCAAATTTTTTCAGAACTTCAGTCAGATAACCCCAATGTATTCTATCGAAGGCCTTCTCTGCAACCAAGGAGAGAAGCAGAGAAGGCCTTCCCTACTTTTCAGCCGAATAAATTAGATTTATTAATCTTCTAGTTGCATCATTAGCCTGTCGGCCTAGCACAAAGCCAACCTGATCATAGTTGATAAGACCCGGTAGCAATCTCGCCAGCCTACCAGCAATCAGTTTTGCATATATTTTGATATCTACGTTCAATAAAGATATCGGTCTGTAACTTTGTGGAAGGGTGGGGTCCTTACCCTCTTTTGGTAACGTAATAATGGATGCCGTAAGCATCTCGCTCGGAAAGGAGGCAGCGGACATTGCGGCCCCAAAGATCTGTTGCATGTGCGGAGATAATTCTACTTGGAATAGTTGATAGTACTCAGCCGAGTAACCATCTGGGCCCGGCGCTTTATTGTGGGGCATACTGCCAATAATTTTGATTTTTTGTTGTACTAACCTTTCTCGAAGCTGGTCCACTAGCAGTTTCCCCGCCTTGTTGCTATATCTATAGCTATGAGCTTTAAAAAAACGAAGGCGGTTCTCCTGCTGCGAGACCAGCATTGCACGCAATTCTTGTCGCACCGCAAACAGGTCTTCCCTAAGTTTTGGTGTTGTGTTTTGTTTGTTTAAAGACTCCAGAGTCTCTATTTTCTCTAGTAGACCATTGATCCTTTCTGTCCGCTGCCTCCTAGCCTTAGCACTTAACTGAATCAATAAGCCCCTCATATACACCTTGTGCGTATTCCAAAGGGAAAAGGGATCGACAGAGCATTTATCTGGAAAAATTCTGCTAATGTCGTCTTTAAGTAGTTTGTATTCTCAGGCTGGGAAATGACAGAAACCTCATTTCGTCACCTGTTAGCTCTCGTCGTAGCGCCACGCTCCCCCACCCTAATTGAAATTGGCGCATGGTCTGACCATGTTATTGTATGTATCTCAGATTTAACAATTTTTTGCAGTAAAAATTTGTCAACATGGAACCTGTCAATGCGTGAATATGAATGGTGTACACTTGAAAAAAAAGTATAGTCCCTTTCCGATGCGTGTTGGCACCGCCACACGTCAAAGAGGTCTCCAGAGGAATTTTTTTTTGAGAGATTTGGCCTCCGTGATTTGCGGATGTGCGGGTTAGAAACATCTAACTCACTGTGCATAACAGCATTAAAATCCCCACACATAATCACATGACCCTTTTTCATGTTTGATACGTTTTTCAAAATTTTTTGTAGGAAGCCACTCTGGTTGGAATTTGGAAGATAAACATTTACTAAAGTGTATGTCACCCGGGCAATCTCGCAAATAAGAATAATGAAGCGACCCGACCTGTCCAGGTGAGAGTCTATAAGACGAAAAGGGATAGTATTCTTAACTGCTATGATCACTCCAGCTTTCTTCTTAGGGCCATTGGCCAAGAACACCTGTGGAAACTTGCGATTAGAAAAGGAGGGGTGGTTCCCCGCCATGAAATGAGATTCCTGAAAACAAATTATGTCATTGTGCAGTCTGGTCGCCTCTTTCCATGCCATTTGGCGTTTAAACTGGCTATTAAGCCCTTTAACATTAAGCGAAGAAATGGTAAAAGCCATATTGAATGAAATCAGGCCCAGCCTCCAACACCTAATGGGTCAGCGTGGTTACTCCTATAAGTAGGTTAGGCCCTGTCTCCTCAAGGAAAGTAAAAGAAGCAAGCGAATCAATTCAAAACTTTACCCTTGATGATATGTGTAGAAAATACCTTCAGCAGTATTCTGTGAAAGGTTAGTCACTGGATAAAAAAAATACAAAAAAGGATACAAAAGGAAGAAAATAAAAAGTAGCGATTCCCTAGGGAATCTGTGCTGGCGATAACCCGCTAGATCTTGGGGGTAAAAGTGGGTGTCTGTGAAGACAACAGATCGGAGGAGAGGTAACACTCTTCAAAAAAGAAAAAAAAATCGAACAGCAAAAAATAACGAAGCAAAATTTAAACTCGTTGGAACATGTCCTGAGCGTAAAGGCGAATGAAGTACTACCGTCAAGTTATGCCCTCAGCCGGTTTCAGCATCTGAACTTGCTCGGGTAGAGAGAGGCGATTCCGTTCTTGTTGGACCTGCGGTTTGTGGTGAGAGAAGTTGCCACTCTTCCAGAAGGCGGATACCCTCTGCGACTTTGGCCACGACATACGACTTCCCTTCGAACGTGACTAGCAGCTTGGCCGGATATATCCATCTGTATGGGATTCGATGGTTATTTAGAGGTTTCGTTAAGGTAACCAATTGTCTACGCTGTTGCATAGTGTACGCCGAAAAGTCAGCGAAAAAAGACAGTTCTTTAAACTCAGGAGGTAATTCCTCCCTTCTTCTTGTCACTCGAACGAAATTCTCTTTGATATGATAGAAATGAATCCTTACGATCGTATCTCTGGGCAGGTGCGAGGGAATGCTCCTAGGTCTGGGCAATCTATGAATGCGATCCACCACTAATTCTTCCACAGGAATGTCTGGAAGTGCAGCTTTCATTAAATTGATAAAAAACTCCCGCAACTCCTGATGTTGAACTGTTTCTGGTATCCCATGGATTCTGATATTATTGCGCCTTGAGCGGTCCTCGAGGTCCGCTAATTTTGCCTTAATGGCTGCCATGTCCTCTTCTCTGTCATTGTGGGCATCCACAAGCTCATTAAAGGTTTGGGCAAATTCCCCCATTTTCGTTTCAACATGGGACACTCTGCTAGTTACTGCATGCACTTCAGATTTAAACTGCTGGGTGATAGCCAGTATATCTGCATGCAAGGTTGACCTTAGTGAAACTAACATGTCCTTTAGAGTAGTGTCCAATACCGGTTGATTTAATGTGGGAAATTCAGTAATAGAGTCCTGTAACTCTCTTGTATCATCCATGGAAGAATTAAGAGCACTCACCTCCCCTGTGTCATTCAAACGCTCCTCTGTTCTTTGCTTACTTTTCGCTGGGCTGGTAGATGCAGAGGAGGAGGCAGAGTGTGATGCCTGTAGCGCTACTTGTGGGACGCCATGATCTGTGTGTCGGGCCATCCACCCCCGCTGTGACTGCTGGCCTCGTGCGCCGCCGCCATCTTGGATGGGCCTCTGTCGCTGCTGGACAAAGAAATCTAACATTTTGCCCGGTTTTGTAAGTCCTTTTCTTTTCCGCGATGGCATCAGGGAGGTTGCCCGCAGGTACTGGCAAAAATTTTGGCCGAAAACGAGGACTGGAGACGCTATTAATCGCCTTATTTGCTCAGGGTACAGCGGAGCTTCTCACTCACATGTCCATCCTCTCCGCTCGTCGGCCACGCCCCCCGTGTAAAAGAACTTTGACCTATGATGACACATCCATCATGGGGTACAGGACAGCCAATTGAGACATTACAGCACATGGACACTTGGACATTCCCCCTAACTTATAAATAGACCCGATCCGGCGGCCATTTTACATTCTTTCTTCTGTCACTATAGGGAGAGGTTGCTGTGTGGAGCAGGGAGAGACTGCAGTGACCCAAATCGCTAGCTATTTGGTCCACAAAAGTTCTTTTCAGGACTGGTATAGGTGTTAGGTGTAGTTCGGGATATAGGTTTGAGGCACTGCTGTGCTACTGATTTTTGCAGCAGCCTGTCTTTTGTCAGTGTAGTGAGAGGGACAGGACGCTGTGTGCTGCAGGGACAGTCAGTTTAATCATTAGCTGTTACTATTAGGTCCACAAAAGTGCTATTCAAGTTATTGTTCCAGCAGCCTCTGTTTTTTTAAATAGGGACAGGCAGGAAGCTGTGTGTGAGGCAGTGAGGGACAGTCAGTTTAATCAGTAGCTGTTACTATTAGGTCCACAAAGGTTCTTTTAAGGACTGGTATGGTAATAGGCTTGTACACGTATAATATTCTTTCTTCCAAATATAGAAAGAATATTATACTTGACTGCTGCCCTTCTGCTGCAGTAGTCCTTTATCAGTATAGGGACTGAGGTACAGTCTGCTAATCATTCACAACCTACTTGTTCCACAAAGGTCCTTATAAGGACTGGTAAGGTATAGGGTACTACAGTACATAGGGTTGAGTGAGGTACAGTCTGCTATTCCGTAAGGACTGGTATAGGTCCACAATACATAGGGTTGAGGTGCACTACTGCTGACTGCTGCCCTTCTGCTGCAGTAGTCCTTTATCAGTATAGGGACTGAGGTACAGTCTGCTAATCATTCACAACCTACTTGTTCCGCAAAGGTCCTTATAAGGACTGGTAAGGTATAGGGTACTACAGTACATAGGGTTGAGTGAGGTACAGTCTGCTATTCCTTAAGGACTGGTATAGGTCCACAATACATAGGGGTGAGGTGCACTACTGCTGACTGCTGCCCTTCTGCTGCAGTAGTGCTTTATCAGTATAGGGACTGGGGTACAGTCTGCTAATCATTCACAACCTACTTGTTCCACAAATGTCCTTATAAGGACTGGTAAGGTATAGGGTACTACAGTACATAGGGTTGAGTGAGGTACAGTCTGCTATTCCTTAAGGACTGGTATAGGTCCACAATACATAGGGTTGAGGTGCACTACTGCTGA
Source organism: Lithobates pipiens (assembly GCF_037356315.1). Taxonomy (NCBI): domain Eukaryota; kingdom Metazoa; phylum Chordata; class Amphibia; order Anura; family Ranidae; genus Lithobates; species Lithobates pipiens. The sequence goes on along the minus strand of NW_027507686.1, from coordinate 150,798,945 downwards.
CTGCTGCCCTTCTGCTGCAGTAGTCCGTTATCAGTATAGGGACTGAGGTACAGTCTGCTAATCATTCACAACCCACTTGTTCCACAAAGGTCCTTATAAGGACTGGTAAGGTATAGGGTACTACAGTACATGGGGTTGGGTGAGGTACAGTCTGCTATTCCTTAAGGACTGGTATAGGTCCACAATACATAGGGTTGAGGTGCACTACTGCTGACTGCTGCCCTTCTGCTGCAGTAGTCCTTTATCAGTATAGGGACTGAGGTACAGTCTGCTAATCATTCACAACCTATTTGTTCCACAAAGGTCCTTATAAGGACTGGTAAGGTATAGGGTACTACAGTACATAGGGTTGAGTGAGGTACATTCTGCTATTCTGTAAGGACTGGTATAGGTCCACAATACATAGGGTTGAGGTGCACTACTGCTGACTGCTGCCCTTCTGCTGCAGTAGTCTTTATCAGTATAGGGACTGAGGTACAGTCTGCTAATCATTCACAACCTACTTGTTCCACAAAGGTCCTTATAAGGACTGGTAAGGTATAGGATACTACAGTACATAGGGTTGAGTGAGGTACAGTCTGCTATTCCTTAAGGACTGGTATAGGTCCACAATACATAGGGGTGAGGTGCACTACTGCTGACTGCTGCCCTTCTGCTGTAGTAGTCCTTTATCTCTATAGGGACTGAGGTACATTCTGCTAATCATTCACAACCTACTTGTTCCACAAAGGTCCTTATAAGGACTGGTAAGGTATAGGGTACTACAGTACATAGGGTTGAGTGAGGTACAGTCTGCTATTCCTTAAGGACTGATATAGGTCCACAATACATAGGGTTGAAGTGCACTACTGCTGACTGCTGCCCTTCTGCTGCAGTAGTCCTTTATCAGTATAGGGACTGAGGTACAGTCTGCTAATCATTCACAACCTACTTGTTCCACAAAGGTCCTTATAAGGACTGGTAAGGTATAGGATACTACAGTACATAGGGTTGAGTGAGGTACAGTCTGCTATTCCGTAAGGACTGGTATAGGTCCACAATACATAGGGTTGAGGTGCACTACTGCTGACTGCTGCCCTTCTGCTGCAGTAGTCCTTTATCAGTATAGGGACTGAGGTACAGTCTGCTAATCATTCACAACCTATTTGTTCCACAAAGGTCCTTATAAGGACTGGTAAGGTATAGGGTACTACAGTACATAGGGTTGAGTGAGGTACATTCTGCTATTCTGTAAGGACTGGTATAGGTCCACAATACATAGGGTTGAGGTGCACTACTGCTGACTGCTGCCCTTCTGCTGCAGTAGTCTTTATCAGTATAGGGACTGAGGTACAGTCTGCTAATCATTCACAACCTACTTGTTCCACAAAGGTCCTTATAAGGACTGGTAAGGTATAGGGTACTACAGTACATAGGGTTGAGTGAGGTACAGTCTGCTATTCCTTAAGGACTGGTATAGGTCCACAATACATAGGGTTGAGGTGCACTACTGCTGACTGCTGCCCTTCTGCTGCAGTAGTCCTTTATCAGTATAGGGACTGAGGTACAGTCTGCTAATCATTCACAACCTACTTGTTCCACAAAGGTCCTTATAAGGACTGGTAAGGTATAGGATACTACAGTACATAGGGTTGAGTGAGGTACAGTCTGCTATTCCTTAAGGACTGGTATAGGTCCACAATACATAGGGGTGAGGTGCACTACTGCTGACTGCTGCCCTTCTGCTGCAGTAGTCCTTTATCTCTATAGGGACTGAGGTACATTCTGCTAATCATTCACAACCTACTTGTTCCACAAAGGTCCTTATAAGGACTGGTAAGGTATAGGGTACTACAGTACATAGGGTTGAGTGAGGTACAGTCTGCTATTCCTTAAGGACTGATATAGGTCCACAATACATAGGGTTGAAGTGCACTACTGCTGACTGCTGCCCTTCTGCTGCAGTAGTCCTTTATCAGTATAGGGACTGAGGTACAGTCTGCTAATCATTCACAACCTACTTGTTCCACAAAGGTCCTTATAAGGACTGGTAAGGTATAGGATACTACAGTACATAGGGTTGAGTGAGGTACAGTCTGCTATTCCGTAAGGACTGGTATAGGTCCATAATACATAGGGTTGAGGTGCACTACTGCTGACTGCTGCCCTTCTGCTGCAGTAGTCCTTTATCAGTATAGGGACTGAGAGTTTTGTCACAGGGTCATTTAAAAAATGACAGGCAGAGGAAGAGGCAGGCCCTTCCGCAGGGGTGGTAGGGGTAGGGCAGGAGCAACTGGCTTGAGCCAAAGTGGGAAGTTGCAGAAGGTGCATTCAATTCATTTAAAGGACGCACCAGACTTGGTTGAGTGGCTCATTCAGGCTTACTCTTCTGCACCCTCCTCATTCTCTCGATCTGCACCCTCTTCTTCACTCACTGCTATGTGCACCCCCAAAGACACTACCACCAACAACACCACCACCACCACCACATACCTTCCGCTTGAGTCACAGGAATTATTTTCCGATCCATATCAAGACATTTCTGATGCGCAGCCACTCTTGGTATTGGATCAGGAAGAGGAGGTAGCAACAACCGCCACTCAGCAGTCTGACGACAGTACCCAGATCAGCCCAAGGAGGAGGTTGGTCCCCGGTGTTGCTGCCTACTCCGAGATCTCTACTTATAGCGGTGGGGAAGGTGACGTCGATGATGACGTGTCTAGTGATTTCACGTGGGTGCCCACAAGAGAGGAAGAGGAGGGGAGTTCAGAGGGAGATATGGACCAGCAGATAGGGAGGAGAAGCAGGAATAACTTACATTGCACAGGAGGGACAAAGCAGACTGCAAATGTATCAGGAGCGAGTCATCGACCATGTACGGTCACATCTGGCGCTCCCAGGACACCGGCACATGGCTCCGCAGTGTGGGCTTTTTTTAACGTGTCCGCTGCTGACAATAGCGTTGCCATCTGCAATCTTTGCAGTCAACGCATTAGTCGCGGTAAGCCCAACACTCACCTAGGTACGACCGCCTTAAGAAGGCACATGAGCAGCCATCACCGAGCCCAGTGGGAGCAAACACACAAACACACAAAGCCACACTCCAGGCTCTCACCGTCCAGCCTCGTCTTCTACTTCTCCTTCTCCTCTCTCCTCACAATTGTCCTCAACTCCACCTTCCATCACACCAAGCTCACGTTTTTCTGCAAAAAGGCAGGCTTCTGTGGGCCTAATGTTCAAACGTAAAAAAATGATGATGCCGGTTAACCCTCTTGTCCAACGGTTGACGGCTGGCTTGCCAGAACTCATAGCCCGCCAACTACTGCCATATAAACTGGTGGACTCGGAGGCCTTTCACAAATTTGTGGCCATTGGAACACTACAATAGAAGGTCCCAGGAAGGAAGTATTTCTCACAGAAGGGCATCCCAGAGCTATATGGCCATGTTCAGCGGCAAGTGAATGTATCTCTGGCACACAGTGTCGGTGCCAATATACATCTGACCACAGACACATGGTCTAGCAAACACGGGCAGGGAAGGTATATCACTTTTACTGCCCACTGGGTGAACCTTCTGACGGCCGTCAAGCATGTAACCCATGGCACCCGTGCAGATTTGGTTTTACCGCCATGGATTGCATGCAGGCCTGGCTCTTCTTCTCCTCCTCCTCCTACTCCATCCTCCTCCCTCTCCTCCTCGGCTGACTCCTCCTTTTCCGCTGCTAGCGTCTCTTCCGCTGCGCCGCCCAAGCTCCCTAAAACCTATTCGACATGCCAGGTGAGACGCTGCCATGCCGTGCTGCGTCTGTTGTGCCTGGAAGCCAAGAGCCACACTGGCCCGGCACTCCTTTCAGCTTTGCGTTCACAGCAGATCAGTGGCTAACACCGCTCAATTTGACAGTTGGTAAAGTGGTGTGTGACAACGGTGCCAATCTGCTTAGTGTATTGAAACAGGGCAAAATGACACACCTGCCATGCATGGCACACGTCTTAAACTTGGTCATGCAGCGATTCGTTGTCAAATACCCTGGGGTCCAGGACATCTTGCGGCAGGCAAGGAAAATCTCGGCCCATTTCAGAAGATCTTACACGGCCATGGCTCGCCTTGATGACATTCAGCGGCGACACAATCTGCCGGTCAGACGTCTTATTTGCGATTGCCCCACGCGATGGAACTCAACCTTCTATATGCTTGATAGGCTGCTCCAGCAGAAACGTGCAGTTAACGTCTACCTGTATGAACTCTGCGGCAGAACAGGTTCTGGGGAGCTGGTTTTTTTTCACTGCGCCAGTGGCTGCTCATGCACGACGCATGCAGACTTCTGTGGCCATTTGAGGAGATCACCAAACTGGTCAGTCGAAGCCATGGCGCCATCAGTGACATGGTACCTGATGCCTTCTTTATGGATCGTGCATTGCGTCGTGTCATTGATCAAGCTGTGGAGGAGCAGGAGCGGGAAGATGAGGAAGTCGCAATTCTGGATGAATTCCCAGGGGGGGCTACTCTCTCTGAGACAAGTGAACAACAGGAGTCTGAAGAGGAGTCAGAGGAGGATGGTGCCGGGGTGGATGAAGAGGAGCAAGAAGAGCATACTTTAAACCTTTCTGGGATCCCTGTTGTTGTGCGTGGATGGGGAGAGGAGAACGAAGAGGACGACATAATCCTGGATGATGAGCAGGAGCCAGGCCACCACACCGCTTCCAGTTTAGTGCAAATGGGGGCCTTCATGCTCCAGTGTTTTAACAGGGACCCCAGTATAAAAAGCATAAGGGTCAAGGATCAGTACTGGGTGGCAACGCACTTCCAGGCCTTGCTTCACGAAATGCTGCATTCTGCTTTTGCATGCGCTGGCAGAGGAGCAATTCCCACTCCCAGAGAAGGAGTTGCGGGTACCAATCCAACAGCGCCTGCAAGAAGAGGCCAGTTTGAAGATGTGTTGGTGACTTCTGATATGAGGTCATTCTTTCAGCCGACCCATCGACAGGTGCCATCCGGATCCAGCATCAGGGCACGCCTAGACCGTCAGGTGTCCGACTACATCGGGTTAACGGCCGATGTGGATGTTCTGAGGAGTGATGAACCCCTGGACTACTGGGTGGGCAGGCTTGACCTCTGGCCAGAGCTTGCCCAATTTGCAATTGAACTGTTGGCTTGCCCCTCGTCCAGTGTCCTGTCAGAAAGGACGTTCAGCGCAGCAGGGGGGATCGTGACCGATAAGCTTACTCGCCTAGCTCACGACAGTGTTAACTACCTCACATTTCTAAAAATGAATGAGACATGGATCTCGTGGGAATTCAACACATGTGACCAGTAGACCATGTATATGTCTATAAACAATTTTTTTAATCGAGCACACAGACCTTCTTTCTTCATTTGGCTCACTTCCTTGTCCAAAAAAAGCACACCGTACTATATGCCCGTACCCTCCTTTTGAAGAGGTTGAGCAGTGTCATATTTCTACTGGGGCTGCTTATTATGAGGGGTTCCCACCATCCCTGTGCTGTGCTGACTTCCTCCTGGGGCTGCTTATTATGAGGGGCTCCCACCATCCCTCTGCTGTGCTGACCTCCTCCTGGGGCTGTACCTCTGATGTGCATATTATGAGGGGCTCCCACCATCCCTGTGCTATGCTCATTATGAGGTGCTCCCACCATCCCTGTGCTATGCTGACTTCCTCCTGGGGCTGCTTACGGTGCAGGTGTCAGTGCTGTATATCACGGTGCTGGCGTCAGTGCTGTATATCACGGTGCATGCTGGTGTGAGTGCTTTATGTCACGCTGCTGATGTCAGTGCTCTCTATCACTTGTGCTGGTGTCAGTGCTGTATATCATGGTGCTGGTGTCAGTGCTTTATGTTACGCTGCTGATGTCAGTGCTCTCTATCACGGTGCTGGTGTCAGATCACTCTATCACGGTGCAGGTGTCATTGCTGTATGTCACGCTGCTAATGTCAGTGCTCTCCATCACGGGGCTGGTGTCAGTGCTGTATATCATGGTGCTGGTGTCAGTGCTTTGTGTCACACTGCGGATGTCAGTGCTCTCTATCACTGTGCTGGTGTCAGATCACTCTATCACGGTGCAGGTGTCATTGCTGTATGTCACGCTGCTGATGTCAGTGCTGTATATCATGGTGCTGGTGTCAGTGCTGTATATCACGGTGCTGGTGTCAGTGCTTTATGTCATGCTGCTGATGTCAGTGCTCTCTATCACGGTGCTGGTGTCAGATCACTCTATCACGGTGCAGGTGTCATTGCTGTATGTCACGCTGCTAATGTCAGTGCTCTCTATCACGGTGCTGGTGTCAGTGCTGTATATCATGGTGCTGGTGTCAGTGGTTTATGTCACGCTGCTGATGTCAGTGCTCTCTATCATGGTTCTGGTGTCAGATGACTCTATCACGGTGCAGGTGTCATTGCTGTATGTCACGCTGCTGGTGATCATCTCCTGCACCCTCTTCTTTGCCCTGTAGGTTTGCAAAGTTCACCTCTCATTGAAGTCAATGGGGCCCACCGCGAACGTTACGGTTCGCGAACTATGTATGTATTTGACATAGGTCCAGATATGCTGCTAAGAAACATTTATTAACCTTCAAAGGGGCTATTAACTTCAGCCAATATTTTAATCAGAACAGCCAGTGATGACTCTGGAAGACATCACAACCATGAATCATGAGCTTCGACTGCCCTCCACCCAGTGACACCCCACATGGACACATACTGCGACTCCAGGTAAGAGCAACCGGAAAAGCCCCATAATTATACAACAGGGTGCATTGTAGTTCATCAATCTGGCTATCAGTCCATATAAAAGAGTGCTTTTATCCATTGTTTAATGGAGTAAGAAGTCGTTAGATCGATTTCCTACGTCCTCATAGAAGGGGGCTTGCTAAATATTGATTTTTGATTTAGAATATTATAAAATAAGGAAACACCCTTGATTGCGGTAGAAGGATTTGTAAAATATAGAGATACTCTCCAAGGTATTGTAATGGAGGGGTTAGCAATTGTTGCTAATAAGTGTGAAATCTGGATAAAGGTAAACAAGTCGCTAGATTTTAATCCATATTCTATTTGGCGTGTCCTAAAGGTTTTGAGTGAAGGGCCAATGTGAAGATCATTGACAGTTGTGATGCCTTTGGATATCCAATGTCTGACTTTTAATTTAGGTATTGAGAGATAGGTAAGGGGATGGACTTTGAAGGTGCATTATCTGTAGGAATTTTTAGGAGTATTTTCTAAGCCTGTAATGCTGCTATTATGGTGGGTGAAATCTCTATGAGAATTTGTGCCATGAAGCTGCTGGCCATGAATAGATCAGATATTTTTTTTATTTGGACTTTGATGGTTCTGTAGTTCATACCATCTGGGTTTGTGGTTCTGGGTAAACCACTGTGTTACTTGTGCTAAAATAGCTGCTACATAGTAGTCTTTTATGAAAACATGCCTCACCCCTCCTACGTTCCATGCTTTAATCAGTTATTGGAAAGCGCATCTATCCTTTTTTCCTTGCCATAGGAAATTAGTAATTGAAGATTGTGCTTTAGAGAAGAACGAATTTGGGACTAGGATAAGGAGGGTTTGGCATAGAGATTGTTGCAATATGGTCATTTTAAAAGCTACCAATCTTCCGGACCAGGTCAGTTCCATCTTGGATATAGCATTAAGTTTAGAGTCAAGTTTATTGAGAAATGGGGTGTAGTTTGCGTCAATCAATTGCTCAGGCTTCGATGTCAGTGTTATGCCTAGGTATTGTATTCCCTCTGTGTTCCACGAATATGGGTATTGTGATTTAAACTTAGCTTCCGTAGTTTTATCAATTACCAAGCCTAGTATATGAGATTTACCGTCATTCACCTTATAATAAGAAATACGATTAAACATGTCTAAGGTTTCATGTGCCGCAGCCAGGGAAGGGCCCACGTCTGTCAAAATTAGAATTATGTTGTCTGCGAATAAGCTGATAGTGTGTACCCTATCACCTACTGGGAATCCCTTAATATCAGGATAGCTCCTAATTGTACCAAGATGCCTCTCATGAACGCCTTATGGACATTCCACGGGATAAAGGGGTCTTGAACCAAGCCCACATTGTTAGAAAGAAACTCTTCTAAACGAGTTCAGAGAATTGACTCTTCCTGTTGCAATAAGTTAGGGTTTATTCATCTTATTGGTTTCTGTTTGGTAAATGACAAGTCTGCTATGGACAGCACAATGGAGGCATGGTCAGACCAAGTTATCGTATCGTATTGATGTTGGCAGATTTGGTTTGGAGTAGGACTCCTTGGTCTATTAAGAAAAGGTCAATTCTAGTATAGACTTTATGAGGTGGAGGGAAGTAGATGAAATTGTTTTCACCGGCATGTAAGCAGCGCCATGCATCATACAGATTGTGGCTGAGAATAGAAGGAAGCAGCGTGGGGGTGTGACACTTAGGTTGAGACGTGGAATCCAGTGATGGGTCTGTTGTGACATTAACCAATAGATCACCAACAGACCTTAGAGGTGGTTTTGGATCTTTTTCATTAGTTTGTTGAAAAAATGGACCTGGTGTTTGTTGGGGGAGTACACCGTGACAAACGTGTACGTGGTTGAGTTTAGGTCACAAGTAAGCATTAGGAATATGCCTTGGGGATCTTGGACGCTATTGTGTCTCTGATGGTGATAAGAACTCCTTTGGTTTTTGTGTCTGCATTTGCAGTGAAGATAAAAGGACAAATTCTTATGAGTGCATTTAGGTGGAACCAATGAATTGAAATGAGTCTCTTGCGCGCAAAGTATGTCACTAATATGCAGAAGAGCTTCTTTCCAGATAGACTTACCTTTTGCTGGGTGGTTTAGCATTAATAGATATAACACTAAGTGCCATCTTTTGGAGGAAGTGTGATTGCTAAGATTCTATAATGCCCCGTACACACGAGCGGACTTTTCGACATCCAAACTCCGACGGACTGAGTCCGGCGGACTATCCGATCGTGTGTGGGCTGCAACGGACTTTAGCGAAGCTAAAGTCTGACGGACTTTAGAAATGAAGCATGCTTTAAATTTTCCCGACGGAACTCCGCCGGACCCGGTCCCCTTTGAAAAATCCGCTCGTGTGTGTGCTACTCCGACGGACTAAAACCGACGCTAGGGCAGCTATTGGCTACTGTCTAGGAACTTCCTACGTCGAATCCAGTCGTACGTCATCACGTTCGACTCCGTCGGAGTTTGGTGTGATGGTGTGTGGTCAAGTCCGTTCGGTCGAAAAGTCCGCCAGAACTCCGTCGGAACTCCGGCGGAACTCCGGCGGAACTCCTTTGGAGGTCTGTCAGACTTAATCCCTCTCGTGTGTACGGGGCATAAGAATCCTTTGTTGGGATTTGTGATCTATATCCATCGTAAATAAACTTGGTAATATACTCACTATGTATAATGTGTTTACTGACCATACCTCCGTAGGTTGTCCGAAGGGGAGTCCCACCTTAGTAGTTCATAGTCATAGCCAACTTGTGTTGAAGTGTTCCTTCCAGAAACTTGGTTCCGTCAATATCCCAAGAAGTAGAAAAGAAGATTGTAAAAAGAAAATGAGAAAAACAATAAAACAAGTATAAGTTTGAGGCACCTAACATGGTGCAACAAGTAGGACAGGTGCGGGGTACCTATGGGCAGCTAACTACTGCTAGATTATAATAGGGGGGTTTAGTTCAACCTGACAGTCCCTGACCTTGTTCCCTCAGGGACTAGGGAGCTAAAAAAGGTCCTATTTACGAGTGTGATTTTGTATTTTTTGGCAGTGACTTCTTTCCACTCACACTCGACTTGGCACGGTGTGCTGGTAGTGGGGTTATTGCCAACCGGTTCTGGGAGAATACCCCATTCCTGTAGGAGAGCATCTCCCTTGTCCAGGGAGGATGTTACATAAGTATGGTATTCTCTGGTCACAGTGATTTTTGTCAGGTATCCCACCTGTATGGAATTTTGTGGTTTCATAACTCTTTTGTTACTGTATTCAACTTTTTCCTTTTTTGGAGCGTGTATTGCGAGAGATCCGCAAAGAATTGTAAGTCCTAAAACTGTGCTCCCTGATACTGTGCTGGGATCTGATCTAGTTTCCGCATGCATGACATTAGGATTTCTTTCACATGGAAGAAATGTAAACGTAGGAGTATATCTCTTGGAATGGGATCAGACAGGTGAGATGGTTTGGGCAGGCGATGTATCCTGTCAGTCGTAACATCTGAGTCAGTGAGGCTTGGTATGAGATTTTTTTTTTTTGTAAATGTTTTTTTATTAAGGTTTTTCAACTAAATACATTGAACTTTCGAAAATCTGACAGATGTACAAGAAAAAATAGGTATCCAATTTGAGTCTATAAGTTATACCGGGTAATGTGAAAGAGTTGTAGGTTTCTGCTCTGACTCTCCCAGCACCCCGATTGGGAACATACTGCGCTGGGGGAAGCCAGGCCGAGCATTTTCCTGATGAGCATGAATTCCTGGTGTAGATAGTGTACATAACTATTAGTACGGCATTGTATGTAAACAAGTAATCAACAGTTTGTGTTTAAGCGTTTTATGAAGTTCAGAGAAGTGGGAGGCTTTGAGCGGAATTGGGAGTGTGCGAAATATGTATAGATTTTTGGAAGGACTAGCATTTTGATGGCAGCGATTTTCCCTGCCCACAATGCTTTGTAGTATGAAAGCATGCTAAAGTGATTGAGAATATCGTGGGTGAATGGTAGTGAGACAATAGGATTGGAGAGAAGCAGATTCACATCGTCTGTAAAAAGGTAAATTACATGAGATTTTTGTTGGAATTTAAAGCCTGATATGTGAGGGTGAGATCAGATGGCCTCCGCCAAGGGCTCCATCATCAGTAGACATGGGCGCCGTCAATAAATTAGTTTCATTCTGTTCCGTTACGGTTCGTATTAAAATTAATTCGTATTTCGTGTCCGAAATTCCGTTTCAATTCGTACGAAATACGAATTGTCGTTAGGTTCGTTAACTTGTAGGAACGTGCGTTACGATTAATTTAAAGGCAAAAATATACCTCAATATGACAGTCGATGCTGATGTTTGGTTTTTATCCGAAATACGAAATTCTGTTGAAGAATTTTCGATCCGAAATACGAATTTTCGTTAGATGAGGGGCTCCCACCATCTCTGTGCTGTGCTGACTTCCTCCTGGGGATTCGTAAACAAAAGTTTGTATTTCGTGCAAAATTCGGAAACTATGGCAATTCGTATATCGGATCCTCCCGAATGTACAAATTTAGGGAAATTCGTACGAATTTGAGATTCATACAAAACGAATCGCACATGTCTAATCATCAGGTTGAAAATGGAGGGGGAGAGAGGACATCCTTGACGGGTACCATTCATGATTGTGATGTTTTTGAAAAGTAGACCGGATGTGAGGACTTGTGCAGAAGGATTTGAGTAAAGGGCGAGAATGGCGGATAGAAATTCACCTTGTGAAGTACCGCTTTCATGTAACCCCAGTGGACTCTGTCAAACGCTTTCTCTGCATCAATAGAGAGAAACAGAGAAGGCGTTTTCTGAGACTCAGTGTAGTGGATAATGTTTAGTAGAAGTCTAATGGCATCAGATACTTGGCGTTCTTTAGTAAAATCGGTTTGGTCCTGTTTTATCAGTGATGGTAAAATGTCATACAATCTATTGGCTAACAATTTGGCATAGAGATTGATATCTACATTTAATAGCGATTTTGGGGCGAAAGTTGGATGGAGCGTCATGGATTTACCAGGTTTGGGCAAGGTGATGACGTAACCTTTAAGCATCTCTACTGGGAATGTACCCTTGGACATTGCCTTGTTGAATAAGGGTAGTAAGTTAGGGGTCAGGATGTGTCTGAATGTTTTATAGTAAATATTTGAAAGTCCATCAGGACCTGGGGCTTTATTTAAAGGGAGAGATAATATAGTGTGTTCTATTTCTTCTGGTGAAATTGTGACGTTCAGTGATTGTAGGTTAGAGTTAGAGTTAGAGAGGGAGGGAAGGTTGAGTTTGGCTAAGAAATGATCTATGTCCTCACTTGCAGGTTGTGGAGTTGTGGGCTCATCTTTAGGGTTGTACAGTGAAGAATAGTAATATGTAAACATGTCCGCTATTGAGGGTTTACTATTTTGGAAGATGTTGTGGGATAGAAGATGTGGGGAATTCTGGTTTTGGTTCTCTGTATTTTGAGTCAATTAGCTAGGAGCTTACCTGCCCTATTGTTGTTTGTGTAATAGTTTAATTTAAGTTTCCGCATGTAGTACTCATGTTGGGTGCATAATGTTTCTCTAAGCCCCCGTACACACGGTCGGACATTCTGACAACAAAATCCGTCGGATTTTTTGCGACGGATTTTGTTCGAAACTGGTGTTGCATACACACGGTCGGAAAAAAATTGTCAGAAAATCCAAACGTTCGTAACGTGATGACGTTATTTTGTTATGACAGGACTACGTTCAGGCTAGTAGCCAATAGCTTTGGTCTAGGAATTTGATCTGAGCATGCATGGCACTTTGATTGGAATTCTCTACAAACGATCAGACAAAGTCCGATCGGATCATGTTGTCGAAAAGTTTTATATCCAGCTCTCAAACTTTGTTGGTCGGACATTCCAATGGAAAAAGTCAGATGAAGCCCACACACGGTCGGATTATCCGAGAACACGGTCCGATCGGACATTTGAGGCTAGCGATGAAGAGGGTTTTGACTGGTTTTGGGATTCTAATGTTCAAATTTCAGTGAGAAGAGCTGTTATTTTCACTGAGCGAGAGCGTTGTAACCTGAAGTTTAGTTTTATAAGGATGCCCCGTGTGAATGCTTTGTGGGCGTTCCAGTTTGTAAATGAGCTAGTAGCATTAGGATCATTAAATCAAAAGAATTATTCTAGTTGTTGGGATATCGCTTTCTGTGATTCTTGTATCACTGACTCATTGCATCTCCAGATGTGTGTCGTTGCAAAGCTATTCCCCTCCTCTATTTGAATCAAGACTGGAGCGTGGTCAGACCATGTGATGTCTTGGATGGAGGAGTTGGAAATTCTCTGCAACAACAGCTTGTCTGCAAAAAAGAAATCAATCCTAGAGTAGGAATTGTGTCTGGGGGAGTAGTATGTAAAAGATTTCTCACTGGCATTTTGGCATCTCCAAACACATTTATGAGGAATATAGACAACGGAGGGGGAGATTTGGGACTTTAAATGAAGTACAATTAAGTACCTCCATCCCGGTAATTAATACGCATATAAAAAGGGAAGTTTGGGACTTTAAATGAAGCACTTGGATAGTAAACGACAAAATTATTTCATTGGACCATATTAATTTATTTAATTGAATGTTCAAAGGAACTACTCATTATAAATAAGTCCAATTGAAGATATATATAAATAATGATACAGAAGAAACATAGTATATGACATAATGTATAGTATCCACAAATAATCATACATAACAGTAATAAATAGGTTGGTTAGGTAATATGGCAAAATAATGCCCATGACAGCATATCCGACATCAACACATGTATGCACATGATAGAAAAGCATCCCATAATTATAAACAAAATTTGTAATAAATGGTCAAGGACTTCTAAATAAGTAGTTCGAAACTTATAAATGTGGTTTCGTATACAGGTATAACCCGAGCATCAAAGTACAAAGCTCGACGCGTTTCGTGGGTATCTCCCCACTCATCAGGAGCAGATGCTACCACAGAGTTTCTATAAAAAAATAAAATAAAATAAAAATTATACAAATAATATACTGACCAATAAATTAAGATAGTAAGTACGTAGAACTATATTATGGATAGATATTTTGGTTAGGGCAGACTCACCAGTCCAGGCGTCAAATGCAACGCACAGCGATGGGCGCCAGGCGGGCCAGGGACAAAACCCACTATGCGGGCACTGAGGCGGCAAATAAATGGATACGATATCTGGCACAGAAGAAGTGTATCAGCATGGGAGAGTGTGCTGAAATGGTGTTAATACTAGGAAAAGTAAAAGTGAAAAATAAATAAATCAGTCCACAGCAAGCTTCGCAAGATGATGCACACAAAGCAGAGTGAAGATGAGTAAGGGTTATACAAAAATTAGCTGACATATTGGAAACAGAAAAAGTATGGAAAAGAATGAGTGTGTAGGAATGTGTGGGAGTATGAGTGCAGGGGATATGATAAATGTGATAATGAAGAGTAAGGTAAGTGTAGGTAATAATAACCAAAGAGGAATAATTAATAGACGATAAACACAGGATGTGTCAGTAAGGATAAAAAGAAAGAAAGAGAAACAAGTGAAAAAAGTGGACAAGTATGTACCATGATAACGATCCTGGAACAACAGCCGGCTGACCAGCCAACTGGTGTGTTCGAGCCCCATACAGAGAATGGCCAGACAAGCAGCCATCCATGAGGGGGGTTTAAATATGCCGCCAACGCCATGTGCGTGAGACCGGGTGGGAGGGGCCGCGCCCAGCCCCGGTCATCAACCAGCGACAGGCACGTTAACCCCCTCCCTTCCCGGAAACACGGAGAATGGAAAGACCGAAAACGCCGGCGTGATGTCGTTCAAACGAACGTTACACGCACGGCGTAGGTAACATGGCGTTGATGCGCAGAGTGGAGTCCGCCCGAACCTCCCAATCAAAACGAAAGGGGAGGAGGGGAGGACCCGCTGGCGCATCACAGTGCCCACAAGAAAGAAAAGACCAAGTACCGCCCAACCTCCCAATCGCCTCATACGGAGCACAATAGGCCGGCCAGTGGGTATACATCAAACCTTAATAACTGAATATCCATCTACGGCATATTAAACGGTGTCGGTAAATGCTGTCATTATACAGTATGTGCATGAATAGAAGAATATAATAAATATATGTAGATACAAACAATTCAGTATTAAGAAAAACACTATATTGACAGTTTTGACACAGGGAAGGTAGGGGAACACTACCTAACCCTTTTATCCAAGTGCTTCCATCCCGGTATATATGAAATATAGACAACGGAGGGGGAGATTTGGGACTTTAAATGAAGTACAATTAAGTACCTCCATCCCGGTAATTAATACGCATATAAAAAGGGAAGTTTGGGACTTTAAATGAAGCACTTGGATAGTAAACGACAAAATTATTTCATTGGACCATATTAATTTATTTAATTGAATGTTCAAAGGAACTACTCATTATAAATAAGTCCAATTGAAGATATATATAAATAATGATACAGAAGAAACATAGTATATGACATAATGTATAGTATCCACAAATAATCATACATAACAGTAATAAATAGGTTGGTTAGGTAATATGGCAAAATAATGCCCATGACAGCATATCCGACATCAACACATGTATGCACATGATAGAAAAGCATCCCATAATTATAAACAAAATTTGTAATAAATGGTCAAGGACTTCTAAATAAGTAGTTCGAAACTTATAAATGTGGTTTCGTATACAGGTATAACCCGAGCATCAAAGTACAAAGCTCGACGCGTTTCGTGGGTATCTCCCCACTCATCAGGAGCAGATGCTACCACAGAGTTTCTATAAAAAAATAAAATAAAATAAAAATTATACAAATAATATACTGACCAATAAATTAAGATAGTAAGTACGTAGAACTATATTATGGATAGATATTTTGGTTAGGGCAGACTCACCAGTCCAGGCGTCAAATGCAACGCACAGCGATGGGCGCCAGGCAGGCCAGGGACAAAACCCACTATGCGGGCACTGAGGCGGCAAATAAATGGATACGATATCTGGCACAGAAGAAGTGTATCAGCATGGGAGAGTGTGCTGAAATGGTGTTAATACTAGGAAAAGTAAAAGTGAAAAATAAATAAATCAGTTCACAGCAAGCTTCGCAAGATGATGCACACAAAGCAGAGTGAAGATGAGTAAGGGTTATACAAAAATTAGCTGACATATTGGAAACAGAAAAAGTATGGAAAAGAATGAGTGTGTAGGAATGTGTGGGAGTATGAGTGCAGGGGATATGATAAATGTGATAATGAAGAGTAAGGTAAGTGTAGGTAATAATAACCAAAGAGGAATAATTAATAGACGATAAACACAGGATGTGTCAGTAAGGATAAAAAGAAAGAAAGAGAAACAAGTGAAAAAAGTGGACAAGTATGTACCATGATAACGATCCTGGAACAACAGCCGGCTGACCAGCCAACTGGTGTGTTCGAGCCCCATACAGAGAATGGCCAGACAAGCAGCCATCCATGAGGGGGGTTTAAATATGCCGCCAACGCCATGTGCGTGAGACCGGGTGGGAGGGGCCGCGCCCAGCCCCGGTCATCAACCAGCGACAGGCACGTTAACCCCCTCCCTTCCCGGAAACACGGAGAATGGAAAGACCGAAAACGCCGGCGTGATGTCGTTCAAACGAACGTTACACGCACGGCGTAGGTAACATGGCGTTGATGAGTGGAGTCCGCCCGAACCTCCCAATCAAAACGAAAGGGGAGGAGGGGAGGACCCGCTGGCGCATCACAGTGCCCACAAGAAAGAAAAGACCAAGTACCGCCCAACCTCCCAATCGCCTCATACGGAGCACAATAGGCCGGCCAGTGGGTATACATCAAACCTTAATAACTGAATATCCATCTACGGCATATTAAACGGTGTCGGTAAATGCTGTCATTATACAGTATGTGCATGAATAGAAGAATATAATAAATATATGTAGATACAAACAATTCAGTATTAAGAAAAACACTATATTGACAGTTTTGACACAGGGAAGGTAGGGGAACACTACTTAATCCTTTTATCCAAGTGCTTCCATCCCGGTATATATGAAATATAGACAACGGAGGGGGAGATTTGGGACTTTAAAGGAAGTACAATTAAGTACCTCCATCCCGGTAATTAATACGCATATAAAAAGGGAAGTTTGGGACTTTAAATGAAGCACTTGGATAGTAAACGACAAAATTATTTCATTGGACCATATTAATTTATTTAATTGAATGTTCAAAGCAACTACTCATTATAAATAAGTCCAATTGAAGATATATATAAATAATGATACAGAAGAAACATAGTATATGACATAATGTATAGTATCCACAAATAATCATACATAACAGTAATAAATAGGTTGGTTAGGTAATATGGCAAAATAATGCCCATGACAGCATATCCGACATCAACACATGTATGCACATGATAGAAAAGCATCCCATAATTATAAACAAAATTTGTAATAAATGGTCAAGGACTTCTAAATAAGTAGTTCGAAACTTATAAATGTGGTTTCGTATACAGGTATAACCCGAGCATCAAAGTACAAAGCTCGACGCGTTTCGTGGGTATCTCCCCACTCATCAGGAGCAGATGCTACCACAGAGTTTCTATAAAAAAATAAAATAAAATAAAAATTATACAAATAATATACTGACCAATAAATTAAGATAGTAAGTACGTAGAACTATATTATGGATAGATATTTTGGTTAGGGCAGACTCACCAGTCCAGGCGTCAAATGCAACGCACAGCGATGGGCGCCAGGCGGGCCAGGGACAAAACCCATCGCTGTGCGTTGCATTTGACGCCTGGACTGGTGAGTCTGCCCTAACCAAAATATCTATCCATAATATAGTTCTACGTACTTACTATCTTAATTTATTGGTCAGTATATTATTTGTATAATTTTTATTTTATTTTATTTTTTTATAGAAACTCTGTGGTAGCATCTGCTCCTGATGAGTGGGGAGATACCCACGAAACGCGTCGAGCTTTGTACTTTGATGCTCGGGTTATACCTGTATACGAAACCACATTTATAAGTTTCGAACTACTTATTTAGAAGTCCTTGACCATTTATTACAAATTTTGTTTATAATTATGGGATGCTTTTCTATCATGTGCATACATGTGTTGATGTCGGATATGCTGTCATGGGCATTATTTTGCCATATTACCTAACCAACCTATTTATTACTGTTATGTATGATTATTTGTGGATACTATACATTATGTCATATACTATGTTTCTTCTGTATCATTATTTATATATATCTTCAATTGGACTTATTTATAATGAGTAGTTCCTTTGAACATTCAATTAAATAAATTAATATGGTCCAATGAAATAATTTTGTCGTTTACTATCCAAGTGCTTCATTTAAAGTCCCAAACTTCCCTTTTTATATGCGTATTAATTACCGGGATGGAGGTACTTAATTGTACTTCATTTAAAGTCCCAAATCTCCCCCTCCGTTGTCTATATTTCATATATACCGGGATGGAAGCACTTGGATAAAAGGGTTAGGTAGTGTTCCCCTACCTTCCCTGTGTCAAAACTGTCAATATAGTGTTTTTCTTAATACTGAATTGTTTGTATCTACATATATTTATTATATTCTTCTATTCATGCACATACTGTATAATGACAGCATTTACCGACACCGTTTAATATGCCGTAGATGGATATTCAGTTATTAAGGTTTGATGTATACCCACTGGCCGGCCTATTGTGCTCCGTATGAGGCGATTGGGAGGTTGGGCGGTACTTGGTCTTTTCTTTCTTGTGGGCACTGTGATGCGCCAGCGGGTCCTCCCCTCCTCCCCTTTCGTTTTGATTGGGAGGTTCGGGCGGACTCCACTCATCAACGCCATGTTACCTACGCCGTGCGTGTAACGTTCGTTTGAACGACATCACGCCGGCGTTTTCGGTCTTTCCATTCTCCGTGTTTCCGGGAAGGGAGGGGGTTAACGTGCCTGTCGCTGGTTGATGACCGGGGCTGGGCGCGGCCCCTCCCACCCGGTCTCACGCACATGGCGTTGGCGGCATATTTAAACCCCCCTCATGGATGGCTGCTTGTCTGGCCATTCTCTGTATGGGGCTCGAACACACCAGTTGGCTGGTCAGCCGGCTGTTGTTCCAGGATCGTTATCATGGTACATACTTGTCCACTTTTTTCACTTGTTTCTCTTTCTTTCTTTTTATCCTTACTGACACATCCTGTGTTTATCGTCTATTAATTATTCCTCTTTGGTTATTATTACCTACACTTACCTTACTCTTCATTATCACATTTATCATATCCCCTGCACTCATACTCCCACACATTCCTACATACTCATTCTTTTCCATACTTTTTCTGTTTCCAATATGTCAGCTAATTTTTGTATAACCCTTACTCATCTTCACTCTGCTTTGTGTGCATCATCTTGCGAAGCTTGCTGTGGACTGATTTATTTATTTTTCACTTTTACTTTTCCTAGTATTAACACCATTTCAGCACACTCTCCCATGCTGATACACTTCTTCTGTGCCAGATATCGTATCCATTTATTTGCCGTCTCAGTGCCCGCATAGTGGGTTTTGTCCCTGGCCCGCCTGGCGCCCATCGCTGTGCGTTGCATTTGACGCCTGGACTGGTGAGTCTGCCCTAACCAAAATATCTATCCATAATATAGTTCTACGTACTTACTATCTTAATTTATTGGTCAGTATATTATTTGTATAATTTTTATTTTATTTTATTTTTTTATAGAAACTCTGTGGTAGCATCTGCTCCTGATGAGTGGGGAGATACCCACGAAACGCGCCGAGCTTTGTACTTTGATGCTCGGGTTATACCTGTATACGAAACCACATTTATAAGTTTCGAACTACTTATTTAGAAGTCCTTGACCATTTATTACAAATTTTGTTTATAATTATGGGATGCTTTTCTATCATGTGCATACATGTGTTGATGTCGGATATGCTGTCATGGGCATTATTTTGCCATATTACCTAACCAACCTATTTATTACTGTTATGTATGATTATTTGTGGATACTATACATTATGTCATATACTATGTTTCTTCTGTATCATTATTTATATATATCTTCAATTGGACTTATTTATAATGAGTAGTTCCTTTGAACATTCAATTAAATAAATTAATATGGTCCAATGAAATAATTTTGTTGTTTACTATCCAAGTGCTTCATTTAAAGTCCCAAACTTCCCTTTTTATATACATTTATGAGGAGGTCCCGGAAAAAGGGGGGAGTGACTCCTGATCAAGTGTCTAGTTTACTGTCCACTATAGTGTTAAAATCTTCACATATTAATATGCTTCCAACTCGCATCTGGGATATTTTTTGAAAACCTTTTTGATAAATTTGATTTGGTGCGAGTTGGAAGCATAAATACACATCAAGGTGATAGGCATAGTGATAAGCAAACCAAGATGATATAACGTCCATTTGGATCAATGAAGGAATTTTTGAGTTCGAAAGAAACAGTGTCTCTTATGGCCAGCATTACTCCCCTTTTCTTCACTAGGATAGAAGATGTATAGACATGGGGAAAGTTTGAGTGGGAGCATTTCGGTGGGTCCAGCTTGTGGAAGTGGGTTTCTTGTACTGCTAAAATGTCCGCATTATGAAGAGTTGCTTCTTTCCATAAGGATCAGCATTTGGTCGGATGTTTGAGTCCTCTTGCATTTATAGATAGGAGTTTAATACCCATGGTCGTATTTCCAAATGATGTGGTGTTCCGTGTGGGTGATTTGCGATAATTTAATCAACAAGTAGTAGGTGCATGGAGTTGGAAGATGAGATGGTGGGTGGGTTTCCAGGGTAAAGTGACAGGAGATCATGAAGATGATGAGAAAGATAATCATATGTCTGTTAGCCCACTTACACACGGTCGGAGATTTTGCCAACCAAATCCGTCGGATTTTGCCCGTCGGATTTAGTCCAATGGATTGTGTCCGAAACTGTTGCATACACACAGTCGGGCCAAGTTGGCGAAAAATCCGATCTTTCAGAACGTGATGACGTAATTTTGTTATGATGGGACTACATTCAGGCTAGTAGCTAATAGCTTTGATGTAGGAATTTGATCTGAGCATGCGTGGCACTCGGTCCGATGAAAATCCTCTACACATGTTCGGATTAGGTCCGTCCGGCCCAGTTGGTCGGGAAATATTTCCAACATGTTGGAAAATTGGGTCGGACGGAGATTCGGACGGAATCAGTCCAATGCATACCACACACAGTCGGATTATCTGATGACACGGTCCGATAAGACTCATTCTGACAGATTCTCCGATCGTGTATACAAGGGCTTAAGAGGATACATTCTGTACCAAAACATAGGATTAGAGAGGCGTTCAATGTATAGAACGAGGACTTCTTTGTTCTCAATGAGGAACTCAGTTTCTGGGTTAACAAACACAAAACAAAATTAAGAAAAAGTAAGGGTCCATATGGACAAGGCAGTAAAACTGCCAAAAGTAGTGCGGTTTTTGGGGTACGATGACAAGTACCACAGACACTGGGGGAATTCTACTGTGGTGTAGAGAGTGTGTCGTGGAGAACCTCAAGGGCGATTTGTGGCCGTTTTGCGATAAGACATAGTCTGCCAATCTTGCTGAACTTTGTCGATAGGAGGGTGGGATTGTGGCTGTGATTGTGGGCTATGGCTTGGCTCAGGTAGTATGTGACAATTTTTCAAGAGGTGGAGGCCTTCCTCTAAAGAGTTGACCAGATGGTTGAAGCCTTTGTATGAGATGTTAAGTTTGGCTGGATATTTTCAACGGTATACTATCTTGTGGTTCCTCAAGACTTTGGTGAGTGTTGCCAGGTTGCGACGTTGCTGAAGTGTGTGTTGTGAGAGGTCTGGTAGAACTTGAAGATTGTTGGCTTGTTCTGGTAAGTTGTCTGCTCTGCGAAATGCATCGAGAATTTTTTCTTTAATTTGGAAAAAATGAACTCTCAACAACACTTCCCTTGGCACCTCTGCGGGCAAGAAGGATAGTTTTGGAACCCTGTGAATTCTGACGATGGTGAGGTCAGTATTGGACAGTGAGGGAATGACAGCTTGAAAGAGTTTGCGAGCAAATAGTAGGAGTTGTTGTGCAGAAATGGATTTGGGTATCGCTCTGATTTTTAAATTGTTTCTGCAAGAACGATCTTCGAGATCTGCCAGTTTCAACTGGATTTTTTTAGATGGATTCTTGTTGGGACAAGTGAGAGTCCACTAATGCGTTAAAGAATGATGTGACATTGCATATTCTAGACTCCACTTGGTGTACCCTTTCACCTAGGTCACGCGCGTCTGGGGTAATTGTAGGGCATGTTGGAAGATTCAGTGCCTTGGGGGTCACTCATCTCCATATTCAGGACTGAGTATCTATTATCGGTGGTTACCTCTGGATCCAGCCTTGGTTTAGATTTGACTGGGCTCCTTGAAGATGGAGAGCCACAGGGTGGGGAAGATCCACTAGAGCTGGTGTCCTCCGTAGCTGTGTCTGCATCTGTGTTTTCCTGTGTTGAGCCTGTGAGATCTGGCTGCATGGGCTTAAAGCCCCATACACACTATCAGATTATCTGCTGAGTTTTTCCTTCAGATTTACCAAAACCATGTAGTAGAAGGGCCTGCCTGATTGCATACACATTGAAAATCCTAAGGTTTGTCCTCATATTATATGGTTTTGGTAAATCTGAAGGAAAAACTCAGCAGATAATCTGATAGTGTGTATGGGGCTTAAGAGGTCTGGTATTCAGCGGCACTGGATGTCTCCCGCCCCATTTGGTTGGAGCCCTCGGTTCACTGCTGGGTAAAAGTCGGGCAGTTTTAATGCCTGTGGATGGACTTGCAGACGTCTCCTCACTGCAGGCGGTATCCTTGGGCACTTGAGAGTGTGGTGGTTCAGTGGCAGCTTGTGTGCTGGATTCCCGACAGCCGTGGCACTGATAATTCCTCCAGTGCAGAGGGGAGCTCTTCTCCTAAGTGGCCATCATGGTGAGTTGTTGCCACGCCTCCCCGGTATGAGATTTTCAAACAAGGTCACTGAATAGGGGCTAAGATCGATTTGCTGCACCGATTCTGATATCCCTCTTATTTTCAGGTTGTTTCTTCTCTTATCTTCCATATCTAATTTTGCCTTGATCCACTCATTCTCCCCTTCCTTTTCTTCATAGGCATCAACTAGATCGTTTATGGTGTCAGCATATTCTTCTATCTTAACCTCAATGTGGTCCACTCTATCCCCCATTGCTTGGATATCTCTAGTGAATCTATTCATACATGAGGCCATGTCTGCCTGGATCATGCATACAAGAGAGTAGCATGTCTTTCAATACTGTATCAAGTACAGGTTGGTTCTGTGTGGGAAAGGATTCAATAGATTCTGGCATTTCCCTTGTGTCTTCCCCTGAGTCTGGTGTTGGGCTCAGCGCCGGACTTAATCTGATGCCATCCAGCCGGGCTCTGGACTTAGCTGGGCTATTTTATGAAGGGGTGGGAGGATAAAAGTGTTGGCTGCTAGGTGATGTAATTTTGGGAGGATGTTTGTGCTTTTTTGAGGCCTTTTTTGTAAGCGAGGCTGCCGGAGGAGTGTAGGCCTCTGCGCCATCTTGCCTACCTCCAATGTCTTTCAGGGAGTAGAACTCCCTGGGGGTGTCTATCATTGCACCGTTTATTGGGCATGTTCTCGGTGATGTCCCAGTCCAATCTGCCATGAAAATGGGGTGATGAGGTGCCTTGGAAGGGCTGTTGTGTGCTGATGAGTCCCTGTGAAGATGGAGCTCCAGGAGTACGCAACCATCCGGCTCCGCTGCAGGCCACGCCACCCAAAATGTTATAATTTTTTTTTTTTTTTACATTTTTTTTAACACACTGTGACAAGAGCAACAAGAGCAATATAATGTAAAAATATTAATACTGTATTATTCTGGGGAAGTGATCAGGATTTTTTAACACATAATGTTTGCTTAAAGCAGTGAATTACATTGATACAAGCAAGCAATTTACTGAATGAAACTGAATCAGTCTGTTTTGTTGTGAGTAGCTGTGATTGGTCAAAGCTAATCACATGGTACAGGTGGGCTGGCCCTGTTAGTACCATGTGATCAAATTGACCAATCGCAGCTAGCAACACAATGGTACACTATGGATGGCATGAAAGGAAGCCATCCATTGTGTATAATTGTCATGTGACCTGCTTTGATTTGTCGCGGCGGTCACATGGTACCAGCAGTGGGCCGGTGCTCTGATCAGCGATCAGCTGTATCCCGGGAATGTAAATATTTTATTATCTCTTTTCATGTGACAACACTAAAGAAATTATACTTTGCTACAATGTAAAGTAGTCAGTGAACAGCTTGTATAATTTGTATGAATTTGCTGTCCCCTCAAAATAACTTAAAGTGGAGTTCCACCCAAAAATGGAACTTCTGCTTTAAGTGTTGGTGACCCCCTGACAAGCCACATTTGGTATGTCATTTTTTTGGGGGGAGGAGGCCTGTTTTTTACAGGCACCCAGCTCCCACTCCCTCCCCTGGCTCCCCAGCGCTGGAAGGAAGATCACCTCCCCCCCCTGCAAATTTCTGGGACACATCACAGGTCACAGAAGATTGCCTGGCCATTCACACTACAGTTAGAATTCCAGTGCCTCTGAGAGGAGGGGGAGAGGAGCAAGGCTTCCTGCACCCACATTGCTGGACCATGGGGCAGGTGAATGGCTGATTAATAAAAGTCAGCAGCTACACTTTTTGTAGCTGCTGACTTTCAAATGGGTGGAACTCTGCTTCAACTCTGCTTCAACACGCTGCCATTGATCACTTCAGCCCCGGAAGGATTTGCCCCCTTAATGACTAGGCCATTTTTTGCAATACAGCACTGTCATTTTAACTGATAATTGCACGGCCATACAATGCTGTACCCAAATAAAATTGACTCCTTTTTTACCCACAAATAGAGCTTTCTTTTGGTGGTATTAATATATATATATATATATATATATATATATATATATATATATAAACAAATGTATTCATCAGTTTAGGCTGATATATATTTTTACATATTTCTTGGTAAAAACAAATTACAATGGGTGTATAATGATTGGTTTGCACAAAAGTTATCACATCTACAAACTACGGGATAGATTTTGGGACTTTTATTTATTTTTTATTGTTTTACTGGTAGTGGTGGCGATCTGCAATTTTTAACGGAGCTGCGACATTGTGGCGGACAAATCTTCTGACCCCAAATATCACTTTTGAAAAAAAAGGCCTTGATCAATGTAAAAATGACACTGGCAGGGAAGGGATTAACGCTATGGGGCGATCAAGGGGCTAGGTGTGTTCCTTGGGTGTGTTCTAACTGTAGGGAGGATGGGCTCACTGGGACATGACAGAGATCACTTTTCACAATCACTGGGAAGAGAAGCTTTCTGAAATGTCATTAGGCAAAATGGGTAATCACCTTGTCTACATATGAAGTTCCCCATTCTGCCTCTGTACACATCGATCGTAGGTCGCCTGTGGACATCAAGTCCGCAGAACCCACAAGCACGCTCCCACGGCATGCACCGCTATCCTCCTTGCACAGACCGACTTACAGGTACGTCGGTTTGCGCAGGAGAGCCTACCTGCCACAGTAAATGTACGTGAGCTGGTCGGCAATCGGTTTACATCTAAACTGCTGGCAACAAAAGTGAGTACACCCTTAAGCGAAAATGTCCAAACTGGGCCCAATTTGCCATTTTCCCTCCCCGGTGTCATACTGTATACTGGAATTTCTTTTCTTTTTTTATACTAGTAATGGTGGTAATCATTGACTTATAGTGTGTCTGTGATAGTGAACTGCCACAGACATCACCAGTGAAATGAATACAGTGATGAGTGCTAATACTATACACTGTCACTGTACTAATGACACTGGCTGTGAAAGGGTTAACATCTGAGGGAAATAAACGATTTATCTGTGTGCCTAACAAATGTAATGTGTGTGATTTGTGCTGCTTTTACTAGTAGATGTGGTTGATTTTTCTCCCTGCTTTGCATTTACGTGATCTGGCACAGAGTGGCCCTCCCGTATATGTGCATGGGGCAGTCCATTAGAATTTAAACAGAATCTGTACCTACTTTCTGTATACACTGCACCGATATACCGTAGTCCTTGTAGCAGCAAATTACTCCAACTTACTATGTCAAAAGTGATGCACATTAACCACTTCAGCCCTGGAAGGATTTACCCCCTTCCTGCCCAGAGCATTTTTTGCGATTCGGCACTGCGTCGCTTTAACTGACAATTGTGCGGTTGTGCGCCGTGGCTCCCAAACAACATTGACATCCTTTTTTCCCACAAATAGAGCCTTCTTTTGGTCATATTTGATCACCTCTGCGGTTTTTATTTTTTGCGCTATAAACAAAAAAAGAGAGATAATTTTGAAAAAACACACATTATTTTTTACTTTTTGCTATAATAAATATCCAAAATACAATTTTTTTTTTTTTTATTGTTTTCATCATACATGCTTTTCTGCACATCAAAACTGACCACTTTGTCTGTAATTATCTTAACCACTTGAGACCCGCGCTATAGCCGAATGACAGCTACAGCGCGGATCTCCTTTGCCGGGACAACGTCTATTGACGTCGTCCCGTGCACGAGCGGCCTGCGCGCCCCCTGAGGGGCGCGTGCGGCGCGCTATGTGATCGGCGAGTCTATGAGACTCTCCTGATCACCGATCCGAGCAAGGGGTCGATCCCAACCCCTTATCACGTGATCAGCTGTCAGCCAATGACAGCTGATCATGTGAAACAATGGAGCCAGTAATCGGCTATTATTCCTCCTCGCGCTAATAGCGCGAGGTGAAAAAAAAATACCGATCACCGGCGGCCGTGATCGGGACATCAGTCCCGATCACGGCCAGCCCTGCCAGTGCCCACCTGCCCCCTGCCAGTGCCCACCTGCCCCCTGCTTTGCCACATCAATAAAAAATGTGTCCCCCCTGTCAGTGCCACCCAGCAGTGCCCACAGTGCCACCCAGCAGTTCCCACAGTGCCACCCAGCAGTGCCACTTAGCAGTGCCCACAGTGCCACCCAGCAGTGCCCACAATCTGCCTCAACTAAGGTGCTGCACCCCAGTGCCACATATCTGTGCCCATCAGTGTCATCTACCAGTGCCCATCAGTGCCCAGCAGTGCCGCCCATCAGTGCCCAGCAGTGCCACCTATCAGAGCCACCTATCAGTGCCACCTATCAGTGCCCATCAGTCCCATCTATCAGTGGTACCTATCAGTGCCCCTTAGTGCCACCCATCCGTGCCACCCATCTGTGCCACCCATCCGTGCCATCTTATCTGTGCCCATCTTTGTCCATCAGTGCCGCCTTATCTGTGCCCATAGGTGCCGCCTTATCTGTGCCTATTAGTGCCGCCTAACTATGCCTATCAGTGCCCACCAGTGCAGCCTATCAGTGCCCACCAATGCAGTCTATCAGTGCCCACCAGTGCAGCCTATCAGTGCCGCCTCATCAGCGCACTTCAATGAAGGAGAAAAATGACCTGTTTGCAAAATTTTATAACAAACTATTAAACATGATTTTTTATTTTTTTTTGCATCTTTTTTTGTTTGTTTAGAAAAAAATAAAACTCCCAGCTGTAATTAAATACCACCAAAAGAAAGCTCTATTTGTGGGAAAAAAATTATAAAAATGTAATTTGGGTACAGTGTTGTATGCCCGCGCAATTGTCATTCAAAGTGCATCAGCGCTGAAAGCTGAAAATTGGTCTGGGACTGAGGGGGGTTTAAGTGCCCCGTAAGCAAGTGGTTAAAGAAGAACTTTAAAACCAGCAAATGTTGGGACAATGAACACCTTGTTTAGGACTATGTAATGTACAACATAATGTTTAGAGTGTAGGGGACAGAGTAACATACAAAGTGACAATAGAAGAGACAATAGAATAGTCTTTCATCAGGTCACCATAATGCCACTTCCAAATCTGAGTCCTTCCATTTACTTCAGGGTCCCCAGAGACCCTCTCCTAACAGCAGGATCCCCAGAGTCACCCCTTTACATAAGGGCCCCTGAGTCACCCCTTTATATCATATTTCACAGAGTCTGTCCCCATTACATCCCAGTCTCCAGAGTCACTCCCTAATACATTAGAGTCCCCAGAATCACTCCCTTACATCAGGATCCCCAAGCCACCTTCTTGCATCTGGATCCTTAGAGTCACTCCCTTACATCATGGTCCCCACATTACCCCCCTTTACATCAGGGTCCCCAGAGTCATCCTCACCTTACACAGTGTCCCCAGAATCACCATTAGGGATGAGCCCGAACATTGGGTGTTCGCCTGTTTGCCGAATAGCGAACAATTTGGGGTGTTTGCAGCAAATTCAAAAGCCGCGGATCATCCTTTAAAAGTCTATGGTAGAAATCAAAATTGCTAATTTTAAAGGCTTATATGCAAGTTATTGTCATAAAAAGTTTTTGGGGCCCTGGGTCCTGCCCCAGGCGACATTTATCAATGTAAAAAAAAGTTTTAAAATGGCAGTTTTTTTGGGAGCAGTGATTTTAATAATGCCTAAAGTGAAACAATAAAAGTGAAATATTCCTTTAAATTTCATACCTGGGGGGTGTCTATAGTATACCTGTAAAGTGGCGCATGTTTCCCATGTTTAGAACAGTCCGAGAGCAAAATGACATTTCTAAAGGAAAAAAGGTAATTTAAAAGTACTCACGGCTATAATGAATTGTCGGTCCCGTCAATACACATAAAAGTCATTGAATAAAATGGCATGGTATTCCCCCACAGTTAATTACCAGGCCCTTTGGGTCTGGTATGAATATTAAGGGGAACGCCGAACCAATTTTTTTTTTTTAAATGGCGTGGGGGTCCCCCCAAAAATTCATACCAGACCCTTATCTGAGCACACAACCTGGCAGGTTGCAGGAAAAGAGGGGGAACAAGAGAGAGCCAACATCTAGAAATGGCCATTACTACAACCTAGGACAGTCATAAATTGCTAAATTATCTCAAATGATGCTCAAAATAGCAGCAACTTTTGTTACTATTGGAATCAGATTCTTTAGTGAAAATTCCTCTTGTGCTTTCTAATAAGTTGTATTTTGGGATAAATATTTGGGATAAGGAACATTTCCTTGGTCTAGACACAAAAAAGTAACTATTTTTGAAAGAAACATCTTTGATTTTTGCATATTCTCATTTTCTTTTTTAAATCACTGTACCCCGAGTACCTAATTTTTCTATTCAATTAAGTTCACATGTGCCACAGTACATTTACATTACATGGTGGGATGTGCTAAGGGTCATTTCAAAACCGAACAAAGTTTATGTAGCAAAAATATCAAACACATGGCAATTATATAGCTTGCTTTTTCCACAACAGTTTTCACCTTTCTGGCCATAATTTTTGAGCGCCAAGGAATACCAAATGTCTGTGTTCTAGGATTAGCACTAGTATAAAACCAGGTGAGTGCATTCCTTTTAACGTGTTTTTACACAGGGGATATAGTGTAGTTAATTTTGAAATTCAAGTACCTCTTTTTCATTCCATATCAGCAAAGTTCTATCTTTAATATACTGCAATGCAAATAGAAAATACATTCTTTATACACTGTATAATAAGTCAGCCAACTAATAAAATCTAATATTAGCAAATTAAAGTATGCTTCTTACAGTATTCTAGTTAATTTGCAGCTGAACACATAAATGCACTCGCAGTTGCCATGAATCATGTACATTATGTATAAATTGGATTTATTTCAACATAATGTTCTCAAATCACAATACATTTTTGCCATTCATAGCTTGTTGGGGATATTTCTCTTCACTCTTTTTCCTGCATACATAGCAAGAGGTCAAAAGAAATGTCTTCAAAGTGAGGAAAATCTCCATTAAGACATTTATCACTGAAACATTTGTCCCCATCACATGATATTCCCTGTATTGCTGATCTAGTGATACATCTTCTTTTTTGTAAGCGCGTCTCAGTAGGAATGATCCCAATGTTCAAGTCAAACTTACGGTCAATTTGAACATCGGGTGTTCGCCCGTTCGGCTAATACCGAACATTATGAGGCGTTCGCGCCAAATTTGAGTGCCGTGGAATGCCCCATAATGCACTGCAAGATCACAGTGTAATGTCGTCTGATGATTGGATAAAGCATGCAGCATTTGCCGAGAGGCCTCCCACGGAGGCAGAGTTTTTTTGGTTTTGTTTTTTTCTATTTTTTCGGGTCCATTGGGCAATGATTGACTATGAATGCAGATTGTGGGACACTTTTTTTTTTTTAATAAAGGAATGGTCAAAAACTGTCTTTTATGGTTTTTACTTTTTGACACTTTTTTGGTGAATGGATAGGGGTACAATGTACCCGATACCCATTTCCAAATGGGGGGGTTGGATCTGGGGGCCCCCTTATTAAAGGTGGCTTCCAGATTCCGATAAGCCCCCCCGCTCGCTTGCCCCCCTATCCTGTCCTCCAGGCTGCATGCTCAAGTAAGGGACTGGTATGGATTTTGGTTGGGACCCCACGCCAATATTTTTTTTAATTTTGCCGTGGAGTTCCCCTTAATATGGGGTCCCCATGCTGTTTTTATTTTTTTAATTCCCGTGGAGTTCCCCTTAATACCCATACCAGACCCAAAGGGTTTGGTATTGACTGGGGGGGAGCCCACACCATTTTTTTCCATGATTTTTATCTATATTACTGGGAGCCCGCAATACATTACAGCCGTGAGCAAGTTTAAAATATTTTTTTTCCTTTAGAAATATCATTTTTCTGTGGGACTGTAAAGCACATTAGACAGATGCTCCAATTTACCCTGTCCCCCCACCCCCCTCCGACACGATATTTAAAGGAATATTTAATTTTTATTGTTTCACTTTAAGCGATCTTAACCACTTTCAGACCGGACCATTTTGCTGGTAAATGACCAGAGGTCTTTTTACACTTTGGCACTGCGCTGCTTTAACTGGTAATTGCGCGGTCATGCAATGTTGTACCCAAACGAAATTTGCGTCCTTTTCTTCCCACAAATAGAGCTTTCTTTTAAAGGTATTTGACTGACTCTGCGATTTTTATTTTTTGCGATATAAACGTAAAAAGACCGCAAATTTTGAAAAAAAATGATATTTTCTACTTTTTGTTATTAGAAAAATCCAATAAACTCAATTTTAGTCATACATTTAGGCCAAAATGTATTCAGCCACATGTCTTTGGTAAAAAAAAAGTCAATAATTGTATATTTATTGGTTTGCGCAAAAGTTGTCACATCTACAAACTAAGGTACATTTTCTGGAATTTACGCAGCTTTTATTTTATGACTGCCTATCTCATTTCTTGAGGTGCTAAAATGGCAGGGCAGTACAAAACCCCCCCAAATGACCCCATTTTGGAAAGTAGACACCCTAAGGAAATTGATAAGAGGCATGTTGAGCCCATTGAATATTTTATTTTTTTGCCGCAAGCGATTGAATAATGACAAAAAAAAAAATTTTTTTTTTTTTTTACACAAAGTTGTCACTAAATGATATATTGCTCACACATGCCATGGTTATATGTGGAATTGTACCCCAAAATACATTCTGCTGCTTCTCCTGAGTACGGGGATACCACATGTGGTCGACTTTTTGGAAGCCTAGCCGCGTACGGGGCCCCGAAAGCCAAGCACCGCCTTCAGGATTTCTAAGGGCATACATATGTCATTTTACTCCTCACTACCTATCACAGTTTTGAAGGCCATAAAATGCCAAGATGGCACAAAACCCCCACAAATGACCCCATTTTAGAAAGTAGACACCCCAAGCTATTTGCTGAGAGGCATGTTGAGTCCATGGAATATTTTATATTTTGCCACAAGTTGCGGGAAAATGACAAACTTTATAAATTTTTCACAAAGTTGTCACTAAATGATATATTGCTTACACATGCTATGGGCATATGTGAAATTACACCCCAAAATAAATTCTGCTGCTTCTCCTGAGTACGGGGATACCACATGTGTGGGATTTTTTGGGAGCCTAGCCGCGTACGGGGCCCCGAAAACCAAGCACCGCCTTCAGGCTTTCTAAGGCCGTAAATTTTTAATTTCACGCCTCACTACCTATTACAGTTTTGAAGGCCATAAAATGCCAAGATGGCACAAAACCCCCACAAATGACCCCATTTTAGAAAGTAGACACCCCAAGCTATTTGCTGAGAGGCATGTTGAGTCCATGGAATATTTTATATTTTGCCGCAAGTTGCGGGAAAATTACAAACTTTTTTTATTTTATTTTTTTTTTTCACAAAGTTGTCACTAAATGATATATTGCTCACGCATGCCATGGGCATATGTGAAATGACACCCCAAAATAAATTCTGCTGCTTCTCCTGAGTACGGGGATACCACATATGTGGGACTTTTTGGGAGCCTAGCTGCGTACGGGGCCCCAAAAGCCAAGAACCGCCTTCAGGCTTTCTAAGGGCGTAAATCTTTGATTTCACGCCTCACTACCTATTACAGTTTTGAAGGCCATAAAATGCCAAGATGGCACAAAACACCCACAAATGACCCCATTTTAGAAAGTAGACACCCCAAGCTATTTGCTGAGAGGCATGTTGAGTCCATGGAATATTTTATATTTTGCCGCAAGTTGCGGGAAATTTACAAACTTTTTTTTTTTTATTTTTTTTTTCACAAAGTTGTCACTAAATGATATATTGCTCATGCATGCCATGGGCATATGTAAAATGACACCCCAAAATAAATTCTGCTGCTTCTCCTGAGTACGGGGATACCACATGTGTGGGATTTTTTGGGAGCCTAGGTGCGTACGGGGCCCCGAAAGCCAAGAACCGCCTTCAGGCTTTCTAAGGGCGTAAATCTTTGATTTCACGCCTCACTACCTATTACAGTTTTGAAGGCCATAAAATGCCAAGATGGCACAAAACCCCCACAAATGACCCCATTTTAGAAAGTAGACACCCCAAGCTATTTGCTGAGAGGCATGTTGAGTCCATGGAATATTTTATATTTTGCCACAAGTTGCGGGAAAATTACAAACTTTTATTTTTTTTTCACAAAGTTGTCACTAAATGATATATTGCTCACACATGCCAGGGACATATGTGAAATGACACCCCAAAATAAATTCTGCTGCTTCTCCTGAGTACGGGGATACCACATGTGTGGGACTTTTTGGGAGCCTAGTCGCGTACGGGGCCCCGAAAACCAAGAACCGCCTTCAGGATTTCTAAGGGTGTAAATTTTGGATTTTACACCTCACTACCTATCACAGTTTTGAAGGCCATAAAATGCCAAAATAGCACAAAACCCCCCAAAATGACCCCATTTTGGAAAGTAGACACCCCAAGCTATTTGCCGAGAGGCATGGTGAGTATTTTGCAGCTCTCATTTGTTTTTGAAAATGAAGAAAAAAAAAAATAATGTATATTTTTTTTCTTTTTTTCAATTTTCAAAACTTTGTGACAAAAATGAAGGTCTGCAAAATACTAACCATACCTCTCGGCAAATAGCTTGGGGTGTCTCCTTTCCAAAATGGGGTCACTTGGGGGGATTTTGTGCTATCTGGGCATTCCATGGCCTCCGAAACTGTGATAGGCAGTGAGGAATGAAATCTAAAATTTACACCCTTAGAAATCCTGAAGGTGGTGCTTGGATTTTGGGGTACCGTACGCGGTTAGGCTCCCAAAAGGTCTCACACTTGTGGTATCCCCGTACTCAGGAGAAGCAACAGAATGTATTTTGGGGTGTAATTTTACATATAACCATGGCATGTTTGAGCAATATATCATTTAATGACAACTTTGTGCAAAAAAAAAAAAAAAATAATAATAATGTATTTTTTCCACAACTTTTGTCAAAATATAAAATATTCCATGGACTCGACCTGCCTCTCAGCAAATAGCTTGGGGTGTCTACTTTCTAAAATGGGGTCATTTGGGGGGGTTTTGAACTGTCCTGGCATTTTATGCACAACATTTAGAAGCTTATGTCACACATCACCCACTCTTCTAACCACTTGAAGAAAAAGCCCTTTCTGACACTTTTTGTTTACATGAAAAAATATTTTTTTTTGCAAGAAAATTACTTTGAACCCCCAAACATGTAGTGTTTTTTTAAAGCAAAATCCCTACCGATTAAAATGGTGGGTGTTTCATATTTTTTTTTCACACGGTATTTGCGCGGCGATTTTTCAAACGCATTTTTTGGGGAAAAAACACACTTTTTTTTATTTTAATGCACTAAAAATCACTATATTGCCCAAATGTTTGATGAAATAAAAAATATGATCTTAGGCCGAGTACATGGATACCAAACACGACATGCTTTAAAATTGCGCAGAAACGTGCAGCGGCGACAAACTACGTACATTTTTAAAAGCCTTTAAATGCCTTTACAGGTGACCACTTTAGATTTACGGAGGAGGTCTACTGCTAAAATTAGTACCCTCGATCTGACCTTCGCGGTGATACCTCACATGCATGGTGCAATTGCTGTTTACATATGCCACCAGACCAACGCTTGTGTTCCGCGTTGCGCCTTAGCAGGGGGGGACAGGGGTGGTTTTTTTTTTTTTTTTTTTTTTTATTATTTATTTTGCTTTTTTATTTTTTTTTTAAACTGTTCCTTTCATTTATATATATTTTTTTATGATTTTTATTGTTATCTCAGGGAATATAAATATCCCCTATGATTGCAATAGGTAGTGACAGGTACTCTTTTTTAAAAAAATTAGGGTCTATCAGACCCTAGATCTCTCCTCTGTCCTCAAAGCATCTGACCACACCAAGATCGGTGTGATAAAATGCTTTCCCAATTTCCCAATGGCGCTGTTTACATCCCGCAAAATCTAAGTCATGAAATGCTCGTAGCTTCCGGTGTCTTAGGCCATAGAGATGATTGGAGCCATTCTGGTCTCTGATCAGCTCTATGGTCAGCTGGCGGAACCACCGGCTGCATTCTCAGGTTCCCTGTTGGGACAGGAGAGCCTGAGAAAACCATGGAAGATGGTGCGGGGGGGGGGACATTCCCTCCCACTGCTTGTAAAAGTAGTCTAGAGGCTAATTAGCCACTAGGATTGCTTTTACATAAAAGCCGACCGCTGGCTGAAAAGAATGATACCAAGATGATACCTAAACCTGCAGGCATCATTCTGGTATAAGCACTCAAAGTCCCGCAACATACCAGTATGTTGCTGGAACTGGTTGGGCATATATTGTATTTTTTTTTTCATGCAGCCTGTGGGCTGAACGAAAAAAAAATATTGATCGGTGGGCATGCCCACCATTAGATACCACCCTTCATCCACCCACTTTCTAATGGTGGGCATACATGCACCATTTATATATGCCGAAGCATGGGGGCATCCTCCCGCAAAAGGTAGGAGCAGATCGTTCCTCCACCCCGTATGCCCCCATGCTTCGGCATATATGCTCTTTTTTAACTGTGGTGGTGAAATCACCCCCGACAGTGCTGGAGTCGCGGCTTTATGTATCGTGGGAGCAAACGCTGTTGCTGTCAAGATAAATAAATCCGCTCTGCAGCAGAATGGCGTACCTGCTAAGCAAATGATGGTTAACAATAAAACAAAGTAACATTACAGTATAACAGTAGGACTTACCATACCTGCAAAGCAAATACAAAAAAAATCGCAAAAAATAACACATTTAACACAATCTGTGCCTAAAATATATATATGCCGAAGCATGGGGGCATCCTCCCGCAAAAAAGTTATGCCGCGTACATACATTCAAACTTTTCCACGGGCAAGCCCTCCGTCGGAATTTTGACTGTATGTACGCGGCATTAGGAGCAAAATCGATCCTCCACCCCTTATGCCCCCATGCTTCGGCATATATGCTCTTTTTTAACTGTGGTGGTGAAATCACCTCCGACAGCGCTGGAGTCGTGGCTTTACATATCGTGGGAGCAAACGCTGTTGCTGTCAAGATAAATAAATCCACGCTACAGCTGAATGGCGTACCTGAAAACAAAAAATGGTTAACAATAAAACATTGCAGAATAGAATACAGTACAAAGGAGCAGAACAATAGAGAGAGAATAGAGAGCGAGAGAGAACAATAAAACGACAACTATTTTTGGTTTTTTTATTTTATATTTTTTTTGTTTTTTTTGGTTTTTTTACTTTTTTTTTTTTTTTTTTTTAACACTTTTTTTTGTAACTTTAACACTTTTTCTGTTGTAACGGTTCCAGCGGTTTGGGTCTCTCAAAATGTGATGGCATCTTGGGAGACCCTGTGAACGTGTGCCTAGCTTGTGCAATGCTGTACCCTGCGCTAATACTCAACTAGTTCATGGTAGCGTTCAAAACACTCACCCTGACAAAGACCAGGATTGCCAGGACAGCGGGGACAATAAGAACGGGTGTCACGCCTAAATCCGCGCTTGCTACAGACACGACATCTTTTTTGGGGGGCTCGTTGGGTAGGGGTACTCGGGAGGACATAAGAATAATGCCTCTCATGCAGCCGGCTTACTGCATCTGGTAGGGGAAGGTGAGGTGGAGCACCGCCTGGATACAGAAGGGCTCTGCAGATATCCTCCTGGAATTTGAGGAAGGATCCAGTCCGTCCTGAAGCTTTGTGTAGTACATAAGCATTCAGTATAGCCAATTGGAATAAATAAACAGACACTTTTTTGTACCAGCGTCTGGACTTACGGGCAACTAGATACGGCGCCAACAACTGGTCATTGAGGTCCACCCCTCCCATGTTAAGGTTATATTTGTGGACACAGAGGGGTTTCTCCACAACACCAGTCGCCGTAGAAATTTGGACCGTCGTGTCTGCATGAAGGGAGGTAAGAACGAAAACATTCTTATTATCCCTCCACTTCATAGCGAGCAAATTATTACTGCGCAAGCAGGCTCTCTCCCCCAGCCTAAGACGGGACTCTACAAGCCGCTGGGGAAAGCCCCGGCGATTAGGTCGCACGGTGCCACATGCTCCAATCTGCTGATCAAACAAGTGACTAAAGAGTGGCACGCTTGTGTAATAATTGTCCACGTACAAGTGGTACCCCTTTCCGAATAAGGGTGACACCAAGTCCCACACTA
Source organism: Lithobates pipiens (assembly GCF_037356315.1). NCBI lineage: Eukaryota > Metazoa > Chordata > Amphibia > Anura > Ranidae > Lithobates > Lithobates pipiens. The sequence goes on along the minus strand of NW_027507686.1, from coordinate 150,762,103 downwards.
TCTTGCCAGCGCTTCCTATGTAATCAGGGCAGTTCTCCGGCTCTACGTGACTATCTCTTCCCTCATAAACCATGAAACTACGTGTATAGCCTGTGGCCCTGTCACAGAGCTTATACATCTTGACCCCGTATCTGGAACGCTTGTTGGGGACGTATTGTTTGAAGGACAAGCGACCAGAAAATTTAATCAGGGACTCATCAACGCAGACAACTTGATCGGGAGTAAACAAGGCTGCAAAACGTTGGTTGAAGTGGTTTATGAGGGGCCGAATTTTGTAGAGCCGATCATACTCAGGGTCTCCACGAGGACGACAGAGTTCATTGTCGCTGAAGTGCATGAACCGCAAAATCATCTCGTATCGTGCCCTGGACATGGAAGCAGAGAACACGCGCATATGGTGAATTGGGTCAATGGACCAATATGACCGCAACTCACTCTTTTTGGTTATGCCCATGTTGAGGGAGAGGCCCAGAAAGATTTTAAATTCGGAAACCGTAACTGGTTTCCATTGTCTGGCAAGGGCGGACTGGGGAATAGTGGCGATGTGTTGAGCAGCGTACAAATTGGTTTGGTCCACAATAGATCTAAAGAGATCTTCGGTGAAAAACAGTGAGTAAAAGTCAAGTGTCGTAAAATCAACTGTTTCCACGTTAATGCCAGGTTGGCCAGTGAATGGGGGAAGTACGGGTTCTGCAGAAGTGGTGGGCACCCAAATAGGATTGGCGAATTCTGCAGGAAGGGCACTATGGGTACGACGGGCCTGTCTTTGTCTTCTTCTTGGTGGCAGCGGGACACTACTTGTGCTTGCCACCTCGCCAGCTTGAACTGCACTTATGGGACTCGCCACGTCACCACGTGTTACTGCAGTGCTGGATGTAGGTCCAGGGTGTACTAGGCCGCTGGTGCTTGCCAGTTCACCAGAAGGTTGAGCGGCTCTAGTACGTCTCTGCTCCATACGAGTGACCTGCGGTTCCTGCACCTCAACAACAGAATACATACGGGATTGGGCACACCTGTTCTTAACAGCGGCCTCATCTCCGTCGTCAGAGCTATCTGTCATGGAGCCGCTGTCCTCTACAGGATCGTATTCTGAGCCTGAATCTGACAGATGAGTGACGTCCTCTTCACTATCTGTCATGCTCAGAAACGTGTAGGCCTCATCACTAGTGTACCTTCGCTTTGCCATTTTGGGCTCTAAATTTAGGGGTACACTAGTGAGACTCACAGGTAAAAAAGCACCTAGCCTGTCAGCGACTGTTTCAAAACGCTACAAAAAAAACTGTTAGCGATCGCAGGGATCAAGCCTGACTCTGCGAACGCTGCAGTTATGTGTGTTGTGTTTTGTAAGTGACAGTGATCGATCGATACTGCACTTGGGTGGGCTGGGCTGGGCTTGGCGGAGGGGCTAAACGCAGGTGCTAGCGGGTATCTGGGCTGATCCCGCTAACAATGCGTTTTGGGAAACCTAAAATGCTGGCAACGCTAATATATATCTGATCAGATACTATATTACTAAGGGAGGTGTATGCTTTGCGCGTGGGTGTTAGCGGTACTGGCACTAACCTGACGCTGGGGCGACGCAGGCCTTATCTGACCCTAAAAAACTTATATCACCCGCCGGGTGATCAGGGGGTTAAACCTTTATTAGGTAATAAATGGCGGGTGCCCTGAAACAAAAAAATATAACTAACCAACCAGCGTCACCTGTAACAGTTATATGGTGATCACTGGTGAAAGGGTTAACTGGGGGGCAATCAGGGGGCTATGCGGTAGTATATGGGGGTCCCTGACGCTATAAAAAGCTGCGGCGAACCCAAATACTTACCTGCCTATCTAGCGTCACCTGTGACACTAATACAGCGATCAGAAAAAAATCGCTTATTAGTGACACTGGCGACGGGGGGTGATCACGGGGTTAAACCTTTATTGGGGGGGTTAGGGGGGCACCCTAGAGCTAAAGGGGGCTAGCCCTAACTGCCCTAACAGTTATTACAGTCACAAATGACACCAATGCAAAAAAAAAAAAAAAAAAAAAAAAAAAAAATGCACTTGGTGTCACTGTGACTGGGGGGGGCAGGGGTGATTGGGGGGTGATTGGGGGGTGATCAGGGGGGTGAAAAGTGTGCCTGGCGTGTTCTACTGTTAGTGTAGTGTTAGGTGCAACTCACCGATCCTCTCTCCTCCGTGCCGGAACGAAAAAGACCGACACGAGGAGAGAATACATCACTTCCTCTCCTGTGTTTACATTACAGGAGAGGAAGTGATGTCACGGGGGATTTTCATTCGTCGGGAGCGATCGCGAGGGGGTGGCCATGAATGAATGGCCGTCCCCTCGTCCGGGATCGCTCCCGAACGAATACCGACCGCCGCAGGCACCGGGCGGGGGCCCGATCGGGCCCCCGACCCGCGGGAAGGCAAGGACGTACATGTATGTGCTTATGCCTGCCCGTGCCATTCTGCCGACGTACATCGGCGTGCGGCGGTCGGCAACTGGTTAAAATCACTGCATCTGAAAAAACGGTAGCTTTAAAAACTTTTTTTTTTTTTGCATTGATACATGTCCCCTGGGGCAGTAACCAGGTCCCATACACTTTTTAGGGCAATAACTTGCATATAAGCCTTTAAAATGAGCCCTTTTGATTTGACATGTTTGTGTCCTTGAATAATAATTTAATAATTTTTTGCCTGTTCACATGTTCTGGTGCAAACCTAAGTGGGTGTTTGGCCCATCTCTACTTCTCAGCAATCTTCATAGACAAATGTTGCATTTTTGGTAGACAACCCATTGGTTTAAACTGGTTAATTTTAGTTCAAAACAGATCAAAGGAATGATAGCTGAATGTACAGGGAAGGCAACATTTGTCCTTTTCTTACACAGGGAAAGTAGTTTTAACTGGGGATATCTTGGGCAAGATTCTACTAATTTGCCTTGATACATAGAGTGTATGTTCGCCAAAGATTTATGAATAAAATTCTGAATACATTTTGGAGAATATTGGGCAAATCACCCATGAAATAAATCCCTTTGACTTAATTAAAATAAATGTAGTGGTTTTTTAAACTGCCACTAACTGTCACAGCTATTCCATACCTCAATGACGGGAACTCAAAGCATGTTAGTGGCATTATTTTTAGAAAACATAAATAAAAATTGTATAAATGTATGCAACTGTGTGTGTATGACACTAGTTTTTAATACAATTTTGCTTATATGCAATATTTTTGCATTTTTCTTCTATTGCCACAGAATTGTCCCTTATATCAGTACATTATATAAACCATGAAGCAAACTGATCATGTAGGACTATACAAAATATCCCACTAGCTAATGGTTTTACTGGTAATCCTTATTGAAAAGTCAGAAATGAATATTCAATATTTTCTATTTCAGGCTCTTGACACTTTATCGATTAGCTTTATTTTCCCAACAATTTTCTAGCAGCTTAGTCACTGTGGATTACATTATTGTTTGACATCTATCTGGAGATTGGCTTTGAAAATCATGTAGAAAACCTTTGAAGGTTTTTTGTCAATCGCTTCACTTTTGAAGAGCCATAACAGCTTCACATCTTTGAGTTATAATGAATTGATGTCTTAAAGTTTAAATCCTCTCCATAAGACGTAGCAGTAGTTATAGTAAAAAGTTTTCCTATTTTATCATGTGTGAAAAAAAATATTACCATAAGCTTTAGAAACTGGTACAAAAATTAAGCGAAAATAGACAAAGTATTTTGTAAAGCTGTATGATATAAATAAACTGAATTATATGCATAATTAAATGTATACTGTACATAGCAGCTTGGGCACCTGTGTTAGCTTTTAGTATTCTTTATGTTTTGCAATTAATAATCTGTTATCTGTCTATTGGTGTCTTCCATTTTAACTATGATGTCAGAACATGTTATAGTAATTTCTGAGCCTGCAATTATTGTTTGTAGGGTCACAATCTTGCTTCCGAATCAGCAGATTTGGTGCTGATTATGCAACTTGGAAGTGAGTTTTTGGTATCAATGTTCCAGTGCCTGACACTGTAAGGGCTCAGCTTTAGGGGTTAATTTCAGAGGCAGCTCTTTAAGTAGGCAAATTAGGCAATCACCTAAGACCCCGCACTCACTGGGGGCCTTGCGGCTGCCTAATTTATCTGTGATCAATCACCAGGGTGGCGTTCTGCCACCTCTGGTCCTGCCTTGTGCTTTCTGGTCATTGCTGTCACTTTTCAATACAGAAGCCAGATTTCTGCAGAAGTGACAGCACAGCTCTCAGGTCGGACGCACTGAACCTTCCCTGCCTGGATGCAGCTGGTATAATGTAGAAGGGGTCTGACATTGCAAGTGTCAGGCTGCTCAGGCATCCATCTAGACTCTGCACTTTCTGGTGCCCACGCCTTCTTCCAGGTCAGTTGCTGCCCAGAGTAACAGAGCCAAAGACGGTTTTCCTAGGCTCCTCCTCATCTCGTGACAGAGCACATGAGGAGGTGCCTAGGAGAAAGAACATCTCCCGTCTGTACATAGAGCCTGAGCCTGCACCGTATATGAGGTCTGTGTTGGGACATTTATGGGGGGAGGAGAAAGAAAAGGATTTATGGCAGGTGAAGACTTCCTCCCTCCATCCCTTTTTCTCTTTTTCTTTCTTTCTTCCACTTTTCTTTCTTCCTCTTTCTTCCTTTCTTTCTTTCTTCCTCCCTCCATCCCTGTTTCTTTCTTTTTTTCTTTTTTTCTTTCTTTCTTTCTTTCTTTCTTTCTTTCTTTCTTTCTTTCTTTCTTTCTTTCTTTCTTTCTTTCCCCCTCCATCCATTTTCTTTCTTTCTTTCTTTCTTTCTTTCTTTCTTTCTTTCTTTCTTTCTTTCTTTCTTCCTCTCTCCATCCCTCTTTATTTCTTCCTCCCTCCATCTCTTTTTCTTTCTTCCTCTCTCCCTCTATCCCTCTTTATTTCTTCCTCCCTTGATTTGTCATGCGATTTGAGAGATAAAATCGCATGACAAGTCGCAGCCTATTGGAGGCAATGGCACTGTTCCAATCGGTGCGACATCGAATTAGCAGTGCAGCACCAATTTGCAAAAGTAGTTCCTGCACTATCTTTTCCAATTTAGGTGTGACTTCAATAGACATCTGGGCATGGAGCCACACAAATGTCTATCAAGTAGTACCTGAAATCACGCTGACCTTGTTACTTCAAAATCACGCAACTTCTAGTGAAGTAGTGAGATTTCCAAGTAGCATCAATGCGAACCAGGGCTTAAAAGTCAGAAAAACATGAAAAGTGCAAACAGGAGCCAACAAGTGGAACAAAACTTCAGCCCAGGCCAGATTAAGTCAAATTGTGTAAATACTTACCTACTCAATCTATTGTTGCTTGCAACCTGCTTGACCTTCAGACACCTACACTACTAGAAATGTACACACTGCAACTACTATGCAATCTTGGCCCCGATGCCTGTGTCTACAAAACTCGGGTACCTAGCAACACTGCCAGCTCCTTCCACTTCTTCCTTCTCCATGCAAATTTTAAGGCACTACATAGTTTGCTAATGTGTGCAGTGGGTGTTTGGTTTGGACATCTAAACACTTGACATGTATACACATTTGAGATTTAAAGAATACTTACTTGCGCAAACAAGAGGCTCACCAATATTTTCTTCCACTTCTGAGTCTTTTTGGCCCTCTGTTTGACTTGTGTCAGGGGATGTTACATCAACAACAGCCAGGCCAGTAGGAGAGAGGAGCAGAGCAGAGCCTCACACATGTGCAGTAGGGTTCCCAGCATGAAGCCGCAAGGCTTCACTGCCAGGTTCCCTTACTCGCAATAGTGTTGGCATGCACCCTACAGCTGATGGAAACATCATCTGCGGTGCCAACATCACTGGACTCCAGGACAGTTAAGTGTCCGATTATTAAAAGTCAACAGCTGCAGTATGTTCAGCTGCTGGCTTTTAATTTTTGCAGCGGTGGGCAGACCTCTGCTTTAAGTTCCACACTAAGCTCTTGACCTTTGGCCCACCTAGAATTACCCCTGTTGGTGGCTAAATTAGTGTGTTTGAAGTTGGCACTTGCTCAATTTTTCAAGACCTACTTGGAGAAAGCACATATACAAACAGCTAATTTACACATATACATATTGGTTAGATACAAATATTGCTTAATTTTTTTTGATGGATGGACTCTATCAGTTCTTGCTCGTGGTGCTTTAGATCAGGCCATCGCTTTCGGATTTGGTCCTTCCTTTGTTGCACCGAAAATTCTCCCTCCAAAAAGGCGATGACCAAAATGAGGTCCTTTCGGCTGTTGGACCTTTCCTGGTTGCAGAGCTTGCAGTCGTAGTTGTGCTTCTCGAGGATGCGCACCATCTCCACCATCTCACCCTTGCTCATGGGGGTTGCTTTGTGCCTTCTATAAGCTCCACCACTGCCAGCTTGCCTAGAATTCCCAGAATCCGCCATGTTGTCACTCCAGAATGTTCTGCGATGCATGCCGCATGTAGAAGAGAGATAGTCATGCCCCAGACGCACTGCGAGTGGAGTTTCACGCATGTACAGTAGTGATGGCCGAACGGTTCGCCCGGCGGTCGTTTCGCGGCGAATTTCCGACTTTCGCCGTCCGCGGGTTCGAACGCCTTTTTCCGTCGTTCGCCCCGGCGGACTTACGTGTTTAATGTATACAAGAACTTTAACCTTTCGTGACACGTTTATCATGTGTTACAGGACAACCAATTGAGACATGACAGCTCATGGACACTTGGACATTCCCCCTAACCTATAAATACACCCGATCCGGTGGCCATTTTACATTCTTTCTTCTGTCACTGTAGGGAAAGGATCCTGTGTGGAGTAGGGACAGAGAAAACGCTAGCTATTTGGTACACAAAAGTTCTTTTCAGGACTGGTATAGGTGTTAGGTCAGCAGCCTGAGTTTCTTTTGTCAGTTTAGATAAAGGGACAGAGCGCTGTATGCTGCTATTTTAGGGACAGCTCAGCCAGATTAGTCTTTCTTCATCATCATCATCATCATCATCATTAGCTGTTACTATCAGGTCCACAAAAGAGCTGTTCCAGCTAATCGTTCCAGCCTACTCTTTTTTGCCAATTTGTATAGGGACAGGCAGGAAGCAGTGTGTCAGGCAGTGAGGATAATTTTAAAGACTTGCTGTTACTATTAGTTCCACAAAGGTTCTTTTCAGGACTGGTATCAGTGGTACGGTAATAGGCTTGTACACGTATAATATTCTTTCTTCCAAATATAGAAAGAATATTATACTTGACTGCTGCCCTTCTGCTGCAGTCTGCTAATCATTCACAACTCACTTGTTCCACAAAGCTCTTTATCAGGACTGGTAACTTGGTCTGTCTAGGGTGCTACGGTACATAGGCTTGGGTGCGGTACAGTCTGCTGTTCTGTAAGGACCGCTATCGGTCCACAATACATAGGGTTGCCGTGCACTACTGCTGACCGCTGCCCTATACTGCAGCAGTCCTTCATTGGTATAGGGACTGACGTACAGTCTGCTAATCACTAACACACAACCTGCTTGGTCCACAAAAGTTCTTATAAGGACTGGTAACTTGGTATAGGGTGCTACGGTACATAGGCCTGAGTGCGTTACAGTCTGCTGTTCTGTAAGGACCGCTATCGGTCCACAATACATAGGGTTGCCGTGCACTACTGCTGACCGCTGCCCTATACTGCAGCAGTCCTTCAGCGGTATAGGGACTGACGCACAGTCTGCTAAACACTAACACACAACCTGCTTGGTCCACAAAAGTTTTTATAAGGACTGGTAACTTGGTATAGGGTGCTACGGTACATAGGCCTGAGTGCAGTACAGTCTGCTGTTCTGTAAGGACCGCTATCGGTCCACAATACATAGGGTTGCCGTGCACTACTGCTGACCGCTGCCCTATACTGCAGCAGTCCTTCATTGGTATAGGGACTGACGTACAGTCTGCTAATCACTAACACACAACCTGCTTGGTCCACAAAAGTTCTTATAAGGACTGGTAACTTGGTATAGGGTGCTACGGTACATAGGCCTGAGTGCGTTACAGTCTGCTGTTCTGTAAGGACCGCTATCGGTCCACAATACATAGGGTTGACGTGCACCACTGCTGACCGCTGCCCTATACTGCAGCAGTCCTTCAGCGGTATAGGGACTGACGTACAGTCTGCTAAACACTAATACACAACCTGCTTGGTCCACAAAAGTTCTTATAAGGACTGGTAACTTGGTATAGGGTGCTACGGTACATAGGCTTGAGTGCGGTACAGTCTGCTGTTCTGTAAGGACCGCTATCGGTCCACAATAGATAGGGTTGACGTGCACCACTGCTGACCGCTGCCCTATACTGCAGCAGTCCTTCAGCGGTATAGGGACTGACGCACAGTCTGCTAAACACTAACACACAACCTGCTTGGTCCACAAAAGTTTTTATAAGGACTGGTAACTTGGTATAGGGTGCTACGGTACATAGGCCTGAGTGCGTTACAGTCTGCTGTTCTGTAAGGACCGCTATCGGTCCACAATACATAGGGTTGCCGTGCACTACTGCTGACCGCTGCCCTATACTGCAGCAGTCCTTCATTGGTATAGGGACTGACGTACAGTCTGCTAATCACTAACACACAACCTGCTTGGTCCACAAAAGTTCTTATAAGGACTGGTAACTTGGTATAGGGTGCTACGGTACATAGGCCTGAGTGCGTTACAGTCTGCTGTTCTGTAAGGACCGCTATCGGTCCACAATACATAGGGTTGCCGTGCACTACTGCTGACCGCTGCCCTATACTGCAGCAGTCCTTCAGCGGTATAGGGACTGACGCACAGTCTGCTAAACACTAACACACAACCTGCTTGGTCCACAAAAGTTCTTATAAGGACTGGTAACTTGGTATAGGGTGCTACGGTACATAGGCCTGAGTGCAGTACAGTCTGCTGTTCTGTAAGGACCGCTATCGGTCCACAATACATAGGGTTGCCGTGCACTACTGCTGACCGCTGCCCTATACTGCAGCAGTCCTTCATTGGTATAGGGACTGACGTACAGTCTGCTAATCACTAACACACAACCTGCTTGTTCCACAAAAGTTCTTATAAGGACTGGTAACTTGGTATAGGGTGCTACGGTACATAGGCTTGAGTGCGGTACAGTCTGCTGTTCTGTAAGGACCGCTATCGGTCCACAATAGATAGGGTTGACGTGCACCACTGCTGACCGCTGCCCTATACTGCAGCAGTCCTTCAGCGGTATAGGGACTGACGTACAGTCTGCTAAACACTAATACACAACCTGCTTGGTCCACAAAAGTTCTTATAAGGACTGGTAACTTGGTATAGGGTGCTACGGTACATAGGCTTGAGTGCGGTACAGTCTGCTGTTCTGTAAGGACCGCTATCGGTCCACAATAGATAGGGTTGACGTGCACCACTGCTGACCGCTGCCCTATACTGCAGCAGTCCTTCAGCGGTATAGGGACTGACGTACAGTCTGCTAAACACTAATACACAACCTGCTTGGTCCACAAAAGTTCTTATAAGGACTGGTAACTTGGTATAGGGTGCTACGGTACATAGGCTTGAGTGCGGTACAGTCTGCTGTTCTGTAAGGACCGCTATAGGTCCACAATAGATAGGGTTGACGTGCACCACTGCTGACCGCTGCCCTATACTGCAGCAGTCCTTCAGCGGTATAGGGACTGACGTACAGTCTGCTAAACACTAATACACAACCTGCTTGGTCCACAAAAGTTCTTATAAGGACTGGTAACTTGGTATAGGGTGCTACGGTACATAGGCCTGAGTGCGTTACAGTCTGCTGTTCTGTAAGGACCGCTATCGGTCCACAATACATAGGGTTGCCGTGCACTACTGCTGACCGCTGCCCTATACTGCAGCAGTCCTTCAGCGGTATAGGGACTGACGCACAGTCTGCTAAACACTAACACACAACCTGCTTGGTCCACAAAAGTTTTTATAAGGACTGGTAACTTGGTATAGGGTGCTACGGTACATAGGCCTGAGTGCAGTACAGTCTGCTGTTCTGTAAGGACCGCTATCGGTCCACAATACATAGGGTTGCCGTGCACTACTGCTGACCGCTGCCCTATACTGCAGCAGTCCTTCATTGGTATAGGGACTGACGTACAGTCTGCTAATCACTAACACACAACCTGCTTGGTCCACAAAAGTTCTTATAAGGACTGGTAACTTGGTATAGGGTGCTACGGTACATAGGCCTGAGTGCGTTACAGTCTGCTGTTCTGTAAGGACCGCTATCGGTCCACAATACATAGGGTTGACGTGCACCACTGCTGACCGCTGCCCTATACTGCAGCAGTCCTTCAGCGGTATAGGGACTGACGTACAGTCTGCTAAACACTAATACACAACCTGCTTGGTCCACAAAAGTTCTTATAAGGACTGGTAACTTGGTATAGGGTGCTACGGTACATAGGCTTGAGTGCGGTACAGTCTGCTGTTCTGTAAGGACCGCTATCGGTCCACAATAGATAGGGTTGACGTGCACCACTGCTGACCGCTGCCCTATACTGCAGCAGTCCTTCAGCGGTATAGGGACTGACGCACAGTCTGCTAAACACTAACACACAACCTGCTTGGTCCACAAAAGTTTTTATAAGGACTGGTAACTTGGTATAGGGTGCTACGGTACATAGGCCTGAGTGCGTTACAGTCTGCTGTTCTGTAAGGACCGCTATCGGTCCACAATACATAGGGTTGCCGTGCACTACTGCTGACCGCTGCCCTATACTGCAGCAGTCCTTCATTGGTATAGGGACTGACGTACAGTCTGCTAATCACTAACACACAACCTGCTTGGTCCACAAAAGTTCTTATAAGGACTGGTAACTTGGTATAGGGTGCTACGGTACATAGGCCTGAGTGCGTTACAGTCTGCTGTTCTGTAAGGACCGCTATCGGTCCACAATACATAGGGTTGCCGTGCACTACTGCTGACCGCTGCCCTATACTGCAGCAGTCCTTCAGCGGTATAGGGACTGACGCACAGTCTGCTAAACACTAACACACAACCTGCTTGGTCCACAAAAGTTCTTATAAGGACTGGTAACTTGGTATAGGGTGCTACGGTACATAGGCCTGAGTGCAGTACAGTCTGCTGTTCTGTAAGGACCGCTATCGGTCCACAATACATAGGGTTGCCGTGCACTACTGCTGACCGCTGCCCTATACTGCAGCAGTCCTTCATTGGTATAGGGACTGACGTACAGTCTGCTAATCACTAACACACAACCTGCTTGTTCCACAAAAGTTCTTATAAGGACTGGTAACTTGGTATAGGGTGCTACGGTACATAGGCTTGAGTGCGGTACAGTCTGCTGTTCTGTAAGGACCGCTATCGGTCCACAATAGATAGGGTTGACGTGCACCACTGCTGACCGCTGCCCTATACTGCAGCAGTCCTTCAGCGGTATAGGGACTGACGTACAGTCTGCTAAACACTAATACACAACCTGCTTGGTCCACAAAAGTTCTTATAAGGACTGGTAACTTGGTATAGGGTGCTACGGTACATAGGCTTGAGTGCGGTACAGTCTGCTGTTCTGTAAGGACCGCTATCGGTCCACAATAGATAGGGTTGACGTGCACCACTGCTGACCGCTGCCCTATACTGCAGCAGTCCTTCAGCGGTATAGGGACTGACGTACAGTCTGCTAAACACTAATACACAACCTGCTTGGTCCACAAAAGTTCTTATAAGGACTGGTAACTTGGTATAGGGTGCTACGGTACATAGGCTTGAGTGCGGTACAGTCTGCTGTTCTGTAAGGACCGCTATAGGTCCACAATAGATAGGGTTGACGTGCACCACTGCTGACCGCTCACCTATACTGCAGCAGTCCTTCAGCGGTATAGGGACTAAGAGTTTTGTCACAGGGTCATTTAAAAAATGACATGCAGAGGAAGAGGCAGGCCCTTCCGCAGGGGTGGTAGGGGTAGGGCAGGAGCAACAGGCTTGAGCCAAAGTGGGAAGTTGCAGAAGGTGCGTTCAATTACTTTAAAGGATGCACCAGACTTGGTTGAGTGGCTCGCTCAGCCTTACTCTTCTGCACCCTCCTCATCCTCTCGATCTGCACCCTCTTCTTCACTCTCTGCTATGTGCACCCCCAAAGACACTACCACCAACAACACGACCACCACCACCACCACCACATACCTTCCGCTTGAGTCACTGGAATTATTTTCCGATCCATATCAAGAGGACATTTCTGATGCGCAGCCACTCTTGGTATTGGATCAGGAAGAGGAGGTAGCAACAAGCGCTACTCAGCAGTCTGACGCCAGTACCCAGATCAGCCCAAGGAGGAGGTTGGTCCCCGGTGTTGCTGCCTACTCTACTTATAGCGGTGGGGAAGGTGACGTTGATGATGACGTGTCTAGTGATGTCACGTGGGTGCCCACAAGAGAGGAAGAGGAGGGGAGTTCAGAGGGAGATATGGACCAGCAGATAGGGAGGAGAAGCAGCAATGACTTACATTGCACAGCAGGGACAAAGCAGACTGCAAATGTATCAGGAGCGAGTCATCGACCATGTACGGTCACATCTGGCGCTCCCAGGACACCGGCACATGGCTCCGCAGTGTGGGCTTTTTTTAACGTGTCCGCTGCTGACAATAGCGTTGCCATCTGCAATCTTTGCAGTCAACGCGTTAGTCGCGGTAAGCCCAATACTCACCTAGGGACGACCGCCTTAAGAAGGCACATGAGCAGCCATCACCGAGCCCAGTGGGAGCAACGGAACACACAAAGCCACACTGCAGGCTCTCACCGTCCAGCCTCGTCTTCTACTTCTCCTTCTCCTCTCTCCTCACAATTGTCCTCCACTCCACCTTCCATCACGCCAAGCTCACATTTTTCTGCAAAAAGGCAGGCTTCCGTGGGCCTAATGTTTGAGCGTAAAAAAATGATGACGCCGGATAACCCTCTTGCCCAACGGTTGGCGGCTGGCTTGTCAGAACTCATAGCCCGCCAACTACTGCCATATAAACTGGTGGACTCGGAGGCCTTTCGCAAATTTGTGGCCATTGGAACACCACAATGGAAGGTCCCAGGAAGGAAGTATTTCTCAGAGAAGGGCATCCCAGAGCTATATGGCCATGTTCAGCGGCAAGTGAATGTATCTCTGGCACACAGTGTCGGTGCCAAGATACATCTGACCACAGACACGTGGTCTAGCAAACACGGGCAGGGAAGGTATATCAGTTTTACTGCCCACTGGGTGAACCTTCTGACGGCCGTCAAGCATGTAACCCGTGGCACCCGTGTAGATTTGGTTTTACCGCCACGGATTGCATGCAGGCCTGACTCTTCTTCTCCTCCTCCTACTCCATCCTCCTCCCTCTCCTCCTCAGCTGCCTCCTCCTTTTCCGCTGCTAGCGTCTCTTCCACTGCACCGCCCAAGCTCCCCAGAACCTATTCCACATGCCAGGTGAGACGTTGCCATGCCGTGCTGCGTCTGTTGTGCCTGGAAGCAAAGAGCCACACTGGCCCGGCACTCCTTTCAGCTTTGCGTTCACAGGCAGATGAGTGGCTAACACCGCTCAATTTGACAGTTGGTAAAGTGGTGTGTGACAACGGTGCCAATCTGCTTAGTGCATTGAAACAGGGCAAAATCACGCACGTGCCGTGCATGGCACACGTCTTAAACTTGGTCGTGCAGCGATTCCTTGTCAAATACCCTGGGGTCCAGGACATCTTGCGGCAGGCAAGGAAAATCTCGGCCCATTTCAGAAGATCTTACACGGCCATGGCTCGCCTTGCTGACATTCAGCGGCGACACCATCTGCCGGTCAGACGTCTTATTTGCGATTGCCCGACGCGATGGAACTCAACCTTCTATATGCTTGATAGGCTGCTCCAGCAGAAACGTGCAGTTAACGTCTACCTGTATGAACTCTGCGAAAGAAACGGTTCTGGGGAGCTGGGTTTTTTTTCACCGCGCCAGTGGCTGCTCATGCGCGACACATGCAGACTTCTGCGGCCATTTGAGGAGATCACCAAACTGGTCAGTCGCAGCCATGGCGCCATCAGTGACATGGTACCTTATGCCTTCTTTCTGGAGCGTGCATTGCGTCGTGTCATTGATCAGGCTGTGGAGGAGCAGGAGCGGGAAGATGAGGAAGTCGCAATGCTGGATGAATTCCCAGGGGGGGCTACTCTATCTGAGACAAGTCAACAACAGGAGTCTGATGAGGAGTCAGAGGAGGATGGTGCCGGGGCGGATGAGCAGGAGCAAGAAGAGCATGCTTTAAACCTTTCTGGGATCCCTGTTGTGCGAGGATGGGGAGAGGAGAATGAAGAGGACGACATTATCCTGGATGATGAGCAGGAGCCAGGCCACCACACCGCTTCCACTTTAGTGCAAATGGGGGCCTTCATGCTCCAGTGTTTTAATAGGGACCCCCGTATAAAAAGCATGAGGGTCAAGGACCAGTACTGGGTGGCAACGTACTTAGACCCCCGGTACAAACACAAAATGGCGGAAATGTTACCGCCGTCGCAGAGGGCTGTCAGAATGCAGCACTTCCAGGCCTTGCTTCGAGAAATGCTGCATTCTGCTTTTGCGTGCGCTGGCAGAGGAGCAATTCCCACTCCCAGAGAAGGATTTGCGGGTACCAATCCAACAGCGCCTGCAAGAAGAGGCCGGTTTGAAGATGTGTTGGTGACTTCGGATATGAGGTCATTCTTTCAGCCGACCCATCGACAGGTGTCATCCGGATCCAGCATCAGGGAACGCCTAGACCGTCAGGTGTCCGACTACATTGGGTTAACGGCCGATGTGGACGCTCTGAGGAGTGATGAACCCCTAGACTACTGGGTGGGCAGGCTTGACCTCTGGCCAGAGCTTGCCCAATTTGCAATCGAACTGTTGGCTTGCCCCTCATCCAGTGTCCTGTCCGAAAGGACGTTCAGCGCAGCAGGGGGGATTGTGACCGATAAGCGTACTCGCCTAGCTCACCACAGTGTTAACTACCTCACATTTCTAAAAATGAATGAGGCATGGATCTCGGAGGAATTCAACACATGTGATCAGTAGACCATGTATATGTCTATAAACAATTTTTGGAATCAAGCACACAGACCTTCTTAATTCATTTGGCTCACTTCCCTGACCCAAAAAAGCACACCGTACTATATGCCCCTACCCTCCTCTTTGAAGAGGTTGAGCGGTGTCATATTTCTACTGGGGCTGCTTATTATGAGGGGTTCCCACCATCCCTGTGCTGTGCTGACTTCCTCCTGGGTGTTCTTATTATGAGGGGCTCCCACCATCCCTGTGCTGTGCTGACTTCCTCCTGGGGGTTCTTATTATGAGGGGATCACACCATCCCTGTGCTGTGCTGACTTCCTCCTGGGGCTGCTTACGGTGCTGCTGTCAGCGCTGTATGTCACGGAGCTGCTGTCAGCGCTGTATGTCACGGAGCTGCTGTCAGCGCTGTATGTCACGGAGCTGCTGTCAGCGCTGCATGTCACGGAGCTGCTGTCAGCGCTGTATGTCACGGAGCTGCTGTCAGCGCTGTATGTCACGGAGCTGCTGTCAGCGCTGTATGTCACGGAGCTGCTGTCAGCGCTGTATGTCACGGAGCTGCTGTCAGCGCTGTATGTCACGGAGCTGCTGTCAGCGCTGTATGTCACGGAGCTGCTGTCAGCGCTGTATGTCACGGTGCTGCTGTCAGCGCTGTATGTCACGGAGCTGCTGTCAGCGCTGTATGTCACGGAGCTGCTGTCAGTGCTGTATGTCACGGAGCTGCTGTCAGCGCTGTATGTCACGGAGCTGCTGTCAGCGCTGTATGTCACGGAGCTGCTGTCAGCGCTGTATGTCACGGTGCTGCTGTCAGCGCTGTATGTCACGGAGCTGCTGTCAGCGCTGTATGTCACGGAGCTGCTGTCAGCGCTGTATGTCACGGAGCTGCTGTCAGCGCTGTATGTCACGGAGCTGCTGTCAGCGCTGTATGTCACGGAGCTGCTGTCAGCGCTGTATGTCACGGTGCTGATGTCAGCGCTGTATGTCACGGAGCTGCTGTCAGCGCTGTATGTCACGGAGCTGCTGTCAGCGCTGTATGTCACGGAGCTGCTGTCAGCGCTGTATGTCACGGAGCTGCTGTCAGCGCTGTATGTCACGGAGCTGCTGTCAGCGCTGTATGTCACGGAGCTGCTGTCAGCGCTGTATGTCACGGTGCTGCTGTCAGCGCTGTATGTCACGGAGCTGCTGTCAGCGCTGTATGTCACGGAGCTGCTGTCAGTGCTGTATGTCACGGAGCTGCTGTCAGCGCTGTATGTCACGGAGCTGCTGTCAGCGCTGTATGTCACGGAGCTGCTGTCAGCGCTGTATGTCACGGAGCTGCTGTCAGCGCTGTATGTCACGGAGCTGCTGTCAGCGCTGTATGTCACGGAGCTGCTGTCAGCGCTGTATGTCACGGAGCTGCTGTCAGCGCTGTATGTCACGGAGCTGCTGTCAGCGCTGTATGTCACGGTGCTGCTGTCAGCGCTGTATGTCACGGAGCTGCTGTCAGCGCTGTATGTCACGGAGCTGCTGTCAGTGCTGTATGTCACGGAGCTGCTGTCAGCGCTGTATGTCACGGAGCTGCTGTCAGCGCTGTATGTCACGGAGCTGCTGTCAGCGCTGTATGTCACGGTGCTGCTGTCAGCGCTGTATGTCACGGAGCTGCTGTCAGCGCTGTATGTCACGGAGCTGCTGTCAGCGCTGTATGTCACGGAGCTGCTGTCAGCGCTGTATGTCACGGAGCTGCTGTCAGCGCTGTATGTCACGGAGCTGCTGTCAGCGCTGTATGTCACGGTGCTGCTGTCAGCGCTGTATGTCACGGAGCTGCTGTCAGCGCTGTATGTCACGGAGCTGCTGTCAGTGCTGTATGTCACGGAGCTGCTGTCAGCGCTGTATGTCACGGAGCTGCTGTCAGCGCTGTATGTCACGGAGCTGCTGTCAGCGCTGTATGTCACGGTGCTGCTGTCAGTGCTGTATGTCACGGAGCTGCTGTCAGCGCTGTATGTCACGGAGCTGCTGTCAGCGCTGTATGTCACGGAGCTGCTGTCAGCGCTGTATGTCACGGAGCTGCTGTCAGCGCTGTATGTCACGGAGCTGCTGTCAGCGCTGTATGTCACGGTGCTGATGTCAGTGCTCTGTATTACGGTGCTGCTGTCAGTGCTCTGTATCTCCTGCACCCTCTTGTTTGCCTACCCTGGTCCCTGACCTTCCCTCTCCTCCATTGCCTTCATTAGCTCCATAGTCCTGAATTGTCAGAACAATTTCCCAAATAAAAAAAAAATGCTTGTAGTTATCGATCCCAAATTCACCTCATACATGTATTATGCTATTGTCCAGGTGGTGGGACTACGTGCTACCCCCTAATAATTACCCCGTGGCCGCAAATTCGACCTAAAGGTTTGCGAAATTCGCCTCCCATTGAAGTCAATGGAGCCCGCGGCGAACGGTCGTTTTCGCGAACGTTTGTGTCCGTTCGCGTTTCGCGTTCGCGAAACGTCCCGTCGGAAGTTCGTCCATCACTAATGTACAGTATATATAAAGCCTAATGGGAGTCTGTATACTGTTTATTTTCAAATGTTTGAAAATGTATAAAGTATAGTTGCGGTATGTACTGTATCTTACATAAACAGAATTTATGAGTATTGTTGTGATATATGGTTTTAAAATTCTGTTGTATGGCACAATGGAATTTTTTTTTTAAATAAATAAAGTTTATAATCTTATTCTATGGTTATTGTTTTGTCTATGGTGCCTAAAAAGTCCAGAAGCCCCCAATTGTTCTCTTTTTCATGTTAGATTGGGACATGGCACATATGACCGTATTTATCGGCATATAACACGCACTTTTTTCCCCTTAAAAGCAGGGGAAAATCGTGGGTGCGTGTTATACGCCGATCCCCCGAAATTCTGAGCCTCTGGGCGGCTTTCAGCCGTCTTCGGCTCTTCAAGGTGACTTTCGGCTGCCTTCGGCTCTTCTTGGCAGCTTTCGGCCATTCTCGGCAGCTTTCGGCCGTTCTCGGAAGCTTTCGCCCACCTTCGGCTGTTCTCGGCGGCCGGAAGCATCCGAGAACAGCCGAAGGTGGGCAAAAGCTGCCCGAGAAGAGCCGAAGGCGGCCGGAGGCCCGCCGAGAACTACCGCACGCCGCCGAGATACACATCCGGCTCTGTATCTCGGCGGCGGCATTTTTTTAAAAATAAAATAGACACGGCTGCAATGAGGGACAAGACTGCAATGGGGGACAAGACTGCATAAGGCTGCAATGGGGGACAAGACTGCATAAGGCTGCAATGGGGGACAAGACTGCACTGGTGGACAAGGCTGCATAAGGCTGCAATGGTGGACAAGGCTGCATAAGGCTGCAATGGTGGACAAGGCTGCAAAAGGCTGCAATGGTGGACAAGGCTGCATAAGACTGAAATGGTGGACAAGGCTGCATAAGGCTGCAATGGTGGACAAGGCTGCATAAGGCTGCAATGGTGGACAAGGCTGCATAAGGCTGCAATGGTGGACAAGGCTGCATAAGAATGCAATGGTGGACAAGGCTGCAATGGTGGACAAGGCTGCAGATGACACTGATGGGCATATAAATGTAAGTTTTTTTTCCCCTTAAACTTCCCTCCTAAAAGTTTTTTTCCTTAAAATTCCCTCCTAAACTTGGGGTGCGTGTTATACGCCAGTGCGTGTTATACGCCGATAAATACGGTATATTCCTATGTATACACAGCACCACTGTGTATGAGATACACTCATTCAAAATGATTGTTCAAAAACAAAGTGGTTTCCATATCAATATACAGTAGTGGCCAAAAATGATTGGGACAAGAATGAAAAATGCTGGGGTCAGGATAGTCTTTTCTATTTCTTCACATTCAATTTGCAACAGACACACAACTCAAAATTGTGTGTGATTGATGACTAAAAATAAAAATAAAAAAAATACAAATTATGTCCTATTTTCATACACAGGAAATTGTCAGTCAGGAGGAGCCTGTGGCCAGCAGCCACATAGAGTCCCAGATCCCTCCTATTACGCCCTCCTGCTAAAAGGGCCAGGAAGAGCAGGAACCTGGACGAAGCCACAGCTCAGTCTTTCTCAGCCATGAAACAACTGCAATCAGTACAGTCCCAGATGCAGCTGAGACATTTGGCTGTCTGATAGCTAGATAAGTTACAAGAGATGGATGGGGAGCAAAGGAGGATGTGCGAGGAACTAATCCTGCAGCTCCTCAATAAGGGGGGACGGGAAACATTTCCTCCAAAACCCACATCTTGGATTTGGATGCCCCACCTCCACAGCCACCACAGCAACCCCACCCACCACAGCAACACGGGCATTGGCAATTCCAGCCCCAAGCCAGCTGAGCTGGGGATTTTCAGGCATACAATTACTAATTTGCTTTTTTTGTTTTAAATTATGAATTTATTTGCTATACTTTGTTTCTTTTTGTATGCAGAGAATGTACTTTTTGCTTAACCACTTTCAGACCGGACCATTTTGCTGGTAAATGACCAGAGGTCTTTTTACAATTTGGCACTGCGCTGCTTTAACTGGTAATTGCGCAGTCATGCAATGTTGTACCCAAACAAAATTTGCGTCCTTTTCTTCCCACAAATAGAGCTTTCTTTTGATGGTATTTGATTGCCTCTGCGATTTTTATTTTTTGCGATATAAATGGAAAAAGACCGCAAATTTTGAAAAAAAATGATATTTTCTACTTTTTGTTATTAGAAAAATCCAATAAATTCAATTTTAGTCATACATTTAGGCCAAAATGTATTCAGCCACATGTCTTTGGTAAAAAAAAAGTCAATAACTGTATATTTATTGGTTTGCGCAAAAGTTGTCACATCTACAAACTAAGGTACGTTTTCTGGAATTTACGCAGCTTTTAGTTTACGACTGCCTATCTCAGTTCTTGAGGTGCTAAAATGGCAGGGCAGTACAAAACCCCCCCAAATGACCCCATTTTGGAAAGTAGACCCCCTAAGGAAATTGATAAGTGGCATGTTGAGCCCATCGAATATTTTATTTTTTTGCCTCAAGCGATTAAATAATGACAAAAAAATAATTTTTTTTTTTTTTTTACACAAAGTTGTCACTAAATGATATATTGCTCACACATGCTATGGGCATATGTGAAATGACACCCCAAAATAAATTCTGCTGCTTCTCCTGAGTACGGGGATACCACACGTGTGGGATTTTTTGGGAGCCTAGCCGCGTACGGGGCCCCGAAAGCCAAGAACCGCCTTCAGGTTTTCTAAGGGCGTAAATATTTGACTTCTCTCCTCACTACCTATTACAGTTTTGAAGGCCATAAAATGCCAAGATGGCACAAAACCCCCACAAATGACCCCATTTTAGAAAGTAGACACCCCAAGCTATTTGCTGAGAGGCATTTTGAGTCCATGGAATATTTTATATTTTGCCACAAGTTGCAGGAAAATTACAAACTTTTTTTTTTTTTTTTTTTCACAAAGTTGTCACTAAATGATATATTGCTCACGCATTCCATGGGCATATGTGAAATGACACCCCAAAATAAATTCGGCTGCTTCTCCTGAGTACGGGGATACCACATATGTGGGACTTTTTGGGAGTCTAGCCGCGTACGGGGCCCCGAAAACAAAGCACCGCCTTCAGGCTTTCTAAGGGCGTTACAGTTTTGAAGGCCATAAAATGCCAAGATGGCACAAACCCCCCCCAAATGACCCCATTTTGGAAAGTAGACACCCCTAAATTTAGGGGTACACTAGTGAGACTAGGTAATAAATGGCGGGTGCCCTGAAACTATAAAAAAAATAACTAACCAACCAGCGTCACCTGTAACAGTTATATGGTGATCACTGGTGAAAGGGTTAACTAGGGGGCAATCAGGGGGCTTTATGCGGTAGTATATGGGGGTCCCTGGCGCTATAAAAAGCTGCGGCGAACCTAAATACCTACCTGCCTAACTAGCGTCACCTGTGACACTAATACAGTGATCAGAAAAACGATCGCTTATTAGGCTGGGTTCACACTGGAGCGATGTGGGAACGCCATGAATGCGCGGCGGGTTCCCGCATCACATGCCTCCCGGCGGCAGTTCACACTGCCCTATGCGAACTGCTGGGAGTGTCAGTGAAATGTTAATGACACCCCCAGATCAGTTCGCATATCGCAGTGCGATCTGCAAACTCGGATCGCATGGTGTGAACACCCATGCGATCCGATTCTGCTGCGGACCAAAAAAAGGGTCCCGTGCGAATTTGCGGCGGGTGCGGCGGGTGCGACACGAATTCAGCCATACTATCTGTATGGCTGAACTCGAATCGCACAGAGATCGGATGTGATTTGCACTACAGTGCGGTGCGAATCACATCCGTTCTCATAAACCGCTGCAATGTGAACCCAGCCTTAGTGACACTGGCGACGGGGGGTGATCACGGGGTTAAACCTTTATTGGGGGGGTTAGAGGGGTACCTTAGAACTAAAGGAGGCTAACCCTAACTGCCCTAACAGTTATTACAGTCACAAATGACACCCGCCGGGTGATCAGGGGGTTAAACCTTTATTAGGTAATAAATGGCGGGTGCCCTGAAACTATAAAAAAATAACTAACCAACCAGCGTCACCTGTAACAGTTATATGGTGATCACTGGTGAAAGGGTTAACTAGGGGGCAATCAGGGGGCTTTATGCGGTAGTATATGGGGGTCCCTGGCGCTATAAAAAGTTGTGGCGAACCTAAATACCTACCTGCCTAACTAGCGTCACCTGTGACACTAATACAGCGATCAGAAAAATGATCGCTTATTAGGCTGGGTTCACACTGGAGCGATGCGGGAACGCCACGAATCCGCGGCGGGTTCCCGCATCGCATGCCTCCCGGCGGCAGTTCACACTCCCCTATGCGAACTGCTGGGAGTGTCAGTGAAATAATGACACCCCCAGATCAGTTCGCATATCGCAGTGCGATCTGCAAACTCGGATCGCATGGTGTGAACACCCATGCGATCCGATTCTGCTGCGGACCAAAAAAAGGGTCCCGTGCGAGTTTGCGGCGGGTGCGGCGGGTGCGACACGAATTCAGCCATACTATCTGTATGGCTAAACTCGAATCGCACAGAGATCGGATGTGATTTGCACTGCAGTGCGGTGCGAATCACATCCGTTCTCAAACCGCTGCAATGTGAACCCAGCCTTAGTGACACTGGCGACGGGGGGTGATCACGGGGTTAAACCTTTATTGGGGGGGTTAGGGGGGTACATTAGAACTAAAGGGGGCTAACCCTAACTGCCCTAACAGTTATTACAGTCACAAATGACACCAATGCAAAAAAAAAAAAAGCAATTGGTGTCACTGTGACTGGGGGGGCAGGGGTAATTGGGGGGGTGATCGGGGGGTAAAGGGGGGGTGTGAGTGTGCCTGGCATGTTCTACTGTATGTGTGGTGTGTTGGTGCAACTCACCGAACCTCTCTCCTCGGTGCCGGAACGAAAAATACCGACACGGAGGAGAGAATACATCACTTCCTCTCCTGTGTTTACATTACAGGAGAGGAAGTGATGTCACGGAGGATTTCCATTCGTCGAGAGCGATCGCGAGGGGGTGGCCATGAATGAATGGCCGCCCCCTCATCCCGGATCGCTCTCGAAGGAATGCCGACCGCCGCAGGCACCGTGGGGGGGGGCCCGATCGGGCCCCCCACCCGCGGGCAGGCAGGGACTTATATATACGCCCATATGCCTGCCCGTGCCATTCTGCCGACGTATATCGTCGTGCGGCGGTCGGCAAGTGGTTAAGTTATTTAATTTTGTTTTGGATGGCAGATAACATGTCTAATTTATTTTATTTTTTGAATAATGCAGAAGAAAAAAAATGATCTCAGCCGATGTGAAAGGGAGCGTTAACAGCAATGGCCTGGGTTCAGTCTGGTTTGTCAAAAACCACAGGCTGTTGTAATACCACTGCCTCGAGACATACAGGTAATCTGCTGCTGCTCCCGATCTCTCAGAGTCCAGGACATTCTTGTGCTCCCAATTAAATGTACTCCTCAGATTCCCAGTTTTGCTCTTCACATAATTGAGGTCTGCCCTGGGGTAGAAAGGCTTCACTAATTCCAACAGTTTCTCCATCGCTGCCTTCCTCTTGATTTTTATAGAACCTTCTTATGCTCCCTTTTAAAGAAAAAAAATATTTGAAAAATACTTGGCTATGTGTTTTACTTAAAATGACAGTTTGGGAGCAGGCAGGTACATTTAGAAAATACAATGTAAAATTAACAAGGGGCACCAACATAGTTGTATCTTTGATCTTAAAAAACTATGGGATAATGGTGTTGTGGTAACTTGACCCAAAAAAATAAAAAAATATTATTCATATCACTAGAAAAAAAAGCCTTTTTAAATACATTTGGCAGAACTTCATCGGTATCACCAGCAAAGCAGCTTCATTATTATCACATTATAAAGAAGAAGAGAATGTGCGCTGCATTTCGAGATTTCATAATTTGCAGCGTCACAAATGTTAATTCCTCATTACGAACGCTAGTTTTACAAGACAGACTGTTTCTGGCTTGTCCTTGCTTCCGAGCAACAGCAGGCTGTTGTCTGAGGAAATTTTTTAAAGCCTGCTATCCAAAATTTGTCAGTGGAAAATCCAACAATAATTCTCCAGAGGAGAAACTGGAAAAGGAAATATCAAGTGGGTATATCAATGCACCTAGTGGTATGGTGTATAACCCTACAGAAAAGATTAGTAAAAAGTGCCACATCCTATTAAACTGTACTACAAAAGGCAAAAGGGGAGATTTATGGACTTTTCAGGCACTGATATGAGAAATTGGATAAATAGATTAAATCAGTATATTTTTATTTTTACAAAAACACACAAATAATTACTTAAATATGTGATTAAAAACAGAGGTGGAAGAAGTCATTTGCTACTCCAACCTTTGTCAGCACAGGATGTTACCATTATTTCTAAGGTCATGCATTCGATTATAACAACCAGAGTATCCAACTAAATATCCACGTTTTTTATATTGTAAGCACGAAAATGGTAAAACATCAGAGGTGGTATAGTGCTGATATTGACTCCGTGCCTGGCATGTTTTGGGTAATGAGCAATGCTTCTTCTGGGGCTCAAATGACTCGTCCTAGAAGGAAGCTACTTCTAAAGATGATCCACAAGAAAGCCTTTAAACAGTTTACTGAAGACAAGCAGACTAAGAACATGGATTAGTGGAACCATGTCCTGTGGTCTGATGAGATCAAGATAAACTTATTTGGTTGAGATGGTGTCAAGCGTGTGTGGTGGCAACCAGGTGAGGAGTACAAAGACAAGTGTGTCTTGCCTACAGTCAAGCATGGTGGTGGGAGTGCCAAGGTCTGGGGCTGCATAAATGTTGCTGGCACTGGGGAGCTAAAGTTCATTGAGGGAACCATGAATGCCAACATGTACTGTGACATACTGAAGCAGAGCATGATCCCCTCCCCTCAGAGACTGGGACACGGGGCAGCATTCCAACATGGTAACGACCACAAACACACCTCCAAGATAACCACTGCCTTGCTAAAGAAGTTGAGGGTAAAGGTGATGGACTGGCCAAGCATGTCTCCAGACCTAAACCCTATTGAGCATCTGTGAGGCATCCTCAAATGGAAGGTGGAGGAGTGCAAGGTCTCTAACATTCACAAGTTCTGTGATGTCATCATGGAGGAGTGGAAGAGAACTCCAGTGGCAACCTGTGAAGCTCTGATGAACACCATCCCCAAGAGGGTTAAGGCAGTGTTGGAAAATAATGGTGGCCACATAAAATATTGACACTTCGAGCCCAATTTGGAGAGAGTCCTTTGCCATGAGGTGCCATGTTGAACTTCCAGTGAGAGAGAGAGTGTGATAACACCAAATTTAACACACCTGAGACCTTGTAACACTAATGCCGCGTACACACGAGCGGACTGTATGGTGTACTTAGTCCGTTGAAACACATTTCAGTGGACAATCCGCTCGTGTGTGGGCTTCAGCGGACTTTTTCAGCGTGCAGTCCAGCGTACTAAGAATTTTGTTTTTTTCTAAATTCTGTCCGTCGTACTCGCATTTCGGCGGACAATCCAGCCGTGTGTATGCCAGTCCGCCGTACTTTTGAAATGAGCGGACTTTTCCCGCTCGGAGAAAAGTCCACTCATTTCGAGCGGGTCTCCAGGTAGGCGGGGCCCGTGAAGGAGACGTCGCTGGCCCCGCCGCCTGGTATGGACTTAAAGGGGAACCCCAACGCCGGAAAAAATCGGCGTGGGGGTCCCCCCCAAGTCCACAACAGACCCTTGTTCGAGCACGCTACCCGGCCGGCCAGGAAAGGGGGGTGAGCGAGTGCCCCCCCTCCTGAGCCGTACCAGGCCGCGTGCCCTCAACATGGGGGGGTGCCTTTGGGAAGGGGGGGCCGCGGCCCCCCCACCCCAAAGCACCTTGTCCCCATGTTGATGAGGACAAGGGCCTCTTCCCGACAACCCTGGCCGTTGGTTGTCGGGGTCTGCGAGCGGGGGGCTTATCGGAATCCGGGAGCCCCCTTTAATAAGGGGGCCCCCAGATACCAGCCCCCCACCCTATGTGAATGAGTATGGGGTACAATGTACCCCTACCCATTCACCTGTAAAAAAAAAGTACAAAAAAAAAACACAACACAGGAGATAAAATACTTTATTGCACAGCTCCGGGGGTCTTCCGTCTTCGGGGGTCTTCTCGCTGGATTCCTCTGCTATCTTCTTGTAGCTCTTTTGCTAGCGGAGGAGTCCGGCTTTCTTGCTTGCCGCCGGCCTCTTCTCCCGACTTCGGGGGCCTTCTCGCCGGACTCCTCCGCTATCTTCTTGTAGCTCTTTTGCTAGCGGAGGAGTCCGGCTTTCTTCCTCGCCGCCGGCCTCTTCTCCTGACTTCGGGGGTCTTCTCGCCAGACTCCTCCGCAATCTCCTTGTAGCTCTTTTGCTAGCGGAGGAGTCCGGCTTTCTTCCTCGCCGCAGGCCTCTTCTCCCAACTTCGGGGGTCTTGTCCCCCTCTTCAGT
Source organism: Lithobates pipiens (assembly GCF_037356315.1). Classification (NCBI taxonomy): domain Eukaryota; kingdom Metazoa; phylum Chordata; class Amphibia; order Anura; family Ranidae; genus Lithobates; species Lithobates pipiens. The sequence continues at coordinate 150,736,035 of NW_027507686.1, read as the reverse complement.
TCTTCTGCTGGGCCACCGCGCCTTCTTATAGCTCTTTTACAGGCGGTGGCCCGTTCTTCTGTCGCCACCTCCTTCCGTTCTTCTTCTTCTTCTTCTTCTTCTTCTTCTTCTTCTCCAGGAGATGTTGACTCGACGCTCTCTCCGGCCACAATGCCAGGGACGCACTGCGCGGCCACTTATATAGGGACAAGGGGCGGTGTCACGTGGCTTTATGTCACATGGGTTGGTGTCACATGGTGACCCCACCCCCTTACGATGTCACAGTCCCCATGTGACATCAACCCATGTGACCAACCCATGTGACATAAAGCCATGTGACACCGCCCCTTGTCCCTATATAAGTGGCCGCGCAGCGCATCGCTGGCATTGTGGCCGGAGAGAACGTCGAGTCAACATCTCCTGGAGAAGAAGGAGAAGAAGAAGAAGAAGAAGAAGAAGAACGGAAGGCGGCGGCGGTGGCTGCGACAGAAGACCGAAGAGGGGGACAAGACCCCCGAAGTCGGGAGAAGAGGCCTGCGGCGAGGAAGAAAGCCGGACTCCTCCGCTAGCAAAAGAGCTACAAGAAGATAGCGGAGGAGTCCGGCGAGAAGACCCCCGAAGTCGGGAGAAGAGGCCGGCGGCGAGGAGGAAAGCCGGACTCCTCCGCTAGCAAAAGAGCTACAAGAAGATAGCGGAGGAGTCCGGCGAGAAGACCCCCGAAGACGGAAGACCCCCGGAGCTGTGCAATAAAGTATTTTATCTCATGTGTTGTGCTTTTTTTTGTACTTTTTTTTTACAGGTGAATGGGTAGGGGTACATTGTACCCCATACTCATTCACATAGGGTGGGGGGCCGGTATCCGGGGGCCCCCTTATTAAAGGGGGCTCCCGGATTCCGATAAGCCCCCCGACCGCAGACCCCGACAACCAACGGCCAGGGTTGTCGGGAAGAGGCCCTTGTCCTCATCAACATGGGGACAAGGTGCTTTGGGGTGGGGGGGCCGCGTGCCCCCCCTTTCCCAAGGCACCCCCCCATTATGAGGGCACGTGGCCTGGTACGGCTCAGGAGGGGGTGCGCTCGCTTGCCCCCCTTTCCTGGCCGGCCGGGTAGCGTGCTCGGACAAGGGTCTGCTGTGGACTTGGGGAGGGACCCCCACGCCGATTTTTTTCGGCGTTGGGGTTCCCCTTTAAGTCCATACCAGGCGGCAGGGCCAGCGACGTCTCCTTCGCGGGCCCCGCCTACCTGGAGACCCGCTCGAAATGAGCGGACTTTCCTCCGTGTGTGTGGGCGAGTCCGCTCATTTCAAAAGTAGGGCGGTTAGTATGGCGGACTTAGTACGCCGTATTAGTCCGCTCAAAAAGTGCCGTGTGTGGGCAAGTAGCCCGTTTGGAAAGTCCGACGGACAGTCTGGCGGAAAGTACGCCAGACTAAGTACGCCATACAGGCTCGTGTGTACGCGGCATAACGAGTCACATGACACCCGGGGAGGGAAAATGGATAATTGAGTCCAATTTGGACATTTTCACTTAGAGAGTACACTCACTTTTGTTGCCAGCGGTTTAGACATTATTGGCTGTGAGTTGGGTTATTTTGAGAGGATGGCAAATTTACACTGTTATACAAGCTGTACACTCACTACTTTACATTGTAGCAAAGTGTCATTTCTTCAGTGTTGTCACTTGAAAAGATATAATAAAATGTTTACACAAATGTGAGGTGTGTACTTTTGTGAGATACTGTAAATCTGCTTTTATTTGCTGGAGGATATTAAGCAGTGTATGTGGTCCATTCATCTTGCTAAAACGCTGTTAGACCTATCTGTTTTGTAAAGGGATCATTTCAATCTAGTAAGGAGCTGCAGTGTATGTCTGCACACCGGGTGTTTTTTCCATTACTGGTTAGAATCTTTTGTCACACAAACTCACCAAATACATTATGGTGTTTCACATACTGAAATAAGAGGACCTTCCAGCTTGCCATGTCTTTTTGGCCTGCCTTATCTTTCACCTATGCAGTTGGATTGATTTGTAACATTTTTTATTTTATTTTTTATTGATGTTGGTGTTTATTCACAGGATCTTCCATGCACATAGCTTTTGTTATTTATGTGCATTTAGTATTACATGTGTTAATACTTATCACATATGATACTGAATGTTTTAGTGGTGCACTTTTTCTATACAAAAGATAACTATTTGCTTCTAGAAGCAAAAAAATAAAAAAACGCTGCTTCTAGGAGAGTTTATTTAAGCTACAGTAGTGTCCATGAAGTTTAAGATAAAACTATACACTTTATGTGTGAGATTTATAATGTCTTTAACCCCTTGTCATCCACAGTCTGTATAGAAGCATTCTTCAGCCCAATTCCCCAAGCTAAGCATATGTTAATCAATGTCATCCTTTTAAGGCCTTATGCACACTGTAGCACAACGAAGCTGTGCCTACAGGTGTTTGAGCTGTTCTGAGCTTTTACTTTTCTCTGTCTATTAACTCCCCTCTATGTTAGTATATGTGTCCATGCTCACTTTAGGCGTTTACATGCATGTGAGTTTACAGGCAGAAAAAAAAAACCATTAGGCTACATGTACACTAGCCTACCTTAACCACGGTCCCGGATACAGGAAAAAGCAAAGCACAGAAAAAAGCAAAATGTGTTTTTGACACGTATTGCATTTTCCTGTGGCAATCAGTCAAAACATTCCTATCCTTAATGCAATTCTTCTGTGTTCAGGAGAGGGAGGTTTAACCTCACCTAAACGTGGCAGCTCCTAAACTCTGCTAAGCCCTTATACACACGGTCGGACATTCGGATGGAAAATGTCTGATCGGACCACGTTGTTGCATAATCCGACTGTGTGTGGGCTCCATCGGACTGTTTCCGTCGGAATATCCGACAGACAAAGTTTTAGAGCTGGGCTATAAAACTTTCCGACAACATGATCCGATCGGACTTTGTCCGATTGTGTGTAGAGAATTCTGATCGGACAAAGTGCCACGCATGCTCAGATCCAATTCCTAGACCAAAGATATTGGCTACTAGCCTGAACGTAGTCCCGCCGTAATGAAATAACGTCATCACGTTACTTATGATTGGATTTTCCGTCAACTTTGTCCGACCGTGTGTATGCAACACCAGTTTCGGACAAAATACGATGTTTTTTTCTTGTCGGAATGTCCGACTGTGTGTACAAGGGCTTAGGCCGCGTACACACGCGCGGACTGTTCGCCCAACTTTGTCCGTCCAACAGTTTCGGCAAACAGTCCGCTCAAACTTAGCATGGACGGACATGGCCACACACGACGGACGAACAGTTTGCTGAAACCGTGCGCGATGACGTGAACGGCACGTACGACGGGACGAAAAATACGACATCCTATACACTGCATTATAGCTTTCGGCGTGAAAATCCTTTCTGAGCATGCGCGCAACTTTGTTTGACGAACAAGCCTACACACGGGCGGACTGTTCGCTCAAACAAGGTTTCAGCGGACAGTTTTTCGGAAATTCCGAAAAACCTTGTCCGTCCAACTGTCCGCTGAAACTGTCCGCTGAAAGCCCACACACGAGCGGACTGTCCGCCCAAACACTGTTCAGCGGACAAAGTTGGGCGAACAGTCCACCCGTGTGTACGCGGCCTTAGAGTCTATCTGTATGTAGCAAGGTCTCTATCCTTGTCCAGTCTAATGAGGACCTCCAAGGCCAAAGATAGATAACATCCTTCAATATGTAGTGGGTTGTGAGGCATAGTGGGTGCAAAGATGGTGAAAGTCATTAGGCGCCAGACACTTCTTGGATGTGAAAGAGGTTTTATTTCTTTTGACAGTCCTTTTGTATTTTTGGGGGAAAGAGGGTTAGGGCCAGAGCACCCTTAAGTAGTTATAGATTCAATTGTTAGACTCTGAGACTTCAATAGGAAGACAGCTGTGCAGGGAAAAGCCCCAGCAAGGTGCCACATCTGCACATGCAGTAATACTGGCTCCTATAGTAACAGTTCCTAACTCAAACTTAACAGTCTTTTCAGCTCCACTACAACTGCTTCTTGTAGTTCTTCAACACTGAGGTCCCGGTCTCTCACTAGACCCTCTGATTCACTGACTCTGAATCCCTTGAGTTCCTACAAGGTTTGCAGTGGTATCTCCTCAAGCGTCACCCACGCTTCCCTGCTGTATCTGGACCTAGCTTGGCACTCCAGATACTTTTGAAGCGTCATCCCTGCTAACCGGCGAGGTCCCAGGCTTGACTCACAAGACTGCTCTGCAAGTGTCTCCTCTGCTGTTTGGGTCCCTGACTTGATCACTGCCTGAAGTTTCCTGATTCTCCACCATCCCTAGTGAGAATGTGGTTCCGGTACTTTCTTCAGTTACTCACTGTGGTCCCTGGTAAAGGTGGTTGGTCCCTTTGTGGTGACAGCTTCCCTTCTACCTCTAACCACTGACAGATTCTGCAGCCGACTTGCTTCATGTTGGACTGCAAGTCGCAATCCCAACCTTGTGCTGCTCTCTTTACTTCTGGATAGGCCCTCACACAGCCTAGCAGCCAGACAGCCATCCAGGTGGCACAGAACACAGAGCACCTGACCTCACCCAAATATATAGGTTCTCCCAACAGGCCAAGGAATTCAAGAAAACCTCTGCCCATTGGCTGAGATACCCCATATACTCATAACCTGACCTTGGGTTGCCCTTCTCATATTTAGTACCACCAAGTACCCGGCAACCTAGTGGTAGAAGAGAAAAGTGCAACAAGGCCACATTTAGGGAGAAATCAATAGATCTCTATCAGTTGACCAACATAACTATTCCTGGCAAATACATTTTGAGGCGCTCCCTGACTAAACCCCAGGGTGCTACATGTACATTAACATATAGGCTTTTATTGAGTTGAGTTTAGGAGCTTTGTAGATATATAAAGCTTCCTGTATTTATTACATTAAAGAAGAAAAAAGCATCCAAGAGGTGCTGGGACTTCCATGTGCGTTCGTACAAAGTACTGAGAAGAAAGAAAAAAAATGGAGAGCTCACTGCCTCCAGTTAGACGTCTCACAACAAACATGTCTACCCTCTAGTCGGTAACCAGCAGGTTACCAGAAAAAAATATGCACATCTTGGTTGCTCACACAGATACTGCTGGCTAGTAAGTCTCCTAGTGCAGCAATTAACTTTCCCACATAGATTTAAGCTGCCCATACAAGGATCAAAATTTGTCCGGTTCAGCAGGGACTGTTTGTACAGAAATCATTCAATCGATCAACGTCTGTACAACATCCTGTCATGTCTTTTCCAAATGATCAGTGCCTCTGGCTATAGCTGGCAATACTGATCATTGTGTTCTGATGGCAGAGATGGCTCCTTGCTGTAAAAACACAATAGGGCAGTGGGAGGGATTCCCCATCCATGTTGAATGTGTGGATCGGGGGATCAGCACATTTTTCTCATTCAACCCGCTGCTTTAACAAAAAAAAAAAACGTATGTACCTTATACAGGAGATTATTATCATGAGTTCATTCAAGCTTCCTATTTTAAGTAAAGTCCTGATGAAGAGAGAGTGTTTTCTGAACCCCAAAATGCATTGGCTGCTTTTAGTGCATGCCAATAAATTAACATGGACTCTTTTATTATTTGTTCGGGTGTTCCTTCCTTTGGTGCATGTACTTTTTACATACAACTTTACAGAATTATTCTCATCGGTTCCTGTCTTATGAATAAGCTCCGGTTTTAGACCCCTATCATAAGTACACACTGAAGCCGATGTGAAAAGACCCAACCCACCCTTATGCTTCTGGATTGTGGGAGATTGTATGCTAGATGGGACTTGGACCCAAGACACAGAAATGTCCAGTCATAAGTCGCTGGTGTTAAGAGAAATATACAGCAGATGTAGTGTTATGTTGTGTTCAAGTCTACTTTACCCTCTTATCAACCAGGTAGTTTTTTATTTTTTCTCACACATGTTAAAATTTTCATAGTTTTCTAGAAACCACTTGCTTACTGAGAACTTTTACCCCCGTCTCTCCCAGGACAATTTTCTGCTTTCAGCACTGTCACACTTTCAACAACAATTGCGTGGTCATGCAACACTGTACCCATATGAAATTATCATCATCTCGAAGCCCAGGAGAGATGTGCACTTCAGATTGGGACTTCCTTATATTTTTTCTTTCCTCTCCCCTCTCCTCCCACCCCCCACTAGGGATGAGCTTCGTGTTCGAGTCGAACGCATGTTCGACTCGAACATCGGTCGTTCGTGCGTTCGCCGAATTCCGAACGTTTGGGCCGTTCGCGGCAAAATTCGTGTGGCCCACAATGCATTGCGATGGCGCAATGCATTGCTGTCTCACGATTGGCCAAGCATGCACTGTGACCCCGCATGCTTGGCCAATCGCAGCGCCAGTAGCGAGGAGAGCAATCATAGCTCAGGCTGTGTAGTGCACGCCCCACACTATATAAAGCTGCCTTTCAGGCGGCCTCGTGTAGTGTTTGTTAGCATCTGAAGCAGTGGGTGTTCTGTGTACCTTCAACACAGTTACACACCAATCGTTTTTGGCTGATTTACTATTTTGCTCTTGTGTAGTGGTTACTGTCTGTGCCCTGACCGCAGTATACACCACTATATTCACCTCACCTATATAGCTAGTGATCTAGCTTTAATAATAGAGCTTGCAGTCAGTAGTGTTAGTGCGTGCTGTCTGCGTGCTCTGTACCCAGTACATACCACTATATACACCTACATAGCTGTTCTCTATTTGAGCCCGATTGTCATTTGCTGGAGTTATTGGAAGTTGTGTGTGCCTCCAGCACAGCACAGTATACATCTGTATATACCCCTTTAACTCTGCTGTTTTCTGGTTATTGTCTGCGTGCCCTGACCGCAGTATACACCGTGATATTCACCTCACCTATATAGCTAGTGGTCCATCTTTAACAATAGAGCTTGCAGTCAGTAGTGTCACTCAGGAGATAGTGCGTGCTGTGTGCCTGCTCTGTACCCAGTACATACCGCTATTATCCACCTACATAGCTGTTCTCTATTTGGGCCCGATTGGCATCTGCGGGAGTTATTGGAAGTTGTGTGTGCCTCCAGCACAGCACAGTATACATCTGTATATACCCCTTTAACTCTGCTGTTTTCTTGTTATTGTCTGTGTGCCCTGACCGCAGTATACACCGTGATATTCACCTCACCTATATAACTAGTGGTCCATCTTTAACAATAGAGCTTGCAGTCAGTAGTGTCACTCAGGAGATAGTGCGTGCTGTGTGCCTGCTCTGTACCCAGTACATACCGCTATTATCCACCTACATAGCTGTTCTCTATTTGGGCCCGATTGGCATCTGCGGGAGTTATTGGAAGTTGTGTGTGCCTCCAGCACAGCACAGTATACATCTGTATATACCCCTTTAACTCTGCTGTTTTCTGGTTATTGTCTGCGTGCCCTGACCGCAGTATACACCGTGATATTCACCTCACCTATATAGCTAGTGGTCCATCTTTAACAATAGAGCTTGCAGTCAGTAGTGTCACTCAGGAGATAGTGCGTGCTGTGTGCCTGCTCTGTACCCAGTACATACCGCTATTATCCACCTACATAGCTGTTCTCTATTTGGGCCCGATTGGCATCTGCGGGAGTTATTGGAAGTTGTGTGTGCTTCCAGCACAGCACAGTATACATCTGTATATACCCCTTTAACTCTGCTGTTTTCTTGTTATTGTCTGCGTGCCCTGACCGCAGTATACACCATGATATTCACCTCACCTATATAGCTAGTGGTCCATCTTTAACAATAGAGCTTGCAGTCAGTAGTGTCACTCAGGAGATAGTGCGTGCTGTGTGCCTGCTCTGTACCCAGTACATACCGCTATTATCCACCTACATAGCTGTTCTCTATTTGGGCCCGATTGGCATCTGCGGGAGTTATTGGAAGTTGTGTGTGCCTCCAGCACAGCACAGTATACATCTGTATATACCCCTTTAACTCTGCTGTTTTCTTGTTATTGTCTGCGTGCCCTGACCGCAGTATACACCGTGATATTCACCTCACCTATATAGCTAGTGGTCCATCTTTAACAATAGAGCTTGCAGTCAGTAGTGTCACTCAGGAGATAGTGCGTGCTGTGTGCCTGCTCTGTACCCAGTACATACCGCTATTATCCACCTACATAGCTGTTCTCTATTTGGGCCCGATTGGCATCTGCGGGAGTTATTGGAAGTTGTGTGTGCCTCCAGCACAGCACAGTATACATCTGTATATACCCCTTTAACTCTGCTGTTTTCTGGTTATTGTCTGCGTGCCCTGACCGCAGTATACACCGTGATATTCACCTCACCTATATAGCTAGTGGTCCATCTTTAACAATAGAGCTTGCAGTCAGTAGTGTCACTCAGGAGATAGTGCGTGCTGTGTGCCTGCTCTGTACCCAGTACATACCGCTATTATCCACCTACATAGCTGTTCTCTATTTGGGCCCGATTGGCATCTGCGGGAGTTATTGGAAGTTGTGTGTGCCTCCAGCACAGCACAGTATCCATCTGTATATACCCCTTTAACTCTGCTGTTTTCTTGTTATTGTCTGCGTGCCCTGACCGCAGTATACACCGTGATATTCACCTCACCTATATAGCTAGTGGTCCATCTTTAACAATAGAGCTTGCAGTCAGTAGTGTCACTCAGGAGATAGTGCGTGCTGTGTGCCTGCTCTGTACCCAGTACATACCGCTATTATCCACCTACATAGCTGTTCTCTATTTGGGCCCGATTGGCATCTGCGGGAGTTATTGGAAGTTGTGTGTGCTTCCAGCACAGCACAGTATACATCTGTATATACCCCTTTAACTCTGCTGTTTTCTTGTTATTGTCTGCGTGCCCTGACCGCAGTATACACCATGATATTCACCTCACCTATATAGCTAGTGGTCCATCTTTAACAATAGAGCTTGCAGTCAGTAGTGTCACTCAGGAGATAGTGCGTGCTGTGTGCCTGCTCTGTACCCAGTACATACCGCTATTATCCACCTACATAGCTGTTCTCTATTTGGGCCCGATTGGCATCTGCGGGAGTTATTGGAAGTTGTGTGTGCCTCCAGCACAGCACAGTATCCATCTGTATATACCCCTTTAACTCTGCTGTTTTCTTGTTATTGTCTGCGTGCCCTGACCGCAGTATACACCGTGATATTCACCTCACCTATATAGCTAGTGGTCCATCTTTAACAATAGAGCTTGCAGTCAGTAGTGTCACTCAGGAGATAGTGCGTGCTGTGTGCCTGCTCTGTACCCAGTACATACCGCTATTATCCACCTACATAGCTGTTCTCTATTTGGGCCCGATTGGCATCTGCGGGAGTTATTGGAAGTTGTGTGTGCTTCCAGCACAGCACAGTATACATCTGTATATACCCCTTTAACTCTGCTGTTTTCTTGTTATTGTCTGCGTGCCCTGACCGCAGTATACACCATGATATTCACCTCACCTATATAGCTAGTGGTCCATCTTTAACAATAGAGCTTGCAGTCAGTAGTGTCACTCAGGAGATAGTGCGTGCTGTGTGCCTGCTCTGTACCCAGTACATACCGCTATTATCCACCTACATAGCTGTTCTCTATTTGGGCCCGATTGGCATCTGCGGGAGTTATTGGAAGTTGTGTGTGCCTCCAGCACAGCACAGTATACATCTGTATATACCCCTTTAACTCTGCTGTTCTATAAAAAAGGCATCTGCAGGAGTTAGTGGGTGTTGTGTGCCTCCAGCACAATATAAACTACCCAACTACTGTTTTACCCAACTCCCTTCAGGCCATTACCATGTCTGGAAGGCCAGCAAGGAGAGGCAGACAGGCGCGAGCCGATAAAAGAGGGCAAGCAGGCTCTGTGTCTAGAGACAACAGTGCTGGTCGTGGACGCGGTGCATTGTCATCAGCACGTGGCCATGGGACATGCTTGTCCTTCTTTTCTGCAGCTGGACATGTTGAACCGCAACATGCCAACGACTTGGTAGAGTGGATGACCAAGCCCTCTTCATCCTCCTCATCCTCTCTCACCCAGTCTCAGGGTAGTAGAAAAGCAGCTGCCAACACATCGTCGTCCCTCCTCTCAATGTCATCATCAGTGACTCCTTCCCTAGACCCACCACGTCCTCCTGAGGAGTCTCCTGAACTCTTTGAGCACAGTGTTGGGTACATGCTCCAGGAGGATGCCCAGTGTTTGGTGGGCTCTGATGATGACACTCAGCTAGAGGAAGGCAGTAGCGTGAGCACAGAGAGAGGGGATGCTCAAGAAGGACAGCAATCTGGCAGTCATGTTCCACAAGCTGCAGCATACTGCCAGGTTTGCTACAGCGATGAAGAGGGAGGGGGTGATGAGGGCACTGACTCCACGTGGGTGCCTGGAAGGAGGGAGGAGGAGGAGGAGGAGGCACATGTCCAACGAGGCAGGATGCCCTCCGGGGGCCAGCTTAGGGGCAGCACACCGACTGAATCACACCGCAGAGCTCCGCCTGCGCAGAGCGCTTCCTCTGCGCAGAGCGCTTCCTCTGCGCGTTATTCTAAAAGTTCTTTGGTGTGGGCCTTTTTTGAGACGAGTGCATCAGATCGCACCGCTGCTATTTGCAACATATGTCTCAAGCGTATCTCACGTGGCCAAAACATCAGCCGCTTGGGCACCACATGCTTGACCAGACATATGTTGACCTGCCATGCAGCTCGTTGGCAAGCATACCTCAAAGACCCACACCAAAGAACAAAGCGGACCTCTCCTTGCTCCTCATCAGCTGGCATCTCCAACCCCACTAGACCTTCAGTCCTCTCTGAAACCTGCTCTGAGAGGAATGAAGGTGTAGAATTAGGTGTGTCACAGCCAAGTGCTTCCGGGAACTCTGCTAGTGGTACATCCACGTCCGATTATAGCAGACAAATGTCCCTGCCCCAGCTGCTGGACCGGCGGAAGAAATTTACTCCCAGCCATCCACATGCCCAGCGGTTGCATGCTAGCTTGGCTAAATTGCTAGCACTTCAACTGCTGCCTTTTCAGTTGGTAGACTCGGCCCCCTTCCGTGAGTTTGTACAATGTGCGGTTCCTCAGTGGCAGGTCCCCAAACGCCACTTTTTCTCACGGAAGGCGATTCCGGCTCTCTACCGGCATGTGGAAGGCAATGTCCTTGCCTCGCTGGACAGGGCGGTCAGCGGTAAGGTGCATATTACCGCTGACTCATGGTCCAGCAGGCATGGACAGGGACGTTACCTGTCTTTCACGGCCCATTGGGTCACTCTCCTGGCTGCTGGGAAGGATGCAGGACAAGGTGCAGTAGTGTTGGAGGTTGTTCCGCCACCACGCCTCCAAAATGCTACTATTGGTTGTGACACACCTCTCTCCTCCACCCCCTCCTCTTCTTCTTCCTCCATGGCCTCTTCCAGTGCTCTGTCCTCAGAACCAGCGGTGCTCCGTAGGCGTTGCAGGGGCTACGCAAGTACGCAGGCAAAACGATGCCATGCCGTGCTTGCGCTGGTTTGTTTGGGGGACAGGAGCCACACTGGGGCGGATGTTTTGTCAGCTCTGCAGGGGCAGGCCGAGAGGTGGTTGACACCACGCCAGCTTAAGCCAGGAATGGTGGTTTGCGACAATGGCACCAACCTCCTCTCCGCCCTCCGACAGGGACAACTGACCCATGTGCCCTGTGTAGCTCACGTCCTTAACCTGGTGGTGCAGCGGTTCTTGGGCAGGTACCCCGGCTTACAGGATGTCCTGAAACAGGCCAGGAGAGTCTGTGTGCATTTCCGCCGATCATTTAATGCCTGTGCTCGGCTGGCTGAGCTCCAAAAGGAGTTGAACCTGCCCAAGAACCGCCTTATATGTGACATGCCCACCAGATGGAACTCAACATTGGCCATGCTGCAGCGGCTGCACACGCAGCAGAGGGCCATCAATGAGTACCTGTGCGACTACGGCACCAGGACAGGGTCAGGGGAGCTTGGTTTTTTCTCACCACGCCAGTGGGGCATGATCAGGGATGCATGCACTGTCCTGTCACCGTTTGAGGAGGCCACAAGGATGGTGAGCAGTGACAGTGCATGCATCAGTGACACTATACCTCTTGTCCACCTCTTGGAGCATACACTGCGTGGAATAATGGACAGGGCACTTGAGGCAGAACAGAGGCAGGAAGAGGAGGACTTCCTTGCCTCTCAAGGCCCCCTTTATCCAGACAGTGTTCCTGCTGTGCCACCCATCACACAGGAAGAGGGTGAGGAGGAGGAAGAGGAGGAGGAGGATGATTGTGTCAGCATGGAGGTGGAGGCTGGCACTCAGCATCAGCAGCAGCAGTCTTATAGGGATGATTTACAGTCCCAAGAAACACGTGGACTTGTACGTGGCTGGGAGGAGGTAGCTGCGGATCATGTTGTCCTTAGTGACCCAGAGGACTCCGGACCGAATGCCTCAGCTAACCTACGCTGCATGGCCTCCCTGATCCTGCAAAGCCTGCCGAAGGATCCTCGTATTCTTCGGATCAAGGAGAGGGACCATTACTGGCTGGCCACTCTCCTTGATCCACGGTACAAGGGTAAGGTTGCCGACCTTATCTTGCCATCGCAGAGGGAGCAGAGGATGAGACATCTCCGGGAGGCCTTGCAGAAAGCTCTGTGCAACGCGTTCCCAGAGACTGGGAGGTCACAAACTCCTGGTCCTGGACAACGTGTTGCTGAGGCATCAGTCAGAAGGAGCGGTGGAGAAGGTGGCCGTCTGACTGATGCTTTCAGACAATTTTTTAGTCCGCAGCCCCAAGGTATGATTGGTTCCAGCACCCATCGCCAGCGTCTAATTTACATGGTGCAGGAATACCTAGGGGCAAGGTCAGACTTGGACACCTTTCCCACTGAAAATCCTCTGGCTTACTGGGTCTTGAGGATGGATCACTGGCCAGAGCTTGCACAGTATGCAATTGAGCTACTGGCCTGTCCTGCATCCAGCGTTCTTTCGGAACGCACCTTCAGTGCTGCTGGTGGCTTCGTTACCGATCACAGGGTGCGCCTGTCCACTGAATCAGTTGATCGACTGACCTTCATCAAGATGAATCAGTCTTGGATCACCCACAGCTACCAAGCACCTGAAGCTGATGTAACCGAATAATTTTTTTTGAAATACCACATCCCTTCAAGACTGCCTATGCTGATGCTGAGTGACTGTCCTGTTATGTTGATTGTCTATCCTCTTCCTCCTCCGCTGATATGTTGGAAGAACATTTTTGGTTCTGGGTGATGCCAGCAGCCCAATTTTTCTGCCCCTGTTTAACAGGGGCGTTTAAGTACAATTTTTGATGCAATGCTTTGCAGCAGGGCTAATTCCTGCAATAAAACTAGAGTATATGGCAGAGGTTGCAGTGTGATGGCACCAGTGCCTAAGGCCCAATTTTTCTGCCCCTGTTTAACAGGGGCGTTTAAGTACAATTTTTGATGCAATGCTTTGCAGCAGGGCTAATTCCTGCAATAAAACTAGAGTGTATGGCAGAGGTTGCAGTGTGATGGCACCAGTGCCTAAGGCCCAATTTTTCTGCCCCTGTTTAACAGGGGCGTTTAAGTACAATTTTTGATGCAATGCTTTGCAGCAGGGCTAATTCCTGCAATAAAACTAGAGTATATGGCAGAGGTTGCAGTGTGATGGCACCAGTGCCTAAGGCCCAATTTTTCTGCCCCTGTTTAACAGGGGCGTTTAAGTACAATTTTTGATGCAATGCTTTGCAGCAGGGCTAATTCCTGCAATAAAACTAGAGTATATGGCAGAGGTTGCAGTGTGATGGCACCAGTGCCTAAGGCCCAATTTTTCTGCCCCGGTTTAACAGGGGCGTTTAAGTACAATTTTTGATGCAATGCTTTGCAGCAGGGCTAATTCCTGCAATAAAACTAGAGTATATGGCAGAGGTTGCAGTGTGATGGCACCAGTGCCTAAGGCCCAATTTTTCTGCCCCTGTTTAACAGGGGCGTTTAAGTACAATTTTTGATGCAATGCTTTGCAGCAGGGCTAATTCCTGCAATAAAACTAGAGTGTATGGCAGAGGTTGCAGTGTGATGGCACCAGTGCCTAAGGCCCAATTTTTCTGCCCCTGTTTAACAGGGACATGTAATTACAATTCTTGATATAATATTTCACAGGAGGGCCCCTTCCTGTGCCCACCCAGAGTAACTGTGAGGACTTATAGTGTTGTGGCACCAGCACCACAACCACCAAAGGTCAATTTTTCTACCACTGTTCAACAATGGCATGTAATTACAATTCTTGATATAATCGTTCACAGCAGGGCGCTCCAGCGCCCACCAAGAGTCACTTTGAGGGCTTACAATGTTGTTGCAAAACCAACACCTTGTTCTGCCATTTCTGCAGAGCATATAGGGCAGGCCCCTACTTTCAAACATCCAATTTACAAACATCTCCTACTTGCAAACGGAAGGAGACAACAGCAAGTGAGATGAAAAAAGATGGACGACAAAACAAATTATACAGGGGTGATAACCCTTCCCTATGTTTTCCAAAAAGCTTAAAAATATTTTTTTTGACTGGAGCTACACTTTAAAAATGTACCGGTTGAAAATGACAAACAGATTCAACTTAACACAACAAACCTACACAGTCCCTGTCTTGTTTGCACCGCCTGTATACTTCTGTTCTGAGTATATAGGGCCTGGGGGCCACACGCATTTCCTTTTTTTAATATGGGTACAGGGTTCCCCTTAATATGCGTGCAAGACCCAAATAGGCTGGTAATGGGCAGGGAGGGCTACCCATGCCATTTTTCTGAATGATTTTCAACCATATTGCAGGAACCAGATATAACATTAAAACCGCAAGCAGTTTTAAATGGTGTTATTTCCGCTTAATGTCATTTTGTGCAGGGACTGTTCTAAACACGAGAAACACGTGGCACTTCACAGGCATACTACAGACACCCACCAGGCACCATATTTAAAGGAATATTTCACTTTTTTTTTTTCACTTTAATCGTCATTAAAATCAGTGCTCCCGCCAAAACGGTAGTTTTTAAAACTTTTTTTTGCAGTGACCCATGTCCCCTGAGGCAGGAGGCAGGTCGCCAAACCCTTTTTAGGACACTATCTTGCATATTAGCCATTAAAATTAGCACTTTCCAATTCGAACGTTCGAGTCCCATAGACTTCAATGGGGTTCTAACGTTCGTACCGAACGCGGGGGTCGTTCGCAAGTTCTGGTGCGAACCGAACCGGGGGGTGTTCGGCTCATCCCTACCCCCCACCTCTCTTTTCTCTCTTCTTCTTCTTTTTATTCTTCCTTCACTTCTCTTTCTTCTCTGGAATAGCTGGCCGTGCAAATATAAATCACGGACCCTACTGATGGTCCATATGTTAGAGCAGCCTGCATTGTAATTACTTCAGCGTTACCTCTCCCTGTTGCATAGTGCTGTTCCTTTTTGACCGTGTCTGTGGATTGTGTTTTGACTCTCTCATACATAGATCCCCATGCCCATTCCAGAGCTGTTTGTGACTATGTCCCTTTTATTACTTTATTCTCCTTTGTTTATGTTTTAAACCACTGTACTGCACATAGTGAAACCTAATAAAAAAAATTGTCAATTATAAAAAAATTAAAAACGATCATCATTTTTTGCACACAAATAGAGCTTTCTTTTGGTGATATTTAATCACTGCTGTTTTTTTTTATTTCTTGCTAAACAAATAAAAAATGCCTGAAAGGAAAAAAAAACATTTTTCATAGTTTGTTAAAAAAAAATAGCAAACAGGTAATTTTTCTCCTTCACTGAGGTGTGTTGATGAGGCCACAGTGATGAGCACTGATAAGGCAGCACTGATGAGGCAGCACTGATGAGGCAGCACTGATGGGCACATATAGGCGGCACTGATGGGCACTGAGGAGGAGGCAATATTGACGCTGCACAGATAGGTGGCACTGATGGGCACTGATAGGCGGCACTGATGGGCTCTGATAGGCGACACTGAAGTGCATTAATAGGCAGCATTGATAGGCAGCACTAATGGGCATTGATAGGCGGCACTGATGGGCACTGATACGCACTGCTAGGTTGCACTGATGGGCACTAATAGGCAGCACTGATAGGGGATACTGATGAGGAAGCATTGATGGGTACTGATTGACAACACTGATGGGCTCTGATTGGCAGCACTAATGAGCACTGATTGGCAGCTCTGATGGGCATTGATTGGCAGTGCTGGTGGGCACTAATTTGCAGAACTGGTGGGTACTGTTGGGACTGCACTGATAAAAGGGACACTGATAAATAGTGCCCTAACTATCAGTGCTGATATCCCTTTAACACAAGTCAGTTATCATCTCTCTTCTCCTCTCCTTATGTTGTCAGTGCGACTAAAGAAAAGCCGATAACCAGCTTGTGTTTACATCCTTGATTAGCTGTAATTGGACACAGCTGATCACATTGTAATAGGACGCTGTGAATGGCCCTTTACCCCGATCTGTGATCAGCTGAGTACAAAAGACTCAAGATCACAGAGTGTGCTGGCAGTGTGTCCATGTACGCCCTCCCAGCAAAGTAAGTCTGTGCTGTAGCTGTCTTTCAGCTATAGCGCAGGCAGGAGATATATATTTTCTGGAGAATAATTACACCCAATATTTAGTAAAATATGAAAGATTGGGTTGCATTGAATAAATGGGTACCAAATATGTCAAAACTTAAAATTACATGCATCCATGAAATCACAAAAAAAAAATATTACTCAAAATTCTCCATTGGCAAAGCTTTAAAAGCCTTTATCTATGTTAAGGTAACTTTGAATAATTGCCCTACAATTGTTGCTTTTGCTCTGACAGTGATGGCAATACCTCAAATGTGTGATGCAAATTATGTTTACACATACATGTTCACCCTACACTGTACATTTGCATTGGAGTAAGTGCATGGTTGCTGTGGGTGCTTTACATTTTTAAAAACATTTTTATTTTATTATAAGATTTTTAGCACTTCCCTGATAACAGCTGAGGAATGACACATCACTTCAGGGTTCATTATTTGTTCATGATTTGTTTCCCAATCACCTCCCACAGTCAGTAATAAAGGCATTTACCAGAGTAATGAGAGAGTCCAGGACCCACTATGGGTACCACTGGTGTGGGAGAAGGAGCATATTGAGAGGCCTGTAAAAGCTATCAGGCAGCCTTAGAACCACTCGGATCACTTTTACATTAAAGCCCTTTACCGACTCTAAAAATCAAATATTTGTTTTAACCCCTTAAATAAAAAGATGTTCATTAGTATATCTTGGTAGACAAGAGGTTAGGAGGGAATTTCCACTAGCTCTTTTTTTCATATTGAGGGCAATGCAATAGGATGTGCTGGAACATGCATAGGATATCATAAACACCATTCAGAACCCTAATTGTTCTCCTGGGTCATGTTACTTAAAGTAAAGTAAAATAAATCCATCTTTGGTGTCCTGCATCTAACAGCTGGGGATTCAAGTAATGATAACTGTAGGTTCAAAGCTTTAAACCCAGCATACAGACTTGTTGGAAAATTCTTTATTCTCCAAAATTTCCATTCATTTTTTAATTTTGCAGAAAACATATATTTTTTTTTGCTGTTGACTATAGCACCTCATTTATTTTCAAAAGTTTTATTTACGGTAACATTTAGCATTATACAGTGAAGATGTTATCATTGCCCATAGAGACCTGCCGTTGTTAGCATTAGGATTTTTAGTATTTATTTTTTTTTTTTTTAACATCACGTCTGATAATACCGGTCCAATATATCCCTCTGATAATGAAACGTTTGTAACCATTAGTAACTTTATATTTAACACAAATGAAAGTGTTCCTTGTCACATTAAACTAGGTCAATATTGAATTATTCTACCTCTTTAAATGAGCCTCACAGCATGCAATCACAATGCAGGTTGCATTTGCACTGCCTATAAAATATTGATATCTTTGCTTATATATAAGTAATTCATTACTTTCTGTTTCTGGGGCAGCATTTCTAATTAAACTGCTGTAAACTGGCTTCTCGTTTCACAGACGTGACAGATAGCACTTCAGAATGTTTCACTTCGTCTGTGAAATGCTTTGCAAATATGTTCTGTGCAATCGAGCTGTGAAAGAAGTTTTTTTTTTTTTCACTCCATATATCATTAAAATCCAAGTTATGTCAAAAGGTTTATTGATAATAGGTAGAGAGTCTTATAAAATAATTACATTTTAATGCAATTTTATGTTATTGTTCTTATTTGTGCTCATATTGAACTACTTTGAACTCAGCAATGACATCACCATATATCGTAACTTTTGCCACCAGAGGAGCAGAATTCGTTTGGTTCCAATTGTTCATGTTTGGTTTGAGCACTTCCTACACTAGTTGGCTGCACAGGAATTACAACATTACCACTGGTTTTTGAGCATTTTTCAGCTTGTTTCACTATGCCTGACTACACTCAACATGCAGAATCTAATTCTTTGTAATTGTCCTGGTTCCCATTTTTATGCTCAATCACCCTACGTTCTGTACCTTATGCTCAAAAAATGTGGTTTTATTTATTGATTTATTTTTTGTGTATATTCAGGTGCTTATGTTCACCATAAACTTTAATGGCTGGCCTGCAGTTGCTTAAAGTGGTTGTAAACCCTCCCCCACAACTTTGTCCCATGTAAATCAGCATAAAAAACCCTAATGAACACTGCTTGTAGATATCTCCTTACTTGTTTAGTATTGTTGTAATCCTTGTTGTTCTGTAGAATGAAGTCACTGAGCATGTCCAGATCTCCCCTGATTTAAGGCACACTCTCTATGTCTTATCTATCTGTTATCAGGACTTCCTACAACACCACACTGAACTCTGCTAATCACTCAGAGCTTCCTCCTACACACCATGTGACCATGTGACCTCACATACAGTCTAAACTTGGCCATTAATTCAGTCTTATCAGCTGAAGCTGATAAGTCTGACAAAGGGAAACATTAGACATCGGCACAGGTAAATACTATGAAATAAACAAGTAAGCTATGAACAAGGAAGCAGGGTTGCCATAGAAACGTTGGATTGAGAAGGAGGCTTGGTTAACAGTATAGGAAGTGCTCAATGTAAGGGCGGAAATACACTCCACTGTGGTCTCAGAAAACAATACTTAAGATGGCGCTGTCTAACCCCTGCAAACAAGTTTTTTAAAGTTTCTTTAACCACTTACAGACCGGACCATTTTGCTGGTCAAATTACTAGTAATGGCGGCGATCAGCGATTTTTATTGTGACTTTGACATTGTGGGGGACCCATCGGACATTTTTGACACATTTTTGGGACCATTGTCATTTATACAGTAATCACTGCTATATAAATGCAGTTATTCCTGTGTAAATGACACTGGCAGTGAAGGGGTTAACCAGTGGGTGGCAGTGTAGGGGTTAAGTGTTCCTAGGGGTGTGTTACTAACTGTGGCGGGGTTGGGCTTTCATTTAGTGAACACTGATCTCTGCTCCAATCACATGGAGCAGAGATCAGCGTCACTAGTTGCTAGGTAGAATGGAGAAATGCTGTTTACACGGCATTTCCTCCATTCAGCCGTCCCGTGAGACGATCGCGGGTATGCCCGTGGCGATCGAGTCTGCGGGTCCCGCGACCGGACTCACGGGGGTCCCGACCAGCGTGGGAGCGCGCCACCGGCGGCGCGCTCCCGATGGCAGGGCGGCATTGAAGATTGGACGTACCTGTATAATATGCCTGCCCGTGCCATTCTGTCGACGTACATCGGCGTGCGCTGGTCGGTTAACTGGTTAAACAGTAAGTAATATGCGATTTGGGCTGGATTACAGTGGCTATAGTCTGATAATTACTTATTATAATGGACTAAATAAAAAGAAGCATCAGAGTGGGAGAGTTTACTTCCTCTTTAACACACGTGTTTTAAGCACCGGAAAAAAAACCCTTGCCCATTCCAGGAAACAAGCACCTAATGCTAGCTACATATGCTGAACGCTTGTAAAATGCACATAAAGGCAAAAATTACTATTGAAAATTACTAGGAATACTCTCTGCTTAGGGAAGGTACTGTGGCATGTGTTTGATTAATTTCTTTGATTTATGGCTTTCAAAATCTGACATGAACATTCAAGCTTACCTGGGAAGGCAGGAGAAATTATATTTAAAATGCAGTAACTCATAGCAAACAATAACATTTGAGGCTACTTAAAGCAGAACTTCACCCAAAAGGGGAAGTTCCGCTCCCCCCGCCACCACCACATTTGGATATTAATTTTTTTTGGAGGGGTTTGGCCTTGGAGATATGAGCGGAAGTTCTACCCCCCTCCCTGCCTGAAGCTTTCTGGGTCATATCATAGGTCCTAGAAAGCTGTGGGACCATTCACAAAGTGCAGCATGTCAGCCAGCTGTGAAGCCTCAAGGAGTCACAGCCATCTGCCCACAGTTAAGATGCCGGGGTCCAAAGTCTGGTGAAGAAACTGGCCCTGGTGAGGACATCGCTGGATCCCTGGACAGGTAAGTGTCTCCTTATTAAATGTCAGAAGCTACAGTTTTTGTAGCTGCTGACTTTTAATTTTCACACATATGACTGAAGCTTCTCTTTAACCACTTCAATACCAGGCACTTTTACTCTCTTCCTGTCCAAGCCAATTTTCAGCTTTCAGCACTTTCCCACATTGAATGACAACTGCACGATCATACAACACTGTGCCCATAAGACAATTTTATAATTTTTTTTTCACACAAATAGACCTTTCTTTTGTTGGTTTTTAATCGCCACTGCATTTTTAATTTTTTGCTCAATAAACAAAAAAATGCTTTTGGCAAATAAATAACCCCTTCTTCATAAATTTAGGTCAAAATGTATTCTGCTACATTTCCTTGTTGAAAATAACCCAAATTGGTGTATATTATTTAGTCTGTAGGAAAGTTAGAGAGTCCACAAACTATGGTATATATATATCTGAAAATCGATTAATCCTGATGTACTAACCTATCTAAGTTCTTGAGGCCCAAAAACACCAGAACAGTACAGATATCCCCCAAATGGAGGATATTTGTAAAGTAGACAGTCCAAGGTATTTAGTAATATGCATGGCAAGTTTTTTGAATTTGTATTTTTTTTTGTCACAATCTTTTGGGAAATTAAGAAATAAAAAAAAAAAAAAATCATACTGTCACCAATGTGTATACAGTATCTCACAAAAGTGAGTACACCCTTCACATTTTTGTAAATATTTTATTCTATCTTTTCATGTTACAACACTGACGAAATGACATTTTGTTACAATGTAAAGTAGTGGCTTGTATAACAATGTAAATTTGCTGTCCTCTAAAAATAACTCAATACACAGCCATTAACCCTTTAACGTTCTGCTCCACTGTTTGGTAGAGCACATTTTGAGTCATGCTAATTTATTGAAACATGTGGACTTTAAAGGGTTGATGTCTAAACTGCTGGCAACAAAAGTGAGTACACCCCTAAGTGAAAATGTCCATATTGGGCCCAACGTGTCAATATTTTATGTGGCCACCATTATTTTCCAGCACTGCCTTAACCCTCTTGGGCATGGAGTTCACTAGAGCTTCACAGGTTGCCACTGGAGTCCTCTTCCACTCCTCCATGACCACATCACAGAGCTGGTGGATGTTAGAGACCCTGCACTCCTCCACCTTGAATTTTAGGATGCCCCACAGATGCTCAATAGGGTTTAGGTCTGGGCACATGCTTGGCCAGTCCATTAACTTTACCTTGAGCTTCTTTAGCAAGGTAGTGGTCATCTTGGAGGTGTGTTTGGGGTCGTTATCATGTTGGAATACTGCCCTGCGGCCCAGTCTCCAAAGAGAGGGGGTCATGCTCTGCTTCAGTATGTCACAGTACATGTTGGAATTCATGGTTCTCTCAATGCCCAGTGCTGACAGCACTCATGCAGCCCCAGACCATGACACTCCCACCACCATGCTTGACTTTAGGCAACACACACTTGTCTTTGTACTCCTCACCTGGTTGCTGCCACACACGCTTGACACCATCTGAACCACATAAGTTTATCTTGGTCTCATCAGACAACAGGACATGGCTCCAGTAATCCATGTCCTTAGTCTGCTTGTCTTCATCAAACTGTTTGCAGGGTAGTATATGGATAGGCTAAGGTAGTATATGGACAGGCTAAGGTAGTATATGGACAGACTGGGGTAATGTACAGACAGGCTAGGGTGGTATATGGACAGGCCAGGGTAGTATAAGGACAGGCCAGGGTATTATAAAGACAGGCCAGTGTAGTTTATGGACAAGCTAGAGTGGTATATGGACAGGCCAGGGTAGTATACGGACAGGTCAGGGTACCATATAGAAAGGCCAGTGTAGTAGGCATGGAAGTCTCACTCACCAATTATGCTTTCCTATTCAGGCTGGTGTCCCTCAGAGCTATTGTTTAAAAAGTGCCGCCCAACTGTCCACAGAACTGCTATCGCAGCACAGAGCAAGTACATGGCATGCAGGTGACTAGAGTGTGGGCAGGGTTGGGCAGGCACAAATGGGAGGTGGAGTATCACATTGGTCAAGCAGCAGAGTGAGGGTGAGGTCAGGAGGACAGTGGAGACAGGATACAGCCCCACTCATGTGTAAGCTGGTTTTATCGGCTCTCATTGTGTCACTATGACAGGATGCCAGAGGCTGTGGGACGCCAGAGATAGAGCGGTATAGCCGCTCTCAATTTCCACACTGTACAAGTCATGGTGTCTGGGGGAGAAGACACTCCTCCTGCAGCTGCCCACACAGACTCCGCCCCCTGCTCCACCGGTGCTTGTTTGTCCTTATCCCCTGGCTGGCTAATCCTCTGGCTTGTTACCCTGCATCCTGAAACAGAGCTTCAATCTGCTCAGTGCGACAGGTGTGTAATAGCAGTGAGCGATGCAGGGTCACTTTGTCAGCAAGGATTTTATCATCCCTCCTATTCTGCCACCCTAGCTTGCTGCCTGTCCCGCCTAATGGTTACGCTGGCCCTGTGCAGACTCGCTGCCACATTCCTCATTAGAATCCTGCAAGCACAGCTACTAATTTATAATGATACAGTCACTCCCATTAACATTCACTTTTTACATGGACACAGACAAACAGCTATTTCTTCATAATAATACAAGGTCGGAATCTGCAACAAAGTTTGTTAAAATCCTTACATGAGAATGCTTATTATCTACAAAAGTGGAGTTACACTTTAAGTTACGGCTCTCTGAAAACTGTGAAGCGGTACCATTCGTTTCTGGTCTGTGGCTTTTTACTTTCGATCCCTACTCTTTTACAGGTGGATTACGTTGCTGCTATAGTAGTCTGTGATGACATAATTTACAATGTCCACAAAGACTGGAACCACTAAGCTGACAGTATGCTATTCTTTTAGCACAGCAATTGGAGAGTTATAATTTAAAAAGGACACTACTGAAGTAAAAGTAATTAACACTTTTCTGCCACTGTCCTTTTTAGTATACTGTATTTATAGGAGCTCTCTTTTAATATTATTCTGTGTGTGCTAAAGGCTAATGTTAAACACCAATAAATTGTTTTAAATATTTTGAAACATATCCATCAAAGCCAGATATGAATTGAAAAACATGGTCTTTAGGGGTGGGGGTTCACATTCATTGCCAGCCAGTATTGATATGATCTTCAGGTGTTCAGTGAATTGGCAAACTGCAATTGTTTTTAATAAATTCCTTTTTTTTTAAACGTGACTTGGAGCATACCCACGTTCCTTTGCTAAGCGTGACAGCTTCCCACTCAGGCTGGCTGTCAGATAATAGGGTACCAGTGGCATTCTAGCAAACAATGATATTCTCTTTCCTAGTCAACAGGGGAATGTAAAGAAAGATCTAGGGATGGTGTTAAAAAACAGCACAGGTTCCCTCTAAAATTAATACCATGTACCTATTACTTATTCACATAAGGGGGGACACTATCTGGGGGGGGGGCTTCTAGAGGTTTCTAGATTCTGATAAGTCTCCCCTGCCTGCAGACCCCCACATCCACTGGGCCAGGGATGTGGGGAAGTGGCCCTCATCCTCATCAACACAGGAAAAAGATGCTTTGAGAGGGGGTCTCCCCGGCAAGGTGCCCATTCAACGTTGAGGTCATGTGGCCTGATATAGTTAAGGAGCGGGGTTGCACAGTCACTGCCACCCTTTTCTGGCCAGACAAGTTGCACGCTCAGTTAAAGGTCTGATGTTTATTTTGGGGAGGAGCTTACACTTTTCTATTCTTGTTTGTATGGGTTTCCACCTTAAAACCCATACCAGACACATTGACCACAACCTCCTGTAGGCACACAGCCTCTGGAACCCAAAACAACACCCCTCTGCTAAAATAACCTATTTTGTATAGTGCATTTTCTCACTTTAATGGTCCTAACCTTGCTTGGAATTATTTGAGCATGTTTAAATAAGCTTATATGAGTTGATTTTTACTCAGGATGGAAAAAATGTTTGCTATACATTCCACCTCTTTGCCTTTACTCCCCTAATGGATGATGCCTATTGTTCCTAATGGTAAATCAAACATCTAAAGCAGCCCATACACACACATGAGGAGAAAGGAGGAATCCTCTCCTCTGGGACATTGCTTTCTGACAGCTGCACCTTCAATAGCAGTCATTCAAATGATCAACTTCTCTCAAGCAGGGCCAGCCCCGCACTGATCGACATTTGTCTGGTCCTTGCTGAACCTGCCAAATTTCGATCAGTTTTAGCATGCAAACATATATCAGTCAAAGCCATATGCTCTAATGATTCAAGTCTTTGAACTTTGTGTAATGCAACATTTTTATAACATATTTTTTTACGTACCAATGAACTCTTTCACTCACTTTCATTTTTTCATTCATTCTGTGTATATTTATTGCTACTTAACATCGGGTGTATGACACATTGCATACATTTTGAGAAGGAAAACAGTTAAAATTATTGCATTTGTTAAAGGTATTCCATTTTTTTTTTTTTTTATACCTTTTACTTTACAACCTTTCTTTTGTGATAGTGATATGAATGACTCACAACATACAGGTGACCACAAATGATGCAGTTTCTTTAATAATTTATCTGTGAGCTCGTTTCTTCCAACTTGGAAGATTCCCAAGATTCTGCTCATCACGGAGATTGTGTTTCTCATGAATATAAGTACAGTTTTGAGTTCCATTGTGACCAGTTACCTGGAGCAGTTAAGTTATTATTAGTTTATTGTATTTCTGTGTGAAAAATGTGATATTTTACCTTTTACAGGCCAAAACCTCCATGCATCACACAAATGCATCAACAGTCATAAAGCATTATAAGTAAAATAGTTTCTTTCAAAACACAGCTGTAATTCTAAAGATTGTCTTACATTTGCCAAATAGATATCATAATACAGCCACAAATTGCTGAAACATCTACTAAACAGTTATGCCGTGTACACACGGTCGGGTTTTCCAACGGGAAATGTTCAATGTGAGCTTGTTGTCGGAAAGTCTGACCGTGTGTATGCTCCATCAAACATTTGCTGTCGGAATTTCCGCCAACAAATATTTAATTGCAGGTTCTCAAATTTTCGCCAACAAAACTTGTCAGAAAGTCTGATCGTGTGTACGCAAGTCGCACAAAAGTGCACGTATGCTCTGAATCAAGCAGAAGGAGTTGCAATGGTTATTGAACTTCCTTTTTTTGGCTCATTGTATGTGTTGTACGTCACTGCGTTCTCAGGCTCTGAATTTTTGGTCAACATTTGTGTGACCATGTGTATACAAGACAAGTTTGAGCCAACATCCTTCGAACAAAAATCCACGGTTTTGTTGTCAGAAAATCCGATTGTGCGAACGTGGCATAAGACTAAAGTGTAGGTTTTGTCAGCCCTGCAATAATGTACTCCCTTTAAAGCTAGATGTCAGCTAAAACCTTTGTCTTTATTTTTGAATAGAATGGACCTCTGTCGGGTTTCTGTTGCCGTCGTTGTCCTTACTGGACAGATTTTTTTTCACTTCCAGGCCTGGAACCACACAGAAAGTGAAGGAAATCTTCCCAACTTAGACACAGACAACAATAAACAACATTTAAAACGAAAAAAGGTATTTCTAGGTTTCAATTTAGGTAACTATTAAATATTCTGAGTTAGTTAAAATAGAGGCTTTAAATTATTAATTCATTTTTTGTAATTATTTTGTAATTATTTGTAAGTCATGCGGATGCATAACTGTAGTATGAGTTGGCTGCAGTGTTAAGCCTCGTACACATGATAAGATTTTCCAAAGGGAAATGTGTGATGACAGGCTGTTGGCAGAAAATCCGACCGTTTGTATGCTCCATCGGACAATTGTTGTCGGATTTTCCGCAGAGAAATGTTGGATAGCAGGTTTTAAAATTTTCCGTGGTCAAATGTCTGTTGTCAGATTTTCTGAGCGTGTGTACACAAGTTCATCGGACAAAAGTACAAAGTACAAACACGCATGCTCTGAAGCAAGGACGAGCCAGAAGCTAGCATTCGTAATGAAGAATTAAGATTCACAACATGGCAAATTATTAAATCTCCAAATGCAGCACACAATTCCCTTCTTCTTTAATGGGATAATAATGAAGCTGCTTTTCTGGTGATACTGATGGAGTTATTGCAAACTAATTTTCAAAGACTTTTTTTTTATAGTGCTATCAAGAATAATATTATTATCCTTCTTTTTCTTTTTGGCCAAGTTACCACAACACCATTATCCCCTTGTTTTTAAAGCGGAGGTCCACCCTAAAGTGGACCTTCCGCTCATCGGAACCCTCCCCCCCTCCGGTGCCACAATCGGCACCTTTCAGGGGGGAGGGGGGTGCAGTTACCTGGATAATCCAGGTAACTGCACCCACTTCCGGGATAGCTCTCTGCGGAAAGGGGCGTAACTTACGCCCCTTTCCGCAAGTGCCCGCCCCTTCCCGCAAGTGCCCCGCTGCCTGCTGGGAAACACACAGATCCCAGAGGCAGCGGGGAGCGCGCATGCGCAGTAGGGAGCCGGGAAATGAAGCCGAAAGGCTCCATTTCCTGATTCCCATACCCAAGATGGCGGTGGCAGGACCCGACAGACGACCTAGAGATCGGCTTCGGGTGCCGACATCGCGGGCGCGCTGGACAGGTAAGTGTCACTATTTTAAAAGTCAGCAGCTGCAGTATTTGTAGCTGCTGGCTTTTAAAAAAAAATAAAAAACGCGGAGTCCCGGTGGACTCCCGCTTTAAGATCAAAGCTACAACTATGTTGGTGTCCCTTGTCAATTTTACATTGTATTTTTTTAAATGTAACTGAATACTCCCAAACTGTCATTTGAAGTAAAAACATAGCCAAGTATTATTCTACACAATTTTTTTATTGTGCATTAAAAAAAGAAAACAAACAAAATTAGACATGCTATCTACCAATAGAACTTAAACAAAAAGTGCATTCTATGCATCCAGAAAATATAAAAAATATACCAAATCAAATCATTATTATTCAACCAAAAAGTAAAATAAAAGCCTCATGCGTGTGTCCTGCTTCTTAATATAGGGTGTCAACAATGCCAAGAGTTGGTGAAAGCAGTCCTTCATCCGGAGATAATTCCCGAAAAACATCTGGATTATTCTCCTGGAGCTCCCCCAGCAAAGGCATATGACATAATTGGTCATGATTAATAAAGCAACACCCATTTTTTGTCCAAGAACTCCTCCTCCTCCTGTTCCTGGACTGGACTTGGGTCAAAGCAATAACTTCAGGGCCAATAATAAATAACACGTTATCTCCTCCAATTCTGCAGTATGGCTGGTTGACGAAGGGCTGTTCAGAAACGAACTGAAAAGCACAAACTAAAGAGTGAAATGAAAAGTGTGAAATGAAAAGCGCAAATCAACACTCACCAAGCTTCTACTGACAAGAAATTAGCAGAAGGAGCCCAGAGGGTGGCGATAAAGAGCTGAAAAACAACGTAGTACGTCACTACGTTTATATTTGTTGGCCGACAATTCCTTGCCGTTTGTATGCAAGACAAGTTTGGACCAACCCCCTTCGGACAAAAGTACACAGTTTTGTTGGCCAACAATCCGATTGTGTGTACAAGGCTTAAATCTCTACATAGAGGAAAAACATTCCAAAATATGAAGAACACTCACATGAGGAAATGGAGATCAGTATAACACAACATAAAGCAAAAACGCCATCCCTGATCATGCCTTTTAGGGGAAACATATTGGGCAGAGCTTTGATCACTGACATCATTAAGGTGTTCAAGTATTCAGACATTTCAGTGTGCTGCTGATTTAGTTTAGTTTTTCATTAAGCACAAGAATTTTATTTTAATAGTAACTTTAATTTTTTACAATTATTTAAAATTGATGTTATTTTTTTTCATCACATGGGGACAAAAACGTCCCCTATGTGATGATTCTTTTATTACAGGTTCTCTTTAACCACTTTGCGACTGCCTGCCGTGCATATACTGCAGCAAGGCAGCTGGAGCTGCAATCGGCTGCTGATTGGCCACAGGGGAAGCTAATCAGCAGGCCCAGCGGTCGCAATGTCTGCCAGCCACCCACAGTCGCTCCCCACAGAGACAGGACAACGGTCTGACGATGTAAACAAACAGACCGCCGTGCTGTCAGGCATGGACACTCTTATCTAGTGTTCCTACTAATCAGGAACACAGGGGCCTGTACTGCAAGGAGGTGAGTCACCTTCTATTTGTGTGTCTACAGGCCTTTACCTACCTACACAGGGGGGCACAGCCATGTACACAGGCCTATACCTATCTACACAGGGGGGGGGGGGGGGGCACATCCAGGTATAGAAGAGAGCAATGTACAAAGGAGAAGAGAGCCAGGTACAGAGGAGAGGAGACCCAGGTACAGAGGAGAGCACTGCATAAATGGCTGTGCCCTCCTGTGTATATAGATAGGTATAGGCCTATGTGCATGGCTGTGCCCTCCTCTGTACTTGACTCTCCTCTGTACCTGAATCTCCTCTCCTTTGTACCTGTCTCTTCTCTCCTTTGTACCTGGCTCTCTTCTCCTCTGTACCTGGCTCTCCTCTGTATATGGCTGTGCCCTCCTCTGTACATGGCTCTCCTCTGAACCTGGCTATACTCTGCACACGACTCTCCTCTGAACCTGGCTATACTCTGAACACGACTCTCCTCTGCACCTGGCTATACTCTGCACACGACTCTCCTCTGCACCTGGCTATACTCTGCACATGCCTCTCCTCTACCCCTAGCTCTCCCCTGTACATGGCTCTCCTTTGCACCTGGCTCTCCCCTGTACATGGCTCTCCTTTGCACCTGGCTCTCCCCTGTACATGGCTCTCCACTGCACATGGCTCTCCTCCGCACCTGGCTCTCCCCTGTACATGTCTTTCCTCTGTACATGGCTCTACCCTGTACATGGCTCTCCTTTGCACCTAGCTCTCCTTTGCACCTGGTTCTCCCCTGTACATGGCTCTCTTCTGTACATGGCTCTCCTCTGCACCTGGTTCTCTTCTCTTCTGTACCTGGTTCTCCTCTGTACAAAGCTCTGTAGGTAGTTATATGCCTATGTATATGGCTGTGCCCCTTTGTGTAGGTAGGTATAGGCCTGTGAACATGGCTGTGCCCCCCCATATGTAGGAAGGTATAGGCCTGTGTACATGGATGCACCCCCATCTGTAGTTACTTATAGGCCTGTGTACACGGCTGTGCCCCCCTCTGTAGGAAGGTATAGGCCTGTGTACATGGCTGCGCCCCCCCATCTATAGTAAGGTATAGGCCTATGTACATGGGTGTGCTTCCCTCTGTATTTAGTTATAGGCCTGTGTACATGGTTGTACCCCCCTGTGTATGTAGGTTTAGGCCTGTGTACATGGCTGTGCCCTCCTGTGTAGGAAGGTATAAGTAAGCATATGTGGCTGTGCCCTCCTGTGTAGGCAGATATAAGCCTCTGTACATGGGTGTGCCCCCTGTGTAGATAGGTATCGGCCTCTGTACATGGCTGTGCCCCCCTATGTAGGTAGGTACCGACATATGTACATGGGTGTGCTACCCTGTGTAGGTATGTATAGACCTCTGTACACGGTTGTGCCCCTCTGTGTAGGTAGGTGTCAGTACCTCCTTGTAGTACAGGCCCTTGGCTAAGGCCTCCTCTCAGTATCAGGGCCGCCATGGTAACAGAGGATTAGCAGTGCCGTGTCCTCTCTCTATGTCACCCCATTTCCCTTTGCCAAGCGGCTCTCACTCCTCACTGGTGTCCTGTCGAATAATGCCTCCCATCAGATTGGGTATCCGATGAACCGCGCATGTGCTCTGTATGGCATGTGATGGCTCTGTACAACATGTGATGAAACTTTATAGCATGTGATGGCTCTGTATGGCATGTGATGGCTCTGTATGGCATGTGATGGCTCTGTACGGCATGTGATGGCTCTGTACGGCATGTGATGACACTGTACGGCATGTGATGACTCTGTACGGTGTGTGATGTCTCTTTACGGCGTATGATGACTCTGTACGGCATGTGGTGACACTGTACTGCATGTGGTGGCTCTGTATGGCATGTGGTGAGTCGACACTGTACAACATGTAATGACATTGTACGGCATGTGATGACACTGTACAGCATGTGATGACGATGTACGGCATGTGATGACACTTTACGGCATGTGGTGACTTTGTATGGCATGTGATTACTCTGTATGGCATGTGATGACACTGTACAACATGTGATGACTCTGTACGGCATGTGATGACTCTGTACTGCATGTGATGACTCTGTACGGCATATGATGACTCTGTACGGCATGTGATGACTCTGTACGGCTTGTGATGACACTGTACAGCATGTGATGACTCTGTACGGCTTGTGATGACACTGTACAGCATGTGATGACTCTGTACGGCATGTGATGACACTGTACAGCATGTGATGACTCTGTACGGCATATGATGACTCTGCACGGCATATGATAACACTGTACAGCATATAATGACTCTGTATGGCATGTGATGACTCTGTACGGCACATCATGATTCTGTATGGCATATGATGAAACAGAGCCATGTGACCAATGTGCTCATTAACAGCACAGCCCTGTCTCTCGGGGAGGTGGAGCAGAGGCTGGGGGTGTGTTGCTGAAGTTTTATACACCCCCCGAAAACTTTTCAAACAGCAAATGGACAGTTTTTGGCAGCTGGAGGAAAGTTCAAGTGCACATGCTGAGAAAACCAAAGAAGGTGGGAAAAAAGATTAGCTGATTTGTGATGAATGTAATAGGTGCTATTTATTTAACCCATCCCATACTTCTTCTTTAATGAGACATCCAGGGCCTTCATTCTTTGTGGCACCACATCCCAAAGGTGCTCTATTGGATTGAGAGCTGGTGACTGCGGTGGACATTGGAGTACAGTGACCCCATTGTCATGTTCAAGAAACCAGTGGTGAGATGATTTGAGCGTTGTGACATGGTGTATTATCGTGATGGAATTAGCCATTGGAAAAGATTGGTACACTGTAGTCATAAAGGGATGAACATGGTCAGCAACAATACTCAGGTAGACCGTGGTGTTTAAATGATGCTCAATTGATAGTAATGGGCCAAAAGTGTGCCAAGAAATATCCACCACACCATTACACAACCACACCAGCCTTGATACAAGGCAGGATGGATCCATAGTGTAATGTTTTTTACGCCAAATTCTGACCCTATCATCTGAATGTCGCAGCCCAAATCAAGACTCACCAGACCAGGAAATGTTTTTCCAAACTTCTATTGTCCAATTTTGGTGAGTTTGTGTGAACTGTAGCCTCAGTTTCCTGTTCTTAGCTGACAGGAGTGGCACCCGGTGTGGTCTTCTGCTGCTGTGGCCCATCTACTTCAAGATTCGATGTGTTGTGTGTTCACAGATGCTATTCTGCATACCTTGGTTGTAATTAGTGATTATTTGAGTTACCTTTCTATCATCTGGAACCAGTCCACCCATTCTCCTCTGACTTCTGACATCAACAAGTTATTTTCCTCCACACAACCCCCACCCACTGGACATTTTCTCTTTTTCCCACCATTTTCTGTAAACCCTAGAGAAGGTTATGTGTGAAAATCCCAATAGATCAGCAGCTTTTTAAATACTCAGACCAGCCTGACACAAACAACCATGCCACATTCAAAGTCACTTAAACTGAACTTCAGCAAGTGGTGTTCACCGTGTCTAGATGCCTAAATGAATTGAGTTGCTGCCATGTGATTGCCTATTAGCAATTTGTGCTACCCAACAATTGAACTGGTTTACCTAATAAAGTGGCTGTTGTGTGTATATCTTTTATATATATATATATATATATATATATATATATATATATATATATATATATATATACATAATCCCAGTGCAGCTGGGACTGCAGCTGTGTATTCTGCAGACTGTTGCACCAGTGCTCCAAAATAAAATAGTACACAAATAATTGTTTGGTAAATATTGTTTTCTAAAAGCATATCTTTAGCAACTGTTTCAAAAATAGAAATGACAAATTACAATTACATCTGCTAATTGTTTTGTTTTTTATTAAATGACATGCTTTCATCCTTCAAGGCTTTGGCTAAGCCTAGAAAAGTGAAATGCATTTGAAGGCCATCCTTCAGGTAGAGGCATGCAAGATGTACTGTTTGTGCAATAAAGCTTGCTGAAAGAAGTGATACTACCACCATCAGACCTTTTGTTACTTATGTAGAACCACTGCACAGAGACAGATGTATTCTCTGCATGCTCAGCATCCAGATTGTCTGACCTCTTGGTCAGACAATCTGAATGCTGAGCTTGCAGAGAGCACAACTGTCTCCATGCAGAGGTGCTGCTGGGGGTATACATTGCACAAAGCATACTACTAGGAGAAAGCGGAAAAAGGTTTTTTTAGCAGAGAAGACATGCAAAGTCTCTTATGTCAACAGTCCCATGTCCTAATATTTTAAAGGGTTTAGTTCTGCTTCATTGGGTTAAAAAAGAAGAAAGAAAGCATCTGTGTGCCATAAATGAGTTCTATTTTGTTAAGGAGCTGAATAGTAAAATATGTTTGGTGAACACATATTTTGAATTTCTGATAGCAAGAATTTAAAGTGAAAACAAAAACAAGTTCTCCTGGAATTAAGTCTTTAGAACTTAAAGCTTTATTAGGGTGAGTGGACTTTTATATGTTTTTTTTTTTCTGTCTATGGTTATCTGCTTAAAAAGTTCCTAGCAATATGGATGACATCCAGTACATGCATACTGTATATGGTCTCACTGGTGCCTGTAGAAATCTGTGTGTGAACATTCCTGTACCTTTAATTACAGGCTAAAATCACCTAGAGACCTGAGGGCAGTGGGGTTGATTTATTAAACCTGGAGTGTACAAAATCAGGCTCACGTATGCATAGAAACCAACCAGCTTCCAATTTCAGCTTGTTCAATTAGCTTTGGCAATAAAACCTGGAAGCTGGTTGGTTTCTGTGCAGGAGTGAGCCTGATTTTGCACTCTCCAGCTTTAGTAAATAAGCCCCAGTGTGTAAATCCTATACTGCATATTTTTTCTCTGTGGTCCCTGTGAAAATCTATATGTGGACATTCCTTTCTTTCACAGGTTACAGGCTAAATTCACATTGAGACTTCCTCCATATTGGGAGTGCTCAGATTCCTTGGATACCATCTATTACATGCCTACAGATTGGCAATATCACACCAGCATATCGGGTGCAGTTGATGGTTGCAATTACTACAACTGGAAGATTCTGCCAGTTAAGAGCCCTTCCTGTGATTCCACATGTTAACGTCTGAGGATTGTTGTATCTTTCCAAAACTCAATGAAACCATTAATAATTCTTCCCTGAATGTGATCTGGAGGATCTACAGTATACTCATAATATCTTTATGGATGGAGTGGCCTAGTATATATTTGACTTACAGCTATTTTATTCACTCACGTATCTATCATTCTAATTATATAAACATTCAAAGGACTATTGTTTGACTAATGTGAACTTCTGTGGCAGCCCTACATAGTGGACATGTTTATAGGAGTGGTTACTAGAAGTAGTTTTCTCCCATGGGCTCCAGAAGTGTTATATCGTTTTTTTGTAATTTATCCCTTAAGGTTCGGTTCACACAGGGGCAACACGACTTTTGGAGGCAACTTGGACGTGACTTGACGTGACTTGATGTGATGTGACTTGACGTGACTTGGACGCGACTTACAACACTACTTTAAGTCGCCCCAGGCCAGGCGACTTGCCGTGGCCAATCAGAGAATGAGCTCTCAGGGGGAACTCCTTTTGAGAGCTGATAATTTTCTGAGAGTCCCCTCTGTATAGACGGAGATCCGACTTGGAGGCGACCTCCATTGAAATCAATGGGTACCAGTCGCCTACAAGTCGGATTGAAGTAGTACAGGAACCTTTTCTGAAGTCGGAGCGACTTCAGTAGTGTGCATTAAGACAGCTCTCATTCACTTACATTGATTTCTACATGTTGTGTGACCTGAGGTGACTTGGGGCGACTTGAAGTGGGATCTGAGTCGCCCCTGTGTGAACCGGCACTAAGGGCGTGGGCTTTAAGATCTGCCTACAATATTTATTTGCTGTTATCAAAATAACAATAAATTAGCAAAAATAGTTTTAATGTATGCCCAACTGAACTACCAGGAGATCTGTGGTAAAGAATCTGATTGCAAGTCTGGGTATTCTTATGACTATAAATCACTTTTGCTACATAGTTCCCAAGTACATATAACATGTTTTGCTGAAGACCTGCACAGGAATAGTGTGTTCTGTAAACCCCACTAACATGCACATGAAAAAATGTTAGACCATGTCTGCTTTCCAAAAATAGGACCTCCTTGACCTCCTATAGTTATGTACACTTGTAGTCAGTAAGGCCAATACATAATGATTATGGTCCATTTGAGAGTTGTAATAGACAGAAGAGAGGGGGGTAAATGTCTCAACTGTAAAGGTAGGATGAAAAAAGGAGAGGCTGTAAGATTCACAAACTTTTTTACAATTAGATTGAAATTCGAAGTGCAGAAATTCAGGGTACCTTGGAAATATGGCTTCTAATAATCCCTATTTAATAATGGAATGTCAAAGTGAGGGGTAAAAGGATGAAATATACATTTTGCCTACACTCTTAAATGCCCCTTCTTCTTTTCCCTCCCTCTTTCCCCTCTTCACTTTGAACCCTTATGGATATTGCAAGGTAATGGGTAGACCGTCATGTGAATCTCCCCTGGATGTGCATGTCCTTCTTATTATGTATGCATTATGTATGTGTTATGATGTCACAATTTAGAGTGCTGAACCCTTGCATGTAGTTGGGTGGGGTGGGTTGCGCACATGGGTGGACAGTCTGAGCGGATGCCATTTCGGGCCTGGCTCTTTAAAAGAGACATCACGCAACCATTGGGGGAATACCTCTGATGAAGCTGTGTACATCAAAAGTAGTTAAATACCAACTTTCTACTTAAAGTTACTTTTTGATAATATGAAAAACTCACAGGATAGGGGAATAGAAGGGAGATTTGTTTTTAATGGAGATTATATATATATCTACGGCTTTTAATGTGGTTTTGTGAAGTAAATGCTCATTGAAGGGGCATGGTCGAGGTCAGAGTTGTTTTATTTTGTTAGATATTTTTAGTATAGTATTTTTTGGTTATCGCAATACTTTGAACTATATCCATAGTAGTTCCATAAAGTAGTGTTGGCTTTTGGTGTGAGGCTGACATTTTTATTATAGTGCATCCTGAAGTTTTGTGGCTCCCAAAGATAATACACTAGAATTCAGTGCTGCGAGCCTGCTGCAGTAATTCTTGGGCTTTGGTGCTAAAAAAATTATAGCAAAACTCTACCCCCTTATAGTCATTACTGCTCCAAATGACTCCTCAACACCATCCTCCCCAACAAATCAGTGCATGCAAGTGAGTACCCAAAATAAGAGAAGCATATGCTCCACACAGTGTGAAAATGTATGCATTTATTATAAAATTAAAAATGCACTCACAAAAATGGAATAAAAGACAGTACTATAAAAAAAAAAATCATCAAAACATATCCAGATCGTGTTACCAGCATACTTCCGGATCACTTCCAGGCTCTACCCGACGCGTTTCTTCATAGAGTTTATCATCCAGGACAGTGGATAAACTGTATTTTTTGCACTATAAGCGCAAAAATATTCTAAGTTCCCGCTTTAAATATTTTTGTTTTTTTTAAACTGCACTTACATGGTAGGGGGCTCCAATGAAATTAGCTCTATACCATGTGATCGCTGTTACCAATTACAGTTATAACAACTGTAAAAAATGCATGTGATCACCTTTGTGAATGGCATGGTGCTGAACACTGGCAGAAAGTACAGAGCTAATGAGAGTGACTATGTACCTTGTGATATCTGTGATCAACCGTCACAGTCACACTTGTATTTATTGACTGCTATTAGGCCTGATAGCATCAGATACCTCAGATGTTCCACCACTCAGCATCATACTTTAAATGAGAGGAAGAAAAGAACACAGAATAGTGTAAAACAGACAAACAGTGTAAAAGACAGATACAAAAACACATTTTCGTATAGTTGTGCTAAACCCAGCACTGACACCTTTGGCCCTATCTCCGTTTCATGTTTCCATTCTCCAAAGCAGACATGAGCATGCCATTTATTGTATATATGAAAGACTGTTTTTATCTTAAAGATTGATTGATCTATGTTTATATGCAAGTGAATTTTAAAGATTTAGGAAGATAGGGCACTGAGCACAGTGCTATATGTGGATACACTCTGTGATATAAACACATTGACAATAAGCATATCAGCTCTTTACAGTATATAATCTATGTATAGGTGTATAGTGCAGAGAATTTGGAATATATTAACTCTTCCATTATCTGAATCTTAACCCTTCCCCTAACACTTTACACTCAAGTCTTAACACGACTACACAATGATATCTTAACCATTAACCTTATCCTAGCATTGAACCTCTGCCTAGCCCAAGGTCTAACATTTAACTTAAAGTATTTGTTATCCCAACACTTCATATTCTTCCTGAAATGTATCTGCTGATCCATGTACTTGTGTGAGAAGGTATCCTGTTCTATTTGTATTGCCTCCTTGTATTGCTTCCTTGTGTGAAATCCCTGGTGATCCTGCTAGTACCCTTGATTTCCTATTAAAAACTGACCACAATAAGGAGGACAGCACACCGTGGTCAGTTCCCTAGCTATGTTAGAAACTCAGTGTACTCTTCTCCAATCATCAGACTTGTACTGACACCCCCCCCCGATGCACAGTTAGCTCAGTGTACTGCTTTTTCTCCTCCCTTCAGCTCGTAAGCAGCTGAGAACAGAGGGAATGTGATCACCTATAAAAACAGGAAAAAATGTATTGTTTTATATCTATACAAAAATGTTTTGCCCTTCATTTCTATTTTAAACTGAAGTGGTTTTAGAAGGTGATAGTATACAATCATTTTAAGCATTGAAATTAAATTAGAACTACATTCACCTCGGCTGACATATTTAGCAAGTCTTCTTCCAGTATCTAATCTTTAGCCATTTTGATTGGCCAGGGCAATGACATCACTCCTGTGCATGCGCAGGAGTTCAATCATCCTGGCAGATTACAAAACTGTACACTGAGCAGAGTGCATAGACAAATCTCCAGTTGCCTGCTATAATATTCTGACAGCTGGCACCTGCAGATGTCAGCATACCCAAACAGTGACTGCAGATGTTTGGCTGAAGTCTCCGCTCAGCTGACTTTTCTCCATCCACCACCTACATCTCAATAGAAGTTTGTTGAGCCAAGTGGTGTTGGCAGGGCCATTTGTGACTTGAATTTTATCCATTTCACAGGAATCAATGGAAATTTGAGCCCTGTATGGCCAACGTAAGCCTCATCAGAGAATCTGAACCCAGGTAATGAACGTTTATATTTTTGCTAAAATACACATTATTATCTCATGCACTTTTATGTGTTAAATTATTTAGAAGAGAGGTTTAAAGTAGATTTAAACCCCAGATGAATCACATTTTTTGTTTGCTAAAGCACTGTGTATCAAAAACAATTTTTATTTTTATTTATTACAAACTGCTTTTCACCTTTTTTATCCTTTACTGCATGTCAGTGCTTCTGATATTCTTTAGCCTCTTTGTAGCCACTTTGTGTTTATGTATATGCACTCCAGGGATGGCTGCCTTGTCTTCCTCTGGGTGTATTTCTTAGTGGAGACAGCAGAGGAACTTGCCTGCATAATATGTTTCAAAATAAGCCCTTTTAATCTCCATCATAGGCCCAAGCAACAGGTGACAATGCAAGAGAATGACTAGGAAACAGGGACAGAGTACTGTCATCTTATAAAAGGACATGTCAGAAAAAGAACATTTATGGCAGGATCAGCTGCAATTATTTTAATGACAACTGCAGGTTTAAATATATAGTAAATGTCTTTTCAAGCTATTTCATTGAGTTGGTTTACATATTTGAATTACTTCTTTGATGTTACCGCAACTTCAGAAAATTGCTCTGATCTCCAGGAGGGAACTGCAGACTGCTGGTAGGGATGGGGGGCTGAATACTTGATCAGTTATCCTTCAAATTTTATGCATGATTAAGTCACCCACCGCCTCTGTCTCCTGTTCATTCATCTTCAGTGCTGAGAAAGGGACTGGGGAATCTGTGTCCTCAGTCTTTGCTCTGTCTCAAAGGGGGATCTCACCAAAGCCCCCAAAAAATATTTAAAATAAATTGTAAAATAATTCTAAAAAATGAAAGTGTAAAAAATTTAAATAAAAACTATGGACACCACTCTCCCCTGCCCTGCCAACAATGCCCACTGCCTCAACCCCCTCCCCCCAAAAAGCATTGTGAAAAAAATAAAAAAAACTATCTACCTTTGAGTCCATCTACATTTCGAAAAAACGTGACCTAGACATGACAGATCGGAGGTAGCCTGATGTAAACAAACAGAAGTCTGTTTACATATGGCATAGATGCAACATAGGTTCACCAATGTCTGCTATCAAAATGCAGGCAAAAAACTAACCGGCACAGGCATAAGAAAACTAACATCCATCTATTTTTGCTGTTATTCAGCAAGGGATCAATAATTTTACAACCCTGTGTAAAAGGAACCTAATATTAAAAGCACCATTTCAGCACAGCTTTTTTCTTACATGTGGTCATAGTCAGGATGGGTTAGAATTTCTGTTATACTTTTATTGTTATTTCTGTTGCCATTGAGTATATTTTCCCACACTTTCTTTTGATAACTGATTCAGGCAGGGCTGGCGCTCCCACTAGGCGGACTAGGCAGCCGCCTAGGGTGCACTACCGGCAAGGGGCACAACCACAGCCGCTGGGTCCCCTTCAGAGGATCACATATCCCCCCTGGCAGAGGGTGGCTGGTGCAGTGCGGGAGTCGGCTCCATCTGTCTGGCTGCATAGTCTCTGGGCATGGAGAAGATGCAGGCAGATTTCCCCCACCCCTTCCCCCGGGAACGACCATGCTGGTGTCCAGTAGTCATGGGTGTCAGCCCTCAGCCCGCCCCACCTCCCACCTTGAGTGATGTGCAGCCATTGGAGGAGCAGGGCAGGCGGCATTGTGCACAGACAGCCGGGATGGATCCACCCAGGTTCGGACTGGCCATAGGACACTCACTGGGCTGAGGCCGCCCCGCCGGGTCACTTTTCCTGGAGGAGCGAGGAGCGCAAAGCTGCTACAGCAGCCCATCCTGCATCCCCAGTTTCTCAGAGGCCGGCAGCCAGAGCCTGGGGGTGAAACCAAATGATCAGCTGATCTGATCGGGAAGTAGCTGGGGGAGGTTTGCCGTGCAGTAGGAGACCCCATCTCCTGAGCCTGAGACTGCTGCCCGCTGCCTGACGTGCCAGTTATCCAAGGTAAGAACTTGTCAGGCAGGGGTCAGATGCCTTCCAGACCTTATCACTGGTGTGTGACCCCCTCCACTTGGCTGCACCCCCTCTCCTTTCCACCTGGCTCCATCCCCCTCCTGGCTGAACCCCCTCCTGTCCACCTGGCTTCATCCATCCACCTGGCTCTGTCCCTCAACCTGGATCCATTCCTCCACCTGGCTCTGTCCCTCCACCTGGCTCCATCCCTCCACCCTCCACCTGGCTCTATCCCTCCACCTGGCTCCATCACTCCACCTGGCTCCATCCATCCACCTGGCTCCGTCCCTCAACCTGGCTCCATCCCGCCACCTGGCTGGCTATCCCTTCACCTGGTTCTATCCCTCCACCCTCCACCTGGCTCCATCCATCCACCCTCCACCTGACTCCATCCCTCCACCTGGCTCCATCCCTCCATCCCTCCACCTGGCTCCATCTCTCCACCTGGCTTTATCCCTCCATCTAAATATAAAAGAAAGGTACTAATGCGCTCCACCTGACTACTAATAAATGTGTAAAAAATATCTAAAAAATATATACAAATGTGTGGAAGCGGCCAGCAAAAAAATAGTGATCTCTACACCAAAGCAATAATATGTAAAATAAATAAATTGCGGCGCTACCTAAAAAATTAATACATTATAATAAAATGTAGCAAAATATATATAGTGCAATAGTGAATCCACCTCACTAAAGTTATAAAAGTGCAGTATTGAACAATAAAATATGTTACATCTAATAAAATAGATAATATATGTGCATAAATAAAAAAAACATGCGTGAAATAATTTCAAAGTACAAGATACAGAAAATGCTGAATGAACATTAATGTGCAAATAATGCAATAATGAATCGTGATCTTCAAATAAAGTCCATGCAACTGATTAGTGACCATGTAACAAAGTCCATGCAAAAAGATTTTTGTGAAGTGACTTCCAAATGC
Organism: Lithobates pipiens; assembly: GCF_037356315.1. NCBI lineage: Eukaryota > Metazoa > Chordata > Amphibia > Anura > Ranidae > Lithobates > Lithobates pipiens. The sequence continues at coordinate 150,695,209 of NW_027507686.1, read as the reverse complement.
GTGTCTGTCCACCGACTAACTTCAGTGCTAAACCTGTGCACCACCAGTTTCCCCCAGCCTCTCACCTCAAATACCTAGCACAAAGGCACTGTATGTAAGCAGATGCTACTCCATCCCCATCCGACCAGCCTCAATGGCACACCACTGTAGATATAGGGTTAATCCTTCCCCAGTTTCTTCAAACAGATCCAATTACAGTTGATGGTACACCAAGCATGGAAGAAAAACAAGGGGGGGCTCTCATGTGTAGTATCCAAAACAATGATTTAATAGATAAAAATCTCCATTTACATGAAGGCAAATGACAGCGAATTTCGTAACACAACCTGGACTTCCGGTCTCGGCCGCGACCGGAAGTGATAAGTGTAACACCAAAGCTCCTTCCCTGACGCGTTGCGTCACAACCTCGTGACTTTTTCAAAGGGTCTTTTTATTTATGCACATATATTATCTATTTTATTAGATGTAACATATTTTATTGTTCAATACTGCACTTTTATCACTTTAGTGAGGTGGATTCACTATTGCACTATATATATTTTGCTACATTTTATTATAATGTATTAATTTTTTAGGTAGCGCCGCAATTTATTTATTTTACATATCCCTCCATCTAGCTTCATCCCTCCACCTGGCCCCACCCCCCCCACCAGGAGTTCTGGTGCTAAAATTATTGAATTCATTTTTTTTTTTTGGGGGGGGCAAGTAGCTGGTCTCGTCTAGGGCGCAAAATAGTCTGGCACTGGCCCTGGATTCAGGAAGTGACCAAAATCTCTCTTGCATGGGCACAGATGGAAATACAACATTTTTAAAAATAGGAACGGCAAGAGTAAGACCCACTCTTGGAATGGTATTTGTCTTTGCCCCATCAGGTAGAGGTTTTACTACTTACCAGGAAAAAAAGTTATAGGAAATCTTCCTAACAAGTGTACAAGCAGAAATAAAAAAATAAAATAAAAAATGTTATGGTTGGCATTGGCATTGGCTTTACCCTTGATTGTAACAATAACCTAAGCTACCCCTAACCAAATCTACAACACTGTACAACAACTTCTGGGGCATACCTACCTTATCTCCTGCAGAAGGTGACAATGGCAAAGCATGACAGATATGCACTAAAATGCATTGCTAATATGACAGCACTAAATATGACTGATTTGCCTACAAGGTACTATATGTAAACCTGCATGCAGGTAGCTCCAGATACCTGCTTTCCATAGCAACAACTAAGGGTTTTTATGGCAGCAGATGTACAATTCACTTGTCATTTTGTGATGTGTAACAGTTTGAATAATTCTATAAATATCATGTTTCTATATGTATATGTGAAAATAAGGCTGAATCCTCTCAATATGTTATTTCACACCCCTAACACCTATGCAAAAATCAAGCTGCTAACACAAAATGATACGATATCATCTAAACGTGTGTGAAACATGTGGTGCACTAAAATAAATAAAGAAGCAAAATTCTCTTACTTCATAATCAATATACATCAGGAGCAAACACATTTATCACATATACATCAAAATATTATAAATTGCAAAGTGCTTAATTCATAGATATATAACATGCAAAGTGCTTAATTTATACAGTATATACACTGAGGAAAAGTATAAATGCAACACTTTTGTGTTTGCCTCTTTTTATCATAAACTGAACGCAAAGATCTATAACTTTTTCTATGTACACAAAAGGCCTATTTCTCTCAAATATTGTTCACAAATCTGTCTAAAGCTGTGTTTAGTGAGCACTTCTTCTTTGCCGAGATAATCCATTCACCTGACAGGTGTGGCATACCAAGATGCTGATTAGACAGCATGATTTTTGCACAGGTGTGCCTTAGGCTGGCCACAATAAAAGGCCGCTCTAAAATGTGCAGTTTTACTTTATTGGAGGGGTCCGGGGGGTCTGAAAACCAGTCAATAACTGGTGTGACCACCATTTGCCTCACGCAGTGCAGCACATCTCCTTCACATTTGTTGATCAGGTTGTTGATTGTGGCCTGTGGAATGTTGGTCCATTCCTCTTCAATGGCTGTGCGGAGTTGCTGGATATTGGCAGGAACTGGAACATGCTGTCGTATACGCCGATCCAGAGCACCCCAAACATGCTCAATGGGTGACATGTCCGGTGAGTATGCTGGCCATGCAAAAACTGGGATGTTTTCAGCTTCCAGGAATTGTGTGGGAATCCTTGCAACATGGGGCCGTGCATTATCATACTGCAACATGAGGTGACGGTCGTGGATGAATGAGACAATAATGGGCCTCAGGATCTCGTCACGGCATCTCTGTGCATTCAAAATGCCATCAATAAAATGCATCTGTTTGTTGTCCATAGCTTACACCTGCCTATACCATAACCCCCCTGCACCATGGACTACTCAATCCACAACATTAACATCAGCAAACCGCTCACTCACACAATGTCATACTTGCTGTCTGCTGTCTGCACTGATCAGTGAAAATCAGGATTCATCCATGAAGAAAACGCCTCTCCAAAGTGCCAGACGCCATCTAATGTGAGCATTTGACCACTCAAGTCAATTACGACAACAAACTGCAGTCAGGTCAAGAATCCAATAAGGACAACAAGCATGCAGATGAGCTTCCCTGAGATGGTTTCTGACAGTTTGTGCAGAAATTCTTCGGTTATGCAAACCAATTGTTGTTGCAGCAGCTGCCCGGGTGGCTGGTCTCAGATGATCTTGGAGGTGAAGATGCTGGATGTGGAGGTCCTGCGCAGGTGTTGTTATGCGTGGTCTGCGGTTGTGAGGCTGGTTGGATGTACTGCCAAATTCTCTGAAATGCCTTTGGAGACGGCTTATGGTAGAGAAATGAACATTCAATTCAAGGACAACAGCTCTGGTGGACATTCCTGCAGTCAGCATACCAATTGCATGCTCCCTCAAAATTTGTGGCATCTGTCGCATTGTAAATCAAGGTGAGTAGAACATTCTGGACAGCCGCACTCCAAATGAAATTTCTAGTGCCTTTATTAAAACATCAGGATCACTGATTATTGTTTCAGCAGACCTACCTGGAGCGGTGGTAACCCCATCTCTTTATCTGTGGCATTGTGCTGTGTGATAAAACTTCACATTTTGGGGCCTTGTATTGTGGCCAGCCTAAGGCACACCTGTGCAATAATTATACTTATAATTAATTATTATTATATTATTAATTATTAATTATAATTAATTATACTTATACAATAATTATACTGTCTAATCAGCATCTTTATATGCCACACCTCTGAGGTGGGTGGATTATCTTGGCAAAGGAGAAGTGCTCACTAACACAGATATAGACAGATTTGTGAGCAATAATTGAGATAAATAGGCCTTTTGTGTACATAGAAAAAGTTGTAGATCTTTGCATTCAGCCCATGATAAATAGGGGCAAACACAAAAGTGTTGCGTTTATAACTTTGCTGAATGCGTATGTATATATATATATATATATATATATATATATATATATACACACCCCACGTTTAAGTACACATTGGGGTTTATTTATTAAAGCTGGAATGTGCAAAATCAAGCTCACTGCTGCATAGAAACCAATGAGCTTCTAACCTCAGCTTGTTCAATTAAGCTTTGGTAATAAAAACTGGAAGCTCATTGGTTTCTATGCAGCAGTGAGCCTGATTTTGCACTTTCCAGCTTTAGTAAATAAACCCCAATGTGTACTTAAAAGTGGAATATGCCTGTATGTGATATATCATCAGAGTATTTTTCTGATTATATATCTATGAATTAAGGCGGAACTGCAGTCTGCTCACATAATTTGTAATAAAAACATCTTTGCCATTATGAAGCTTCCCTCCAACCATTTTGCATATTATTTTATATATTCTGTGATTCTTTACTTGCTAAATATGCTGCAGAAATCTCCCTCCACTGAGTCTGGCTGCAATTCTTTTAACTGTGGGCAGCTGAAGCTGCTGCATGTTCACTAGCTGGATTTACACAGATGCACAGAGGCACACCTCAGCTCTGCAGCTCTCATTGGCCCTCTTATGACCCCCCCCCCCCCCGACAAACTCTCACGAGAGTGAAAGAGAGCTGTGCATGATGTCATACGCCTAGGCTTATGATCGGAGAAACAGGAAGTGGGCTGTATAAGGTATTTACAAAAACAATAAGGGCACTCCCATTCTTAACACCATATGAAAAGACCTTCTTGGCTGGAATAAAGGCACCTTTTCATAGTTTGGGAGAGCTTCGAGCTTGAAAATGAACAGTCTTTTTCATACTATCTGCAAAAAAACAAATATAGCATCCTCACCCAGACCGCTGACTCCTTTAGACCGTAATCCAGACTTTCCGCCGGGGATAAAATAGCAACATAATTTAGACAGCCCTGTAGCAAACTGCATCAGAGCCAGCTCCCTCTTTGACAAGGAGGAGTAGGTCTCCTTCCAATCCCTCTCATCCAAATTCCCAGACAGGGACATACCCTTTTTTAATTTTCTCCAAATCAGACACTTCTTGCTTAACTCCTCTACGACCCACCAGTGGGGCAGAAAGCTAACACCCTTTGAAAACGTGTGTACTAGATCTAAACCCCAACGACACATTGTTTCTGAAATGAAACTTTTTACTAAAATCTCTACTACGGATGATCCATCCAGCCAAAAATGGGTGAAGGAGGACTGGGATCGTATTCTTCTACATATTCATGAGGGCTCTCTAAATGTGTCCATTCAGTAAAATGGTTACAAAATGTATTCAAGGTGGTACAGAACTCCTGATAAAATACACAAACTCTACCCTAGTGCCCCCCAATTTGTTGGAGATGCAGCAGATCTAGGGGAACACTATAGCACATATGGTGGGATTGTCCCCTAATCCAACCCTACAGGACAGAGATACACCACCTTATCTAAAAAATCAATACTTACTACACCACACATCCATTCCCCAAGGGACATACAGGAAATCCCTAATACTGCACTTGATTAATGCTGCAAAACTATGCATTCACTCCCATTGGAAGACTACCTCAGCCCCCAGCATAGCCGAATGGCTCTGACGAGTGAGAAGGACAGATGAGATGGAGGATCTCATACACCAGGTAAAAGATGTGTCATGGGCCTGCTGGCTTCATTTTAAAGATTCCGTAGAATATAGATCACTACTTGATACTCCATAGCTTGACCTGAGGGGCTGAATCTGCAATCTGCCATCTAAGTCATGAGCAGGGAAATTATTAATATTCCCTCTCCCCATTTTCTTCCTATCCTTGCTACCCTCCCTCTCCCCATCTCTCCCCTCCTATAGCCTTCCATTGGCCTTGCAGATGCCATTCCACTCCATTAATGGCACATCACGATGGCTCTATAACTTTGAGCAGGATTCTTATTCAATGAACTATTTAGTATTAAACAGAACACAATTTAGAGACAGAGAAACTGACCACTCAAAACCAGATAGTCAGACCCTTCCCCCTCACACAGTCAGATCCCAACAGGGGTGTGGGGGTGATGAGGTTGAATACATGCTCTCACAGAAATACCCCTGATATATACCTGATTTGTGCCTTTAAAGAAATACTTTAACAGCCTTTTAGATCAAACCACCTATTATTGATCTCCGGGCGTTGGTAGAGATTTTTGGTGAAGTTATTGAATATGTTTCTATGCATTTGAGCAGTATATTTCTAAACTCCTGTTGTGCAAATGTTCATTGTGAGACTAATTGAGGATATTGAGGTCCCAGTTAAGCTTAGCTGGGAGGCCTATAAGAAGATCCATTGTCCAGGGTTTGATCTGGGTAAGGAGGAAGCTCACTGGAGAGAGCCAAGAGGAAGTTGTTAGGAAGGAGTCCAACTGTCCTGCAGTTCACTAGGAAGAGTCTGTGGATATCAGAAGGAGGTAACTTGTTATCCTGTGGTTAAGTGAGTAAATGACCCCCCAATGCTGAGGAAAAGTGATAGCATGTAGCTTTTAACCTCTTGAGGTAGTAAAATCCACCAACCACATTAGGAATCCTGTGGGGCACTCACTGTACAGCCAGCTAAGTGTGAAAATGGAGCCAGACGTACATCCACAAGTGCAGCCAGCAGTGTGTGAAGCTGAGGAGTTCTCAAGTTGTTCAGTTACAGTCCACCAGAGTACCCCATGCTCCCTAAACCAATACAAGTTCCTGTTCCAACAAAAAAACATAGAATGTGTTCTGAGCCAATGAATTAATTAGGAAATGCTGTGTGACTGGCTGTGTGAGCTACAAAGGGTGAAATAGGACCACATTCCCCAGCTTTTGTTTTTCTAAGCCCCCCTTCTTTCCCCATTATATAGTTTTATTACATGTTGATCCTGCAAGTAGAACTATTATTTGTCCCCTTCCTGTAAGGGGTAAAGTAAAATCAGGTTAGTCCTAAACGTGGATGGGGAAATATCCAGTGTGGAGGCATTGGTGTTGCTTAGCAAAAGGTGAGTAGGCTGTTCCCTTTTCAAGAGAATGGAGTTTAGTGAATTTGGTGAAGTTTCACTTTGAAAAGAATACCCAATCATATGCATAAGAAAATTTAAAAAGACTGCTTTTTTTCTTGTATGTTTTCACAGTCAGTAAAGCTTTACCTCACTAAGCTTTGGGACAATTTCTCTTGCAAAGAAAACAGCCCATTTGCGTTTTGTAAATCAACCCCATTGCATTTTGACAGTTGTACCTGCAGCTGGCAGAATATACTGATTTCTCTGATCGAGAAACAGTTACATCCCCTCTAAGAAGTGGCTGGAGATTGAGAATCGATGCCCGCCGGGTGCCCGCGATCGTGTCAAGGAGAGGAAGAATGGGGAGATGCTTTTGTACACAACGCATTTCCCCGTTCTGCCTAGTGACAGGACAGTGATCACAGCTCTCTCTCATCGAGAGCAGTGATCACTGTCCTGTGTGTTGAAGCCCAGCCCCCTAACAGTTGGAATCACTCCCTAGGACACACTTAACCCCTTCACTGCCCCCTAGTGGTTAAACCCTTTGCTGCCAGTGTCATTTGCACAGTAATCAATGCATTTTTATAGCATTGATCACTTTATAATGACAATGGTCCCAAAATAGTGTCAAAAATGTCCGATGTGTCCACCATAATGTCGCAATCCTGATAAAAATAGCTGATAACTGCCATTACTAATATAAAAAAAATTATAATAAAAATGCTGTAAATATATCCCCTATTTTGCATATGCTATCATTTTTGTGCAAACCAATATACGCTTATTGCAATTTTACCAAAAATATGTAGAAGGATACATATTGGCCTAAACTAAGGAAAAAATATTTTTTTATATATTTTTGGGGTATATTTATTATAGCAAAAAATAAAAAAGAATGCTTTTTTCAAAATTGTCACTATTCTTTTGTTTATAGCGCAAAAAATAAAAACCACAGAGGCGATCAAATACCACCAAATAAAAACTCTATTTGTGGGAAAAAAAGGACTTCAATTTTGTTTGGGTACAACGTAGCACGACCGTGCAATTGTCAGTTAAAGTGACACAGTGCCGAATCGCAAAAAGTGCTTTAGTCAGGGAGGGGGTAAATTCTTCCGGTGCTGAAGTGGTTAAAGTGACACACAAAAAAAGAAAATTTTACTGAAAGGAGAAGTACAGCCAAAGCTCATTTGGCTGTACTTCTCCTAAGGAACACAACAGTGCAGTTCATTCTGCACTCCTCTGAGCCATTTTAAGCAGACAGCAGGCTGAAGCAGAGCCGGTCCAGGCTGGGGAAAGATCACAACCATATGGTCAGGACCCATCCAGGAAACTGGAGTGGCACCTGGCTCAGGCTCTCAGTGAACTGAAAACCTGAGCCAGTCGTTCCCACAACCTCCACAGCCCAGAGCACCAGTGATAATGGGCAGAGCAGAGAACCAGTGACTGAAAGTCATCAACTCTCTGCTCATGGACAGGGATCAGCTGTCTTTGATTGCTCAGTTCTCAGTCTTAGAGCCAGCAGGGGAAAGATGCAGCATCACACCAAAGCTGCATCCACCTACTGTAGGTAAGTAATGTTATTAAAAAACAAATTTCCAAACGTCTCTTTCAAGTATGTATCCATAACCCAAAATACCTTCTATTGCTCCTAGCCTCCTTTAAACCTCCAGTTTAAATTTTTTTCTGCTGTGATTCAACTTCCCGTTTGAGGATGAAGATGTTCATTCTTCAAGGTCCCACTGTTTGTAGCAATAAAGCCACCCTCTTTTACTTGTTCCTGAGATACACTAGGCACTATGGACTATGGGCTATGGGATTTGTAGTGTGTAGTGTGCTTAGAGCAATGCACATGATGGCAACTAATATACACTGCTCGTTCCAAGCGAACACAAGTAAGGGGGAAATAGTGAGGTTTGGGGGAATCACAGAGGATAGTATCAGGTCACAGAAAGACAAAGTAAGACATTGGGGGTTATTTACGAAAGGCAACTCCACTTTGCACTGCAAGTGCACTTGAAAGTGCATTTGGAAGTGCAATCACTCTAAATCTAAGGGGTAGATCTGAAATGAGTGGAAGCTCTGCTGATTTTATCATCCAATCATGTGCAAGCTAAAATGCTGTTTTTTTTTCCTTGCACGTCCCCCTCGGATCTACAGCGACTTTACTTGCAAGTGCACTTGCAGTGCAAAGTGGATTTTCCTTTAGTAAATGACCCCCAATATTTAATTAAAAATAGATTACAGAGCTAAGTCATGGATATGTATGGATTATATCTGGAGAATAAGGATATTGTTTAGTGTCAATTTAAATGTTGCCAAAAGCCGGCAATTATTCTGGTTTTCTGATGTTCCAGGTATTGCAACTTTTTTTTTCCATAACTGCAGTTAATAATTGTACCACCTAGCAAACAGTTGAATTTTAAATCATTCAATGAAACTGACTATAATAATAATAATAATAATAAAAAAAAAAGTTATTTTGGTTAAATGGCTATACAGACTTTTAAACAGGTACTGAGCACAGCACAAAATGTAACAAACACTGATGTCTTTATATTTGAGAGCGGTAAATACCAGCAGATGGTGCTGTGCAGCATCTTATCAAGTATATATCAGGAAGGATATTATCAGCTCCTAAAACTTTCAGTGTGCAGCAATTCTTGAGCTGAAACAAATGTTTGTTGAATTAAGTACTGATTTCCTTCAGTCTCGAGACTGTTTTACAGGCTGAGTTTTCAGACTGTTTGCATATGCCAAAATGTACCCCAACCACATCCAAACTGTTAAACCCTCCTACACTTGCCGTTTAACTGTTTGCACGTTCCTTTAGGATTTGTAACACGCCTTTTTTTAGTTTGCTAAAATGCTAGAGAAGACACAGAGGGGCTGAAAAATGTAAGTAAACCTTGATCCTTGCTACTTTACAACAATAAATAATTTAGAGAGAATTTTCACTGCCCATTGCAAATATAACAAATCAAAGCTGAGTGAACACAGAAAACCAATAAAACTATCAACACTTTGGCTAAACAAACCATTTCCATGATGTTCTATGCAGTCTGATCAGATATAGCACATTGGAAAAAGGAAATATAGTGTTACAAGGAGTTAATGAAGGCACAGTAGAGAATTGGTCATGTGTGTGCAGGACAATATGATTGTGTCCTTGTTCTATACACGGCTGACAATTAGGCTTTCACTTCCAGTATATACTGGAAAGCAAAGGCTTTCTTCCTTAATGTGGCTGTTCAATAGAAACATGTATATGCTTTGTGTCTTCTTGTACTTCGTTAATATTTGCATGCTTAAAACACAACATGCAGTCTGTGCAAATCTGCAAAAGATTAATGTCTTGGTTGTTTTTAATGATACATGTGGCTTAATGACATGCAATCTCCATGAAAGTAAAATATGGTAAGTGCTACTGTTGTGTATGATTGTGTTACTACACTATATTTCTTAATAAGCAGGTGAGTAATTGTGTTGGTTTTGTCAAGCGCCTTATATGTTTGTTAAACCTTTTTTATGCAATCAATAAAAGTTTTATTAATAGGGCTAATTAAGAACCCAATTTTTTGTTACTTTGTTAAAATGATGCAACAATTTGCATGAGCCCTGATTCATTTCCCCTGCCTCTAAAAATGTGTTTTCTTTTCTATATCTCCAATTAATATCCTGCTAAAGCAGAGTTTAAGTACTGATAATGCTTCATTTTTTTTTTCTAAATAGGTGAGTTATTAGTTCCCATTAAGCAATCAGATCTCATGTGATAGATCTTAATTAAATGAGAAAGACTCTTGTTATAGAGATGAGATGACACAGGAATTAACTTCAGCCTTCTTTTAAATTAAAGAAACACAAGGAAACACTACATAAACAACAGCACAGAGCAGAGCTATAGAGAACCTGTTTTTAAGATATCACAATTTACTGCAATAAAAATAGATGTAATACTCTTGAAGAAATTAAATTTCACAAAAGGATGCCATTGCAAGCAAAATGTAGACCCGTCTTATGTGTTTGTTTGTAGTTTAATAAAACATGAAAATAGGCTGTGTAATGTCAGTTCTGTAATTGGTATAACAAAAAACAAAACAAAAAAACACATATTTAAAATAATGTAAAATATGTGTTTGATGTATGATTATTATTATTAATATTATTATTATTATTATTATTATTATTATTATTAGTATTATTATTATTATTATTCATAGAAATGTAGTAGCATAATAATTTGAATGTCTTTTCCGTTTCCTTTTAATGTGTCAATTAATTATTATAATTATTATTATTATTATTATTATTAATAATGAAACTACGCATTTCTTTAGATAACAAAGAATGACTTGTACTTCAGACTACAGGTAAGCGTAAATATGGTGTAAAAGCAGCAAACAACTAGGGTGTGTATGTGTACATGTATGTATTTACCATAGCTTGCATTATCACATTGACTGCAGAAGGATAATTTAGGAAAAGCTTATCAGACAATTTACTTGCAATGAAACCATAAGCATTATAGATTTAAAACAAAATATAAGAAAACATCTTTATTCAGTTAATTGCCTAAGGTTATGTTAGAGGATCTGGCACAGCCTTAGCAAATACAATCTTTACACCAAAAAGAGTCACAAAAAGTTGTACTCAGCTGCATTTTACAGTGGTATCTGAAGTTTGAAATGAAAATATCATAGGGAAAGTTAAAATATTTTTTTCATTATTACATTTCCCGCCTTAGCTTATTTGCTTCCCTTCAGTGAAGCAAGTGTAACTAGTGACCCTAATGACAAAATGGCAGCTATATGGTCTAGGACAATGCAATGTCTAACCCCATGTAAATGTCAGCTGAATCAAAACCTTCACTATATGAGATGTAGAATTTTTTAGAAAGTAATGTAAAAGTTTGAGAGACATTTGGTAATATACAGTGAGACATGGTGATTGTTTCCTTGAGGAGACAACAAACAGTAAAAATTTAAATATGTCATTTATTTCTCAGTATAGTGTGTCAAAAGAAATGCGATTTATAAATATAAAACTGTCTCTTAAGTTTTTCTAGGAATTCCAAGTTTTATGATGATGAGCTTTTGGTGATGAGTCACTTTCCTGTGGTTTGTAATGTCTTATTATGTGATAATATCTGGAGAGAGAACCAGGCCTAATACCAGTAGAGTTAGTACAAACATCAAATTATTTGGAAAAAAAGGATTTTGAAGTTTACCTGACTGGATGTATGACATTTTGCACAAAGACTGGCATTCAAAACTTCTATTCATTAGTACAAATAATACTCGTCCTTTCAAAAAAATATCACATTTGGACATGTAGAGCCAATGACACCATTTGCTTCACTAAAATAACTTTTATTGTACACAAAGACATGAGAATTTAATGTCTTCTGTTTTATTGGGAAACACCTACAAGGGTAAAAACAATTCAGCAATTCTGATGACTGTCCTTAGAGTGAATAATCACCGGGCCTCTGGGTGTTAAATGTCATTAGTGTTGCAGAATGCTTGACTTTCAAGACATTATACTATTGGCTACAATCATCAAACATTGCTTATTTTCATTAGTTGTTTCCAAAATAAGTGAATATCACTTAGAAAGTGTCCAGGTTCTAGTAAGATAAGTGTTTATATGTCCATCCATAGAATAATAATAATAAAAAATAATAATATAATATACATGTTTGGCAATCTAAAATAGTTTAGGATGATTTTTCAATAAATCTGTAAAAGTATCAGAGGTTTATTAAAGATCAATATATTAAAATTAAAATGCCATATTGTGGGTGATTTTCTCCAACGCATAGTTGACTCTTCATGTCACGTAATCCTTTATGAAGAATAATGTCAACTGTTGCTTTATCTTCTTTAGCCTAAAATTGCAGATAACATAAAACTGCATGCTGCACATGGGGATCACATAAAAGTCAAATTTATCGAATCCTGTGTGGACATAAACACATTTGCATGTGTATTTGAGATTGTTAACTTTAAGTAAATCTTTTGATACATTTTTTATTCATGTAATAATATTACTAATGTATCTGTAGCATGTACTTGTCAAATTTACAGAACATGTTTTAAAATGCTGAGTTGCTTTCAAGTAAATGTAACTCCTTTTATAAACTGTACTCACTAAGTCTATATATATATATATATATATATATATATATATATATATATATATATATATATATATACACACACACATATATATATACACATATATATATACATATATATATATATATATATATGTATATATATATATATATATATGTATATATATATATATATATATATATATATATATATATATATATGTATATATATATGTATATATATATATATATATATATATATATATATATATATATATATATATATATATATATATATATATATATATGTATATATATATATATATATATACATATGTATATATATATATATATATATATATATATATATATATATATATATTATATATATATATATATATATATATATATATATATATATACACACATATATATGCATGTATATGCATGTATATGCATGTATATATATATAATTATATATATATAATTATATATATATAATTATATATACTGTTTGTCCCAAAAGAGCATTTAAAAATACCCAGATTCTTCAAATCCAATCGTTTCTTAGCAATTTAAGTCAGTGTTTTATTTTATTTAAGCAGATAATGTGGTTTAACCACTTCTTTACATAATATGGGGGCTGCTTTCACTACATTGTGGAAATGACCAACTTTGTCACACGATTCCTTGCCAGAGAACAGCTGTCAGTTAATTCCTTCTCTAACTTTTAAACATGGTGGCAGCTTTATATGTTTAGTGAGATCTGTATCATTCCTTCTTTACAGTTCTTGGGATGGGTGAAACCAGCTTAAATCTGCTGAAAACATTAATAAATTAATTGTATAATAGAACACTTTTTAAAGGTTTTCAGCTGCATTTTAATAAGCCTAACTGATTTACTCCTTTAAATATAAGATCATTAGCATTTAAATAGTCGGCAGAGCAAAATATAAAGTAAGTGTTTAATTTTAGAAAACAAACGAACATCAGAAGATGCTGTACAGTGTTTCTTAATGGATAAAAATGGCTGATTATTAGGAGTCAGCTGTAGACAGAGACCTAGGCTGATACAGACAGCCATATAGATAAGCAGGCAAACAGAAAGAGAAGTAGATGTTTACAGACAAGTATATGGATGGACAGACAGATAGATAGAAAGACACAGCTACAGTTGTTGATTTTTTAATATTAACATTTTACACATTCTTGATAAACAACTGAACATACGTGTGCTCATTTTTAGAATCGGGTGCCAAATGGAAAAATAAGGTTTTGAGAATTATAATTATTATTAATATTATTAATAATATCACTACTACTACTACTACTAATAATAATAATACAAATTATTATTATTATTATTATTATTATTATTATTATTATTATTATTATATTAAACAATATACAAATGCATAATTGTTTGTTTAATAAAAAAAGTACATTAATAAGCGTGTTTTTGAGCATATGCTACAATAACAATCAGTGATGTGATTTCATTAAAAAAGCATTACCACTGTGGTCAAAGGACAAGTAGCATAATACAAGAGCTCTGATCAATAGCACCTGCAGTTAATTGACATTATTATATGGTACTGCTTCAAATTTTTATCAGTTATTCCTATTAATAAATACACATTACACAGCATACTTAGCCTTTTTTCTGTCCAAAGTATATACAAAATTGGAAATTACAATATCTATCAATTCAAATAATATGTAATATTTTTTCCAGGCTTCATAGTTAATGAGTAAAAAGAAAACCGCAGAGTAATTTTCACGCAGTCAATTAACAAGCTACATCGGCCCTGTAGCCAATGTAACCTTTTCACATACGTCTCGTACACCTTCCAAATGATTCTGTCTATTTTTAATTTTAAGTGGATTACTTTTCTAGTACGTTCCTTTCACAGCACTCCCTCAGATGCTCTATATTATTAGGTACAATAAGTTCAGCTTCACAAATCTGTTAATACATAATATAATCCTCTTATGTTTAAACCAGGTTAGAGGGAAGACATAAGATTTATATTTGATCATGCAGAAGTGCCCTTAATCAGATTTACTTATTTCTTCTGCGTTAGTGTTTTTGCAATTATCATAATTGTTGTTCTAAATATGTTTGTCTTAATGTCTGACTTTGGGTATAATCTTCTCTCTACAAGCTGTCTTCATGGCAGCGACTGAAATTCCTGTACAGAAAAGACCTAATTAATATTAACATGGCGTCCCTAATGCTTTTACAAGCAAGGAGCAGCTGAGCTGACTGTAACATTTTAAGCACACAGTACTATAGTGATCAAGGAGCTTCTCTTACAGCCATACAACTCAATAATCCCTTTCTCAGAAAGTCAAAATTCCCTGAGAGATAAGGGGAAAATCAAAGCTGTACATCACAAAGAAAATGACTGGTTCAGCCTCTCTATTAAAATGCAAAAGTTATGGATTTTTGTAAGGGTGATGGGAACCTTTGCTGTTCCATCGATTCCTTTTTATAGTTTGGTGATTTTGTTAAGATCACCTTAAAAGCTTAAAGAAAAAAGACATTTCATCAAAAGGTATCTTAAGTCATATTAACAACAGTACAGTAACACAGTGTGCGTGCATGTGTTACTTTGCATTTGTTGATATGACTTCTTATACTGTATCTTTTTTTGGTATGTCTCATTGTATTTTAAAGTAGATCTCAACCAAATCACTAACATTTTTAATTTTTTTTTGTAATGTAATTTCAAAAGAAATTTTCAATCTTATTAAATCTGCAACTTTTATTAAAATAATAGCTGCTGATTATGCAATGAAGGTCCAATTCAGTTATTTCCTGTTATTGGGGTGACACCAGTCTCCAAGTTATGATCCTTTGTTGTTGCCTTATCATGTACACTCTTGATGACTACAGGTGGCCATGAAGACACATAGCTGTCACTATTAGAAAATAGTCGAGAGCAATGGTGTTTGATGTGTGGCTAACACTAGTACAAGTTTCTGTGGACGGTAAGTACCTGAAAGGGGCTGGAGGAAGCAGTAAAGCTGAAATTAAAGATATAATAAAACATAAAACACAGTTTTATGGGGAAATAGCATAGTGAATGTTCAGGATGTGCAGCACTACTCTACTTTAACATATAACTAAAGGCAAGACTTTGGATATGGTGGTGAAGGGCTAGAGGCACTGTCAGGTTTTTATTGTTGTCCATGACTCAGTTAGGGAGATTAACCCTCTGTATCTGTTCTGATCACCAATGCTGGAAAAAAGTGATGGTAAATCCAACATTTTGAGTTTCAACCAGGACAACAAGTGGAGGCACAGACACAGATGGCAAAAAAATAAATAAAAACCTGACAACAACCCTCTTTATTGAGTAGGTCCCCATTTTGCAGCCAAAACAGGCTTGACCCATCACAGCATAGATCCTACTGAACCTCTGAAAGTATGCTGTGGTATCTGGCACCAAGCCATCGGTAGCAGATCATACATCATACAGCCCATCATACATCCCCATATAGCCCTCTCATGCAAAATGTTTTAACCCTCTACTTATTGCTCATGCCAAACTGCAGAAACTCGATTGTACATGTGCTATTTTATTGTTGTAATAAACAATACAAGCTTTTAATGGGATCCTGCACTCCTGTGTTTATTTCTTTCTGTCAGCCTGGATCATTTTGAAGGTAGCTGCAGGACCCATTGGCTGTTTACACGGACCCTCTTTGGCCTTTTGGTGGACTGCTGACTCTGCACCTGTCACCAGAGGTTGTAAGTGGATGTTTGATTGTGTGCTAAAGTTGTTGTTTTTTTCTTATTCTGTTGAAAGACACCACTGCCTTCAGGGAATACTGTTTCCATGGAGGGATGTACTTGGTCAGCAACAATGTTTAGGTACAGTAGGTGGTAAGAGTCAAATAACAAACATAAATGGCAAGGCCCAAGGTTTCCCAGCAGAACATTGTCCAAAGCATCACACTGCCTCTGCCAGCTTGCCTTCTTCCCATACTGCATCCTGGTGCCATCTCTGCTCCAGGTAAGTTAGAATAGGCTATCCACATGATGTAAAAGAAAAATGAATTGATCAGACCAGGCCACTTTCTTCCTTTGCTTAGTGGTCCAGTTCTGATGCTCACTTGCCCACTGTAGGCACTATTGGCTGTGGACAGGGGTCAGTATAGGCACCCTGACTACACAGCCCCATACACAACAAACTGTGATGCCCATTTTTTTTAAGGTGGCAAACAGAACAAGATAATAAGTGTTATGTACTTTACCCAATGTCAGTGATTTAATCAGTAGATCAGTGTGTTTATATATATATATATATATATATATATATATATATATATATATATATATATATATATATATCTTATATTGTGTAAGCTTAACAATACAGTGGGGTTGACTAAAAACTCTGGATAGTGCAAAATATCTGGTGTAGCTCTGCATAGAAACCGGCAAGCTTCCAGGGTTTTTGTCAAAGTTTCATTGAATTTAATTTTCACTTCATTGCAATTCATTTTTAAATCCAGGTCCAACTCATTACAAGTGACAAGGAGATGTCTGTGACAATAAGGTACAGACTTTAGTAAATTTGTAAACATTTGGTCTTGAGTGGGTGATTTTTTTTTATGCATGCACATGTTTTTGCATCTTTGCAGCTTCACAGAAACTGACAACCCATTAGGCAAACCTTAAACTTTAATAAATTAGACTCATGAAACTTCTTTTTACAGGGCTTGCTTTTTTGTTTAAATGATAATGCATTCACTCATAAGTTCAAACTAATGCTGCACATATTATTTCCTAGTCACTAAAATCCAGGTCAAGCGCCCCAAGGTGTTAAGCAGCGATGACTGACAAAATGGTGTTCACATGTCCAAGTGTCTTGGTTAAATGGCCACACACAGGTGAATCATAGCAGTGTTCAGTAGTTAATCCCAGTACCCATAATAGTATCATTACAAATAAGAGGATACATGTAACCCAAATCCATTATTCTCCAACGGTAGACAATATAAAATTGTCTAAGCACATTTAGGTTTTGGGCCATTTCATACATTTCAATTTCAATTTTACATGTTAAAAAAAAGTGCATGAATGAATACAAAATAAATCCTTTTCAAATATTCAACATTAAATATTCTGTGTAATATGTAAAACAATAATTATGGTAGAATGAATCACTTACAATTACTTTGAAAATATTTTTTTTTTCTAGAGACAATTGCAGTCCATGTAATACTGCAAGAAGCTGCTTTCCAGATAAAATAATACTGTGTCTTTAAGACAGAAAAAAACATAGTGTTGGAACTCCTAAGTTTTACCTTAGACCCAATTTTACATTGATGCGTCTAATAGTCTGTCCCACAATCCCTCTGTAGTTTGCCCCTGTAAAGCCACTAAATGTGACTCTGCTTTCTATACTGTTGTTGAATGATAATAAGCCAAAGTCAGCAGGGCATTATCTCATTCTCATTCACTAAGCTCTGGTGAAAATTCCCTTACACAGTACCACTTCCCTTGCAAAGTAAACAGTTTATGTGCCTTTAGTAAATCAACCAATATGATACTTGTGTAGTACTAATTAGGGATGCACCGATACCATTTTTTTTTACGAGTACGAGTACGAGTACCGATACTTTTTTTTAGTACTGACGATACCAATTACCGATACCTACCACAACTGTTTTGTTTACACTTCAGCTGTCAGCAATGGTACAAAGCATTAAAAAGTAATTTACAAATGAAATAAATTGATTTTGTTTTTTAATTTTGCATTTTTTTTTATGTGAAATGTGTAAATATATGTTAATATATATTTGTGAAAATATTCACTAACAAAGAAAACAAAAAAAAGTTTTAAATATTTATCATTTATAAAATAGACGGGAACAAAAAAAAAAAAAGAGTAGGAAAATAATAATTAAATGGAGGAGAATAGGGAGTTAATTAAGGCTGATTAGAGTAAATTAAGGGTTAATAAGGGGTTAAACAGAGGAATAATTGTTTATCCCTACTGACAGCTCAAAGAACCAAGCCTGAAAGTATCGGTTTCAGGTATTGGTGCATTTGCACGAGCACACACACTTGTGCAAATACTCAGTATTGGCACCAATACTGATACTAGTGTCGGTGCAACCCTAGTACTAATGTTTATAATTTAATACAATCTCCACTCACCTATTCCTACTCACATAGCAAATTGGCTGCAATGGATCAGCTAATACTGGGCTGCTGAACAAAATTTCAGTGACATTACAAGCAAAAGCTGCTTTCCATCTTTTATTACAATTTTACATATCAGTATTTTTATTTTATCTTTTGTTTCTACGCTGCTTTATGTGACCCCAACATTTGAAGAGACAAACCACTAAAATGCAATGTAAATCATTTATTTTAAAATAGTTTCTTTTAATGACTTACACCCATACATTTCAGATTTTTTAAGGGGATCCTGGATTTAGGCTTTAATTAGATTCAGCGCTACCTCTATTTCATTGGTTCAGGGCAATTGCTATTCTCTTTCTTATAGCAGAGTTTAAAAAACAATGCCCCCACAGGAGTTTTCAGCCATAATGCACTAGAATGAATAGCATACATTATGGCAGATTTACCTTGGAATTGATCCACTAAAGCAATATAGTGTCAGCAATTCTGACAATCATTGGCACTTCCATCTTCTCCCAGTCTTCCTCCTGGGTTCAGACCCTGTGCCTGCTTGATTGGCTGAGCCAGGATGACATCACTACAGAGCGTGCATAAGTGTATGCTGAGCTGCACAAGGGTGTTTCAGTCTATACAAATGCTAACAAGCAAAGTAAAGCAATTGTGACAGGAGAAACCAGTAGGGTCTGACATTTTTAATTTTTTTAATATAATTCTGCTTTAAACTATATGCAACATAAGGCATTACATTTTCTTCAAAGCTTTAAAAAGTTAATGCAATTTTCCAAAGTCATTTTAAATATTTCAAAATCTACAACTATACAAAAAAATGCTTAGTATGACAATGCTGTTTCTCACAATTGTTCTTCTGCATTATCACTGTGTGAAAACTTCTTCCAGTGAAGACTTCAATCAGCAATGACAACATACACTGCTCCACCGGGAAACCGGCCTTGAAAAATGTCCTGTTGCAGGAGCGAAAGGCTGTGGGAGACAAGCAGTTATGATTACAATTAAAGAAAAAAAATGGTGAAAACTGTATTTTATTTACCCACTTGCCACCCGCCAACAGTACGTTAACTGCTGGCTGGCGGTAGCTGCAAGCTAAGTGATGTACTGGTACATCGCTTAGCACATGCACACTGGAGCACCCCCTGAGCACACAGTGGCACAATCCCATAACAGCTGTGTCCACTGGAATTGGTACCCGGCCGCTGTGAGTGGCTGAGGTATCATGTGATCGCAAAGACCAATCATAGCAGTCACATGAGTACATGTAAGCAAACTGAAAAAACCTGCTTACTATTGTGATGCTGTGATTGGCCCCCAGCTGTGACATAGTACCTGGGTCAATCACAGCACTCTGTACCATGTGATAAGCTGTAGCCAATAACAGTATCACAATAGTAAGGAAACAGTCATGAATGAAAGCTAATCATAATATTTAAAACTATTGCTTATAACAGTGATCATCACTGCTAAAAGCATTAACAGTGTTAAAAAAAAGCAAGAACCTGATCACCCCCCCCCCCTTTTCCCAGAGTAGTACAATGGCACTATGGTAAGAGTAGGTACAAAAATTGTAAATAAAAGAAAAACATTTACAAAGAGAAAAACAATGTTTAATGTTTTTTATATATATATATATATATATATATATATATATATATATATATATATATATATATATATTTATTTATTTTTTACATGCTATCATCAGTCAGTATTCCTGATCACTGCCTCGCCAGTCATATGATGATGCTGTACTGCACTGGTGACACTATGTAAAAAACACGTGAGAAACACAAAAAAAAAATATTACATTTCATTTATTAATTTTACAAATTATTAATTTGACAAAAAATTACAACTTCAAAAAACTGTCATGCCTCTTACTAAATACCAAGGACTGTTTACTTTCAAAAATTGGGTCATTTTGGAGGTATTTGTAATGGCATTTTGGGACCTTAAGAAATTAGATAGGCCATAAGTACATCAGGATTGATCAAATATACTGTATATACCATACAGTAGTTTAGTAAAGAGAATGAAGGGCACATCTGGATAGTACCATCTGACCAGAGAAAGTGTCCCCAAAAGGAGCAGGTGTAAATCTGGCTGATAATTCAATTCAGGGCACTTCAAGAGGAGAACAACAGCTCTGAAAAGAAAGAATAAAAAAGAAGTGCAGAAACACCAAACTTTAATAGCCAAAAGATTAAAAACATAGGATGCATGAAGATAAAAAAAACGTCAGCTTTTACAATGTCTTTAAAGTAGCACAATGCTGAATACTCAAAAATGGCGTGGTCATAAAGGGGTAAAACCTTCCAGAGGTCAAGTGGTTAAAAAACAAACAAACAATGTCTTCTCCCATAGTAGTTTTTTAACCAGAAGATGCCCAGAGTCTTCTAGAATGTAAGACAACAAGTGCCAGTCAATCTGGAGAACTAAAGGAAAATTAGGAGTTCAGAGCATTATGGACTATGGAGTTGTTTTACTAAAACTAGAAAGTACAAACTTTAGTGCAGCTCTGCATAGATTCCAGATTCCATTTTTTATTTTTTTTGCAAAGTTCAATTGAACAAGCTAAAATTAGAAGTCAATTAGCTATCATGCACAGATGCACCGGATTTTGCACTCTCCAGTTTTAGTAAATCAACCCCATTGTGTGCAGGGCGCCATGGAGACATCCAACCATACAATGTAATGAATATCATGTCTTTACCACTCTCTGCATCATTTAGGACCATCCAGGCCAGAGAAAAAATGGTGAGGAAAACTTATAGAAAAAAAATCATACCATACTGCCTTAGGGGCCTTCAGGGGGAGCAGAAGCACTTGGGAAGTGGGGGCCCTGGGCTCTAAAGTTGGACTTTAACAACTTTTAAGATAAAAACTACATAGTGAATGCAATGTTTTCAATGATTGAGCCGATTAAGACATTTACATTGTGAGGAGAATCAGTATGGCGTTGGTACAGTATGTAGGTAGAAAAGGCTGTGTATGTAATGAGCAAGTATGGTTGGTGCCATGTAAACAAAAATGTAAAATTATACAGGAACAAACTTTTTAAGAAAGAAAATAGTCTATATTTCCCTTACAAAGGGGCTCTTCTTAAATTGTCTGCTTAAATATTATTATTATTATTATTATTATATATATTATTAATTAAAACATATGCAAAAACTCACACAGGAGGGCGTAAGCGCCTACTGTATTACCACCATACAACTTTATTTGTTACTAAAAGACAATTACATACACATCAACATAAGTCACACCAAGCATATCACATAAAATATCCAGACTTAAGTGATGTCATCTAGCCACGTAGCACACTCTGGGAAGCTGACACATTTTGGTAGACATGCATCCTTCTTCAGAGCTAAACCAACCATAAGCAATGCTACAGCTCAAATGGTCTCATCAAATGAATCAAACTTCCTCAATGAGCATATGGGCAGAGCTAAAAATATCAAAAACACAGGTTCACCGCCTTAATGTAAGAACCTACTGTACATGATCTATTGTCCATTGTCTATAGTTTTTTGAGATTTTTTTTGTTGATATTTTTGCATTTTTGCATTTTGTTATTTATGTGTGGAGAGCATGCAATATTTATTTTTGGTAAACTCTCTCCTTTTTCTCCTGGGGTAAGTGGGTGTCATGGGCAGTGCATTGGGGTTTTGGAGCAGGCTCTTTCATAGCCAAGCTTAATTTGGCTATGAGGTTTGCAGAACCAAGTGTAAGTTCCAGTGGTCTGCTCCTCGACATTACCCGGGAGCTCTGCCCCTGGTCTGACATACTTCCGGTGCTCACTTACGGCTTTGCGGTCCACTGGGCTGAACAGGAACAGATTCATTTTTTGCCCAGATATTGCCACAAACCTATTGTTTATCTTCAAAAACCATTCATGAGGTGGTCCAACAACTGTCACATGCTCCTATGGGCTATAACAATGCTACTGGGGTGAGTTCCATCTGTCACAGTACTTATGTTTATTAGTAAAGATTGCTTATGAAGTTGTGTAACAGCTGTTGTATGTACGGTATGGTTAATGGGGATTTGTAATTCAGTTTGTTATGTAGACAATAGATCATGTGCAGTGGGTTCTTACAATGAGGGGGTGGGCCTTTGTTTTTGATATCCTTATCTCCGCCCATATGGTCATTGAGGGAGGCTAAATCGTTTGATGTGAGACCATTTAAGCTGTAGCATTGATTGTGGCTGGTTAAACTCTGAAGAAGGGGGCATGTCCCTAAACATGTCAACCGTGCGCTAACTGGCTTGATTGTATTCCCTACAGGCGGAGATTTTATGTGATATGTTTATGTGATATAATTTATGATTGTGGTGTGTAATTGTCTTTTAATAACAAATAAAGTTGTATTGTGGTAATGCACTAGGCATTTGCACCCTCCTGTGTGTGTTTTTGTAGTTGCTTGAAAATGTCCTGATCTAAGGAGGGCTACACTGGATGGAGCATTATGTTTGAACACCATTCGGAGTACCTCTACTTGTGTGCTTGAGTGTTATTGAGACTTTACTGGAAAACATATGTTCTTTGAGGTAATGTTTGGCTTTAACGTTATTTAAGTAATATAAAAAATAAAACATACATAACATACTGTAAGTATGATAATAAATCAAAGCTAATCATTTTCAGTTTTACCATCCTGCAAATATCAGAGCTGTACTCATTCAATTTTTGTATGAAACTCTTACATTTTTATAAAAACATAAAGGCAACTGGAGAACATACACACAGCATTCAGCTTTTGTTAGACAGGAAATTGAGACTAACAAATCTACTTCTACATAATAGTAAGCACAAAATTCACAGTTAAAAGCAAGGCATTCAAAGGCTTCTCTTGTGAGCTCACCAAAAGAAGATGTACTGAGATGCAATAAAAGAGTATACTACAAAGCTCCCTAGCACTTAACCTTAGTCAAAAAAGAGGACCTATAAACATATTTCTAAATGACAGTTACTAATTTAAACAAGAGAAAATTTAGCTGCACAATTCAGGTGGAAGCTACACAAGATACCTCTGTGGATGGCAATCCAGCCGAAATCCATGGGAATATGCACAATGGGAAATATGTACCAATAAACAGACAACAGACAACCTTTATAGTATCTCATTATTGAAAAAAAAAATGAATAACAAACATGCTGCAAGAGAAAAAAAAATGTTGCTACTGTACTCTCTTTCAACTCATTCATGAACTCTTCAACGTCCAACACTGGGAGTGTCAGATTTCTGTGTCCCACCCCCAACTTGTGCTGAGGGTCTATTTGGTAGACTCAAAAATACAGTATAAAAGACAAAGAAAAAAAACTGTAACCCAACATGATATTTTTTATTAAGATATTTTTATTAAGGTCTGATCAAAGAAAATTGATTATTCTTCTTCATTTCAAATGAAGATCCTTAGCTTTTGAATATCTCCATAGTTGGTTAATTTATTGGAGCAAAATGATGACACTTTTTTTACAAACCACTTTTATGTATTCTTTAATATATTAAAACAAATATAGTAAGAGAAACCTGTGCCCAGATTATGCACATTAAAGTGTTACATATTTTTAACTAATACATGCACTTTCACAAGCCCTTGTTCAGCTCTGTAGCTGTATGTATTATGAAGAAATTAATCTTAAAATATTCACAACAGGGATACTGAAATCACAAATTTGTCCCTCTTTACGTTTTCCTTGTCAAATTTGTTTATTTGTATTTAAGTAAAGCAAAACATAATAAAATACTTTCAGACACAAGGAATGGTAAAATAGGGGAGCATGTATCTGTACAATTGTGTCACAAAGGTGTAAATACAAAACTGCATAAGTCAAGAACTAGCATTGCAGTAAGGCTAACATAAGTTTACTATTGAAGGAGCTGATGGAGTAAATATTGCATAGACAAAGACAAATACTTCAGACAGATTACCAGCCTACCAATTCACAAAAAAACAAGTTAAAGGTGTTAGGAGAGGAGCCAAGATATCTGCAAATTTCTTGCAATAAGTAGCTGAGAAGCGATTTGGGCCTGAGGGTTTATTAGATTCAAAAGCTTTTTAGTAGCATTAGGCTCAGTTACAATGATCATGCATTGCAATTGGTCCTTTATGGCAGAGGAAAGAACAGGAAGAGTTATCTGGGAGAACAGAGCATCTGCAGCAGTTCTGTCTAGTGTAGGGCTGGGTGCATAAAAGAGTAGCAAGATGTGTTTGAGGTATTTTTTTTACTGGATTACTTAAACAAGTATCTCAAAACAATTTTTAGCAGATGGATGTATTTGGTTTGTCTAATGTTTTAAGCCTTTGCACCAAAAAGGTGTCCAGCTTATTAGATTTGAGAAAATAAGTGTGTGTCTAGCTTTTTAAGTTTATCTGCAGAATAAGTCAAGAAAAGATCAAGACGGGCCATCATGTAGCATAGCAAGTCCATTTCCAGCTTTGTCTGTAGAAGTTTCCTTTCCCACTTGAAAAAGGCTGCTTAGCAGAGACACACTCTATGAATCACAGGTTTGTGAGCCTCCCAAAATGTTAATGGAGAAACATCGGAGGAAGTATTATGGCTGAGGTAGTCCTTGAGTTTCAATATCTGCTTTGTGAGTTGGATGAGATAATATGGTATCATTGATTTACGAGGTGGGGTGTTGTGCCTTCAGAATAGGGGAGGCAAGAGTAGTAAGGATTGAACTGTGGTCAGACCAAGTGAGAGGTAGAATAATAGACGTAAGAAGTTCAGGGGCCATACTTACTGTGAGTAAAATATGGTCTATCCTGGAGAATGTCTTATGAGGGTGAGAGTCATAAGTATACTGTTGCTTAGTAGGATTAGATTCACACCAGGAGTCAATGGGATTATATATATGATAGCTGTTGAAACTTCAGTTTAGTGGGACTAGGGTTAGGAGAGGCTGGGCATTTATCCAAAAGGGGGAGGAGGACTTCATTAGAAACTTACAGATCAATATGGTACCCATCTTATGAGAATCAACTACATGTAAAAGTTGAGAGAATATAGGACACAATGGTGATAGCAGAATCCAACAAATGGACAGTATGCATAAGGTATCTCCTTTTGAGGTCTTTAATTTCAGCTGCAAGGGTAAATGGGTAGAGTGATGGATAGCAACTTGAACTCCCTTTGCTTAGTTGTAACCAAAGCCATGTAGACTTGAGGATATGAGGAACTAAAGAATTTTGAGGGTAGTCTTGGGAATAAAATGTGTCTCCTGTGAGCAAACGATGTGAGCCTTCATAGAGACAAAGGATCCAAATGCCTTAGTGCAGTTATGTGGTGTGTTGAGACCTTGATCGTTCTAGGTAAGGATGTTCAGATGGCCATAATTGAACCTGAGGAACATATAAGCTAGTACGTATGAGCATGAGCCATAGGAATAAGGGACAAAGGGGAAGACAAGAAATCCTGGGCTGGAGAGTCTCAGGTGTAGCATTAGGTGCCAAAATCGAGTAAACTAGAGTCACTAATATTGATAAGAACAAAAAACAATATTGGGTGTAGTTATGAAACACTTGCATAAAACCGAATTCATGTATAACGTAAGGCAAAACTTTTTTTTAGTTTTGGAAAGAGGGGAGAAGAGTGAGAATGTCTGTCAGTTTTTACTGCTGTCTGTGCACATGTTAGAGAGATTCACCCTCTCTATTTGTCCTGTTTACCATTATCATTGAAAGTTAAAGTAAAAGAAAACCCCAAAGTTTGGGTTGTCCCCAGAAAAGTAATAGAGGGGAAATCTTCCATCAGTGACACTAGTTTTGGTCACCTGGGGGTCCCCAAGTAATTCCCTTAATTTTCAGAGATTTCCTCTCACTTCTGGTCTGGCTATGGGACAGGAAGTAAAAGGAAATCTCCCCAATGGAAAAAAGATGGCAAAAATAAACCTTACAGTGGTTATAACTAGGGATGAGCTTCGAGTTCGAGTCGAACTCATGTTCTACTCGAACATTGCCTGTTCGCCTGTTCAGCGAACAGTGAACAATTTGGGCTGTTCGCAGCAAATTCGAAAAGCCGGAACACCCTATACAAGTCTATGGGAGAAATCTAAAGTGCTAATTTTAAAGGGTAATATGCAGGTTACTGTCCTAAAAAGTGTTTGGGGACCCGGGTCCTGCCCCAGGGGACATGGATCAATGCAAAAAAAAGTTTTAAAAACGGCAGTTTTTTCAGGAGCAGTGATTTTAATAATGATTAAAGTGAAACAATAAAAGTGTAATATTCCTTTAAATTTCGTAGCTAGGGGGTATCTATAGTATGCCTGTGAAGGGGCGCATGTTTCTGGTGCTTAGAACTGTCCCTGCACAAAGTGTCATTTGTGCAGGAAAAAAAGTCTTTTAAAATCACTTGCGGCTATTGTCGGGTCCCGTAATACAGAGAACACTCAATGAGTGTTCTCTGCATTAGCCGACAATTCATTCATTCATTGATAAAAAAAAAAAAAAAAAGCGTGGGGGTTCCCCTAAATTCAATTACCAGGCCCTTCAGGTCTGACATGGATATTAAGGGGAACCCCGTGTCAAATTAAAAAAAAAAATTGACGTGGGGTCCCCCTAAATATCCATAACCAGACCCTTCAGGTCTGATATGGATATTAAGGGGAACCCCGCATCAAATTTAAAAAAAAATTGACGTGGGGGTCTCCCTAAAAATCCATATCAGACCCTTTATCCGAGCACGCAACCTGGCAGGCCGCAGGAAAAGAGGGGGGGACGAGAGAGAGCGGCCCCCCCTCCCTCCTGAACCGTACCAGGCCACATACCCTCAACATTGGGAGGATGCTTTGGGGGTCTGTGACCCCTAAAAGCACCTTGTCCCCATGTTGATGAGGACAAGGGCCTCATCCTCACAACCCTAGCCGTTGGTTGTGAGGGTCTGCGGGCGGGGGGCTTATCAGAATCTGGAAGCCCCCTTTAACAAGGGGACCCCCAGATCCCGCCCCCCCCCCCTGTTTGAAATGGTAAGGGGGTACAAAAGTACCCCTACCATTTCACAAAGAAAGTGTCAAAATGGTTAAATAAGACAAACACACTTTTGAAAAATTCCTTTATTAAAAATAAAAAAAGATTCCAGCGGTGCTAATCCACTCTTGCTATCCAGCGACGGGTCTCCGGGGTCCAGCGATGGATGATCATATCCAGCGACGGGGGATCTCTCAGTCCAGCGCTGTCCATACATCCTTCTTCTGTCTCCACTCCGGAGACACTGCAGAGATCCCAGCGCTGACGTTTCTTATATTAGGAGGGCGGGGCCACCCGTCACCTGACCCCGCCCCTCTGACGCTGGAGAGGGAAGCCAGGGGTTCCCCAGTGACGTGTGGGTGACCCCGCCCACTCTGATGTAACGGAAACCTGCGTTACATCAGAGGGGGCGGGGTCACCCACACGTCACTGGGGAACCCCTGGCTTCCCTCTACAGCGTCAGAGGGGCGGGGTCAGGTGACGGGTGGCCCCGCCCTCCTAATATAAGAAACGTCAGCGCTGGGATCTCTGCAGTGTCTCCGGAGTGGAGACAGAAGAAGGATGTATGGACAGCGCTGGACTGAGAGATCCCCGTCGCTGGATATGATCATCCATCGCTGGACCCCGGAGACCCGTCGCTGGATAGCAAGAGTGGATTAGCACCGCTGGAATCTTTTTTTTTTTTTTTTTTTTTAATAAAGGAATTTTTCAAAAGTGTGTTTGTCTTATTTAACCATTTTGACACTTTCTTTGTGAAATGGTAGGGGTACTTTTGTACCCCCTTACCATTTCAAACAGGGGGGGGCGGGATCTGGGGGTCCCCTTGTTAAAGGGGGCTTCCAGATTCTGATAAGCCCCCCGCCCGCAGACCCTCACAACCAACGGCCAGGGTTGTGAGGATGAGGCCCTTGTCCTCATCAACATGGGGACAAGGTGCTTTGAGGGGTCACAGACCCCCAAAGCATCCTCCCAATGTTGAGGGTATGTGGCCTGGTACGGTTCAGGAGGGAGGGGGGGCCGCTCTCTCACCCCCCCTCTTTTCCTGCGGCCTGCCAGGATGCGTGCTCGGATAAAGGGTCTGATATGGATTTTTAGGGGGACCCCACGTCAATTTTTTTAATTTGATGCAGGGTTCCCCTTAATATCCATATCAGACCTGAAGGGTCTGGTTATGGATATTTAGGGGGACCCCCACGTCAATTTTTTTTAAAATTTGACACGGGGTTCCCCTTAATATCCATGTCAGACCTGAAGGGCCTGGTAATTGAATTTAGGGGAACCCCCACGCTTTTTTTTTTTTTTAATCAATGAATGAATGAATTGTAGGCTAATGCAGAGAACACTCCTTGAGTGTTCTCTGTATTACGGGACCCGACAATAGCCGCAAGTGATTTTAAAAGACTTTTTTTCCTGCACAAATGACACTTTGTGCAGGGACAGTTCTAAGCACCAGAAACATGCGCCCCTTCACAGGCATACTATAGATACCCCCCAGATACGAAATTTAAAGGAATATTACACTTTTATTGTTTCACTTTAATCATTATTAAAATCACTGCTCCTGAAAAAACGGCAGTTTTTAAAACTTTTTTTTGCATTGATCCATGTCCCCTGGGGCAGGACCCGGGTCCCCAAACACTTTTTAGGACAGTAACCTGCATATTACCCTTTAAAATGAGCACTTTAGATTGTGAACGTTCGAGTCCCATAGACTTTAATAGGGTTCTAAAGTTCACACGAAGTTTAGGTCTGTTCGCAGGTTCTGGTGCGAACCGAACAGGGGGTGTTCGGCTCATCCCTAGTTATAACCTTTCATTTCTCATTTCAAATTTCAAATTTAAAAAAAAGTTCTGCCTATAGTTTTACTTTAAAGTAGGGAGCGAAAAGACCAGTTCAGTGGTTCCTCCATCTTTACTGTTGGATAAAGTACTAAAGAAACTAAAACAGGTCTTGGTAAAATGATCAGTCCATAGCATCCATATGGGCCAGAGAGGGGGAGATAAAATGACCATGCATATATTGACCATGGCGTCTTCCATCCCTGTCATTAGTGATGCTTTCTGTAGAGAACAGGAAGCTGAGCGTTCGTGGGGATCCTTTGGACCTACGGGATGATCTATCAGTTTAAGATCCTGGAGAGTAGGTTCCTCAGAAGACCAATATACATATTTGGGTTACACATTAGGTGAAGCAGATGGAGAACAGGAAACCCCATTGATAAGTTATTTGATGACGCTGGAGAACTTAAATATGAGGATTCAGGGCATGATATTTAGAGATTGGGAGCAGGAAGAGATTTACAAAAAGCTGGAAAGTGTGGCCCTGAAAGATCAGTGAGTCCCTGTCCCTAGCCACAGCCAAAATTTGCTCTTTGGTGAGCTATCATAGTAGCCTGTAGGTCAAGGACAGTCTCAAGAATTCCGCAAATGCGCAAGTTGGAAGTTTGTGCCCTGTTTTTATAATCTTTTAGATGCAAGTTTTCATCTTTGAAGGATTCAAATTCTGAGGAGTGGGCCTGAGCATGGCATTCCAGGTCATCAACCCTTAGCTCCAAGTCTGCTGTGTGTTGGCCCAGCTCATGGATATCATGAGTCAAGCTGTCAGAGCCTTCTGGAGCAAAAAGTAAAACTGGCCACAGGGTGTCAGAGTGCATCACTGCCGATGTAGTTCCAATATCAAAATCTGACATACCATGTGAAGTAGCAGTCGACAGCAGGTACCTGGAAGAGCCAGGGAGAAAAGATGGAGATGCCACTGGATCACAAACTAAGGCTTCCTTGATTGTTTTTGACTTTGCCTTTGGCTGGGCCCACTCCAGGAGATGCACTGGAATAAGGTAGTGCTGCTGGTGCAGATAGATAGTCCGGGCAGATGTGTTATGTGTTTGTATTGTCCCTAAGAAGCAGAGCTCTACAGAGGCATATCCACTTAGCAGGCTACGCTACTTGCAAAAGGGGCCAGCCTGGAGTGATCTATCAGAGCCTAATTTTCTGACTAAAGTCCCACTTTAAGGATAAATTGTTTCTCCCTTCTTTAGTTTGACACTAATTAGGATGTAATGCTCCTGTTAAATGTCCATAGCATCCTATTTGTGTATGAAGTGTTTCATTGTTTTATACAATATGAAGCTATGGAGCTCACTTGTTTTAAAGTTTTTTTTTCATTGTTTACCAAAGTGGAGCTAACAGCAAAAAATAAGAAATTGCAAAATGGTAGGGTTTTATTGCAGACGAGACATGTATATAAGATAAACGACTAAGTACAGCTACCAACACACCTGATATAGACACAGATGACTCTATGAGCACCATGCAACTATGTGGAAGCTAGAGCTACACAAAATAATAATTGAAATGCCTTTCACTGAAAATTGGACAGTTAACTATTAAAACTCTTGCAATTAACAATGGTATCATCCTAAAATGTTGAGCAAAATAATATCCATATGCTTTACTCTTTATGCAAATAACAACTGATCCTAGACAGGGTGTTGAGCTTTTTTTGGTTAAAGCTATATACTGTAAATCAACTTGGTGTACTCTTACACTAGTCAAGATCTTCTGCTATTGCAAAGAGAAGTATAGATAACCAAGGCTGGGATCACAGGATGTAAAATTAGACATGTTTAATAAGCGTAATGAGTTTTCCCATCAGTGGCAGCAATCCCAACCCTATTCATTGTTTCAAATGTAAGCCAAATAGTCATGACTAAAATGATCACTTCACTCTTGCTACACATGGCTAAGTCTATAGTATGATGGTGTATGCATCATATTACTTCCAGAAACATGCAAGTGTCTGCCTCACTACAGTGAGTTATCAGTGCATTTTCAACATTCCATCTATCACCAGGTGTTTTTGTGCCAAACACTACACAAGAACACCTACAGTCATGTTATAAAAATAACAATAGTTTATTTTGAAAAAAAAAAAACTATTTCAGTTTATCCACTGAGTAAAATGCAGGTATAGCTTTACTTCACAATGTTAAGCTGACCATAAATGGTTCAGCAGGCTTAATGAAGACAAAAACAATCAGATGCCTCCGTTTAAGCAAGGTAGATAAAGGAATCCCCCTCATCAGGATATTGTTTTCTGACAGCAGCTCCTGGTGGTGTCAGAATGCACTGACCAATGGCTACAGCTGCCGATCAGTGTATTCTGACATCTACTTAAAATAGGAAGAAGAATCTACTTAGACCCCTTTCACACCACACCGCCCATTGCGTCGGCGGTAAAACGGCGCTATTTTTAGCTGCGTTTTACCACCGCATTTGCGGCACATTTCGGCCGCTAGTGGGGCACTTTTACCTCCGCTAGCAGCCGCGAAAGCGTTAAAACATCCGGCAATACGCCGCAATAGCACCGTTTTGCCAGCGGAATTACAGCGCTGCCCCATTGATTTCAATGGAGAGCAGCGGTGGAGGAGCGGTAAACACACCGCTCCTTCACCTCTCCAAAGAAGCTGCTGGCAGGACTTTTTTCTGACGTCCTGCCAGAGCACCACTGTAGTGAGAAAGCCCTCAGGCTTTCACACTACACACAATGGTGCAGCTTCTTTAGGGCGGATTGCAGGCGCTATTTCTAACGTTATAGCGCCCTGGTGTGAAAGGGGTCTAAATGAGAAATGAATCTGCTTCTCCATTGACATTCATTGAGAAGAAGCAAATAATTGCTGTTACTTTTTGCTAAGCAATTAAATAGGGGTTATTACACAATCATAGGGAATTGATGATCTATTGTTTCTTAAAATTTCTGTGTTTTAGCTTTTACTGAAAGTAATACATGCAAAGAAAGCAAATGTTTATTCAACAGATCAAGCTCAAAATTGAAAATTAAGTGACTCATCTCCTCTCTGCCTGCTGTGTTCGAATGGGGCAGCACAAGATTACAATATGAGAGATGGAGAGAGACTGAAGGCAAGCAGCTTCTTGTTTTCTGATCTTTAGAAAACTCACAATGTTATATTATTTATGTATCATGGGTACATTGTTTTCTTTTATGCAGCAGATTCCCTTTAAAATGACACATCTGAAGGTTCTTGTTTTGGTAGACTCAAAGAGAGATATAGAAAGTACTGAATCAACTGAAATACCTGACTGACCCTGCCTGGTCCTGCCCACCCCCTGTAAACTGACCATGGTTTATCATGGCTGCTGAGCCTTGACACAGTGATCAGTTTACGTGCCTCCGTCATCCACAGTTTTCCTTTGTCCTCCCTCCCTGCCTGTCAACTGTGTCAGTGCTCCCTCCTTCCCTCCTGCTGCCCAAATTATTGTTTTCTTCCTATAATTCAATGTGTTACAGTTTATTTAAGTATGTGCCTCAGTGTATGTTATTTATTTAAAAAAATGACACTTTATATCTAATTTCAGAGCCCTGCCAGACACTCACGTGACTGCCCGCAGCTCTCCTCCCAGCTGAAGTCAGACAGGTATTCTCAGCCTGCCCGGTCATGTGAGCACCCGGGGGCACTCTGAAATTAGGTATGAAGCGGCATTTATTTTATAAACAACATCCACTGGGGCACATGCTTTAATATAACACATTGGATTAAGAAAAGTGGCTTTACAACCACTTTAATGAATTTGTGAAATATATTGATGTCTTCGGCAGATGTTGATGTCCGAAGTTTCCAGAGATAACATTCAGTTTATATTACAGCTTGATATTAGATTTTTATGATAACCTGTTTAGGGCACAGTACTCAAGTGTTTTTTTTTATTCCTTTACTCACAAATGAAGTGCTCATTTCTAGAAACTAGAGGAAATTAAACTGCAGTAAAATGTGGGACTGTTCCCCATAGCAACCAGAGCTCATATTTCTCAACTCTGTACTAGGAAATAAAATTGGTGATTGAATTTGTCCCAATGGGTTTCTATTACAATCATCATCAACAAAAGAATTGCTTTTTAGCTACACAAATCTGAAATGCTGAATAAAATTCTGTTTTCTATTTTTCATCCTTCCCAAATTATTCCTCTTTTCTGTAAATGTGTGTGTATTCATGTGACAGCCACCCAGTACATTATATTCTTGGGTTTCTATAAAATTGTTTAAAAAAAGTAGACCTAAACCCTGATGACGAGTCTGTTTTTGTATATTTCTTATAACTTCTGTAACATCTGTATAATCTGCTAGAAAAGTCCAATGACCACTGTCAAAAGTAGGAGGCATGTTATTGAAGAGCGATTAATTGGCCAGCAGCCACCACATGACCAGCAGCTAATTTGAGCTTGGAGAAGTGGTGCAAAACTATGGAAAATCGTTATCTAAAATATAGAACTTTTAGAATATTTATTACATTCTACAACTTGACAAAACGTGAACAACATGCTGTGTAAAATAATGTTCATTTCAGTCTGGGGCGGTTTTCTTTTTTTTAATAGAACTATCATATCTGCTAAGTTTTATAACTTCCACTATCTCTTTATAAAGAATAAAGGGAGAAAGCAAACTGCGCTAAGGTGAAAAAATATATAAATATGTGAAGTGTGTGAAATAAATGTGAATTTCTTAAATAATAAAAATATTCAGCTGCGGCTTCACTATGTCACATACATGCAGAATAGGTAAACGAAAAATCATAAGCCGCGCTTAAACAAAAACAAATACAACCAACTACTCATGCAGTAATATTAAAATACGTACTATACAGGGTATAACAACCCTATATATATATACGTAATACAGGGCACATGCGTGTTAATATTTCAAATCCAGAATCTCACTACTGTAATTCACTACATATAATAAGATTCCATAACATAACCTATAAATACAAAAAATTATATATAGACCATAAACACCCAGTGTATAAACAATAAGTCCGTGTATAAAACACCAAAAATGGTTGACGTGAAGCTGTAAATAGAAATCCTCTAAAAATAAACCACAATGTTCATAGAATCCAAAATGGGAAGAATCATGTTCAGTCCACCACCAACATACGATGAGATTTACTGCTTACCAGATAGATATGACCCCCCACTACAGAGGGTCACACGGAACTTTATGAAATTGTGCACCACTTCCAGCCGCAGGGGGAGGGGGTTCCTCGATGTCCTCCTGGCTTCGCTGCTTCAAAGAATCTTGGGAAGAAAACTCGCTCCCGAATACTTGACTCAAAGGTCCAAAAGAGGGACTCAGAGGCAGGGGCATCAAAATCATAGAGGAAGATAAAACTCAAAATAGTGTAAAACCCTTTTTATTATAAGGATAAAAATATAAAAATACACTTACAAGTGTGTAAAAGAAAATGTGCCTTAAGTCCGTGGCGCCGGCCGGACGCACACGGACAGACCCGTTCTCCTGGAACCCGTCACAAACACGAGGTGATAAGTAGCGTACCGCTCAGCCCTACGCGTTTCGCAACAAAATCGCGTCATCTAGGGGCACGAGCGGCACGCTGTGTCACCTCCATTTATATGTCTCCAATCATCCAAATCTCACTCTGGGGACTTGGCTTTTCCCGCCAAAACCAAGCCTCAAACTGAAATCGGCACCTGATTCATCAGGCGCTGATTCCAAAGGTCAATCCCACCCAAATAACCACCCCATAGATAGCCTATCATGTCAAATCAACTGAATCATGTTAGACGGATAATATTGGTGATTAATGTCTTACTATACTGCATAAACCAACTGTATAGATGTATACCTCTGTTCTGGCAGGAAAATGAAGAAGGAGGGAGAGGAATACACATGGAACGCCATAAACGATCTCACGCCCCACTTCCGGTTCGTGACCTTCCCGGGTATCCAAGCCTCATTGTCAATCCTATATGACTTCCGGTCCTGCATGAACCGGCCTGTCAGCCCATAGTATTCAACATAAGGCTACCCAAATAACTCCCCCCTCCATGCATATGCATAACGCCTGCCTTCCTAAATGGCACGAGCCAGAAGAACATCCAGTACGAACCCGGGACGCCCCGTCTAAACCGCCTATGCCCCACTTCCGGTTCATGGCACTCAAACGTATGCCCCACTTCCTGTCCTCGCTAACTTCCGCCTATGCCCCACTTCCGGTTTATGGCACTCAAAAGTATGCCCCACTTCCTGTCCTCGCTAACTTCCAGTCCCGTGTGCCCAATAGAAAACTGCGCCCAAAGCAGCCAAGCCTCACTCGCGTCCCATGAGGTCACTTCCGGTGCGCGACCATGACGGTCCCGCCCACACAGCTCTACGTCGCATCCGACGTCTGGCTAGGTGGGACAAAACTATCGATGACTCAGTATCGTCGGCCTGCATCCTCAGAATGTGCAACGTCTAGTGATCTCTCACCTATTGCACATGCATAGGACCGCTGACGATAATGGCAACACATACCGTCGATATCAATAGTGAAAGCCGCAACTGCGCCCCCCAGTGTATCAATGTTAAAACTACATCGCAAACAGCAAACCCACACTCCCAATCTACGTTGGTGACACCCAAAACACCATACTAAAAAATCCATTCACCAGGCTCAGTACTCTCAAAAGGTTCATTCAGAAATAAATGATGGATCCCTACACCACGACGCCATGCATCTCCCACGTCACAGCCACGAACTCGGGACACATCAAAAATCCACCGCACTCACAACCACAGGGACACCATCGAAAATGTCCCTAAAGTTATCTTAGAGCCACCGGCCCAGAGCGGGAGTCTGATGAAAAGAGCTCACAATGTCATAAATAAAACAGAAACAATGAAACAGAATACCTAATAGCTAACCTTATTAGACTGATGATGGAAATTACGTTCATCATTCTTAAGATCATATCCATCAAAGAACATAGTAGGATTGTTTATAAATATTTTGTGGTAAATATCCAAAATAAATCTGATATAGTCCCTAATACAGACCCCACACTCCATGGAGCACCTGACCCCCCAGGGGCACCCATGGAGTGACCAGGGGCTGGAAGAATGCAGCAAGGATGTGAGCGCCCTCACGAATTGTTAATGAAGGCGTTCACATCCGTGTCAACATTCAAACCAAAGGGCCCGTAAGTTTTGAGTCTATAAATCCAGGCCATTTCTTGTCTGGAAATCTCACCAATGACCCACCCCTCCAATGGGGTCTATAATTGTCAATACCCACATATAGTGTATTGGAGGGGTCTCTCTTGTGTACTTGGTCAAAATGGCGTGACACCAGATGCTTGTCGAAACCTCTCCTGATATTGCCAATATGTTCATTGAGCCTCGTCTTTAGTGCCCTTTTGGTCCTCCCCACATATTGGAGGCCACAAGGGCACTGTATCAGGTACACAACTCCCTCAGATGAACAGGTGATAAATGATTCGATATCATAGGATCTTGATGTACTTGTAGATGAAAACTTGTAAATCCTCCTATCCTTGCAACTATTTAAAGTACAAATTTGGCAATTCCTACACTTGTAGTAGCCTTTCATATCCTGAAAGAAGGATCTAATCGCCCTTGGTAGGTCGTGTACACTTGGTGCCACACGACTCCCCAAGGACGACCTGTGGTTTAGGTGGTAAAATAGTGCCTAGAACCGGGTCACTGGTTAGTAGGTGCCAATGTTTTTGTATCAGTTGTTTAATATTACGGTGCTGCACTGAAAACGTGGTGATGAATGGAATCCCATTTGTTGCCACCGTATTGGCAGATCTACTCTCCCCTAACAGTACTGCCCTATCTTTTACTCGAACCATTTGGAGGGCTTTTGACAAGTTCTCATTGCTATATCCCTTTTCCAAAAATCTATTTGAAAGGAGGATTGCCTGATCCTCAAAAACGCTCATTTCGGTACAATTACGTCTCAGGCGCATAAACTGTCCCTTAGGTACAGCCCTCAGCCAAGGTTCGTGGTGACAACTGTCTAAGGGGATATAAGAATTCCGATCAGTTGTTTTGAAGAAAGTTGATGTTGTGAAGCTGTCATCCTCTATCTTAATTCTGAGATCCAGAAAACAGATCTCTGTTTGGCTGGCCTCAAAATTAAACCTAATGCCCCTGTTGTTAACATTAACCACTTCAATACAGGGCACTTAAACACCTTCCTGCCCAGACCAATTTTGAGCCTTCAGTGCTGTCGCACTTTGAATGACAATTGCGCGGTCATGCAACACTGTACCCAAATGAAATTTTTATCATTTTTTTCCCACAAATAGAGCTTTCTTTTGGTGGTATTTGATCACCTCTACGGTTTTTATTTTTTGCGCTACAAATAAAAAAATACCGAAAATTTTGAAAAAAAAAATGTTTTTTTTTGTTTCAGTTTCAAAACTTTGTAAATAAGTACGTTTTCTCCTTCACTGATGGGCACTGATGGGGCTACACTGATGGGCACTGATAAGGTGGCACTGATGGGCACCAATGTGGCACCAATGAAGTGGCACTGATAGGCGGCACTGATGAGCGACACGGATGAGCGACACGGATGGGCGACACGGATGGGCGACACGGACGGACACTGATAGGTGGCACAAATTGGCACTGATAGCTGGCACGGATGGGCGGCACGGATGGGCATGGATAGGCGGCACAGGTGGGCATGGATAGGCGGCACAGGTGGGCAAAGATAGGCGGCACAGGTGGGCATAGATAGGTGGCACAGGTGGGCTCTTCCCATTTACACTGTGATCAGCCGTGATTGGACACGGCTGATCACATGGTAAAGAGTCTCCGTCGGAGACTCTTTACCGAGATCGTAGTTGCAGGGTGTCAGACTGACACCCCGCAACAACGATCGCCGCGATGCGCGCCCCCGGGGGCGCGCATCGGCTCATTATCCTAATCACGTCATATGACGTCAGGTTAGGATAATGAAACCACTTTGCCACCGTCAATTTGTAATAGGGCGGGCGGCAAGTGGTTAAGGTTGGCCATGAAAGATTTTAGTTCAATCTCTGTTCCGTCCCACAGGAGGAGGACGTCATCAATGTACCATGCCCATAGGGCCACTTCCGGTCTCCTAGGGGCATCGATGACGACCTCCTCCCACTTGGCCATGAACAGATTGGCCAGACTGGGGGCATATTTAGCCCCCATGGCCACTCCCCTATCTTGCCGGTAAAATTGGTTATCGAACCAGAAATAGTTGTGACTTGCTGCATATTCCAAAAGTTCCATGATGAACTCGATCTGTGTGGGTACAAGACCCGACCCCCTCTCTAGGTATAATTTGACCGCTTCTAGGCCTAGTTGGTGAGGGATAATGGTGTAAAGTGACGTCACGTCAGCTGTTACCAGCCACAAACCCCTCTTGGGGGTTAGGCCGGCCAAGATATTAATAACTTGTTTCGTGTCCTTAATATAGGACGGCATGGTGTGAACCAGTGGCTGCAAAAAATGTTCGATATACTTGCTCACCCGGGACGTGACGGAGTCGATACCGCTCACTATCGGACGTCCCGGGGGGCAAGTAACACTTTTGTGTATCTTAGGGAGATATTATATAATGGGCGTACGGGGGGCCCGTGGTACCAAAAACAGCCTCTCCTTCTCGTTAAGAATACCTTTTCGGAAACCCTGAGCCACAATATTTTCAAGAGTCTTTTTATACTGCAGGACAGGGTTTCTATTTAAAGTAGTATAGGTATCATTATCCTCTAAGATACGATGCATCTCCTTTAAATAGTCTTCACGGTCCAACACCACAACCCCCCCCCCCTTATCTGCCGGCCAAATGACCAAGGACTTGTTAGTACACAATGAATCCGGCCCAGCCTCAAGGTCCCTCTGCATCCTGACCTTCCTCACTTTAAGGGAATCCAGGTTACGCAGCACCACATCCCTAAAGACCTTGATGTTAGGTGGTATAGGGCCTGGGGGATTGAAAAGAGATGCGTTGGAAAGATTAGAGTGTTGAAACTCAGACCTAGTTCTCCCTCCATCGGAGATTGGATTATTGAGCATATACCTTTTAATATTAAGTTTACGGACATATTTATGAATGTCCATATAAGTCTGAAACTTACTTATATTCCTGGGTGGGGCAAATTTTAAACCTTTGTCTAATAATCTTTTCTCAGGGTCTGACAGAGTCTGTTTGCTCAGATTAAAAATGCCTGACCCTATGGTCTCCTTCTTTTTAGCTGACTGGATTCTCCTCCCCCCTCTGCTTCCTCTCTTCATTCTACGGGCCTTTTTACGCCCCTGTTGTCCCTGGGAAAATCCAAATTGTGGCCGCCTCTGCTTCTGGGAGAATCTGGAAATTGCGGGAGCCTACTGTCATCCTGTCTCCAACCAGATCCTCCCCTTCCCAAAGAATCTGGGTGATGGGGAGGTCCCCTGCCTCTTGCATCCTGTGTATAACCCGAATAATGGTGAATTCTAGGGTTATCACTATACCCCCCTCTATTGCTTGGACCATCGGTCTGTCTGACATAGTCAGATGCTTCTAGATCGGACAGGGGAAAAAAAAGATTTTGGGTGTTAATCCCTACATCATAACTGTCACTCTCCCTATTGTGAAATGGCACCTGGGTCCAATCAGATCCCTGTGCCGAATTACGTGGGGGACGTCTATTTTGAGGGCCACCTTGCGTCCACCTCATATTTGGATGTTGGTATAAATCAGGGCCATAGGCCGTGTCCCTTCTCCAACCTTGGGGTGGGGCACTGAAATGACGTTGCCCCATCCCTCTATTGGGTGGCCTTGATTCTATATTTGGTCTATTGTATGTGTTGCCCCTTCTGGGGGAATGGTGGGGGCCTTGTTGTACTCGAGCTAATGTGGGGTTATTCATTGGGCCATTGGGGACTGTTCCTTGTGGCAAGGTATCCATCGTCATGTTCTCCTCGTTTTCTAAGGCAAGTTTTTTCTGCCAAATGAAAACGTAACCTGCCTGGTAGTCCTCCCTATCTCTACCATATTTATTTTTCTTTTTAAGTTTCTGATCCCTTTCCTCCTTCTCCAAGACTTTCTGTAGATTTTTGGAACACTCTTTGTATTCCTCTCCACTTGTAAAAGGTGTTAATTTTTCTTTAATAATTTTGATGTCCTCATCGAGTCTAGTTAGTTTCTCAGTTTTTCTACGAACAAGGAATCGCAACAAATCGATCCCGGCATCGTTGAAAAACTTGAACCAGCTTTCTACATCAGGATCACCCCTGGGGGGGCTGACCTCCCATCTTAGACTTCTGGGTACCATGGCTTCCCTTATATATGTCTCCAGGAATGCGATGTCCCATTGTGCATGTATTTCAGACGTGGTGAGGTTTTTTAATCTAACAAACAAACCCCCCACGTCCGTTTCTGAAATACTAGGGGTGGAACTAAAAACCTCAGAGGTGTTGACCACCCTCTTGGCACGGAATTCGAAAATATCCATAGTGAAAAAAAGGGGCAAAATTACCCACAACCAAAGCTGCAATTAGTAGATGTGAAAATGCGTGTAAAGAAAAAAGGGAGAAAGCAAACTGCGCTAAGGTGAAAAAATATATAAATATGTGAAGTGTGTGAAATAAATGTGAATTTCTTAAATAATAAAATATTCAGCTGCGGCTTCACTATGTCACATACATGCAGAATAGGTAAACGAAAAATCATAAGCCGCGCTTAAACAAAAACAAATACAACCAACTACTCATGCAGTAATATTAAAATACGTACTATACAGGGTATAACAACCCTATATATATATATATACGTAATACAGGGCACATGCGTGTTAATATTTCAAATCCAGAATCTCACTACTGTAATTCACTACATATAATAAGATTCCATAACATAACCTATAAATACAAAAAATTATATATAGACCATAAACACCCAGTGTATAAACAATAAGTCCGTGTATAAAACACCAAAAATGGTTGACGTGAAGCTGTCAATACTTGACTCAAAGGTCCAAAAGAGGGACTCAGAGGCAGGGGCATCAAAATCATAGAGGAAGATAAAACTCAAAATAGTGTAAAACCCTTTTTATTATAAGGATAAAAATATAAAAATACACTTACAAGTGTGTAAAAGAAAATGCGCCTTAAGTCCGTGGCGCCGGCCGGACGCACACGGACAGACCCGTTCTCCTGGAACCCGTCACAAACACGAGGTGATAAGTAGCGTACCGCTCAGCCCTACGCGTTTCGCAACAAAATCGCGTCATCCAGGGGCACGAGCGGCACGCTGTGTCACCTCCATTTATATGTCTCCAATCATCCAAACCTCACTCTGGGCACCTGGCTTTTCCCGCCAAAACCAAGCCTCAAACTGAAATCGGCACCTGATTCGTCAGGCGCTGATTCCAAAGGTCAATCCCACCCAAATAACCACCCCCATAGATAGCCTATCATGTCAAATCAACTGAATCATGTTAGACGGATAATATTGGTGATTAATGTCTTACTATACTGCATAAACCAACTGTATAGATGTATACCTCTGTTCTGGCAGGAAAATGAAGAAGGAGGGAGAGGAATACACATGAAAC
This sequence comes from Lithobates pipiens, assembly GCF_037356315.1. Lineage (NCBI taxonomy): Eukaryota > Metazoa > Chordata > Amphibia > Anura > Ranidae > Lithobates > Lithobates pipiens. Next base: position 150,653,105 of record NW_027507686.1, on the reverse strand, counting down.
GCCATAAACGATCTCACGCCCCACTTCCGGTTCGTGACCTTCCCGGGTATCCAAGCCTCATTGTCAATCCTATATGACTTCCGGTCCTGCATGAACCGGCCTGTCAGCCCATAGTATTTAACATAAGGCTACCCAAATAATTCCCCCCTCCATGCATATGCATAACGCCCGCCTTCCTAAATGGCACGAGCCAGAAGAACATCCAGTACGAACCCGGGATGCCCCGTCTAAACCGCCTATGCCCCACTTCCGGTTCATGGCACTCAAACGTATGCCCCACTTCCTGTCCTCGCTAACTTCCGCCTATGCCCCACTTCCGGTTTATGGCACTCAAAAGTATGCCCCACTTCCTGTCCTCGCTAACTTCCAGTCCCGTGTGCCCAATAGAAAACTGCGCCCAAAGCAGCCAAGCCTCATTCGCGTCCCATGAGGTCACTTCCGGTGCGCGACCATGATGGTCCCACCCACACAGCTCTACGTTGCATCCGACGTCTGGCTAGGTGGGACAAAACTATCGATGACTCAGTATCGTCGGCCTGCATCCTCAGAATGTGCAACGTCTAGTGATCTCTCACCTATTGTGCCGCTCGTGCCCCTGGATGATGCAATTTTGTTGCGAAACGCGTAGGGCTGAGCGGTACGCTACTTATCACCTCGTGTTTGTGACGGGTTCCAGGAGAACGGGTCTGTCCGTTTTACACACTTGTAAGTGTATTTTTATATTTTTATCCTTATAATAAAAAGGGTTTTACACTATTTTGAGTTTTATCTTCCTCTATGATTTTGATGCCCCTGCCTCTGAGTCCCTGTTTTGGACCTTTGAGTCAAGTATTCGGGAGCGAGTTTTCTTCCCAAGATTCTTTGAAGCAGCGAAGCCAGGAGGACATCGAGGAACCCCCTCCCCCTGCGGCTGGAAGTGGTGCACAATTTCATAAAGTTCCGTGTGACCCTCTGTAGTGGGGGGTCATATCTATCTGGTAAGCAGTAAATCTCATCGTATGTTGGTGGTGGACTGAACATGATTCTTCCCATTTTGGATTCTATGAACATTGTGGTTTATTTTTAGAGGATTTCTATTTACAGCTTCACGTCAACCATTTTTGGTGTTTTATACACGGACTTATTGTTTATACACTGGGTGTTTATGGTATATATATAATTTTTTGTATTTATAGGTTATGTTATGGAATCTTATTATATGTAGTGAATTACAGTAGTGAGATTCTGGATTTGAAATATTAACACGCATGTGCCCTGTATTACGTATATATATATATATATATATATAGGGTTGTTATACCCTGTATAGTACGTATTTTAATATTACTGCACGAGTAGTTGGTTGTATTTGTTTTTGTTTAAGCGCGGCTTATGATTTTTCCTTTATAAAGAATAGCAGAATGTTGAAAGTGATATGCTATTACATCTGCTCCATGAATATTAAAAAACAGTAAATTTGTTAAAAATGTTCAACCACTTAGATTAAGACCCTAAGAATAACATGGCTAATTTACTAAAGGAGTTGAGAATTTTCGGTTAAAAAACATAGCTTTTTACTTTTGTTTTTTGCTGGATGGCTTTAAGAGCAAAGACCAAATACTTACGTGTGGCCATCTCTCCTTAAATGCTTGATCGGAGGTATCACTGGGCTTGCTGAGACAGATCTCCATTTTCCAAAGCTGTTATGATCTCTGTAATAGGGATCATCTTCATCTGGTGAGTAGGCTGAGTGCTTGGTGTTGGTGGAGGATTCCTACAGTTACCCATTCATTGGATTAATGAAATCACTCACTGGAAAATATCTGATGAGCTTCTTTGGACTTAAACAATTTTCTTTATCTTGGTTATTTGGACATTATTGTTTTGTGATTCTTATCAAGTTGATGGAATGTATATGTTTCATCAAAGTTTCATGTATACTTATGTTTATTGTTTTCCATTGGAGTGAATCCGGTGTTTGTACAATTTTATTTTGCACTGTATGCCCTTTATATTAATATAGTAATCCATAGGGTGTGCGGTTCATCACACACATACTTTCATTTTGTGAATGTTCACTTCAATTACATAATCATATAAAAAAAGCAAATCTCTGTTTGCTTTAAAAAGCCAATCAGGTGCAGATGTTTTTTCCTATAATTGGATAATTTAGGTGAAAATCACATAATTCTTTGACTAATAATTACCAACCCCTTTAATAAACCAGCCTCTCCATATCATAAAGCCCCGAAAGGTTTTACCCCCTTAATGACCAGGCCTTTTTTTGCGATACGGCACTGCGTTACTTTAACCTGACTATTGGGTGGTGCGACGCTTTTTTCCCACAAATAGAACATTCTTTTGGTGGTATTTGATCACATCTGCAGTGTTTATTTTTTACACTATAAACAAAAAAAGAGTGAAAATTTTGAAAAAAAAACATTTTTTACTTTCTGCTATAAAACAAATGTAAAAAATGTAATTTCGTCATCAGTTTAGGCCAATAAGTATTCTGCTACATATTTTTGGTAAAACAAATCCCAATACGTGTATATTGATTGGTTTGCGCAAATGTTATAGCGGCTACAAACTATGGGATATTTTTATGACTTTTTTTTACTAGTAATGACAGTGATCTGAGATTTTTAGCGGAACTGCAACATTGCGGTGGATAGATCGCACACCTAACTGACACGTTTGACACTTTTTAGTGAACCAGTGACATTATTACAGTGACTAGTGCTAAAAATATGCATGGTTACTGTACTAATGACATTGGCTGCAAATAGGTTAACATCAGGGATGATGAAAGGGTTAAGTGTGTCCCTAGGAGGTGCTTGCTAACTGTGTTGGGGATGGACTGACTGGGGGAACACAGTGACCCATGTTCTTGCTTAGCAGGAACAGAAAATACATTTTATGGTACATGATGGTTATTTATCAGGATGTATTATATAGACGTGTGTTGTTTAGAATTCACATTAATAATTTGAATTCATTTTAATGTGATAGTGTGGTATAAATTGTCTTAGTTTGTTACATTTTTTACCTAGAACTAACAAAAAATGTGGTTAAACTCCAAGGTAGACACCAACATATAAAGGTGATTACAGTATTGTACCAGACATACTGTAGCTGTATTATGCAAGGATGATTGAACTCTGTGAGAATCTCTCAGTAGTAATTATCACGCCATGCACCCCATTGGTACAAATACACTAAACTCCTAATTAACATCCATAAGATTAGATTTCCCACATGTTACATTTTTAGGCGCAAGGTTGAGTGAAGCATTTTAACAGTTTCAAAACATTGTAGTGTCTACATTATAATTGTTACAGTTCAGTAAAGATCAGTTTTGGTTAAAAACACTTCAAAATAATCCAGCACTGTCATCAAATATAGGAGCGAGAAGGTAATTGTAGTGTCTTCTAGGTGATACTAGACAGTAAACGTCATAGGACCAAATGTTTGACTAATCCCATATAAAACCTTTGTCCTTTATCAATTTTATTTTCAAACTTGTAGCTAGTACATTTACATTGGACCTGAAACCTATTTTGGCCCAACAGTCAAACATTTAATGGTATATTATTATTATTATTACTATTTCTATACAGGATTTATATAGAGCCAACAGTTTGTGCAGCTCTTTACAACATGGGGGCATTTAAAATACAATTCAATACAAAAGGAATCAGAGGGCCCTGCTTGCTAGATCTTACAATCTAAGAGGGAGGGTCAAGTGATACAAAAGGTAATAGCTGTGGGGGATGAGCTGATGGAAAAAATAAAATGTACAGTTGAAACTAGGTTAGTGATGTAGCTGGAGCCGAGTTGTGTTTGGCTTTGTAAATTGTGTTTAGTGTTTGGAATTTATTAGGTATGTGTGCAGAAGCCAGTGGGATTGACAAAGAGGAGTAGCAGACACTGAATGGTTGGTAAGGTGGATGAGCCTGGCAGTAGCATTCAGGATGGACTTAAGGGGGGTAGCCTATGTAAAGATAATCCAATGAGGAGGGAGTTGCAGTAGTGCAGGTGAGAGATGCCTAGGAAGTGAATTAGAAGCTTTGTGGTGTCATTGGTTAGGAAGGGGCATATAGTTTGATAATGTGATAATAATTAATATGTTGCGCTACTGACAATATAAAATTGATTAACAAGATACAAATAAAATAGAATTTAAATTATTCACTTTACCACCGAGTCTGTGTGTGATTGACATAAACATACAAACAAATTCTCATGTACAACAGTGCATATTATTGACATGCCTAACTGTCCATATAGCCCAAAGTGCTTTCAATCAACTCCAGATTTACTCTTTCACCAACATCAAATTGTGATTCCAAATACCACTACTATATTCACATGGACACTGATACCACGCTCCCAGTGCTACAAAATATTCTCCACACTTTGTGCAAATATCCAAAGAGTGTCCAAGATCATGCTCTCACCTTAAAGCCTTGACTTATAAGTAAAATATAGGTCTCTAGATCTCATCACAAATTGCATCAATCCTATTTTTAAGTGATTGGCGATCTCCTGGGCAGTGAGTGAGTTAGTGGGTGGAGCCAGTGGATGAAGTAGAGAGTTGAAGATAGAGAAGAGTTGATGATATGTTGCTAATGAGAGTGATAAAATAGGTCTGCTTGGCAGTGTGGAGGCAGGAATTGTATGTTTGAAGCCACATTTATATTGGTTAAAATCTTTCTGAGACTGTGGGTTTGATTTACTAAAGGCAAATCCACTCTACACTACAAGTGCACTGCAAATGCACTTGGAAGTGCACTTGGAAGTGCACTTGCTATAGATCTGAGGGGAAGATCTGAAATAAGGGGAAGCTCTGCTGATTTTATCATCCAATCACGTGCAAGCAAAAAAAAAGCTTTTTTTAAATTTTCGTTGAATGTCCCCCTTATATCTACAGGGACTGCACTTCCAAGTGTACTTGCAGTGCACTTGTAGTGAAAAGTGGATTTACCTTTAGTAAATAACCCCTTTGGTCTAATACCTTTAGGTGCTCAAGGGAGCAGAACATTTTTTTCATACTTCTGGTGTCTTCTATTTGCCGAGGTTGTAGGGTTTAGGGACTGATTCTGTGTGTAGTGAGGGGGGAGAGTGTCTCCAGGGATGATGCCAATGAACTGTTGTAGACAGAAGTGGCTAGGTTGGGGCATGACAGGGGTGAGATTTTGTCATATACTGTAGGTGGTCAGTAGCAGAGTAGGGAAGAGAAGGGTTAAGTTGAAAAAGGTTTCTATGGGTAATTGTTAGGCAATTGGAGGGAGAGGAGGGGGAAGCCAGGGAGAGAGTGAAACTAATAAGGTATTGATGATAGAGAGGAAAAGGATTGTCGGAGAAGTTGCACAAAGTGAATAAGTAGGAGAAAACAAGGTCAAAGGTGTTTGTAGAGTGAGTAGAAGCATGTATCTATTGCTTCAGGTCAAAAAGGGAGGTTAGACTGAAAAGTTTAGAAGCAGCAGTAGTGTTTGAAGTAACAGGGATGTTAAAGTCACCAAGAATGATTGTAAAAATTTCAGAAGAGAGAAAAGTTTCCCAACCCATCTCCCTTCCATCCACTGGATCTGGGGAAGTAAGTACAGAGAAGACCATCATGGAAAAAGGAAGCAAGAGAAGCAGTGTCAGAGTGTGCATTCCAGAGGGTGCAATCAAAGGAAAGGCTAGCCTTGGGAATAAGAGGATTTGAAACTAAATTGTGTATATTTCAGCTGCTGCCAGGGAAAGTGGGGTGATGGGAAAGTTGGGCACAGGTAAATGATGGAGGCTCAAGGTTTGGAGATATATCTCCAGAGGCCAGAGGATAGTAGAAGAAGTAGGGTGCGGGAGGTAATATGAGAGTGTGATTTATATGAAAGGACATGCTCCAGTGTCCTGGAGGTTTTATTAGCACGTGGGTTTAGAATTAGAAGGGGTTGGTGAGTGCAATAATAAGGATAGGGAAGAAGTGACAATTTATAAATATATATATATATATATATATAAATATATATAAAGTATTACAGTAGTATAACCAGAGCTAAAGTCCTCCTTGCATCAGATAAATACTAAAACAGCGCTAAAACGAAAATAAAAATAGGAAAAAACTGATGGTAATGAAACCACAGGGCAATGGCAAACACCACAGCCAACAGTCTTTATGTAGAAGATGGATATGTGGACAGTTCAGATAATTCACAGTCACTTTTCTGTTAGCGTGCACCTTCCACCAGAGTAAGAGTGCAATTATCCACCTCGTGAAGCACACACCCCTCTGGGGTTCAAACTCACCAGACACCACTAGAAATAAAGCCTTATATCTGTGTCCAAACACCGCTCTGTGCTGACACCCCACTTATCCAGAAGATCCACTGGTAAAGGTACTCCGATCGTATTATAAAACACAAGGATAGATGTACATAGCGTAATCCTGTTTATTATAATGCAACATACCCATACAGCAGAAACCCCCCTTAATCCTAACTGCTTACATTTAAAATGCAATCAACAAGCATAAAGAAATACAATAGAGGGCACTATCACCATCTCCAGCCGTCTGCTGGAAGTGTGCTGTTCCTTGCAGACACTGTATTACACTCCCGGGTAGAAGGCAGAGTGTGGTGGAGCACACCAGTCACTTCCGGTTTCCGTGCTGGTCAGGCCCTGACCGGTTTCGTCGTTCAACTTCAACATATATATATATATGAAAGAAAGTTTAAGGAGAGAGGACACAACTGTCAGGAGTGGTAGAGGGTGCATGTTACAGACTGGAATGAGAGCTTAATGGGGAAACAAGGTCACCTGAAGCCTGATTCATGCTTTGCAGAGTAGTACTTACACTCTAGAAAGAACCCCAGTAATGTGTTTCCCCATAACTGTGATCTAGCTTTATACTGTTAATGGTGGGGGTGGCTGTTAGTCAATTAATAAATCAGGAGTGAAAAAAGGATGCATGCATAGTAGAGTAATCTTTTCACATCAGAATCAGCCCTGTAGTGGGACAGAGTTGTAACGATAGGATAGGCCCATAATTTAGGTAAGACACTAAAGCCTCGTACACACGTTCGGATTTTCCGATGGGAAACATGTGATGACAGGCTGTTGGTGGAAATTTTCGGCCGTTTGTATGCTCCATCGGACAATTTTTGTCGGATTTTCCACGGACAAATGTTGGATGGCAGGTTTTAAAATTTTCCACGGACAAATGTCTGTTGTGGATTTACCGAGCGTGTGTACACAAGTCCGTCGGACAAAAATCCAAAGTACAAATACGCATGCTCAGAAGCAAGGACGAGCCAGTAGCAGTCGGTTTTGTAAACTAGCATTCATAATGGAGAATTAACATTCATGACGTGCTAAATTATGAAATCTCGAAATGCAGCGCACATTCTCTTCTTCTTTAATGGGATAATAATGAAGCTGCTTTGCTGGTGATACTGATGGAGTTATTGCAAAACAAATTTTCAAAGGCTTTTTTTTCTAATGATATCAAGAATAATATTATGCTTTTTTTTTTTTGGGCAAGTTACCACAACACCATTATCCCGTAGTTTTTTAGATCAAAGATACAACTTTGTTGGTGTCCCTTGTCAATTTTACATTGTATTTTTTTAAATGTAAATGGCTACTCCAAAACTGTAATTTGAAGTAAAACACATAGCCAAATATTATTCTCCACATATTTTTATTGTGCATTAAAAAAAGAAAACAAATAAAATTAGACTTGCTATCTGTCACTAAAACTTAACCAAAATGTGCATTCTATGCATCCAAAAATATAGAAAATATAACAAATCAAATCATTATTATTCAACCAAAAATTAAATAAAAGCCTCATGCATGTGTCCTGTTTCTTAATATAGGGGGTCAACAATGCCAAGAGTTGGTGAAATCAGGAGTGCGTCATCCGGGGATAATTCTGAAAACATCTGGATTATTCTCCTGGAGCTCCGGCAGCAAAGGCATATCACATAATTGGTCACGATTAATAAAGCAACCAATATTTTGTCCAATAACTCCTCTTCCTGCTCCTGTTCCTGGACTGGATTTGGGTCAAAGCAATAACTCAAAGGCCAATAATAAATAACACATTATCTCCTCTGATTCCACAACATGTCTGGTTGATGAACAGCCATTCAGAAATGAACTGAAAAGCACAAACTGAAAAGTGCTAAATCAAAAGCGTGAAATGAAAACCACAAATCAGCACTCATCAAACTTCTACTAACATGAAATTAGCAGAAGGAACCAAAAGGGTGGGGCTAAAGAGCTGAAAAACCACGTAGTATGTCACTACATTTGTATTTGTTGGCCGACAATTCCTTGCAGTTTGTACAAAAGTCTGAGGTTTTGTCTGTGGAGAATCCGATCATGTGTACGAGGCTTTACGGACTACATACACAATAATGTGGGCAGGGTTACAGATGATGGTTGAAGTAGAAACATTTCAGAGACATGTAAACACAATGAAAGCATTACATTTACAGTTTTCAGTGGACGTGAATCAGCAACATACCAGAGACACAAACACAATGAAAGCAATATGTTTTCAGTTTTCGGTGGATGTGCAGCAGCAACATACCTGTGGAGGGAGAGAGAAGAAAAATTCAGATGAAACATTCAGGTTAAGTAGAGCCTGAAGTGTTCCCACTTAAAGTGATTGTAAAGCCTCACCTTGTAAAAGAACCCATTCAGTTTTAAATATAAATGAAAGGAAAACATTTGTGTATGGATATCAAAAAACTCATTTTAACTACCTTTTTTGAGCTGAGGAAGGAGAAGCAGCAGTACACTGATATTCCCAAAAAAAGCCTGTGGGGGTGGGAGGGTCAGGACAATTCTAATCATTGAAGGAAAGCAACCTGAGCTCCCAGCAAAGCTAGAGAACTGACCACGATGACAAACATGAAATGTGTCCTTTTTAATGACAAATTATATAAATAATTTTCTGGAGTCGGAGAAAGGAAGTGTAGTTTGATAACTGTTCACATCTACATAGGCAATGTCTTCTGGTTAAAAACCTGTTTTTCAGAGTATTTCTTGAACATGACTTTTCATATATGTCTGAAGTGTCCTTTGAGTACTGTAGCACAGTACAGGAATACCCCACTTTTAGGTACACAATGGAGTTTATTTACTAAAGCTGGAAAGTGCAAAATCAGGCTCACTTCTGCTTAGAAACCAATGAACTTCCAGGTTTTATTACCAAAGATTATTTGAACTAGCTGGGGTTAGAAGCTCATTGGTTTCTAAGCAGAAGTGAGCCTGATTTTGCACTTTCCAGCTTTAGTAAATAAACTCCATTGTGTACTTAAAAGTGGGGTATGCCCAGGGCTTAAGTCCTGTGGGAATGCATGGGAATGGAGTTCCTGTACTTTTTCCACAACAGGAACTCAGTTCCCGTTAGCAGCCACGTCTTGCAAGACTTTGAAGTATGTGAGCTGTGTGGTAGGTGCTACACCAGCAGCCATCGACAAAGCTCGCAATAGTAAGTTCCGTACACCAAAGGTGGACTGACCATTCAGGCATTGCCAGTAGGGGGCCCCATGACAGCTTCCATACTTGTTCTGTGTATCCCACTGAATCCCACCCTCCTCTATCTTCAGTGCCATATGATGAGAGAACCCAGAGGAGAAGCACAGCTATTCTGCTCACAGGGCATGCAGGGAGAGAGGTGAGTTGAGGGAGAAACATCAGTTTGGGGTGGTAAGCTGAGCACAATACCTGGCAAAGTTTAATGCCAGGAGGGAAGTTTATGTGGAAATATGTGAAGGGTTGGAATAGCAGTGAGTGTGTGTTGGAGCCCTGCAGAGTTTGCAGCCCCCCAAGCTAACATACATCTCCTAAGCAGGAACACATCACTATCTCCCTAAGCATTCTGTCCAGATAATGTGCAGTTAATTTATGACCTTTCCGTTTAACCCTGTGTTATCCAAACTCTGTTCAATGAAAAGTGGAAACACACCACATAAACACTCTATATACAAAATAACATTCCCCAATAAAGATCAGAGCATGATGTGCACATTTGCATGGAAGCACAATTGAATAAATGCTGCTTATTCAGAGAATTACCGTATTTATGTTTATTGAGGATTGTCTTTTTTTCATGTACTCACAGTTAAGCTTCATACACACAATACGAAAATTTAATGAAAAATACCACTTTTGAAGTGTTCGTACATATGAGCGCATCTTTTTTTTTATTTGGTGGGGGAGTGGATCTTGGGTGGCAGTTCCCACACTTTTTTCCCCAGGACTTCACCCCTGTGTATGCCTGTATCTCAATTTAGTTATATAAAACAATACTTTTCACATTAGTAATTTATTTGATGAGTGAATCAATTCACATTTATTGTGAGCTGAAAAGTTGCATTTTCTTTTTCACACACATCTACATTCAGATATCTGTCAATAATCATAAAATTCATGTTTTTTTCTTTTTTTGACTTGTGTAGTTATCTGTAGAAAGTTTTGTATAATATTATTTAGGCAAGACAAAAACGTGTAAAATGTTGATTTTCCTTATTCAGTTATTAGTTTAATAACTCAGATTCATAGACCTGATAGTGAATAGTGATGGACAAACTTCCGACAGGACGTTTCGTGAACGCGATCCGCGAACGTGCCCAAAAGAACCGCAAGGTTTGCGGCGGACCCCATTCATTTTAATGGCAGGCGAACCTTAAAAACCTCCAGGTCATATTTTCAGCCACAAAATACTTACTAGCTGTGCACACATAGTCCCACAACATGGACACTGACATACCAGAAGTATTTCGTGAATCCGGGATTGACAACGACAAGCATTCTTTTTTTATCTGTGAAAATTTGACAATTCAGGAGCGCATGAAGGCCATGGAGGAGAGGCAAGGTCAGGCCAGGCTATGAAGGGGGTGCAGGAGATAATCAGTGCCACAGTCAGGGCAGTGCAGTCCTGTACCAGTGTCCCAGTGTGCCAACCTGTGCTTGAGCCCCTGACCCCTCCCTCTGCCCGGCCCTTACCCCACCAATGCAGGGCTCCACTGCGGTGGTCCGGAGGTGCCAGTCCAGTGCTGATCCTCAGCCATGGTGCTGGCACTGCCTGCTGATTGGCTTCTCTGCTGCTATCTCCCTCACTGTCTGAAACCAGCACCGCAAAAGTGACTGAGCACTGACACCAGTACTGCGATAGAGACTGAGCACTGACACCAGCACCGCGATAGAAACTAAGCACTGACATCAGCACCGTGATAGAGAGCACTGACACCAACACCATGATAGAGAGCACTGACACCCCACCAGCACCGTGATAGAGAGCACTGACACCAGCACCGAAATAGAGAGCACTGACACCACACCAGCACCGAGATAGAGAGCACTGACACCAGCAACGAGATAGGGAGCACGGACACCACACCAGCACCGTAATAGAGAGCACTGACACCACACCAGTGCCGTGATAGAGAGCACTGACACCAGCACCGTGATAGAGAGCACTGACACCACACTAGCACCGAGATAGAGAGCACTGACACCACACCAGCACCGAGATAGAGAGCACTGACACCAGCACTGTGAGAGAGAGCACTGACACCACACCAGCACTGAGATAGAGAGCACTGACACCACACCAGCACCGTGATAGAGAGCACTGGCACCAGCACCGAGATAGAGAGCACTGACAACAGCACCGTGATAGAGAGCACTGACACCACACCAGCACCGAGATAGAGAGCACTGACACCAGCACTGTGAGAGAGAGCACTGACACCACACCAGCACGAGATAGAGAGCACTGACACCACACCAGCACCGTGATAGAGAGCACTGACACCAACACCGAGATAGAGAGCACTGATACTAGCACCTTGATAGAGAGCACTGACAGCCCACCAGCACCAAGATAGAGAGCACTGACACCACACCAGCACCTAGATGGAGTGCACTGACACCAGCACCGTGATAGAGAGCACTGACACCAGTAGCGTGATAGAGACCACTGACACAACACCGGCACTGAGATAGAGAGCACTGACAACAGCACCGTGATAGAGAGCACTGACACCAGCACTGTGATAGAGAGCACAGACACCAGCACCGTGATAGAGAGCACTGACACCACACCAGCACCAAGATAGAGAGCACTGACACCACACCAGCACCGAGATGGAGAGCACTGACACCAGCACCGTGATAGAGAGCACTGACACCAGTACCGTGATAGAGAGCACTGACACAACACCGGCACTGAGATAGAGAGCACTGACACCAGCACCGTGATAGAGAGCACTGACACCATCACTGGGATAGAGAGCACAGACACCAGCACCATGATAGAGAGCACTGACACCACACCAGCACCGTGATAGAGAGCACTGACACCAGCACCGAGATATAGAGCACTGACACCACACCAGCACCGTAATAGAGAGCACTGACACCAGCACCGTGATAGAGAGCACTGACACCAGCACCGAGATAGAGAGCACTGACACCACACCAGCACCATGATAGAGAGCACTGACATCAGCACCGAGATAGAGAGCACTGACACCAGCAACTCGCTGCGGGCCCCAAAAATATGACACCACTCAACCTCTTCAAACGGGAGGGTACGGGCATATAGTACGGTGTGCTTTTTTTGTACAAGTGAGCCAAAGGTAGAAAAAACGTCCGTGTGCTAGATTATATAAATTGTTTATAGAGTTATGCATATACATGGTCTACTGGTCACATGTGTTGAATTCCTCCGAGATCCATGCCTCGTTCATTTTTATAAATGTGAGGTAGTCAACACTGTCGTGAGCTTGGTAAGTGCGCTTATCGGTCAAATCCCCCCTGCTGCGCTGAACGTCCTTTCGGACAGGACACTGGACTAGGGGCAAGCCAACAGTTCCATTGCAAATTGGGCCAGTTCTGGCCAGAGGTCAAGCCTGCCCACCCAGTAGTCCAGGGGTTCATCACTTCTCAGAGCATCCACATCGGCTGTTAACCCGATGTAGTCGGGCACCTGTCGGTCTAGGCATTCCCTGATGCTGGATCCGGATGAGACCTGGCGATGGGTCGGCTGAAAGAATGATCTCATATCAGAAGTGACCAACACATCTTCAAACCGCCCTCTTCTTGCAGGCGCTGTTGGATTGGTACCCGTAACTCTTTCTCTGGGAGTGGGAATTCCTCTGCCAGCGCACGCAAAAGCAGAATGCAACATTTCTCTAAGCAAGGCCTGTAAGTGCTCCATTTTGACAGCCCTCTGTGATGGTGGTAACATTTCCACCATTTTGTGTTTGTACCAGGGGTCTAAGCACGTTGCCACCCTGTACTGGTTCTTGACCTCTGTGCTTTTTATACAGGGGTCCCTGTTAAAACACTGGAGCATGAAGGCCCCCATTTGAACTAAACTGGAAGCGGTGTGGTGGCCTGGCTCCTGCTCATCACAGGATAACGTCATCCTCCTCGTTCTCCTCTCCCCATCCACAGACAACAACAGGGATCCCAGAAAGGTTTAAGCATGCTCTTCTTGCTCTTCCTCATCTGCCCCGGCACCATCCTCCTCTGATTCCTCTTCAGACTCCTGTTGTTGACTTGTCTCAGATAGAGTAGCCCCCCTGGGAATTCATCCAGCATTACGACTTTCTCATCTTCCTGCTTCTGCTCCTCCACGGCTTGATCAATGACACAATGCAATGCACGCTCCCTAAAGAAGGCATAAGGTACGATGTCACTGATGGCGCCATGGCTACGACTGACCAGTTTGGTGATTTCATCAAATGGCCGCAGAAGTCTGTATGCGTCGCGCATGAGCAGCCACTGGCGCAGTGAAAAAAACCCAAGCTCCCCAGAACCTGTTCTGCCGCAGAGTTTGTACAGGTAGTCATTAACTGCACGTTTCTGCTGGAGCAGCCTATCAAGCATATAGAAGGTTGAGTTTCATCGCGTCAGGCAATCGCAAATAAGATGTCTGACCAGCAGATTGTGTCGCCGCTGAATGTCTATTTTATACGTGTATTACACCCTGATATACTGCACACCAAATAGTACACCTAAACCAGTCCTTATAAGGACCTTTGTGGACCTAATAGTAGCTAGCTAGTAGCTAGTGAATTGCAGACTGTCCCTGCTCCAAACACCAAACTGTCCCTACACTAAGAAACAACAGCTGCAGAATCGGTCAGCAGCACTGCAGTGCATTATAATATGCTTTCTATATTTGAAAGAACGTATATTATACGTGTATTACAACCCTATACACTGTACACCTATACCAGTCCTTAAAAGGACCTTTGTGGACCTAGTAGTAGCTAGCTAGTAGCTAGTGAATTGCAGAGTGTCCCTGCTCCAAACACCAAACTGCCCCTCCCTACACTGAGAAAGGACAGCTGCAGAATCGGTCAGCAGCACTGCATGCAGTGCACTATAATATGCTTTCTATATTTAAAAGAAAGTATATTATACGTGTATTACAACCCGATATACTGTACACCTATACCAGTCCTTAAAAGGACTTTTGTGGACCTAGTAGTAGCTAGCTAGTAGCTAGTGAAATGCAGACTGTCCCTGCTCCAAACACCAAACTGTCCCTCCCTACACTGAGAAACGACAGCTGCAGAATCGGTCAGCAGCACTACATGCAGTGCACTATAATATGCTTTCTATATTTGAAAGAAAGTATATTATACGTGTATTACAACCCTATATACTGTACACCTATACCAGTCCTTAAAAGGACCTTTGTGGACCTAGTAGTAGCTAGCTAGTCGCTAGTGAATTGCAGACTGGCCCTGCTCCAAAAACCAAACTGTCCCTCCCTACACTGAGAAACGACAGCTGCAGAATCAGTCAGCAGCACTACATGAAGTGCACTATAATATGCTTTCTATATTGGAAAGAAAGTATATTATACGCGTATTACAACCCTATATACTGTACACCTATACCAGTCCTTAAAAGGACCTTTGTGGACCTAGTAGTAGCTAGTGAATTGCAGACTGTCCCTGGTCCAAACACCAAACTGTCCCTCCCTACACTGAGAAACAACAGCTGCAGAATTGGCCAGCAGTGCATGCAGTGCACTATAATATGCTTTCTATATTTGAAAGAAAGTATATTATACGTGTATTACAACCCTATATACTGTACACCTATACCAGTCCTTAAAAGGACCTTTGTGGACCTAGTAGCTAGTGAATTGCAGACTGTCCCTGCTCCAAACACCAAACTGTTCCTCCCTACACTGAGAAACATAGGAGAGATGTTTTGTATTCCACAGAGATAAATAGAAAATATATATAAAAAGATAAGAGTACAGCACAGACAGAAAAGACAGGAAGGTATCAGTTCACAAGATTTTTGGCAAGATCAACAGGTATTTTTTTTTTTGCCAATCATTGAACAAATATAACAAATCACTTTCAAGGCACATTGAACACACCAAAAAGGAGCAAATAAGAATAAGGGTCAGTGCGCCATTGACAGCCTGGAAAGTTTTTTTCTGGTCTGTGCTAATAGATCTTATTTCTATCAGTGTTCTTCTACAGTGCACCAAGAATAAGCCTAAATGAATTAGACTGTGATTTTCTCCATGTTTCACAACTGACAACTTGCCAACAAGCTGTGCTAGAATAATTTGTTTTGTTCTCAACCCATCTATGACATCTTGTCATGTTTAACAGCATGTACTGTACCGCATCTCTTATAGAACCTCAGTACAGGCTTCTTAAGATCTATGCAGTTGTGGATTCTGCTTAAGCAGGGTGAGAAAAGACAAAAATACTATTGCATAAAGACAATTCCTTTACTAAAGATATTTACAACAGAAGCAAAATAAAGTATTAATAAAAAGAAGATGGGCGAGAGGCCACAGATTCCAGAATCTCATAACAATATCAAAACTCAGTAACATTTACAGATCTATAGGTGGGTAATTCAAATTGGATACTGTATATAATTTAAAAAAATGCAATGTACGGATTATCAGCTGATGCAAAATATTGTTTTTTTTTACTAAAACTGGAACATGTAAAATCTGGGGCAGCTCTGCATAGAAGCCAATCAGCTTGCAGGTTTTATTTTCAAAGCTGAAGTTACGAGCTGATTGGTTGCCATGCACAGCTGCACCAGATTCTGAATGCAATGGCTTTAGTAAATCTCCCCATGTGAAATGAAGCTAGGCACTAGGCATTTGGTACTATTCTTCAATTGGTTAATTAGGTCATCTATCACATTAAAGTGCCAATAGGCAGAATTTGGAGAAGAAATGTGTGAGCTCAAGTTCAGCTTTTGAAGGAATTCAGTCATAAGATATGAAGGTTGTGCTGACCTTTCCTTCTAAAAATGCAAGTTGCTTGGCTGTTGTGCTGACCCTCTAGCTATTACATACTATGTGGAGAGCTTCCCTTCCATCTCCTGTCCCATTTTCCCTGGAGTTTATGACAAAGTATAACAGGGCACAGAGTGGCAGGCATGCCTATAGGGGATCCTGGCTGGGAAACACTGAAGTCTGTGTAACAGACAAACTGGTACCTGGCAGATTCAGGTGCAGGGTCAGATAGTCAGGGATTGGCAACAACCAAGCAGCATATGTACAAAATCAGGAAAAGAAGCAGAATCAAAGCTGGCCTGAGGTCAATGTCTGGTAAGCAGAGAAGGCCATGCAGTACCAGGCAAGAAACAAGTTAAAAACACAAACAGGAATCAGAGATAGAGTATCAGGAGTAAGCAGAGTCAAATGAAGCTGGATCAGAACCCAAAAGCAAGCAGTAGATCAGGCCAAAGGCCATAGGATCGGATGACCACTCAGTGATCTTCTGCACTCCTGTGCAGCTTTAAATGCCAAAATGTTTATGCTCGCATGCACACTCACCCGCACTAACATGCGTGCAGATGCACATAGTGTATATGCATTGATATACAGTATTTCACAAAAGTGAGAACAACCCTCAGATTTTTGTAAATATTTTATTATATATTTTCATATGACAACATTGAAGAAATAATACTTTGCTATAATGTAAAGTAGTGCGTGTACAGCTTGTATAACAGTGTATATTTGCTGTTACCTCAAAATAACTCAACACATAGCCATTAATGTCTAATTTAAAATGTGAGGGATTGACCCACTTTTGTGAGATACTGTATGTATAGTTCCTCCTCTGTGTGCATATCTTCATGCACAGTTGCACATGTGATTATAACATATACATTATAACATTTCCTTGCATGAGGAAACTTTTTTTTAATAAGTTTACTGCCACTTAAAAGAGAATTTAGAGGGGCGTGGTCTCGGCATGAAAGCGTGACGACCTCACCCTCTCTGACATTACGGGGAAAGCCATAGAGGGGGCGGGGTCATTGGGTGGCCCGGCCCTCCGTTATATAAGAAGTAACAGAAGAACAGAAGTGTCACACGGTGGAAGACTCCCACTGAGGCGGATCGTGTGGAAGGAGCGGAGAAGAAGCTGGAGCAAGATGGGAGACGAGAAGAGCAGAGAAAGAAAAAGATGGAGAAGAACACTGAAGGAAGACCAGAAGAAAGAAGATGGAAAAAGAAGTGGAAAGAAGAAGAAATTAATAAAGGACTTGTCATTTGTCAAAAACTGTCTCTTGTGTTTTTTAACCCTTTTGACACTTTTTTTGTGAAATGATAGGGGTACCCCATTACCAATTCACACAGGGGGCCAGAATCTGGGGGTCCCCTTGTTAAAGGGGGCTTCCAGCTTCTGATAAGCCCCCGCCCGCAGACCCCCACAACCACCGGGCAAGGGTTGTGGGGATGAGGGCCTTCTCCCCATCAACATGGGGGGGGCAGCTACCCCAAAGCACCATCCCAATGTTGAGGGCATGTGGCCTGGTATGGTTCAGGAGGGGGAGCGCTCTCTCATCACCCCCTCTTTTCTTGCTGCCTGCCAGGTTGCATGCTCGGATAAGGGTCTGGTATGGATTTTTGGGGGGACCAACACCATTTTTTTTAATTTTGGCGCAGGGTTCCCCTTAACATCCATACCAGACCTAAAGGGCCTGGTATGGAGTTTAGAGGCAACGCTGGACACTGGGACAGGTAAGTGTCTGATTATTAAAAGTTAGCAGCTTCAGTGTTTGTAGCTGCTGACTTTTATTTTATTTTTTTAAGCGCAACTCCACTTTAATGGCTAAGTTCACCTTAGTATAATTTCACTTTTCATAAGAAATAGAAGCCAGTTCTAATGTCCTTTCTACCCCAGCCATCCCAATGTGCTTGTTTGTCACTTAAATCATCCACAGCAGACACACACCTGCTATCCGCACTTGGGGTTCCATTAACATGTAATGACAACGCATTGTTTGCAGTGCACTTTCAAAATGCACAGCAAAGTGCACATTTTCTGTGTGGTTTGCCATGTGTTTGCCATGTGAATGGAACAGTATTATTGTTGTGTAAACACACCAATTTCAAATTTAGGCCACATTAACATTTAGAGTACTGGTACGTTTTTGGGCTCATTTTTTTATTTATTTTTTATTATTCCTCCTCGCGCTGACAGCGCGAGGAGAAAAAAAAAAGCCGATCACCGGCGGCCGTGATCGGGACATTAGTCCCGATCACGGCCAGCCCTGCCAGTGCCCACCTGCCCCCTGCCAGTGCCCACCTGCCCCCTGCTTTGCCACATGAATAAAAAATGTGTCCCCCTGTCAGTGCCACCCAGCAGTGCCCATAGTGCCACCCAGCAGTGTCCACAGTGCCACCCAGCAGTGCCCACAGTGCCACCCAGCAGTGCCACCCAGCAGTGCCCACAGTGCCACCCAGCAGTGCCCACAATCTGCCTCAACAAAGGTGCTGCACCCCAGTGCCACATATCCGTGCCCATCAGTGCCACCCATCAGTGCCCATCAGTGCCCAGCAGTGCCACCTATCAGAGCCACCTATCAGTGCCACCTATCAGTGCCCATCAGTCCCATCTATCAGTGGTACCTATCAGTGCCCCTTAGTGCCACCCATCCGTGCCACCCATCTGTGCCACCCATCCGTGCCATCTTATCTGTGCCCGTCTTTGCCCATCAGTGCTGCCTTATCTGTGCCCATCGGTGCCACCTTATCTGTGCCTATTAGTGCCGCCTTAACTATGCCTATCAGTGCCCACCAGTGCATCCTATCAGTGCCCACCAATGCAGCCTATCAGTGCCCACCAATGCAGCCTATTAGTGCCCACCAGTGCAGCCTATCAGTGCCGCCTCATCAGCGCACTTCAATGAAGGAGAAAAATGACCTGTTTGCTAAATTTTATAACAAACTATTAAACATGATTTTTTTTATTTTTTTTGCATCTTTTTTTGTTTGTTTAGCAAAAAATAAAACTCCCAGCTGTGATTAAATACCACCAAAAGAAAGCTCTATTTGTGGGAAAAAAATGACAAAAATTTCATTTGGGTACAGTGTTGTATGCCCGCGCAATTGTCATTCAAAGTGCATCAGCGCTGAAAGCTGAAAATTGGTCTGGGACTGAAGGGGGTTTAAGTGCCCAGTAAGCAAGTGGTTAAGCAACTCTCATCCTGGATCGTATCACTGAGGATATCATCTCAGACTGTAGATATTAGCCATGTCCCTCCTGTTCTGATTGGATGTAGCCCTGATATAGGAAACTGGAAGGGCAGGTCTTCCGCTTGTCAGGTCCGCTGTGCATATCAACTCAGTGGTGGCCATTTTTGATAATCTTAGGCCGCGTACACACGCGCGGACTGTTCGCCCAACTTTGTCCGTCCAACAGTTTCAGCAAACAGTCCGCTCAAAATTAGCATGGACGGACATGCCCACACACGACGAACGAACAGTTTGCTGAAACCGTGCGCGATGACGTGAACAGCACGTACGACGGGACGAAAAATACGACGTCCTATACACTGCATTATAGCTTTCGGCGTGAAAATCCTTTCTGAGCATGCGCGCAACTTTGTTTGACGAACAAGCCTACACACGAGCGGGCTGTTCGCTGAAACAAGGTTTCAGCGGACAGTTTTTCGGAAATTCCGAAAAACCTTGTCCGTCCAACTGTCCGCTGAAACTGTCCGCTGAAAGCCCACACACGAGCGGACTGTCCGCCCAAACACTGTTCAGCGGACAAAGTTGGGCGAACAGTCCGCCCGTGTGTACGCGGCCTTAGAGCACAGAAATTATTTTAAAGGCACCAAGCTCCCGAGTGGCTGGAATACATGCATACTGTATATATTTCCCTGGCTTGCCCCTATTGCTTGTTTGGAATCTGTACATTATTCCATCTGATGTAATTGGAAATCCCCTAAATGGGGATGCAAGATTACTGTATATACTCAAGTATAAGCCTAATAAGTTTTTAAGCACTTTTTTTTTGTGCTGAAAAAGCCCCCTTGGCTTATACTCGAGTCACTGTGACCATTTGCAGTCGTCTCATGCGCGTAACAAAGCCCTGCCTTCTCCTCGTCCTCATCCGTGATAGGCAGAACACTGACTCACTGCTGGGAAACTGAATCAGTGTTCCATCATGAACAAGGAGGAGGCGGGGCTTTGTTACACTGGACAGCCGCTGACTAGACTGCATGTCACAGTGCCGGTGTTCTGGAGATCAGGTACATGAGGCTGCAGATGGACACAGTGAGGCAGAGAGATAGGCAGAGTGAGGCAGGAAGATAGGCAGAGTGAGGCATGCAGATGGACACAGTCAGGCTGCAGATGGGCATTGTTGATCCTCTTTTCCACATATAGTAGCCACATTTCTCACCCTAGGCTTATATTCGAGTCAATACATTTTCTCAGATTTTTTAGGTAAGAATAGGTGCCTCGGCTTATATTCGGGTCGGCCTATACTCGAGTATATATGGTATGTGGGTTATAAGGCAGCTTGTATCTCCAATGGTACCATTATTGTAGGGACTGCCCATAAGAGTTTTATGTTCTATTATATTATATTTTGCACGATTTAACTTATACTATATGGTGTTCATAGTATGTAAAAGGTTTTGTTTATCACATTCTATTTGATAACATTGATTCAGGGGCTGTTCGCTAACCTTGAGAGCCTAAGTCACTCTCAAAATATGTCAGCATTTTGTTTGTGAGTATAATCACTACTTTTTTCCTGTGAATAAATGTTGCTTTGGATAACACACCTGGCTGGTGTGCCCACTTTTTTTCTTTGGTTATGGATTGCATGTATTTTCCATTATTGCTGCAACCCTGCATTTTTTTTCCCTTACTGCCCGTGTGATCATTGGGTGAAGCAGGTTGATGAGCACCACTATCACTGACATTGTACTATGAACAGGAGAGAAATCCAAACCAAATCAATATCTGGTGTGACTGACTACTCTTTAGCTTCAAACCAGCATCAATTCTTCCGTGCAAAGCTGCACCAGATTTTGCACTCTCCGGCTTTATTAAATCAACCCCACAGTCTTGTTAACACAGTTTTTGAAGGAACTCAGGAGGTAGGTTGTTCCAAACATGTTATAAAACTAACCACAGATCTTCTGTGGATGTAGGTTGCCTCCAATCCCTCAGCCTCTTCATGTAATCCTAAAAAGGCTTGATGATGTTGAGGTCAGGCTCAGTGGAGGCCAAACAATCACTTCAAGTACTCCTTGTTCTTCTTTACTCTTAAGATAGTTTGATGACATTGGCTGTATTTTTGGGGTTGTTGTCATAAAATCACTTTTGGAGCCAATAAGACGTATCCCTGATGGTATGGCATGATGGATAAGTATCTGCTTGTATTTCTCAGCATTGAGTACAACATTTCCAAATCTGTTTACAAAAATGCAGCTCCAAACTTGCAAGGAACCTCCACCACGCTTCACTCCTGCCTGCAGACACTAATTATTGTACTGCTCTTCAGCCCTTTGACAAACAAACTACCTCTTGTTACAGCCAAATATTTCACATTTTGACTTATCAGTCCAGAGCATCTAGATTTGTTCCCCATTGGAGGGGGATTGCAGTGAGGAGGGGCATTTCTAAATTGGAAACCAAAAGGATATACACTGTTTGGTCTTAATGTAAATTAGGTCAGTAACCTCCCTGTCAGTATGATTATGTCAGATTTTTTAATCTGAAAGCAGTACATTGTTTTGCATAGAAATTTGGCGTGTTGCATTGTAGGCCTGTAATTCTTAGGAATAACTCACTTAAAGCTGTCCAAAAAAGAGTCTAGCAGACACCCCATGTATGATAAAGTTTGAATCACGAAATCATAAATTATAATATAATAAATAACTATAAATAATTATAAAAATAATAATAATATAATAATAATACAATTAATTTTGCCACAATTCACTATTGCTCAATTCTGCAAGTGTTCTAATTTACTATTGCTGTTTTCTAGCTGGTCTAAAACCACTTTTGATTTAAAAGGATAATTTTTGGTTGCCAATGGACAATCTCAAGTTTCCAGGCAGAAAGAACCGTATATATAATATAAAAGTGCATGCAGGGCACTGGACAAAGCACTAGGGACAAAATGGATGTGAAATAATTTCATAGCCCTTGTACACACGATCGGAGAATCCGTCGGAATGTGTCCTATCGGACGATGTTGTCGGATAATCCTACTGTGTGTGGTATGCATCGAACTGATTCCGTCGGACCCAATTTTCCAACTTGTTGGAAATATTTTCCGACCAACTGGTTCGATCGGACATACTCCGATCATGTGTAGAGAATTTTGATCGGACCAAGTGCCACGCATGCTCAGATCAAATTACTACATCAAAGCTATTGGCTACTAGCCTGAATGTAGTCCCATCGTAACAAAATTACGTCATCACGTTCTGAAAGATCGGATTTTTCGACAACTCAGTCCGACCGTGTGTATGCAACAGTTTCGGACAAGATCCGAACGGACAAAATCCGTCAGATAAAATCTGACGGATTTGGTTGTCGAAATCTCCGACCATGTGTACAGGGGCTTACAGTGATGTGATCTGTAAGATTACATTTTACCGTATGTGTTATGTTTTGTGTACTTTTTGAATTTGCCACTGGGCTCCGCCCCTATGCGTTGTGATGCACACAGGGAACGGAGCCCAGAATACAGGACATCAAGCAGATGATCTGGCAGAGGACACAGTGGGGGGACATCGCAGGATCCTGGTGACAAGGTAAGTATACTGCACCAGGATTCTGCAATGCAATGCTGAGTGCAGCTTGGGGTTACCGCTAATGGACTGAAATGTAACCCCAAAGCGCTAGGAGGGTTAATGCGTTTATAAATAATGCATGACGTCCCTTTTTATTTTTATTGTTTTTGTTGTTGGGTTTTTTTAAGACCTATCTCTAGTCTTACATTTTTGGATTTTATATAAGGTTTATAGGGCTGGCTCCATTTATGGTCTATGGGTTATTGCTATTTAACTTTTTGTTTGTTTTTTGTATTTGTCTTTTTATATGCTTATTGTGGTATATAGTCCCTTAACCTCCCTGGCGGTATGATTATTTCAGATTTTAGGTGCTGAAAGCAGTACCATTATTTTGCATGGAAATTTGTTGTTTTATATTGTAGGCATGTAATTCTTAGAAATAATTCACTTAAATCCATCCAAACAAGAGTCTAATAGACATCCCGGGCATGATAAAATTTGAAATATGAAATCATAAATTATAATATATATATAAATATAATAAAATAAATAACTATAAATAATTATAACAAATAATAATAGAATAATAATAAAAAATATTCAATAATGTAATAAAATCAAAAACACTGAAATATGCTGAGTTGCAGAATTGTCGCTGTCATTACTTTTAGTGTTTGATGACGAATTTCCCCACAAATTACTATCACTCAATTCTGCGAGTGATTCTAATTTATTATCGCTGTTTTCTAGTTGGTCTATAACCACTTTTGATGTAAACAGACATTTTTTGGTTGCTATGGACAATCTCGAGTTTCCTGGCATAGAGAACAGTATTTGTAATATAAAACTGCATGCAGGACACTGGACAAACCACTAGGGACAAAGGGGACGTGTAATTATTTGATACAGTACTGTAATCTATAAGATTACAGTATACTGTATCTATACTGTGTTTTTTACTTTTTGAATTTGGCGCCGAACTCCGTCCCCGTGCGTCACAACGATCGCAGGGAATGGAGCTCTGCGCTGTCACAGATCGAGCGAGACACGGCAGCTCGCTGATCATAGCGGGGAGACATCACTGGATCCAGGGGACAAGGTAAGTAACCCTTACATGTATCCAGTGATGCAATGCCGAGGAATCTGGCTCGGGAATACCACTTATGGTAATTAAGTCTTACCCTGAGCCAGACTTGGGAATACCGCCAGGGACGCTATAAAAACATGACGATTACCCGCTTCAGATTTCTTAGCAATGTGCATTGGTTTTATACTTATGTAAGTGTAATTTTAACTTGAAACGTGTCAGCCTGTAGGATCCCCAGCGAGGCCCCTATGCTCAGGTCTTTGGCCAATCTGAAATTGTATAGTCACTGAGAATTGAGCGTTGAGCACTGTTATTACCTATGCTAGTGAGTAGTATTTTATTATATTCTTAATAAAAAAAATTGTGAGATATGCACTAGGCCAATGTGCCCTCTTTTCTTTTCTTTTTCTAGTGATTGAGGATGATCCCAGTCCTAGAGGGCAGCAAGGCTTCAAGAAATTATTCCTATTGGGCTATTCAACTCATGCGCAGGAGATTATTGGTGTTGTTAGTGATAAGATGGGTGTACCTGGGTACTACTGGTTTCTACCAGTTCTGTGCTGATGGCATTGCTGGACATCATCTGATGTCCAAGGGAAGTAAGCATGATGTGTCTTCCATCTGCTGTATTAAGGTTCCTTGGCTAACCACTGTGTCTATGATCCTCAACTTTGCCCTGATCAATGGTGCCCTCAATGCTGAGAAATACAGTGAGATACTTAGCCATCATTCTACTGTATACCATCAGGGAGGCATGTAATTAGCCCCAAATGGTATTCCGCAGCAGGACAATGACCCCAAAAATACAGCCAATATCATTAGGAACTATCTTCAGCGTAAAGAAGAACACAGTCCTGGAGGTCATGGTTTGACCCCCAGAGTCCTGACCCAAACATCATTAAGTCTGTCTAGGATTATGTGAACATGAAAAAAGTTGTTGAGAGTTCTTTCGACAAAAGTGCACAAAAGCACTGTGTAAAAGACAACAAAAAACAAGAAAAACAAGAGGAGGGCGCACCAACCTAGTGCAATTCCATGAAAACATTTATTAAAGCGTAAAGATATCACAAAACATACTCACAAACATAGGTGATATAAAAGCACATCAAAGCACGATATGAACTGGACACCTCCAGGACTACTGGAATGTTTGGACAGGTTGGCAACCTTGGATGGGTTGTGTGGGGACGTGAACTCGTTTTGAGCTCACAGATGGGCATTGGAACCCAGTCACTTGCACGCTGTCTTTTGTGCACGTGTACCAATCGCCGCCTACCCTTTTCTATTTGAGGGACACTAATCCTACAAATTAACTCTATTTTGGTTATAGGTCCATTAACCCCCTCCTTTTTTTTGAGGTAAGGACTATTATGTCCTATGTTTTAGAGTAGTTATTATTAGATTTTTTCTACCAATTGAAATCTATTTCTCTATTGTTATCCTATTTTTTCTATTGTATTTTAACCTAATTTGTTTCCCTGCACTACCCAAGGTCCATTTGCATTAAGATGTATGAAGATGTATTAAGATGTATATATATTTATGTATCTACGTTTATGTGTGGTTCTTCATCTCATTCAACCAACCAATGAGCCCTAATATTAATATAGATATTTTTAGCTGTGTAAATTAGGTCTTTACCTAGGTGTCCCAGTTTCAACCTTTTTAAGTCTAGGACAGTGTGGTCCCTATTAAATCTGTCTTAAATGTGTCTTTTAACTAATTATTAGTTCATTATGTTTGAGTACTATCGAGTTTATTACTATGGGGAAAGGTGAAGGTTACACAGATGGGAGATTACTTAGGTGAAGTTGTTGGTGTTGTTGCACCTTCATGATAATGATACTTTGAAGTATTTAATAATTTTGGGTATTTATACGTGTGTGTATGTGTGTATTTATATATGTGTGCCTATGCTGTGTGTAGGCATGTGTGTGTATATATATATATATTTATATTATTCCACCCCCCCCCCCTTTTTGGTTTAATTGTTTTATGAGACAGGTAATCCAAGCTAGGTAGTAAATAATGTTATCAAGTATTGCCTCATAAGAACCTGATCGTAAGAATAAATTTCATATAGAGACGTGTGTATGTGTGTGTGTTCTTCCTTTAAATGACATAAGGCTATGTTTCCCTGTAGATCCCATCCAAATTCAAATGACTCCCTTGCACTATATGTATGTGAACTGACATTATGCAGAGGATGTGTTGTGTAGGCACTGCCCCTATATGGCCCCGTATCACCTATTATTTCTAGCTGTGGGTTTGACAAGGTGGAGGTCATTGGATCAGATCCACCTCTCACCTCTTGTACCATCAATGTTAATGGACTAGGTCTGCCCCACCTCCTGTATCATTTACGTTGAGCTTGGTGTCTGGTGTGATTGGATGTGATGTTGCCCGATATACGTAAGTGCCACATTGATCAGTGGTATGCAGATCCGCCTACACTTCTGGGTTTACAGGTGAAGCATGCGTCCCATAGAGATGAGAGGTGATGAGATTGTGGGTTTTCTGGGTGCCACCACAATATTGTATACTGTCACAATGAGCCAGTGTATACTGGCAGTGTGGAGGGCGTATCTGAAACCTTACAACAGGACAGAAGAGAAGGTACAGGAACTGCCCGATTTTAATTTTAGATATAGGTATTGATCTCTCTATATTATTGCTGTAGAGCTAACCCCTAGCTATGGAGCTGGATGCTAATGTGCATCCTGATGTATCCTCTGTATTTTTTTGTATATATTATTTCTATTGTACACACTGTGGGACTTTGTTTCTATGCACTTTTTGCCCTAAAGGGTTGATCTCAGCTTGTGATTGGAGACGTGAAAATTACCAATGATAGTTGAGGGGCAGGGCTAATAGAATTAGGGCGGTCAGCATTGTCAATATATATATATGTGTAGTGGGTCATTTGGTTCTTTGACTCTGAGGAAGAGGGTTCTCCCTGGAAATGTGTCAGCCTATCCAATACGAGCATTTTCTAGCAATACTTGCTAATGTGGACCATTCCAGTGGTCCCAGAGGTGTCCAGTTCATATTGTACTTTGACATGCTTTAAATCACCTATGTTTGTATGTTTTGTGATACCTTTACGCTTTAATAAATGTTTTAATGGAATTGCACTAGTCTTTGGCCACGTACACACGGGCGGATTGTCTGCCCAACTAAGTTCGTCAGACAATCCGACAGACAGTCCGTTCAAAATTTGAATGAACGGACTTGACCACACACGATGAGCAGACAGTCCGCTGAAAGCGTGCGCGATGACGTGTACAGCACGTACGACGGGACTAGAAAAACTACGTCCTATACACTGCAATGCAACCTTCGGCCGTGTAAATCCTTTCTGAGCATGCGCCATACTTAGTCCGTCCAACTTGCCTACACACGAGCGGACTGTCCGCTGAAACCAAGTTTGGACGGACAAAACCAAGTTTGAACGGACAAAATTACGGAAATTCCATAAGACTTTGTTCGTCAGACAGTCCACTGAAAAAGTCCGCTAAAGCCTACACACGAGCGGATTGTCCGCTGAAACGCGGTTCAGCGGACTAAGTTGGGCAGACAATCCGCCCGTGTGTACGCGGCCTTTCTCTTTTTTTTGTTGTCTTTTAGTATTTTTGTATACCCATGGTCCTGAGAGGGCAGCAAGACAATGAAGATACTCACATATACATTCTAATTTCTGAAGCAAAACACCTGAGTGCAGGAGAATTACTTCACAAGCACTGTGTATGCGTAGAATAATTGATGCTGGTTTGAAGCTTAAGAGTAGTCACACCAAATATTGATTTGATTTCGATTTTTTTTCCGTTTGCTCACTTTGCATTTTGTAAATGTTTTTGTTAACAAAAGCTTTATTTGGCAATTGCAAACAAACATATTCCAAAATGAACAGAGCATCAACAGGAAGACAGTCTTAAAGTGGTTCTAAAGGCAGAAGATTTTTTTATCTTAAAGGATTTGTAAATGCAGAAGGTTTTATTTATCTTAATACAGTTTATGCATTAAGATAAAAAGCCTTCTGTGTGCAGCAGCCCCCCTCAGCCTCCTAATACTTACCAGAGCTCCATCTATATCCAGCAATGTTCACAAGTCCCTCAGCCATGAGTCCCTCTTCGCTGCTGTTAGCCAATCAGGGGAGAGAGGACCAAACCGCAACTCTGTGTCTGAATGGACGAACGCAGCTGCAGCTCACCTTGGGTGCCCCCATAGCAAGCTGCTTGCTGTGGGGGGCACTCAACAGGAGGGAGGAGCCAGGAGTAGCGAAGTGGGTCCAGAGAACAGCAGGTTCCGGGCTGCTCTGTGCAATTCCACTGTGCAATTCCACTACACAGAGCATGTAAGTATATCATGTTTGTTATAAAAAAAACTAGACTTTACAATCACTTGATGCATTCTATTAGGGATGAGCTTCGAGTTCGAGTCAAACTCATGTTCAACTCGAACATTGCCTGTTCGTCTGTTCAGCGAACAGTGAACAATTTGGGCTGTTTGTGGCAAATTCGAAAAGCCGGAACACCCTTTACAAGTCTATGGGAGAAATCTAAAGTGCTAATTTTAAAGGCTAATATGCAGGTTACTGTCCTAAAAAGTGTTTGGGGACCCGGGTCCTGCCCCAGGGGACATGGATCAATGCAAAAAAAAGTTTTAAAAATGGCCGTTTTTTCAGGAGCAGTGATTTTAATAATGATTAAAGTGAAACAATAAAAGTGTAATATTCCTTTAAATTTCATACCTGGGGGTGTCTATAGTATGCCTGTGAAGGGGCGCATGTTTCCCCTGCTTATAACTGTCCCTGCAGGTTTCTGCGTTACATCAGAGGGGGCGGGGTCACCCATACGTCACTGGGGAACCCCATGGCTTTCCTCACCAGCATCAGATGGGGCGGGGTCCACCCTCTTAATATAAGAAACGTCAGCGCTGGGATCCCCGCAGTGTCTCCACAGTGGAGACAGAAGACGGATGCATGTATGGACAGCGCTGGACTAAGAGATCCCCCGTCGCTGGATCAGATCAGCCATTGCTGGACCCTGGAGAGATGATCATCCGTCGCTGGATAGCAAGAGTGGATTAGCACCGCTGGAATCTTTTTTTTTTTTTTTTCAAAAGTGTGTTTGTCTTATTTAACCATTTCTACACTTTCTTTGTGAAATGGTAGGGGTGCTATTGTACCCCCTTACCATTTCAAACAGGGGGGGCCAGGATCTGGGGGTCCCTTTGTTAAAGGGGGCTTCCAGATTTTGATAAGCCCCCCGCCCGCAGACCCCCACAACCACCGCTCAGGGTTGTGGGGATGAGGCCCTTGTCCCCATCAACATGGGGACATGGTGCTTTGAGGGGTCACAGACCCCCAAAGCATCTTCCCAATGTTGAGAGCATGTGGCCTTGTACGGTTCAGGAGGGGGGGCACTCTCTCGTCCCCCCTCTTTTCCTGCGGCCTGCCAGGTTGCGTGCTCGGATAAAGGGACTGGTATGGATTTTTAGGGGGACCCCAACGTCAATATTTTTTTTATTTGATGTGGGGTTCCCCTTAATATCCATACCAGATCTGAAGGGTCTGGTATGGATATTTAGGGGAACCCCCACGTCAAATTTTTTTTAAAATTTGACACAGGGTTCCCCTTAATATCCATACCAGACCTGAAGGGTATGGTAATTGAATTTAGGGGAACCCCCAAGATTTTTTTATTTTTTTTTATCAATGAATGAATTGTCAGCTAATACAGAGAACACTCATTGAGTGTTTTCTGTATTACTGGAGCCGACAATGGAAAGTGATTTTAAAAGACTTTTTTTCCATGC
The DNA here is from genome assembly GCF_037356315.1 of Lithobates pipiens. Lineage (NCBI taxonomy): Eukaryota > Metazoa > Chordata > Amphibia > Anura > Ranidae > Lithobates > Lithobates pipiens. The sequence goes on along the minus strand of NW_027507686.1, from coordinate 150,623,155 downwards.
GAAATGACACTTTGTGCCGGGACAGTTCTAAGCACGGGAAACATGCGCCCCTTCACAGGCATACTATAGACACCCCCCCAGGTAAAAAAATTCACTGCTCCTGAAAAAACGTCAGTTTTTAAAACTTTTTTTGCATTGATCCATGTCCCCTGGGGCAGGACCCAGGTCCCCAAACACTTTTTAGGACAGTAACTTGTATATTAGCCTTTAAAATTAGCACTTTAGATTGTGAACGTTCGAGTCCCATAGACTTTAATAAGGTTCTAATGTTCACACGAAGTTTAGATCTGTTTGCAGGCTCTGGTGCGAACCGAACAGGGGGGTGTTCGGCTCATCTTTACATTCTATGCATTAAGACAAAAAAACCTTCTGTATGCAGCACCCCCCCCCCCCACAATACTTAACTGAGCCCCATTTCATTCCAGCAATTTTGCACAAGAGACTTGGCTGTCCAGGATCCTCCTGTTTGGCTGAGACACACAGTTGGTGCCATTGGCTCCCACTGCTGTCAATCAAAGTCAATGAGCCAATGAGAAAAGATAGGGTGTGGCGCCAAGCCGCCACTCCGTGTCTAACCAGACACACAGAGCAGTGGCTTGGCTCAGGTGCCCCATAGCAAGCTGTTTGCTGAGGGGGCACTCGGCAGGAGGTAGGACCAAGAGCTCTGGCGAAGGACTTGAGAAGAGGAGGATCTAGGCTTCTCCGTGCAAAACCACTGCACAGAGCAGGTATGTATAACATGTTTGTTATTTTTAAACAAAACAAAAAAAAAACAAGACTTTTATATCATTTTTAAAGGTTCACCAAAGTTGGATTCACGTCACATAGCAAGTTGAAAATGTAACCAGAGCTTCTACCAGCTCAATGGGCTCAAAGGCCTCATCACTATACCACCTCATTTAAATACATAGCAAGTTATACATCCCATTCACACCGGCCATGTGGCACCCTCATAGGACTAGAAATACAAAACAGGAATATATCAACTTAGTAGTCAATCTATAACCAAATCTATCTGGGTCAAACCAGGTATAACACCCCCCCCCACCCCCCCCCCCACCCCCCCCCCCCCCCCCTCACCCCATACCTGGTCAAAGCCTATATAAGCATTCTTAATTTATAGCATTTTTTACACCTGCCTAAAACATTTGCACATTGTTGTATATATGCACTGAACATAGTTAAATACACGTGTAATTTTGCTGATTCAGCAATTAATCTGAATGTAAGTTATAACATTTGCTGATAACACATTCCTCATGGTGACAGTGAAAATAGCAGGATCTTTTAGTATTGGATTTGGGTGCAGCTGTACTGCAATGGTTATGGTTTTTCAGCTGTGCAAATTTATTACATAGCAGGGGTTGGTCATGCTGGATAATTTATAACCCAGCTTTGGATCTGCAGAAATAACTGCACCATAAGTGTAAGAATTCTGCAGGGGAATAACATATAGGTGTAAAAACATTACAGCATCACTTTACGTTCAATATGATGTAATTTATTTGAGTCTTTAGTTCAAGAGCCCAATAAAAGCAATTTGAATATTTTGAATTCTTATTTTGTTTAGGACTGCCGTATTACCACAATGAGATACTGATGTTTTATTATTTATTTTAATGACCATTAAATGACAGATAATCTTATTATAAGGTGAAGCACAGGAGGCAAATCCCAATTCTTAGCACTGGTGCTACAACAGATGGTCTGTGTCTGAAATGATACAGCTTGGAAGACACAGGGTCTTATTACATTTACAAAAGTTGCTGATCTAGATATTCAGCAATATGCCCCAAAAACGAACAATAAGTCACTGGGCCCCAGGATAATATTTCAATGGGGAATAAATGGTTTGCTAGGCAAGTCTGATACAGAAATGGGATATTAATCATCTGTTTAGGAAAACGTTGATGGTCATTGGCAATATGAATATGATTGTGTAAATTTCAATACTGGAGCTGAGGAAATTATAGGGCAAATTGATTTTTGCTGTAGTACTTGCTGCAGTATGTATCTCTGTCATGTTAAAGTTTTAAGATTTACTTGATACTATTCTATAATTTAAAAGGGAGCTCCAATCATAAAAAAAGTCTAAAGATTACAGTAATAATGTTCTTTTTCTTTCTTATGAACTCTTCAAAAAAAAAAAGTATAGAAAACTCCAGCGTAACAGTCTCAAATTTCCCTGCACTACTGAGATTCCATCCAGAAAAAACTTTCCAGATATTAAAACTTATAATATGGGTAAATAAATACAGACCAATGGCCTTGGGCTGCATTATATGTCTAGCTCTACTGCTGCTATCATATTCTTTTGATCACAGCACAAAAACCGAACAACAAAAATAAATACATTTTGGGTTAGATAGCCATAGATATGCTATTACTGCTTGTCTTGGAGTCCTAGCATATTTATACACTATGGCTTTGTAGTTTCATGTGCACTGGCTTGGCATTTCTTAAGGATCCAACGATCTACTTTGTCTGCTCTTTTTATGACTGACATAGCAATACCCAGATTGTTCCGATATTTATGCTATCTGTGGCTTAGCAAGATAATTAAAGGATATAAATTAATCAAGTGCAATTAATTAGAAACTTTATGTTCACAGCAGTCCTCCTTTGCATGTATAATTTATATTTATTGATTTCCTGGCTTTCATTAGCCTATGAGATAACAGCAGAAATGCATTAGAGGAGAAAATGCACAATTAGCGTGAGGGTGAAGTGAGGCATAATTGATAGATCAGAGCATGTTTGGGGTAAATATAGAGGTTTGTTATCTGTCATAAGCAGTCAGAATGGATGAGCTGTGTCTGTGTGTGTTTCTTTTACATATCTCTACTGATTAATGTGAGGTTTAAAGAGCTGTCTTAATGGAAAGCTGATAGGGTAGCTGAATTTACATTTTAATCAGAGTATTTATGACAGAGAAATCCATTGGGCACAGGAACGTTCTATACAATATAATATAATTTACAAGTAGCTTTTACACATTGTGCAGAATGTAGACAGCGGAAATATTGACTTCTTCTACATCAGACGGCTCATTTGCACTTATACAGATGTCTGCAAAAAAAATTAAAAATACAATTTATAAAAAGTAAACGTTCTAATTCTGGCCTAATGCACAGGGCCTCACTTTATATTATATTATATTAGGAGTTCAGTAACTTAAGTCTAACCAGAAATTTAAAGCAAATATCTGTTTAAAAAAAGTCCATATTACCCCCACACTTATTTTATTGATAATGCAGTTGTCTTCTAGCTGGTGATATCCCGGGGTCCATGTTTTTCTGCTCTGATTTCTACACTGGGTAGTCTACAGTACTGCAGAGAGTTGAACTAACTAATCATAACATCAGTGCCACTCTCCACAGTGATGTACTTTGAGCCCTGGCCAATGTGGTGATGCACCCACTATTCACCTTGGGTGTGCCCACAACGGCTTGAGCTGTTGAATGACGCTGACTGTCAATCAACCAAGAGAGGACTTTCTGAGAGGGACAATCTGAGAAAGTAGGTGAAGGTTGTATTTTCTTTTTTTTTTTTTATCTGGGCAATTTATATTTTTAATTCATTGTTGAAATTGAAGTTTTGCTTCAAGCTAAACTGCGAATCATATATTAGTATTACAGCAATAAAAAGGTATACAGACTAGAATCATTGATGGAATTTAAGGCATCTTCCAAGATAAACCACAGTTGAGTCTCTACTGGAAACCTTTCCCTCCTATTTCCCCAGCTTTGGACGTCTTCGTTTCATATTTTGTTTATAGCGATACCTGCAGGTGATTTTTAGTTTTTGTAATACTGACTTTATAATGTTTTTCTACCAGTGCTGTTACTTTCAAAGTACTGAATTGGTGTAGGAAGCAGCAGGAAAAGCAGCTTGCTTTCTATTATGAAATAATGAGTGATGGGGCAGGGGCTTAATAATAATATATGTGTTAAATATGTATTAAATAACTTTGCTGTTCGGAATTATGCAGGCTTTATTAATAAAATGTAAATTGGTGCCAGTATTATTAAAATTTACCTAAATTTGTGTGTTAACATTCAGCTAATGTTAACATTAATATAATTGTTTGGGTTTGGTGGTGCTATGTATGCATCAGTGACTAAAAACCACAGTGTGGAAGCAGGAGGAGGTAAAAAACCAAAAGCACAAATGTTAGTTAACCCCCCTGGCGGTATTCCCGAGTCTGGCTCGGGGTGGAATTTTCATACCAAAAGCGGTATCCCCGAGCCAGACTCGGGACTGCATCGCTGGATCCAGGAGGAGGTTTACTTACCTTCTCCCTCGGATCCAGCGTTGTCTCCCCGCTGTACGAGCGAGCCGTGTCTCGCTCGATGCATCACATCGCCGATCTCCATTCCCTGCGAGCGCTGCGACGCACGGGGACGGAGATCGGCCCCAAATTCAAAAAGTGAAACAAACAGTAAACATACAGTATAATGTAATCTTACAGATTACATTGCTGTATGTAAATATTTCACATCCCCTTTGTCCCTAATGGTCTGCCCAGTGCTCTGCATGCAGTTTTATGTAATAAAAACTGTTCTTTATGCCTGGAAACTGGAGATTGTCCATAGCAACCAAAACTGTCCCTTTACATCAAAAATGATTTTAGACCAGCTAAAAAACAGCGATAATAAATTGGAATCACTCGCAGAATTGAGCGATAGCGATTTGTGGGGAGATCTGTCATCAAATACTGAAAAGTAATGACAGTGACAATTCTGCAACTGAGCAAATTTCAGTGTTTTTGATTTGATTACATTATTGAATAATTTTTATTATTGTTATATTATTATTTGGTACAATTATTTATAATTATTTATTATATTATAATTTATGATTTCATTTTTCAAACTTTATTATACCCGGGATGTCTGCTAGACTCTGGTTTGGACAAATTTAAGTGAGTTATTCCTAAGAATTGCAGGGCTACAATATAAAACGCCAAATTTTCATGCAAAATAATGGTACCGCTTTTTGCACCTAAAATCCGAAATAATCGTACCGCCAGGGAGGTTAAAATGTGGTTTTGGGGATCCTTTACTGATTTTTTTTTTTAGGAAAGGTCAGCATAAAGCCTCATACACACGATAGGACTTTGTACAAACTTCCCCTTGGATTTTTGTACAAAGGCGTCGGCCCTGAACTTGTGTTGCATACACACAGCAGGACTTTTTCAGCCAACTTTCACCAAATCACGTGGTTTTTCTGCTCTTTACCGCCACCTTTGGTCAACTTCTGTATTGTTGTCTGATCTTTTGCATTGGTTCTGAGCATGCCTGTTTGTACTTTGTACAAAAGTCCTATGGTTTTCTGTACACACGATCAGACTTTGCTCCATCGGACTTTTGTTGCCAGAAAGTTTGTCCGTTCGCACAGCCAACAAAATTCCGATGAAAACCAAAAAGGTTTGTCTGATGGAGCGTACACACGGTCGGATGTTGCTCCAAAACAGCTAATTTGCATGTTTGTTGTCAAAAAGTCTGATCGTGTGTATGGGCCTTTACAATTACCAAAGTATAAAGCCTCATACACACGATAGGACTTTGTACAAACTTTCCCTTGGATTTTTGTACGAAGGGCGTCGGCCCTGAACTTGTGTTGCATACACACAGCAGGACTTTTTCAGCCAACTTTCACCAAATCACGTGGTTTCTCTGCTCTTTACCGCCACCTTTGGTCAACTTCTGTATTGTTGTCTGATCTTTTGCATTGGTTCTGAGCATGCCTGTTTGTACTTTGTACAAAAGTCCTATGGTTTTCTATACACACGATCAGACTTTGCTCCATCTGACTTTTTTTGCCAGAAAGTTTGTCCGTTCGCACAGCCAACAAAAGTCCGATGAAAACCAAAAAAGTTTGTCTGATGGAGCGTACACACGGTCGGATGTTGCTCCAAAACAGCTAATTTGCATGTTTGTTGTCAAAAAGTCTGATCGTGTGTATGGGCCTTTAGAGAAATATACTTTTGTATCTGTGATTTGAATCTTAACCACTTGCTTACTGGGCACTTAAACCCCCCTCAGTCCCAGACCAATTTTCAGCTTTCAGCGCTGATGCACTTTGAGTGACAATTGCGTGGTCATACAACACTGTACCCAAATGAAATTTTTATCATTTTTTTCCCACAAATAGAGCTTTCTTTTGGTGGTATTTAGTTACAGCTCGGAGTTTTATTTTTTGCTAAACAAACAAAAAAAGATGCAAAAAAAAAAAAAAAAAAATCATGTTTTAATAGTTTGTTATAAAATTTTGCAAACAGGTCATTTTTCTCCTTCATTGAAGTGCGCTGATTAGGCGGCACTGATAGGCTGCATTGGTGGGCACTGATGGGCTGCATTGGTGGGCACTGATGGGCTGCATTGGTGGGCACTGATAGGCTGCACTGGTGGGCACTGATAGGCATAGTTAAGGCGGCACTAATAGGCACAGATAAGGCGGCACCGATGGGCACAGATAAGGCGGCACTGATGGGCAAAGATGGGCACAGATAAGATGGCACGGATGGGTGGCACGGATAAGTGGCACGGATGGGTGGCACGGATGGGCACTGATAGGTACCACAGATAGATGGGACTGATGGGCACTGATAGGTGGCACTGATAGGTGGCTCTGATAGGTGGCACTGCTGGGCACTGATGGGCGGCACTGCTGGGCACTGATGGGCGGCACTGCTGGGCACTGATGGGCGGCACTGGGGTGCAGCACCTTTGAGGCAGATTTTGGGTGGCACTGTGGGTGGCACTGTGGGTGGCACTGTGGGCACTGCTGGGTGGCACTGTGGGCACTGCTGGGTGGCACTGTGGGCACTATGGGCACTGCTGGGTGGCACTGACAGGGGGGCACTTACTTTATTTCAGGATGGCACTGCGGGTGGCAGGTGGGCACTGGCAGGGGGCAGGTGTCCGCTGGATATGCTGGCCGTGATCGGGACTGATGTCCCGAACACGGCCGCCGGCGATCGGCTTTTTTTTTTTCTCCTCGCGCTGTCAGCGCGAGGAGGAATACTAGCCGATTACCGGCTCCGTTTTATCACATGATCAGCTGTCATTGGCTGACAGCTGATCACGTGATAAGGGGTCGGGATCGACCCCTTACACGGATCGGTGATCAGGCGAGTCTCACGGACTCGCCGATCACAGAGCGCGCCGCGCGCGCCCCTCAGGGGGCGCGCAGGCCGCTCGTAACCGGGACGACGTCAATAGACGTAGTCCCGGCAATCTAGGTCCGCGCTAATGCCGTCATTCGGCAATAGCGCGGTACCCAAGTGGTTAAATGATATACCCATCAATAGAATAGGCCACTCATGCTAGTATAAAACCTTTGAAAGATAAACAACACCACACAAACAGTACATAGAGTTGTGGTACCACACACAGAACTAGTTTAGACTAGCTCAGAAACCTAATTATGTCCTCATGATTACCAGTCTGTGCTCTCAAACGAACCACAGTTGCTAACAGACTCTAGAACTAGTTCTGGCCATAGTCAGCTTTTTTGAGTCTAAAGTAATGTGACCTTGTGAAAAATCGAGTTTATTCTCCGTGAAATCAGTAAATGATAATTATAATTTGGGATTGATTTGGAGAAACAATTGTGATGTTGATACATGTTTTCACTAAGCAGAATAGCGAGGAAATGTCAAACATCATTACAACTGCATCTTCTGTTCTGCTGTAATACCTTAGTATGGAAATCATGCTTAAAGTGGAGGGCCACCCTAAAAAAAAAAAAGCATTAATATTCTTAAAAAAAAAAAAATTGGAAAAATAAATGTTTTACTTTGCCAGAAATCTTTGTTGCTAGGCAGTCTTCCTAATCTGCCTTCTTCCTCCTCCTCTGTGATTTTCAGTCTTCTCCCCTCCTCCGCACTGTCTTCTGGGTAATGGGGCGTGCTGTGTTCTGGGAACTGTGTGTTCCCTAACACAGCGCATCCCATTCACTCGCGCATGCACAGTAGGAAACGGGCAGTGAAGCTGCAAGGCTCCACTGCCTGTTTCCCTTAGTTGGAATGGCAGCGCTGGGGCCCGAGAGCCGATGGACATGTCAGCCTCGTTGGCCGACATCGCGGGCTCCCTGGAAAGGTAAGTTTCCTTATTAAAAGTCAGCAGCTTCTTTTGTTTTTTTTAGGGCTGAAACACCGCTTTAACTGGCTGAGGAAAAGGGCAGGCAAGCACAGTGAAGAATAAACAAGGATGCAAGTTAGCATTAGGGGGACCATAAAATTTCAACGAGTATGGAAAACAGTGTAAATATTTTTGCTCCAATCTCTAAAAGCTGATGGATATCCACATTAAGAGAATAGATGACATCCAGATCAGATTCTCATTTACACAAATCTTATTTCAATCTAATCTCTGGTCCAAATCAGCTTAAATGCATTTAGTACCTTCTAGTACTTCTGGATTGGATATTTGATAAGCAGCTAGTGAGGAGTAAGATAATCTTTTATCATCACATATTTCGTTTTGTTGAAAAAAGACACAAGTCCAACTAGTTCAACCAATGAAAGGGAAAAGAATCATACATTTTTTTTATACACAATGCTATACCCACAGTTGATCCAGAGGAAGGCAAAAAAAAAACAGCAAAGTATGAACCAATTGGTTCCAGGAAAAAATTCCTTTCTGATCCCCCGAGAGACAATTGGATGTTCCCTGGATCAACGTTACCTATAAATGTTAGTATCCAGTTATATTATGTATTATGCTTGAAAAATATTTTACCCACATTGGTTGTTTGCTGGAGACACAGTAGTTACACTAAAGGCAAATAGGCTGTTTACTTTACATGGGAATTTGCACTTTACAAGGGAAATTTCCCTTAGGCTAAGGAATGTGGTGAGAAATTCAATTTGCAAAGAATACCTTCTTGCATGCAAGAAAAAGAAAATAACTAACAGTATTTCTGCTTGCACATGATTGAATGATTGGAAATTTACCTCATTCACTAATTTACCACAATTTTGCACAATTTTACCTCTCTGAGCAAAGAATTATAAGGATTGGTGAGTAGCAAGATTAACACAGCTCACTCTATAAAAGCACTATAGAGCAGTTACCACTTTTTTTTTGCAAAATCTTTTTTATTACATTTTTCATTAGCATACAAAATTACCCCATGCAGGGGCAGTTCTTCTGATGCGGCAACATACCGCAACAGGGCACAACATACAACATAAACAAACTAACTTATACTATAACCTCAATGTGGGAAGAGGTTCAGTTCAGGAGAATCTGTTCTCAAATTGGTACCAACAGGATAATGCAACATGAGAGTAGTTGGGTCAATATACTAACAGACTAGAGATCAAGGGTGTTATTTACTAAAGGAAAATCCACTTTGCACTGAAAGTGCACATGGAAGTAAAGTTGTTGTAGATCCGAGGGGGACATGCAAGGAAAATAAAAAACTGCATTTTAGCTTACACATGATTGGATGATAAAATCAGCAGAGCTTCCCCTCATTTCAAACCCCTCAAGTTTACAGTGACTGCACTTCCAAGTGCACTTTCAGTGCAAAGTGTATTTGCCTTTCGTAAATAACCCCCATAGTGTTAATCTAGGAATTTGTTACTGCAGCAGTTGCCGTGGTATTATCATCTAGCCAACAGGTCCATGCAGTTACCACTTTTAGTGTGATCTAATCATAATACATCATACAGTATAAATCATAGAGCACTTTGGCCAGGGCTTATATTGTGGTGATCACAAACCACCTCAGAATATACGTCTTTCAAAATTGTGCTAGTTCAAAAGTATGGGTTGCTCGAAAACCCACAGACAACATTCAAGAGCAATGTCAATGGAATTGATTTACTAAAGGAATACAACCTTTTTACTTAGCAAAGTAAAGTCAAATGCCTTGTAAATGAGATGACTTCCAATCATGTGCAAGGAGAAATTTTTCCTTGCATATGATTGGGTATTTTTTTGCAAAGTGAATGTTTACCACATTTTGTAAGATATGTGAAAATTACTTCACAAAGTTAAAATTCACTTTCCAAAGTCTACTTTTTAGTAAACCAAACCCAATAAGCATTTTCTTCACTTGTGTATCAAAGTGCCTAGGTAAACAAGTTTCTCATGATTTATTTCCTTTATTTTTCGGTCTACCAGACCCAATGCATATCTATAACATTACAAGCAAGATTATGGTTTCTTTATTTCCTTGACACTCTGGTTGCTTCATGGATTAAAGTCCATCCTTGAAGATATTGTGGTACTATTGAACTAGTAGAAATCTATTTTTTTTTTAATTAAATTTTCTATTCTGTTTTTCTCTAATAACCACTCTGTCTGCTTCATGGCTTAAACGCAATGCATTGCTATACAGCGAGGATGTCTCATATGTTATCACTTTTCCTTCCGGCATGTTGTGCCTGTTTCTCCCATGTTCTTATTCAGCTGTGCCTTTTATGTATAGCCCTTCAACTTGAGTGCTAATGACTCTGAACTTTGTCATTTTGAACCATCAGACAATTCCAATGTACCTGAAGTTGCTGCTCACAAGTTCTACTGAATCTTCCCTGTTGCCATCTTCAGTTTGGGGTTCCACAAACTACATCCTCTGGCGTGTATGTTCCTACTGTCCCTTTGAGCCCTCTGTCTCACCTTCAGGTGTGCTTGGGCAAGAGATGCTGCCCTCATCATCTCAGTCTCCCATCATTTATGTGATAGTCCTATGCTGCACAAGCTTTGGCTGATTATTATAAGTACTACTCAAATTGGATACCTCACTTAAAACAATGTTTAAGGCCATCTTTATTTAGGCCCCAATACACAAGACGTATCACTGAGATTTTATTTTGTTTCATCTGCTTGATATATTGTTCAAAGTCTACAGAAAAGATTTCAGGTGACCTAATGAGTTATGATTTAAAGAACCAATGAACTGCAAGTCTATTAATAGTTACCCATACTTTATGGATGTGAAATGTATGCTTCAAGGTTACTTTTCAAGAGGCAACAGCTAATCTGAGACAAAGAAAATTGTGAGCAGAGAGAGAGAGAATGCAATCTGATCCCTATGGTGTTTTGACAAAGAATGCAGTAAATGTTCAATACTGGACTTTTGCATCCATTTAAGCTAATATGGAGTGTCTTATTTCTATCAAGTAAATCACTATGTCTTCAGTATTTTCCATCTTGTATAGCAGTAAACTTTAGGATCAACTTGGAGGTTGAATCAATCTGCTATTTATTACCTTGAAACGTGACACGCCACTTAAGTGCCCTATTCCCTTATGGTTTAAGTTGTCCAAACCATTAAGAAACCAAGAATTATTCATAATGTATCTTTAGACTTGAAGAATTTACTTTCATATAAAATACACCGTATCCATATGTTATTGCTTGCAAAACTCTCTGAAATGAGCGAATCACTGAATATTAAAGGTAAATAATGTATTGCTTTTGATTGCCATTTTATTAGGATTTGAATGTTCTTAAATAGTTCTATAGAACGATATATAGATTTAATGTAAGTTACTATATCTGAAGTCATAAATAACTTAGGTGAGAATAAAATATGCTTGGAAAAATGTACATAGTATGGTGATAGATGTACAGGGCTATGCTCCAAATAAATAAATACCAGTACAAATGAACACAACAATGCTACCAGGATGAAGCCTAAACACTGAAAATCAGCAGCTGATATCATTATTTTAAAGTATAATGGATGCATTTTTGACATATATTCATTCGTTTTGGAATTATACAGCATTGAAGATTATTTGATGAACCGCTAAAAAGAAATAAATTGTGCCTTCATAGTAACAAAGGGTAATTAATAAAATTGTCATGAATCACAGTACACTGTTTTAAGCCAAATTTATTTTTATTTCCAGAAATAATTACTTATCCATCTTAATAATGCCTATGTCAACTAAGCATACATCATAACATTGTGTCATTTTTTTTCTATTTAAAAAAGAAAAAATATTCAGCTTATAGCATGTGTGGTCAAATGACAATTGTTCTTTTATTTAATTTATTTTTGAAATTCATATTACCATTATAGATAACAAAAGCAATATTTACTGTATATAGTCATATATTCAGAATTATTATTGTCATAATTACTTTAAAGCTTTATGGTTGCCTTTATTTTTTTCTGTATGATATTTTTGATTAAATTTTTTTTTCCGGTTATGATGAAAATTGTTATTATTTTTGTAATAATAAATTAATAATACTATTAATAATAAAATACTACTACTAATAATAATAATAATAATACTTCCTTCATCTTTTTTCTTTACTTTTTATTTGTAAAACTGAAACATAATTGTAATGAAAACAAAAATCCAATACAAAATAAAAAAACAGATAGTTTGATAATGCAGTATTTGTATTGATATATGTTACTGTAAACCAAGCGTTAACTATTTAATAATGCAAACGCTACAGATAAAGAGGGTGGTGTCCAAAGCTTGGTAAACCATGCTGACTTGGTGTTTATGAGCAGTCCATTACACTAATAGGTCTCCATTAATGAGAAGCATTTTAACTGCACAATCATGCCTTTTGTACATTTCATGATGTCTTAAATAACAGCAAACAATTAACCAATAGACATATTCAACAAATCACATCCATCTTTCAAATAAGTAAATATATCACTGCAAAATGATGCCTGCATTTACTTATTTATCACTTATATAGATATATCAAAACTTTTATAAGGCTGTACAAGCACGGCATGAATATTTTTTTACGAAGTCATTACATTACATTAGTATTTGTAATATTAAAATTTTTGTTCTATTTGCAAATGTATCCTTTCGGTTGATGTACATGCACACAATAAGAATATTATATTTTTGATGTACTATTTATGTTTTTCCAAATAGAACATGTCCTTAGAACAAGAATCAGTGATATAACATAAGAGCTTGAATATATAGTCTAGCTTTTTCAAAAAATATTACAAAGAATGAATTTGTATTATTATTTTCTAAAAATCCTCCTTTTTGGTTACCATATTATTATTTTATGGAACAAAATTCTAGATAGAAGAATCTTTTCTATGAATGCAATTTTCTAAGAGATTTGAATCTTAATGGGGTGTATTTATTTTCTAAAGGAATACGGCATGTTAACTTTGTACTGTGTACAGTATATTCACTTAGTAAAATTTATGTTTACTTATTTTAATGAATAAGGTATAATTTAGTTCACTTCAATCATACACCCATGTGCAGGCAAACATCCCATTTTTTTTCAAATGTTCTCTTGCACATGATTTGGTATTTAAAGAGATCACAGCTTCACCTTACTTACCAGAAAACAAAACATAACAAATCTTTAATAAAACGTTATCATTTAAATACTTCAAATGCTCAGAAGGGTACTTTATAAACAGCATATAAAACACACCATCCATCCAGGTTTAAATACCCTTGAATCACTGGATACAAATGACCAACTGTAGGACTCATAAAGCAATCCATTGTCAATCTCTCAGTTGGGCATAATGCGGATGTATTTTATGAGCCAGACAATCTTCCACCAAGCTCTTTATTGAAGAGTTTTATTGAAGATTCTGCATATAGTTTGTGTGCTCTCTGGTTTTTGTTTAGTGTTGCTTAAAGTTTTCAGGAGTTGCAAGGCCGAGAAAAATGATGTCTGAGTGCAGCTCTATTGGAGCATGCGAAGGAACTTTGGATAGTTGGATGCCATTAAGCGTATATCCTTCACCACTAGCTGGGAGCAGTTATGTTACATCACCTAATTTACTAAGCAAAGTGAACAATTAAGGCCAGGTATACATGGTTCAAACCAGGTATGAGCAGGCTGAATGTACCAAGGTTAAGGCCAGGTATACATGGTTCAAACCAGGTATGAGCAGGCTGAATGTACCAAGTTGATCGATCGATCAGTTTGGGGACAATCATCATGTCGTGTTTTACTTCCGATTATCATCAGCGACTGCTATAGCCACTAGCAATAATCACTGTCTTCTCCTGCCAGGAGAAAAGAATGGCCCAGCAAGAGGGATTCCCTTGCATCAACACTGTGTTTATGCGAGAATCTAGCAAATTTCTTTCCTCAAACCCATGGTTGAAGGAAAGAAATTAGATCCATGTATGGCCAGCCACACTTTCTCTATTAATGTAAATATATTCTTTTAGGCGGACTTCATATCCATGTATCTGTTTTAATCTGTTTTATATTGCTTTGGGTTGGCTCATTGTCATGCTATTCTTGTCAAAGGTTGTTGATCTTGTGTCCTCTACCTAGCTGCTACAAATAAGCATGCCATACCATCAGGGAGGAGTGTGATTGGCTCCAAATTTATTCTGCAGCAGGACAACCCCAAAAATGCAGCCAATGTCATGAAGAAGAATTATCTTCAGCAAAAAGAAGAACAAGGAATCCTGGAAGTGATGGTTTGGCCCCCACAAAGACCTGATCTCAACATCATCATATCTGTTTGGGATTACATGAAGAGACAGAAGGATTTCAGGCAGCCTACATCCACAGAAGATATGTGGTTATTTCTGCAAGATGTTTAGAACAATCTACCTGGAAGAATTCATGCTGGTTTGAAGTCAAATGGGTAGTCACACCAAATATTGATTTAAATTCTGGTTATTCTCCTGTTTTCTCACTTTTCATTGTGTACATTGATAAAATTAAGCAGTTAAAATATATATTTTGGAAAGAATTCCTACTTTACAGCATTTCTTCACACTTACCTAAAACTTTTGCACAGTTCTGTATATATCTTTTATCTTTATGTTTTCAAGTCTTTAACCACTTTCAGCCCTGGAAGGATTTACCCCCTTCCTGACCAGAGTACTTTTTGCGTTTCGGCACTGCGTCACATTAATTGACAATTGCACAGTCGTGCGACGTGGCTCCCAAACAAAATTGACGTCCTTTTTTCCCACAAATAGAGACTTCTTGGTGGTATTTGATCACCCCTACGGTTTTTATTTTTGTACGCTATAAACAAAAAAAGAGCGACAATTTTGAAAAAAAAACATTATTTTTTACATTTTGCTATAATAAATATCCCCCAAAAATATATAAAAAAACATATTTTTTCCTCAGTTTAGGCCAATACATATTCCTCTACATATTTTTGGTAAAAAAAAATGCAATAAGCGATTATTGATTGGTTTGCGCAAACGTTATACCGTTTACAAAATAGGGGATAGTTTACATTAGCATCTCCCCATTCTTCCTCCCCGTGAGGCGATTGAGTCCACGGGACCAGTGACCCGGCTCACGAAGCAGGCCGCCTCTTAAAGGTCCATTTACAGGTACGTTACAGGTACGTTAGTTTGCCTGTACGAGCCCTTCTGCCAACGTATATTGGGTATATTGGCGTGATGCGGTCGGCAAGTGGTTAAAGAAAAAAGCGCAGATGTGTACTATACATATGCCAATGCATAAAGATTATTGAGACCAGTAGTAGTAGATGATTTCTTTGATACTTCAAGCCTTTATTAGTATAGTGCTTTCTTAAGATATAATAAATTGGACTTATCAACAATAGGATTAGTCAGCAATATTTATTAATGCTAAAGCATTTATGGCATTATGACACTTGGATGGAATTCCCATATTTACATGTTACAGCTGTCTAAATGGAGACATGCAGTATGGAGAGCCCAGCTGACAGACATCTGTGAGACTAGTTTGTGGCTTCTTGGAGGAGTTAAGTGATGATATGTCTCTCATCTGATGTTGGAGTGAAGTAGCAGAAGCACGACAATGAGAGTAAATCTTTGCTCTCCCTTTCTGTAACCATGTTCTTGAAAGAAAACTCATAACAACATGCAAATCAATGGGGCCCTGGTTGGGTCAGAGTGACTGGGTTAGAATGCCTCTCTGTCCAAATCCTATTGTTTAAACTAAAAAAACCTGATATGCAAAAAACAGAAACCATGATTTATGATTCATGGAAGGACAAGCAGACTATGAATATTGCACACTTTATTATTTTTTTAAATTTTTTTGATGCTGCCTGCCCTTATCCCTGGCCAGGGGATTTTCCCCTCCACTGGCTGCTGTCTTCCTTTCTCTTCCCCTTGTGTTGTGGAAGGGCAGACAACCTATGATCAAAGGTGTGGTGTACATACTGAAGCTCTGGCCTGTGGGTGTCACTATTTACAGTTGTTACACGTATCACACTTTTTATATTTTGTACAAGTTAGTTTTAGTTCCTGTTCCTGGCATGATAAACTTGAGGCTGCATATGTTGGATGCCTGACTTTAATAATAAAGCACTTTATAACAGGGCCATCTTAATAGCATCATGGGCCCCTACAAGCCTGCCCAATTTACACACCTACTCCTAAGAATTAAAGTACTATTTTCTACTTTCTGCTATGAAACATATAAAATTCGAAAAATGTAAATCATGTCTTCATAAATATAGGCCAAATATATTCTGCTACACGTCTTTGGTATAAAAAAGAGCTGTACGCTCTAAGCCCCCCTCCCACCTGTACACTCTAAGCCCCCCTCACACCTGTATACTCTAAGCCCCCCTCACCCCTGTACACTTTCAGCCCCCTCACCCCTGTACACTTTCAGCCCCCTCACAGCTGTATGCTCTCAGCCCCCCTCATACCTGTATGCTCGCAGCCCACTCATACCTGTACGCTCGCAGCCCCCTCACACCTGTACGCTTGCAGCCCCCCTCACACCTGTATGCTCACAGCCCCCTCCCACCTGTACGCTCCCAGCCCCCCTCATACCTGTATGCTCTCATCCCCCCTCATACCTGTATGCTCGCAGCCCCCCTCACACCTGTACGCTTGCAGCCCCCCTTACACCTGTATGCTCGCAGCCCCCTCACACCTGTACGCTCTCAGCCCCCCCACACCTGTACACTCTCGGCCCCCTCACACCTGTACACTCTCAGCCCCCCATGCCTGTATGGTCTCTCACACACACACACATGTACCTAGGCACACAGACACACACACATACACAGAAACACACACACACATGTACACAGGCACACACGCATGTACACAGATACACACACACATGTACACAAATGCACACACACATGAAAACAGATACACACACATGGCAACAGGCACACACACACACACACACACACACACACACACACACACACACGTACACATACACACTTATATACACAGGCACACACATGTACACAGATGCGCACAGACACACACCCCCCCCCCCCCCAACTTGTAGAGCAGCCCTTACTTGTTAGGTGGTGTTCCTTGTCCCAGTTCTTGTGCAGGACACATGAGGGGTGCACATGCAGGAATTTACCTGAGGGGCAGCAAAGAGCCTGATGTCAGCTCAATGACACTCACACACAATCCGAAAGTCCTTCTAGACACTCAGGCCCCTTACTAGTTTATGGGCTCTGTACCCCCCTGATGGTGGCCCTGCCCACAGGACTGCCTGTGTCCACTAAGCCTGACTCCCTTGTCCCAATCCTACTTCTATTTGTCTAGCTCTGATGGGGCTCCAGGTGAACCTGAGGACCCTGGGCAGTGCCCAGTGGTGCCCGCTCAGTAAGACGGCCCTGCTCTATAACTCCTCTGCTTTCCAGACTACAGGACACCAGACTACAGGTCATAACAAGACTGGTGACAAGGATGTATTTTCTATCTCTACAGCAGCTTACACCTTTTCTTCTTAACCACGGTGAGCTTGTAATGCCTTTTGCTGCTTGGATTTGTATGTTTATGGATTACATACATACTTCTAATCACAAGGAATTATGTACAGCTAAAAAACCATGATAACACTTATGATACAGCTCTTGCTGAATCAAAGAACTTATCGATTAAAAATTGTATACTGCACTGATTTTCGCCCTCCTTCTTTCTTCTATTTTTCTTTTGAGACATCCCTTATCTCTTGAGAAGCAGCAGCTAGCAGGGGGACATTGAATTGTCCTTCAGTCTGCACCTGATCAGTGATTTACTTTGAAGGGGATATAATCTTTCCTTTGGGACTTGTGTTTTTTTATGTGCTGATGTCTTTGTGTATATTAGTACACATATAGCAGTATTCTGAAGTTTATGACATTTCTAATGTACTTTCAATGAATACAAAGCATTCTCCAATTGGGCAGAGGCAGGACAGTGACATCATGATCTACACCTACATCTATTTACTGAAAAAAATGACAAGGCTTTCTGTGAAAAGTGGTAGTGTTGAGTGGGCAACCCACTTTTGTTACTATTCAGAAAAACTGCTGTTTAGCACTGGGCCCAGAATTCCTCTGTTGTAACTGTAGTAGCATTACCTACTAAAGTGATTTGTTGCTTACACAGGGATTGGTCAGGTATAAGATAAGAACACTTACAACTATGCTATAAAACTCATACCTACATTTTAGTCTTATGACTCTATTCCAGATAATCTTTTGGGCACTATAACTATTACAACTGTTTCTACTAACAAGGTCTACTCCATTATCCTAATGCATGATACAGAATCTGCTGTCTCAGTAGTACCCGAGGAAATCTATTATTAGTACTTCAAATATAAATTAC
The DNA here is from genome assembly GCF_037356315.1 of Lithobates pipiens. Lineage (NCBI taxonomy): Eukaryota > Metazoa > Chordata > Amphibia > Anura > Ranidae > Lithobates > Lithobates pipiens. Next base: position 150,604,623 of record NW_027507686.1, on the reverse strand, counting down.
TTACTGTGCCCTTTTTGGGACTGGCTAGTTATCTTGGAGACTCTATTCCATTGCTTGAGTACCAGTTAGTGACTGAAAACTTTCAATCAAGGAAACTAAAAGTTATGTGCTGAAAGCCCAAACCAAGAGTTCACAATAAACAAAAATGAATGAAGTAGCAACAAAGTAGTGAGGGGAAGATCAAACAACCTTTGAGAGAGGGAAAACAGGTGTGGGATGGATCCCGATCGGGAAGTAGCACAGGGAAACAAAGATCTGCATCTCCTGTTGAAATCAGATCCAGGGGAGATCCAAAAGGTTTCAAGAGAACAAAGGTGTCAAGGTGCTGTATCAATAAAAAGTGTCAGAATTTATTGTACAATATTCAAACTTCAAACAGTATATATTCAAACTTACATTTAGGCAAACAGAGAGCAGCACCGAGGTAGAGGTTGGTAATCAATAGCACAGCAACACAGACCAAGAGAGGGCTCGATGAGCTGGATGATGGTGGGCCATGCCTGCCAGAATAGGACCACAAACAAAGGGCAAATTTACTGTCCTTCAGACTTTAGAGGGGCGGGACAGTGGCCAATGGGTGTAGAAAATGCCTCAGCATCAGTGGGAGTAAACAATGCCTTTTTATTGGTTCTAGTGGGAGGAATAATGTTCCTTTGTATTTAAGGGAGGAATAGCGCCTCATCATTGGTGTTAGTGGGAGGAGTGCCCCATCATTGGTTTCAGTGGGAGTAATGGTGCTCCATCATTGGTGTCAGTTACAAGAATAGTGCCCCAACATTTGTATCTGTGGGGGGGGGGGTGGTGCCCCATCATTGGTGTTAGTGGAAAGAATGGTCCCTCATCATTGGTGTTGGTGGGAGGAATGGGACCCTATCATTTCTGTCTGTTGAAGGACTGGTGGCCCATCATTGGTATCAGTGGGAGGAATATTGCTCCACGATTGGTGTCTGTTAGAGAAATGGTGCCTCATCGTTGGTGTCAGTGGATGGAATGGTGCCCCAAGGGCTAAATAAAGCCAAGCAAAAAGCCACATTTTTAAGACCACCAATTTAGCTTCAACACCCAGTTGTTTCTAAAGACTGATGTTTTCAATCCTCAAACAGTAATGTACAGTGCTATCCAGATGACATACAGTAAATGTATACCTACAATTAGAGGACATTCCATAGCTCCCAACTTCCACTATTTATACTACCCCCCTTCTCAATAGAATATGCTTAATAATACTTATATTCACTAAATAATCACTGTGCCCCCATATTATCCAAAATATACTTCCTGACGATGCTCAAATGCGAAACACGTAGGAGTTGTAGGAGACATACGGTCCTTGAATATAAGCCAGGGACAGGTCGGTCCAGTGGAGGGAGATTAACACCACCTGCGGAACATCAGTGGCTTGCCCGATTTTAGAACGGTTTTCTCATTGCTGGAAAGGCTTGGTGTCGGCCAATAGACACATTGAAATGTGAGTGCAATACGTTTTTTATTGATTTTTCCATTAAAGTTAAAACGATTTTACACTATATTGGTTCCATTAAATTTTGTATGAATATATGGACGTTGAGGAATTGCTAACGGGAGGAATGCGTTGTGGATTGGTTATCCGTTGAATGAACCGAAGGCTTACTGATTGGGGACATCTGGTGAGTGGCCATTCTGCTTGGTGACGGTGGCACAGTTTTGGTTATTTTAGTTGACACAAGTGGACTTTTGATTAGAAGATGATTGGTGATTAAGACGGCACAGTTGGAGCAATCGAATTAAAATATCGCACAATAAGGAAACTATATTTTTTGCAATTATAAATTAATGTCTTGTGTATATATTTTGGATAATATGGGGGCACAGTGATTATTTAGTGAATATAAGTATTATTAAGCATATTCTATTGAGAAGGGGGTAGTATAAATAGTGAGTGGGAGGCGCAATCCCCTAAAGATATACATATACATCATCCACTTACCCTGGTTTTTCTGGGGGGGGGGGCTAAGACTGGGATTGCAGCGGACCCTCAAGTACAGGAGGGAGGTTGAGCGCCGGTAAAACTTGGTATTTTTGGATTTCATAGCTCCCAACTGTCCCTGATTTCGAGGGACTGTCCCTGATTTAGAGAAATGTCCTTTTGTCCCTCTTGCCTCCTCATTTGTCCCTAATTTTGGTCTGATCCATATAGTTGTATATGCAATTAACGTTTTATCTCTCAAAAAGTGTTTCCCAGTGCTAAACCTTTCATCTAAATTCTAAATTGCTGCATTTGCAAATGTTAAAAGCCAACATAAAGAATAGAAGTGGCAAAAAAAGTCCTTGTGGATTTAATTAACCTTTATTGGGTTAATTCTCCTTTAAGGGGGTGTGTCATTGAAGCCAATGGTAGCAGAATGTTAAAAAACAGTAATGGTCTTCTTCTATGCTAAAAGGTAAGGAATTTCACACAAATGGCCTAGGGTGTGGGCCTTGGGGACAATTTTGAAACATTAAAACTCCCAAAAAATTTAACCACTTGACCTCCTGAAAGTTTTACCCCCTTCATGACCAGAGCATTTTATGCTGTTCAGTACTGTGCTACTTTAACTGGCAATTGCTCAGTCATGCAACACTGTACGCAAATTACATTTTTTATAATTTTTTTCACCCAAATAGTGTTTTCTTTTGATGGTATTTAATCACCACTTTTTTTTTTCATTTTGTGTTATATAAACAATATAAAGAACAAAAACTTTTGAATTTTTTTTTTAATAAATAATCTTTCTTGATAAATTCAGGTCAAAATGTATTTTACTACATAACCCATAGTCTGTGTGAAAGTTATAGAGTCTACAAACTATGGTATATATTTGAAAATTGATCAGTCCTGATGTACTGACAGATTATCTAATTTCTCAAGGCCCCTAAATTGCCAGGACTGTACAAATACTCCCCAAATTACACTTTTGGAAAATAGAAAGTCCTGAGTATTTAACCACTTCCCGACCAGTGCACGACGATGTACGTCGACAGAATGGCACGGGCAGGCATATTGGCGTACAGGTACGTCCAATATTCAATGCCGCCCTGCCATCGGGAGCGCGCCGCCGGCAGCGCGCTTCCGCGCTGGTCAGGGACCCCCGTGAGTCCGGTCGTGGGACCCGCGGACTCGATCGCCGCGGGCATCCCCACGATCGTCTCACGGAGCGGCGGAATGGAGGAAATGCCGTGTAAACAGCATTTCTCCATTCTGCCTAGCAACTAGTGACGCTGATCTCTGCTCCATGTGATTGGAGCAGAGATCAGTGTTCACTAAATGAAAGCCCAACCCCCCCACAGTTAGTAACACACCCCTAGGAACACTTAACCCCTACACTGCCACCCACTGGTTAACCCCTTCACTGCCAGTGTCATTTACACAGGAATCACTGCATTTATATAGCAGTGATTACTGTATAAATGACAATGGTCCCAAAAAATGTGTCAAAAATGTCCGATGTGTCCGCCATAATGTCACAGTCACAATAAAAATCGCTGATCGCCGCCATTACTAGTAAAATAAAAATAATAAAAAATTATTAATAAAAATGCTATAAAATGATCCCTATTTTGTAAACGCTATAACTTTTGCGCAAACCAATCAATAATTGCTTATTGCGATTTTTTTTACCAAAAATATGTAGAAGAATACGTATCGGCCTAAACTGAGGGAAAAAATGTTTTTTTATATATTTTTGGGGGATATTTATTATAACAAAAAGTAAAAAATAATGCGTTTTTTTCAAAATTGTCGCTCTATTTTTGTTTATAGCGCAAAAAATAAAAACCGCAGGGGTGATCAAATACCACCAAAAGAAAGCTCTATTTGTGGGAAAAAATGACGTCAATTTTGTTTGGGAGCCACGTCGCACGACCGCGCAATTGTCAGTTAAAGCGACGCAGTGTCGAATCGCAAAAAGTGGTCTGGTCTTTGACCAGCAAAATGGTCTGGTCTGCAAGTGGTTAACAAGAGGCCTGGCAAGTTTTTAGAAGTTGTATTTTTTTGGCCCAGTTTTTGGGAAAATGAAGAAATTAAATAAAATGTGTTTTTTTCCCACAATTTCTTGTTTTGTTTTTTGTTTTTATTCTGTCACCAGTGCAGTACTGTGTCACTATATGTCCAGTGTGGTGGTGATCAGGGATACTGACTGGTGACATTATGTAAAAAATAAATAAATAACGCTTTATAAAAATTTTCAACATTTGTTTTTTGTTTTTGTTTTTTGAATGTGCTCTGTTTTTACCTTTTTTCTTCATGTGTCATTTTTTTTTTTTACATACTCTCATCAGAGTCATTTAGTGTCACCAGTGTCAGAGCATGCACCTCCCAAATCTGATAACTACCTGGTTCAGAAGGGGATGGAGAGGATATCATCTTCAAAATTGAAACTTAAATATACTATGAGAGCAGATGTGCTACATATCTTGTATGCCCAGTTATCAATAGAGTTTAGAATCTTCAGAAAAAGGAGACAAGTGTATGGGGGTTCTATGACTATGCATAGCATTCACAGCCCCCTCATTTCTTGAGTTCCTTTACTACATTTATTTGCACACATCCACAAGTGGTTAAATCAAGGACATAATAAAAAGTACTGTATATACAAATGTGTGAATGTCATGCTACAAATAGCTTGCAATGTGGCTCCTGATTGCCTTTTATCATATTGCTATAATAAATGAACTGATGCATGCGACAAATGTGCAGTTGATCACATGCGTTCTTGATTCAAGCACACCTGACAGCAGGAGCTACACATAAAGCTGATTCACAGATTAACTTAGATCACAAGCCGTGTTCTTTAACATCTGACATCAAGACAGAAGCATACCATATGCTGACAACTAGTATCTCCGCCGTTAGCTAATTAAATCTGTGGAGTGTACAATATGATAAGCAGTAAGTGTTTTCAGCAGATTACATTGTTTTCCACAAAGCACTACTGAATGGATAATGATTTGGATGCATGTTGCTGTTACTTATATAGGGGTTTGTTGAAATATTGTTATATATTATTTATGCTTGACTGTACATTTATTAGTTAAGGACTGAAAACTTTTTCACTTAAATTTTTTTTAGGATACTATGAATGCAAGGATACTTGAATCCATTGAATTTCTCTTCCTTTTAGAGGAAAAGGGGGTGGAGGGAGGGAATGAAGCAAGCAAGGAAAAAAGGAAGACGATACAAAGAATGTAGTGAATCGGGACAGCAGTATATGCTCTGGTGCCTCGGTACACTGTTTCCTAAGTTCACTAAATCTTCCTTTTTTTTTTTTTGCCAATACAGTATGTATAATATTTTCTTTTCTTTTAAGGGACCATACATTTAGAGCTTTCTTTTGACAATGCAAGCTACAATGATAGCTCCATAAAACGTAACACATTTTTTAAAATTGAAATAAAAGGCAGGATCCCAATTCTTCTTTCTTCAAGTTTGTAAAGTATGTCTCATTCATGGGTGTCCGCAGAACTTTTTTTCGGGGGGGGGGGGGGGGGGGTATAATGTTATGAACACCCATGCCTGTGGCCTTAATCAGGTGCTTAAAAAAATGACCCCCGCTGCTGTAATTCAGACTCCCTGTCACAACAGATATGTATTGCAATACAAAAAGATATACATTACATTCTCTAGGATATATAAATTATATGGGCATGAACTGGTCTGGTTCACCTGGCCAGAGTAGTAACTTCTAATACATAGTAAAGAAGACATGAATTATCTCATTAACATAATACACTAAAGTAAAGAGACCTATCTTTCCAGCAAATTAGCAATAAATAAATCAAAATGCTCTTCCTCCTGGGAGTCCTGGCTGCTCCTAACTGCTGTTCCTCATGTTTGCTATGTTGCCTAGGCACAGGTGGGTAGCATATCACTAGATGGCTTGCACTTGAGTGGGTGATGGCAGTGTCGGCCCGGAATCTCCATAGTGGCAAACTGCCAGCATATCACTCTGCGTCTCGCACTCAGTGTGCGGATCCATCTACACAACACGAGACACACCTACACACTACACAGGCAGCCAATCACTGAGGAGGAGTGCGGAAAGGCTGAGCTGCAGATCGCAGGACACTGGACAGTGTCAGCGTCAGGACAGAGCAGAGAGAGCAGCCAGCACAGTAGCAGACCTAGGAAAAAAAGTCAGCGGTGGCCGCGATTCGGCCGCGGCGGACATCTCAACACAACACACAGACACAGTGCAACTGCACTGATGATTCCGGGGGGGTCAATTGCACCCCCTTGCTCCTATTTGCGGATGCCCATGGTCACGTTCCTAGTGATGGGAATACTATCCATTATCTGTCAGACGTGTCCATCAAATTATACTCACAGAGTCATCTAGTTGTAAGACTGTAATGTCATGAAATCACACGAGGGGCAGCAGCAAGACTTTACAGCTGTAAGCTGCATGGAGCAGCCAGCAATCAAGTAATTTGTATTTCTACCAATCCATTCTTGAGATTTACACTGCTCGCTCTGTCACACAATACTTCTAAGTAGATAAGAACAATCACAGTTCAGGAACACTGGACCCTTAACCTTCTGATTGCACAGAGAAAGAGCAGCAGCAGACTTATGAGGCCTTCCTACTCATCAGCATGTTCTTGGTCATTTGCATGCAGTACACTTGATTGGAAGCCTATCCTGCCCTTTCCTCTCCCAGTCTGGAATACTTCTTCAAAGGGGTGGATACTATGTTAAACTTAGAATCAAAACTGGTTTTATTGAAAAAAAAAAAAATCTAATAATGATGATTTATTGATGAAGAAGTAGTATAATTAGTGTCTTTTATACCTGCCTAGCTTTATTTTTCTTCATCACGTTCATGCTGCTCATTTTTAAAATCTTTATATACAGAATTTCAACATATTTTGCTGTTTCTCTCTCTTCCTGTCCCTGTGACATGAAGTGGGGTGTTTGGAAGCTACAGGTACAAGAAGGCATAGACAGATATAGAAATATTGTCAGAAGTTCTTGACCATCGTATAATAGATGTGCTACTTTCCCATTACTGTAACCAATATACCTTAACCACTGCTACGTCCCCATAACCCCCCAGAAAATGAGACCACACCAATCTGGAGTAAATAATGGCCTTAGCAGCCAATTAACTTTATTATTAAATATTCAAATAAATTAACATCAATTAACATAACTGTATAAACCTGTAATATCAGTTAACTCCTCCCGTTGGTCTTTGCAGGAACAAACCCACCACTCTAACCACCATCTCCATTCCGGCACTGCGGTACCTTAAAACTATAATAGGCCTCCAGCTGACCTGCTGGCTCGGAGACACAAACCACTGACCGCAGTGCACCCGGTAACCACCTTCCAGCTAAACCACCGTTAGCTGGACCACCACCCACGGGCCCCATACCACCGATGGGTCCCGCACTCTTCCATAGCTGGGGTTTAACCTTCACCCGCAAAGACCAACACCACGCCACTGCCATGACATCCTGTGTTCTGAAATGCAAATTATAAAGATTAATAGCAACAACAAACCCCCCAAAGATCAGGGAGGGAGGATGGGAAGCTCGCTCCTTGTGGCCAGAATGAACGGCAGAGAAAACCACTCCCCCCTCTAGCTGCCTACTGCTCCGCCCTCTCCAGCCCTGTTCCAATCTCGTCCTTTCTGTAAATAAAATCCTGTCTCTTCACCCACTAATTAACTCCGTCATGCCCGCCATGCACTTAGTATTTTTTTTTACTTTTGCTCCGGGCTCTCTAAATCTTTTCCCAATCTACTTTTTTGCCTCTGTCCCTGCTGCAAAGATTTGCTATTACTTCTTGCCCTAATATAGATTTACCAAAAGGGATGGCAATAAATTACCAACATAGGCTCCGACCCTTCCACACTCTTTACAATCCAATCAAGAAGAAAAATATGGCTCAAGCTTGGCTTAAATGTGTATGTAAACTCTTTTTGTAAAATTGTACCTACAAGTAAGCCTATAATAAGGCTTACCTGTAGCTATTTTGAATATCTCCTAAACTTGCACTGATTAGGAGATATTCATACTGCATGCAGCTGCTGATGTCACCAGTGCATGCACTCTGACTCAGTGACTGCTGCAACCATAACCCCAGTATTCCACTTCCAGTATTCCACTTCTTTTGCCTATGGCCTGGTCGGCAAGTAGTTCTCCCTAATTAGCTTGTAACTCCTTCCTTTCCTTCTAGTTTTATATGTATACTTTGTTCTGCTGTTTTTTCCTTATACATAAATGTAATTTGTTAAAGTTAAAATGTATACTACTTTTATACAAAACATGCAGGAAAAAAAACAAAAAAATAACTTTATGAGAAAAATAGGAAAACACACATATTGAGAGTCAGAAGGCCACCTGGGGGAGCAATACCATGCCGGTGGTGCCCCTTGATCATAGTTGAACTTCTAGTGGCGCTATGTGCATGCACGGCCTACAGTATCTCACAGAAGTGAATACACCATTCACATTTTTGTAAATATTTTATTATATCTTTTCATGTGACAACACTGAAGAAATGACATTTTGCTACAATGTAAAGTAGTGAGTGTACAGCTTATATAACAGTATGAATTTTCTGTTCCCTCAAAATAACTCAACATACAGCCATTAATGTCTAAACTACTGACAACAAAAGTGAGTACACCCCTAAGTGAAAATGTCCAAACTAGGCCCAAAGTGTCAATATTTTACATAGTTAGTAAGGTTGAATAAAGACACCAGTCCATCCAGTTCAACCTGAGTGAGTGTCTACAATTGTTCCTATCCCTGTACATTGCACACTCACATCGGTCCCTACCCTCAAGGAGCCCACATTCCAAGGTCCTCATTCATATACTAGGGACAATTTGGGACAGAAGCCAATTAACCTACATGCATGTCTTTGGAGTGTGGGAGGAAACTGGAGTACCTGGAGGAAACGCACACACAGGCACAGGGAGAACATGCAAACTCCAGGCAGGTAGTGTCATGGTTGGTATTCAAACCAGCGACCCTTTTTACTGCTAGATGAGAGTGCTAACCACTACACCACCGTGCCGCCATTTTGTGTGACCAACATTATTTTCCAGCACTGCCTTTACCCTCTTGGGCATGGAGTTCACCAGAGATTCACAGATTGCCACTGGAGTCCTCTTCCACTCCTCCATGATGACATCTCAGAGCTGGTGAATGTTAGAGACCTTATACTCCTCCACCTTCCGTTTGGTCTGGAGACATGCTTGGCCAGTCCATCACCTTTACCCTCAAATTCTTTAGCAAGGCAGTGGTTGTCATGGAGGTATGTTTGGGGTCATTATCATGTTGGAATACTGCCCTGCGGCCCAGTCTCCAAAGGGAAGAGATCATGCTCTGCTTCAGTATGTCACAATACATGTTGGCATTCATGGTTCCCTCAATGAACTGTAGCTTGCCAATGCCGACAGCACTCATACAGCCCCAGACCATGACACTCCCACCACCATGCTTGACTGTAGACAAGACACACTTGTCTTTGTACTCCTCACCTGGTTGCCACCACACACACTTGACACTATTTGAACCAAATAAGTTTATCTTGATCTCATAAGACCACAGGACATGGTTTCAGTAATCCATGTCCTCAGTCTGCTTGTCTTCACCAAACTGTTTGTGGGCGTTCTTGTACATCATCTTTAGAAGAGGCTTCCTTCTGGAACAACATCCATGCAGACCAATTTGATGCAATGTGCGGCTTATGGTCTAAACACTGACAGGATGACTCCCCACCCCTTCAACCTCTGCAGCAATGCTGGCAGCACTCATACGTCTATTTCCCAAAGACAATCTCTGGATATGATGATGAGCATGTGCACATAACTTCTTTGGTCAACCATGGTGAGGCTTGTTCTGAGTGGAACCTGTCCTGTTAAACCGCTGTATGGTATTGGCCACCAAGTTGCAGCTCAGTTTCACAGTTCTTGGTAATCTTCTTATTGCCTAGGCCATCTTAATGTAGAGCAACAATTCTTTTTTTCAGATCCTTAGAGAGTTCTTTGCCATGAGGTGCCATGTGAAACTTCCAGTGACTAGTATGAGAGAGTGAGAGTGATAATACCAAATTTAACACATCTGCTTCCCATTCACACCTGAGATCTTGTAACACTAACAAGTCACATGACAACAGGGAGGGAAAATGGAAAATTCCCAATTTGGACATTTTTACTTAGGGGTGTACTCACTTTTGTTGCCAGTGGTTTAGACATTAATGGCTGTGTGTTGAGCTATTTTGAGGGGACAACAAATTTACACTGTTATACAAGCTGTACACTCACTACTTTACATTGTAGCAAAGTGCAATTTCTTCTTGTCACATGAAAAGCTATAATAAAATATTTACAAAAATGTGAGGGGTGTACTCACTTCTGTGAGATACTGTAATCCCATGTACATGTGATGTCATGACGTCACGCAAATGTGACAGAGGAGACTGTAATGCCGGAGCTTCGGCTTTCAGGAACATTGAGGGAGCCAAGCGGCGGCCGCAATTATGGTGGCCTGGATGAGGAGGGGGAGAGAAATGGGTGACACCTGTGACCAATTGGTTTAGACATTACTTAAGCACAGAACATCCTGTGGGTCTTGAGGTGATCCCAGGAAAGCTTTTGAGACACCCATACACAGAAAGAATTGGAGTTAAATGTAAGTACTAATTTTGGAATACCAGACTAGCCTTCCTACTTTCTTATATTGTACCATTACACATTGCATAATTGCTTATTATTATGTATATACGACTTCCTTTAATAAAAAAAAAAAAAAAAAAAAACCTCTGTGCATTACCATCTGGGCTACACACCAATGCTAGCATTGCATCATAACTACAATCACTGGTCACAAACAACTTAATTCATCAGTCAAGATATTTGTATTTTTCTTTTTGACTCAATCACTTTTCATTTTTTGTTCACTTTTAACGTTTTTTACACTGTGGCTTATGCAGTTTTTTCTCTTTGTTTTCCTTATACACATGACTCCTGTCACTACCCTACTAATACATTCTTTCAATACGCTCACCCACAAACACATAATATACATGTTTTAATATAGAGCACATACTCTCTTTATATGGTTGATCTTTCACCCACACATGCATCACATTATATTGTCACCTTTATTTTAATCCTTATATTGGATTTATTATTCACTTTTAAAGATACTTTAACTACACATAACTTTCACGTATATTATTTTTTACTCAGCACACACCTTATTGTGTGACACATTAACCATAAGCTCTTTAGTTATAGTAAACATCAATATATTTTGCAATATAGCTGTTCAGGTCAATATGTTTAATCTAAATAATTAATATGAATGGGGATTAACTAGTCTGATGTCAAAATAGTGCTGAAAAACAACATAATTCCTTCATACAATTTCAATTAACCTACTTACCCTGAGAAAAAATTAGTGCCAATAGATAAAAGTTCATAAGAAAGAGGGGGGTGTTACTTATATCCTATCTAATAGAGAAAGAGTGTTTTTTAGGCTGTTTGGGACTTTAACGGTGCCGTACAAAGGCTTAACATAACCAATATGTTATAAAAGTATTTTATTATACACACACCTTTTTAAAACCATACAAAAACATCTTAACTACTTAAGCCCCGGACCAATTTGCAGCCAAAGGACCAGGCCCCTTTTTGTGATTCGGCACTGCATCGCTTTAACTGACAATTACGCGGTCGTGCGATGTGGCTCCCAAACAAAATTGGCGTCCTTTTTTTTCCATAAATAGAGCATTCTTTTGGTGGTATTTGATCACCTATGTGGTTTTTATTTTTTGCGCTATAAACAAAAATAGAGCGACAATTTTGAAAAAAATTCTATATCTTTTACTTTTTGCTAAAATAAATATCCCCAAAAAATATATAAAACATTTTTTTTTCCTCAGTTTAGGCCGATACGTATTCTTCTACATATTTTTGGTAAAAAAATCGCAATTAGCGACTATTAGCAATTAGCGATTATTGATTGGTTTGCGCAAAAGTTATAGCGTTTACAAGTTTAAAGGGATAGCTTTATAGTATTTTTATCAATATTTTTTTTTTTTACTAGTAATGGCGGCGATCAGCAATTTTTATTGTGACTGCTACATTATGGCTGACATATCGGACATTTTTGACACATTTTTGGGACCATTGTCATCTATACAGCAATCAGTGCTATTTAAATGCCCTGATTCATGTGTAAATTACACTGGCAGTAAAGGAGTTAACCACTAGGGGGCGGGGAGGGGTTAAGTGTGACGTGTGTGTGTTTTTTTTACTATTGGGTTGGCTTGGCATGTGACATCACTGACCATCTTTCCCTATAACAGGGAACATACGATTGGTGACAGCCACACTAGGAAGCACGGGGAGCTCTGTGAGCTCAGCTCTGTGACCCAATCATGGCACCAGTGGCGATCAGGTCCGCGGGGCCCACGGCCATGGTCACGAAGCTCAGGACCGGGTCACGAGCTCGACGCCGGCAGCACGCGCATGGCCCACGGCTGTGCACTTAAAGAGCAACATACCTGTACGTTGATGTGCCCAGTCATGCCATTCTGCCGACGTAAATGTGAAGGAGGCAGTCTTTAAGCGATTAAAGAAAAATATACCAAAGGGCATATCTTGCACATTCAGCTCTATACAGTTACAGATGGGTTTACCAGCAGGGGATGATAATCCCCCAAATCATATCCCATCTATTGAATACTTATTAATGCTCTACATATTTTGTGGGGAACACCTCCACTTTTTAAGGAGCTTGTAGTACAGTATTTATAGGGCAAACATTGCATTTTTTATTGCTACAAATAAGATCCTGCAGCCTATTACTGCAATTAAGGAAACATTTCACTGTCATTGGGTCTGTGAGGGGGTCCATCCGAGGTGACTCATACCTGCAACTACGGTGCGTTATAAAACATATTGCCATACATGGCTGAGCATGTTTGCTCAGACTCCATTATTTAAGTCTTTATCCATGTTTCCTATTTTTGCATTCTTCTCTACAAGGTGGAGGGATCTGTACCCCTTGGTGTGGGATTCCCATACTTGCTGGGGCAGACTTGTTCCCCTTTTGGGCTCTGTGTGGGGTGTTGACACTCTAGGTAAGATGGTGTGCAGAAAGCTATGTCATGCATGAATTATACACAATGCTGGAATTATGTAATTAAATTTCCTTTTTTCTTCTTTCTATTGTATCATATATTAGCAATAAAAAAACATGATGTTCGCTCTATAAATACTGTACTACAAGCTCCTGAAGAAGTCTTGGTGTTCCCCGCGAAACATGTAGAGCATTAATAAGTATTCAATAGATGGGATATGATTTGGGTGATTATCATCCCCTGCTGGTAAATCCGTCTGTAACTGTATAGAGCTGAATGTCTAAGATATGCCCTTTGGTATATTTTTTTTAAGATGGTTTTGTATGGTTTTAAAAAGATGTTTGTATAATAAAATACGTTTATAACATATTGGTTATGTTTAGCCCTTGCACGATACCATTAAAGTCTAAACAGCCTCAAATCACTCTTTCTCTAACCTACTTTTTGGGTAAATATATCACAGGTGCTGCCCATCCCCTCCCTCCCTGAAGGTCCAAGTGTGTGGGTCCTTGCAAGCCTGGTTCTGGGAATAGCACATGGAGATTCCTGGATCACTGCATTTCATTTTAGAAAAAAACTCTGGTTATGGGACACAGGTTCTGAATTCCATCCTCTGAGCTGTAAATATACAATTTTTACACACACACACACACACACACACATACATATATATATTTATATATATGTATATAAATATATATGTATATATATATATATATATATATATATATATATATATATATATATATATATATATATATATATATATATATATATATATATATATATATACATACATATATATACACATATATATATATATATATATATATATATATATATATATATACATATATATATATATATATATATATATATATATATATATATATATATATATATATATATATATATATATGATAGTACATAGTACATTATGAAATGTCAGAATGTAGTTTCTCTGATATATTTCTCCAGAATATAAACCCCCCTGAAGAAGACCATGGCTGCAAGAGTCGAAATGCGTTGGAGTATTTATGTGGATGCCAATTTTGTAATGCAATAGCATAATGAATTTCCCTGTTCATTATTTGCCAGTAACAATGGAACATGTTTTACAAATATCTGTAATCTGAGCTCAAATTTTTAAATTGAATTAGTAATTTTAATTCCATTTTTGCATAAATAAAAATTTTACATTATTCCATTTTTTTGATTTATATATTTTGCTGCTAAAAAAAAAAAACCTTGGGGGGAATCATCCCATTTAACACTTTATTACAGTGAAATCCCCTTACTTTGAACCAGAGACAATTTTAGTACCATAATAAAAGAGACAGAGCCACCTTTGGAGAGCAGCATTGTTAATCTGGGTGGAGGAGAATGTTAGCTGTACTAACATATTCAAATGCACTAAACAAATTTTAGCCAAACTCCAGCTAACATTTTATAAGAAACTACAGAAAACTGTTCTTTTTCCTTTTTAGATAAAAGTTTTACATAAATAGATAAACACTGATCACTGACCCCCCCCCCCCCCCCCCCCCCCCGTGAATGGTAAGTGATTTGTTTCCATCCTCTAACTGCTACATTTGCAAGCCTACTTGTTCTGTTGAAAAACAAAAAATAGGTCTTACTGGCTCAATCACCAGGTGAAAATAAAAGACAGCAATCCTGTAAACAAGCGTAGCCTTAAATCTATGAATTGATATGCTCTAATACAATAAATGTTTGCTTTTTGGTTTATTACCACGTTAATTAATTCTTTTAATATTGCACAGTTATTCATACCATCCTTCAGCTTTGAGATAGATGTTGAAAAATCGGGAACCCTATCATGTTACCTTACCGTGGCTGCGGATTAGCATTTACAGAGGCATACCATAACTCCTAAAGTGTCACCCCTAAAGTATACTTATGTCTGGTGAAACTGCCAGGCCAGATCTTTGAACAACTAACAAGAAGACCATAGTGGAAAAGCTATATCATTTTTTTTTTTTTAAGGCAGTGTGCATTAGATAAGACCTGTAATGATTTTTACAGATGCTATATCCACAGCCACAGCACATTATTATTTTTCCTTTACCATGAAAAAGTAGATGGAATTTGTTGACTGCTGACTTTTTCCTATTAGGGGAGAAGGCGGGAACATTTTTTTAATAGAGACTCTGCTGTAAAGAAAGAAGGAAACAATAGCCAGCTGTCACAGCTAACTGATATGCACCTTTGATCAGCCAAATGAATGTTGCAGGCATTTCTTATAGGAAGGAGATTGCTTATCGATCTATATCAAAATATGCATGCTAATCCCAGACAGTAGAGAGTATTTTCAAGTGGAGTTAATAATCTGATTGTTGTCCTGTCTGCTGCAATTCACTGAGCTCCGACTTCTAATCAGTCTGAGGTTCTGCAGTCAAATGCACTTTGTGCTTTAAATTTGGATTTGTGACAGTGATTGAGGAGGCCATGTAAAGATGTTGACAAATCAAATTGTTTGTTCCAGCACTGTTTTGCCAGAGATCAAGTCCAAAGTAATAAGCTGTGAATTTGTTCATTACTTGTAGGGTAAAAAGGAATGATAAAATTCACCTGAACGATGATCAGGCAGAGCCCAGTCTGGTGTGGTACATGTGCAGCAAATGTATTGTTGGCGATCATTTTCTGAAGGTGATATGCAGGACCTGCCCAGCTACTACTTATCATACCCAAATATGCCCGTTTAAATGTAATCACTTAAAACCAAAAAAGGATAACCATTCATGGGAAAATCACCAAGTCACGGTATCTTCGGTGATTGGTGTATGCTAAAAAGAGCCTTGTCTTTTTTTCTCTAACCCAATGTGTGAAAAAAAGAAAGGGTCCTTCCTTTTCTACACTAATTTTTTTTTTAAATTAACTAGTGATATACATGTATTCATTACTATTCATAAGTTACCCCTATGCTACAAAGCTTCCATTATCACTGTACCTAAAACTGGACAGTATACAACACTCAACCATAACTTTATGAGCACCCAACTAATAATGAGTAGATCCCCCTCCAAAATAGCCCTGACCAGTTGAAGCATGGACTCCACTAGACCTCTGAAGGTAAAAGGATCATGAAAAAACCCCCCCTTATATTCATATTGTGTTTTGCAATCTAATACACAACTGCGTTTTTAAATTTACCATTTTGCTGATCAGGTAAATATACATTGTTGTAAGAAGTACGTTTGTGTTGAAATCTAAACCAGACATCGGGAAGTAACGTGGGTGTCATAAGATGGTCTGCAACTATATCTGTCTGGGTGACATAATATAATGTGACATAATGGGGGCTATTTACTAAAGGAAAATCCACTTTGCATTGAAAGTGCACTTGGAATTAAAGTTGCTGTAGATCCGAGGGGGACATATAAGGAAAATAAAAAAAAAAGCATTTTAGCTTGCACATGATTGGACGATAAAATCAGCAGAGCTTCCACTCATCTCAGATCTACCCCTTAAATTTAGAGCGACTTCACTTTCAAGTGCACTTGCAGTGCAAAGTGGATTTGCCTTTTGTAAATACCCAAAATAATTATAATGACAAAGAGTTAATGACTATGATTGGTTGAAAGTATGTTAAAAGGAAATGTGTCATTTGAATATATACCCCTTATTGGCGGAAGATGGTCAGTAACGCCTATCTTTTATAACTATTTAAAGTGGTTGTAAACCCTTACAAACCACTTTGACCTACAGGTAAGCCTAGATTAAGGCTTACCTGTAGGTCCAAGAAATATCTCCTAAACCTACACGGTTTAGGAGATATTTAGTAAAAGACAGTGACACAGGCGCACTATCGCCGTTAGCAGCATGCCGCTGCTAACGGCGATGTGCTGTTAGTGGCGGCTCCATGCACATGCACGGGGCTGACATCATCTCTGCTCCGGCGCTGTGAGTGGCCAGAGCAGAGATACCCGGAAGAAGATGGATGCTCCGGACTACAGGGGAGAGCGGTGACATCGCTGGCTCCTGTGTCAGGTAAGTGACACATAATGGGCTACTATGCAATGCATAGTAGCCCATTATGCTTTACCTTGGCAGGGAGACAAAGAGGAAGTAAACCCATCAGGGTTTACTTCCTCTTTAACACCCTGTCGGGGATAATAAAACCGATCAGTGTACTAAGCAACTTTGCTGTCTCAATTATTCATATACGCTGTTTCCTATGCATAGAGATATATTTGGGTATGAAAGCAAAGGAATCGGCTGATAAAGTAATTATAATTAGATAATAGTCAGGACTAGTGATTTAGGCTGCTTTCACACTGGGGCGAGAGCAGCGTCGGCGGTAAAGCGCCGCTATTTTTAGCGGCGCTTTACCGTCGTTTTAGCGGCGGTGTGCGGGCGCTAGCGGGGTGGTTTTAACCCCCGCTAGCGGCCGAAAAGGGGTTAAACCCGCCCGCAAAGCGCCGCTGCAGCGGCGCTTTGCCGGCGGTATTGCCGCGGTGTCCCATTGATTTCAATGGGTAGCAGCGGTATAGGAGCGGTGAATACACCGCTCCTTCACCGCTGCAAAGATGCGGCTGGCAGGACTTTTTTCACCGTCCTGCCAGCGCATCGCTCCAGTGTGAAAGCCCTCCGGCTTTCACACTGGAGTTAAAGGGGCCGGTTTTTTTCAGGCGTTACACAGGCGCTATTTATAGCGCTGTAACGCCTGAATACCGCCCCAGTGTGAAAGCAGCCTAAAGGTGATGTTGCATCTTTCAGAAGGTATTCTGTGGTTTCTGGCACCAAGCTATCAGTAGCAGATCCTTTAAATCCTGTAAATTGCAAGGTGGGGCCTTCAACAATCAGACTTATTTTTCTCACAGATACTTGGATTGAGAACTGAAACATTTGGTGACCAAGTCAACAGCTTGAATTCATTGTTGTGTTCCTGAAACCATTCTTGAATCTGTTTTGCAGTGTCACAGGGCACATTATCTTGCTGAAAGAGGCCACCGCCAACAGGGAATAGAGGGGTGTACTTGGTTGGCAACAAGGTTCAGGTAAGTGGTACGTGTCAAGTAACATCCACATGAATGGCAGGACCCAAGGTTTCCCAGCAGAACATTGCCCAAAGTATCACACTGCCTTATCCAGCTTGCCTTGATCCTATAGTGCATGCTGGTGCCATTTCTTCCCCAGGTAAGAGACGCACAGGCACCTGGCTATCCACATGATGTAAAAGAAAACATGATTCATCAGACCAAGCCATCTTCTTACATTGCTCTGTGGTCCAATCTTGATGCTCACATGCTCATTGTAGGTGCTTTGTGTGTGGGCATGGGTCAGCATGGGCCCCTTGACCGGTCTATAGTGAAGCCATACACAACAAACTGTGATGCCTATTTTTCTTCTTTCAACACATCAACTTTAGGGACCACATGTTTACCAACTGCTCAACTACTTCAGCCCCGGAAGAATTTACCCCCTTCTTGACCAGAGCACTTTTTGCGATTCGGCACTGCGTCGCTATAACTGACAATTGCTCACCTCTGTGTTTTTATTTCTTGCAATATAAACAAAAATTTTTAAAAAATTCATTATTTTTTACTTTTTGCTATAATAAATATCCCCAAAAAACATTTTTTCCTCGGTTTAGGCCGATACGTATTCTTCTTCATATTTTTGGTAAAAAAAAATGCAATAAGCGTTTATTGATTGCTTTGCATAAAAGTTATAGCGTCTACAAAAATAGGGGATAGTTTTATGGCGATTTTTATCATGACTGCAACATTATGGCGGACACATCGGACAATTTTGACACATTTTTGGGACCATTGGCATTAATACAGCGATCAATGCTAAAAAATTGCATTGATTACTGTAAAAATGTCACTGACAGTGAAGGGGTTAACTACTAGGTGGCACTATAGGGGTTAAGTGTGTCCTAGGGAGTGATTCTAACTGGGGGGGGGGCTGTGTGTGACACATCACTGATCAGCGCTCCTGATTACAGGGAGAACTGATCAGTGACAGTGTCACTAGGCAGAATGGGGAAATGCTTGTTTACATTAACATCTCCCTGTTCTTCCTCGCCGTGAGATGATCGCGGGTATCCCCACAGACATCGGGTCCATGGGATCCGCAATCAGGGTTATGGAGCTCCCGGTAGGCACGAGCTGCCTCTTAAAGGGCAACATACAGGTACGTTAATCTGCTTGTACGTGCCCTTCTGCTGCAGTATATCTGCATGAGGCAGTCTGGAAGCGGTTTATATAATCCACCGACTTTCAGAAGCCATTGTAAAGAGATAATCATTGTTAAGTTATGGCTGATCAGTGTATAGTGAGGCCTAGGAGTTCAAAGTTATTCTCCATAGAATACTAGTATAACCCCTTCTTGAGACCTTACTGCATGTGGATGAACAATAAACCTCGGATGCAATGTTATGTATAAGATATTGAGTAATAAAAACTACTTTTTTTGTATATAAAGTGGACACATTTTAATGTAAAGCTCAAAGAAGGCAGCACATATCAGATTGTAAAGTCATATATTCTCATGTAGATGTAAGAAACTGCTGTTGTAGTTTTTGACTGTGCAGTTACACTCTTTGAGCACAAATTACTCCATAGTATATGAAGCTACAGAGGTCAGTAATGGCTTATTTTAAAGTTTATTTACTTCTTGTTAAAATATGCCAGTGCTTGAATGTTCATAGACTGGCAGCTATTGTACTTCAAAGCTACCCTGATAACATTGTAGACAGTCAAAAAAGCCAGTCCTTTAAAAAAAGAAAGTACTTACCTCTCCTACTATGCCCTGTATTCATGTGGAAGTTGGTGGGAAGAACCAGTGACTGCAATGGTGGAAACACGAAAATGACAGTGCAGGAAGTGCCAGTTTCTTCACAGACTTCAACTGCTGAATGTTCTTGAAGTTATTCTTCAGAATAGCATTCTCTGATCATTATAGGAGGAAGCATCTAGATTATTTTTTCAGAGCCAGCAGTTATTTGCATGTCTAATGCATCCCAACATTGGGTAAATAGCACCCTAAAACACCCCAGTGCCCCCCCTTGTCCTAAAACTCTTACTTGCTGTCTAGAGGAAACACTGAGGACAGCACAACGATAGAATTTTGCTGACATCAGTCAAACTGGTGAAGGAAGGGAGGAGAAGGGCTTTTCCAGTGCTGTATATGTCTATGGATGCACATTGGTTGAATCAGGAACCTGATGAGAGTGGATTCATGAGTGCCTCAATAGCACTTGGCAGCTAATGGAGACACCTGCAAGCAGGGAGGAGAGGACAGCAGGCATGGGACCCCCCCCCCCCCCCCCCCCCCTATAAAAGAGGAAAGGGACTTTTTAAATGAAAAGGAATATAAATAAAAGATGAATCTGGACCTCTTCTGCTAAGATTAAAAAAAAGAGGGTATAAAATCACTAGAAACAATGCCAAAAGTTATTTAAAAAGGAACTTTAGGCCAAAATTAAAAATGGGTGAACAGGGAGGAATTTTAATGCAGAAGAGACCTGCCTATCTGACGTTGCATAGTGAGCTGTGTACATGTCATCCCTGCCCAGCCAATGAAAGCGCCAGCAATCGGACCTGGAAACTGCTCGCCTGAAGATGTCAGAGGCTGGGCAGGGAGCTTGGGTACACTACATCACTGGAGTGGAGGTGAGTACAGTTCCTCTTTATTGAAATGTTTCTGTGCCCCTTTTTTATTGTGTCAATCTGTGTGCAGTTGTTTTTTTTTATAACTGTTAAAACTATTCTTACAGTTTACCTGGTGCTCCATTGTGTCTTGGGCAGAGCTACAGTGCTTCATTTTATATATAACTTTCTGATAAGCTGTCCTTCTAATCTTTGCATTTGCCCAATACCCAACTGTCAACAGTTTATTAAAGCCATTCAGATGCGCAAGAGAGATATATGAAGTAACATTGCTTCATTCATCTACAGATCAAAGGGTTGATCTCAGACCTGCATATGATATCTATTAAAGCAATCTGACAAGTAAAACATAAGAAAATGTTTTTTTTTTTTAAATAGCATTTGTTGATATTTAATACTGTATTAACCCTTACTGTACCCTAATAAGTCCTAATTAACTCAATTTCCACCTTAACTATTATCTTTCTGCTGATTTTTTTTTTCTTGTTTACCTCTATTTTTCTAATAATGGATTTTAATCTCTCTGTGAAGTTAGTACAGTAATCCCCCCCCCCCCCCCCACTGAGCTATTGTCTTCTGACCGGGGGACAGCCCTCCTGTCAGAACACTCTTATCAGCACTCTCTGTCATTGGCTGAATTGGAAGAATGGTCAAACATTCCCATAGACACACTCCTAAACCTTTTGGACAGCCTTCTCAGAGTTTAAGCTGTTATAGCTGCTAAGGCTGGGCCAACTCAATATTGAACCCAACGGACTAAGCTATGGATGAAGGAGCACGGCTACCATACGATCGTAGCCTGTACGCTCACGAAACGCGTTGCATTCCAGTGACGTCATCTTTCCGCATCTGCTGCTTTCCACACTTCCTATGCTCCAAGCCTCGTTTTGAGTCTTATCTCCACCGCGGCCGGCATCTCCATTATGCGGTGTAAACAACGAATGGCCTCCAGAGTGCAGCAGAGAGGAAGAATCCATGACGACAACTGATGATCTCCCCCTGATGGATGATTCTTATATTAACATGCTCATGATGATCGCATAAAATGTGAGTTGCCTGTGCATTTTTTAATCTATAAAATAAATTGTGTGCTAAAATCTACACCCAGAGGCGCCCCTCTCCTTGCTTTCTTTTAGAACCCTACGGACTAAGACTGGGGAGCCATTAAAGTTCATATGTGTGTAAAGCAAGCTGTCCCAATACTTTTGACAATATAGTGTATGTCATGGGTGACACACATTTGACATATGTTTGGAGCCTACAAAGAGAGCAGTAACATTCATATATGCCTAGGCCAGCATTTGTTTTAAATATAAAGCACTGGGCAATCTGCTTAACTGAAAAAAAAGCAGTATTACCATATCCTATTAATTTAAAGGTCTATTTAAACAAGACCTCAATGCAAACTGTTTAAGATGGGGAGATGATGGGGTAAGTGAATCACTATGACTTTCACTTTAGCCACTAAAACTCTTCCAGCTCAATCTGCCATTGTGCCAGTTGGCAAACAGATCTGATGCACAGAATCAAAAAAGTAAATGGAAATGCATAGCAAAGAGCATGAATGCAATTAAATAATCACATTTATAGGTCATCTCTAGTGATGGAATGGCCTTATTTAAAGGGAGGCACAATGAAATTAAATATTAACAGATGTGTCCATATTCAAAATTCTATAATTATTTAGACCTAAACTGTATTAAAAAAGGGACATGCTATACAACCCCTTTAGTTACCTTTAAGCCCTTGTACACACGGTCGGAGATTCCAACAACCAAATCCGTCAGAGTAATTCTGACGGATTAATTCCGGAAGAGGACCGGAAGTGATGTTGCATACACACGGTCGGACTAAATTGTCGGAAAATCCGATTGTACATAGCGTGATGACATTATTTCATTACGACGGGACTACGTTCAGGCTAGTAGCCAATAGCTTTGGTCTAGGAATTTGATCTGAGCATGTGTGGCACTTTGTCCGTCGGAGTAGGCTACACATGACCGGAGTATGTCCGATAGGAGCATTTTGTCTGAAAATTTTACAGGCAAGTTGGAAAACTTGGTTTGTTGGATATTCCGAGAGAAACAGTCCAATGCAGACCACACACAGTCGGAATATCCGACAAAACGGTCCGATAGGACACATTCCGTCGGAATCTCCGACCGTGTGTACAAGGGCTAAGAGTGGATAAATACTGTAAGACCAGTTCACCCATTTTACAGTATATATATATATATATATATATATATATATATATATATATATATATATATATATATATATATATATATATATATATACTGTATATATAGGATCTTACAAAAGCGAGTACACCCCTCACATTTTTGTGTAACTATTTTATTTTTTATTATATCTTTTCAAGTGAAAACACTGAAGAAATTACACTTTGCCACAATGTAATTTAGTGAGTGTACAGCTTGTATAAGTGTCAATTTGCTGTTATATCCCCTAAAAATAACTTAACACACAGCCATTAATGTCTAAACCGCTGCCAACAAAAGTGAGTATACCTCTAAGTGAAAATGTCCACATTGGGCCAAAAGTGTCAAAAGTTTGTGAGGCCACCATTATTTTCCAGCACTGCCTTAACCCTCTTGGGCATGGAGTGCACCAGAGCTTCACAGGTTGACACTGGAGTCCTCTGAGAGTATATGTTGGCATTCATGGTTCCCTCAATGAACTGTAGCTCCCCAGTGCTGGCAGCACTCATGCAGTCCCAGACCATGACACTCCCACCACCATGCTTGACTGTAGGCAAGACACACTTGTCTTTGTACTCCTCAGCTGATCGCCGCCACACACGCTTGACACCATCTGAACCAAATAAGTTTATCTTGGTCATCATACCACAGGACATGGTTCCAGTAATCCATGTTCTTAGTCTGTTTTTTTTTTTTTTTTTTTGAAATATAGATGTTTATTGGGTTTTAACATGAAATACAGATGACATTACGATACAATATCATCAAAATGTATACATTCGTTGACAGATCAATAACAGAATCGACCTAGAGTGGGTCTTTAACAAGAAAAAAAAAAAGAAACAGCAAAAAGAAATGTGAAGTACTGTACTATACAGGAATTAGCAAGTAGTAGAGAAGTTGTCTTGTTGCATATGTAATCCTAGGGGACTTTAGAGCCCCCTCCCGGGCACCCCTTACGGGAACAATGCTGTGTCCGAAAGGAGACCCCATCCCCCAATGTTAAATAAAATACTGATATCTAGTACATAAGGCACATATAAAAGTATATTACCATAATACGTGTGATTGACAACAACCGTGGTGCAAATAATAGTAATATTAGTATTCCTGTATTTAAAAATCTGCAGGCGGGTTCACAATGATACCTTCAGGAGGTAGCGGGAGGTTAGTTTGGTGGTCGACCCATGTTGACCATGGCAACCATGCCCGGGAACTTCGGGCTAAGGTGCCCTGGCAGCGGGCTATCGTTTGTTCATAGGTGAAATGCAGGTGGGTCATTCTCACCACTTCTCCCACTGTGGGCGGTGAAGGATTCTTCCATAGTCTAGTGATACATAGTCTGGCTGAGAGTAGGACATGAACGATCGTATGTTTGAGGTGTCTGGGGTAGATATCCAGGTTCAGGGAAAGAAGTGCTAAGCTGGGTTGAGAGATTACTGGTATACGAGCTATTTCAGAGAGCAATTGGAAAATTGACTCCCAGAAAGAGGTCAGTTTGGGACAGCTCCAAAATGTGTGGAGCACGTCCCCTTTGTTGCCACATTGTCGCCAGCACCGGTCGTCATGGGGTGCACAGAATTTCGATAATCTCGTGGGAGTTAGATACCAACGTTGTGTTATTTTGATAGTAAGTTCCCAGAGATTAGAGCACTTGGTGACCTGAAAGGTGGAGTTATAAGCAGTGGTCCACTGTTCAGAGGAGTACGTGTTGCCTAAATCTGATTCCCATGCAAGCATGGAGTTGCTCTTGGTGAAAATGTTTTTTTGTCTAAGTAAGTTGTAAAAAAGGGAAATGCCTCGTTTGATAGTAGGTTGGGACGTAAAGAATTGCCCTGCAGGCTGAGGGAGTATGCAAGACCATTCTGAAGTCGTAAGTAGGTAATGTCTCGTCCGGAGATAGAGGTAAAGGTCAGTGTTAGGTAAATGGAATTCTGCTTGTAGAGCGGGGAAGGATTTAAGTTTGAGGTTGGAGAAGAGATCATTGATGTGGAGGATGCCTGCTTGTTGCCATTGATTAAAGGAGATTAGGTCAATCTTGTAGTGGAGAACTTGTAATGGGATTTGTAAGGCGGATTTGGTAGGGTATGATTGGCCGAGGAGTACAAATTTTTTCCAAACTTGGGCTGTAGCAGTCATTGTAGGAGGGATATGAGAATGAGGCGATGGAGACCTAGGGTTAGATAAAAGCCATGCAGATAGATTCTTACCATGAACATAAGAAGCTTCGATTTGTCCCCATTCTGTAGATGGGGAGGGTGAGAACCAGTCTTTAGTCTGGGTCAGAATTGATGCCATATAATAGTCCTGAAAGTCAACATATCCAGCCCCCCCAGCCTTTCGGTGTTTGATTAATTTCGTGTGTGCGCTTCTACTTTTTTTACCCTGCCACATATATGAGGACAGGAGGGACTGCAGGGACCTAAAATAGTGAACGGGAATGGGTATAGGCAGAGTCCGGAACAGGTACAATATTTGGGGAAGGTGTAACATTTTGAAGGCCGCTAGTCGCCCCATCCAGGACAGTTCGAGAGACGCCATCCTGCGCAGATCTTCCTGCAATCTGGCTTTAAAGGGAATAAAGTTATGCGTAAAAAGTTCTGCAGTTGTTTTGGTCAGTTGGACGCCCAGGTAAGTTATACTTTTGTCGGCCCAAGTAAATGGTGTTTGTTGTTGTATAAGTAGACTAGTAGTAGAGTCTACTCCTAAGTTCAAAATGCAGGATTTAGTGTCATTGACTTTATAGTAGGATACCTTGCTGAAGGAGGCTAGCGTCTCTCGGACCGCCGGCAGGGAGGTGAGGGGATCAGATAATATGATGATTACATCGTCCGCAAATAAGCTAATTTTATGTGATCTGTCTCCTACGGTGATACCTTTGATTAGAGGATTAGTGCGAATCGATTGTGCCAATGGTTCCATAATTAAGTTGAATATTATGGGGGACAGGGGGCATCCTTGTCTGGTGCCATTGGATATGGCAAATGGGGAGGATAGAGCTGCAGCAGAGTATACTTGGGCTGAAGGGGAAGAATATAATGCCATAATAGCGTTGTAGATTGGACCATGAAAGCCAAATTTGTGTAAAGTGGAAGACAGGTACCCCCAATGCACTCTGTCGAACGCTTTTTCAGCGTCTAGGGACAAGAGTACAGAGGGGGTACCCGAGCTCCCGGCATGATGGATGATGTCAATCATCCTTCTAGTGGCATCAGAGGATTGACGGCCTGTAGTGAAACCAGATTGGTCTTTTTGTATAAGAGTGGGAATGATGTTGAGTAGTCGATTGGCCAATAATTTGGCATACATTTTTACATCCACGTTTAATAAGGATATAGGGCGAAAATTTTGGGGGACATTTGGCGCTTTGCCAGGTTTTGGGAGTGTGACTACTATTGCATTTAGCATCTCAGATGGGAAGGAGGAAGAGGAGACAGCGGAGTTGTAGACTGCGCAAAGTGTGGGAGTCAGGAGGTGTTGAAAAGATTTGTAATATTCACCATTGAGACCATCTGGTCCCGGGGATTTATGATTTGGGAGCTTGTTGATAGCCTTCAATATTTCAG
This sequence comes from Lithobates pipiens, assembly GCF_037356315.1. Lineage (NCBI taxonomy): Eukaryota > Metazoa > Chordata > Amphibia > Anura > Ranidae > Lithobates > Lithobates pipiens. The sequence continues at coordinate 150,578,078 of NW_027507686.1, read as the reverse complement.
GATCTGTGAAAGGGGCATTAAGAGAATCTAGTTGTTCCTGTGAGACGGAGGGCAATTTGATTCGTTCTAGGAATGTATTTATTACCTCCTGTGACGGTTGAGATGTTTGATTATCCTCCCTAAGATTGTATAAATCCTTGTAGTAGGTTCCGAACGCATTCGCTATTTCTTGAGGTTTTAGGAGTTTTTGTTTGGAGTGAGGATGAATCAAAAACGAAATTTTGGATTTAGTTTTGTACCCTTTTATTCGCAAGGCCAATAATTTCCCCGCCTTATTACCCGTGGAATATGTAGTCGCTTTAAGTTTGGTAAGTGTCTTCCCATATGATTCTAGGAGAAGTGAGCGTAGTTCGTGGCGTAGCTTAAAAATTTGCGTTTGAAGTGCAGGAGAGGGGTTCTGTTTATTTTGGGAGTCAAGGGATGCAATGGCGGTCGTGAGTTGGTCAAGTTTCAATGATCTCCGTTTTTTTTCCCGAGCTGCCAATTGGAGAAAGATCCCTCTAATAACAGCTTTGTGGGTTCTCCACACCAGCACCGGGTCAGACACCGATTGGGAATTAATAGAGAAAAATTCCTCTAAATTTTGTTTAAGAGAATTTGCAGTGTGTGGATTATGAAGAAGGTAGTTATTTGTTCTCCAAAGATAGGAGTTAGGCACACGTAGCTTAGAATTGATAGTGATGCTGATGGGGGCGTGGTCTGACCAGGTGGTGGCGTGGATCTCCGAAGCCGATACTTGTTGTAATAAACATTTATCAGTGATAAACAGATCTATTCGTGAGTAGGTGTTGTGGGGCGGTGACAAGTATGTATAGTCGCGCTCAGTCGCGTGACAACACCTCCACACGTCGAACATTTCATTAGAATGCAGAAAACTACTCAATGGTGAAGTAATTCTTTTGGTCCCGGCGGAAGAGTCGATGCTATAGTCTGGCACGATGTTAAAGTCTCCACACCATATAAGGTTGCCCTGTTTGTAAGAATTCACTTTCTCCAGAAGGTCCCTTAGAAAGGACATCTGGCGATAGTTCGGTGCGTACAACGAAACTAACGTATATTGGACGTTGTCTATTGTGCAAACCAGAATAATGTATCTTCCTTCTGTGTCGATAATGCAGTTCTGTAACTGGAAAAGGACAGTGTCCCGAACAGCGATCATTACACCTCGTTGTTTTTTAGCATAAAAGGCTTGGAAGATATGAGGAAATGCTTTGTGCTGGCAGCGGGGTGGGGAATCTCTCATAAAATGCGTTTCCTGGACACAGAGCAGGTCGCATTTGAGCGATAAAGCCGTTTTCCACAGTGATGTGCGTTTGGCCGGATGGTTTAGGCCTTTTGCATTGAGAGAGACTACAGTAATTGACATTTTTAGCCTAGTGGTTGGAGCAGAACAGTTAGTAGACTTACAGTTGGGAGAAGTGAGGCGTTGTCGACAAGGATATCTCTGTCGCAAGCGAAGAGCAGATCTTAGTCTGTTTTCTTCAGCAAGCTGTTTGAGGTCTTTCTTGTGCATCATCTTTAGAACAGGCTTCCTTCCGGGATGACAGCCATGCAGACCAACTTGATGCAGTGTGCGGTGTATGGTCTGAGAACTGACATGATGATCACCCCACCCCTTCAGCCTGTGCAGCAATGCTGGCAGCACTCATATGATTCCCAATGACAACCTCTGGATATGACGCTGAGCATGTGCATGTAACTTCTTTGGTCGACCATGGCAAGGCCTGTTCTGAGTGGAACCTGTCCTGTTAAACTGCTGTATGGTCTTGGCCACCGTGCTGCAGCTCAGTTTCAGGGTCTTGGCAATCTTCTTATAGCCTAGGCCATCATACTGTATGTAGAGCAACAATTCTTTTTTCAGATCTTCAGAGAGTTCTTTGCCATGAGGTGCCATGTTGAACTTCCAGTGACCAGTATGAGAGAATGAGAACGATAACACTAAATTTAACACACCTGCTCCCCATTCACACCTGAGACCTTGTAACACGAATAAGTCACATGACACAAGGGAGAGAAAATGGCTAATTGGGCCCTATTTCGACATTTTCACTTTGGGTGTACTCACTTTTGTTGCCAGCGGTTTAGACATTAATGGCTGTGTGTTGAGTTATTTTGAGGGGACAGCAAATTTACACTGTTATACAAGCTGTACACTCACTACTTACTGTTGTCGCATTAAAAGATGTAATAAATTTGTGAGGGGTGTACTCACTTTTGCGATATAGTGTATATATATATATATATATATGTGTATGTAGCACTAACCCCCGAAGGAGCTGCTGGTTATTTTTGGGCTTACAAATACCTTCCGATTCTACTTGTTGCACGTCTAGGGGATGTCCTGTGGTAGATGGCCCAGTAACTTGAGACGGACAATAGATCCACTTGAATGGATTTTATTTGCAAACTTCAACCATTGAACAGCCTTTTAACTTGGGATCAGAGGGTTGGAAAGGAATACTCTCAATGTCAAAGTCTTTAAACGTTAAGGTACTTTGACTGCATCCAGAGAATAGCCATTCGCAGCTGGATGAGCACTCAGATTGGACAGTCCCTCTCTCACAAGGCCTAGCAGCCAACAAGGTCCTTACTCAGGAACAAAGTCTTTGTCACAGACGTTGTTGCAGAACACGTAGGAAACTAGCTGTAGAACAGTTGTAGGATACCTGGATCTTTTAGCCTGCTTGGCAAAATACACAATACCGGATTCTCACACGTGGTGTTCTTCTAAAGAATGCTCCCCTGGAATGCTCGAAGTCCAATGGGTCTCTCCCGGATCAGAGACGGCACCCATCCACCTCAGAATCCTTCCTTAGTTTCCATGCCTTGGCCTAGCCAGCCCCGAGGCATTAAAGTTGGGTGGAACCACACCCCAGGCCATAGCCTTCCTGGGGGCTGGTCAGGAGGACCAGGACCATGTAATCAGCACTTCATACTGGACCGGAACCCGAACTATGTGACGTCTGCATCTTAAATACCCTCTCTCAGAGGGCACAGCGAGAGGGCCACTCCCACTGACCTGACTCCAAAAAAGAGTAACTTACCGTATTTACCGGTGTATAAGGCGACCCAGCATATAAGACGACCCCCTAATCTTACAGGACAAAAACACTTTTAAAACTGTACTTACCGTGTAAGACGACCCGGCTTTCGAGGCTTCCGAGGCTTCATATTTCTTCCTTCTTGCTGCTTTTGCTGGAGCCAATCACGGCGAGCGATGTATTCTATTAATGAATACAAAGCCTGCTTGGATTGGCAGAGGCTGTAACATCATCAGCCCGCGCCTCTCTGACTCTCAAAACCAATCAGAGCAGGCTACAGAGTAGCCTGCTCGGATTGGCAGAGGTTGTTACTTCAATCCGAGCAGGCTCTGTATTCATTTGAATACATCGCTCACCAGGATTGGCTCAGCGGTTTATACTGTATGTAGCCAAAGCTACATACAGTATTACCGAACACCCAGCAGTCATCCGAGGGGCTGACCCCGCGTATAAGATGACCCCTGCTTTTTGGCCAGTTTTTTTACATGTAAAAGATCGTCTTATACGCCGGAAAATACGGTAAGCGCCTGAACAGACCATAGCTCCGCGCCTGCCACCAGAGACAGTGCCCCCCTGTGGCCAGGTTGAACATCTCACCGTCCAGTCAGACTGACACAGAAGTCAAATTTAGACAAATAGACCCAAACCAAACTGTAGTTTGGGTAAAGTTAAATTTTGAAAACACATAGCTCATGCTCTTCAGGAGCCCGCCGCTACACACACACACACACACACACACATATATAGAGTTATTCACACCCTTTATGATGTCTCTTTTTTCCCCATTTTTCTTCTCACATCTACCTGTCCTTTGTAATGCCAGCACCTAGCACTTATACTTAAAAGTGTACAACTCAATGAGCATATTAATAATATTAGGAGGGGGTTTACCAAACACTCTGTATCAAAGCATTATCTGATTGCCCAAAATAGAGATCCCTCTAACACCAGTTTCCTTGGCATAGACAAATTTAACCCCCATTGGAGGGGGAGTAACTTAGTAAGGAATATTTCAAAATTAGAAATGGCATGGGTACATAGGTTGAAGACATACACCCCTCACGGTTTAAATATTGACGTAGATGTCAACGCGTTTATTGATAACGTTTGATTCATGAGTACTGTAATAAGCTATATGACTTTATTATCTATGTCGTTAATGTGAACTCGATCTGAATCATGAGGTGTAGGTCCCTGGGAAATTAAATCTCAAAATTGTACCTTTTGGGGAAGTTTTAGATTATGTAGTATGTATAGGTTTTTTGTCCGGTTATGTGGTGTTTGGCTTTTTTGGCCTATAGAACATAATAAATACTAGATTTATTTTTTAAGCGCCAAGGGAGTACGATTCAGGACAAATAATAGTGGTGTTCTTTCTGAACTGGTATTATTTAAAGTTTCCTTGTACCTTACTTTATGAATTGAATTTTTTCCCCCTTTTCTCCTTTTAGTCTATCCTCCCTCCAATGGGTGGTATAGTGGTTATCTGCGTGGCTTCCTTGTACCTGGGAGTCAGATATACTAAATAGGTTATCGATGTGTGTGTGGTCTGGTAGGGATTTATATCCTTACACTTGATCAGATATACATACATTGATTTCCATTTGGATATATAATTAGTTATATGAACATGAATTGAAGTCTTACCTGCACTGGTCGATTTGGTTGACACACGATATTTATCGCACGGATCTGATCTGCCAGTGTGAGTGTAATAATTTAGGTTAGGTATGATGCTGCTTTGTGGGTTGGTGGTATGGCAAGGCACTGATCTGTTTGATTCAATTCAAATTGTGAAACTCTATTGGGTGAGAAAGTATTAAAAGCGTCATTGCCTTTGATGCGGAAGTGCCCTATTCTCTTTTTGTATTGGATTTGGAATAATTCCCCTTTCCTGACATAGGTTATCATCCAGGGTTGAAGGTAGATTTTTGATCTGCCCAAAAGATAAAATAAAAAGCAATTTGGTTACACTACTCCGCTGTATATCGGTGTGTGTATGGGGCATTAGTAATGTATATGTCTCTGATCGCTGCAGCTTTGCAGCATTATAACGGGGTTCTAAGGATTATTTTTTGCCCCGTGTGTTCCTGTTTGTCAAGTAGAGGTTGGTAATATCACCAGAGGCGGATGAGGTGCTAGATATTTTTTAGTTTAGACTTAGTTTTATATTGCTATATGTGTGGCGCCTTGAGGTTGGAGAACTATCCGGTCATAGATGGCAATTCGCCCATTTTCAAAATGGTGTTTTCTATACCAAACCACTTACCATCCAGATCAATGCTTGGTTTTTATATCAGTACGCAGCTGTTACCCATGATGACGTCAAACCTGTGATGAAACGCGCCGGGGAACATGTGCTGACGTCACCACGCGCTACGTCAGCTGTCTATTAGCACGGGCGTGTGTATTGCAGCCGGCCGGCCACAAGTTTGTTTTATATATACATTTTTTTCTCTTGTTCTTTGTTTTTATTCGTGCTAGTGTTTGTATGCTACCTAGCATTTTTTAAATAAATACCCTGCGGGTTTTACCAATGGTCGTTCCACCTTTTCTTTTTTTGAGTGAAACCTCACTACTATCCAGTGCTGCAATTTTTTCCGCCGCTAGTGGAGGAACATTGAGATAGAATTTAGACCGGGGGGCCCACCCTTGTGAAACGAGGACCGGGCCTTGGCTGGGCAATAGCTATAAGCATTAAAGTACTGCAATTTGGTAAGCGCTTATTTCACTCAGTGGTGGGACGCACTTAATAAGATCACTACAAGAGCGGAAATCACTTGCTTTGACCATTCAGCTATCAAGAGTTGTGGACATTCTTTGAATCATTGATTAATATATTATAGGAATGTTCTGATTTTTCTTCACAGGAATATTTATGGACACTTAATTATAAGGATATTTCGTATCATGGATTGTTTCAATTTAGGAATGCTATTTTTGCTTTCTTCACAGGATCCATTATAGGCATTGTGTAATCACACAGTTATTTTGTTGATATTTTATATTATTTTTCTCTATATATTATTTTTCAAAGCACAACCTTTTTTTGTATTTATGTTGTATTGTGTGTATCTCACGTAGTGTTTCTTGCTAAACTTATACTGCTTGACTCAAAGACTGGTTACAAACACATTGACCTCTATAAGCAAATATTAGTGCTTCCACTTAGAGGAACTTAGAACAGATCAAAGTACACTACAGTGCCATAGCATAAGTCAACTCTAATGCTGACCATATACGTACAGAATATTGGCTGAAACTGGTCGTTTTTAAAAAGATCATTCGACATTTGTGCCGTTAGTGAACCTGACTTTAGCGACGATTTTGACCGACTAATGTTGATGGATCTGAAGAGAAAACTTTTACCATTTCAACTTAAGTGTATACGTGTTGTTATAATCGAAAAAAAAATAATATTCTGTCTTGTATAATTTATGTATTTTTTATTGCTATCCAACGATCACTACGATCATGGAAACAATCATGTAAATGAGTTTATTCTATTAGTAAGTGAACAATTCACTTTTGACCGACAAATAATCGTCTAGTCTGCAAATGGCTGAAGTTCTGTATGTGTATGGCCAGCATAAGGAGGGACTGAACCATTTATGGCCTTCTTTATTTCCAAATCTCTACTGTGTTTTCAAAAATATGTGATAATGTGTATTGTGTCAGGGAGTACTAGTTTAAATATTATACATAATCTATGAAGTTGGAATAATAATTACTGGTATGTACAAAAATTTCAGATATTTATTTAGTTTTTGTGTTTTTATGTGTTGCCTATTCTGTATAACTTGAGACCAGGACCACCCGGATATCTGAAAATGCATTATTGTAACATAGTTTCATTGTTTTATGCCAAAAGAGACCATCAATTGGTCCAAAAATGATTTATGATAGCTCAAGTTATAATTTGCACAAAATCCCCTGAAAAAAACTCTACTGACAAACAAAACAAGTCAGCCATTGCAGTACCAAATATTTATTAAAATAGAAATGCTACTTAAGCTTCAATAATCCTCAACATTCTTAATGTTGCATTATCTTGTACAATTTAGTGAATACCAGTAAAAGACAAAAATAACAACAACATGTAATTAATTGTTATGTATCTAAATGTGGATTTGTTTGTATTGTTACTGTATACAGGATTGACTGAATGGAAAAAAAAAAAAACAGTTTTTACTTCATTAGACAGGTACAATGGACCAGAGCTATCCTCTGCTCAATTTAAAGCAGCTTGATGGATATCTCTGACCTTTGAACCTTTTGCTTCTGTGCCTTAAATCATTCTCCTTTTGTGTCAGTGTTTGCATTATTTTGACTGGTGGACTAAATCGAAATTCCTGTTATATCTGACAAAAAGCATTTGCTACATCTTTCCATGGAAGATGGCCCGTGCAGTGCCAATAGCAAACGGTATGTTTGGAATGCATTTGAATACAACCCTCCTGGGATTTCCATGGAAACTCTAAGGTTTCAAATCCCAATCCAGCTAAATCTTTATTCTTTTTGACTGGATGAGGTAGGTTTAGTACCTCAGTATCCCCATTGAGATTTTTCTCATCTTTTGACCCAGTTTGTTTTCTCCAAATCCAAGAAAAAACATAGGCATATGCAACAATGGTTTCAAGTTTGGGAAAAAAACAAGGTGCGCCAAAAACTAAGTGCAACAGGAGATGCAACAAATGGTATATTTAATTATAATCAGCCAAATGGCTACCAGTGTTGCCAACCATCAGCATTTTTACTGACAGCCAGTAAAAAAACAGGCAATTTTCTCCTGCCAGTAAATGCCAGTGAAAGTAAAAGGTTGCCAGTAAAAAATATGGCTCTGATTCTCTGCTTGGTCCGGAGTGTGCTGAGACCATGCCAGTCCCTGCTACCTTGTAATCAGGTGGTTCTGGTGGAGGTGGTGCCTGAGCATGTCGTGTGATGTCATGGTGCAATGGAGCCAAGCAGAGCGGGCAGAGCCTCATGTGCAGGTCTGTGGTATTGGAGCAAGGCAAGCTGGGACTGGGACCGTCAGTGCTGTTTAGACTGGAGTGGACTGGAGGGAGCGCTTGGTTTGGAGAGAGACTGTCACTGTGACTCAGGAGGGGACGTGTTGTGTCAGTGAGGTCTCATCATCATCTGTGCTGCTGCACACTGCTGTCAGTGTCACTGTGAGAGTCAATTTTATGTGTGCGCCGCCCATTCTAATTTCTTGCACTCCTGAGTCCCGTCCCTGAGCTACTTACGTACTATATTGAAAAAATAAAATATGTTTTTTGCCTTATCTACTTTAAATCATATTGCTAATTGCATATTGTACTTATTTGTAGCCTAAATACTCTCATTTGCACTTAAAACTGTAATTTTGTAACTTTTGGAAATGCCAGTAAAAACTTGGCTGTGCCAGTAAATTTTGGGTGTGTCAGTAAATTTCAATCTGGTAGGTTGGCAACACTGATGGCTACTCACACTTTTATAAAGATCAATAGGCATTTAACAGTATAATACTGAAGTCACTTAGCGGGTCCTTGGTGGATGGTGGTGTGTAGATGTTAACACGAGAGGGGAGGAACAACTGGCCAGACATCCATTTTGTCATCTCAGAACTAGAATGGAACACACTCGGAGTCACATCAGAAGTGACATCAGAACATGGCGATAATTTTTCAAAGCATCCGCTTCTTCATCAGATCTAAATAGCTATTGAGCTCAATTTTCTTCCAGTTAGACAAGGAAAGTTGGGATATTGAGTTAATATGTCAAAAAGTGCTGAAAATAGGCAGGGTGTCAAAACGCAATAAACAAATATGAAAAATATAACACCCTGAGGGAGTTATGCTATCCCCTGAAAATAATTATTGAGTTTGGGGTCAAATAAATGTTTTAAAAAATGTTGGTCAAACGTAGTAAAGCTAATAATAGACAAAAATCCAATGTTGTTTAAAATTATTTTTTTGATTGCATTTTAGCTGTATTTTAAAATGTATAGATTGACAATCATATACTAAATATTCATACTTGTTGCTTTTGTGGCTTGGGATTCCTGGCCATGTAAGCCAATATAGAAATATAGACAAAAATATATTGGCGCAATCTAAAACAATGTGAATAATTAATAATAAAGTAATTGCTGTCACTATAAGTGACTCAAAACATATATAACATGATCCATGAATATTAATAAAGTCCACTGACTGTGAAAAAAATACAATATGTATCAAAACTGGCCACTGATTGAAGAGATTTCAACTGCAAATCACTTCATCCCAAGTGCAGACAATGATACATGCTCTCCACCACCGGTATAACAAGCTGCTCACCTCATGAATGAGTGAACATCAGCAGTTGTCCCCTCTGGGGATAACAAAGACACCTGGCACAATATGGATGCAGTGACCTCCTTATTGGGTTCAAAGAACTCTGACTGTCTTCCCCATTGGGTATTATATGAAAGAAAAAAGCAACATCTAGTGCTCTGCGTTTATGATCATTTAATAGTATAAAAAATAGTAGATCAGACCAAGACAGAAGTACAGTTAAATCATACTTGTTTATAATAAAAGTAAATAGAACAAACATAGTCAAAACATAGCCAGTTTGGTAACCGGTACGGATAGTCAGACAAGGCAGAATGTCAGGAAGCCAGGGGGCAGCATAGTGGAACAGCAAGCAGAATCTGGAGCCAGAAGGAATGTCAGCCAAGCAAGTCTTTAACAGGAACGCAGGAGATAGTCTGTGATGTTGACCAAGGCGAAGGCAGAGATCATCTGGGCTGGATGGCTTAAGTAGGCAGGACTGACAAGCATGATATCATCAACAGGTAAGTCACTGTAGAGAGATGGGAGCTAGCAATTAGCTGACAGCTGGGAGACAAGCTAAGAGAAGGAAGGGCTGAGCCCATCCCTGACATAGATACACTCACAGCTTGCGCAAACTGCAAGGCATTGGAACATCCAAATCTCGAAAAATGGCTGCGTTGTGATGACGGTATGCAAGCTCTGCCCCTAGACGCGTGTTGTCAGTGCATTAAGGTGCCCTCAGTAACAAATAAAAAATAAAAAATTAAAATAATAAATAAAAAAATATATAAATAAAAATGGAAAAAAGATATAAAAAGATATAGAAACATAGAAAAATAAATAAATATAAAAATAAAATAAAAATAAAGATTGTAAATAATAATAATAAATGTAATTAATATATAAAATAAATAAAAATTAAAATAAATGCATATAAACAGAACAAAAATACAATATTATATATAAGCAAACACACACACATATATATATATATATATATATATATATATATATATATATATATACAGTTTGCACAAGCTGATTGTGCTTTATTTGTGAGTGTTACTACTCCTTTTTATACTATTAAATTAGCTTAAAATAGCTTAAAATGGAGAGCACTAAATGTTGCCTTTTTCTTGCATATAATACCCGACAGGCAAGACAGTCGGGGTTCTTTACACCCCATAAGGGTTTATTTATTTATTTAGCTATGGATTGATTTATTAATATATTCACCAGCTGAATATTTAATTATTTATATTTTTGTGTTATTACACCTTTGGAATAGGTTTAATTTTTTTTTTTAAGCACTTGGGGTATTCACTTATTCCCTTATTTAGCGTTGCTACAATGAAAAAATAAATAAAACATTTGAAAAAAAAAGCTTTTTTCTTAGTTTCTGTGATAAAATTTAGCAAATTATTAATTTTTCTTCATAAATTTTGACCACAATTTATACTGCTACATATCTATATTGCTAACCCAAATTAGTGGATATGATTTGGTCTGTGTACTGGTGGCCTATCTCATTTCTTGCAAATACCCCGCAAATTACCCCTTTTTTGAAAGTAGACACTGCAAGGTATTTAGTAAGATATGTGGTGAGGCGTTTGATGTTGTAATTTTTTTCCCACAATTCTTTGCAAAATGAAGATTTTTTTTTTTCCACAAAATTGTCATTGTAATAGGTTATTTCTCTCACATAGCATGTGTATACCACTAATGATGCCCCAAAATACATTCTGCTACACCTCCTCAGTATGGCGATACCACATGTGTGGAACTTTTTTACAGCCTGGCCACATAGAGAGGCCTAATATGCAGGGAGCACCATCAGCTGTTCTAGGAGCATAAATGACACATCTAACTTGTTGACTACCTGTTACAATTTTGAAGGCCCTGGAGCACCAGGACAATGGAAACGCCCACTTTTTTACACAAAGTTGTCCATTTATAAGATATTTCCAACAAATAGCATGTACATAGCAAAAATTGCACCCCAAAATACATTCTGCTACTCCTCCTGAGTACAGCGATACCACGTGTGTGAGAATTTTATACAGCCTGGCCACATACAGAGGCCCAACATTGAAATAGAACTTTCAAGGGTTTTAGGAGCATCAATTACACATCTCATTTCTCAACCACCTATTACACTTTTGAAGGCCCTGGAGCACCAGGACAATGGAAACGCCCACAAAATGACCCCATTTTGGAAAGCTAACACCCCAACGTATAATTTATGAGACATAATGAGTCTTTTGAATGGTTCATTTTTTCCAGAAGTTTTTGGAAAATGTGGAAAAAAATTAAAACACATTTTTTTTACACAAAGTTGTCCATTTATAAGATATTTCCAATACATAGCATGTACATAGCAAAAATTGACACCCCAAAATACATTTTGCTACTCCACCTGAGTATGGCGATAGCACATGTGTGAGACTTTTACACAGCCTGGCCACATACAAGGAACACCGTCAGGTGTTCTAGGGACACATAGCACGCACATACCAATAATTACACCCCAAAAAACATTCTGCTGAGCAAAGGGTAAAAAAAAGATTACCTGTGGTTTTAGTAGCACAGTTGTCCACAGGAGGATAGCACTGGTCCAGGCAGCAGGCAGGGACTTGGTCAGCAAAAGCAAATGCAATTGTCCAGGCAACCGGCAGGAACACTTTCCATAGTCTGTACAGGCAGGGATACAGTCCAATGTCAGTGCAGGCAGAGCTTGTCAGCAGTGGCAAAATATTGATCCTGGTAGTAGGCAGGAACATGGTCCATCCATGTGGTGTGGTCAGTTCATACGACAGGCAGAGGCATGATGGCATAGGTCCTACAGGCAGCAGGCAAAAGTAGGGCCTCGTTCAGGACAGAATGGGCATAGGGGCAGAGGCTTCCCCCACCCAAATCTCTTTAAAACCTCCGAGTCTCCAGACCAGCCTTTCTCAACCTTTTCAACACGGAGGAACCCTTGAAATAGTTCTGCAGTCTCAGGGAACCCCTGCTAAAAATTTGAAATCTTCAACTCATGATACATTAGTGTGATGGTCAGTGGGAAGAATGGGCCTTACACTTGTGGTCACTGGGAAGAATTACCTTCTTACAGATAGTTAAAAAGATCAATGGTGTCAGTGGGAACTTATCTGAGAGGCAGCAATTGCCCAATGCTGAAGGAACCCCTAGAAATCTCTGGAGGAACCCTAGGGTTCCACTGAACCCTGGTTGGGAATAACTGCTCCAGGACCTAATCTATGAATGAGAAAACAAAAACAAAATTCTTCATTCTGGAGCCCCTCACATATGTGAGACCCCTGTGTTATGAATCCCACTAGTCCAGTGGCAGGGTACAAAATCAGTCCAAGAGGCAAGCAAAAAGGCTGGTCAAACAGTCCAGGGTCAGTTCCAGATCAGGCAGAAGTATGAACAGAATTGGTAGGCAGAAGCGTGGTCGAATAACAAGCCAGGGTCAGTTCCGGATCAAGCAGAGGTATAAACAGAATCGGTAGGCGGAAGCGTGGTTGAATAACAAGCCAGGGTTGGTTACAGAGCAAGTAGAGGCATAAGGGGTGTGAAGGTAAATGGCAGGAAGTGAGGGTTATGTTTACTATACTTCACTAATAATGTAGTGAAGTATGGTAATGGCAGAAACAGCCAACTATGCAGAGGCTTGGTTGGGAAAGACATTGGGGACAATAATAAGTGTTGTCTCTTTTCACTCCTCCTTTGATACACACATTTTTTCTGCCGTTTTTGGCCTGTTGGTCTGGGAGGGATTTTATCGGGAAAGTGTCGTTCGGAGAGTCTACTAATCACATCAGATCAAATGGTTTCTGGTGGGCTGTTTGGGAATGCAAGGACAGTGGTGATTTCCTCTTGGTAGCCAAGGAAGGATTTGAGTCTTTCAGTGGATTTGTGATAAATAACGTAGCTGTTGTAAATGGCCAAATTAAATAAATAAATGGAAACTTTTTTATACCACTGGTATGTTCGTCTTGTGGCAAGGTAGGGTTGGAGCATCTGGTCGTTGAAGTCGACACCCCCCATGAACATATTGTATTCGTGGACACATGTTGGCTTTTGAACTCGGCCATCCCTCCTGTTGATCTCTACAAAGGTATTATTGTGGATCGATGAAAGAACGTACACATCCCTTCTGTCCCTCCACTTCACAGCCAGAATTTCCTCATTCCGTAAGCTCGCCGACTCTCCTCTTCTTAGCTTCTTGTTGACGAAGCTTTGAGGAAAGCCCTTCCGGTTCGTCCTTACGGTGCCACATGCTGGAGTGATCTTTCTGTGAAGGTTGCGGAACAGGGGTAAACTTGTATAAAAGTTGTCCACATACAGATGGTAGCCTTTCTCCAGGAGTGAATTTATGAGTTCCCAAACGACTTTCCCACTCGATCCAATGTATTCTGGGCAATTGGAGGATGTAGCTGGGTGTCCTTCCCTTCTTATACCATGAAGGCATAGGTATACCCTGTAGCGCGGTTGCACAATTTGTACATCTTCACCCCATAGCGGGCCCTTTTGGAGGGAATAAATTGTTTTATGCCCAGCCTGCCAGTAAATTTGACAAGGGACTCATCCACACAAATTTGTTGGTCTGGGGTAAACTACTGGGGGAAGATATCAGAAAAATAGTTGAGTAGTGCCCGAATTTTATAAAGCTTGTCAAAATTTGGGTCATTTCGGGGAGGGCACTGGGTATTATCATTGTAGTGTAGGAATCTCATAATCATGAGATATTTGGTCCTGGGCATTACTGAGGAAAAGATGGGCGTGTGGTGGATGGGGAGGGTAGACCAATACAAACGTAAAACATTTTTTTTGCTTACTCCCATACAGAATGTGAGGCCCAACATTTTTTTTTTAAACTCCTCCACTGTTAGGGCTCTCCACTCGTAGGAACGGGCATAATAGGACATTGGGTTGCTTGCTATAAATTGTTTGGCATATAGGTTGCACTGGACCACAATTGATGCAAGCATGTCCTCAGTAAAAATAAGATTGAAAAAATCGATTGGTGAAAAATTTTCTGTGTCCACCTGGACTCCTGGCTAGGCAGTGAAAGGGGGAATGATAGCTTCTCCTGAATTGGGAGGAAGCCATAAGGGGTTCTGAAGGGAATAGGGAAGGCTGGCATGGGACCTAACCCTTTGGGACTGAGCTGACACCCCACTGGTACGTGGCCTTTGCCGAGGTACTGTGGTGCTGGTGTATGGCATTGCGGTGCTGGTGGATGGCATTGCGGTGCTGGTGGATGGCATTGCGGTGCTGGTGGATGGCACTGCGGTGCTGGTGAATGCCACTGCCTCCTCACCAGTACGCCTTCTTCTGGCCGGTGGACTCTCATCTTCCTCCTCTGAGGCTGCCTGTGTTCCACTGGTTAGGATAGGCTCCTAGTCCACGTCAGACTCACAATCTGAAAATGAGGAGTCCAAAGCGGAGAGCTCCCCGTGGCTCTCATCAGCCGCAAGAATAATGTATGGCTCCTCAGCTGAAAATAATCTTTATGACATTCTCACAAATGGCACTGATGTGGCAGGTGACACTGATCTGACATAGTGACACTGATCTGACATAGTGACACTGATGTGGCAGATGACACTGGCAGGTGACACTGATGTGGCAGGTGACACTGACAGGTGAACCTGATGTGGCAGGTGACACTTATAGATGACACTGATGTGGCAGGTGGCACTGTTAGGTGGCACGGATAAGTGGCACTGATAACACTGGCAGTTGGCACTGATGGCACGTGGCATGTGGCACTGATGTGGCACTGATGACACGTGGCACTGATGTGGCACTGATGACACATAACACTTAACACTGGCAGATGGCACTGGTGACAGATGGCGCTGATGACACATGGCACTGATGTGGCACTGATGACATGTGGCACTAATGTGGCACTGATGGCCCATGGCACTGATGTGGCACTGATGACACGTGATACTGGCAGATGGCACTGGTGACAGATGGCACTGATAACAGATGGCACTGATAGATGGCACTGATAACAGATGGCACTGTGACACTAACAGTGGTGAGCACTGTGACACTGTATGGCACTGTGTGGGCACTGATGTGATTTTTCAATAATAAAATGTACTTGAACAAATCCGATGCAGCACAGATCCCTCTCTCTCCTTACACGCTGTCTCTGTGTGAGAAGAGAAAGCCGGCAATGAGAGATGATCTCATATGTTTAGACTTGAGATCATCTCTCATTGGCAGATCTGATTGCACTGTAAATGGCCGCTGTGATTTGCCATTTACAGCGATCTGTGACTGGCTGTGTCCAGGGGACATGGCCAGCACAGAACTTCCCGATGTGTGCTTGCGGGAGCGCACAACGTGGAAGTAAACAGGAGGATGTCGAGGGACAGCCTCCCAGCAATTGGCGTCCGCGCTGCAGCCGTCTTTCAGCTATAGCGCTGACGCCTAGTGGTTAATATTCACGCATCATGTTATATATGCTTTGATTCACTTAGTAGAGCAGCACTATTTTTTGGTATGTAAGCCAATGTGCCAGTGATTAACAGTTCCTAGGGATGCAGCAGGAACCACTGACAATGGGAAGCTTTAGTTGGAAAGCTAGGGGCTCCCCCTACTATGTCCCTGGCAAGTAAGAGAATAGACTATCTTGGTACCCAGAAAATTTCAAGAGCATGATAAAAAGAGCTTACCTTTTATTTATACAAAGTTTGAGAGACATATATCCATATACATGAATAAACGCAATACTTGCCATAACATATATTTTTCAAACTGATATTGCTGGTAATAAAATATTCTATAAAATAGGCATAAACAGTGCACCCAGAGTAGCCCCTAATACGGTGGCTGATACCTGAGGAAGTTCCTGTCACTGGAGGCATTCTTGGTGAGATACATTTACTGCTATACCCACTGTACCATATTTCTTTAATTGTTTAAATAGCCCCTCATTTACATATATTTCTATTACATGAATGATAGATGCCTGCAATTGACATGGAATGATTTGAATCCTATTCACCCCAAATCGCTTTATATGATGTGTTCTCTTTACTGGTTTTGTGCTGTATGCTCTCATTGGAGTTTATGCCTCTTTTTGTTTCCTCTTGGTTGGTAATGATTTGTCATCAGGCTCACAGTATATTATAAATATATTTTTAGGGGATTCAATGCGGCCTGATACTCCAGTTGGGGGTGAATAGATTATG
The DNA here is from genome assembly GCF_037356315.1 of Lithobates pipiens. NCBI lineage: Eukaryota > Metazoa > Chordata > Amphibia > Anura > Ranidae > Lithobates > Lithobates pipiens. Next base: position 150,561,521 of record NW_027507686.1, on the reverse strand, counting down.
TGTCATGGTTATGCAGTAATCTTCCTCTGTTTGCTCACCTCTCCTCATGTGTTCAGACTAAGAGGCCAGCCACTTCCACCTGGTGGTTTTTTTAACCTCTCCTCTAAGCGTGGCTCCACCCCAAGCCCTATCAGTGAACCCTATATTAACCTGTGCACTGCAAGCCAGCGGTGCTGATCAACCATTGTTTATCCATTGTGTGTTTGGCTTCCTGTTTCCTGCTTGCCATGTGCTCTACGTTTGTCCCTGTTACCGACCCTGGCATGTTCTCATTGATTCCTGTCTGCTTGTGACCTTGATCTTTTGGCATGTCCCCAACCATCCCTGTCTGCCTGTGACCCTGAACATTTGGCGTATACTTTGTTGTTCCTGTCTGCTAGTTGCCCTGACCTCTGCCTTATCCCCTTACTATCCTTGTCGTCCCAGCCTACTGCTTCCTTCTCCTGTAGTCTACTGTGAGCGTGAGCTGTGAGACCCTAGGGGCTGCGACCTGGAGCCAGACTGCAGCGCAGTCCATCCTCACCACTGGAGGCTCTTGCGAACACTCGCTGGCTCTTAGACTCTGCACCCTGGGGAATCTATGCTCCAGCTCCCATTTGGATCTGTGTTAGTGATCCTGTAGACCTGTGTCCTGAATCTCCCTGGGTACAATCCGCAGCAGTCAGTCCTAAGGTCCACTACCTAGCGGTGCACTTCCGACTCCTACGGAGTGCATCTGTCACCTGGTCTCAGGTGACCTGACACTGACTTTCTAATGGTAAGAATTACCTTTGGTGTACTCACCCACTCCAGTTGGGTGTTGAGTGGCTTTGGACACATTTTTCCTCCCCAGGCTATATATCTGGCTGTTTGCTACAATTTAGAAGAAAAAAATTCAGATGAACACACAAACACCGTTAAAGTCTATGGGACACCAACAGGAAAAATCAAAAGTGCTAATTTTAAAGGCTTTTATACAAGTTATTGACATAAACAATGTTTGGGGACCCGGGTCCTACTCCAGGGGACATGTATCAATGCAATTTTTTTTTTAAAACTGACTTTTTTTGGGAGCAAGGGGAGGGGGGAGAACCCATGCTCTTTTTTTTCAATGAGTTTTATCTATATTGCCGAGACCCGACAATTCATTACAGCCACGATCAGTTTTAAATTACAATTTTTCCCTTTAGAAATGTAATTTTGCTGTGGTACTGTTCTAAACATGGGAAAAATGTGCCCCTTTACAGGCATACTATAGACACCCCCCAGGCACGATATTTAAAGAAAAATTTCATTTTTATAGTTTCACTTTAAGCATTAAAAAAAATCACTCCTGAAAAAACGTCCATTTAAAAAAAAAAATGTCATTGATGCATGTCCCTTGGGGCAAGACCCAGGTCCCCAAACACTTTTTATGACAATAACTTGCATATAAGCCTTTAAAATGAGCACTTGAGGCTTTTGAATTTGCTCCGAGCACCGCTTATTGTTCGGTGTTCGCAGAACATCCGAACAACCAAATTTAGGCCCGAACTTATGCTCCGGCTGAAATGTTCGCCCATCTCTATTCCTGACTGATAAGCACACAATTCAGTTAATTGAGGAAGCTAAGATAGGAATGACTACATGGTCAGACCATGCACCAAAATGTTCACTAATAACCGAATTAACACAAAAACTATCTGGAGGCTTAATACCTCCCTCATTGCGAGTCCCCAATACCAGGAACAGGTAATATATGAAATTGATAACTTATTTACTATCAATGCTGGTTCTGTTAGTAACCCACACATACTCTGAGAGGATTACCGATAAAGCTGGGAGCACACAAGAAAAAGAAACGTAACTCTACCACTGATAACCTATTAAGACAAAATAAAGCACTCAAACAATCCCATAAAGCTAATCCCACAACTACCCTTGATCTTGCACTCCAAAAAGCAAGGCAGGAGCTCAGTGAGCACCTACGAGGGAATTTTGACTTTTATAAAAAAAGACTTTGCCTTACCTGGTACTGCCAACACAATAAACCTGGTGCCTTTCTTGCTAAGTAATTTAAGCATTAGCTTACTAACTCCAAAATCTCCTATCTCACAAGGGCCATGGGACAGCGAATAATAAACCCTAAGGACATTGCAAACCAATTTGGCTCTTTCTATTCCACATTGTATAATTTAACCAGTCTGACACTGTCACTCCCTCCTACCAGTGAAGACTTACAACACTTCCTGCAACCGCTATATCTCCCGACAATCACCGCAGCACCAACTCACCCAACTCTTAGCTCCATACACCACCCAATAAATACAAAAAGCCATCAATACCCTACCCCTCTATAAAGCTCCTGGTCCTGATGGCTTTGGAAATGAGGATTTGTAGACAATAGGCTGAACAATACCAAATTACTTATCTGCTTCTATTTTTGGATGCAGAAAAGGCAATTTGATCAACTAAATTGCCAATATCTAAAATTTGTATTTCCTAAATTTGTATTTACTGGCAATATTCTGCATTCCATTCTAAGTCTATATTCTCCACCAAGTGCCAAAGTGTGGACTTCTGGTATTCCCTCAGACCCCCTCGCCATAACAAATGGAACCCGGCAGGGATGTTCCCTATCACCATTAATCTTTGCCTTAGTAATGGAACTGTTGGCACAAACTATACAAACTGACCCTCACATCACTGGCATAACGATCAGTAACACTACCCATAAACCAGGTCTTTATCCCAATGATGTTATCATTTCTCTGAATGATCCAGTCAACTTCCTCCCCCACCTTCAATGAGGGCTTGCTTCCTTTAGTACCATCTCATACTACAAAATCAATTATAGCAAATCCTCTATATTGGATATTGGTCTGCATCCAACTATCAAAAGTAGCATTGCGTTCATCTCTCCTTTCTCATGGGCACCTAACTCCACTCTCCAATATTTAGATATTCAGCTGGTCTCACCTTCTTCTCAACTCCTCTGACTCAACCTAAATGCTCTACATTCTAAATTACAATGCATCTCCCAAAGCCTACAAATAACTCGTGCTTCCTGGGTGGGCCCTGACAAAGATGTACCTGCTACCTCACATCTTATACACATTCTGGATTCTCCCTCTACTTATCTTATCTGCACAACTGGCCAAACTACAAGCTACCCTGGTATCCTTTATCTGGAATGGCAAACGATCCAGGCTCAAGTGCTATATCCTGTGCACCCTTCAAAATCTGCCGGAATGGGTGCCCCAGACGTTGCAGCATACTATAAAGCTACAATTCTTGATCAATCCAAGGCCTAGTGGAATCCTACTCAAGTGCCTGTCTGGCTGAATTGAGAGAGCAGCCCTCTCAACTGATCCCAAGATATTCATCAGTGCCTTACTTTACTTACCATCATTGGAAACGTGTTCACCACTAATCATCTGAGCTCCTTTCAACACCTATGTCAGCAAAATCAACTGAACCATAGAAACTTTTACATGTATCTTCAGATACACTCCGCTCTCTCCCATACACGATGGACCAATCAGCTTCTACTTTGGGATTTAGTGAAAATCTATAACCATCCCAACCCATCTTCCATGGGCATTGCATCCATCTACAAACTAATGATAAACCCAACAACACCAATCAAAAACTCTTCAATGCAATATTGGAGGCGAATAACCCACCTTACTTTCATCACCTCACAATGGCATTGAGCTCTGGCCTCCACTCTAAAAGCTTCCCTCTGTATTACCCATTTGGAATCAATTCAAAAATAATTCCATAATTGGTACTTTACTCCTGCTAAACTGCTACAAATATATCCCACTTCATCATCTGACTGTTGGAGAAATTGTGGAAACACTGGGACTCTGCTCCATATTTGGTGGCAATGCCCCAACCTATCCAATTTCTGGGTGGATGTCACCCTTTAGGTTACCTCAATAACTAATGTTCTGTTTAGCCCTACTCCTCTGATGGTTCTACTAGACATGGAATCTTCCTTGTGGCCTCCCCGCTTTTAAACCATTGTAACCCACATTTTGTTAGCAGCACACTTAGCTGTTACCAGATAATGGAAATGTCCCCACCCACCTACAATAGCAGAAGTTAATACCATCCTGAACACACACTGCCATCTTGAATATATGCTCGCTAAAGCATACTTTCAAATGGAAAAATTTCTAACCAACTAGAACAACTGGCTTACTGACCCCAGGGGCCCTGGCCCTTTGCCTTAGTCCTACATCCCTTACACGATCATATCTCCACCTACAATCACAACCACGGGGGAACGCCAACCCAATCCATGCTCATAGGGCCATCTTGGGATAACGCTTTTTCACTTTCATGCTTTACCATCAACATGTGTGAAAATCACAGTACAACCGCCACTGTCTTTTCTTTTCTATGCTTAGTTGCACATAGTTTATACTTACCACTCTACTTGTATTGATATGTTCAGAAGAGACTTCAGGAACTTAATATGTATAGTCTGGAGGAAAGAAGGGAAAGTGGGGGTATGATTCAAACCTTTAAATACATCCAGTGTGTAAATAAGGTTTAGGAGGGCAATATTTTCAATATGAAGACAAGATCAAGAACATGGGGGCATGACTTCAAATTAATAGGAGGAAAGTTCAAAACTAATCTCAGCGGGTATTATTTTACAAAAAGGGTAGCTGGTGCTTGGAACAGACTTCCAAAAATGGTAGTGAGTCAGTAAACAGTAAGTGTATTCAAACATGCTTGAGACAGACATAGCTGTACATACATGCAGACAAAACTGTGAACACATATAAAAAAGGAAAAAAAAAAACATTAACATATATAGATTTAAAAAAGGGGCAGGTTTAAAGGACCACTTGATTTTTTTTCTGCCATCATTATGTTTCCATGCACGAGCCAGATGGTAGGTATCTGCCATCTTTAGGCTCCATGCAGACTGAAGCTCAAAAAAGCTTTTCTGGACGCCAGATTGCTGGCAGAAACAGCTGGTTTAAAAACGTGCTTTTAACAGAGTTTTGTACTAGCGTTTATGAGCATGCGTTAGTGTTTATGGGCATTTTCAATAAAAATACACAGAGGACACAAAAATCCCACAGTGCATTCCAAACTCCCACAATGCATTGAAAAAATAGAATGCCGAACACTAATTACCACGTGTTTATGAGCGTTTATAAGCTTCATGAGCGTTTATCTGCGTTTGTCGTTTTTTGGTGGTGAAAACCGGCGCTTTGAACGCAAATTTCTGGCGTTCAGAAAAAAGCCCATAAACTCCACTGCTCATTAAAGCTAAAAAACGTCCATGTGTGCATGGGCACATAGGCTAACATAGAGTGGAGTTTATGGGCTTTTAAAAAAAAACGCCCAAACTCCAATAAACTGCAGTTTATGAGCTCCAGTGTGCATGGAGTCTTATACATACTGATTACACGCTTTTATATTCTGGATTCTGGATTGATGTAAGCATAATTTTAATGTATTACAGAGTTACATAGTTACATAGACAGTCTGCTTGAAAAAAAGACACAAGTCCATCTAGTTGAACCAATAAAAGGGGAAAGAAAATTCATACAATCCCATATACATAATCCTATACCCACAAAAACCTTTCTGCATTTGAAGATTAAGGATGGGTTCACACTAGAGCAAGGAGATGTTCATAGCAGGGGGTCTGGTTTGTCTCCATTCACCGGTTCAGGTCCGATTTCAGCCCAAATTTTTCTCTGAATTCCACCAATTCTGTCCTCCACCTAATATTTATGATGCATGCATATTCTTAGCCCTCAAGTGCAAAACTTTACATTTATCAACATTACACCCAATTTGCCACATAATTGCCCAATTTAACAATGCATTGAGGTTGGCTTGTAGTTGGAGACATTATTCCATTGCATAGCTTGATGTCATCTGCAAAGACTAAAAATTGTCCCCAATAACCCAGACTCTGTATCATTTATAAATATATTAAATAGAGCCCCAACACTGAACTATGGGGTATACCACTGATAACCTCAGTCTTCACCGCACCCTGTGTTCACATTTATCAAGTCACGTGACATGTGACGCAACCCATCGGGAGGAGCCAGTGACGTCATTCTGTAAAGTATTTTTGTGAACACAGCGGGCAGTGAAGACTGTGTTGGGAACGCCTTGACCAGCTGATTGTTTATATGCGCTGTCACTATCCTAGGTTATGTGAGTGAAGCGGCTTGCTATACAGTAGTCATGATCATTGCACAATGATGTTTTTTTCTGCTTTATTTTCATGCCAATGAGAAATTTTATTGTGAAACACAGTGTCTGAAGATAGAAGCGAGACCACTGAGAAGTTTTAAAGCTAACATCTTCCATAGTGTGATTGGAATGTAATTTAACGTGAAGCCTGGATATATGCATGTGGGAATGGACTGAGTTCTGTTAATTAATTATACTGATTAGTGGCACCATTATTTTGGGATTTTAATGAGTAGTATCACTTAATATTTTAATAAGGTCACACATTTTACTCCATTTAGGAGGGGTATCTTTCTGCACAGTACTTTTGCACTTTATTTTATAGGTATGAGGATCATATGCAGCACTTTCTTCTTTGTTTATGTACGATATAATTAAGCATTTTTGCACAGCTATTTTTGCACAATAATTTGTATTTTATTTCATAGGTGCTAAGGAGGTGTATATGTAGCCTTCTTTTCTTTGCTTGTGTATGATTTATTGTGCAATTTTGCACAGTAATTTTTGCACAATATTCTGTATAATTATCTGCACACTATTTTGCACAGCATTAATCACTTTTTGTTTTATGTTTGAGGACGTATTATTGCACGTAGCACTTTATATGCATGAATTTATATTGAGCAGTATTTATTCCTTTCTTAGTGCAGTGGCTAAATAGAAAATTGATTAGAGCGCACCATTATTTAGATAATTAACCGTATGAGTGACAGACTTAATATGGTTGCAGCTTAATCATTAAGGTTTTTTCTATTTTTTCTATATTTTTTTCTCAGCACATATATACTATCATATTAGCGCTTAGGCCCCTTATATTTTATATCTAGGGGTACAAATGTACCCCTACCATTTCACAAAAAATGGGTGAAAATGGTAAAAATGACATGACACGGCTTGGCATAAGTCCTTTAGTAAAAAAATTAATACAGATGTCCAACAAAGCCTTCTTCTTCTTCTCTTGCTCCACCGACGGACCGAAAATGGGAGACACCCGCCATATGATGCGTCTTCGCTTTGACAGTTCTTTTATAACTGAGGGCGGGGCCACACCGTGACATTCTGCTGTGAACCGAACTGGGGGATGTTCAGCTCATCCCTATTCTACACTGACAATTGAAGCAAAATAGCACAGTATAGCACAATAACTGACCAATAGTACTGAATAGAGCCCTGTTCTATCTCTCTCCACACCAAAATCACACTGAAAATGGCTGCCATTGAAAGACTACTTTTATACTGTGGGGCAGGAATGAGCCATGATTGGATAAAATCTTGATGAAAGTGTCCAATCATGACTCTGACAGTGCTCTGTGCCCTGATTGGCTTGCAATGCACTGTTCAGCGCCAAGTTGGAAGGAGGCAACTTTCCCTGGACATTTTTTGAGTACAGACTTCTGAGAGATCCTGGAGATTTTTGGATTGCTGCCACCACTCTTGTGATAGAAAGTCAGCTGTGTGCTTGCTAAAGTAAGCATTAGCCAGTGTCCTGAAGGGATTACTTTATCTTATTCCTTGTGAAGGGACTCTGCTCTTATTGCTTTAACCACTTCGCGCGCGCCCTATAGCCGAAAGACGGCTACAGAGCGGACACTATCTGCCGGGAGGCCATCCGGGGATCTTCTTCTGACTTCGGGGTCTTGTCCCACTCTTCTGGGGTCTTGTCCCGCTCTTCAGTTCTTCTGCCAGGCCTCCGCTATCTTCTTATAGCTCTTTTACAATCGGTGGCCTGGTCTTCTGTCGCCGCTGCCTTCTTCTTTTCCTCTCTTCTTTTCCTTCTTCCTTGTGATGTTGACACAACGCTCTCTCTGGCCACAATGGCAGGGACGTGTTATGCGGCAACTTATATAGGGACAAGGGGCGGGGTCACTGGGTGATGTCACATGGTGACCCCACCCCCTTATGATGTCACAGTCCCAGAGGATGCTTTTTGCCTTTTTGCTGATGAGGTCGTATTAATGCTTACTAAAACTGAATCTTCCCTGGTGGCAGTAAAAGAAGCTTTGCAATTGTTTAATGCTGTGTCTTACTATAAAGTAAATACAACCAAGTGGTATATATTAGATATTGGCCTAGATCCCAGGGTAAAAACAAGCTTTGGTCTCAATTCCCATTTGTAGGGAAGGAGACTGGTATTACTTACTTGATCAGTGGACATACTATTAGAGAAAACTATACACTATTTATTCGGAAACTGCGCACTAGTTTAGCATCCTTAGCGTACCAACTTTGCTGATCGGGCCGATTGGCGGCTTTTAAAATGATAATACTGCCCAAATTGTTGTACCTCTTTAGGACAATGCCTATACTAATACCCTATTATTACTTTGTGACTAGGGATGAGCCGAACACCCCCCCCCGGTTCGGTTCTCCCCAGAACTTTCGAACGGACCTAAAATTCGTACGAACGTTAGAACCCCATTGAAGTCTATGGGACTCGAACGTTCGAAATTAAAAGTGTTAATTTTAACGGCTAATATGCAAGATACTGTCCTAAAAAGGGTTTGGGGACCTGGCTCCTGCCCCAGGGGACATGGGTCACTGCAAAAAAAATGTTTAAAAACGTCCGTTTTGGCGGGAGCACTGATTTTAATGACGATTAAAATGAAAAAAAAAAGATTCCTTTAAATATGGTGCCTGGGGGGTGTCTGTAGTATGCCTGTGAAGTGCCACGTGTGTCCGGTGTTTAGAACAGTCCCTGCACAAAATGACATTTAACGGAAATAACGTCAATTAAAGCTGCTTGCGGTTTTAATGTTATATCTGGTTCCTGCAATATGGTTGAAAATCATTGAGAAAAATGGCATGGGTAGCCCTCCCTGCCCATTACCAGCCCCTTTGGGTCTTGTACACATATTAAGGGGAACCCCCTACCCATATTAAAAAAAGGAAATACGTGTGGCACCCAGGCCCTATATACTCAGCACAGCAGTATACAGGCGGTGCAAACAAGACAGGGACTGTGTAGGTTTGTTGTGTTAAGTTGAATCGGTTTGTAATTTTCAACTGGTACATTTTTAAAGTGTAGCTCCAGTCAAAAAAACTATTTTTAAGCTTTTTGGAAAACATAGGGAAGGGTTATCACCCCTGTATAATTTGTTTTGCCGTCCGTCTTTTTCAGAGCACGCAGACAGCACGCACAATCTCCTAACAATGACTGAGAGCTCTATTTAAAACGAGCAAGATATTTAGCTAGATAGGTGGATATAGCGGTGTATACTGCGTTCAGAGCACGCAGACAGCATGCACAATCTCCTAACACTGACTGAGATCTCTATTTAAAACGAGCAAGATATTTAGCTAGATAGGTGGATATAGCAGTGTATACTGCGTTCAGAGCACGCAGACAGCACGCACAATCTCCTAACACTGACTGACAGCTCTATTATAAAAGATAGATATATCACTAGATATATAGGTGAATATAGCGGTGTATACTGCGGTCAGGGCACGCAGACAACAACCACTACAGAAGAGCAAGAACGAAAAATCGGCCGATAACGATCGGTGTATACTGTGTTGAAGGTACACAGAACACCCATTAACTGCTACAGATGCCAACACACTACACAAGGCCGCCGCGCTGGCGGCCTTATATAGTGTGGGGCCTGTACTACACAGCCTGGGCTATGATTGGCCACAGGCATCCTGCCTGTGGCCAATCATGGCTCTCCTCACTGCCGGCGCTGTGATTGGCCAAGCATGCGGGGTCACAGTGCATGCTTGGCCAATCATGAGCCAGCAATGCACTGAGCCATCACAGTGCATTTTGGGCCGTGAGCGCTACACGAATTTGGTGCGAACGGCCCTTAACATTCGGAATTCGCAGAACGGGCGAACAGTCAATGTTCGAGTCGAACGTGTGTTTGACTCGAACACGAAGCTCATCCCTATTTGTGACTCTACAATCTATACTGAACCAATATCTCTTGAGGGGGAAAGGAGTCAGGTGTGCATTCGGCAAACTCATTAAGGATAGAACAGTGAGTGTCCTTGGATACGTTGTAATAAAAGACTATTACTTAGCATTAGTATTAGTATTGGCACATCTCATTAGTATTGGCACATAGAGGGTGGTTTGCCCATCCCCCACTCCACTATGGACAGACATTGAGGCCGAAACACTACCAGGAATACATCTCCTAACCTTTTTGTTATCACCCACAGTCAAATTACATGGTATACTTAATTTATCACTCACAATTCTGGCATCACTAGATGCCTGAAAGAGCCTTCAGTCTTTACCTAAAACTGATCCAGTGACCATCTTACCTATACCTCTGTCTGTACTGTATGTAGTGCAGTGATCCCTAACCTGTCACTGACTCATTGGTCCAACAAAGGTATAAGGTGGCTCCATGACCTATATAAGAATAACTACTTAAAAGCCTTCCCAGATCTTCAGATAGAGTACCAACTATCTAATAGTGAATATTATGCTTATCTGCAGATTTCTTCATACCTTCACTACTCTCCTACCATCTCAAATGCAATACTGTACACTACTAACAAAAAAGTAAAGAATCTAGAGGGGGCATATCTTTGTTGTATACCTTTGACAAATCCTCATCATACCTTGCATGGGAGATGGATGTGGCAGAGAAATTCACTCACAGCCAATTGAAGTATGCATTCAAAACTATCTACAAAGCCACTAGAAATTAAAAGCTTTGGGAACTAATGAAAAAATTACACCTGCAATGGCATTTAACCCCCCATTGTGTCTCTAAATTTAGCACCATGTCATCTAATCTTTGCTGAAGAGGGTGCAGCCAGGTGGGAATGTTGATGCATCAACTATGGTCCTGTAAGCTAAGTTCTGGACCACTCATTTTTAAATTTTGTTTGAAATTGCATCTAGCCATGCATCTATTTAGCTATTTCCCCAAGCCTAGCTATCTTAAATCTGGGACTAAAATCCTTCCCATAACCATTACAAATAGTGGTGACATACGTTTTAATGGCTGCCAGATTGGCATTACTAAGATACTGGAAATCTTCCCTCCCTCCCGCAATCTCTGAAGTGCTTAGGAAAACTCAACTTCACTTTCAATATGAAACCATTTTCGCTTCCACTAATGGCATTTATTCCTGTATAATCTCTTTGCGGCAACCATGGGTGCACTGGTTGGAGTCACAGGGCAAATTTATTTTTATTTTTGATAAAAACCATTGATATATGGCACTCCTATGATGTGTTATTCTAGATCCACAATGGGTAGGTCTACATTTCTATCTTTCCTGTTCTTATTGTAGCTCTTATATACTCTTATGTTATCTTTTTTGTACTACACGTTTGTATTACTTGATTGAACATATGTAAAACCTTTAATAAAGAAAATTTGAAAGTACAAAGGAGGGTAAAATGATACAAAAGGTAATAACTATGGGAGTGAGCTAATGGATAAAAGTGCAGTTGTTAAGTGGAGGCAGGATAGGCTTCTCTGTAGGGTAGGGTAGGGAATTCCATAGGGTGGGGAGACTTGGGAGAAGAAAGCGAGCATGAGAGGAGGTGACAAGGGTACTAGAGAGCAGGGTGTCTTGGGAGGAACGAAGAGAACGGTTTGATTGGTATTTTGAGATGAGGTCAGTGATGTAGCTGGGGGCCAAGTTGTGGATGGCTTTGTAGCTTGTTGTTAGTATTTAGAATTTTAGGGATTGGAGGGATTGGCAAAAAAGGGATGGCAAACACTGAACATTTGATAAAATGGATGGCAGCAGCATTCATTATAGACTGAAAGGGGATAGCCTATGTATAAGTAAGCCAATGAGAAGGGAGTTGAAGTAGTTGAAGTGAGAAATAACCAGGGAGTGGATTAGGAGCTCTGCAGTCTCATTTGTTAGGAAGGTCCGTATTTTGAAGATGTTGTGGAAGTTGAGCCAGCAAGCTTTGGGAAGTGATTTGATGTGGTGCCAAAAGGAGAGTTCAGAGTTGAGGATTACACCTAGCACCCTGGAATGTTGGGATAGGTTGATGGTTGTGCTATTGATCTTGACAGGGAAGTCAGAGGAAGGGAAATGGGGGGGAGGAAATATTATGAGCTCAGTTTTGGAAAGGTTGAGTTTGAGGAAGTGGTGTGACATTCAGACTAATATGTCGGTCAGTAAATTAGTTATGTGTGAAGAGACTGATGTTGTGAGCTGTTGGGAAGAGAGATAGATTTGAGTGTCATTGGCATAGAAATGATATTGAAAGCCATGGGAGGCTATCACATGAACATATAGAAAGAAAAGGAGGGCACAATTTCAGTTTCAGTTCTAAGGATACCCATTGTTCTGAGGAGGGCAGCAAGACCTTTGACATGCCATACTCTATCTGAAGGGTTGGCTACAACACCTATTCATAGACTAAGCCACTGAGTGCAGGAGATTGTGTTGTGTTGTGTTGTTATGATGATCCAGGGAGGAGCTGTAAATGAAACAGGAGAGGTCCAAAAATAGAATCTTGAGGGACCCTTGAGGAGAAAGGAAGAGGAGAGGAGGAAGAAGAGTTTCAAGTGACACTGAAGGTGTAGTGGGATAGCTAGGATGAGAACCAATGAAGAGCACAAACATGGAGACCAAAGGAGAAATTTTTTTTTGAGGCGGAGGGAGTAGTCAACCATATCAAAGGCAGCCGAAAGGTCCAGGAGTAAGAGTACAGAATAGTATCCATTGGTTTTAGCTGTTTGTAAATCATTTGTGAGTTTTAGGAGAGCAGTTTCTTTGGAGTGTTCAGGGTAAAATCAAGACTGAAGGGGATCAAGAAGGTCCGTTGTTGACCAGACACTCAAGACGTTTGGAGGAAAAAGGGAGCAAGGAAATGGGGTGTTGGTTGTTAAGATGGGTGGAGTCCAAGGAAGGCTTTTTAAGCATGGGGATGACTAATCCATGTTTTAGAGAGTTGGAGAAGATGCCAGAAGAGAGGGAGAGATTGAAGATGTGAGTTAGAGAGTGTAGGATAGAGATAGAGGATGAATGTCGTATTTGAGAGGGAATAGGGTCAATAGGGGGCAGGTGGTTAGGTAGGCATTAAAGTCTTTAGTAGCGGGGTTGAATAAGGGAAGTATTGAGTGTACCTGTGGGGGGATATCTGTAGAGTGGTGATTTCATCACACATCATATCAATCTTATTTTTGAAGTGATTGCTGATCTCCTGGGCAGTGAGTGAGTTAGTAGGTGGAGGCAGTGAGAGACGAAGTAGAGAGTTAAAGGTAAAGAAGAGCTGACAGGGACATACATATATGTCTCAATATCTACAAATTACAATTAATGCCAAATGTTGGCCAGCTCACACCCAGTTGTTGATCAAGCTGCAAAGTGAATAGTAGACTCCTATATAGCAATATACATGGTAGCATACAAATGGTCACCGCAGGACATGCCAAGAGGTCCTCTATTCTTCCCCCTGGGAGCTGTGAAGGGGAGGTGTCACGTACCTTAAGGCAGAGCCCGGAATGCAGGGAGCGGCCTCTCGTAAACCTCTGACTCGGGAGGCCCTGGTAGAGATGACAGGGGCTCGGGAGCACAGAGGAGCACAAGTGCCTGACTGGATGGTTGATGTAGGAAGCAGCAGACCGATGTGGCCGTTGGAAAATGGTCTCACCGTGCGAGCATAGCTGTGAGTGTTAGCTCTCCTCAATCACAGTGAACGAGGCCCCTTGGTGCGCATGAGCGGTGGTGCAGACAAGGTGGAGTGATGACAAAAAGCATCCAGAAGACCTGAGCGTCGAATGGACTCCAAAGATGATGCCAATCCCTCTCGTCTCCAGGGGTGGAAGTGGAAGGAGATGTAAACAGCCTTATCCACCGCTGGGGACACCTACCCCACATGTAAATCACTAGGGAGGGAAGAGACCAGTAGGGCAATGCGGAAGATAAGGAAAAGAGGGAGGGATTGCAGTTCCCAAGGAAAGACAGACAATAAACCAAGCTTTAAAAAAAGAGAAATGTACTTTATTAAATAAATTAATATAAAATTATAAAAATATCCAGAAACAAATATGTATCATAACTGTAACAACCCTAAATGGGTAGAAAGGACTTAAATGATGTGCTCTCATTCAACCCGGGGCAGAAGTTGCCCTGAGTGAATAATGTCTTTACCAGTATTAATGTACCTTCAAAATGGACAATCGCCACATTTGAAAGTACCCTTTAGTGAGTGAATGAGAAGGAACAGGGACACCCCTCTCAGAAAACAGGGCCATAAACACCTTAATGGTGATGAAAATACAAGTAGAATATGACTCCAAGAGACGCCCTATGCCTAGAATTGATCAGGTTGCCCTAGCGCAGACCTTTATCGGTGGCTCGAAGGCAACTCGATTAGCTCACAAAGCCACATCAGACAAGGTCACTGGCTCTAATACCACTTGTTCCAAAACTATCCCCACTGAAGTGGACCCCAATAGTGTTTGGGGTCAGAGATGTGCTGCTGTTTCATAAGAAAGTTACAAAGCCTAACAACAATGTCAGATTTATCACTTGATTTAATTCCCAACATGAACAATTTAAAATAATCCTTCAAAAATATTGGTACCTTTTAACCAGTGACCCAGTCATCTCTAAGTTTGTCCCCTTGAAGCCATTGGTAGTATTTAGATGGGCCTCCTCTCTGAAGGACAAATTTGTCCTATTTCATGGACCGAGTTAAAAAAATCACTCACTCAACAATATAGTGCCTCGACATCTATGGTGACCAATAGTGCCTAGGCCGGGACTTGCATATTGTCCAGTATTTGTAGCAAGTGCAGGGTGTCTCATAAGTAAGAAGGGATGGTCAGCACAAATGGATGTACGAGTTGATGTAATGACTGGGGTTCTCAGTGATGCATCCATTCCTGGACACAATGGGTTCCCCATGTGTTTGTGTGTCTTGGGTAGGGCATAGAAACATGCCACCGTGGGAATGTGGTGTGAATGTATTCCCAAATCTGTTGGGAAATGATACCTCGCTGGTATGCTCCATCGACTCGCTGATAGAAATTATCATAAATGTTCCGAATCTTATCTACACTTATCAACTTGTACTATTTTTTATTGGATAAAGACTTCATGCACATGCTCTTATACTGCTCCATGCCCATAACTACGACGTTACCCCCCTTATCGGAGGTTTTTATGACCAGGCTCTTGTTCTCCTTTAAATTAATAAGTGCTTTCTGTTGGCAAGGTCTAAGATTAGATTTTTTGTGTGCCGGAGATTGAATTTCTTTTGGTGCAGTCACCCGCTTGAGAAAAATAGATTGAGATAGTTATGAGTAGAAGGGAACATTTGAGATCATCTTTTTAGATTGTTTTGGGATTGTAAGTATCTCTCTCAACCCCATCCAGTATCTCCTCAAGATCAATGGAATCAATAAGATTCGGGGGCCCACTTTCCTCCAGTAGCTCATTCAATATTTTCAACATTCTAAAATCTTTTTTGCTGTATTTGTCTGCTACAGTTACAGTATTATAAGTAGCGCTAGATCTAGAATATATGGCCTTCAACAAGACATTGCGGACAAATAGGTTAGTGTCTTTAATAGCTTAAAATTGGTTGATGCCACTGCAAGGACAAAAACTCAGTCCCTTGAACAATAGTTGTTTATCCCAGAGAGTGAGGTCATATGATGAGAGATTGATAATTTCCATCTCCATGTATACCTCTCTATTGAGGATAGGGTCTCCTTCTAGGTGGGCCTGTAAGCATACTGGGCTAGTACCCCTGTTGTTCATATTAGATTGGGGTTGACATTGAATTTGCTGGATAAAACACTGTTGGGGTCCACTTCAGCAGGGATAGTTTTGGAGCAAGTAGGATTAGAGCCAGTGAACTTGTCTGATGCAGCTTTGTGAGCTAATCGAGTTGCCTTTGAACCATCGATAGAGAGCTGCGCTAGGGCACCCTGATCAATTCTAGGGCCAGGGTCTCTCTTGGAGTCATCTATTCTGCTTGTGTTCTCATCACCATTAAGGCATTTATGGCCCTGTTTTCTGAGAGGGGTGTCCCTGTTCCTTCTCACTCACTCACTAAAGGGTACCTTCACATGTGGTTATTGTCCATATTGTAGGTACATCAATATTGGTAAATACATTATTCTACCTAACAGAAAGAGATTCTTTCCAAGAAAATTTGTTAAGTGTAAAACACAGGGGATAGTGTATCTCATGACCTGAATGTGGGACGTTTTACGTCAGTAAGACCTTTAGAGAGTTTTGGAAATGTATTCATGATCACACCTATCCTATTGAGATAGGTAACATCTATTCCCCTATAGGTAGGCATGCTGCCGACTTTCATGTATATGGTTCATTTGATGTCAAGTTTCTATGTTTGAAACATATTCCACAGGATCCACAAGGGTGAGACTGGGACAGAGTGATCCTCCAAAGAGAAATGAGATGGATACATCCGCTCAGGGCAACTTCTGCCCCTAGGTTGAATGAGGACACCTCATTTAAGTCCTTTCTACCTATTTAGGGTTGTTACAATTATGATACATATTTGTATTTGTATATTTCTATGGTGATTAAAGATGTTTATGCTTATGTCAAGGGATCTATTAATGTTAGCCATCTGGGTAATTATCCCATCCATTTGGATGCTTGCCAGTATTTGGAGATTGTTTAAACGTTGCCCTACTGGGGTCCTCCCTCCCTGGGATCCCTAGTGGTTTCCATGTTAGGTAGGTGTCCCTAGTGGTGGATAAGGCAGTTTATGTCTCCTTTCACTTCCGATCACAGCAAGTCTTAAAGAAATTGGAGAAAATAGATGTATACAGTGAGCTTCAAACGATGAGAGGGGCAGAGAGGAAGAAGAGAGAAGAAACGTAAAGGTGCTATGTTGGGGATAGGAGGATTCTTAAATCACCTCCTTTGCATCCACTGGGTCTGGGGGAGTGAGTCCAGAGAAGGCAATAATGGGAGGGGGAAGCAGGAGAAGCTGTGTCGGATTCATAAAGGAAGGTTTCGGTGACAGCAATTATATTAAAGAAGTGACAAAGTGGTCATGAACAGAGATGAGTTTGTTGCAGACAGAGCAGGCATTTAAGACGGCCCAGGAGAAGGGGAGGTTGGCTTTGGGACGAAGAGCAATGGAAACTAAATTGTAGATAGACTCATTGTCAATCTGGGAAGAGGGTAGTGTTAGATGCACTAGTAGACTAGTAGACTTGACTAACAAATTAAAGTCAAACTCCAGATAACACTTTTTAAGCAGTTTCTTTTTCCTTTTTTAGGGATAAAGGTTTTACATACATAAAAATAGCTGACCATTTCTAACTGGCACTTTTGCTAGACAGCTTGGCTTGTTAAATGAAGTTGAAAAATTACTGGTTGGATCACAAGGTGAAATAAGGAAAAAAGGATATGATTGCAACCACCACATTGAAGAATTGGTAAGCTGCAATATATCACATTTTTGGTTTTGGGTTTAATACCAATTTAAGTATATGCTGCTGGGAACAGGGGTTAAAGTAAACCTATTGTTTTGTCTTGAACAGGCAAATCACAGATTTTCTTTAACTGCACAAACATGTGGGGATCACAAGACACTTGCTTCTTTAACTTAGGTCAACTATATTCTTGTCTAAGAAAAATGCTTCCTGATTCTCTCATAAAGTATTATAAAGGAAAGGAGAGTTAGCTGTTGTGACTACCTTCCCCCTTTCCTGTGTTAAAGACCCGTGGCTTTTATTTTCTCTTGGAATTTCTTATAAACCTGTACATGGAATGCCTTCCTCCTCTGATCCAATAAATATCCTTTGAGTTTTTAAACTATATTGTCTATTTCTGGTTGTAATACTTCCACATCACACAGATATCTTCATGAAACAGGCAAGGGAGAAGAAATTATCCTACCGTCCAGCAATATGTTTTTTAAACTATAATAACCATCTGTTGTTGCAAAATTTCTGATGTTCCTTTCATGTTTTTGGAATAGTTTGATAAAGAACCTTTCCTGTAAACAGAGGACTGCATCTATTACTGGAAAAAAAACAGCTTCACGTAGTGTTTGATATTCTGCTAATTTATACTCTTAAAAATTGTTAGGACAAATGATCTTGGTTATATTCTCCTGTCTAAACATATGGCTTAGCTTGTGTACAACTGTAGTTTACTGTGTATTTTAACCTCATAGGATATCATTCCTGGCAATTATTCCAAGCTTCCACATGAATTTTTTTTAACTATTTCCAGATATTGTCTGAATATTACCAGACATTTCTGGAGACAGGATTAATATAAAAGGATGCTTTTTTTTACAACAACCTTGTTGCAAAATAAAAAAAGAACAAAATAACATGAAACTGACTATATCCGTCTAATTTGTAGAAATAGAGTTAATAGTTACTCTATATTTATTTTTAAAATACATTTGGAAATGACCACTGTTGTCCTCACCTTTTGAAACTGCTAGATGCCTGGGTGTCAGGCTGAACCAATGGTTTCAATGCAATCTGAGGCACCGACCTGGAACAAGTTTGCAGGTCTGAAGTGCTGAACTCACTCTGGCTTTCTAATCTGCATGTTTATTCTGGGTCAGTGCCTATGAAAGTATTAACATCAGAAAGGCAAGGAAATATTATTTTTAGAAGGGAGTCAGCAAAGGCAGTCTCTATGTTTCTTTCAGGTTTAACTCAAATTCAAAATAAAAGAAAATAGGATACAAATTCAGTAAACGACTCTGATTTTAAGTTCATATTTTTTCCTGTCTGGTAACAATTTCTTCACTCCTATTTCCCTACACTAATAGCTTTAAAAATGAATTCCAAATATTGTATATTTTTATATAGGTAAATTGGTCCAAATAGGAGTACTGGTATCTACTTCCGTGATTTACAGCTTCCAGTGACATTGGCCCTTTATGATATATGCATAGTTACATTGCTCCAAGTTGGGCCAACTGTAAAAATATACCATACTTGAAATTCACCTTAAAAGTGGTAGTAAACTTGAAAAAACAAAACAAAAAAAATAGGCCCGTTTCAGGTCTATGCTAGTATACACCACATACTAGCACATTATGACAAGCTTCCCTTGGAAATTAAGCCTTCCTGCAGTTCTGACATAAGCAAAATTGCACACACAAAGACCCTTAAAGTGGTTGTAAACCCTTACAAACCACTTTGACCTACAGGTAAGCCTTTATCTCCTACACGGTTTAGGAAATATTTGCCAAAAGACAGGCACCGCTGTCTACGTCGCTGCACCGTAGACAGTGGCTCGCAGGCGCACTGAGCGCGCTGCTGTCAATGGCGATATGCCGCGAGTGGCGGCTCCCGTTCGCATGCTTGGGAGTGACGTTATTGCGGCTCCGTTGAATGACAGCGCCGGAGCAGCGAGACCCACCAAGAAGATGGAAGCTCCATACACAAGGGGACAGCGGTGACTTTGCTGGCTCCTGTGTCACGTAAGTGACACATAATGGACTACTATGCGATGCATAGTAGTCCATTATGCTTTACCCTTGCAATGAATCAAAGAGGAGGTAAACCCATCAGGGTTTACTTCCTCTTTAAAGTTAAACTCTCTTTCTTTTCAGTAGAACTGAATGGAATGATCAATACCAGAATTGATCACACTTCTGTACCATGTTTCTCTGTTGTCTGCAGATTCCCTGTTATTCTGAGTTTAGTTGTGGCTTTGTGTCATGTGACACATGGTATATCCTACTGATAGACTCTGTTCCTTCCACAGTCACTTCTTGCAGCAGCTAGAGTCTGTAACACTCCCCTTTGTACTATTTCAGACTCTGAAAATGATGTAACTTCCTTCACAGCTCTGGTGGTGGGTGGGATTCAATACATCCTAAGTAGCATTCAATCCCACCCAGTCATCCCTACAGGAAGAGTCCAAACCTCCGAAGTCCTGTCTCACAGATCACATCATTAGTCAAGAAAGAAACCACTTTGTATACACACATACACAGCCTGCTGTGAAAGCTAGTTGTGCTGATTCTGGAAGAGATTGAATAGATAGCCCTGGTTTACACTAGCACAATATGAGAGTCACATGACTTCCTGCGTGACAATCATTCCTGTGCCAGTTTCATGGATCAGTGTTTTTTTTTAACTCTTCCTCTCCTCCCTGGCCATTCTTGCTGCCTCTTCTAAGCACATTCCATTTACACCTCAGCGAAGTGGAAATGAATGTTCCTGCTCGAGGGTTTCTTCTGTGTTTTTCAATCATAAACACGCACTTCAATGGACTGCTGTATGTGCAACAAATGACCCAAAGTTGTACTGGACCGTCTTCAGTCATGAAATGTTATATGATTTTTCAGTGCACATTTTGGCGCATTTGTAGCATGTTTTGTTGCGCATTAAAACATGCATCTGCTAACTGAAATCGAGGTGTCATTACCAAATAGGCTACATTTACATCTGCATGTTTCTGAATACGCAGTAACCCATATAGAAAATGCATGCATTTTCTTGCTGGTGTCCCTGCATTGGAAAATGCTCAGATCCAAACGAATAATAATCCGAGCACATTGAACATTGCTGCATGTTTTTGAAATGCACAGCAAAACACATATTTTCTGTGCAGGTTGCCACTCTTTCAAAATGTGCAGAAGCGAATGTGCTTTCTTGTGGGCTGCCATTTGTTCAGAAATGTGCAGATACAAGTGAACAATAACGCAAGTGTGATGTGCAATGTCACACATTTTTTAAACACATGGCAAAGCACATGTTTTTATGTAGGTCGCCATGCGTTCGGAAAATTGCAGATGCAAAAGAATGGTAGTGCAAGTACACTGCATATCTTGTGCGTTTCCCTGCATTTTAAAATGCTCAGATGAGAACAAATGCCAATGCAAGTGCGATGCACCTTGTTTTGGCATTTTTTAAACATGGCAAATCGCATGTTTTTTTGTGTGGGTTTCCCTGCATTCATAAATGTGCAGATGCAAATGAATGGTAGCACAAGCACGCTGTGCATTGCCATGCATTCTTAAAATACACAACACAGCGTGTGTTTTCTTGTGGATTGCTGTGCGTTCAGAAACATGCCAATGCAAACAAATGTAATGCAAACACAATGCCCATTTCTGCATGTTCTCGAAAACACATATCAAAGTGCACGTTTTTGTGCAGGTTGCCAAATGTTTGGAAATGCGTAGAACTAATGGTAACACAAGCGCAATCCAAGTTGCTGCACATTTGAAAACATGCAGATGAGAATGCAACATAAATGGTAATGAAAATTGTGACGTTCATCACCACGCATTTTAGAAACACACAGCAAAGTGTGCGTTTTCTGTGCATGTTGCAGTGCATTCAGAAACATGAAGATGCAAACCCAGCTTAAATGGCACAGTGAGAACGACTCGTGTTTGGTAGTGTTTTCTGTGTGGTTTGTTTGGGCAAACATGCATGAGTGCCCTCTTAGCAAGTGGTGGTGGGGGGAAGAGGCGGATCGGGGCTGCTCTGTGCAAAAACGTTACACAGAGCAGCTAAGCATAACATGTTTATTATTTATTTTTTTTTTTATAAAATTTGCCTTTAGAATCCCTTGAATTTCCTGTTCAATGTTCCACTTCCTGCTTGTTCCCTATTCACTGTACAGAGAAATTGACTGTGGGCATTAATTACACAATTCCATTCCTTTCCTTTCACCACCCACATGAAGGCCCAGAAACACCCACAAGTCAAGTCATAGAACTTTGAAATTCAGCCAGGAGAAGGAGTGAAATCCCAGACACAGACACCTGCTGTATACAGTTAAAGGAGGTAAGTTACACACAAGCTGACAGCGTGAATGTTATCTATTCACATACACAATGCATCTGTTGTTTTGGGGAGAAAAAACTGGAGATCTGCTTTAATCTATTCTGTCTCTGTTTGTTACTTTGTCTTTGTCATTTTGTCTTTCCCAAACCTCCTGGATATGGTCATCAATCCCTCCTGACATAGAGGCAGAATACCCAAAATATTTCCTTGGAGCCCTAATGCTGCATACACACGACCAGAATTTTCGACGGACTAGGTCCGACGGTCTTCCCGATGGACTTTTGGCAGAGTTCCGATGGACTTTCTGAATGAATTGTCTTGGTCACACACAATCACAACAAAGTCTGACGGATTTGAACGTGATGACGTATGACCGGAATAGAATAAGGAAGTTCATAGCCAGTAGCCAATAGCTGCCCTACTGTCAGTTTTTGTCCATCGGACTAGCATACACACAAACAGATTTCTCCATAGGAACTGGGTCCGGTGGAGTTCCAGCGGAAAAAATTTGAAACATGTTCTATTCCTAACGTCCGTCAGATTTTTGGACAGCAAAAGTCCGATGGAGCCCACACACGATCGAATTGTCTGACAGATTTGTTCCGTCTGACTTTTGCTGTCCAAAAGTCCGGTCATGTGTATGTGGCATTAGAGGCAGATCCATTCAGTCTGTTGGTTTAGTCTCCATGCTTGATGGTAGGTGAAGGGGACATTGAACTGCAGATGGTAAGCTCAGCCCTGTCTTTATCCTTGTCCGCCACAAAATAAGGCTGAAATTGACTCTGTAGCAGCTCCCAACATTGCAACCCTCTCATCACCCCCCACTAATAACAGTTCAAGATCAATAAGTGTACAACAAAATTGTAAGACAAAGATGTAGTTATATTCATAGCATATTCATAGAGGTTAAGTCAAGTGCCAGACTAGTTCAGATAGGAACCCAGCATAAGGTCAGGGCAGGTGGTTGGCAGACAAGTGAGTGGGGATGAGTTAAAAGAGTTCAATTTGAATCAGGCTCTGCAAACACTGCTAAAAAAAAAATCTTAAAGCGGATGTATATTCTGTTTTTGAACTTTTACCTACAGGTAAGCCTATAATAAGGCTTACCTGTAGGTAAAAAAAAATCTCCTAAACCTGTATGGTTTAGGACAGGGGTAGGGAACCTTGGCTCTCCAGCTGTTTTGAAACTACAAATCCCATCATGCCTCTGCCTCTAGGAGTCATGCCTGTGATTGTTAGGGTTTTGCAATGTCTCATGGGACTTTTAGTTTCAAAACAACTGGAGAGCCGAGGTTCCCTACCCCTGGTTTAGGAGATATTCCCCTCACAATGAGCCGCTGACTGCAGCGGCGCATGCACACAGGGGATTCACGGCTGAAAGCCCGGCAGACGCCAGACCTTGCCAGAAAGAAATCTCCCAAACACACGGGAGTGACGACATCATGGCTCTGGCCACTCACAGCGCTGGAGCCGCGGTACCCGGAAGACACGCCGAGGGAACATGTCAGCTCCTTCGGCGTGGATGGGGTGAGATGTTGGGGACTCATTCTAAGGTAAGTATTTCATAATGAGCTAGTATGTGGTGCATACTAGCTCATTATGCCTTTTGCCTTGCAGGTCTGTTAAAAAATAAAATAAAAATGTCAGTGGGTTTACTCCTGCTTTAATGCTTTATTTAACCACTTCAGCTCCGGACCAATAAACACCTTAAGGACCAGAGGTCTTTTTGCAATTTCGCACTGCGCTGCTTTAACTGGTAATTGCGCGGTCATGCAATATTGCACCCAAACGAAATTTGCGTCCTTTTCTTCCCACAAATAGAGCTTTCTTTTGATGGTATTTGATTGCCTCTGCGATTTTTTTTTTTTGCGATATAAATGGAAAAAGAGCGAAAATTTTGAAAAAAAAAGATATTTTCTTCTTTTTGTTATAAGAAAAATCGAATAAACTAAATTTTAGTCATACATTGAGGGCAAAATTTATTTAGCCACATGTCTTTAGTAAAAAAAATGTCAATAAGCGTATATTTTTTGGTTTGCGCAAAAGTTATAGCGTCTACAAACTAGAGTACATTTTCTGGAATTTACACAGCTTTTAATTTATGACTGCCGATCTCATTTCTTGAGGTGCTAAAATGGCAGGGCAGTACAAATCCCCCCCAAATGACCCCATTTTGGAAAGTAGACACCCCAAGGAAATTGCTGATGGGTATGTTGAGCCCATTGAATATTTATTTTTTTTGTCCTAAGGGATTGAATAATGACAAAAAAAAAAAAAAAAAAAGTTGTCACTAAATGATATATTGCTCACACATGCCATGGTTATATGTGGAATTGCACCCCAAAATATATTCCGCTACTTCTCCCGAGTATGGCGATACCACGTGTGTGGGACTTTTTGGGAGTCTAGTCGCGCAGGGCACCCCGAAAACCAATCACCACCTTCAGGATTTCTAAGGGTGCAAATTTTTGATTTAACTCCTCACTACCTATCACAGTTTCGAAGGCCATAAAATGCCAAAATAGCACAAAACCCCCCAAAATGACCCCATTTTGGAAAGTAGACACCCCAAGCTATTTACTGAGAGGCATGTTGAGTCCATGGAATATTTTATATTTTGCCACAAGTTGCGGGAATATTACAAACTTTTTTTTTTTTGCACCAAGTTGTCACTAAATGATATATTGCTCACACATGCTATGGGCATATGTGAAATGACACCCCAAAATACATTCTGCTGCTTCTCCCGAGTACGGGGATACCACATGTGTGGGACTTTTTGGGAGTCTAGTCGCGCACGGCACCCCGAAAACCAATCACCACCTTCAGGATTTCTAAGGGTGCAAATTTTTGATTTAACTCCTCACTACCTATCACAGTTTCGAAGGCCATAAAATGCCAAAATAGCACAAAACCCCCCCAAATGACCCCATTTTGGAAAGTAGACACCCCAAGCTATTTACTGAGAGGCATGTTGAGTCCATGGAATATTTTATATTTTGCCAAAAGTTGCGGGAATATTACAAACTTTTTTTTTTTTGCACAAAGTTGTCACTAAATGATATATTGCTCACACATGCTATGGGCAGAAGTCAAATTACACCCCAAAATAAATTCTGCTGCTTCTCCCGAGTACGGGGATACCACATGTGGGGGACTTTTTGGGAGCCTAGCCACGTACGGGACCCCGAAAACCAAGCACTGCCTTCCGGATTTGAATATAAAATGCTATAAAAAACAAACTAACCAGAGTCACCCGTAACACTTATACGGTGATCAGTGGTGAAAGGGTTAACTAGGGGCAATCAGGGGGTTCAAATTTTTATTAGGTAGTATATGGGGGTCCCTGGCGCTATATAAAAACCTGACGGGGAACCTAAATAACTAACTGGCTAACCAGCGTCACCAGTGACACTTATACTGTGATCGCTGGTGAAAGGGGGTGAAAGGGTTAACTAGCAGCAATCAGGGGGTTAAAACCATTATTGGGTAGTATATCGGGGTACCTAGCGCTATAAAAACCTGGCGGTGAACCTAAAAAAATAACTAGCTACCTAGCGACACTAGCGACACTGATGCAGCGTTCAGAAAAATTATCGCTTAGTGACACTGGCAAAAGGGGGTGAAAGGGTTAACTAGCGGAAATCAGGGGGTTAAAACCATTATTGGGTAGTATATCGGGGTACCTAGCGCTATAAAAACCTGGCGGTGAACCTAAAAAAATAACTAGCTACCTAGCGACTGTAGCGACACTAATGCAGCGATCAGAAAAACGATCGCTTAGTGACACTGGCAAAAGGGGGTGAAAGGGTTAACTAGCGGCAATCAGGGGGTTAAAACCATTATTGGGTAGTATATCGGGGTACCTAGCGATATAAAAACCTGGCGGTGAACCTAAAAAAATAACTAGCTACCTAGCGACTGTAGCGACACTAATGCAGCGATCAGAAAAACGATTGCTTAGTGACACTGGCAAAAGGGGGTGAAAGGGTTAACTAGCGGCAATCAGGGGGTTAAAAACATTATTGGGTAGTATATCGGGGTACCTAGCGCTATAAAAACCTGGCGGTCAACCTAAAAAAATAACTAGCTACCTAGCGACACTAGCGACACATGCAGCGATCAGAAAAATGATCGCTTAGTGACACTGGCAAAAGGGGGTGAAAGGGTTAACTCTAGGGGCAATCAGGGGGTTAAATCTTTATTGGGGGGTGATAGGGGGCTACCCTGGACCTAACACTAACTGTCCTGACAGTTTTTACTGTCACAACTGACACTGAATGCATTGATCAGTAAAGAAATGATCAATGCAATCAGTGACACTGTGACTGGGGGGGGAGGGGGGGCGGGGGGGGGATCGGGGGGGGATCGGGGGGGGTTTGTGTGCCTGTGTGTACCTACATGTCAGTGTAGTGTTGGTGCACACTTACTTTTACTGTTCTCCTCATAGTCCGGTCAAAAAGACCGCCCCGAGGAGAATGACATCACTTCCTCCTTCCTGTGTAAACAATACACAGGGGAGGAAGCTTCTCATTGGCCAGGAGCGATCCAGAGGGGGTGGCCGAAAACCAACGGCCATCCCCTCATCACGGAGCGCTCCTGGACCGAATCGGACCGCCGTAACCAGCGGGAGGGGGTCCGATCGGACCCCCCACCCGCTGGAAGGCAATCACGTAGATGTACGTGATTATGCCTGCCTGTGCCATTGTGCTGACGTACAATGGCAATACGGCGGTCCTCAAGTGGTTAAAGTGTTTGTTACCCCAACATTTCATATTTCTGATAGGTGCCTGCTGTACCATGTACTTGTGTGAGAAAATATCCTGTTCTCTTTGTATTTTTTTTTTCTCCTTGCTTTCCTATTAAAAATTTACCACACTAAGCATGAAAGCATGTCATGGTCAGTTCTCTAGCTATGTACTCTCCTCTAATGATCAGACTTGTCCTGACATGCCCCCGCTGCAAAGACATTCACTGGGAAGCTCAGTGTACTGCTTCTTCTCCCCCAGCACTTATGCAGCTCATAACAGGGGGAATGTGATCACATAAAAAAGGCAAATAAGGTATTTATAATGTTTTTTTTATATCTGTACAAAAATGTTTTGCCCTTCATTGTTTTTTGAAGCAGCATTTACATTTTGTTGCAATATTTTAGTTCAAAGATAATAAAAAGGCTTTGAATTTTAGTCACATTCTCAATAATACATATTGTTCTTAGTTTTATAAATAAAGTCACATATAGGGTTGAGCCAAAGGTCCCTGGGTTTCCTTCTGTTTGTAAACAAAATGACTGGGGATTCCTTTCATCCATACCAGACCATTATCCTAGTGAATTTTATCCCAATGATGTCACTGATCAAATATGTTCATGTCCATATTTGGTCAATGATATTACCTAGGAGACCAATCCCCTCTTTGTTTTTAGAGCTGTCATTTGCACAAGTAAGAGATGGGAGCAGAATATGACTGGGATGGGTTTTTTTTGGGCATCGTTCATCCTTTTTGATGTGGATTTGCATCATTGAATGATGTGCTTGACAATTAATTTACATTATGAGACATCCCTTTGGGCTTTTTAAGAGGCATTTTCAAAAAAGGTCAGTGCATTTAATTATTGTTTATGTCTTTGGGAATGAGAAGGAGCACTATATGTGCTCCTTACTTATTCACATGGGGCAATATTGGGAGCCCCCACCCCATTGGTAAAGGAAGCTTCTAGATTCAAATAAGCCTTCTACCTGCAGAACCCCAAAACAACTGGGACAATGTTGTGGGCAAGAGGCCTCTGTTCCCATCAACATGGCACCCACCAATTTTAAGAAAATGTGCCCTGATATGGTTCAGGACGGGGAGCATGCCAGTGCCCCCCTTTCCTGGCCCACCAGGCAGCATGCTTAAATCAGCATCTGGTGTAGACACAATGTTTAGTACATCATCATGCTACTAAAAACTCAATCATAAAGAAATGCAACATTTTTTTTGGTATATTCAGTCTGCCTAAACATGGTTTGATTCACAGCTGGTTCCTGCTGAACGTCTGCTGAACGTGAATGTCTATTGCTGGCTTTACTGAATGGGGTGATGTCAGTTATGCTGAGTATCTGAAATCTTGCAAGGTGTTACTGAAGCATAGTGCAGGAAAGCATTTTTGCAAGATTTCCCAGGAAGGATGATGTTATCAGTGGTTGCAACTTGAAGCCATAGGTAAGGAAAAAATTTTTTTCTCCATTGATTTTTTTTTGTTGTTGTCTTTATCAGACACTACAAGATATGAAAATGACATGAATGGGTTAATTATCAGAGCAATTGAGTTGAGTTGGCAGTATTTATAGTTTTAAGATAGTTTATTGATATTGCAAAAAAAAAAAATGGAGGTCTCATTACCCACGGCATGTAAAATGTTTATTTGTGACAAAAATATTTTGTATAAATGTTATTTGTATCCATTTAAATAAGGCAGAGAAATTATAACTGAAAAATAATCAGCTGCACAATTTTATCTGCTTGAAAGATCTGAAGCCATTTGAGCTCCTTTTCGTTCCTTTTTCTACAAGGTTTTTTTTTTCACAGCTGCTGCCTACTAAGTTATCATTAAGACTCACATCTTCAAAATTTATTACCACCTTCTCCATTTGTATCTCGACCTAATTGACTTGATAAAATTAAGATAAAATGTCATACTTATAGTAAACCATATTTAGAGGCCCATAGTTTTGCTGGGCACATGTATAGCTCTTAATTTGTACAGCTTTATCTGAATCAGAAAGCTTTCCCCCCTCTAAATGACATAGGATAAAAGGGTTTCTTTCACACATTAAAATTGTCCACGTCAAGACAATTTTCCTTTTATTGCTTCACAAGTTAAATTTATTTGTAGATTCAGCATTTTCATAAATAAACAAGTAACAGTTGTGACAATATGTTTAATGTTGAATTGTTTCAAAGAGGGGAAATTTGCATTTATAACCCTTCCTCATATTTTTTCGGCCAGCTTGAAGATAATTTGATGGTTGCTGTATTAAACAATATTAACAATGGTAAATCACATAAGAAGAAAGGCTGGGTAAAGGGCAGCTGCCTTCATAGTCACAAGAATTGTAATCATTTGGGTGGTCCCTTGCCCAACTAGTAATATAATGCTGAGAAAATTGAAATTTTCAAAGACTGTCTTGGGAAGCTAAGCTGTCAGTTTGTGTAAGGACTTAAATTCAGACTTTTTTATATCTTACTAAACTAAGAGTGTTACTACTTTCTGAAAGACCTAGTGTGTAATGTATAGTTTGAATGTGCTAAACATGTACTGTATGGATATCCTATAAGGACTCCAGACAGAATAAAAAAAAATTAAATAAATGCAGTTATTATTTAAAAAATTATATATTTATTTTTAAATGCAGCTAGATCGGCCCACAAAGGTCTGCCTGTCTGTTTTTCAGGCGGACCCGAGTGGGCTACCTATATGTACAGGTGGATGTCAGTGGAGATGTGTCTGCTGAAACCCATCTGCCATCTGATCCAACAAGATACGCACAAAACAGACGGATGGCGATACGTTCTCAGATTGGAAGGGATCCCGCCATAGAGGACAGTGGAGCTCTGACAGATCTGTCCCTGCAAAGTGAGCAGAGACAGCGGGGATCAACGGAGCAATCTCCCGCTGAGCTAGTGGAGTCCACTGAGTAGATCCACCCTGTGTGAAAGGGGCCTTATTAAACCCAAAATTAAAAAAAAATGCATTATTTTGCAACTCATCATTAGATATCAGTTTTCTTTTGTTTGGTGTTTTCCTCTATTTCCACCTGGTGATCTAGCTACTAACACACCTCTTGTATTAGTGAGACACTACTATGGAGGAATGTGCACAGGAGGCACATTTGGGGGAGGGGGTGAGTGTTAAATGTGTTAGCAGATTTAGATACACTAATAAATTGAAGCCAAGCTTCAGCTCACACTTTATAAGCAGTTTGGGATAAAGGTTTTGCATAAATAAATAAAAACTGATCATTTTAATCACCCCTGCCAGTGTTAAGTGGTTTGTCTCATCCATGTAAAGGGATACATTCTACTGGAGAGTTTGGGCTTTTGAAAAGCAACAGACTTGCTGGCTGGTTCACCAGATGAAAATAGAAGATAGCCCAAAAAGGGAAGCTAATATAGCCATCACATATAAGAACTGATTACCTCCAATCTAAAAAATCTTTGATTTCTGGCTTAATGCTGCTTTAATTTGACTTCATTCAGCAGCTTGTAATCCCCTGCAGAACGGCACTCTAATGCCGCATACACACGTTTGGACTTTCCGATGTAAAATGCACGATCGGAGCTTTTTGACGGAAATTCTGACCGTGCGTAGGCTCTATCGGACAGTTTCCATCGGAATTTCCATCACAAAAAATTTGAGATCTGGTTCTCAAATTTTCTGACAACAAAATCAGTTTGTGTAAATTCCGATCATGTGTACACAATTCTGACGCACAAAGTGCTCAGAATAAATTACGAGACGGAATCGCTCTTAATGGACATAGCACATTCGTCACGCTGCAAATTTTGAAATCTTTTAATGCAGTGCATTCTCTTCTTCTTTAAAAAGCTAGAAGAATGAAGTTGCTTTGCTGCTCATATTCACACAAACTTCTTTCTTTATAATTTCTCATGATCTCATGAATAATTTTACTTTTCTTTTGTCAGATCTCCATAATACTTTTTTTTTTGTTTTTTTTATTTTTATTCTTATTACGGTAATATCTGCATTTTTTTTCTAGTGCTCTCCATAATATTATTTCTTGTTTTGTGTGTCAAGTTACCACAACAGCATTGTACCCCAGGGCACACATCTATTATTTTACAGTCAAAATTGGTGGCCTGAGGAGTCCATATAATAGTGAACACAATCCTGTCCAGGACTACAATAGATCAGGAACAGCAGCAGATGACATATCGGTCCCCTGGCTGTAGTCATACAACAGCTTGCATCGTTTGTCAGGCCAGACTAAACCCAGGCCATCACTCTCTGGTCTTCCTTACACGCTTCATTCCAGGCTGTGTCTCTGGTGTTGGAGGTGTGGAAGGAGGTGGAGGAGAAGGAGGAGGACCTGGAGGAGGAGGAAGGCCATGGTTCAACTCACAAATGTGGCTTTGGCTTGTGAGTTCGCCCCTCAATCCCTTATTTAGGGGTTGCAAGATCACTTCCTCACATAAGAGGCGTTGGCCCTTCTCCATTTCCAAAATTGTGCAGGCTGTCATGTAGGCATAGTACTTTTGAACACGGGGGGTTTTGAGGGCTGCAGTAGCCTTCAGAAATAGGCCAATTGCTGCCTCCTTCAGATTACTCCTCTTCCTGCTCCTGTTTTGTGGAAGGCTGAGGGGAGTGACTTGCCATCCAGGCAGGCTACTGGGCTCGTCCAACTCCTGGCTGCCACTTACCCCCGCCACCTCCTGGCTGCCATTTTCCATGGCCTCCTCCTGGCTGAGGCTTTCCTGTGTATGAAAAAGTGACATAGTTTTAGTTTTTGGTTCATCAATCACACACAATTTTCTGATCATGACTGTTGCAATTGAATTGAAATAGCATTTTTCATTCTTGTCACAATCATTTGTGGCCACTACTGTCTATTGATATGTAAAACACTTTGGGAAATCAGAAATTAGTTATCAAAACTAACATATATTTAACATCATTAATTTGACAACCAGAAATATTTTGAAGAATGCTATATGTGGCTCAAGCTGGGCTCCTCCACATGTTGCTGCCTGGAAGGCCCAGGTTGGTCGTCGGAAGCCTCGGCTGGGGGGAAAGGAAGCCTTGAACGAAGACTGGAAAGTGCTGGCCTGGGTTCAGTCTGGCCTGCCAGAAAATGCAGTCTGTCATAGTACCACAGCCTGGGTACATAAATGTCATCTGCTGCAGCTCCTGATCTCAGAGAATCCTGGACCTTCTTGAGCTCCCTAATATAAGTGCTCCTCATGCTACCAATTAGGGCCTTCAAATAGGGGATGTCTTCCGTGGGGATCACCGGCTTCAAAATGCCAGCAATTGATCCAGCGCTGCCTTTTTCTATGGTTAGTTTACCTACCACAGACAGGGCAGATCCCTGTACATATCAATGAATATGGGAATAACGTCCTCATTGTTGAATAGATTCATTTTCTCTGCAAGACACAACACAAGACAAATCCTAATGTCAAGCGAAACTGTACAAATCTTGACCCAATATAGGCCTCAATCTATAAGCAGTATAGGCCACTGATGCACCAACTTAAAATTGTACCTTCATTATAACGATCTGCATTTTTGTTACTTTGCCCCCCCCTCACAGATCGTATGTAGAACGAATGCGTGTTCTGCTTTATATACACAGTGCATGCGTGAAACTCCTCCCGCCCCTGATGTTCTTTGTAGTCTATTCCACGTCGCTTCTCTTTCTGTGCAGTGGGAGAGCACACAGCGGAGAGAAAACAGCTGCATGCAGAGGGGAGCAACAAAGACAAAAGCTCGGACCCCAGAAACCTTCCGATCCCGGAGAGGATTGAAGGCCTCAATTATGGCCTTTATACAGATGGTGGAGACGGTGGACATCTTCAAGAGGGCCAACTATGATGGGAAGTATGGACCTTACCCAAACCCAAATTTGAGAAAGGCCAAACTCATGCCTAAAGTTGTGAAGAGTCTGCACAGGAATTTTGCGGTATGGCGATCCAAGGATCAAATGAGGAAACAATGGTCAGACCTCAAATTGAGGGAGCAGGATCAGTACAGTAGAATCAAGAGAATGCTGCAAAAAGTAAGTATTTTGTCCTGTGTTCCTAGTCTTCTTCTTAACGTTTGTGCTGCTCCATGTGCTTTTCTTTACGGTTGTACATTTTAAAATGGCAACTTTCATGTGCATGGGCACATTAATTGGTCGTGGAAACATTGTTCGTTCGCCCACTTATAAGATGTTTTAGGCAGATACAGGTTAACTACATTTGCTCATGCCTATTTGTATTAAAATAAGTTTGTTGTCTAGATGGGTTTGTAACAAGAATGAAATGCAAACTTGATTCAGTGTAAGGAGTGGACACTCAGCAGTTTACACATCCGGATGCAGAAGCACTAGTGTGGGACACCAGAATCAAACTTTTTTGGTGTCCCACATAGGTGCTCCAGTGGGTACTATAGGGGTGTATCCATGTGTGATACTTTAAAAAAAAGGCAAGTATTCCAGCTTTGGAAATGAAATAAAAATGTCTTCAGCCTGGAACTCTGCCAAAACAGACAGTTGTATGACATTTCCAAGCAATGTTTCATATTCCTATTTCTGCCCTCCAATATCTGTGTGCTAAGTATAGCTTTTTTTTTTATTCACATAGGGGAGAAAAAACTCGGGATGTCTGAGGACACCAGGGACCCCCCTCCTTCAAAAGAAGGGGAAGTCATCAAAACACAAGCAGAGGATGAGGAGGGAGACATTTTAGAAGTGTGCAAAATTGTCACCACAACAGGTGAGTAAAAGTTGGTTTACAGTGACAATGGGGTTATTTACTAAATCCACTTTGCACTACAAGTGCCGTTTCATGTGCACTTTTAAGTGCACTCTGAGTGCAACGTGTAATTTCCTTTAGTAAATAACACCAACAGTGCTTTCTAATTTGCCTCAATCATGCCATTTTCATGACTCCACAAAATGTATTCATGGTGCTGAAAATGATGAATATTTTTGTCAGTAATGTATTACATACATTAACAACAAAACAAGGTGTGTGTATCAGACCCACAACATAATATTATTTTGCTGAAAAAGAAATTGTCACCACTTGTATCAAATAAATTACATTTTCACTATTGAAGAAAATGTCCAAAAATAAAAGCCCATTGGAGAACCTAGGAGACAGCTAAAAGATACCCAGGCAGTAAGTCAAAGGAAATATTCTTTCAGTTTAAGTTCATCAATTTAGGATAACATGTTTCTTAATCAGTTTCTGGCATGTCAGTGCCCCCCCCCCCCCCCCCCACCCGCAAAGTACAGCTTTAAGTGCCATCAGGGTTTCTTGTTGACATCCGGCCTCAGGCCCAACTGAGGCAACATAGTTCATTGAATTTCTCCTTAAAGAGTTGCGTAGAATGCAGCATGCAAGGATTATATGGTTAGATTTATATTCCGCCATGTTGGCCAGCAGGGATGAGATTTATGTTCGAGTCAAACTCATGTTCGACTCGAACATTGGCTGTTCGCCAGTTTGCCAAACACTGAACAATTTTGGGTGTTCCCGGAAAATTCGAGAGCCTCGGAACACCCTTTAAAAGTCTATGGGAGAAATCAAAAGTGCTAATTTCAAAGGCTTATATGCATGGTATTGTCATAAAAAGTGTTTGGGGACCTGGGTCCTGCCCCAGGGGACATGTATCAATGCAAAAAAAAGTTTTACGTAAATGGGTGATCCTGCCGCCCTCTGACAACACGGGGAAAGCCATAGGGAAGTCCCCGTGCGTCAGAAGAGGGCAAGGTCCCGTCAGTTATTTAACAAGTGTCAGAAGAAGCGAAGCGTCACTCTGCTGAAGACTCCCACAGAGGCGGATCATGCGGATGGCACGGAGAAGAAGCCGGAGTAAGATGCGGGACGAGAAGAGTGGAGGAAGAAGAAGATGTAGAAGAAGATGAAGAAGAAGAAGAAGATGGAGAAGAAGAAGATGGAGAAGAAGAACAACACCGAAGGAAGACCAGAAGAAAGAAGATGAAAGAAGAAGCGCAAAGAAGAATAATTTAATAAAGGACTTGTCAAAATCGTTCTCTTGTCTTTTTTAACTTTTTTGTCACTTTTTTTGTGAAATGGTAGGGGTACATTTGTACCCCATTACCAATTCACACAGGGGGGCGGGATATGGGGGTCCCCTTGTTAAAGGGGGCTTCCAGATTCTGATAAGCCCCCTGCCCGCAGATCCCCACAACCACCAGGCAAGGGTTGTGGGAATAAGGCCCTTCTCCCCATCAACATGGGGACAAGGTGCTTTGAGGGGTTACCTCAAAGCACCCTCCCAATTTTGAGGGCATGTGGCCTGGTATGGTTCAGGAAAGGGGCGCTCTCTTGTCCCCCTCTTTTCCTGTGGCCTGTCAGGTTGCATGCTTGGATAAGGGTCTGGTATGTATTTTTGGGGGGACCCCACCCCATTTTTTTTTTTTTGGCATGGGGTTCCCCTTAATATGCATACCAGATCTGAAGGGCCTGGTATGGAATTTAGGGGGACCCCCACACATTTTTTTTAAATTTTGGTTCGGGGTTCCCCTGTGGGGAAATCCCCATGCCATTTTTATCAATTAACTTTTATGTTCATTGCGGACCGACAATTCATTGTAGCCGCGAGTAGTTTTAAATTTGTTTTTTTCCTTTAGAAATGTAATTTTGCTGTCAAACTGTTCTAAACATGGGAAACAAGCGCCCCTTTACAGGCATACTATAGACACCCCCAGGTACGAAATTTAAAGGAATATTACACTTGTATTGTTTCACTTTAAGTACTATTAAAATCACTGCTCCAGAAAAAACTGCAGTTTTAAAACTTTTTTTTGCATTGATACATGTCCCCTGGGGCAGGACCCAGGTCCTCAACCACTTTTTATGACAATACCATGCATATAAGCCTTTAAAATTAGCACTTTCGATTATTCTTGTCCCATAGACTTTAACAGTGTTCAAACAAATTTTTTTGCCTGTTCGCATGTTCTGGTGCGAACCGAATGGGGGGAGGGGGGTGTTCGGCTCATCTCTACTGGCCAGTATCCCAAAAGCATTCTACATCACTCTTCTGGTTCTGGCCAGACGATAGTTATAAACCCTCTGGTCCGGGTGAGGGTCCTCATGTCTTCAAAACAATCGGCTAGTCAGAATGAACTAACAGAAAGCACTGAAAAACAGAAAGGCTGGAGCTGAAAATCAGATACGAGTGGACAAGAGCACACTGAAAATCATATACGTAATAGAAATACGAACCCACAAGCACAAATTGAAGAGCACTAATGATCGTAAAAGCAGGAGGCAGAAAAGCGTGAATCGTCTGTCACCAAACGTCTACTAACACAAGATTAGCAGAAGGAGCCCAAAGGGTGGTGCACTTGGTATTGAACTACCTCTTTCTAGTTCTGTCGTACGCGTTGTACGTCACCGCATTCTTGACGTCCGCAAATTCCGACAACTTTGTGTGACCGCGGGTATGCAAGTCAAGTTTGAGCCAACATCCGTCAGAAAAAATCCATGGATGTCTGATCGTGTGTACAAGGCATTACAGTGCTATGGATTGGCACTTGGGACCGATCAGATGTTCTGCATAACACTGAACATGATGTCAGTAGAAGGTAAATAGGGTTGGACTCAGTCTGCTTGATCACTGTTGAATCACAGGAAATGGATGTGTTGCTTAAATGTAGCAAACTTAGTATCAGGCTTGCTGGGTATCTGGCAGGCCTGTATAAATCTTAGAACCAGGTAGACAGAAATATAAATATTTTTTCACGTATACTGTAACTGTTCCTTTATATGTATTTCAGCCGGGTATTTTGACGTTTGCCTGTAGTTCACCTGTACGATATTAGTTCACTGGCGGTCATGCTGAAATGATGGCTTTAGTACTAGACCTAAAATGTATTGATCTAGAGTAGGGATGTGTCAGAAACCATGAATCAGACCGAAACAGAAGTACAATTAAATCACACATGTTTATTAAATAAAAATAAAAAGGTAAATAGAAAAAGCATAGTCAAATCATAGCCAGAGTCCAGTAACCGGATAGAGTAGTCAGCCAGGCCAGAGTTCAATAACCAGATCGGATAATCAGCCAGGCCAGAAGTCAGGGATCCAAGTAGAGCAACAACAAGCAGGATAAGGAGCCAGAAGGGATATCAGCAAGCCAGTCTTTAAAAAGAACTGCAGGAGATGGTTTCTTGTGATATGACCAAGGCAAAGGCAGAGGTGAAGTGAGCTGGACAGCTTTAAGTAGACAGGTCAGACGAGCATGATCAGGAACTAGACATGTGCAGAGTAAAATATTTCGTTTCGGAATTTCGTTTTCGTTCGAAAACATAATTTATTTAGTTACTCCCGAAATTCGTTTTTATTTATTTCGTTTTTCGTTCAAAAATTGCATTCGTCCGAAAATCCACATGAATTACGGTCGAATCTGTCTTTAAGGCTTATGGTGTCTGTCGAATTTATAAAGAAGATTCGACGGAGCTAGTATATAGCATACTTTAGAACCCCTGTTAAAGTCTATGGGACTCCAACATTCAAAATCTAAAGTGCTAATTTTAAAGACTAATTTGCAAGTTACTGTCCTAAAAAGTGTTTGGGGACCCGGGTCCTGCCCCAGGGAACATGTATCAATGCAAAAAAAGTTTAAAAACGGCCGTTTTTTCAGGA
Source organism: Lithobates pipiens (assembly GCF_037356315.1). Classification (NCBI taxonomy): domain Eukaryota; kingdom Metazoa; phylum Chordata; class Amphibia; order Anura; family Ranidae; genus Lithobates; species Lithobates pipiens. The sequence goes on along the minus strand of NW_027507686.1, from coordinate 150,524,238 downwards.
GCAGTGATTTTAATAATGATTAAAGTGAAACAATAAAAGTGTAATATTCCTTTAAATTTCGTGGGGGGGGGGGGGGTGTCTATAGTATGCCTGTGAAGGGGCTCATGTTTCTGGTGCTTAGAACTGTCCCTGCACAAAGTGTCATTTATGCAGGAAAAAAAGTCCTTTAAAATCACTCGCAGCTATTATGAATTGTCGGCTCCGTAATACAAAGAACACTCATTGAAAGTCATTGATAAAAATAAATAAATTTAAAAAAAAGCGTGGGGGTCCCCCAAATTCAATTACCAGGCCCTTCAGGTCTGGTATGGATATTAAGGGGAACCCTGCCTCAAATTTAAGAAAAAATTTGACGTGGGGTTCCCCCTAAATATCCATAACCAGACCCTTCAGAGCACGCAACCTGGCAGGCCGCAGGAAAAGAGGGCGGGACGAGAGAGCGGCCCCCCCTCCCTCCTGAACCGTACCAGGCCACATGCCCTCAACATTGGGAGGATGCTTTGGGGGTCTGTGACCCCTCAAAGCACCTTGTCCCCATGTTGATGAGGACAAGGGCCTCATCCCCACAACCGTGGCCAGTGGTTGTGGAGGTCTGCGGGCGGGGGGCTTATCAGAATGTGGAAGCCCCCTTTAACAAGGGGACCCCCAGATCCCGGCCCCCCCCTGTTTGAAATGGTAAGGGGGTACAAAAGTACCCCTACCATTTCACAAAGAAAGTGTAAAAAATAGTTAAATAAGACAAACAAACTTTTGAAAAATATCTTTATTAAAAATAAAAAAAATAAAAAAAAGATTCCAGCGGTGGTAATCCATTCTTGCTATCCAGCGACGGACGGTCATCTCTCCAGCGATGGCTCATCTCATCCAGCGCAGCGATCCATCCTTCTTCTGTCTCCGCAGAGGAGACACTGCAAGGATTCCGGTGGCCTGACGTTTCTTATATACGGAGGGCGGGGCCACCCGTCACCTGACCCCGCCCCCCTCTGATGCAAGGGGAAACCCGGGGTTCCCCGTGACGTATGGGTGACCCCGCCCCCTCTGATGTAACGGAAACCTGCCTGTGTTACATCAGAGGGGTGCGGGGTCACCCATACGTCACAGGGAAATTTGACGCGGGGTTCCCCTTAATATCCATACCAGACCTGAAGGGTCTGGTTATGGATATTTAGGGGGAACCCCACGTCAAATTTTTCTTAAATTTGAGGCAGGGTTCCCCTTAATATCCATACCAGACCTGAAGGGCCTGGTAATTGAATTTGGGGGACCCCCACGCTTTTTTTTTTTTTCATTTTTTTTTTTTATCAATGACTTTCAATGAGTGTTCTCTGTATTACGGAGCCGACAATTCATAATAGCTGCGAGTGATTTTTAAAGGACTTTTTTTCCTGCATAAATGACACTTTGTGCAGGGACGGTTCTAAGCACCAGAAACATGAGCCCCTTCACAGGCATACTATAGACACCCCCCCCCCCCCCTACGAAATTTAAAGGAATATTACACTTTTATTGTTTCACTTTAATCATTATTAAAATCACTGCTCCCGAAAAAACGGCCGTTTTTAAAACTTTTTTTTGCATTGATCCATGTCCCCTGGGGCAGGACCCGGGTCCCCAAACACTTTTTAGGACAGTAACTTGCAGAATCTTTTCTCTCTGTCAAATCTTTTTTCTCTGTCGAATATTTTCTCTATATAATCTTGGACTAATAGAGGTAAGGTTAGGCACATTCGACCACAGGTTCTATAGACAGATTGTTATTGTCAGAGTCATGTCGAATCTCCTATTCTATATCGAACTGTTGTAACAATGAAAACGAAAATAAAGCATTTATTTATGTCGGATCTTTCGTTTTTCGGATTTTGTGCTTTCGTTATCGTTTGTCAAAACTAAAATAGCTGAAATTCGGACGAAAATGCATTCGGACGAAAACGAATGCACATGTCTATCAGGAACAGCTGGTAACTGTGGAGAGAGATGAGAGCTGGCAATTAGCCGACAGCTGAGCAGCCAGCCCAGAGAAGGAAGGGCTAAGCCAGCCCTGACAGGATGAGCTCAGGAGTGTTCGCATTGGAACATGTGCAGAGACCGCCAGGAAGTCACTCAGTGCTGCGCTAATCACAGGCAGTGAGACATTGCCCAATCTCTGCAGCCGCACATCGGGCAATGTCTCACTGCCTGTGATTAGCGCAGTGCTGCACCAACTTCCTGACGGGCTCTGCACGTGTTCAATGCGAACACGCCTGAGCTCATCCCTAGTCTAGAGACACCCAGACAACTAACATTTTCCAGAAAGAAGTCAGCAACGGCAACAGCCATATTTCTCTTCTCTTTTAAAAGAACCTGCACAAGGAAGGAAATATTTGTTTCTTGCTTTTTTAAAGGAAATGTTTATGCTGTTTTGACTTTAATAATAAAAGTTTTGGCTGCAGGAAGCTTTATTATTAAGGATCAAATCTGGGATATGTAAACATTGTCTAAATGCAGTGTATGGTTACTTGAATCTTGGTGTGCTTTGTGTATTTCTTCCTGATCTCTTAATTATTTACATTGGTGATGTCAAGGGCATGGGGCACCAGGTGATTTTTAATGAATTCCCGCCTGAGGCCATCAAATGTTGGCTGGGCAGCGCTGCTCTCGTTCTGAGTGGACATCATATGACAGCCCTCCAGAATGACCGCTCTCGCTCGTCCGTGGGGGGTGCGCATTGCGGCGATCGGTGGTGTGGTGTGTCAGTCTGACCGCTACACCAATCTCGGTAAAGAGCTGGCAGATGCTTTTTACCACATGATTGGCCGTGTCCAATCACAGCTGATCGCGATATAAACAGGAAGAGCCGTTGATCGGCTTTTCCTCACTTGCATTTGACAGATGCGAGTAGAGGAGAGATGATTGGCTGCTCTCCTGACAAGGGGGGGTCTGTTCTGATCATTTATCAGTGCAGCCCCCCTCGGATTCCCACCCAGGACCACCAGGATGCTGCCAGGACCACCAGGGATTGGCACTACACTGGACCACCAGGTATGCCGTATGTCACCGTAGACCACCAGGGAAATGCCAATCAGTGCCCAGGCAGCTGGCAATCAGTGCCCATCCCCAATGCCTGCCAGTGCCAGTGCCATCAGTGATGCCTATCAATGCCATCTATCAGTGCTGCATATTAGTGCCCATCAGTGCCATGTATAAGTGCCCAGCAGTGCCGCCTATCAATACCACTCATAAGTACCCATCAGTGCAGCCTTTAAGTGCCCACCAGTTTTTCCTATCAGTGCCCACCAGTGCAACCCATGAGTGCACATAAGTGCCACCTATCAAAGCCCATCAGTACTTCATATCAGTGCCCATCAGAGCGGCCTACCAGTGCCCATCAGTGCCACCTATAAGTGCACATCGTCAGTGCCACATTATCGTTGCCACCTTATCAGTGCCCATCAGTGAAGGAGAAAAAATACTTAATTACAAAATTTTATAACAGAAACAAAAGAAAAACTTTTTTTTTTTCTAAATTGTATGTCTTTTTTTATTTGTTTAGCAAAAAAAAAAAAAAAACGCAGAGATGATCAAATACCACCAAAAGAAAGCTCTATTTGCTGGAACAAAATGTTAAAAATTCTTTGGGTACAGTGTAGCATGAATGCATAATTGTCATTTAAACAGCGACAGCGTTGAAAGCTGAAAATTGGATTGGGCAGGAAGGTGGTGTAAGTGCCTGATATTGAAGTAGTTAAATAAATGACCTGTCAAAAACTGCCTTTTTATTTACTTTTTTTTAGCACTTTTTGATGAAGGAGTAGGGGTACTATGTACAGTACAATATGCACCTGTTAAAAATTGGTTCCTTTTTTCTCCAAGGGTGTTTTTGCAATAATGCCAGCAATTTGACATTATAAAAAAGACCTGCAAATAGATCTTTATACTATATTGTATATACACAGTTCAAAAAAATTCAAGGAACACTTTTTAATCAGAGTACTGCATCAAGTCAATTAAACTCCTGGGTTATTTTTCTGGTCAATTAAGTAGTTGTGGGGGTTGTTAATAAGTTTCAGCTGCTTTGGTGTTAAAGAAATTACCAGATGCACTAGATAGGCAACAATGAGACAACCTCCAAAACAGGAATGGTTTTACAGGTTGAGGCCACTGACATTTTTCCCCCTGCTCATCTTTTCTGATTATTTTTGACTACACTAGTTTTGCATTTGGCTAGGGTCAGTCTCACTACTGGCAGCATGAGGCGATACCTGGACCCTATAGAGAGGTTGCACAGTTTGACTCCTCCAGGATGGCACATCAATATGTGCCATTGCCAGAAGTTTTGCTGTGTCACCCAGAACAGTCTCAAGAGCATGAAGGGGATACCAGGAGACAGGCAGTTACTCTAGGAGAGTTGGACAGAGCCACAGAAGGTCCTTAACCCATCAGCAGGGCTGGTATCTTCTCCTTTGTGCAAAGAGGAACAGGATGAGCACTGCCAGAGCCCTACAAAATTACCTCCAGCGGGCCACTGGTGTGAATATATCTGACCAAATAATCAGAAACAAACTTCATAAGGGTGGCCTGAGGGCCCAACATCCTCTAGTGGGCCCTGTGCTCACTGCACCATGGAGCTTGACTGGCATTTGCCATTGAACACCAGAATTGGCAGATCCGCAACTGGCGCCCTGTGCTTTTCTTAGATGAGAGCAGATTCACCCTAAAAACATGTGACAGATGTGAAAGGTTCTGGAGAATGTTATGCTGCCTGTAACATCATTCAGCATGACCGGTTTGGTGGTCAATGATGGTCTGGGTAGGCATATCCACGGAGGTAAGCACAGACTTCTACAGGCTAGACAATTTCATCCTGACTGCCATTAGGTATCGCAATGAAATCCTTGGATCCTTTGTCAGACCCTACACTGGTGCAGTGGGTCCAGGGTTCCTCCTAGTGCAAACCAATGCCCAGGCTCATGTGCTGAGAGTATGCAGCTATTTCCTGGAGAATGAAGCAATTGATACTATTAAATGGCCCCTATGCTTGCCTGACCTAAATCCAATAGAACTCCTCTGGGACATTATGTGTTTGTCCATCCAATGCTACCAGGTTGCACCTCACTCTGTTCCGGATCTTAGTGATGCCCTGGTCCAGATCTAGAAGGAAATACCCCAGAACACAATCCATCTTCTCATTAGTGACATGCCCTGATGTTGTCAGGCATGCATGCCATTATGTGGGGGCACACAAACTACTGAGTACCATTCTGAGTTGCTGCAATGAAATTTCAGCAAAGTGGACTACCCTGCTGCATAATTTTTTTGATTTTCGGGGTGGCTTTGAATTCAGCCCTCTGCAGGTTGATTATTTTCATTTCCATCAAAGATGTGCCATCTTTTCCTTCTAACACATTACCCAGTCCATATCAGTATAGATATCCAGCATAATATTATTCCCCATTGAGATCTGATATGTTTTCAAATTGTTAGTTTAATTTTTTTGAGCAGTGTGTGTATATACCAGTGATGATGGACATTGGAATCCATCGGAATGTGTCCTATCGGACCGTGTCGTCGGATAATCCGACTGTGTGTGGTATGCATCGGACTGATTCCGTCGGTATATCCGTCGGACCCAATTTTCCAACATGTTGGAAATATTTCCCAACCAACTCGGACATACTCCGATCATGTGTAGCGAATTTTGATCGGACCAAGTGCCATGCATGCTCAGATCAAATTCCTACATCAAAGCTATTGGCTACTAGCCTGAATGTAGTCCCATCGTAACAAAATTACATCATCACGTTCTGAAAGATCGGATTTTTCGACAACTTAGTCCGACCGTGTGTATGCAACAGTTTCGGACAAGATCCGACCGAACAAAATCCGACGGAAAAAATCCGATGGACTTGGTTGTCGAAATCTCCGACCGTGTGTACAGGGGCTTAGGACACTGCCAGGTCTCCCAAGTCCACCCACTACAGTGACCAAAGAGGAAATACATCACTATTTACTGGAGAAAGGACTACAAGAGGGCTCTGGCAAGACCAGTGGCTGGGGGAATACAGTGCATAGCAGCCAGTGGTCTTATAAACAGGAAACCACTGGGAATTGTTTTAAAAATAAACAGGCTATTTCAGAGCAACTGCTGAGTGAACAAGTAGATGGATAACATATTCATTGAAGGTCAGAAAGCAGCAATAATGACATGTGAAAAAGTTTTTTGTTTTTTTTCCCAGAGCTCTGCTTTAAGAAATCTTTCACTGATTGGCTAGGGAGGGACCAGATGTGGCCAACTGGTTCAAGAAAAAAAATGAAAAGAGAAAAAGAAAGACATGAAGAGTAAGAAATGAAAAAAGAGGGGATAAGAGGGGGACGAAAGAAGACAGTAGGGAAGGGAAGAGGGAAATAGGCAAAGAGATGGGGAACCCCAAGGAGTAACGCGACTCCCACTGCTCATCAGCATTGCAAAAATATTGGGGGAGAAAATCACCAAGGTTGTAGTAAGGATTAGGGATGGGTGAGTGGTTCAGCCATTCACCGAACATTCAAATCTGCAGGGTGTTCACCAAGTGTTCACCCTGCAATGCACTAAACGCTGCACAGTGCATTCTGTCCCCGATTGGTCAAAGCTTTGCCCAATCATGGCGCAGTGTAAGCCTGAGAAGCTTGCTGTCTGGGTCCTTAACAACCGATGAGTGATCATCTGTCAATGGGTTCCCTGCTAACAGTTGAATTTTGGTAGTTAGGCTATAAGAATTTTGGTAGTTAGGCTATAAGAGCTACTTATAATAAATGGAAACATTCAGATAGCCTGCCCTCCCCCCCTCCAGATTTTCTTGAGGTATAATGTCACTTTAGAGATGCGTGGCTTCTTCATCCCCCAAATAAAGGCATTTGCTCGATACTGCAGTATTTTACGTAATATGGGAAATGGGAGTCAGTAGAACTCTGAATAAGTATAGCATTTTTGGCAGAATCGCCAATATAACAATGTTAATTTTGACTATCCAGGACGAGGGTACAGAAGACTACTGGTGCATAAGCTGGAAGAGGTGACATAACATTAGCGGGTGATTTGCTAAATATAGGTCAGATATGGTAGCTATTAAGTTGCTGCCTAGATAGGGCAGCTTGCCAGTGGCCCAGTGGAAAGGCAAGGCATCCTGAGACAGCTTTAGGCAACAAGGTAAGATTTAGGGTCGTAGATTTTTGTGGGTTAACACAGAGACCAGAAATATGAGAAAATTGGACAATGGTGTGTAGGAGGTTTGGGGCTGAAAAATGTGCCAATAACAAAAAAGAAAGGATATCATCCACAGTTAGGCATAGCTTGTGATGTTGGCCCCCAGTTCTAGCATGCAGATCTTGTGAGTGAATAGGAGGGGCGAGAGGGGATAGCCCTAATGGATACCCTGTCTTATATCGAAAGGATCAGATTTATAGCCAGCATACTTAACATATGCTCAGGGCCCATTATAGAAGGACAATACCCAAATCAGCAAGTGGTGGAAATACATCCAGGAAGCTGTATCAAAAAGCCTTCCTGATATTCAGTGATATTAGACAGGCTTGCACATTTCTTGATTTAGCAGTGTGGATTAGAAGGGCTACTCTATGTACGATATCCCTAGCATGTCGAAGTGGGATAAATGGGCAGGAGTTTGATGTCTAAATTGAGTGAAATGGGTCTATAGTTAGACCAGAAGGTATCGTCTGAGTGTGGTTTGGGCACTAAAGGCATTCGTTAACAGTGGAGCCAAATTATCAGCAAACTTTTTTTAATACATCACTGAGAAGCCATCTGGACCCCGTCATTTGCATGATTCAGGAGATTTGATAACATTTACCTCTTCCTTAGTGGTGATAGGGTTATCTAACTGCTCATGTTGATTTGCAGAAAGAGTCAGTAAGGTGACCTGAGAGAGAATGGTCTCGGCCATGGTTGTAGGGGGCCACTACATAAAAAGAGTTGATATCTGAAAGGTGTGAAGAACCTTCAAAGGGTTACTGACATACACGTTACGACTTAGCTTACATTGGATCGGTTTAATACGATGATCTAAACAAGGGCTAGTAGTAAGTTGGGCTTATTAGTCTTGAGATAAGATATGTGTCTTGAGCAATGTAGATATTTTTTTCTGTGGATTCTGTGAGGAATAGGCCTAGCTCAGCTTTTTCAAGTGTGCTGTGATCGCAGGAGTTGGTTGGAATTTAAAGTATAAGCTGTGTGGAAGCAGGTCTCGAGTTTTTGCTGCAACTCTATTCATATTCCATAATTATTACTATGATGGAGTCACCTTTAGAAAAAGTGGTTAAGTGGTTTGGTTTCTTACAAATTGAGTATTAATTACGTGCAATATTATGTTGGTTGTTGGATTGTGAAATTTTGTCAGATGAAAACATCAATGTATTTTGAATAGTTAGCAGTGAGGGTGTGTCCGCTGAAGAGTAATACAATACTCTCCAGCTCCTATCAGTACACTTCTCAGACCTTTTGATCGGGTGTGTTAATTCTATAAGACCATCTTTAGAGATCAGAAATTTTTTTTTTTTTCTGTAAATATTTTATTGCACTGTTTTTCTTTTCTTTCATTAAAATGATATGTAAAAATAATAATATTTATTACCTTATACCTTAATTTCTGAATAGTCTAATAAGAGATGAAATAACTTTGTCTCTGTAGAGGTCTTTTGTGGTTTAAAACTCTGTTACATTCCCATGTGGGCATGACAGAGTTTTACAGAAACTTTTTAAGCATCAAAATAGCAACAATGGATACTATGAGTTGCGAGTGTCTATGTTAAAATATGTGGTGGAAGCTGCTTTGTGTGTGCTGTGCAGTGTGTATATGTGTAAAAGGTTAACAGCTCATTTAAAGTGTTTCTAAACTTAAAAATATAATTCACTACCAGCCTCTCTCTTTTATCCAGGCATAACACATTGTAAATATGTTTTTTTTAAAACAAAGCCTCTTACCGTATATACTCGAGTATAGGCCGACCCGAATATAAGCCGAGGCCCCCAATTTACCCCCAAAAAAACTGGCAAACTTATTGACTCGTGTATAAGCCGAGGGTGAGACATGCCTGTCCATCCCTGTGTGTGTGTCCGTCCATCCCTGTGTGTCCGTCCATCCCTGTGTGTCCGTCCATCCATCCCTGTGTGTGTGTGTGTCCATCCATCCATCCATCCCTGTGTGTGTGTGTCTCCATCCATCCATCCATCCATCCCTGTGTGTGTGTGTCTCCATCCATCCATCCCTGTGTGTGTGTGTCTCCATCCATCCATCCATCCCTGTGTGTGTGTGTATCCATCCATCCCTGTGTGTGTGTGTGTGTGTGTGTGTGTGTGTGTGTGTGTCCAGCCTACCTGTGTCCCGAGCCTTTGTCCCGAGCCTCCGTCCCGTGCCTTGCCTCCTTGCCTCCGTCCCGTGCCGTGCCTTGCCTCCGTCCCGTGTCGTGCCTTGCCTTGCCTCCGTCCCGTCCCATCCCGTGCCGTGCCTTGCCTTGCCTCCGTCCCGTGCCCTCTTCGTCGGCGCCTCGGCGGCCATTGTAAAATTCAAAAGCCACGCCTCCGCCTTCGCCTGTGATAGGCGGAACACTGAATTTCCCAGCAGCCTGTGTTCCGCCTATCACGGACATCGTATCATCCTCGTCCGTAGTACGAGGATGATACGATGTCCGTGATAGGCGGAACACAGGCTGCTGGGAAATTCAGTGTTCCGCCTATCACAGGCGAAGGCGGAGCCGGAGGCGCGGCTTTTGAATTATAGAATGGCCGCTGTCTGTCTGCTCGACACGCTGATCGAGCGGGCAGACAGCGATGACTCGAGTATAAGCCGAGGGGGGCACTTTCAGCCTCAAAAAAGAGGCTGAAAATCTCGGCTTATACTCGAGTATATACGGTAATACTTTTTTTTTCTCAGAGCTCTCCAGGCTGGTCACATGACTCCCAGCCACTCTCCTACTCCAATCCAGGGGTACAGTAGGAGGGGCCGAGATCTCCCTCTGACATCAGCCGGGGGATTAAATTACTGCTGTCCTGGCTGCTCAGCCCTTCCTGCTGTAACCCTGAATCAGAGTAGGAGACTGGCTAGGACATGGCTCACACAGTTTCTCAGCTATAGTTTATAAAAATGTTACTACTATACTATCTCCCCTTATGGTAGAGGCCTTTAACTCCCTTCTCACAAACCTTTCGTGATAAATCCTTATTAGCATCCATAGCCATGATTCCAAAACCGAACACTGATGACACTTCTTGGTCCAATTATAGACCAATTTCAATACTTAATTTAGATATTAAAATTCTAGCCAAGATCCTCTCTAACCGACTAAATCCAATAATAGGCTCCCTCATTCACAAAGATCAGACAGGGTTTATTCCCTCTAGACAAGCAGGTGATAACATTCGCCGTGCTACCCTCCTAGCCCACATAGCAAGATCCCGTCGTATACCTACCTGCTTCCTCTCAATAGACATAAGAAAGGCATTCAATTCTATTTCTTGGTCCTATCTCAACTCTATCCTAATCCGATGGGGATTCGGAACACAATTTAGAGGTTGGATCTCTTCTCTGTATCAAAACACAAAAGCATATGTTTCATATTCTGGATACCGTTCCGAATCCTTTGCTATTGAGAGAGGAACCAGACAAGGATGCCCCCTTTCCCCTCTTATATTTGCTTTGGCAATCGAACCTCTTGCACAGCTTATACGCTCCAATATAAATATTAAAGGCCTCGAACTAGGAGGTTATCAACACAAACTATGTATGTTTGCTGACGACGTTCTTATTTTTCTAACTTCACCACTTACCTCAGCCCCAAATCTTATAGATATCCTAACCAAATTTGAATCAACATCAGGACTCAAAATAAATACTCATAAGTCCAAAGCCTTAAACATTTCTATTCCACCTGACTTGCAGGCGTAATTGCAAGACTCCCTCCCATTCACATGGTCATCAACACAAATTACTTATCTTGGAATTATATTTACAGCTAACCCAACTAATCTATATTCGGAAAAAAACTACCCCTCCATGCTAACTCACCTCTCAACATTAATGAAAACCTGGTCCTCTCTCCCATTGGCATGGATGGGTAGAATTTCTGTAATTAAGATGATAATACTTCCTAAGATCCTATATCTCTTCAGAGTGCTTCCAATACAGGTTCCAGCATATTTCTTACGCATATTACAGAGGAAAGTTTCCCAATTCATTTGCGGAAAACTTAAGCCCCGCCTCCCACAATCTACCCTTCACACTCCTCATATTGGTGGTGGATTGAGCGTTCCCAATTTCTCTAAATATTATTATGCTGCCCAATTAGCCATGTTACCTAAATACCACGCTACAAAAGAAATTCCCCTTTGGGTTATAATTGAATCAGTAGAATGTGATCCTTTATCAACTACAAACCTTCTTTGGCTGCCACCAGCACAATGCTGAGCAATTACTAACCCTATTACTAAGCATAGCCTTTCAATTTGGGACAGACTAAGAGCTCGTTTTGGTCTCCAATCCAAACATTACCCCCTTCTTTCCTTCCTTAATAACCCATCTTTCTATCCTTCCTGGACTTCTTTATCATCTTTCCTTACTTGGTCAAATGCAGAATTAACCCGTTCTCATCACTTTTATGAATCCTCTTCTATTACCCCTTTTGCTACATTACAAAAAACACATGCTATACCTCAAAAAGAAACATTTAGATACTTACAAATAAAACAATTTCTAATCAAAAACACTCCTTCAAATCCATCTAACGCAAGCTTCACTTTCTTTGAACAAGCTTGCAAATCTGATCCTCACAAACGAGGGCTCATTTCAAATCTGTACAACCAACTATTATCACATACAACCTTTTCCCCTCCAACCTATACATCTAAATGGGTAAATGATTTAAATCTTCAACCAGGCAAACTAAACTGGACTCACATATGGCAGGCTACTAGATCGGCCTCCCCAAATATAGTAGCTTCAGAAACTAACTATAAGGTGCTTTCTAGATGGTACTTAGTACCTGCTAGGATTTCAAAATTCCTCCCGCAATACCCAGCTAACTGCTTTCGAGGATGTGCTGACTTAGGCCGCGTACACACGGGCGGACTGTCTGCCCAACTTAGTCCGCCGAAACACATTTCAGCGGACAATCCGCTCGTGTGTGGGCTTCAGCGGACTTTTTCAGCGGACTGTCTGACGAACAAAGTCTTACGGAATTTCCGTAAGATTGTCCGTCCAAACTTGGTTTGAGCGGACAGTCCGCCCGTGTGTGTGCCAGTCCGCTGTACTTTCGAAATGAGCGGACTTTTCCCGCCCGGAGAAAAGTCAGCTCATTCCGAGCGGGTATCCAGGTAGGCGGGGCCCGCGATGGAGACGTCGCGGGCCCCGCCGCCTGGTATGGACTTAAAGGGGAACCCCCAACGCCGAAAAAAAATCGGCGTGGGGGTACCCCCAAGTCCACAACAGACCCTTGTCCGAGCACGCTACCCGGCCGGCCAGGAAAGGGGGGCGAGCGAGCGCCCCCCCCTCCTGAGCCGTACCAGGCCGCATGCCCTCAACATTGGGGGTGCCTTGGGGAAGGGGGGGTCGCGCGGCCCCCCCCACCCCAAAGCACCTTGTCCCCATGTTGATGAGGACAAGGGCCTCTTCCCGACAACCCTGGCCATTGGTTGTCGGGGTCTGCGGGCGGGGGGCTTATCGGAATCCGGGAGCCCCCTTTAATAAGGGGGCCCCCGGATACCGGCCCCCCACCCTATGTGAATGAGTATGGGGTACAATGTACCCCTACCCATTCACCTGTGAAAAAAAGTACAAAAAAAAAACACAACACAGGGTTAAAATATTTTATTGCACAGCTCCGGGGGTCTTCCGTCTTCGGGGGTCTTCTCGCCGGACTCCTCCGCTATCTTCTTGTAGCTCTTTTGCTAGCGGAGGAGCCCGGCTTTCTTCCTCCCCGCCGCCGGCCTCTTCTCCCGACTTCGGGGGTCTTGTCCCCCGCTTCGGTTCTTCTGCCGGGCCACCGCGCCTTCTTCTAGCTCTTTTACAGGCGGTGGCCCGGTCTTACTATCATTTTCAAAACCACAGTAGAACCAGACCCTACGGTAGCACTCCTGAATAATAAACCTCAAACTTTAACTCACCACCAATTTAAAATTCTATTATCGATAACCACGACTGCCAAACAAAATATTGCAAAATCCTGGAAAACACCCATTTTATGCATGGTATCATTCAAACATAGAGTAACAAAAGCCATGATTCACGCTAAAATAGAGGCAACCGTACTAGATAAAGTTCCCATGTTCGAATCATTATGGCTTCCTTGGATTGAACACTACTTACCACATGGTCTAGACCAATCTCTTATATTCTCATGAAACAACTAATCAAACATATATCTTACCCCCTATGTTACATGTAGAATTTATTAACATACCATTTTCTTTCGGAGTGGTCTCCTCTCTCCACAACCCTTATATATGCTTCCCCCACCCTTGCTTTCCCCACACCCTCTCCTTTTACTATATATAGATGTACAAGCTAAATTAATCAGTTATATATTTCCTAATGTTATTACTATAGAGGAGATTTTAGGGATGGTTTAATTAAGTATCTTTTATTCAGGGAATAATCAAGCCACATGGTTGGATCTTGACCCTGAATTATCTACTTACCTCTCTATACCTTCCTGGTAACAACCTTTCTTTTACCCTATATTATACCAAATCTCCTCCAACCCTAAACTTTGAAACTACACTTTTTACTATGTATCTAATCCAGTTATTAAACGTTATACATGTTTATGTTTAGCTAAAATGTGTTAAACTAATATATCCCAAATTACATGACTATTATTATAGTATTCACCTCCTGTTAATATACTGAGAAGCCTCATTTCACACTTTTATACATTCTACTTTACTATAAATCTATTGTATGATTCTTTTTATTGCATTATATTCAATAAAATATTTGAAAAGAGGACATGGCTCACACAGACACATGGAGCTGACAGGCAGGGAGGGAGGGGGAGAGTTGAGAGCTGCAGATGACGGAGGTACGTAAACTGACCACATTGTCAGGTCTCAGCAGCCATGATAAACCAAGGTCGGTTTACAGGAGGAAGGGTGGAACCAGGCAGGATCAGCCAGGTTTTTTACAGAGAGGGACAAGTTAGACAGCACAAGCACTCTGCTATTTAACCTGCTATAAGGGAACAGGTGCTCTTTTTGTTTAGGGCTTCAAACACTTTAACCTGCTCCAGTGATGATTAAGGGTCAAGATGGAGGGATTAAATCATAAGGATACTAGGTCCCAATATTACATACAGAAAAGATTAAAGGGGCCAAAAGAAGGGCTGGGAAATACCAACACCGGGACTTTTACTGGTATCAAATCAAAAAATTCAACGATTAAATATCAATTACTAAAAATAATACAATTTTAATTTGTACATCTTACATAAATAATGAACAAGACATCACTATATAACCATGAAAGTGATAATACAAGGTACAGCATGGAAAACCACAGAGTTACCAAAATTTGTACATAAAAGCAAAAGCAAAGCTGAGCTGCAATTTTCTACATGTTTCGCTCGGTTCGAGCTTCTTCAGGAAATAAAGCAGCTAGTAATCATAGCTAAAATAACAAAATACAGAAAAAAAGTCATTATTTAGTTCATAAGAATTTTATAAGCAGCGAAATTGTGTACTATCAAAATATTATACTATATCGTATATTATAGTTTCAATATAGTTTCAATATATATATTGTTAATTGTTCACACATTCAATGAATAAAAATCAAAAAATCATTTAATTGTCTCACCAATTTGCCAGGATTCCCCGAAATTTGTAGTGAGTTCACGAGATATAATTTGTAAGGTTTGAGTAGAATATAAATTAATGAAAAAGTGGCCAACAACGACACATCACCAATTTGCTAGTGCTAAGAGCAGGAAAATCTCTGAGGGGTATATTTGTCACAGTACCCATCATAGCCTCATTTTATTGTTCTTAGCTTATAGGAGTAACATCAAATACTGTATAAACTTTTAGACCCTTCTCTTTAAAGTCTATTATGTTGTGCATTCAAAGATTCTCCTTGCGCACAGCACTGTTCTGCATTGTTATGGACTTCTTATCAGCTTGAATATGTCTGACCATTCTTATCTGGCTACACTGAGCAGCAGCTTTTGAGATTTTGCAGCTACCATCTCATCTGGTACCAACACTTATTCCACATTCAAAGCTGCTTAGAATATCCATCTTCCTCATTAGGGATGAGCTTCGTGTTCGAGTCGAACGTACGTTCGACTCGAACATTGGCTGTTCGTGCGTTCGGCGAATTCCGAACGTTTTGGCCGTTCGCGTCAAAATTCGAGTGACGCGCGCGCGGACCACAATGCACTGCGTTGGCGCAGTGCATTGCTGCCCGATGATTGGCCAAGCATGCACTGTGACCCCGCATGCTTGGCCAATCGCAGCGCCGGCAGCGAGGAGAGCCATGATTGGCCACAGGCATCCTGCCTGTGGCCAATCATAGCTCAGGCTGTGTAGTGCACGCCCCACACTATATAAGGCCGCCTTTAAGGCGGCCTCCTGTAGTGTGTTACTTTGCATCTGAAGCAGTGGGTGTTCTGTGTACCTTCAACACAGTACACACCAATCGTTTTTGGCTGATTTCCTATCTTGCTGCTGTGTAGTGGTTGTTGTCTGTGCCCTGACTGCAGTATACACCACTATATTCACCTCACCTATATAGCTAGTGATCTAGCTTTAACCACTTAACAACTGCCCATTGCCGATTAACGGCTTCAGGGCGGTTGTTTAACTCAGAGAGGCCGTTAATTAACGGCCTCCCAGAATTCTGCTCTCGCGTGCCCCGAGGTGTGCGCACTCGAGAGCATCCGTGACCGCCGGGTCCATAGGACCCGGCGCATCACGGTAAACGGCCGCTCATAGCGGCCGTTTACCACGTGATTGCTCCGTCAAATGACGGAGTGATCACTTGGAAACAAACCGGCGTCATGTTATGACGCCTGTTCCTCCCTCCCCTTTCTGTACCGATCGGTACAGCGGAGGGGAAAGAGATCGGTGTCAGCAGCGATGTGGGCTGCATCTGCAGTGCCCACATCGCTGCTCACCGAATTTAACCCCTCAATTCCCTGCCAATACTCTGCAATACCAGTGCATACTCTGCAGTACCCTGCCATTACTCTGCAGTACCCCGCCATTACTCTGCAGTACCCCGCCATTACTCTGCAGTGCAGTACCCCGCCATTACTCTGCAGTGCAGTACCCTGCCATTACTCTGCAGTGCAGTACCCTGCCATTACTCTGCAGTACCCCGCCATTACTCTGCAGTACCCCGCCATTACTCTGCAGTGCAGTACCCCGCCATTACTCTGCAGTGCAGTACCCTGCCATTACTCTGCAGTACCCCGCCATTACTCTGCAGTACCCCGCCATTACTCTGCAGTGCAGTACCCCGCCATTACTCTGCAGTGCAGTACCCTGCCATTACTCTGCAGTACCCCGCCATTACTCTGCAGTACCCCGCCATTACTCTGCAGTGCAGTACCCCGCCATTACTCTGCAGTGCAGTACCCTGCCATTACTCTGCAGTGCAGTACCCTGCCATTACTCTGCAGTACCCCGCCATTACTCTGCAGTACCCCGCCATTACTCTGCAGTGCAGTACCCCGCCATTACTCTGCAGTGCAGTACCCTGCCATTACTCTGCAGTACCCCGCCATTACTCTGCAGTACCCCGCCATTACTCTGCAGTGCAGTACCCCGCCATTACTCTGCAGTGCAGTACCCTGCCATTACTCTGCAGTACCCCGCCATTACTCTGCAGTACCCCGCCATTACTCTGCAGTGCAGTACCCCGCCATTACTCTGCAGTGCAGTACCCTGCCATTACTCTGCAGTACCCCCATTACTCTGCAGTAACCCCCATTACTCTGCATTACCCCCCAATACTCTGCAGTACCCGCCATTACTCTGCAGTACCCCCAATACTCTGCAGTACCCTGCTATTACTCTGTAGTACCCCGCCAATACCCCGCCAATACTCTGTAATACCCTGCCATAAATTGCCATACCCAGCCATACTCAGAGATACCCAGCCATACTCGGTGATACCCTGAAATACCCAGCCATAGACGCCCCCCACCCCTCACCGCCCTCCGGTGCTTCTACCAACTCGCCAGTACGATCAAAGCCAGAATCTTTTTTTTATTTTTTATTTCAGGCTTCCCAGCCTAGAGGTGAGATGTGGGGTCATATTGACCCCCCAGATTTCACTGTAAAGAGGACCTGTCACCCCATATTCCTATTACAAGGGATGTTTACATTTCTTGTAATAGGAATAAAAGTGATCAAAAATATATTTTTGGGAAAAAAAATGTCAAACTAAAATAAATAAAGTAAAATGAACAATAAAAAAATAAAATAAAAATTAAAGCGCCCATGTCCCCATGTGCTCGCATGTGCCACACATGTGAGGTATCGCCGAGAATGTTAGAGCGAGAGCAATAATTCTAGTCCTAGACCTCCTCTGCAACTCAAAACATGTAACCAGTAAAAAAATATTTAAAGCGTCGCCTATGGGGATTTTTTAAGTAGCGACGTTTGGCGCCATTCCACGGGCATGTGCAATTTTGAAGAGTGACATGTTTGATATCTATTTACTCAGCATAACTTCATCTTTCACTTTATGCAAACATTGGGCTAACAAGTGGTTAATAATAGAGCTTGCAGTCAGTAGTGTTAGGAGATAGTGCGTGCTGTCTGCGTGCTCTGTACCCAGTACATACCGCTATAATATAGGGCAGGCCCCTACTTTCAAACATCCAACTTACAAACATCTCCTACTTGCAAACGCAAGGAGACAGCAGCAAGTGAGATGAAAAAAGATGGACGACAAAACAAATTATACAGGGCTGATAACCCTTCCCTATGTTTTCCAAAAAGCTTAAAGATAGTTTTTTTGACTGGAGCTACACTTTAAAAATGTACCGCTTGAAAATGACAAACAGATTCAACTTACGACAACAAACCTACACAGTCCCTGTCTTGTTTGCACCGCCTGTATACTGCTGTTCTGAGTATATAGGGCCTGGGGGCCACACGCATTTCCTTTTTTTAATATGGGTACGGGGTTCCCCTTAATATGCGTACAAGACCCAAATAGGCTGGTAATGGGCAGGGAGGGCTACCCATGCCATGTTTCTCAATGATTTTCAACCATATTGCAGGAACCAGATATAACATTAAAACCGCAAGCAGTTTTAAATGGTGTTATTTCCGTTTAATGTCATTTTGTGCAGGGACTGTTCTAAACACGGGAAACACGTGGCACTTCACAGGCATACTACAGACACCCCGCAGGCACCATATTTAAAGGAATATTTCACTTTTTTTTCACTTTAATCGTCATTAAAATCAGTGCTCCCGCCAAAACGGTAGTTTTTAAAACTTTTTTTTGCAGTGACCCATGTCCCCTGAGGCAGGAGGCAGGTCGCCAAACCCTTTTTAGGACACTATCTTGCATATTAGCCGTTAAAATTAGCACTTTCCAATTCGAACGTTCGAGTCCCATAGACTTCAATGGGGTTCTAACGTTCGTACCGAACGCGGGGGTCGTTCGCAAGTTCTGGTGCGAACCGAACCGGGGGGTGTTCGGCTCATCCCTATTCCTCATTCTAATGTCTGGTTGAAAAGCAGCTGAAGAGCTTGACCACGTCTGCATGTTTTATTGAAATGCAGACACACGATTCACTCTTCAGCTATTTGCTAACCTACATGTGTACCTACTAGAGTGAACACTCTCTCTCTCTCTCTCTCTCTCTCTCTCTCTCTCTCTCTCTCTCTCTCTCTCTCTCTATATATATATATATATATATATATATATATATATATATATATATATATATATTAATATTTAGCAGTATAGCTAAATAGCCATTTATCTTAATACAGTAAAGGTATTTATTTTTCTTTAAATGCAAACAAAACAGCACTTTCTGCAGCAAAACGGAGTTCACCTAATTCCAGAAAACATAACACAAAACTTAGCTTATCTTCCACACAAACAGCATAAAGATGAAACAAAGAAATGTAAAGTTCATAGATGGGATTTACTCCAAGGTTAGCGCAGTGCAACTTCAACTCCAGGCTGTTTGACAGCTCCCAGCACACATACAACACTCCACAGGTCTCTCTCTCTCTAAATCCTACTCCCCACCACACCTAATACTAAGAGCTTCCTGTTTTATGTGCTGCTTCTTAGAGGTTGCTTTACACTGTATGGACTGGAGTCCTCATATTCCGGAGTGGAGGTCCTTTTACCACCCAAAGTCACTCCGGATCTCCAAATTTCTGGGTCCCAAATGACTCTCTATGAATACAAAGAATCAGGTGAACCACCTTAGTACACCAACCTATCCCCCTTAAAGGAACCACAACCCTAATACAGGTCCTTCTCAAAAAATTAGCATATTGTGATAAAGTTCATTATTTTCTGTAATGTACTGATAAACATTAGACTTTCATATATTTTAGATTCATTACACACAACTGAAGTAGTTCAAGCCTTTTCTTGTTTTAATATTGATGATTTTGGCATACAGCTCATGAAAACCCCAAATTCCTATCTCAAAAAATTAGCATATCATGAAAAGGTTCTCTAAACAAGCTATTAACCTAATCATCTGAATCAACTAATTAACTCTAAACACCTGCAAAAGATTCCTGAGGCTTTTAAAAACTCCCAGCCTGGTTCATTACTCAAAACCGCAATCATGGGTAAGACTGCCTACCTGACTGCTGTCGAGAAGGCCATCATTGACACCCTCAAGCAAGAGGGTAAGACACAGAAAGAAATTTCTGAACGAATAGGCTGTTCCCAGAGTGATGTATCAAGGCACCTCAGTGGGAAGTCTGTGGGAAGGAAAAAGTGTGGCAGAAAACGCTGCACAACGAGAAGAGGTGACCGGACCCTGAAGAAGATTGTGGAGAAGGACCGATTCCAGACCTTGGAGGACCTGCGGAAGCAGTGGACTGAGTCTGGAGTAGAAACATCCAGAGCCACCGTGAACAGGCGTGTGCAGGAAATGGGCTACAGGTGCCGCATTCCCCAGGTCAAGCCACTTTTGAACCAGAAACAGCGGCAGAAGCGCCTGACCTGGGCTACAGAGAAGCAGCACTGGACTGTTGCTCAGTGGTCCAAAGTACTTTTTTCGGATGAAAGCAAATTTTGCATGTCATTCGGAAATCAAGGTGCCAGAGTCTGGAGGAAGACTGGGGAGAGGGAAATGCCAAAATGCCTGAGGTCCAGTGTCAAGTACCCACAGTCAGTGATGGTCTGGGGTGCCATGTCAGCTGCTGGTGTTGGTCCTCTGTGTTTTATCAAGGGCAGGGTCAATGCCGCTAGCTATCAGGAGATTTTGGAGCACTTCATGCTTCCATCTGCTGAAAAGCTTTATGGAGATGAAGATTTCATTTTTCAGCACGACCTGGCACCTGCTCACAGTGCCAAAACCACTGGTAAATGGTTTACTGACCATTGTATTATTGTGCTCAATTGGCCTGCCAACTCTCCTGACCTGAACCCCATAGAGAATCTGTGGGATATTGGGAAGAGAAAGTTGAGAGACGCAAGACCCAACACTCTGGATGAGCTTAAGGCCGCTATCGAAGCATCCTGGGCCTCCATAACACCTCAGCAGTGCCACAGGCTGGTTGCCTCCATGCCACGCCGCATTGAAGCAGTCATTTCTGCAAAATGATTCCCGACCAAGTATTGAGTGCATAACTGAACATAATTATTTGAAGGTTGACTTTTTTTGTATTAAAAACACTTTTCTTTTATTGGTCAGATGAAATATGCTAATTTTTTGAGATAGGATTTTGGGGTTTTCAGGAGCTGTATGCCAAAATCATCAATATTAAAACAAGAAAAGGCTTGAACTACTTCAGTTGTGTGTAATGAATCTAAAATATATGAAAGTCTAATGTTTATCAGTACATTACAGAAAATAATGAACTTTATCACAATATGCTAATTTTTTGAGAAGGACCTGTATTTGTGCCACATTGCAGCCATCAAGGACCCACCCTTGGCATCCTGTACAATATATATATATATATATATATATATATATATATATATATATATATATATATATATATATATACATACACAAAGAGAGAGAGAGAGAGAGAGAGAGAGAGAGAGAGAGAGAGGGAGAGAGACTACGGTAACCCATTGCCATTCACATATAAGACATTGAGGAGACAGGAAAACAGATTTAATACATTGATACGTCTACTTTGCAGATCATTATTTAGGGCTCATAAATGTCCAAAAAGATGGAAAATGACAGAAAAATATCTTTTATTCAAAAATGGTATTTATTTTGTCACAAGACTTTTTTTTTATGTTAGAAGTTGCTTAGACATTTGTCATTGCTAAAGTTACAAACTCAATGAGAAACTTTTTTTTAATTCCTATAACTTAATATTTTAATAATGCTCAGCGAGTGACTTCCATAAAAGGAAGTTCATGTTTTTTGATTAATTGAACACCCGCTGATACCAGTCTATTCTTCTTTGTTTGCAATAGGGGCATCAAAAAGAAGACAGACACATGTTTTAATGTGCAGAGAAGCAATGGGGGCCCAATTTTACTATCAATCATATCTAATCGTATAAGCTATTATCGCAATGTTATTATTGAAGAGTTCCAAAATCCATTCTCTGACCTGTGTTGTTCTTAACAATTATGTTTTTCTTTTAATAAACGTTCACCTATCATGAAGAATGTGATTATTAAAGGCCATTAGAAATCTATGCTAAAATGAAAGTACATACTTTCAGTGAATACAAAAAAGGAAATGCTTTTATTTTTCACAAATTAAATAACGTAGATCTGCGAAAGCTGTTGCTCAGAAGATCAACATAAAATAATTCCAGGTGTATATGTCACTTCATTGACATTCATTAATGGAGAAATGTACTGTATCAAGAAAACATATATTATTCTATTTGCTAGGCAGAAAGTCCCTGGAGACTGAAATATGCATTAGTGTTTTCTCTCTATCACAGAAGTACCTATTAAAATTAATTTGTGATTAGATGGGCTAAGTCTCTAAACCAGGACCCATGTGGCTGCAATTTTGCCCTGTCGGATACCACCATCAGTCACATTAAATATTTCCTTTGTTTTCTAAGATACTTATAGTCATTAGTTTTCCATTATTAATATAGATGATTACCATAAACATTAGTTGTTCAATATATCTATCTATCTATCTATCTATCTATCTATCTATCTATCTATCTATCTATCTATCTATCTATCTATGAGTACACCCCTCACATTTTTGTAAATATTTTATTATATCTTTTGAGGTGACAACACTAAAGAAATTACACACTGCTACAATGTAAAGTAGTGAGTGTACAGCTTGTATAACAGTGTAAAATTGCTGTCCATTTAAAATAGCTCAGCATACAGCCATTAATATCTAAACGGTTGGCAACAAACGTTAGTACACCCCTGAGTGAAAATGTCCAAATTGAGCACAAATACCTTAGCCATTTTCTCTCCCCGGTGTCATGTGACTCGTTAGTGTTACAAGATCTCAGGTGTGAATGGGGGGCAGGTGTATTCAATTTGGTGTTATCTCTTTCATACTGGTCACTGGAAGTTCAACATGGCACCTCATGGCAAAGAACTCTCTGAGGATCTGGAAAAAAGAATTGTTGCTCTACATGAAGATAGGCTAGGCTATAAGAAGATTGCCAAGACCCTGAAACTGAGCTGCAGCATGGTGGCCAAGACCATGCAGCGGTTTAACAGGACATGTTCCACTCAGAACAGGCCTTGCCATGGTCGACCAAAGAAGTTGAGTGCATGTGCTCAGCGTCATCTCCAGAGGTTGTCTTTGGGAAATACACACATGAGGGCTGTCAGAATTGCTGCAGAGGTTGAAGGGGTGGGAGGGGTCAGCCTGTCAGTGCTCAGACCATTAGCCGCATACTGCATCAAATTGGTCTGCATGGTTGTCATCCCAGAAGGAAGTCTCTTCTAAAGATAATGCACAAGAATGCCCTCAAACAGTTTTCTGAAGACATGGAGACTAAGGACATGGATTACTGGGACAATGTCCTTTGGTCTGATGAGACCAAGATAAACTTATTTGGTTCAGATGGTGTCAATCATGTGTGGTGGCAACCAGGTGAGGAGTACAAAGACAAGGCCCTTCAGGTCTTGTACCCCATTACCATTTCACACAGGGGGGAGGCCGGGATCTGGGGATCCCCTTGTTAAAGGGGGCTTCTAGATTCCAAAAAGCACCCCGCCCCCAGACCCCCACAACCACCGGGCAAGGGTTGTGGGGATGAGGCCCTTCTGCCCATCAACATGGGGACAAGGTGCTTTGGGGGCCGCTACCCCAAAGCACCCTTCCCATGATGAGGGCATGTGGCCTGGCAAAGTTCAGAGGGGGGGCTCTCTCATCCCTCCTCTTTTCCTGCAGCCTTCCAGGTTGAGTGCTTGGATAAGGGTCTGGTATGGATGTTTGGGAGGACCCCACGCCATTTTTTGTAATTTTGGCGTGGGGTTCCTCTTAAAATCTATACCAGACCTGAAGGGTCTGTTATGGATTTTGGGGGGGAACCCCACACCATTTTTTTTACATTTTGGCAAGGGGTTCCCCTTAACCACTTTCAGACCGGACCATTTTGCTGGTCAATGAACAGAGGTCTTTTTACAATTTGGCACTGCGCTGCTTTAACTGGTAATTGCGCGGTCATGCAATGTTGTACCCAAATAAAATTTGCGTCCTTTTTTTCCCACAAATAGAGCTTTCTTTTAAAGGTATTTAACTGACTCTGCGATTTTTATTTTTTGCGATATAAACGTAAAAAGACCGCAAATTTTTTAAAAAAATGATATTTTCTACTTTTTGTTATTAGAAAAATTCAATAAACTCAATTTTAGTCATACATTTAGGCCAAAATGTATTCAGCCACATGTCTTTGGTAAAAAAAAAGTCAATAACTGTATATTTATTGGTTTGCGCAAAAGTTGTCACATCTACAAACTAAGGTACGTTTTCTGGAATTTACACAGCTTTTAGTTTATGACTGCCTATCTCATTTCTTGAGGTGCTAAAATGGCAGGGCAGTACAAAACCCCCCCAAATGACCCCATTTTGTAAAGTAGACACCCTAAGGAAATTGATAAGAGGCATGTTAAGCCCATTGAATATTTTATTTTTTTCCCTCAAGCGATTGAATAATGACAAAAAATGTTTTTATTTTTTTTTCACACAAAGTTGTCACTAAATGATATATTGCTCACACATGCCATGGTTATATATGGAATTGTACCCCAAAATAAATTCTGCTGCTTCTCCTGAGTACGGGGATACCACATGTGGTCGACTTTTTGGAAGCCTAGCCGCGTACGGGGCCCCGAAAGCCAAGCACCACCTTCAGGATTTCTAAGGGCATACATTTGTAATTTCACTCATCACTACCTATCACAGTTTTGAAGGCCATAAAATGCCAAGATGGCACAAAACCCCCACAAATGACCCCATTTTAGAAAGTAGACACCCCAAGCTATTTGCTGAGAGGCTTGTTGAGTCCATGGAATATTTTATATTTGGCACAAGTTGCGGGAAAATTACAAACTTTTATTTATTTATTTTTTTTTTCACAAAGTTGTCACTAAATGATATATTGCTCACACATGCTATGGGCATATGTGAAATGACACCCCAAAATAAGTTCTGCTGCTTCTCCTGAGTACGGGGATACCACATATGTGGGACTTTTTGGGAGCCTAGCCGCGTACGGGGCCCCGAAAACCGAGCACCGCCTTCAGGCTTTCTAAGGGCGTAAATTTTTGACTTCAGTCCTCACTACCTATTACAGTTTTGAAGGCCATAAAATGCCAAGATGGCACAAAACCCCCACAAATGACCCCATTTTAGAAAGTAGACACCCCAAGCTATTTGCTGAGAGGCATGTTGAGTCCATGGAATATTTTATATTTTGCCACAAGTTGCGGGAAAATTACAAACTTTTTATTTATTTTTATTTTTTTCACAAAGTTGTCACTAAATGATATATTGCTCACGCATGCCATGGGCATATGTGAAATGACACCCCAAAATAAATTCTGCTGCTTCTCCTAAGTACGGGGATACCACATGTGTGGGATTTTTTGGGAGCCTAGCCGCGTACGGGGCCCCGAAAGCCAAGAACTGCCTTCAGGCTTTCTAAGGGCGTAAATTTTTGACTTCACTCCTCACTACCTATTACAGTTTTGAAGGCCATAAAATGCCAAGATGGCACAAAACCCCCACAAATGACCCCATTTTAGAAAGTAGACACCCCAAGCTATTTGCTGAGAGGCATGTTGAGTCCATGGAATATTTTATATCTGGCACAAGTTGTGGGAAAATTACAAACTTTTATTTATTTATTTATTTTTTTCACAAAGTTGTCACTAAATGATATATTGCTCACACATGCTATGGGCATATGTGAAATGACACCCCAAAATAAGTTCTGCTGCTTCTCCTGAGTACGGGGATACCACATATGTGGGACTTTTTGGGAGCCTAGCCGCGTACGGGGCCCCCGAAAACCAAGCACCGCCTTCAGGCTTTCTAAGGGCGTAAATATTTGACTTCACTCCTCACTACCTATAAGGCCGCGTAGACACGCGGGGACTGTTCGCTCAACTTTGTCCGCTGAACAGTGTTTCGGCGGACAGTCCGCTCGTGTGTGGGCTTTCAGCGGACAGTTTCAGCGGACAGTCTGACGAAAAAGTTTTTCGGAAATTCCGAAAAACTGTCCGCTGAAACTTGGTTTGAGCGGACAGTCCGCCCGTGTGTAGGCTTGTTCGTCAAACTAAGTCTCGCGCATGCTCAGAAAGAATTTACACGCCGAAGGTTGCATTGCAGTGTATAGGACGTCGTTTTCTAGTCCCGTCGTACGTGCCGTTCACGTCATCGTGCACGGTTTCAGCGGACTGTTCGTTCGTCGTGTGTGGGCAAGTCCGTCCATGCTAATTTTGAGCGGACTGTCCGCTGAAACTGTTTGACGGACAAAGTTGAGCGAACAGTCCCCGCGTGTGTACGTGGCCTTACAGTTTTGAAGGCCATAAAATGCCAAGATGGCACAAACCCCCCCCCCCCAAATGACCCCATTTTGGAAAGTAGACACCCCTAAATTTAGGGGTACACTAGTGAGACTCACAGGTAAAAAAACACCTAGGCTGTCAGCGACTGTATCAAAACGCTACAAGAAAAACTGTTAGCGATCGCAGGGATCAGGCCTGACTCTGAAAACGCTGCAGTTATGTGTGTTGTGTTTTGTAAGTGACAGTGATTGATCGATACTGCACTTGGGTGGGCTGGTCTGGGCTTGGCGGAGGGGCTAAACGCAGGTGCTAGCAGGTATCTGGGCTGATCCCGCTAACAATGCGTTTTGGGAAACCTAAACTGCTGGCGACGCTAATATAGATCTGATCAGATACTATATTACTAAGGGAGGTGTATGCTGCGTGCGTGGGTGTTAGCGGTACTGGCACTAACCTGACGCTGCCTGGGGCGACGCAGACCTTATCTGACCCTCAAACTTATATCACCCGCCGGGTGATCAGGGGGTTAAACCTTTATTAGGTAATAAATGGCGGGTGCCCTGAAACTATAAAAAATAACTAACCAACCAGCGTCACCTGTAACAGTTATATGGTGATCACTGGTGAAAGGGTTAACTAGGGGGCAATCAGGGGGCTTTATGCGGTAGTATATGGGGGTCCCTGGCGCTATAAAAAGCTGCGGCGAACCTAAATACCTACCTGCCTAACTAGCGTCACCTGTGACACTAATACAGCGATCAGAAAAACGATCGCTTATTAGGCTGGGTTCACTCTGGAGCGATGCGGGAACGCCACGAATCCGCGGCGGGTTCCCGCATCGCATGCCTCCCGGCGGCAGTTCACACTGCCCTATGCGAACTGCTGGGAGTGTCAGTGAAATGTTAATGACACCCCCAGATCAGTTCGCATATCGCAGTGCGATCTGCAAACTCGGATCGCATGGTGTGAACACCCATGCGATCCGATTCTGCTGCAGACCAAAAAAAGGGTCCCGTGCGAATTTGCGGCGGGTGCGGCGGGTGCGGCGCGAATTCAGCCATACTATCTGTATGGCTGAACTCAAATCGCTCAGAGATCGGATGTGATTTGCACTGCAGTGCGGTGCGAATCACATCCGTTCTCATAAGCCGCTGCAATGTGAACCCAGCCTTAGTGACACTGGCGACGGGGGGTGATCACGGGGTTAAACCTTTATTGGGGGGTTAGGGGGGTACCTTAGAACTAAAGGGGGCTAACCCTAACTGCCCTAACAGTTATTACAGTCACAAATGACACCAATGCAAAAAAAAAAAATGCAATTGGTGTCACTGTGACTGGGGGGGCAGGGGTGATTGGGGGGGTGATCGGGGGGTGAAGGGGGGGTGAGAGTGTGCCTGGCATGTTCTACTGTGTAGTGTCGTGTTGGTGCAACTCACCGATCCTCTCTCCTCGGTGCCGGAACGAAAAATACCAACACGGAGGAGAGATTACATCACTTCCTCTGCCTGTGTTTACATTACAGGAGAGGAAGTGATGTCACGCTTCACTTCCATTTGTCAGGAGCGATCGCGAGGGGGTGGCCATGAATGAATGGCCGCGCCCTCATCCTGGATCGCTCCTGAATGGATACCGACCGCCGTTGGCACCGGGGGGGGCCCGATCGGGCCCCCCACCCGCGGGAAGGCAGGGACGTACAGGTGCGCCCATATGCCTGCCCGTGCCATTCTGTCGACGTATATCGTCGTGCGGCGGTCGGCAAGTGGTTAATATCCATACCAGACCTGAAGGGTCTAGTATGGAATTTGGGGGGACCCCCATGCATTTTTTGTTTAGTTTTGGTTCAGGGTTCCCCTGTAGGGGAATCCCATGCAGTTTTTTTTTCAATGACTTTTATGTGTATTACCGGGACCGACAATTCATAATAGCTGCGAGTACTTTTAAATTACTTTTTTTCCTTTAGAAATGTCATTTTGCTCTTGGACTGTTCTAAACACGGGAAACATGCACCACTTTACAGGCATACTATAGACACCCCCAGATACGAAATTTAAATATTTCACTTTTATTGTTTCAATTTAAATGCTATTAAAATCACTGCTCCCGAAAAAACATCAGTTTTTAAAACTTTTTTTTTTGCATTGATGCATATCCCCTGGGGCAGGACCAAGGTCCCCAAACACTTTTTATGACAATAACTTGCATATAAGCCTTTAAAATTAGCACTTTTGATTTCTCACATAGAATTTTAAAGGGTGTTCCGCGGCTTTTGAATTTGCCGCAAACACTCCAAATTGTTCGCTATTCGGTGAACAAGCGAACACCCGATGTTTGAGTCAAACTTACGTTTGACTCGAACATCAGGCTCATCCCTAGTGGCCACACAAAATATTGACACTTTGGGCCCAATTTGGACATTTTCACTTAGGGGTGTACTCACTTTTGTTGCCAGCGGTTTAGACAGTAATGGCTGTGTGTTGAGTTATTTTGAGGGGACAGCAAATTTACACTGTTATACAAGCTGTACACTCACTACTTTACATTGTAGTAAAGTGTAAATTCTTCAGTGTTGTCACATGAAAAGATATAAAAAAAATTACAAAAATGTGAGGGGTGTACTTACTTTTCTGAGACACTGTGTATATATATATACATATATATACTGTGAGGCATTGTCTGGCAGGGTTGTGCAAAGTATGCTAGTATGTATGTCCACCAGGACCTAGCTTTCACTCAACCAAATAGCTGGTGTCCCTTCGAGCAACAATATTTCTACCAAGGACTATCCCCAGGATCTGTCTTCCAAGCTGGTAGCCCCTGAATACAGGGAACCATAACCCTTGGTTAAGACTGTTTATTTTTATCAAAGAGGCAAACATGCTTTTAACGAGGGGGTGAGGCACATGTGGGTGCCAGATAAGAATGATCTGATCGTCCAAAAGGAATCTTATCCCTGAAGGAGACACGTATGATAGGCACTAATGGTACCAAGGACTGCAAAATGCATCTGCCATATCCCCCATGTGCCTGCCATGAACCTGTGGAATGTGATCTGGAAAAGCATATTTTACTATTTGCCAAGTCTTTCGTTGTAGGACACCTCAGAACTGGAAAGCAAATATGTCTTGAAAGGAGTTGCAGAGTGTCAGAGGCCAACATACTCTCTGCAGCACTTCATAATGTTCTTCAAAGCCTGGTCTCAGACTGGTCTGGGTCATGTGTGTGACTTGACTATGGGTAACTCAATCAAAACGTTTCCTGTCCTGCAGGCTCAGGCTCAACTTCCTCACAAGGAGTGTTTCCGTTACCTCCAAATTGCTCACTTTATCCAATCAGTGACGAGATCTTGCACAGATCTAGATCAGCTGTCTGCGTTTGAGGACATATGCAACTCTGACCAGGTATCATTTCCCACCTCTATGCTCACCTCTCTTTCCCCCGCCTCTCTTCCATCTTATGCTACACAATGGTCCAAAGACTTAGCATTAGATCTCGACACGGAGGGCTGGGCGAATATTTGGATCAATACCAAAAATTCCACTCAGAACATTGTCGCATCAGAAGCAAACTATTAAGACCTCATGCTCTGGTACCTGGTTCCAGCTAGGATCACTACATTTTTACCGGGATACCCCTCAAATTGTTTCTGAGACTGTAATGATATGGGCACCCATGTCCATATCTGGTGGACATGCCCGGTTGCGAAGCGCTTCTGGGCAGCGATATTTCAGACGGGCTCCGTGTTAATGTGAGATACCCTAAACCCTGACCCAGCTATGGCTCTGTTAAACCTAGCGCCCCGCAAACTCACTAGATCCCAATTACGCCTTCTCCTCCAACTAACTACAGCTGCTAAGCAAACTATTGCTAAAGCCTGGAAGTCTCCGACCCTTTGCAGAACTGAAGTGAGAAATAGAGTTACCCAAGCCATGATCCACAGCAAGATAGAATCAACGATCCTGGACAACCCCGTTCATTGAAGTCAGACTTCGAGTCGCAGGGCAAGATCAGATCCACAGTGGTACGACTGTCGTGTCGTACCAGTGTGAAAGGAGCTTTAATCTGAGTATGCAGCCTGGATAGCCTAGATGGCCAAGAAAAGGGGGGTGGAGGGTGTGACCCCCCCTCCTAAGCCATACCAGGCCACATACCCCCAATAGACATTTAAACATTTTAAAATGCAACAAAATATGTAGAATGACACATCCGATTATTAAATAAGGGGTACTGATATCTGTTAACTTATTATGACTAATTTCTAGTCTATATGAAATTATTTTAATGGGATATTTTCCAACATTAAAATTACACTAAATCCTTTAAATGATTTTGTCAGTTTTTACATGTTAAAACTCTGTTTTTGTTGGACTAAAGGAATATATGTCATAAAATGTGATCTTTGGACCATACAGTTGGAAGTTTAATATCAGACTTCTGCAGACACTTCCTACAGCTCTATAGCTGTACTGTTGCATGAGTTTCAGAGCTGTAGGAAGTGTCCATGGAATATGAGCACACTGATCAGCATGCTTCCAGTCCCTTCAAATTACAAGTATGTCTGCCACAATGACAGACGTGATTTGTTTTTTTGTTTTTTCCAAACAAATTTTATTGAAAATATAATAGTGCAAAATTACAAATATTCTTTTCCATCATACAAACATTCAAAAATCATGGAACAGTCAGTGCGGAGATCATACCAGTATATCAAAGGTTAGGGATTGACAAAACATCGCAAATGCAAACGGTAAAATGCGCACATGGTGTCTCGTTGCTCCATCAGATGGAGAAGAGAACAGTACCTTTAAAGTATTTGTTTATAAAGCTCAATGTTGATAAGTATTCTCCTGATATGGCTTGTGGAGCGGCTGTTGAAAAGGGCGTCCCAGGTGGTAGCTAAATGTTGTGGTGTGTTTGCATGAGAAATCAGTAGTTATGGGGTCAGATGTTACTGACTGGGCACTCTTTTACGAGGGCTCCAGCAGTAACCGGTATGCAGGCGGGTCCTTAATAGGTACTGAAAAAGAGAGGAAAAAGGGGTGGGGGGGTTATATGGGGGTGGAAGAGGGGGGGGGGGGTTTGAGTTGAGTTGGGGGAAGATGTTTATCTCCTCAGTCTCCCCTGAGAGTCATGTGGATGTGGTGTGGGAATGTGTTAGGGTGGGTCGGATTAGGTGCGGGCGGCGTTGAATGTCCGGGAGAGACGCAGACATAACAATGACATGTGATCTCCCAATCACTTCCCCTGGTCGGGGTTGGGAGGTCCATGTCCTTAGAGGTGGGAGAGGGAAGAAGAAAGAGGGGGGAAAACGTTTGGGAAGAAAATGTAGTGTCGATCGCTTGAGATCAGTGTGAGTGTATAAGTCAGGAAGGGGTCATCAGCGTGAGATATCTATCGGTTGTACGGAAGTGCGTCCAACATGCCCATGTTTTTGAGAATTTGGCTGGGGAGTGCTGGGAATTGTGGATAAGTTCCTCCATTTCAGCTATTTTGTTAGTTTGCCTGAACCATTCTGGGATGGTTGGTACCTGAGGGGAGCCCCAGTGTCTCGGGATGCACAATTTTGCCACGTTGATCAGGGGTAAGATTAATGTATTGCGATAGTATGGGACTGAGAGGGCTGAGTGGTGAAAGAGACATTGGGCTGGGGTGTGGTCCAATGTGTAGGTGGAGATTATTTCAGTGAATTCTCGTACCTGCATCCAAAACGGTTGGATTGACGGGCAGGACCATAAAATGTGGAATAGCGAGCCCGGTTCTTCATCACATCTCCAACATTTGTTGGGATATGAAGGGTTGAGCTTGTGCAAGATAGCCGGGGTTCTGTACCAGCGTACTAGGGTTTTGTAGTTATTCTCCTGAATGGATACATTCAGAGATCCTTTGTGGGCAATCGTAAATATGCGTTCCCATTGGTCATTGGAGAATTCTGATCCCTTTTCTCTTTCCCAATTCGTGAAGGCTTTCCTTTCTTTAGGGGAGATCTCTGTGAAAAGCATGGTGTATATATATGAGATTAGATGTTGTTGGGGGTCGGATTGGGAGCACAGGTTTTCAAAAGGAGTGAGTGGTCGTGTGATAGAAGAGTCTCGATTAATCGCCTTTAAGAAGTGGCAGATTTGAAAGTAGATCCAGATAGGGATAGGGTTGTTAGTGAGGGTGGGCATTAGTTCCAGGCGATCAAGGAGAGAGCCGTCCCGGAAAAATTGGTGTGCTAGTAAGTCCGAATGTAGCCCTTGGTGCGATAAGAATTGATCAGACATTCCAGGGGGGAAGGCGGGGTTGTGTTTGATAGGAGTTAGGGGACCCGGAACGGATGAGACATGTGTCTTTTGACAGGTTTCTCTGAAACAATGGAGTGTCGGAGCAATAAGGGGGTGCTGTCTGATAGCGGTAGGGACGTGTTGTGACGACAACCAGGGTGTCGCTCATAATGGCAATGCGGACATTGAGTTTTCCAGCCTGACCCAGTCTTTGCGTTGACCATGTAATGTCCAATCAACAATTCTGGTGAGTTGACAGGCCCAGTAATATTTTTGAAGATCTGGCAGGCCAATGCCCCCTTTTGTCTTAGGTCGTGTTAGAAGATCATATGCGATTCTTGGAAGTTTCAGTTTCCATAAGAAACCTGTACACAACCTCCTATAGGACAGGAAGAAGGACGTGGGTAGTTTAATGGGGACAGTCTGTAAGAGGTATAGAATGCGCGGTAGGATATTCATCTTAATAATTGCAGCACGGCCAAACCATGAGAATTGTGGTTTATTCCATTTTGTAAAGTCATCGGATATGATTTTAAGGATAGGAAGATAGTTTTTGGCAAAGAGATCCGAAAGGTTCGCCGTGAGATAGATCCCTAGGTATTTGATGGCATCGTGCCTCCAATGGAAGGGGAAGTTTTCCTCGCACTGTGTGACCGTCTCCCGTGGAATGGTGACATTGAGGGCATGGGATTTGGTAAAATTAATCTTAAAATTAGAGAGGTGCTGCAAATGTTTGAACTTATTTAATAAATTTGGTATGGAGATATGTGGCTCACTGAGGGAAAGTAAAATATCATCAGCAAAGGCTGCTAGTTTATATGTGTGGTCTCCTATCGGAATGCCTTTAATGCTATCATTGGATCTAATGCAGTTTAAGAACGGTTCCAGTGTTAGTACAAAGAGAATGGGGGAGAGAGGACATCCTTGCCTTGTACCATTGGTTATGGAGAAGGCGTCTGACAGATGGCCATTTATGCGGACTCTCGCAGACGGAGACGTGTACAGGGACATGATGGAGTTGAACATATGGTTTTGTAGACCTATGTGTTTCAGTACTGCTCCCATGTAGTCTCATGCCAGTCTGTCAAACGCCTTCTCCGCGTCCAACATCAGGAAGAAGCCTTTGTGTTTATTAGTTGTCATCCAGTGGTGGAGGTTTATGGCTTTGATAGTATTCTCTCTTGCCTCTCTCCCCAGAACAAAGCCAACTTGGTAGTTTTTTATTAAATAGGGCAAAAGGGGAAGCAAGCGGTTGGCAAGGATTTTGGCAAACAGTTTTATATTGACATTTAGTAAGGAAATCAGCCTGTAATTAGTAACTGATGTGGTGTCCTTCGCTTCTTTTGGTATAACTGTAATGTAAGCTTCTAATAGCCTATGAAAGGGGCTCGCCGAGGAAGATAAGGAGTTAAAGGCCTTGAGAAAGGGCTCAGTAATGTCTTCTGTAAACGTTTTGAAGTAGGCAGCTGTAAAGCCATCTGGGCCAGGGCTCTTTCCTGTTTTAAGCTGTTTGATCGCACTTTTTAGTTCGTCTGCTGATATGGGATTTTCTAGTTTACGAGCCTCTTCCCTGTCTATGGGCTTAGGGCAATGTTCTTTCAAAAATTCCTTGATAAGGGAGCGTCTTGTGTTGTTTGCATTAAGGTCATCTGGGTGCACGTTGAGATTGTACAGGTTTGAATAGTATGTTACAAATTGGGAGGCTATGTCAGGGGCCGAGACTTTAGATCTGCCTTGGGAGTCTTTAATGGTATGGATGGTGGTGCGAGCTCTGTTATTTTGGATGGCTCTAGCTACAGTGGTGTGAAAAAGTGTTTGCCCCCTTCCTCATTTCCTGTTCCTTTGCATGTTTGTCACACTTAAGTGTTTCGGAACATCAAACCAATTTAACCAGTTGCCGACCGCCGCACGCCGATGTACGTCGGCAGAATGGCACGGGCAGGCATAAGGGCTTACATGTACGTCCCTTGCCTCCCGCGGGTCGGGGGCCCGATCGGGCCCCTGCCCGGTGCCTGCGGCGGTCGGTTTTCGTCCGGGAGCGATCTGGGACGAGGGGGCGGCCATTCATTCATGGCCACCCCCTCGCGATCGCTCCCGACGAATAGAAATCCCCCGTGACATCACTTCCTCTCCTGTAATGTAAACACAGGAGAGGAAGTGATGTATTCTCTCCTCCGTGTCGGTATTTTTCGTTCCGACACGGAGGAGAGCGGATCGGTGAGTTGCACCAACACTCTACACACACAGTAGAACATGCCAGGCACACTCACACCCCCCCTTTACCCCCCGATCACCCCCCCAATTACCCCTGCCCCCCAGTCACAGTGACACCAATGTCATTTTATTTTTTTATTTTTTTGCATTGGTGTCATTTGTGACTGTAATAACTGTTAGGGCAGTTAGAGTTAGCCCCCTTTAGTTCTAATGTACCCCCCTAACCCCCCCAATAAAGGTTTAACCCCGTGATCACCCCCCGTCGCCAGTGTCACTAAGGCTGGGTTCACATTGCAGCGGTTTATGAGAACGAATGTGATTCGCACCGCACTGCAGTGCAAATCACATCCGATCTCTGTGCGATTCGAGTTCAGCCATTCGCTGCACCCGCCGCACCCGCCACACCCGCCGCACCCGCCGCACCCGCCGCAAATTCGCAGTCGGATTCGCGGCGTTTCCGCATCGCTCCAGTGTGAACCCAGCCTAATAAGCGATCATTTTTCTGATCGCCGTATTAGTGTCACAGGTGACGCTAGTTAGGCAGGTAGGTATTTAGGTTCGCTGCAGCTTTTTATAGCGCCAGGGACCCCCATATACTACCGCATAAAGCCCCCTGATTGCCCCCTAGTTAACCCTTTCACCAGTGATCACCATATAACTGTTACAGGTGACGCTGGTTGGTTAGTTATTTTTTTATAGTTTCAGGGCACCCGCCATTTATTACCTAATAAAGGTTTAACTCCCTGATCACCCGGCGGGTGTCATTTGTGACTAATAACTGTTAGGGCAGTTAGGGTTAGCCCCCTTTAGTTCTAAGGTACCCCCCTAACCCCCCCAATAAAGGTTTAACCCCGTGATCACCCCCCCGTCGCCAGTGTCACTAAGGATGGGTTCGCATTGCAGCGGTTTATGAGAACGGATGTGATTCGCACCGCACTGCAGTGCAAATCACATCCGATCTCTGTGCGATTCGAGTTCAGCCATTCGCCGCACCCGCCGCACCCGCCACACCCGCCGCACCCACCGCAAATTCGCACGGGACCCTTTTTTTGGCCCGCAGCAGAATCGGATCGCATGGGTGTTCACATCATGCGATCCGAGTTTGCAGATCGCACTGCGATATGCGAACTGATCTGGGGGTGTCAGTAACATTTCACTGACACTCCCAGCAGTTCGCATAGGGCAGTGTGAACTGCCGCCGGGAGGCATGCGATGCGGGAACCCGCCGCGCATTTGTGGCGTTCCCGCATCGCTCCAGTGTGAACCCAGCCTAATAAGCGATCGTTTTTCTGATCGCTGTATTAGTGTCACAGGTGACGTTAGTTAGGCAGGTAGGTATTTAGGTTCGCTGCAGCTTTTTATAGCGCCAGGGACCCCCATATACTACCGCATAAAGCCCCCTGATTGCCCCCTAGTTAACCCTTTCACCAGTGATCACCATATAACTGTTACAGGTGACGCTGGTTGGTTAGTTATTTTTTTATAGTTTCAGGGCACCCGCCATTTATTACCTATTCTCACTAGTGTACCCCTAAATTTAGGGGTGTCTACTTTCCAAAATGGGGTCATTTGGGGGGGGGTTTGTGCCATCTTGGCATTTTATGGCCTTCAAAACTGTAACGCCCTTAGAAAGCCTGAAGGCGGTGCTTGGATTTCGGGGCCCCGTACGCGGCTAGGCTCCCAAAA
The DNA here is from genome assembly GCF_037356315.1 of Lithobates pipiens. Lineage (NCBI taxonomy): Eukaryota > Metazoa > Chordata > Amphibia > Anura > Ranidae > Lithobates > Lithobates pipiens. The sequence goes on along the minus strand of NW_027507686.1, from coordinate 150,487,919 downwards.
AGTCCCACATATGTGGTATCCCCGTACTCAGGAGAAGCAGCAGAATTTATTTTGGGGTGTCATTTCACATATGCCCATGGCATGCGTGAGCAATATATCATTTAGTGACAACTTTGTGAAGAAAAAAAAAAAAAAAAAAGTTTGTAATTTTCCCGCAACTTGTGGCAAAATATAAAATATTCCATGGACTCAACATGCCTCTCAGCAAATAGCTTGGGGTGTCTACTTTCTAAAATGGGGTCATTTGTGGGGGTTTTGTGCCATCTTGGCATTTTATGGCCTTCAAAACTGTAATAGGTAGTGAGAAGTGAACTCAAAAATTTACGCCCTTAGAAAGCCTGAAGGCGGTGCTTGGCTTTCGGGGCCCCGTACGCGGCTAGGCTCCCAAAAAGTCCCACATATGTGGTATCCCCGTACTCAGGAGAAGCAGCAGAATTTGTTTTGGGGTGTCATTTCACATATGCCCATGGCATGCATGAGCAATATATCATTTAGTGACAACTTTGTGAAAAAAAAAAAAAAAAAAAAAAGTTTGTAATTTTCCCGCAACTTGTGGCAAAATATAAAATATTCCATGAACTCAACATGCCTCTCAGCAAATAGCTTGGGGTGTCTACTTTCTAAAATGGGGTCATTTGTGGGGGTTTTGTGCCATCTTGGCATTTTATGGCCTTCAAAACTGTAATAGGTAGTGAGGAGTGAAGCAGCAGAATTTATTTTGGGGTGTCATTTCACATACGCCCATAGCATGTGTGAGCAATATATCATTTAGTGACAACTTTGTGTAAAAAAAAAAAAAAAAATTTTTTTTTTGTCATTATTCAATCGCTTGAGGCAAAAAAATTAAATATTCAATGGGCTCAACATGCCTCTTATCAATTTCCTTAGGGGGTCTACTTTCCAAAATGGGGTCATTTGGGGGGGTTTTGTCCTGCCCTGCCATTTTAGCACCTCAAGAAATGAGATAGGCAGTCGTAAACTAAAAGCTGCGTAAATTCCAGAAAACGTACCTTAGTTTGTAGATGTGACAACTTTTGCGCAAACCAATAAATATACAATTATTGACTTTTTTTTTACCAAAGACATGTGGCTGAATACATTTTGGCCTAAATGTATGACTAAAATTGAGTTTATTGGATTTTTCTAATAACAAAAAGTAGAAAATATCATTTTTTTTCAAAATTTGCGGTCTTTTTACGTTTATATCGCAAAAAATAAAAATCGCAGAGGCAATCAAATACCATCAAAAGAAAGCTCTATTTGTGGGAAGAAAAGGACGCAAATTTTGTTTGGGTACAACATTGCATGACCGCGCAATTACCAGTTAAAGCAGCGCAGTGCCAAAGTGTAAAAAGACCTCTGGTCATTTACCAGCAAAATGGTCGGTTCTGAAAGTGGTTAAACAATAGTCAAGGACAACACAAGTAAACACAAAATGCAATTTGTAAATGAAGGTGTTTATTATTAAAGGTGAAAAAAAATCCAAACCATCATGGCCCTGTGTGAAAAAGTGATTGCCCCCTAAACCTAATAACTGGTTGGGCCACCCTTAGCAGCAACAACTGCAACCAAGCGTTTGCGATAACGTGCAATGAGGCTTTTACAGCGTCCTGGAGGAATTTTGGCCCACTCATCTTTGCAGAATTGTCCTAATTCAGTTACATTAGAGGGTTTTCGAGCATGAACGGCCTTTTTAAGGTCATACCACAACATCTCAATAGGATTCAGGTCAGGACTTTGGCTAGGCCACTCCAAAGTCTTCATTTTGTTTTTCTTCAGCCATTCGGTGGTGGACTTGCTGGTGTGTTTAGGATCATTGTCCTGCTGCAGAACCCAAGTTCGTTTCAGCTTGAGTACACGAACAGATGGTCGGACATTCTCCTTCAGGATCTCTTGGTAGACAGCAGAATTTAAAGTTCCTTTTATCACGGCAAGTCTTCCAGGTCCTGAAGCAGCAAAACAGCCCCAGACCATCACACTACCACCACCATATTTTACTGTTGGTATAATGTTCTTTTTATGAAATGCAGTGTTCCTTCTACGCCAGATATACTTGGACACACACCATCCAAAGAGTTCCACTTTTGTCTCATCGGTCCACAGAATGTTGTCCCAAAAGTCTTGGGGATCATCAAGATGTGTTGTGGAGAAATTGAGATGAGCTTTGATGTTCTTTTTGCTCAGCAGTGGTTTTCTCCTTGGAACTCTGCCATGCAGGCCATTTTTGGCCAGTCTTTTCCTGATGGTGGAGGCATGAACGCTGACCTTAACTGAGGCAAGTGAGGCCTGCAGTTCCTTGGACGTTGTTGTTGGGTCTTTTGTGACCTCTTGGATGAGTCGTCGCTGCGCTCTTGGGGTAATTTTGGGCGGCCGGCCACTCCTGGGAAGGTTCACCACTGTTCCATGTCTTCGCCATTTGTGGATAATGGCTCTCACTGTGGTTCGCTGGATTCCCAAAGCTTTGGAAATGGCTTTATAACCCTTTCCAGACTGATAGATCTCAATTACTTTCTTTCTCAATTGTTCCTGAAATTCTTTGGGTCTCGGCATGATGTGTAGCTTTTAAGGATCTTCTGGTGGACCTTACTGTGTCAAGCAGCTCCTATTTAAGTGATGCCTTGATTGTGAACAGGTGTGGCAATAATCAGGCCTGGGTGTGGCTATAGAAATTGAACTCAGGTGTGGACAACCACAGTTATAGTATGTTTTAACACAGGGCCATGATGGTTTGGATTTTTTTTCACCTTTAATAATAAACGCCTTCATTTACAAATTGCATTTTGTGTTTACTTGTGTTGTCCTTGACTATTGTTTAAATTGGTTTGATGTTCCGAAACACTTAAGTGTGACAAACATGCAAAGGAACAGGAAATGAGGAAGGGGGCAAACACTTTTTTCACACCACTGTAGGTATTTACCGCTTTTGTTACCAAATTCATAGAATAATTTCTGTTGTAGCACAAATTTACGTGTTGTTTTTAGGGCTAATTCTGTGAGTAGGAGGTCCCTAGTTTGAATGAGATCCTGGTACATCTGTTGGGCTTGAGTTTGTTTGTGAGCTAGCTCTAGATTTTTGATCTTCTGGATCAGAGTTGTGATTTTAGCTTGATGGGCTTTCTTATTCGCGGTCTTCAGGGCAATGAATCTCCCCCTTAGGACGCATTTGTGGGCCTCCCATTGTGTCAACGGGGTTGTTTCCCCATTATCGTTATCTAGAAAGAAGTCACGGATAGCTTGTTTAATTTTGTGGGTATCCTCTTCTGAAGTTAGAAGAGTTGAGTCTAGGCGCCAGGTCTTTGATATGTTCTGGTGATCAGGGAGGGTTAACGTCATTGTGATTGGGTGGTGGTCGGATAGGAGCATTGGTTCTATCGTCGCATGAGAAAGGAGGGGGAGGTCTGTCTGGGAAAGAAAGATGTAATCTATTCTGGAGTATTTGTTGTGAGGGGCTGAAAAGAATGTGTAGTCCTTTTCATTTGGGTGTAGAGTACACCATGAGTCGTGAAGGAACAGATCTTGGAGTTGTAATTTTATTTGGCGTAGGGTTTTGTAAGGTAGGACTGTGGTCCCTGATGAGGTGTCCAATAGTAGGTGTAGGGCAACATTAAAGTCCCCTCCGAGTATGGTTATCCCCGTGGAGAAGCCTGTCAGGAGTTGGGAAATCTGTCTAAAAAACTAAGTTGTGCAGAGTTCGGGCTGTAGATATTAGCTAAGGTTACCGGCCGGCCTTGGATCCGACCTTTCAGAAAGAGGTATCTGCCTTTCTTGTCAATAAGCGAGTCCATGAGTTCCCATTGTACATTTTTGGAGATCAGAATCTATACTCCTTTTGTTTTGGCGAGCGGGTTGGAGGAGTGGTAGGAGTTCGGGAACCAATAATTTGTGAGTAGGTATTTTGTCTGAACAGAAGTGGGTTTCCTGAAGGAAAACTATATTGCTTTTTAATTTTTGCATCTGAGAGAGGACTTGACTGCGTTTCTCTGGGACATTAAGGCCTTTCGCATTTAGGGATGTCACTTTTAGCGTGGTGGGAACAATGGTATTGTTAGAGTTGGACATAGTGTTTCGGGGTTGAGGCTCCACTTAAGTGAGAAAGTCTGGAATCTTGTTTTGGAGCGCAGCTATGTGTGGCCAGTGGTACCATGTGGGGGTTTAAATAGGCTGTGGCGAGACGGTTAAGTGTAGCGGAGACTGAGGAGATAAGGGGAATAGGTTGGGGGAGGGGTTCAGGAGGGAAGGTGTGTGAAGTGTGCTTGAGGGAGGAATGGGGGGGAGGAGGTAGGGGGGAGGAAGGGGTAAGGGGGGGAGGGAGAGAGAGGGGAAAAAGGGAAAAGGAAAAAAGAGGGGTGATGTTCCGGAGGGAAGAGAGAGTCTAAGGACCTCCCTTACACGGAATTATTCGGTCCGGTGAGGGTCAACGGGAAAACTTGTGTTCCCGTTGTGTGGGGAAATGGGAGGTGGCGGAATCTAAGGGTGGTGTGGAATGTAGAGTCATCCGGTCTTCAGAGGTATGTGAGTATCCAAGATAAGTAAGAGAGCCAATACGGTATAGCTTGGCGAGTAGGGACTATGGTTCAACCGAGGGGGGGCTCGGTAGTGTGCAGGTGCAAGGTTGCCACAGCGAATATTAGACAATTGTTTGGGGGGGTTCGGAGCTTGTTAACAGGGTGGGTGATAGTTTATTGCATTCGCAAAGGGCGTGCCTATCATTGAGCAGGAGGAGTCTCGACTATAGGAAATACAGTGTTTTATTAGCTAAGCGGTTGCTAGTCACCTTGCATATCATGCTGTAGCCTATGGGCTCAGCTAAAGTGGATCTCCGGCGTGTGGGACCAACCTCCAGGTGGATCGAATAGAAACTCCCCTTTGGGGTGAGGTAGTCGGCAATCCAGCCTAGGTGAAAGGGAGGGATCAGTCCGACATGTCCGGGAATCAGAGAGGTGCAACCGAATATCTGTTTATATAAACAAGCTTTAACAGTAGAACATTGGAATGTCAGCATAAAAATAAACAAAACCTTGTAACACAATATAAAGGAACAAGAACAACAACTTATAAGGTGGTCTCATGTGAGACAGAGAGGACGAATAGAAACAACTGGATATTTTGGGCTCTATCTGCATTCACATACAAAGGGAAGATGTGGTAAACTCTAGCATGAGTCAGTAAATGGTAACAGTGGATACTGTGCAGTAGTGTCTCCATTAATGCTTCCTTGAATCTCCAAGGCAGAATTCCTCCTACCTACATGTGTCCTCAGGGTTAGGAAAGAACGGGTGAATCCACTCAGAACCCGACTATGTGTAGACACCTGACCCATATCTTTCACTTTTTTTTTTATAAGAATCATGCGGAGCCAATAACTGGTATTCCAGTGGTTGAACTGGCCTTGCGGCCCGCTCCTTGTTGGCTGGTTACGGGATAGGGTGTTTGGGTGCCTGTGTCTACAAATATGATCCCTCCATGAGAATAATAGGACTCTTGGGTATGCGCGATGTGGGAGGGGGTGGAGATAAGGGCTCCCTTTAAATTCTGCGTGGAATCACCCAACCTGCGATAGAAACATTTATAGCATGTATACATCTAACAACCAGTCTAGTAGCGGAGGTTTTTACATTAGCGCGGAGAGAGCTTTTGTTGGTTTACCCCTAAATAGGAGTTTCTTGCGGACAGTCTCTTTCGGTCAAGGGGGCTGAGTGGAGGAAAGAGGGGCATGTACAGGGGGATGGTAGGGTGAGGGGATGAGGAGGATAAGGGAAGGGAAAGGTTGTTTGGAGGGCTACGAGTCACTATTAAATAATGTTGGCCTTTGAGCAGGAGTGTATTATACTTGTGTGATTAAGTTCACCGTGGTGGTAGGCCCTCCGTGTTGTAGGGGTAGATTTCTGTTGCCTCCTCTGGGGGTGATTGGTCCGTTCGTCGGGTCTTCTATGTTTGGCGGGATCCATTCAAGGCGAGGATTTCCTTCTCTGGTGTTGATGGTCTGTGTGTAGGTAGTTTCTTTGGTATGATTTTGAGAGCGCGGCAGTGTGGAGAGCTGTGTGGCAGGTGTCAGCGATAGGAGCCTCGTGAGCTGAGCAGAGTCTCACTATTCTGGGCCTCCGTGGCGAGGTCTCCTATGTGCAGGAGAAGCTGTAGGGCTGTTGTTCGGGTTGTTCCTGGATCCTGTAGGTGGGTTAATCCTGGGCGAGTTGGATCTGCGCCTCCTGATGTGAAATTCGTCACGAACTGGGATGGCATCCATTGAGTTGGTTCTCCTAAGATGGGGAGGTTTGAGAGATCTATACCAATCCGGCAGCTCAACGTATGGTATGTTCATTTAATTCTTCTGGTACCCTTAAAAGTGCTGTTCTCCCATGCGCTGATGCAGAGAGGCAGAAGGGAAATTTACAGCGGTACTGGATGTTGTTCGTGCGCAGTAGGTCAAGGAGTGGACGCAAGTCCCTTCTGCTTTGGAGGGTAATGGGTGATAAATCTTGAAAGATTTTTATGTCCGTGCCATGGTATAATAGGTTGCGGCGATCTCTGGCTCTGCGTAGGATATCTTCCTTAAGCTTAAAATTGACCAGGCAGCACACTATATCTCTGGGGGGGTCAGCACCCCTTCCCCTGGTCCTGAGAGCTCTGTGTAAGCTTTCGTATTCAATGGGGGTCTCTGGGGGCCTTCCTAGCAGATCATTGAATACGGCAGTGACAGCCTGGGTGATTTGGGTATGATCGATCGTTTCTGGCATGCCTCTTACCCGCAAGTTGTGTCGTCTCCCACGGTTGTCAAGGTCCTCCATGTACCTGTGCATATCCCTGATCTGGGTGCCTTGTGCCTGGGAAGAGGTCTGCAGCTGGTGAATGGCGTTTTCATTGTAGCTCATTGGGCTGTAGCATCCTCAATGTCTTCCATGCGCACCGTCATAGCCTGGATATCTCTCCTGAGCTCTGTGATCGCTGTGGCTAGTGTAGCTTTGATGACTTCTGCCACTGATCGCAGATCACCGATGCTCAGGGGTTGTTCTGACTGTGTACATTGCGGTGGTAGTGGTGCCTGGTGCCTGCCAGAGGGGCTGAGACTGGACGAGCTTTCGGAGGTCAAGTAGGCCCGAGATGAAGCCGGGGCCTCGCGTGATTGCGTCCGGAAGAGCTCCAGGATACCGCGGGACGCTTGTGACTCGGATCCCCTGGGCGACCTGGATCGGGTTGGGGAAGGATTCCCCTTCGGTTTCCCCATGTCTGTGGGGTCGGATGGCTCAGCTAGGCTGTGATTAGAACCCCCAAAGACTGTAGCGCAGTGACTATGAGTCCGGCACCAAGCCACGCCCCCGTGATTTGTAATTTATTCAATAACAGATCCCTATACTGTAAGTGAATGACATAGCTGTGTGAGCTGTGTGAGCAGAGCCCTGCACAGCCATGCCAATATCAAGTGTGACAGTGGTTGCAGGGGAGAGGAACTCATGGCACTGTCACAGGGAGGGGGGTTCTGGCAGTGGGAAGCAGGTAATTAGGAGCATGTTACATATTACACCCTAAATACATGTTTCTTAAGGTGAACCTATCTTTTAAGCAATAAAACCTGGTCACCGGCCTAGACTTTTGAAGTTTTTTTTAGACTTGTTATGTGATAGGTCATAGCCTATTTTAACAAGCATATACTGTAATCTACAATGGGTAATTTCTTTGCCCAATTCACCATACATTGAGTGGTTAGACTCTGTCACACTGCTGTTTTCATTGCTGGCATTTATCTGCCACTCTGAAGTAAATAAGCATAGGCAATGATAACTGAAAAAATAATGTTACCCTTATCATTCAAATCTGATATAAGCTTTAATATGTAATTTCAAAGGGCATTTTTTCAACATTTTACTTATGCAGCTTTAATAACAATAATCACTGGTACTCTATTTAAACCTAAAATGAATGTAAAGCCTAATAATGAACTTCTCTTATTTTCTCCTTTTTGATATGCTAAATATACCATATAAATGATCTTGTGAAATATATTGTTAAAATCCTCCTGTTCTCTCTGCTGACTCCTATCAGTTAGAATTGTTCTTTGATCTCTCTGTTGGCTTCAAAACACCTCCAACCTATGTTATGGAGAAACAAAAAGAGGGGGAGGTGTTCTGTAGTCCTGTCCTAGGGGGATAACACTGCTACTTCATAGAGATTCTTATGGTAAGTAAGCATTGTCAACTCAGAACGGGAAGCTGGTAGGATAGTCAGATAAAAATAAAACCATCATATCTAATGACTGGTAAGCTGCAATACATAAAATATTTGTTATTGGGTTTAGATACACTTTAAAAAGAATTAACTGGCAATAAATGAATAAAAGCAGACGTCTGACAGGTTGCTAGCAACAAATAAATATTTCTTTCCTGGCCCATGGAAACTTTATTTTTGTTATCCCTATAAGACAGTATATAACTCAGTTAATTAGAGCATTTGTGCTTTATACATAATTACAAAGCCTTGTTATTCAGACCACAACTGGCAATAAATTTAGGCAACTGTGCATCATAAAATTACTTCAGCAATCTGCTAATATATGTTTACCAGAGTGCTTGCACCTTTAATACACACATTTTGATATCAAGGAAATTTCCCCCCGGGTGGTGTGCTTCATTAAATGTGTAACTCTGCTGAAGCTTTTCAATATTAGGGAGAGGTGGTGAGAAAAGTATCGTTATAATAGGATCTCGCTGACAACTTTTGAAGTGACAATTACCAGAATTCTTTTTACACGTTTCCGTGACTGATCGTCGTTTGCTCAGAATTCCACAGACGTGTGTGAATCTTTGCCCACAGGGTACATATGTTGTAAGTTAAGAAAATACCGCAAAACAGGCTTCACATTTGGTATGAGTAGTAGGAGGAATAGAAAAGTTATAGAATCCAAGTATTCTTTAAAATTAAGATGGGTAAAACATTTAATTTCACTACATTCTTTTGCTCATCTGAGCAACTGTGTGTAAATCCCACCATGTAAACGATATTTATGTTGTTTTATTTATCTTCTATAACATATATATATACCAACCTACCTGGCAATATATTTATAATGCCCTGTACACGCGGTCGGACATTCAGACAAAATCCATCAGATTTTTTCAGACGGATTTTGTGCCAAACTTGTCTTGCATACACACGGTCAGACAAAGTTGTCAGAAATCCGATCGTTCCGAACGAGGTGACGTACAAAACGTACAACGGGACTATATAGAGGCCAGTAGCCAACAGCTTTTGTCCCCAAATTTATTCTGAGCATGCGTGGCACTTTGTGCGTCAGAATTCTATACACACTATCAGAAAAAGTCTGATGGGATTTTGTTGTTGGAAAATTTTAGGTTCTGTTCTCAAATTTTTTCCGTCAGAAATTCCGCCTAAAAAGCCTGCTAGAGCACACACACGATCGGATTTTTCGACAACATAATCCGATCGGACTTTTCCCATTGGAAAATCTGACTGTGTGTACAAGGCATTAGTGTTTGCAGAGATATATGTTTTTGATGATTTACTAAATGTAACAGACAGTTTTGGCCGGAGCTCAGGCTGGCTTCAAATCTTTGTGTTTTTTCGTGTACATTTTCTTTTGAAATCAACGGAAAGCATGTAAGCCCATGTTTATATGTGTTTTGATAAATTTTTATTGATTTAAATAGAACATACATTAGGGAAAAACCCACAACTAAATGCAAAGGTGTGAATGGGACACACGTGTTCATACTAATTATGAAAGCGTTGATTTTTTCCATTTAAAAATACGGATTTAGTATATTACCAAGTATTTTTATGTAAATATAAAATTGATGCAATAATTAGACATTCACAAGTAATTTGTTTCTATAATTGTCCCATGACATGAGTATTGTCAATAGCAAATGTAACAATGAAATAATTATATACTGTACATATTATATTAACAGTACCTGAAAAAAAAACATAAGCATGTGAAAGGGTGCTTTCACACTGCTCCATTGAAAAAATGCATTAAAATACATATGCATTTTTAATGTATTTTTAGGCATTTTTGGTGTGTGTTTTCTGGGTGCCTGACTTCAAGCATGTACGTGTTTTGAGTTTTTGATGCATTTTTGTCAGGTTTTCCATCCATTTCAATGGGGAGCTGTGTTTTTGGTGTGGTTTTGAAAAGCAAACCAAAGATACAGCATGCAGGACTTTTCAAAATGCAGCCCACCTGCAGAACAATGGTGTGAAGAGCCCCATAGGATTTAAAGGGAATATTTTTATTGCCTTTCTTGCATTTTTACCAAGGTAAAATGTTTGAAAGCAGCCCAAAACATTCTGTGATTGATTTACTAAAGGAATAGAGGCTTTTTGCCTTTGAATGTCAATGTTCATGTTAGGAATTGTATGTTACTATTTGGGTATTCAAGGTGAATTTTGTGTTCACAATCTTGTGTGAGGGAAATTGAGTGCATGGTTTGGTATTTCTTTAATAGGAGCCATAGTAAGTAAATCAACCCCATTGCCATGTCTAAAGTGAGGTGGAGCAGCAGAGCTACATATTGCGAATTGTTCCTTGTATGAAACTTTTCAGGCAGTGCTCACAATATTCACATTTAACTAGGAGACAGTGTATTCTAGGATTCTGTGTAGTAGCAACTGAAATCAAATCAAAGGTATGTATATTTAGTTATTGCTAAGTAGATGGCTGGGGAAATCTTACAATGTGTTCTGTTTCAAATGCCATGACATACGTACTTCCATAGACCCAGTCTTTCTGAACAGTGTGGTCCCTTATTGACTAATGACTATGGGTCTTAAATGCTTCCTACAATCCTTGGTCTACACAGGAGGCCTTCTGATTCATTGATTAGGTCCAAGGTGTTTGGGTTTCTGGTCTCTAGTTTTGATGTTATCAGTAGGAATAGTAAAACGTCCTTCGTCAAATTAAACTTCTGAAAAGTCTTGCCTAAAAGCCGCAAGTCAGCTGGCATTCCATATGCCTCCATCAGACAGTCCATGGGTGTAAGTTCTTTGTTGACTTGTCACTTTAACTCTAACTAGAGATCCAGGCTTAAACCCAGTACATACCATGAGTTTTTTCTTTCGTCCAACCCAGAGGGTTGAACAAAAAAAACTGTCAGCTCCAGTCTGAGCCGCTGTACTAACTATGCACAGTTAGTACTGTGATCTTCCCCACTGAGCTGTTGTGTTCTGACAAGAGGATGGCCCCTCTGCCAGAACACTCCAATCAGTGCTCTCCATCATTGGCTGAGAGAGCTGACCAGGAGTTGGACGGCTGCTGGTTTTCCAGCCATGCCACCCTGCCCGATTGACTGTCGGGCAGGGTGGCATACACATGGGCCATTTTTTTTTAACCAGCCCATGTCTCCTGACATTCGGCTCATGTGTACAGGCTTTAAAATATAATTATCGCAAACCACATTACTGACCAGTATATTACATACTTTTATCTTGTTTTATTTTTAACAGTCTTAGCAACTGATTTTTTCAGAGGCAATGGCCTTTTTACATGTTTTAAATATGCAGCATATGGTTAGTGTACATTTTGTCTGCTCCATAGTAGCTGTTGATGCTTGTAAAGATGCATGCCTAGTCACTCTTTTGGACTGTTCACATCTATTTGTGTATGCTTTTTCTTAGAATGTGTCAGAAAATGCATATAAAAACCAACATGTACCACATATACCAAAAACCAACAATGCATAATAATGCACATGTTTATTGACTCATTGTTTTTATTTTTGTGTGTTTTTATTACACATGAGTTTTTGTGAGCTCCAATGGGTGTGTAAGATGTAAATCAGGCCTAAGACATGTATAAATTCTGTAATAATAACTTCCAATATTTTCTGGTAAAATGTACATTCTGAAGAGCTTCCTTAAAGCTTCTGTTGAATCTCAATCTCTTCATTTCCTTAGGAGTCATAAACCAAAAAATTTCTATGCACAATATTTCTCTTTTTCAGGGAGGATTCAATCTCAGATGAAACGAATTGTGGTTGGTTGTGAGACACTAGTTCCTTTGGGTTAGCTTCCTTGCTGAGAACTGTGGAGAGAATCCCTTTCTTCTGCTTTTGTTAGGGTTCTGGTTGCAAGAGCAATAATTTTCTTTATCTGGACCACATGGCATTGTGTAAGGACTGCACCAAGGCCATAGTCTGAAGCATCTGTAGAAACATAATGGTGGTAGAGAAGGATCAAATAATTCTACTGCTTGACTGTTTGCAATGGGTTGCTCAACTGTTTTAAAGCAGTATTAAACCTCAAAAGAAAAAAAAATCTCCCCCCTGCAAGTTAAGAGCATAATGTGCTTTTATGCATTGCATGCTAGCACATTATGAAGAACCTACCTTAAAATCACTGACAGGGCTTCCATATTCAGCCATTCCATGTGACTACATTATGAAGGACTTACCTTAAAATCGCTGACAGGGCTTCCATCTTCAGCCATTGCATGCTAGCACATTATGGACTTACTTTAAAACCGCTGACAGGGCTTCCATCTTCAGCCCTCTTTAAATAATTCTACTGCTTGACCAATTGCAATGGGCTGCTCAACTGTTATAAAGCGGTTGTAAACCTGAAAAGAAAAAAAAAATCTCCCCCCTGCAAGTTAAGAGCATAATGTGCTAGCATGCATTGCATGCTAGCACATTATAAAGGACTTACCTTAAAACTGCTGACAGGGCTTGCATCTTCAGCCAAGCTTCCTCCTGGGTTTGTGGGCACCAGCCATTTCATTGGCTGAGCCACAATGACATCACTCTCTTGCATGCGTGCGGGAGTCACAGCCGTGGCACAGCTCTCTTAATGAACAGCATATTGTCCACTAAGAGTGCAATACGCATGCGCTGGTGGCATCACCAGCTGTTACTAAAGAAAATATCTCCTAAACGGTGCACGTTTAGAAGATATTTACTGTACCTACAGGCAAACCCTATTATAAGAGTATGTGTGGGTATAAACAAAAAAAGCAGACTTTACTACCGCTTTAAAGAAATGCTGGGAGGCCTGTGACTGCACTATGCTTGGATTTTCACTTAGTAATATTCTCAGTGGATCTATAACTGAGGCAGAATTGGGAATAAATTTGGAATGCCATAAAGTAAGACCCAAGAAAGCACGTAAGGTCTGAAAGTCAGATGGAGAAGGATCTTGTATCACAAATTTCACTGTTTAGGAATCAGGCAATAGTCTTCTTGTGGTATAATACACACCATAAATGACAGTTGAGTTTTCTTATTCACATAGGCCTCTGGTGTTTGTTTAATTAACTGCAGAAGAAATTTATCTGAGAAGTATAATGTTTGTATTGCATTTATATACATTTATATGCAAAATGTGCAAATGTTTACATTCAGTTATACATAAATCAGTTTACATTTGGGTGTTCCATATAAATTTTACCTCCTAGTTATGCATTTGTGTGTTTTTATATGCATCTACACATGTTTAGACACGTTCATAGTATTTAATCTGCACCTGGATGAACCAGTTTATTTTTTTCTTAACAGAATGAAACAAAACGCACCTGAATTCAAGTAAATACACAGTGTGCATTATACCATTTAATAAGCAGTGAAAATCAATCTAATCATCTTTATTTCATAAAGGTCAATATATATATATATATATATATATATATATATATATATATATATATATATATATATATATATATATATATATACTGGATGTATACAGTGGGGAGAACCAGTATTTGATACACTGACAATTTTGCAGGTTTTGCTTAGTACAAAGCATGTCATTTTTATCATAGGTACTCTTTAAAGAGGAAGTAAACTCTCCCGCTCTGATGCTTCTTTTCATTTAGTCCATTATAATAAGTCATTATCAGACTATAGCCACTGTAATCCAGCCCAAATCGCATATTACTTACTGTTTAAAGAAACTTTAAAAAACTTGTTTCCAGGGGTTAGGCAGCACCATCTTAACCACTTTCAGACCGGACCATTTTGCTGGTAAATGACCAGAGGTCTTTTTACACTTTGGCACTGCGCTGCTTTAACTGGTAATTGCGCGGTCATGCAATGTTGTACCCAAACAAAATTTGCGTCCTTTTCTTCCCACAAATAGAGCTTTCTTTTGATGGTATTTGATTGCCTCTGCGATTTTTATTTTTTGCGATATAAACGTAAAAAGACCGCAAATTTTGAAAAAAAATGATATTTTCTACTTTTTGTTATTAGAAAAATCCAATAAACTCAATTTTAGTCATACATTTAGGCCAAAATGTATTCAGCCACATGTCTTTGGTAAAAAAAAAGTCAATAATTGTATATTTATTGGTTTGCGCAAAAGTTGTCACATCTACAAACTAAGGTACGTTTTCTGGAATTTACGCAGCTTTTAGTTTACGACTGCCTATCTCATTTCTTGAGGTGCTAAAATGACAGGGCAGTACAAAACCCCCCCAAATGACCCCATTTTGGAAAGTAGACCCCCTAAGGAAATTGATAAGAGGCATGTTGAGCCCATTGAATATTTTATTTTTTTGCCTCAAGCGATTGAATAATGACAAAAAAAAAATTTTTTTTTTTTTTTACACAAAGTTGTCACTAAATGATATATTGCTCACACATGCTATGGGCGTATGTGAAATGACACCCCAAAATAAATTCTGCTGCTTCTCCTGAGTACGGGGATACCACATATGTGGGACTTTTTGGGAGCCTAGCCGCGTACAGGGCCCCGAAAACCAAGCACCGCCTTCAGGCTTTCTAAGGGCGTAAATTTTTGATTTCACGCCTCACTACCTATTACAGTTTTGAAGGCCATAAAATGCCAAGATGGCACAAAACCCCCACAAATGACCCCATTTTAGAAAGTAGACACCCCAAGCTATTTGCTGAGAGGCATGTTGAGTCCATGGAATATTTTATATTTTGCCACAAGTTGCGGGAAAATTACAAACTTTTTTTTTTTTTTTTTTTTTTTCACAAAGTTGTCACTAAATGATATATTGCTCATGCATGCCATGGGCATATGTGAAATGACACCCCAAAATAAATTCTGCTGCTTCTCCTGAGTACGGGGATACCACATATGTGGGACTTTTTGGGAGCCTAGCCGCGTACGGGGCCCCGAAAACCAAGCACCGCCTTCAGGCTTTCTAAGGGCGTAATTTTTTGAGTTCACTTCTCACTACCTATTACAGTTTTGAAGGCCATAAAATGCCAAGATGGCACAAAACCCCCACAAATGACCCCATTTTAGAAAGTAGACACCCCAAGCTATTTGCTGAGAGGCATGTTGAGTCCATGGAATATTTTATATTTTGCCACAAGTTGCGGGAAAATTACAAACTTTTTTTTTTTTTCACAAAGTTGTCACTAAATGATATATTGCTCACGCATGCCATGGGCATATGTGAAATGACACCCCAAAATAAATTCTGCTGCTTCTCCTGAGTACGGGGATACCACATATGTGGGACTTTTTGGGAGCCTAGCCGCGTACGGGGCCCCAAAAACCAAGCACCGCCTTCAGGCTTTCTAAGGGCGTTACAGTTTTGAAGGCCATAAAATGCCAAGATGGCACAAACCCCCCCCCCAAATGACCCCATTTTAGAAAGTAGACACCCCTAAATTTAGGGGTACACTAGTGAGACTAGGTAATAAATGGCGGGTGCCCTGAAACTATAAAAAAATAACTAACCAACCAGCGTCACCTGTAACAGTTATATGGTGATCACTGGTGAAAGGGTTAACTAGGGGGCAATCAGGGGGCTTTATGCGGTAGTATATGGGGGTCCCTGGCGCTATAAAAAGCTGCGGCGAACCTAAATACCTACCTGCCTAACTAGCGTCACCTGTGACACTAATACAGCGATCAGAAAAACGATCGCTTATTAGGCTGGGTTCACACTGGAGCGATGCGGGAACGCCACGAATGCGCGGCGGGTTCCCGCATCGCATGCCTCCCGGCGGCAGTTCACACTGCCCTATGCGAACTGCTGGGAGTGTCAGTGAAATGTTAATGACACCCCCAGATCAGTTCGCATATCGCAGTGCGATCTGCAAACTTGGATCGCATGGTGTGAACACCCATGCGATCCGATTCTGCTGCGGACCAAAAAAAGGGTCCCGTGCGAGTTTGCGGCGGGTGCGGCGGGTGCGACACGAATTCAGCCATACTATCTGTATAGCTGAACTCGAATCGCACAGAGATCGGATGTGATTTGCACTGCAGTGCGGTGCGAATCACATCCGTTCTCATAAACCGCTGCAATGTGAACCCAGCCTTAGTGACACTGGCGACGGGGGGTGATCACGGGGTTAAACCTTTATTGGGGGGGTTAGGGGGGTACCTTAGAACTAAAGGGGGCTAACCCTAACTGCCCTAACAGTTATTAGTCACAAATGACACCTGCCGGGTGATCAGGGGGTTAAACCTTTATTAGGTAATAAATGGCGGGTGCCCTGAAACTATAAAAAAATAACTAACCAACCAGCGTCACCTGTAACAGTTATATGGTGATCACTGGTGAAAGGGTTAACTAGGGGGCAATCAGGGGGCTTTATGCGGTAGTATATGGGGGTCCCTAGCGCTATAAAAAGCTGCGGCGAACCTAAATACCTACCTGCCTAACTAGCGTCACCTGTGACACTAATACGGCGATCAGAAAAATGATCGCTTATTAGGCTGGGTTCACACTGGAGCGATGCGGAAACGCCGCGAATCCGCGGCGGGTTCCCGCATCGCATGCCTCCCGGCGGCAGTTCACACTGCCCTATGCGAACTGCTGGGAGTGTCAGTGAAATGTTACTGACACCCCCAGATCAGTTCGCATATCGCAGTGCGATCTGCAAACTCGGATCGCATGGTGTGAACACCCATGCGATCCGATTCTGCTGCGGGCCAAAAAAAGGGTCCCGTGCGAATTTGCGGCGGGTGCGGCGGGTGCGGCGGGTGCGGCGAATGGCTGAACTCGAATCGCACAGAGATCGGATGTGATTTGCACTGCAGTGCGGTGCGAATCACATTCGTTCTCATAAACCGCTGCAATGTGAACCCAGCCTTAGTGACACTGGCGACGGGGGGTGATCACGGGGTTAAACCTTTATTGGGGGGGTTAGGGGGGTACATTAGAACTAAAGGGGGCTAACCCTAACTGCCCTAACAGTTATTACAGTCACAAATGACACCAATGCAAAAAAAAAAAAAAAAAAAAAAAAATGACATTGGTGTCACTGTGACTGGGGGGGCAGGGGTAATTGGGGGGGTGATCGGGGGGTAAAGGGGGGGTGTGAGTGTGCCTGGCATGTTCTACTGTGTGTGGGATGTGTTGGTGCAACTCACTGATCCGCTCTCCTCCGTGTCGGAACGAAAAATACCGACACGGAGGAGAGAATACATCACTTCCTCTCCTGTGTTTACATTACAGGAGAGGAAGTGATGTCACCGGGGATTTCCATTCGTCGGGAGCGATCGCGAGGGGGTGGCCATGAATGAATGGCCGTCCCCTCGTCCGGGATCGCTCCCGAACGAAAACCGACCGCCGCAGGCACCGGGCGGGGGCCCGATCGGGCCCCCGACCCGCGGGAGGCAAATCACGTACATGTACGTGCTTATGCCTGCCCGTGCCATTCTGCCGACGTACATCGGCGTGAGGCGGTCGGCAAGTGGTTAAGTATTGTTTTCTGAGTCCACAGTGGAGTGTATTTCCGCCCTTACATTGAGCACTTCCTGTACTGTTAACCAAGCCTCCTTCTCAATCCAACGTTTCTATGGCAACCCTGCTTCCCTGTTCATAGCTTACTTGTTTATTTCATAGTATTTACTTGTGCCGACGTCTAATGTTTCCCTTTGTCAGACTTATCAGCTTCAGCTGATAAGACTGCAGTAATGGCCAAGTTTAGACTGTATGTCATGTCACATGGTCACGCGGTGTGTAGGAGGAAGCTCTGAATGATTAGCAAAGTTCAGTGTTGTGCCGTAGGAAGTCCTGATAACAGATAGATAAGACATAGAGAGTGTGCTTTAAATCAGGGGAGATCTGGGCATGCTCAGTGACTTCATTCTACAGAACAACAAGGATTACAACAATACTAAGCAAGTAAGGAGATATCTACAAGCAGTGTTAATTTGTTTTTTTTATGCTGATTTATATGGGACAAAGTTGTAGGGGAGGGTATACAACCACTTTAACTTTTCGGTTCTCACAGACATGTTATTTTTCTTTAAGAAGCCCTCCTGTTCTTAACTCATTACCTGTATTAACTGCACCTGTTTGAACTTGTTAGCTATATAAAAGACACCTGTCTACACACTTAATCAGACTCCAACCTCTCCACAATGGCCAAGATCAGAGAGCTGTGTAAGGACATCAGGGATACAATTGTAGACCTTCGCAAGGCTGGGATGGGCTACAGGACAATAGGCAAGCAGCTTGGTGAGAAGGCAACAACTGTTGGCGCAATTATTAAAAAATGGAAGAAGTTCAATATGACAGTCAATCTCCCTCGGTATGGGGCACCATGCAAGATCTCACCTCGTGGGGCATCAATGATCATGAGGGAGGTGAGGAATCAGCCCAGAATTACATGGCAGGACCTGGTCAATGACCTGAAGAGAGTTGGGACCACAGTCTCAAAGAAAACCATTAGTAACACACTACGCTGTCATGGATTAAAATCCTGCAGTACACACAAGCTCCCCCGGTTCAAGCCAGCACATGTCCAGGCCAAACTGAAGTTTGCCAATGACCATCTGGATGATCCAGAGGAGGAATGGGAGAAGATCATGTGGTCTGATGAGACAAAAAAATACCTTTTTGGCCTAAACTCCACTCGCCATGTTTGGAGGAAGAAGAAGGAGTACAACCCCAAGAACACCATCCCAACCGTAAAACATGGAGGTGGAAACATCATTCTTTGGGGATGCTTTTCTACAAAGGGGGCAGGATGACTGCACTGTATTGAGAGGAGGATGGATGGAGACATGTATCATGAGATCTTGGCCAACAACTTCCTTCCCTCAGTAAGAACATTGAAGATGGGTCGTGGCTGGGTCTTCTAGCATGACAATGACCCAAAACACACAGCCAGGGCAACTAAGAAGTGACTCTGTAAGAAGCATCTCAGGGTCCTGGAGTGGCCTAGCCAGTCTCAAGACCTGAACCCAAAAAAAATCTTTGGAGGGAGCTGAAAGTCCATATTTCCCATCGACAGCCCTGAAACCTGAAGGATCTAGAGAAGGTCTGTATGGAGCAGTGGGCCAAAATCCCTGCTGCAGTGTGTGCAAACCTGGTCAAGAACTACAGGAAATGTATGATCTCAGTAATTGCAAACAAAGGTTTCTGTACCAAGTATTAAGTTCTGCTTTTCTGATGTATCAAATACTTATGTCATGCAATAAAATCCAAATTAATTACTTAAAAATCATACAATGTGATTTTCTGGATTTTTGTTTTAGATTCCGTCTCTCACAGTTGAAGAGTACCTATGATAAAAATACAGACCTCTACATGTTTTGTAAGTAGGAAAGCCTGCAAAATCGGGAGTGTATCAAATACTTGTTCTCCCCACTGTACAATACCCCCTGTGTTCCATCATCACGACAATAGGAGATACCCACATACTGTAGATGCATTAATTTTTTCAATCACATTTTTTTGTAATAATTCCTTAAAGGTGTTTTAAAGGTTCTGTTTTTTTTCTGTAAAAAGTACAAACATGTCATGTTTACCTCTGCTGTGCAGTTGGTTATGCACAGAGTGGCCTCTTCTGGGGTCCCTTCATGGCTCTCCTGGCTCTCCCTCTTCTCGAGTGTCCCATCGGAGAAGCTCTCTCCGATGGAACACCCATGCTGGCACACTCCTGTGTCCTGTTGCTGCGTCCGTAGACAAAAACAGCAGGACTCTACTCTACCCCGGCACCTGCGTCATTCGATTTGAATGACAGCAGTGGGAACCAATGGCTGCACTGCTATCAATCTATCCAATCAGGACACAATACACCGGCTGGAGCTGGTGTACTCATTCCCATCGTGGGAATTACGGGGCTCAGGTAAGGGGGGCTTGGGGGCGCTGCTGCAGCAAAGGAAATTTTTCACCTTAGTGCATAGAATGCATTGAGGTGAAAAATGGCAAGGGTTTAAAACCCTTTTAAGTTCTTCCAGAAAAATGTTGTCTCACAAAGAAGAGTAAGCATCTAATTTTCTGATACACTGGTTTCATACCTGACCTTTAATTGTATGTAAAAAATTATTTACATAGCCCAGTGAGGTGTTGTTGACTCTTAAAATTTCGGACACTGTTAGCATAAGTCAATAAGAGCTGTTGTTCTAAGATTACTAATTGTAGCTTTAGGCAGCAAAAAGAACCCCAGTCAGTAAAGTGGTGCTTTCTTTACAATGTAGAATTCAGCTTGCACACTAGTTGACTGAAACTATACAATCACTGAAAGGCAACCAACCACAGGAATAGGTTAACTAGCCGGTTTTAAAGTACAGTGTCTTGAAAAAGTATTCATACTCCTTGAAATTTTCCATGTAAATGTATGTTATTAGGATTTTATTTAATGGACTAACACAAAGTGGCAGATAATTGTGAAGTGGAAGGAAAATGATAGTGGGTTTTCAAAATTGTTTATAAATAAATATCAGAAAAGTGTGGGTGCATTTGTATTCAGCCCCCCTCCCCCCGAGTCAATACTTTGTAGAACCACCTTTTGCTGCAATTACAGTTGCAAGTCTTTTTGAGGATGTCTCTATCAGCTTTGCACATCTAAAAAGTGACATTTTTGCCCATTCTTCTTTGCAAAATAGTTTAAGCTCTGTCAGATTGGATGGAGAGCATCTGTGAACAGCAATGTTCAAGTCTTGCCACCGATTTTCAATTGGATTTACGTCTGGACTTTGACTGGGCCACTCTAACACATGAATATGCTTTGATCTAAACCATTAAATTGTATCTCTGGCTGTATGTTTAGGGTCATTGTCCTGCTGGAAGGTGAACCTCCGCCCCAGCCTCAAGTCTTTTGCAGACTCTAATGTCCTGTACACATGACCGGTTTTCCCGTCTGAATAAACTTTGAAGGTTTTTCCAACTGAGTTCCGACGGAATTCTACTGAAACTGTCTTGTGTACACACAATCACACCAAACTCCGATCGTCAAGAACTCGGTGACGTACAACACGTACGACGGGATTAAAAAAAGGAAGTTCAGTGGGCGTGGCCGGCCGGATCCGAGGACGGACGCACGCCATCGGAGCTCCGCTGGCTGATAGACAATCCGCGGCCATCCTCCGCTGCAGTTGGCTAAATTCATCGTTTAGCTGCATCATATTGTCCGCCGCGACCCCCGCTACACGTCCGTACCCTTCTGACTGCAATCCGATCGGGGTGGACCGCGGGATTCGGCCCGTTGTGCTTTGCATAGGCCGCACTGCCGGCCGCCATCTTGCGGCCTACAAAGCCTCCGGAGGCACCGCACTTTCCTACGGGATCCGCCGGAAGCCGCTCCGGCGGCGGAGTGAAGCAGTCGCGGGGGGTGCCTCGTTATTGATGCCCTACACAGGCGGACACTATCTGGGGCCATCCTATCCTGCCTCCACCTAAGCCGGTGAGTCCCTCAAGGAACTTTTCAGTTGATTCCCCCCTTCCAGTCTCCCCCCCGTCGGGTGGGAGCTCATATTGCCTGAATCTGCCTCTCCAAAGGGGGCCACGGACTATACAAGAGCCTACAGCAGACCCAGCCAGCCCCCATCTGCAGTCCTACTCAGGCAAGGCCCTGGCTTCGGCCTATTCTGGGTGTAGGCAACCATCTTACTACACCCAGCACCTTACAGTTATTATCACCACAGCCTCATAGTGAGCAAGAGGAGTGGATTCTTCTGAAAATATCTACACCCATTATCTGTTATCTAAATGTTGTCGGTCATCTACAACCATCGTGAACTTTAAATGAGTTAAAGGGGGGCGCATGCGCGGAGGCTCCTAAGATGGACGCGTAGTCCGAGAGCTCCGTCCCGCCGCAGCAGCTCCAGCCTCTCTTTCGGCACCCCAGCAGCGATTTTCGTTCGGAAAGTACCCACGCAGCCAGCGGAAGCCTCGGGGACACATCCGATGTATGCGGGAGCGGTAAGGAGGAACCTGAAGCCTGCATTCGAAGCCGCTGTGTCCCTGTCAGAAACGGCCAAGATGGCGGCGGATCCGTGCGGCCCAGGCCCCGCGCGCTCGCCTAGCCTACACACAGCGGCATCCCCATCCTTACTGGCACCGGACCCCTTAGCTGACTTCCCCCCCCTGGGAGCCACCTCTCCTGCCTCTACTGCATCCCTCCTGGAGCATACCCTGGCGGACATGGGTCTTTCACCCATGGAGGCAGGTCCACCTCAGTCGCATCCCTCACTACAGCCTGAGGCCTCAGGCCTACATCATAACTTGAATGTGTCTATCTCTTTACTAAGTTTGCTGAACTCCTGAATGTAACGGCACATAAGATTACAAGTGACATTAAGGCTGACCTTCAGCATATAGGCTCACGCATTGAAATAGTAGAGTCTAATTTGGAATCCACTATTACCAGGACCAATCAAAACACGGCGAGCATACAGAATCTACAAGAACAATTGGAGACTGCACAAGCTAAAATAGACAATCTCGAAAATAGAAATCGAAGGTACAATTTTCGGGTCAGGGGGCTTCCTGAATCCTTCAAAGATGTCCCTGAGGCGGTTTCTTCTATCATCAAAACACTAATTCCAGATATCCCGACCCACCGACTGGATTTGGATAGGGCCCACAGAGCCCTCAGGCCTCCCAGGGCGGACGGCCTCCCCCAAGACATCGTGGTTAAACCCCACTTCTATTCAGTCAAAGAGGAAATAATGCGCAAGTCAAGATCCTTACCGAAGATCCTTTTTCAAGGCCATCATCTGCAGATCTTCGCTGACTTATCTCCGTCTACTATCCAAAAAAGGAGAACATTGAAACCTCTGCTTCAAGTCCTGATGGAGAAAGAAATCAAATATTGGTGGCTCTTTCCATTCCAGCTCAAATTTGTCTGGAGAGGCAAAGCTTACACTTTCGGTTCCCTGCATGAAGGGGAAAAACTCCTGCTGCAGCTAGGCCTCATCAGCCAGACTCCAAATCACGCTCCTCATGGAAACACGCTACAATCTGCCAAGAGACAACTGCCCACCAGCCCCCTGCCTCCAGTGTGGGAGACAGTACGTTCCAAAAAGTCTAAGGAAACTGGTCCCCCCTGAGAGCACCAACCACAAGCTGTCCAAGTTCTTTATAACCTCTCAGATGCTCCCCGGGAGCAAATGCCACCCCACTTGTGCCTTGGATCCTGTCCCTTTCCTTTGTCTACTGCTGCCTCTCCCATCCACGGTGGACATGAGGCGGACTTTGGAGAGTGACTAGGCCGTGTGACCCCCTTTGGGACTTCCCATTGTTTCTCCCCATGTCCCACTCCTTCTCATGCATGTTTCTGGGGGGGGGGGGGGGGGGGTGGGGGGTGGGGGAATGTGTTTGGTCCTTATATTTTTCTCCCTGAATGATACCTTGGGTTTCATTATTGGCTCCTATGCTCGCTCACCCGTGAGGCCGGTGTCTTTTTTTTTTTTTTTTTTTGTTTATGTTCGCTCATCTACCTGCCAAATGTCCGTGACTTTAAATTCCTATTAGTTTCAGGTGTCCTTTATGTTCCTTTGCGTACACTTTCCTTACATTTTTCATATGTTGATCTTTTACACATTTATTGCTGCATGACGGGCTCTCGTCATCCCCCTCCACTTTAGCTTATCCCAACTTATTAATCACAGTGGAGACACGAGAGCCTTGGTTGTAATGGTGCCTTATTTCAGCTTATCTTTATATGTTTTATGGTTTACCCATAATTGTTGGGGCCTGCCTGCTGCGGCCTACTGGGTTACTGGGGCGTATTGGTCCTAGTGACTGGACAAACCATGTCCCAATTTTTTGAAGGGACGGTTTGTGTGAATGTTTTGTCGTTGCTTGTTGAGGGCTCTGTCCCCTCCACTATACGGTTGGCTCTCTTGTCACCCGTCTTTCTATCTATCCTTCTCTCTTTTCTTCTTTCCCTCTGTATTTATTTTTACACTTTCGTTGCAGGAGTCGCCGGAGGTTCCTTACATCAGAACATTCATCTTCCTCAGGGGCTACTTCCATGGTTGGTAGTATGGATTGGGTTTGGTGGGCTCTGTGGGGTAAGTGCTTTTGATTTCTATGGCGGTCCCCCCTCTCTGCTCAATGACTGATACGCCCTTGCCTCCACTATCCCCACTCAAAATTATCTCCCACAATTCCCAGGGACTGAACTCTCCCATTAAACGTCGCAAAGTATTTCAGTATCTATACAAACATGGGGTAGAGGTGGCTCTGCTTCAGGAAACACACTTCCCTAAAAGATTTAACCCCTCCTTTATACACTCTAAATTCCCTCTATTTTACCTGGCCAATGCAGAGGATAAAACTAGGGGAGTGGGCATCTTTATTTCTTAAACGCTGCAAATTTACACTGAAATCCGAATTCAAGGATACGGAGGGTAGGTTCTTGTTAGTGGTGGGTGATCTAGATGGAAAGCTGTACTCTTTAGTTTCTTACTATGCTCCCAACAAGGGCCAGCTAGCCTTTTTTAAACGTATGCTTTCTACTCTATCGCCATTACTGGAAGGTACTGTGGTTTTCGGTGGGGACTCCAATACCGCATTTGACCAGGGTTTAGACAAGTCACGCCCTCCTGGCAAACGCCTGACCAGACCTACCAATCAAAGCCTACATATAGCCAAGCTGCTCTTTCAGAGAGGTTTGGTTGACATCTGGAGAGAAGTGAATCCGACCCTAAAAGACTTTACTCACTATTCTAACCCTCATGGCTCCTTCTCCCGGATAGACCACATCCTTGTCGAATCTGCCTCTATTCCTCTGGCTACAAGGGCTAGTATTAAGGAGGTGGTCTGGTCAGATCACTCAATGGTAGTTTTGTGCCTCTCTCGTCCTGCTAACCACAGGCCGAGTAGACGTTGGAGACTTAATGAGTCTATTTTGAGTGATCCCGCTAACGTTCAAGAAATTGAACGAAACATCCTTCAATACTTTGCCACAAATGATACACCTGACATAAATGCCACTTGCCTGTGGGCTGCCCATAAGGTGGTAATTAGGGGTCAACTTATACAACTTTCTTCACAAATCAACAAAGCTAACAAAGCTAATATTGAAAATCTGGACAAGGAGTACACCAAACTAGCCAAACAACATAAAAAGAACCCAAGCTCGGTCCCCATTCCCCAACTTGATGCTGCTAGAGTGGCTTTGAACTTGGCCCTAACCACCAAAGCCGAAAAATGGCTGCACTGGAATAGAGCAAGATTCTACTATCAGGGTGATAACATTGGTTCTACGCTGGCCAAGAGATTGACACCTAAATTCCGATCCCCGGCACTCCCCAGAATCAGAATACAAGGAGGCTCTATGTCCCAGAATCCCCAGCACATTATGCGCGAATTCCACGACTTTTACACATCATTGTACAGTAGTGCTCATAGTCCATCCCCTGCAGAGGTTAACAAATTCCTAGATACCCTCCCGATCCCCTCACTAGAAGATAGACACAAATCTAGGAGGGAATCGCCCATTTCAGCGGATGAGGTGTGCGCGGTGATTAAAAATTTGAAAACGCATTCGGCCCCTGGTCCGGACGGGTTTTCGATTCCCTACTATAAGGCGTTTGCCCCTACGCTTTCCCCGTACATGGCCCGTTTTTTCAACACTCTCCGAAGGGGGGGGAGTTTAGATTCCTCTCTCAATGAGGCTTACATCACTGTTCTCCCTAAGCCTAATAAAGATGCCAGTTCAGTCGGTAATTATAGACCAATCTCTCTTATCAATAATGATTTAAAGATTCTGACCAAGATCCTTGCGGACCGTCTGGCTTCCTTCATTAACTTATACATACACAAGGACCAAGTGGGATTCATTCCGGGTCGACAAGGTCCGGACCAAACTCGAAGGGCCATAGACATCATATCGCTTCTTAATTCGAACTGGGACGGGAAATCTACCAGACAGGGATGCCTCTTGTCTTTGGATCTCCAAAAAGCGTTTGACTCTGTACACTGGTCATATATTTTCACCACCCTACAACGTTGGGGATTTGGAGAGTCTTTTCTCAATGTCCTGCGTGCCCTGTACTCGTCCCCAACGGCCCAGGTACGTCTGCAGGGATTTTATTCGGAATCTTTCCCCATATCCAGAGGGACAAGACAGGGATGTCCGCTTTCCCCTTTAATTTTTGCAATAGCGATCGAATCCCTGGCCATAGCCATTAGGCATAACCCAAATATACAAGGTATCCATTGCGGTTCTATCCAACACAAATGTGCTTTATTTGCAGACGACATCCTTATGTTCGTCTCTTCCCCCCTGACCTCGTTGCCCAATATCTGTAGTCTCTTAGATGACTTTGGATCGATTTCGGGTCTCAGGGTTAATTATCAGAAATCTCAAGCTCTTAATGTGAATATTCCTGGCTCACTCATAGAAAGGCTTAGGGACAGCTTCAAGTTCACCTGGAGTGACTCATCAATATCGTATCTGGGGATTAAATTAACCACTAGGATTGATCTCCTCCATCAAGCTAATTACCCTTCGTTATTCCACAAATTGGAGGAGGATCTCATCGGGTGGACTGGGCTGTCCCTATCCTGGCTAGGTAGAATCAATGCTATAAAGATGACGCTGCTCCCTCGCATTCTGTATTATTTCAGGGCTCTTCCCATCCCGGTGGATAGAGTACGCCTGCAACGCTTTCAAGCTAAAGTTATTAAATTTGTCTGGGGTAAGGGTGGACATAGATTTTCTAAATCTATTTTATTCCGATCCAAATCGGAAGGTGGTTTGGGTCTTCCAAACTTACGTCTATATTATCAAGCAGCCCAATTGGCACAGATGTCAGCTGTCTATTCTAGATGGGAACAGCCTTATTGGATACAGATAGAGAGACAAGCGGTACCTAGGCACACGCTAGACTTCTTGATGTGGAGCCCTAAAAAGATGAGACCTCCGATCCTTTCACCAACTCTCTCGCACTCCTTCGCAGTTTGGGATGGACTTAAACATAATTGCTCCCTAATTTCCCAATTAAAACCTTTATCTCACCTATTCCATAACCCAGACTTCCCTCCGGGCCTGAACATTAAAGCCTTTCAATGGTGGCTGGACAAGGGGCTATATAGAATAGGTCATTTCCTCAGACCAGTGGGCCCAATCTCTAAAGCCTACTGCACCAGCAAACTTGATATGCCCCCCACTGAAATATTTCGATTCACTCAGATCTCAAATTTCCTACACAAAAAATGCAAGTCCCTTCCCAGTGGTCCTCAGGTGACGTCTTATGAAACATGGTGCTGTCAGTCTGATGAGCAGAGGGGGGGGGATTTCAGTCATTTATAAGGCACTGTCTTCCGCAAAGTCCAAGACATCTTACATGTCGGCCTGGGAAGAGGACCTTAACCAATCCTGGAGCATTGAGCAGTGGCATGGGGTGTTCCTGAAATCCTTCAGAGGTATCCTTAACCCAAGTATGATAGAGGCTGGTGTCAAGGTGCTAACAAGATGGTACCTAGTCCCTTCGAGATTGGCCAAAATGTTCCCTTCCGCCTCCCCACTGTGCTTCAGGGGATGCGGCCTTCGAGGTGACATGATACACACGTGGTGGACATGCCCTAGAATACGGCAGTTCTGGTATAGGATCTTTACCTGGATATCCAGAGTCTCTGCAACACCGGTTCAGATGTCTCCTCTGGTGGCACTTCTTAATTTCCCTACAGAGGGAGCCTCCAGGAGTACGCAACGCCTCATCACTTTCATTTTATTCGGAGCTAAGCTCACTCTTGCCAAAGCCTGGAAGCAGCCCTATGTTTCCACTATACAGGCCAAAAGGAAAATTTCCTGGATTATGTTACAAGAAAAGACGGCAAGCGTACTCCTGGACCGCTCGGATAAATTCAGGGCCCCTTGGGAACCATGGGCGCACTTCGTGGGAGTTTCTTTATCCACATAAATGCTCCCGGATTTAGACCCTGATTACGGTTCTGTTACCCCCAGGCGACTCCTGTAGGAAAATGCCACTTCCCTTTACCTTTTTTATATCTTTCTCCCTTCCTCTTCTTCTCCTTTTCTACTATTTTTAATTCTTCACCTTCTTCTAAGGAGCCTAGTGAGAGACGGTCTTTAGTGGACGCTTCATTGCGGAGTTGGGCCGGGCCAGCTGATTTCAGGGCCAGTTCCTGCACCGCAATGTGGATCTCAGTATTTTACACTCGGTTCACAGAAACCTGATTTACATACTTTCATCCAGTTGCACTGGGCTTCTGTGCCCGTTAGGGATGTTGTTCCATTCATCTCAGGATTACTGTTACATTATAGCCATGCTACATGTTTTGGTTACATATGATGGCTCACGTATATAATTTAATAACCCTTGTTGATTTACTCCTGGTCCTATCTGTCTTTATTTTTGGCAGGGGGATAGGGGCCCTCGGCCACAGCAAAGAGCCCTTATGGGGTGGCGGAGATCCCTCCCTCCTTCCATGACCATTATATTTTTTATGTATTTTCTTCCTTATTTGACTGGGATTTTGTTCAAATGCCTACGTTAGCTCAGGCCTATTAGAGGCAAATGTTTACCTCAGTTACATGAATGTGTACTTCCCATCATATGTATTTCGTGTTGGATTCGGGTCAGTATTATAATGCTCTGTATGCTTGCAAACTGGCTTGACATATTCAAACTTAGGACTGTCCATATTTCTATATTGTCTTTCACTATGTTTTAGTCATTTTCACGTTGACTTTGTTTACTGTTCTTGATGCAAAATAAAAATATTGAAACGAAAAAAAAAGGAAGTTCAATAGCCAGTAGCCAATAGCTTCCATCTCGTACTTGATTCAGAGCATGCGTCATTTATGGATTTGCTTTTTTTTGGGGAAATATTTAGAACATGTTCTATTTCTAGGCCCGTCAGAATTTTAGAAAAAAAAAAGTTGGATGAGGCATACACACGATCGGAATATACAATGAAAAGCTTCCGTCAGACTTTTTCTGTTGGACATACCACTCATGTGTATGCAGAATAACAGGTTTTCTTCTAAGATTGCCAAATACAGGGCAATCTTAGAAGAAAACTTGTTAGCCCTTGTACACACGGTTGGAGAATCCGTCGGAATGTGTCCTATCGGACCGTGTCGTCGGATAATCCGACTGTGTGTGGTATGCATCGGAATGATTCCGTCCGAATCTCCGTCGGACCCAATTTTCCAACATGTTGGAAATGTTTCCCGACCAACTGGGCCGGTTGGACCTAATCCGATCATGTGTAGAGCATTTTGATCGGACCAAGTGCCACGCATGCTCACATTCAAATTCCGACACGGAAGTGCTCGTTCAGGTAAAACTACTGCTCATAAGCGATATAGCACATTCGTCACGCTGCAATGTTAAAAATTCTTTCATCAAGCGCATTCTCTTGTTCTTTACAATGCTGCAAGAACGAACTTCTTTTGATGCTCATAGTCACACACACTTCTCCCGAACGGATTTCATTACTCTTTTTTAACCATTTCAGCAATACAATTTTAGTTTGCGTCACATCTACACAATTTTAGATTTGTTTTTTTATTTTTTGGATGTTTTTTTTGGGGGGGGGGGGGATTCCCTAAAAATCTCCTTTAAAGACAGTTTGCTCATTTCTCCTTTTTTATTTTTTTTTATTTTTTTGTGTGTAAACTTACAACAACAACATTATTGTATTTTTTATATTTTCTTTTTTAATCTACAGGAGGTTGTTTAGTGTTGTTACCCCTTGTTATTTAGTTCACTTTGTATTTTTGAAATGTACCTGCCTGCTCACAAATAAACTGTACTTTTTTAAGGAAAACACATTACACAAGTATTTCATCAAACAAAAAAAAAATGTATTTTGTTCGCTAGAAACTAAAAATAGGAACGCTGGGGCTGGGCTCCTGTAGCTGGGGCAGGAGAAGGAGGGCGTTGGTCAACCTCCTGGCTGCCACTTGCCACAGCCTCCCCCCGACTGAGGTCATCCTGTGTATGAAAAGGGGACATAGTTTTAGTTTTTTGCTCATCAATCACACCATTTTGTGCTCCTGGCTTTTGCTAATTGAATGTTACCAAATAGAACAGACTATCATTCTGACACCAGCATTTTTCTTTCCCGTCCTAATCATTTTTGGTCACTACTGTCTCTTGAGATGTAAACCACTTTGAGAAATCCCAACTTACTGATCAATAAGAACATCTAGTTAACATCATTAAATGTAACACAAGAAATATGTTCAACAATGCAATACCTGTCTCAAGCTGGGCCCCACCACATGGTGCTGCCTGGAAGGCCCAGGTTGGACATCAGAAGCCTCAGCTGGGGGTGAAGGATGCCTTGGAGGAAGCCTGGAGAGTGGTGGCCTGAGTGGTGGCCTGGGTACCCCTTGGTCTACCAGAAAATGCAGCCTGTCAAAGTGCACCATCCTGGGGTAATAAACAGCATCTGTATCTCCTGCTCTCAAGGACTCCAGGTGCTTCTTTCTCTCCCTGAGATATGTCATCTTCATGGCCACAATTTTGCGATTCAGATAGGTCATGTCTGCCATGGGGACCATGGTCCGCAACAAAGCAAACAGTTTCTCCAGTGCTGCGTTCCTCTTTGATCTGTCATTATAAAACTTGTTGTGGAACTGCCACAGGCAGGGCATCTCCATGTACAGTTCTATGAATAGCCCCATAAAGTTGGCATTTGTGAATAGATCCATATTGTCTGAAAGACACAACACAAGACAAACCCTCAAATACTAATAATGCAATTAAAATCCCTCCTAATCTTGTCCCAACATCGGCCTAGATAGAAGCAGTCTAGTCTAGTGAAGAAAAAATGTTACCTTCGTTTCCACGTTCGTCACGTCCGTGCCTCACACTCTCCTCCCAGATCGTACGGACGATACACACGTGTTGCGTTTTATATACAGTGCGCATGCGTGAAACTCCGCCCGCCCCTGACGTTCTTTCCAGACTATTCCCCGCCCCTTCGCTTCCCACGCAGTGGGGAGAGCACATGGCGGAGAGAACACAGGGTGTGCACTAATAGTTCCACTAACGAGGAGGAGGGTGAGGAAAGCCCGGAGCCTGAAACGTCCCGATCCAGAAAGACAAGATTTAAGGCCTCAAATATGTCTTTTGGAGAGATGTTGGAGATGGTCGACATATTGAACAGGACCGACTATGATGGGAAGTATGGACCTTACCCAAACCCAAATATCAGAAAGGCCAAGATCATGAATAAAGTTGTGAAGAGTCTTCTGAAGAATTTTGGGGTACGCCGATACAAGGATCAACTGAGAAAATGCTGGTCAGACCTGAAACTGAGGGAGCATGAGCAGTACCTAAGGATCAAGCGTGTTCTTAAAAAAAGTAAGTAGT
Organism: Lithobates pipiens; assembly: GCF_037356315.1. Lineage (NCBI taxonomy): Eukaryota > Metazoa > Chordata > Amphibia > Anura > Ranidae > Lithobates > Lithobates pipiens. Next base: position 150,456,443 of record NW_027507686.1, on the reverse strand, counting down.
TGTCGTGTGTTCATATGATTATTCTTGCTTGCATACATGCTCCATGTGCTTTGATGTCATGTTGTGCATTTTAAAATGGCCACTTTCAAGGTCATGGTTTTGTTCGTTCGTATGAAACATCATTCTGCAGGGAAGTATTCCAGCTTAACAAAGTGTCCCCAATAATGTTCTCACCTTGTAACTCGGCCCAAAAACACAATTGTACAACACTTCCAAGCAATGTTTCGTATTCCTATTTCTGCCCTCTGTGTGCTAATTAATCTTTGTTTACATTCTCATAGGGGAGAGAAGACTCGGCAAGTATGAGGACACCAGGGACCACACCCCTCCCAAAGAAGGCCAACTTCCAAAAGCAGAAACAGAGGAGCAGGAGCAGGAGCAGGAGGAGGAGGAGGAAGGAGAGATTGTGGAGGTTGGACAAATTGTCACCACAACAGGTGAGTGTCGGAGAACACAGCTTCCGGTAAGCTCATCAATGTATATCACCATATTTGGATTACAAGGTGTGTTTGTTTGCTTTTTTTGTAGGTGATGTGGAAGAAGATTCCCGTTTTACCAGTGAAAGTGCCCAGATCTTGATCGGGGAGATAATGGGGTGCAATTGGGATTTGGAAATTGAACAACAAAACATCAATGATGTTAAAAATAAAATGAAGAACATCACTGATGTTTTGGGGAGAGTGTGAAAACTCAAAAACTAGATAGGGTTTTATGTTTGCTTTTTAACATAAAAATGTTGTATTTTGCAAAATTAAAAATTTGGAAGATGCACAGAGTGTGTAAACATTCGCTATCTCCCATCATGGGGGATCAATGTACATGTTTTGTGTAAAGTGTCTGAGATGAAGGGGTTGCAGCCCCAAAGCATGTACATTGATCCCCCATGATGAGAGATAGCACATGTTGACAGACTGTGTGCATCTTCCAAATGTGTTTTTTTTAGGGGTCACACCCCATGTGATGAAGGCAATATCAGCACAGTTTGTACATACTTATGTCTGATATTGTCTTCACTTTTCAAAGTTGAACTTTGTAAGTTCCTGTGTTCTGTATTTTATGGTTTGATACATGCCTGTTTACACAAAAAAAACAAGTTAAAAAAAAATATGATTAAACTCTGTTTTGGATACACAAAATCTCTTGGTTTGTTGTAAAAACCTTTAATAAACGCACATATGAATGTGCTTGTATTAAAAAGTTGAATTCTCAACAATGTGTGGCTTCCTTTTTCATTGGGCATAAAATGTATTTGTAGTCAAATTTGAGTTTGTGCTGAGAAGGAGTGCGATTTACTAAAGGCAACTCCACTTTGCACTCCAAGTGCAGTTTTAGGTGTACTTTTGCAGTGCACTTGTAGTGCATAATGGATGTGCCTTTAGTAAAAAGCACCCACAGTGAGGTGTAAATTTGGACAATCATGCCATTTTCCTGCCATGGTGTTGAAAATGAGCACGATTTTGATCAGTAATACTCTACATACAATAGTTAACAAAAAGAAGGTGTGTGTGTAGCAGACCCACAACATAATAAGATTATCTGAAGAAGAGACTGTCCCCTCATCTCGCTCTGAACTTGGGTTTGCACTGTTGGTGAAAAAGACACAACTTTAATAAAACTGGCAAAGTGGGATGGCACAGTCTGCCATTCCTGTGGCGCTGAAGGACACTGTGTAGTGAAACAAGAACAAAAACTAGTAATTTGACAAATCAACATTGCATGCAGATTAGACACCCACATTTTTTGACAAAATTAGCATAACATTTTTTTTTAACAGAGTATTTAAAGCCTAAAGTATAAGGTCCCCTTATGAGAGTCATAACCCCCCCACCCCCCCCCCCCCCCATCTGATGGGCCCTTGCTAAAAAATGAGGGGGGATGTTTAGGACAGGTAACCCTCTCCACTTGATTGAGAGCTGAATGCCTAAATAATGTGTGATACTTTGGGAAGCCCCTCCTTAGTTACACTATTGGCAGCCCACTGGACAGGTAAGAAGTGTCATAATAACAAAATGGAAGGACATTTTGACATTCTGCTATTACATAGCAAGAAAATTAATGTGTTAAAAAAATAAAAATAGCATTTGAAAGTATTGAGGCAGGCCCTTACACTACATGCTTTGGTGAATTTGTCCATACATGTGATCATGAAAAAGGTATTTAGAGTGTGTATTGGGTTGGGTCAAGTCATCAGATAGAGGATTGCTATCAGCTGAGTTAGCAGTTGGGGAGAGGGGGGTTATTAATGAGTTTGGCACAACTCCAAAAATCAATCCACATCACATTTGTAGACATTTTAGGGGGTGTTTAGGGGAAAGCAATACTATGGAGCTGTCAAAAGACATTGTTAAGTGACTAGACTATAGTTTTAGGTTCCAAGAAGAGCATGGTGGGGAAGTTAGTGAGGCAAATATGCATGAGGACAAAGGGGCAGAGCATATGAATTAGAGCATATTGCAATGATGGTAATTAGGGAATGAGGAAAGAAATGCAAGACATTAGCACTCATGAAATACATAGAATGTGATGTTTAAGGAAAAAAATTAGCATAATATAGTCCTTCTGCAGGAGCTGAATGATGGCAGAACAGGTCTCTGGAATAATGATCCCCAGAGCCTGGGGGGAGATGCCTGTAGAGAACTTGAGGTCCAGAAGACTTCTCCCTGTCGCCAAGTAGCACAACGTGGCGATGAGCCTCTGCTCCGGAGTGATGGCTTGCCACATGCAGGTATCCTGCCTGGTGATATAAGGGGTCAGCAAAGCCAGCAGACGGTGAAAAACGGGGTCCGTCATCCTGAGAAAAATCCAGAAATGATCAGGATTATTCTCGCGGATCTCACGGAGCAAAGGCATGTGGGAGAACTGGTGACGCTGGCGCAACCAATTCTTGGTTCACAAACTCCTCCCCTCCCTGTTCATGGACCGGGCTTGTGTCAAAGTCAAAGTAAGAACCCCAACAAGAAGCCCCTGCACAGCACAAACTGTACGATGAGTACGTAGACGAAACATGTTTGGAAAATGGTCGACTAGTCAGAACGGACACCAGAAAACACCGATAAACAGCAAGGCCTGAAAGGAGGACCTGAATAGCAGAAGCAAGCAGACAATAAAAAATGCCTTTCAAAGCGTACTATACCAAGATATAGTCCACAATGATAAGCAAATACTTAATGACTGCACGCACTGATTATCAGATACGCAAAGACAAGCACAAACTGAAGAGCAGTAGCGATCTGAATCACTAATCTGAAAAGCGCGATTTGTCTCTCACCAAACTTCTACTAAAACACGAGATCAGTAGAAGGAGCCCAAAGGGTGCCGGACGTGGTGCTGAACTTCCTTTTTCTAGTCCCGCCGTACACGGCTTACGTCACCGCGTTCTTGGCAACCGCTAAATCAGACAACTTGGCCCAACCGTGTGTATGCAACAGTTTCGGACACAATCCGTCGGACTAAATCCGACGGATTTGGTTGGCAAAATCAATGACCGTGTGTACAGGGGCTTAGAGTCTGCAATTTGGCTCCATCCATCTTCCCATCAACTCTGACCAGCTACCCTGTCCCTGATGAAGAAAAGCTGATGTGTTCAGGGTGATGTGTAGTGTTATGCCCCATACACACGATCGGACTTCGATCGTGTGTGGGCTCCAGTGGACTTTTTCTTCCCCAAAGTCTGGCGTACCTAGATTTAAAACATGTTTTAAATCTTTCCGCTGAAAGTCCGCCGGACCCAGCTCCTGTCGGGAAGTCCTCTCGTCTGTATGCTGGTCCGACGGACTTTCCAAATGAATGGACTTGCCCACACACAGACTAAAGTCCGTTCACTTTGAATGTGACTTCAGGTACGACAGGACTAGAGAAGGAAGTCAGTCAATGTCGCCGCTTTCATTGGCAAGATTGACACCTTGCGAGCCCCGTCCCCTGGTATGGGTTTTAGGGGGTTACCCCCCTACGCCAAAAAAGCGAATATCCATATCAGACCCTTATCCGAGCATGCAGCCCCGCCGGTCAGGAAAGGGGGTGGGGAGGGGCGAATGCCCTCAACATGGGGGGTGGGTGCCTGCGGCCCCACCACCCCAAAGCACCTTGTCCCCATGTTGATGAGGACAAGGGCCTCTTCCCAACAACCCTGGCTGTTGGTTGTCGGGGTTCTGCGGGTGGGGGGCTTATCAGAATCTGGGAGCCCCCTTTAATAAGGGGGCCCCCAGATCCTGGCCTCCCATCCTATGTGAATGAATATGGGGTACATCGTACCCCTACCCATTCACCTGGGGGAAAAATGTCAATAAAAAAGCACACTGCACAGGTTTTTAAAGTAGTTTATTAGGCAGCTCCGGGGGTCTTCTTCCAACTCTGGGGATCTTCTTCTGACTTTGGTGGTCTTCCAGTGTCTCTGCACTTTCTGGTTCTTCTCGCCTGGCTCCTCTGCTATTTTCTACTCTTTTGCCACTCTTTTGCTAGCGGAGGAGCCCGGCTTTCTCCTTCGCCGTCGCCATCTTCTTCTTCTTCTGACCTCACCCGCCTCTGACGCACCAGTTTAAGCATATTTTTTTTTTTAATTTTGGTTCGGGGTATATTTATTAAGCATTAATAAAATCACTGCTGCCGAAAAAAATGTAATTTTAAAAAAATTGTTTTGCATTGATACAAGTCCCATGGGGCAGGACCCACATCCCCAAACACTTTTTATGACAATACCATGCATATAAGCCTTTAAAATGAGCACTTTTGATTTTTCATGTTTGTGTCCCATAGACTTTAACAGTGTTTTTTTGTGGGGGGGGGGGGGGGGGGGGGGGATTGTTCGGCCCATCCCTATTCTGAAGGCAATTGGTTCCACCTGAGTAAAGGGGGCTGAATACAAATGCACACCACACTTTTCAGATATTTATTTGTAAAAGAAATGTCAAAACCATTTATCATTTTTCCTCCACTTCACTTTGTGGTGATCTGTCACATAAAATCCTAATAAAATACATTTACATTTTTGGTTGTAACATGGCAAAATGTGGAAAATGTCAAGAGTTATGAATACTTTTTCAAGGCACTGTACTTCTGGTAGATTTCCTCATGCACTATAGGAAAAGCAGATCATTTATCAAGCAATAGGATAAGGGAATATTGCGCAAAATAAAAATCACTATACAACACTATGGATAAGATAAAAATAAAATCAAACAATAATAAGTCTATATCTCCTCATGAAGTATACTAGTAAATAGGAGGTGCAAAAAATGCAAAAAAAGTGCACAAAAGTGCAAAAAAGTGTACAAAAATGTCCAAGATATTCCTTAAAAGTTAGTGAAATGTACATCAAAGAGTAAATAGGGACAAGACGGTCTGTAAGGGAAGTTTGGCTAACAGAAGTGCACCTGCACACAAGCACGGACACGGCAGTGTGCATGGGCGCATGCGTGGGCACCAACAGACGCGCACCAAAGCATCTAGTGCCAGTGTGCACGCGCGCACACATGCGCGTACACGTGCATGTCTGGGTGCCAAGTAGTTTATTTAAACGGAACACTGACACATGAGCCTTGCTGAGTGGTCTTTAGCTAGTACCTGTTACTAGGGATGAGCTTCGTGTTCGAGTCGAACGTATGTTCGACTCGAACATTGGCTGTTCGGCCGTTCGGCGAATTCCGAACGTTTGGGCCGTTCGCGTCAAAATTCGAGTGGCGCGTGCGGACCACAATGCACTGCGGTGGCGCAGTGCATTGCTGGCTCATGATTGGCCAAGCATGCACTGTGACCCCGCATGCTTGGCCAATCGCAGCGCCAGCAGCGAGGAGAGCCATGATTGGCCACGGGCGTCCTGCCTGTGGCCAATCATAGCTCAGGCTGTGTAGTGCACGCCCCACACTATATAAGGCCGCCTTTGAGGCGGCCTCGTGTAGTGTGTTAGCATCTGAAGCAGTGGGTGTTCTGTGTATCTTCAACACAGTACACACCAATCGTTTTTGGCTGATTTCCTATCTTGCTGCTGTGTAGTGGTTGTTGTCTGTGCCCTGATTGCAGTATACACCACTATATTCACCTCACCTATATAGCTAGTGATCTAGCTTTAACCACTTAACAACTGCCCATTGCCAATTAACGGCTTCAGGGCGGTTGTTTAACTATGAGAGGCCGTTAATTAACGGCCTCCCAGAATTCTGCTCTCGCGCGCCCCCTGGGGCGCGCACTCGAGAGCATCCTTGACCGCTGGGTCCACAGGACCCGGCGCATCACGGATCACGGTAAACGGCCGCTCGTCGCGGGCCGTTTACCACGTGATCGCTCCTTCAAATGACGGAGTGATCACTTGTAAACAAACCGGCGTCATGTTATGACGCCGGTTCCTCCCTCCCCTCTCTGTACCGATCGGTACAGCGGAGGGGAAAGAGATCGGTGTCAGCAGCGATGTGGGCTGCATCTGCAGTGTCCACATCGCTGCTCACCGAATTTAACCCCTCAATTCCCTGCCAATACTCTGCAATACCAGTGCATACTCTGCAGTACCCTGCCATTACTCTGCAGTACCCCGCCATTACTCTGCAGTACCCCGCCATTACTCTGCAGTGCAGTACCCTGCCATTACTCTGCAGTACCCTGCCATTACTCTGAAGTACCCCCCATTACTCTGCAGTACCCCCCAATACTCTGCAGTACCCCCCAATACTCTGCAGTACCCGCCATTACTCTGCAGTACCCCGCCATTACTCTGCAGTGCAGTACCCTGCCATTACTCTGGAGTACCCTGCCATTACTCTGCAGTACCCTACCATTACTCTGGAGTACCCCCCAATACTCTGCAGTACCCTGCTATTACTCTGTAGTACCCCGCCAATACCCCGCCAATACTCTGCAATACCCTGCCATAAATTGCCATACCCAGCCATACTCGGAGATACCCAGCCATACTCGGTGATACCCTGAAATACCCAGCCATAGACGCCCCCCACCCCTCACCGCCCTCCGGTGCTTCTACCAACTCGCCAGTACGATCAAAGCCAGAATCTTTTTTTATTTTTTATTTCAGGCTTCCCAGCCTAGAGGGGAGATGTGGGGTCATATTGACCCCCAGATTTCACTGTAAAGAGGACCTGTCACCCCATATTCCTATTACAAAGGATGTTTACATTCCTTGTAATAGGAATAAAAGTGATCAAAAATATATTTTTGGGGAAAAAAATGTCAAACTAAAATAAATAAAGTAAAATGAACAATAAAAAAAAAAAAAATTTTTTTAAAGCGCCCATGTCCCCATGTGCTCGCATGCAGAAGCGAACGCATGCGTAAGCCCCGCCCACATATGAAAACGGTGTTCAAACCACACATGTGAAGTATCGTCGAGAACGTTAGAGCGAGAGCAATAATTCTAGTCCTAGACCTCCTCTGCAACTCAAAACATGTAACCAGTAAAAAAAAAATTAAGCGTCGCCTATGGGGATTTTTTAAGTAGCGACGTTTGGCGCCATTCCACGGGCATGTGCAATTTTGAAGAGTGACATGTTTGATATCTATTTACTCAGCATAACTTCATCTTTCACTTTATGCAAACATTGGGCTAACTTTACTGTTTTTTTTGTTTGTTTTTTAAGCACAAAACTGTTTTTTCCCCCCAAAAAACGCGTTTGAAAAATTGCTGTGCAAATACCGTGTGAGATAAAAATTTGCAACGACCACCATTGTATTCTCCAGGGTCTTTTGGTATGCATATGCTGTGTGTGTGAAATAACCTGATAATATGACAATTTTGTGGAAAAAAAAAAAAAGGAAATAGGCCGTCAGTACTTCAGGTGTGATCAATTTTCAGATATTGGCACCATAGCTTGTGGACTCTATAACTTTCACAAAGACCAAATAATATCCACCAATTTGTACTTATTTTTACCAAAGATATGTAGTAGTATGAATTTTGGCCAAAATTTATGAAGAAAAAATTACTAATCTGCTAAATTTTATAACAGAAACGAAGAAAAATTCATTTTTTCGCAGAATTTTCGGTCTTTTTTCTTTTATAGCACAAAAAATAAAAAACTGTGAGGTGATTAAATACCACCAAAAGAAAGCTCTATTTGTGTGAAAAAAAGGACAAACATTTCCTATAGGTCCAGTGTTGCATGACTGAGTAATTGTCATTCAAAATGTGAGGGCACCGAAAGCTGAAAATTGGTCTGGTTATTAAGGGTGTTTAAGTGCCCAGTGGTCAAGTGGTTAATAATAGCGCTTGCAGTCAGTAGTGTTAGGAGATAGTGCGTGCTGTCTGCGTGCTCTGTACCCAGTACATACCGCTATAATATAGGGCAGGCCCCTACTTTCAAACATCCAACTTACAAACATCTCCTACTTGCAAACGCAAGGAGACAGCAGCAAGTGAGATGAAAAAAGATGGACGACAAAACAAATTATACAGGGGTGATAACCCTTCCCTATGTTTTCCAAAAAGCTTAAAAATAGTTTGTTTGACTGGAGCTACACTTTAAAAATGTACCGGTTGAAAATTACAAACAGATTCAACTTAACACAACAAACCTACACAGTCCCTGTCTTGTTTGCTCCGCCTGTATACTGCTGTTCTGAGTATATAGGGCCTGGGGGCCACACGCATTTCCTTTTTTTAATATGGGTACGGGGTTCCCCTTAATATGCGTACAAGACCCAAATAGGCTGGTAATGGGCAGGGAGGGCTACCCATGCCATTTTTCTGAATGATTTTCAACCATATTGCAGGAACCAGATATAACATTAAAACCGCAAGCAGTTTTAAATGGTGTTATTTCCGTTTAATGTCATTTTGTGCAGGGACTGTTCCAAACACGGGAAACACGTGGCACTTCACAGGCATACTACAGACACCCCCCAGGCACCATATTTAAAGGAATATTTCACCTTTTTTTTCACTTTAATCGTCATTAAAATCAGTGCTCCCGCCAAAACGGCAGTTTTTAAAACTTTTTTTTGCAGTGACCCATGTCCCCTGAGGCAGGAGGCAGGTCCCCAAACCCTTTTTAGGACACTATCTTGCATATTAGCCGTTAAAATTAGCACTTTCCATTTCGAACGTTCGAGTCCCATAGACTTCAATGGGGTTCTAACGTTCGTTTCGAATGCGGGGGTCGTTCGCAAGTTCTGGTGCGAACCGAACCGGGGGGTGTTCGGCTCATCCCTACCTGTTACCTGTATCTGATCTGTTCTAGCGTTCCTGTGTTTGACCCAGCTTGTACCTGAACCTTCCCGTTGACTTCTGTCTGCCTTCCTGTGACCTCGGCTTGTGTTTGACATCGTTCCTGCTTCATGCTCCTGTAGTGCGCTGCCCAACTGTGTACCGAACCCGGCCTGTATCCTGCCCTTGATTCTGTCTCATGTTCCGGTACCTGATCTGCTCGGCTGTTAATGACCCCCTGACTTATGTTCCAACCATGACTCTGCCTGCTGATCCAGCAACACGGAAGTACAGTCCTCGGTGCCCATCCGGTGATTTGTTCCTGCCAAGACCCATCCTGAGCCACCTGCTACATCGGCCCTCATGCCACTCTGTGTCTTTCACTCCCTGTCATCTCTACCAGGGATGCTAGACAGGAGGTGCAAGAGAAGCCCTCTTTACAGCTCAGTCTCCACCAGGTACATGACAAGGTTCTTAATAATATTATTATAGGTGAATAAGGTAAACTTCTGCTGAGTTCACAGAATGATGGATCCAATGTATATGATATTGGGTGGGCTTAAGTAGATAAAGTGTCCATAAACCATCCACAGATTGCCTCTTAATACTTAATTCTCCCAGAGCTCTCACCTTAATTACAGAAGTAAATTTAAATCAAAAAGCCAAAGGTCTCCACTATTGTCTATTTGCCCATCTTTCAACTTCTACATGCGGCAGATGGAATCTTAAGTGTTCCTCCAATAGAAAGTGTGATCTAGTGAGCTGTCCCAATTCACTCCATTAACATCGTGCCTCAGTGTACACGGTTCTCCAGATGAAGTCACAAGAGGTGACGTAACGCGTAGGGATTGGCCAGAATAGACTCACACCAGACGTGTTCTCTATTAGAAGTTCCACGTAGTGTATTATTTCACCAATTGATTTTAATTAAACAGTCAAAATAAACTTACAATCTCCAAGGAATAAAACAGCATGTGTTACAAACAGCCAGCAGGTCCAAGTGGTCAGCCCGACTTTGAGAAAGACGTCTTGTGTGAGGCCCTTCCTAATGCGTTTCTCCACAACAAGCACCGTCTGGAGATCATAGGCTCATGTGACCCATTCAATTCAATGGGAGTTTTAGGTCAGGGTCCAAGGAGTTAAAGCAGGCAGTGAGGAGGTAATACAATGCCTCCTTACTGCCTGTCAAATGCTCTTTGAAGAGTGATGTGAACACGCTCTTCAAAGAGAATTGCACATGTGAACAAGTCCTTATGGTGACACTATGACTATTGTGGTGATGATAAAGGACACTGACTGGTGTGGTGATGGGTAGGGACATTGACTGATGTGGCAATGATCACAAAAACTGTGACTCGTGCGTCGGTGAACAGGGACACTGAGACTGATGCAGGAGTGATTATGGACACTGTGACTGGTGAGGCGGTGATTTGTGACACTGTGGTCTGCACTGGTCTGGTGACATTATACTGCTGTGGAAGTGATTGGACAGTAGCTGGCTGCACTGGCATACAGTGATATCAAAGCAGCTAGCCATTGTACATGATCACTACCACAGCAGTACAATGTGACCATAGTGACATTTGTACTGCTCTGGGGGAGGGTGATCGTTTTTTGTTTGTTTCTTGCACTTGTTCTGGGGAAGGTATAAAAACAAATATATACTTTTTACATACAGTATACTGTCACCAAAGCAGTGAAGTGTCATCATACCGACTTTGTACCATTGTACTGCTCTGGGGATGGGGGGGTTATATATATAGTTATATATAGTTACATAGTAAGTCAAGTTGAAGAAAGACACTAGCCCATCTAGTTCGCCCAATTAAAAAAAAATTAAGCTGTGATTGCTTATACAGTCATTGCTTACTACTGTGATTGCTGTGATTGGCCATAGTGATAACGTGGTGATCGTTGCTCACACTAGCATCCCTAATAACCATTGATAGCTTGAAGCTGTCATGTATATTATTGTTAGTACTGTAATACAGGTAAATAAATGGGTAAATGTCTGGGCATTCATCCAACCACTCAAACAGTTGAGGTTCAGTCCAAACTTTTGTTTGGATCAAACCTTAAACTCATCCCTAATCTTAAATATCAAATATCCTTTTTTTTAAACTACCACTGCCAATCATGCAACAAAATCCTAATGGCAGTCCATTGCAATAGAAGTGTATTATATTTATCTGCCAGTGGCCTACCTACCCTTGTGCCATTCAAGAACTGTAACCTACACCATGATCTGAAGAATTTGATTATTCAGGAGGTTTCAAGTGCCTGTTTCTCCCGGAATGTTCTCGGAATGTACTGTACCGTGGTTCAATACTCTAACACCTACATCATTATAGAACACAGTAATGATGTAGGGATTGTAGAATGAAACCACTGCATGCAAGGGGACAAAGGCATCTGACTCTTAAAAACATTGAAAGCTGAACATTTTGGAGACTGTGGCACATACTGTAAATACTATAAATAGAGTGAATTAGGAAGACACATATTAATACTGTTGCAGAGAACTACCTACTTTTTTATTCAACTAACACTGTTCCTTTAAACATAAAATTTTACCTGGTTTATTAAAAGCTATTTTTGAATTGCATGTACATCTGACTGGCATAACATATATTGGTTCCAAGACAGTACAAATGTATTCAGATAAGAACGATTTGCCTGCCTGAAACCTAACATGTGCTATTATGGAGTAGGTCTGCTTGTAAAGGAAAATAGCCTCAAAAAAGGGAAGTGAGTTGACTAATGATGGCGGAAGAAAAGGAAAAAGTACAAGATTTTAATACTTTCTCAAAGTAAATAAGTCATCTCTAAGTAGGTATTTATAATTCCACAATCATAGCAAAATGAGTGTACATAAACAACTAGAAATAGTTACAAGAATGCATTATTTATACTGAGCAGACTTTCTTCAACAGTCAGTAATATGACCGAAAGACACAAGAATGTACAACCATACCAGAAGGAAGTGCTTATGGCAATATTGGAAAATCAACAAATATTCATATTTTATAAAACAAAATGAATAAAAACTATTCAATTCTATACCAGATGTCATACATTTCAATATTTTTTTGCTGTATCAAACCCTACTTAAAATGTCCTTTTAACATATAAACTAGAGATGCTGGAATGAAACGTTAACTTGTTTCATCACTGAACCATATTTAAATTAAATTAATCTCCTATGACAAGTCATCCGAAAATACCTGAATTAACAAGCACAATGCAATCAATAATTTGTATAATTATGACATCTGTTAGTGTTAAATAGCCCATTAGTGGAAATTAAAGAACAGCATAACAGGATCAGGAGCCGTTAAGAATCTGATAACGTGTTTAATTGAAATATGACAAGGACATGTTATGTGGATTAAATTAGGCTTTCTCATAAGAGGCTGTGCATGGGTAATTGACTTAGTAATGATTAACCTCCTCCAACTGCTATTGCCAAAAAAGAAAATTAAAAAAAGGTATGGAGAAAATGGTTTTAAATAATAAAAAACAGTTGGAATACATGTAATATATCTTTCAACTGTTAACTATCAGTAAGATGTTCCAAATACGAGCAAATTACAATATTTGTGATTTAATAATGCTAGAATGTGGTACCCTTTCATGTGATTTTTCAGAAAGGACAGTTGTAACAAGTAGATATTGTCAGCAATAGAGAAACTTTTGGTTTCATTAGGAACATTTTGCTTTACATTTTTCTTTATATAATAAGTTTTTTTGAGGGAGAGGACTTTTTTCTGTACTGTCCCTTTAAATAATTTTTTTCCTTTCCTAAAAATCTTATTAAAGTACCTTGGGTGTACATCATATGAAATGGTCCTTCTACACCTCCATGACCATTCAGACACTATTTATTGGTAACTAGTCTCTATGCTCTAGAAGTCATTTCTAGGTAAAAATTGCAAATAGTGTTTAAAGGAGAATTACAGCCAAAGCTTATTTGGCTGTACTTCTCCTGTGGATCACAAGAGTGCAGTTCGTTCTGCACTCCTGTGACCCATTTTTAGCAGAAGTCGGAATCCACCCACATGCCTGGACCAGGACCCGGCTCAGCCTCTCAGCTTGCCACTGAGAGACTGAGCCAGCCACTCCTAGCCCCTCCAAAGCCCAGGACTGGGGTAGAGTAGAGAGATCAACGGTGTTAGATTGCTCAGTTCTCAGTGTTAGAGCTGGCGGGGGACAGTTGCAGCATCGGATCAATGCTGCATCCACCTAGGTAAGTATAAATATACAAAAAAAAAAAGTCCATACTTCTGTTTTAAGCATTCAGTGCTTTGTAATGTATTGTTTCTTAGAATAGAACATTGTCTATAACAGGTGTTACCTACGGCTTTATAGAATTTTCTGAAATATTTAAGCAGGCATAGTGGAAGCAGACAATTGTATTGTTCATTTGATCAAGAGCCATCAAAGTAAATTAACATATTTGATTCTTTTTTGGTATCTGCACTCTTATTTATCTCACACTAACTTGGCCAAACAAAATAAGCATTTTAAAGTCAAACTCTAGCCTATGGTTTGAGTGTTTTGGGTAGATAGGAAGACAGTTAGAACCTATGTCAAGATTATATTGCTGTCTGACTCATTACTAGTATTTCATCTTAGGTCCTGCCTAGTGCCCACACAGGAAGTGAAAAGAATATTCCCAGTGGAGAAATAGACTGTGGTAAAAACCTATGAATGATAGTGTCTGTTTTGGTATTTTATAATTGTTGTTGTCGTTCACCTTTGCTTGTAGGAATTGGTGACTGTCTGCTTACCCATAACAATGTAATCTGTGTGTCAGGAGAATCAAAGTGTATTGTCATGGCTGAGGATCTGTGCATGTGCATAGTACAAACCACATTCCAATACACTAGGTTTTGGTTATGTACATGTGTGTATATGTTAATAAGCATTAGCGTGAACAAACATGCATGTCTGACTGGCATTGGAACCCATCTTTTTATTTAAAGAACAGCACACTAAAGAGAAGTTAGTGAGTGGTCGTAGCTTCTAAGACCTGTGACCTGACCTTTATTCTGCAGATCGGTGCTTGACATGGCTTGACTTCTGATTCCATTGTGTCCTGATTTCCTGTTGCTGACTCAGGCTTGTGTTCTGACTTCATCTTCTGCCTTCTGACTTGGTACCTCTATTGGCTGCCGGATATTGACCTCCGACTGGCTTCTGGCCCTGCTTCAGTCCTCCAATATGATACCGCTGCTACCCTGTGGTTGCTGATTCTGGCTCATCCTTACTATGGCTTACTTTTTGCATGTGAGGGCTCATTCAAGCCACATGTGTGCCTGCATTCTGCATCATAGTTAGTCTGCACAGTCACAGCATCCTAGCAGTAAACAGCTTGCCCTTGGATAATCCATTGTATCTGGACCCAATACAGGCATCCATTCCACTCCTTGTTACATCCTGTAACCAACTGAAAAGGGTATTGAACAGAAGTGAAGCCCTGTATTGTACTGTGTGTCTAGGTTGATGTGGTGAAACACTCTCAAAGGTTGCGTTCATGACATACTGGGCTCACAGGAAGTAGCTTGAATGATGCCAGCTACCATTTCATCCTGAAGAGAACCAGGCGCAGAGCAGAGAGCCTATAAGAGTCAGGAGGTTGTGCAGAAAGAGCTGCCTTTTTCATTTTAAAACATGCTGGGATATGTATTTTTTAGTTAATCAACTTAACCTGGTTGCCAATGTTCTTATTCATGCCATAACCCTCTATATACTGTAATCTCTCTACATCCCTCTGTACAAATCATTAGTAAGACCTCATCTTTATTATGCAGTTGGATTTTGACACCTCTTCACAAAAGGAATATCAAACTGGAGAAAGCACAGAGAAGAGCAACCACACTGATAAGAGGCGCGGAAGAGCTCAGACATGTGGAAAGACTGGCTGAACTGGATGTATTCTCTCTTGTAATTAAAGGGAGATATGATCAACATGTATAAATACATAAGTGTACCATATTAACTTTCAGGTCATTACAGAGTGGGCACTGATTGCCTGCTGGAGAGATAAGGAACCAACGTTTTCCCCACTGGAGCAACTTGGATCACATTTATTGGGGTTTATTGCCTCTCTCTGAATCAACTGTGGGTATAGGATAGTGAATACGGAGATTTTATATATTTTTTTCCAGATTTTTTTTTAACTTGATTAAAGTGGTTGTAAATCCTTATAAACCCCTTTGATCTACAGGTAAGCCTAGATTAAAGCTTACCTGTAGGTCCAAGAAATATCTCCTAAACCTACACGGTTTAGGAGATATTTGATAAAACACAGGCAATGCTGTCTACGGCGCATGCGCCGTAGACAGCGGCGCACAGGCGCACTGAGCTCGCCGCTGTCAACGGCGATATGCCGCGAGTGACGGCTCCCGTGCGCATGTGCGGGAGTGACGTTATCACGGCTTCGTCGAATGACAGTGGCGGAGCAGCGAGAGCCACCGAGAAGATGGATGCTCTGGACTACAGGGGACAGCGGTGACTTTGCTGGCTCCCGTGTCAGGTAAGTGACACATAATGGACTACTATGCGATGCATAGTAGTCCATTATGCTTTACCTTTGCAGGGAATCAAAGAGGAAGTAAACTCATCAGGGATTTACTTCCTCTTTAAATAAGAAAATATGTATACATATATATGTGTATATATATATGTGTATATACATATCTATATCTATCTATCTATCTATCTATCTATCTATCTATCTATCTATCTATCTATCTATCTATCTATCTATCTATCTATCAATATATATATATATATATATATATATATATATATATATATATATATATATATATATATATATATATAACAGTAACAGTAAACACATTACAATGCTCTTCAGGAACAGGGAACATGGGGTGGGAGGGAATAAAGCAGAGAGAATCTTGTATTTTTTTTAAACAAATTCTAATGAATAAAAAAATATGATTTTTATCCACTTTCCTACTAGGCACGAACACTCCCTTCCTGCACAAGCCATTTTTCAGCTTTCAGCACTATCGCACTTTGAATGACAATTGCGCGGTCATGCTACACTGTAAGCAAACAAATGTTTTGACATTTTCTTCACACAAATAGAGCTTTCTTTTGGTGGTATTTAATCACTGCTGTTTTTTTTATTTTTTATTAAAAAAAAATTTGGGGAAAAAAGTTTTTTTTATTTTTTTCTGTCAGTAAATTTTGGAACTAAGTAATTTTTCGCCTTCACTGATGTGCGCTGATGAGGCGGCACCGATGGGCACTAATAGGTTGAACTGGTGGGCATTAATGAGATGGCACTTATGGGCACTGATGAGGTGGCACTGATGAGGAGGCACTAATATGCCACACTTATGGACACTGATAGGTGGCACTGATATGTGGCACTGATAAGTACTGTTAGGTGGCACTGATGGGCATTAATAGGCAGAACTGGTGGGCAATGATAAGTGGCAGTGGCGGATAGGCAGTACAGATGAGCACTGATGGGCATTGATGGGTGGCACTGATGGGCAACACTGATGGCCATTGATGGACAGCAGTGATGGGCAATGATGGGCAGCACTGATAGGCGGCACTGATTGCTAGCACTGACTGGCATGGCTAATGGGCACTGATTTGTGGCACTTGTGAGCAGCGTGGGCACTGATTGCTGCCACTGGTGGGCATTGATCACTGGCATTGGTGGGCACTGTATGCTGGCATTGGTGGGCATTTTATTTTTATACACTTTATTTCTATATTGTAATCAGGGCACTGATGATAAGTGCCCTGATTACTTCCCTAGCTGTACCCCTGTGAGGAGATACCACTGACACAGCCAATCACATGGTTAAAGAGCCGCGTATGCGGCTCTATACACAGATTGGGTTCGTGCCTTGTCCTAGCAGCGAGAGTGGCCATTCTGGGCCACCGTCACATGACGGCGGCCCAGAACAAGAGCTGCACCGCCCCCCTGTTATTTGACAGTGTGCGGCAGCAAGCAGTTAAGCAAATGTGAGATTGGAAGTTATAATCGCTTCAATTGTCCCATAGGATACTGCTTGTCTTTGTTTGGGTAACATCTATTTATTTTTTACTTGGTTTAGGAAACTGGAGTTTTTTACAGTAGGTAGACATGAGCATGGGCTTTTTGGTCATGCATGTATTACCTAAGTAAAGGTTATACTGTTGATATCTATCTATCTATCTATCTATCTATCTATCTATCTATCTATCTATCTATCTATCTATCTATCGAGTTAAAATAGGAGCCTCACAGGATTTGAGACCAAGTTAAAAAAGGTGATCATCGATATTGGATAGTATTATGAGTGCTCCTACATTTACAGTATACTTACAAATAACATGTAGAGTATACTGTGCACACTGTCATGATATAGATCACAGTGGGTCTATCCTTTAAAATCTGCTGTAGACAGATACAAGTCACATCACAATATTACTAATTCTGTGCATTCCTTTTATTTGGTTTAAAAGCCTTTGGCATCTATTTCTTTCGCCATCAAGAATCATTGATTAGAACTTAGTTTTCTGATTGCACTTTTTAATTGGGATGTCATTATTACACTGATATACGGAATGTTCAATTGATTTCTCAGACCTATGGAAATAATAGGCTAGTTCTGCAAGATGAAAATCATAATAGATTATTGACTATGTATGGGTTTCCTGTTGAGGGACACATTTCCAGTGTCAAAATATTCAATATCTTTACTCTCATGCAAAAGGGCTTCATAATTAGATGTATATTAAAATTCTGTGTAATATTGATTAATCTATTAATGCCAGTGGTATGGCTACTGTCTTGAGTGACTTAATCTCTAAATGACCTAAACTCTGACCTTAATTTGTATGTACATGTTGGAGCTCGCCTGTACTGTATTAACAATTTCTCTAATTAATAAAACACCAGGGTATGAGAAATGCATGTAAAAAACTGACAATATAGATTTGCCATGCCTTAAAGAATGGCCCTTCTGTTTTTTAATAATTACAAGCAATAAACTCAACTCTTTTTACTAATACCATAATATATGCACAGTATAACTTTTTACCTGGCATAATCATATTCTATTCATATATTGTTTAGTATTTTTCATGTTTAACATGTAGATTTATTAGTTATTTTATGTAGTATAATTGGCAAATACCTATTTGGTGAGTTCCACTATCTCTTATGCGGAAAAAGCTCTGATGGTTTTCCTGTCGGAATTCTGACAGAATTCTGCTCAAACTGTCTTGCCTACACACAGTCACACCAAATTCCGACCGCCAACACGTACGACGGGACTAGAAAAAGGAAGTTCAATACTTAGTAGCTAATAGCTTCCATCTCGTAGTTGAATCTGAGCACACGATTGGAATTTCCGATAAAAAGGTTTTCCATCGGAAAAATTGAGAACATGCTATCAAATGTTTGCTGCCTAGAATTCGGCCAGCTAAATTCCGATGGAGTATACACACAGTCGCATTTTCCAATGAAAAGCTCTCATCGGTCTTTTGCTGGCCGAATTTCTTATCGTGTGTACGCGGCATTACAGAAAGTGCTTTTTTTTTGGATAGCCAGTGTTTTTAATCGTTTTCCTTCTAGAAAATGTCTATAAAATATCAAAAATGTATATTGTGCTGTTTGGGGAATTTTTATATTAATCGTTTTTTTTGTAAAAAGAAGCATTTTTAGAAAGTGTGTATTTATGACTTATGTAAAGCAACCCTGTCATATAAGCACACTAAAGAATGCTGCCAGGAAAAAAAGCTGCTTAATAATTGCCTGTCCCTACACAGTCCCTGTGCCTGGGCTATTGTTCCCCTGTATTCACAATATAAGACAGGCTAAAAAATTCTACAACTTCTGCCACATTGCAAGGTGTGTTGGATTCTTGAGCAATTTTATTTTGAAAGTAATAGACTGCACTTAGGGAAAGCGTGTCTAGGTGAGATTAGTGAGAGTACATTCTATGCAATCAGCAGTTTTGAATTTGATTTGTGGTAGTGAGGGAAAAAAAATCACTCAAGACAGCATCCTATAACACTGTTTGTGCTGAAGACCGCACTGGACTGACTGGATCAGTCATTGGTCGTGGGTGAGTTGTTATGTGGGCAAAGTAGGAAGTGGTTCTTTCTGTAGGCTACGCCCAGTTTTGGGTGATGGTAATGAAATCTCGTTGGGTTTGGGCTGCTGCCTTTTGGGTACAGCCTCTCCACATGTAGACTTGGAGAAGTAGGAAGCATTGGCTTGTATGTACTTGTCAATATTACAAATAAATACTTTTGATCCACTTTAAAATCTGCATTCTTTTGCGCACCGGTGATACTTCCTTCCTACCTCTCCAAGTTTAACACTATTTGAGAATACCTCTTTGAATCACATCAGTATTTTGTAAAATCATCAGGTTATAAACAAAAAAGAAACAGCTCTATAGCAACAGAGGCCTACTTTTATTTTCACTTGCATATTTTTACCAGACTGGAAGTGAAAGAAATTCTGCAACGTAGACATAAATGGTAATATGAAATCTGATGGAGGAGGGCTTACCTTTTCCCTATTCTTCAATATATATATTTTTTTCTTTCTTGGCTTGAGGTTCACTTTACGGAACTTGCTAGCAAATCTGTCTCAACAAGAAAAAATGATTCCTTAGCATAGCTCCTACATGCAATATGACAGTACCAAGCAGCAATAGAGGGAAGTGTAAGTTTTATACTGTATCCCCCTCCGCACTTAGTCACAATAAAGTAAAAAAAAAAACCTAAATCTAAATGCGAATATACAGTATATAAAGAAATCTATTGGTGTGCTGCTGCAATAACCCCCCCCCCCCCCAAAAAATATATATATATATATATATATATATATATATATATATATATATAAACAGAGAATCAATTACAAACCTCAATGCAGTATATAGTATATATTTTTTAATGAAAAAAAAAAAAAATATATATATATATATATATACTTTTTATTGACAACCACACACAGAAAACTAAACCAGGGTGGATACATGGGAAGTCAGATACTAAATACACGGAACAAAAGGCAAACAGGAGCTCAGAGAACTAAGAAGTTGCTCAGACAATGCAAGCTTCACCAACCATGCATTATATAAGAAAAATAACTGGGAGGAAGTGATGGAATGGAAAGGAAATATAAATCAACAAAATAGCAGGTGATGTCCATAAGTGAGCACAAATAACACATGTGAAAGGAATAGAGGAAGCACTGCAGCTTGGAAGTAAGAATTAAACAGGCAGGAAAACTGCAGACTAACTTGTGTCAAGTAGAAAACAAATAAAGTAATTTTGCAGCACAGAATAGATATTGAAGTATATAAAGGTACAGTGTAATACCCACTTTCCTCAGGCAACCTTTGTCTTGAGATAAAAGATGTTAATTCAGAAAGTATTGCAATGCAAGAATAAACAGCACAGTTTTGTGTACTCAAAAATTGGTGCAGGGGCATTACTGACCGAGTTAAATGCAAAGTGTAAACATTGTGAATTTGGAAAGAAATAAAAGTCAGAAAAACCTGAGTGTAGGGATAAGTAAATTTACCCAGATTCCTTTGGAGTGAGTTCAGTGAACCCAGTGGGAAATCTGTGAACCCCAATATTGGTGCCAGACCCAGGCCTAATATGTACCAATGCAAACTAAACTTAAAAATAGCATTCTGCAGGGAGAAGGACTTTTCATGTGGTTTGAATGGCAACATTGTAAATACAAAAATCTCTCAAATATCATGTTTGGAGATGCTTAAAGGCTGCATGTAGTGTTATAGAACAGTGCAATCTAGACCTTTAAATTAAATGTACACATTGGAAAAATTGGAAAAATGGCACCAGGCTCTCCTAAAATTCCACCTAGACTCCTTTCCAGGCATGCAGTCTGAGTGACCAGGAAAGGGAGAGCAGAGAGTATGTGGCCTCCCTTCCTATATCAGACTAGGGCATGCCTTTCAACATTGGGGGGGGGGGGGTACCTTGCAAGGGGGAGTGAAAAGTCTCCTCCACTTGCAAGTTACCCAGTGTCTCAATGTTGAGGAACAAGAGCCTGTTCCCAACACCCAATGTCCCAAGAAGGATGTGGGGGTAATTGGGGGACTTTATAATAATTAGTAACTCTTATGCATCCCCACAAAGATTTAAATGTAAGTAAGCACAGCAACACTGTTGCAAAGTCCTAAATCACAAATACATCATCAATCACACTGTCCAGCTATTTACTGTAACTCCATCAACAATCATGGCATGCAGCAATGTAAGTCCTCAACAATCATGATGATCCAATGCCCGCCGATGTGTACTCACTCACTTAATGACAGATCCCCAGTACTGCTGTAATGGTAAAAATACTGCCAGGGTAACATCATTAACCAAATATGGTCATTATTGTTCTGTGGTAATGTAGGTACCTGGGGGGATGCCATTGAGCAAATATGGTAATATGCAAATATCTGTTTATATTACAGGGGCTGGGGATTTGGGTTAGCAAATAGCTGTATGTCACGGTCCCTACCATGTCTTTTAGATGGCCTGGCATGGTCACACCCCAAGTGGCTCTAGGTGGTATTGAACTAATGACTGTTTGTTCTTGCTCCTTTTTTCTTACCTCTGAGCCACACCTCAGTTCTATTCTGCTTGCTTTCCAGCCATGCCTAGTTTTGCATAAAGTACTGTGGGCAATTCTGTTTGCACCTGTCACTCTTGGATCAGCTGTGGCAGGTTACCTAATTAGCTGGGTATAAAACCCTGTCTCACTTTGAGGGCTGAGTCAGTTCATTGTCTCTTGTCTCCAAAGGTACCTGTGTTCCTGTTTTCAAGTTACAGTGTTCCAAGACTGACCCCGGCTTCTGACCCTGGCTTTTATATCGTTTATGCTGACTTCTGAAATCTCTGACTAAGGCTTTACCTGGACAATCCTTTGGCAAATTCCTGTCTAGCCCCCTTGCAGATTCACAGCCCAGGTAGCTTATCTCTTTGTTACCGTGGGCTGTGTGTATTTGCAAGGGTGAGCGTACATCTCTGCACCATGAACTACAACCTAGGTAAGCCCTCACACTGCAATAGCTTGGTGGGTGCATTAACACTGAAAGGGCTACGTGTCAGAAACCATGAATCAGAGAGAAGTACAGTTAAATCACACTTGTTTAATAATAATAATGTAGCGCTAACATTTCTGCCAGGCAATGTTAAATTATGGACAATGCTTTAAATTGGTATTTGGCATCATCTAGTGGCCTAAAGGTAGAAGGGATTTTGTCTATTTCTGTTGATGAACATAAGAGAAGCATTACAGGAAGTGATTCCATTATTTACATCATACAGGGACTGACCTACCCACAATGCTAACTAACCTACCCATGAACACTCAGAACTGAATTGCATGCTGGGTAGGATATAAAAAGCCCTGCGTGGCCATTTTCTTTCTCTTCTGGACGCATGGCCTGCATACAAGGTTCTGTAAGGAGGTGTTCCAGAGAGCGTGGCCTGCAACAATTGCGGAGCGGATTAACCAGCGACTCTGCCTCATACCTGTGTGCTGAAGAGACAGTGTGTCCTGATCGGAAAGGATCCAAAGACATCTAACAGAGCCATTCGGAGGGTCCCGGTCATCTTGCAGAACAGAAGCAACGTGACGGTGCTGGCTTAAAGCAGGACTGAGACAACCGGAGTGGAGGCTTCCTATTCTTCCACACCTGGTTTGATGAGAGGGCTGTCGACCATAATTCATAACACACTTTTACACACTTAGACTCAGACCACAGTGTCGCTGGGACCTGTAGTCCCGCATAGGAGGTCCCGCACTATTAGACTGAGTTCAAGCAGGCCTCAAGCCTATACTCCACTGAGAAATGATACTGTGTGATTTGGAGACAACTACACAGGAGGCAGTTAAGTGAGCTACATCACAAGAACAGTTTCAATACTCATTCTACACTATTATTTGTTTGTAAAACCCTTTGGATTACAATGTCCTCGCTACAATAGCTAGCAGAAGACAGAAGACCAAAGACTACATGTTTTATTGTAAGGCATTACGTTCAGTCACAATAAGAAAGGGCTGCGTTATAAAGCAGGGGGAGCTCCTTAGCCATTCTATTGTGTGGTGTTGATAACTTTGCATTTCTGTGTCTATTACGGTGTGCTGGAAGTGGGAAGGTGCCCAGAGTCAAGGCATTGCTACTCTGAGCATTGGTCCCACTTGGAGATGCACATACAGGGGTTGATCAAACAAACCTTTTATACTGAAGAAATTGTGAATATTCATTGCATTGCTGCATTACGTTTGTGTGGCAGTGTAGTTATTGTAACCACTGTTTATACCTGTTCTAGTAAAATTCTTGTGCTTGTGGTTAATCTCCTTCAGTAAACTTATTCTAATATTTACTTACAAAACAGTGCCGTGTCTTATTGCAAGCATGGAACCCAAAGTGTCAGAGGTAGGGGTAGCCCCAAAATGTCTGGGGTGGTCAGTGGGACCAACTTTGCAGCTCCCAAGGAAGTACTATAATACAATAAAAAGGTAAACAGAGTAAACATAGTCAAAATATAGCCAGAGTCAGGGAGCCAGAGATGAGCATAGGAGAACAGCAAGCAGGATCTGGAGCCAGAAGGAATGTCAGCCAATATCAAAGACATCACTAAAATTGCGGGACTCCTCCAGCAGGTAGGAGAGTGAAGAGGTGCACAGGACCTTGGCTACCTTCTGGAAGCATGACTAACTGCCTTGTTGCAACCAGGAGAGAACCTAAGCATGGAGACAATCATAATAGGGGTTGTGCCTCTGTAACTAAGGATAACCAATAACCAGCGGAAACTTAGGTGAGGAAATAACTTGGAATTGGATTATCTCATAGTGAAGAGCCTATATGGCCATGGACAATGGAACAGTCTTATGAGTCACATGGGCAGGCAGTAGAGCTTGAGAACCTCAATGGGTAGTGGAGTGACACGCAGCTGCAGCAGAATCAAGGGCTTTGATACAAAGGCAGCCTCAATGAACAGGCCTGCAGCCCCAGAGTCGATTAGAGCCTGTATCTCGATGGATGACTCAGCCCAAGGAAGGGTAACCCAAACCAGGGGCTTATCCTTCTGGATAACTGGGGACAAAACAATGTCACCTAAGGTCTGTCCATGACAGGACCTCAAGGTTTGGGCAATCCCTGGACGGGTAGGACAAGACTTCAAAAAGTGACCTGCCTGGCCACACTAAAGGCACAATCTCTCCTTCCTCCTAAGGGTTCTCTCATCCGCAGAGAAACACGTGAAACGTGAGTGCATGGGTTCATCCTCATAGACCGGCTCAGTACCAGGAGGTATGGGAGGGGAGGGAGGCAAGGGTGGGACTGAAAAGTTCAGAGACAAATGTACAGGAGGCTTCCACAAGAGCTCCTTAAAAGGAAGTATTTCTCTGAGTCTGGAGTCAATGAGGATGGCAAAACATGATCAACTTCTCTAGCTCAGTGGGTATATCTCAGGCTGCTATCTCATCCTTGATGGTATTCCGATAGACCATGAGAAAAAGAAGCCACGAGGGCCTCATTGTTCCAAACAACCTCTGCTGCCAGAGTACAGAATTCCATGGCGTAATCAGAAACAGTTCTCATACTCTGATGGACATGAGGCACTTGGCAGCAGTTATGACTAAATCCTTATAGGCTGAAACGCATCAACTGATTTAATCAGTGTTTGTTCACTGTGGCTATTCAATAAAATGAAGAAATTTTAAGAGCAACATCCGGAGTGCGAATCATTTTTCCTACAGTGGGAGATTCCAGGTGAGTCGCGTGAGCGTTTGTAATGCCATGGCAAACTGATCCATGCAGTGATCCTGCTAATCCAATCTGGAAAAATAATTACCAACAAGTAGATTGACTGCATATTCTGAATTCATGGTCTTCATCTACTGACAGAAACCATGAATCAGACTGAGATGGAAATAAAGTTAAATCACACTTGTTTATCTTCCCTTCTCTTGGTGAGAGAGGAACATTTTCTGTTTTCTTCTCAATTTAATTTTTTTTTTACTTTCTTTAGTTTTTTATGTTTTTTTTTTCATTTCTTTATGTTTATATTTATTTATTTCTAAATAATTTTATTTATATAATTTTTTTGATAAGGTTTGGTTTGGATCAGTTCCTGGTGGAACTTCCCGTTTTTCACCTCTTTGTGTATATATCATGTACCTCCTTGGTGGGGGTGTATGTATGTATATTTTTTTCGGTTGGGGGTGGAGTATTGTTTAAAAATATATATTTTTCTAAAAAATATATATTTTTAAAAAATATATATATTTTTTTTAATTTTTTTTCTCCCCTTTTTTTAGGAAGTTTTTTTTTTTTTTTAGCTTGTTTTTTTAAGTATATTATTTATGTATTTATTGTTATCATATTTTGAATTGATGCCCATATCTCATCAACTTATTGGCACCAAAGATTGTTTGCTGGAATTCTGTTGGTTATTTTATATATTTTTCATAATTATTAACATTTAAAAAAAAAAGTCATATGTTTTATTTTCCGGATGAAAATTTATTTGCGCTGTATCTTTTGTATGTATTTTTTGTACTATGGAAATGAATGTTATTAATTGTTTATCATGCTGTCTGAGCGACACTAAGGCTGCGCATCACTTGCTCCCTCTATTGGCTCTAGCTTTGCGATGATGTGATATAAGCGCCAACCATTAGTGACCTGATACGCTTCCTGAGGACGTTAACAACGAAACGTACGTCGGAGCGGTACCTGGTCATGTTTCTGACTCCACTTCTGGCCCTCTGGTTGTCGGTCTGATGGCCTGGAACGCGCGTTATGCTAGCGATTGTGGAAGGAATACGCTGATCGTTTTGGAGTGCGTGTCTTTTCTCTCAAGGCGAGCAGCCCCAGTGCTGGGTCAGGCACACGACCACGTAAGGCGCCATTTGGCTGTCTGTTTTTATACAATTTTTTTAATTAAAATCAGTATTACGCTATGGATCCTTTTGTATTTTTTTTATATATACCGCCTGAGTCTGTGAAGGGGGGATGTATTATCCTGTGTTATTTCCACCAGCATCTATATGAGCAGGCATTACCTGTACAGGCGCTGTTTGACTTACTTTTTAACTAAAGTGGTCAAACAAATCTGGTAAGCAGTTTGGACTTGTAGCTTCATGAGTGGTGTATTGCTGTTTTCTTGGTGGAGGGAGTCGCAAGCCCTTTTTGGATCTGCTGCTATACCACAATTTACAACACTTGTTATTGCACTTGAGTTATCCGAGAATTTCTATCAAGGAATTTAAAGACATGTTTATTGGGACTTTTTATGTGACTGATTCTATATTAGTCCCTATTGCATTTGATGTGTTTTTATTATGCTTTATTTGTATGGTGATTAGTTCAAAATTCTAACACTTTGCATAATGTTATTTGGGGTATTGATATAGATTGAATAATTTTTTACGTTTAGAATTATTTATTTAGAGCGCCCCTTAATTATTGTCACTATTCAGTAAGGTGTTTTTTTCACTTCACTTTATAGGGAGCAGCTTTTTTGTGCTTTTTTCTTTATTGTTTTTTTCTTTTTACATGGCGCGGAGTTTGCGCAGTTGAGGTTCAATTGCCTTTTTCTCAGCTGAATCTTGAGTATGCCATCCAGTTCTGGTCAACAGTCCTCAGGAAGGATGTGATGGAACTGTAGATAATCTAGAGGGGCACAAAGCTAGTAAGTGGGCTGGAGGATGTCAGTTATGAGGTATGACTACTCACATTATACTTGTTTTCTCTGGGGAAGAGATAATTGAAAGGAGACATGATCACAAAATACAAATATACAGTGCCTTGAAAAAGTATTCATACCCCTTGACATTTTTCACATTTTGTCATGTTACAACCAAAAAATTAAATGTATTTTAATGGAATTGTATGTGATAGGCCAACCTAAAGTGGCACATAATTGTGAAGTGGACAGAAAAATGGTTTTCTAAATGTTTTACAAATAAATATGTGAAAAATGTGGCGTGCATTTGTATTCAGCCCCCCTGAGTCAATACTTTGTAGAACCACCTTTCGCTACAATTACAGCTGCAAGTCTTTTTGGGGATGTCTCTATCAGCTTTTTCACTCATGTTTGCCCATTCTCCTTTGCAAAGTAGCTCAAGCTCTGGCAGATTTGATAGAGAGCTTCTGTGAACAGCAATTTTCAGGTCTTGCCCTGTATTTGGCTCCATTCATCTTCCTATCAACTCTGACCAGCTTCTCTGTCCCTACTAAAGAAAATCATTCCCACAACATGATGCTGCCACCACCATGTTTCACATTAGGGATGTTGTGTTCAGTGTGATGTGCAGTGTTAGTTTTCCGCCACACATAGCTTTTTGCTTTTAGGCCAAAAGCTTACAATTTGGTCTCATTTGACCGGATCACCTTCTTCTACATGTTTGCTCTATCCTTCACATGGCTTCCTGCAAACTACAAATGGGACTTCTAAAGGCTTTTTTTCAACAATGGCTTTCTTCTTGCCACTCTTTGATGAAGGCCAGATTTGTGGAGTGCACAACTAATTGTTGTCCTGTAGACATATTCTCCCACCTGAACTGGTACTCTGAATAATGCTCTCCTTGCTAGGCCTGTCAGTTTAGGTGGACAGCCATGTCTTGGTAGGTTTACAGTTGTGTCATACTCTTTTCATTTTCTGATGATGGATTAAATAGTGCTCCATGAGATGTTCAAAGCTTGGGATACATTTTTATAACCTAATCCTGCTTTAAACGTCTCCACAACTTTACCCTGGACCTGTCTGGTGTGTTCCTTGGCCTTCATGATGCTGTTTGTTCACTAAGGTTCTCTAACAAACCTCTGAGAGCTTCACAGAACAGCTGCATTTATACTAAGATTAAATTACACACAGACTATTTACTAATTAGATTACTTCTGGGCAATTGGTTCCACTAGATTTTAGTTAGGGGTATCAGAGTAAAGGGGGTTGAATACAAATGCACGCCACACTTTTACATATTTATTTGTAAAAAAATTTGAAAACCATTTATCATTTTCACAAATATGTGCCACTTTGTGTTGGTCTATCACATAAAATCACATAAAATCCCAATAAAATACATTTACATTTTGGTTGTAACATGACAAAATGTGGAAAATTTCAAGGGGTATGAATACTTTTTCAAGGCACTTTATAACTGATGATAACTAGCACAGGGGGGAAACTATTTAGTCTCAGGTCGCATCAGAAGACATGTGGCCACTCAATGAAGTTTTGATGAGAAGCAGTTTAACCTTAGACTGCGTTGGGTGGTTCCATTATGGTTAGAGTGGTAAGCATGTGAAAATCCCTTCCACAATTGGTGGTGTCAGTGGGAAGTGTCAATAATTTCAAAATACTTCATCTTAGTGAACACAATATACAGGGATATTGGAAGTGGTAGATACATAAATACGTACAAACATCCACACCCACACTGACTGTATGAACAAAAGCAAAGGAAAAGGCGACTCTGGATGTAGAGATAACATACACTTTAATTATAAAAACTTATTTAATACAAGCAACTCACATTTTGGATGTAATGTATGAGTATTCAGTCACTTTAAAAACTGAGCATGGATGTGGTCATCTGATAGTCCATCAAGCTGAGGCGCTGTAGCCGCTAGCGGCCAGGAAGTAGCACAGATGTCGGCCATGGAGCGCAGTTCAAAGCAGAATGAAGTTGGAGCACAGGCGGAGAGAGATGACATCATGAGGTGGGCGCGACCGGTTTTGTGAGCGTACAGGCTAAGATCGTTTGACAGCCGTGCTCCAGACTTCATTCTGCTTTGAACTGCACTCCACGGCCAGTGACTGTGCCACTTCCTGGCCGCTAGCGGCTACAGAGCCTCAGCTTGACGGACTATCAGATGACCACATCCATGCCCAGCTTTTAAAGTGACTGAATACTCATAC
The DNA here is from genome assembly GCF_037356315.1 of Lithobates pipiens. Taxonomy (NCBI): domain Eukaryota; kingdom Metazoa; phylum Chordata; class Amphibia; order Anura; family Ranidae; genus Lithobates; species Lithobates pipiens. The sequence continues at coordinate 150,427,339 of NW_027507686.1, read as the reverse complement.
ATCACATCCAAAATGTGAGTTGCTTGTATTAAATACGTTTTTATAATTAAAGTGTATATTACCTCTACACCCAGAGGCCTTTGCTTTTTTTCACAGACCTGGGAACATGGTTTCTGTTTTTTTCTGACTCCTGGTTTTAAATGCTTTCCTTTGTTCTACTGGACGGCAGCTTTATATTTATAAGTATATGGATCTTAACATAATACGGACTCTCATTCATATAATTAGATTTTTGGTTTCAATTGGTGAGAGACTGGTGGACATTGGGAAAAATCTTTGACCCTGTTTTTGCGCATTTACTTGTGTATTACACTGACTGTATGGACTGGAGTCTTTATTCAACCTTACCAGCTACCATATGTAACACAATGTGCACACAGAAAGATGATACATGGTTCAAAGATATAACTGTTAGCCCCTGTACACACGGTCGGAGATTTCAACTACCAAATCCGTTGGAGTAATTCCGACGGATTAATTCCGGAAGAGGTCCAGAAGTGATGTTGCATACACACGGTCGGACTAAATTGTCGGAAAATCTGATTGTACATAATGTGATGATGTTATTTCGTTAGACGGGACTACGTTCAGGCTAGTAGCCAATAGCTTTGGTCTAGGAATTTGATCTGAGCATGCGTGGCACTTTGTCCGTCGGAGTAGGCTACACATGATCGGAGTATGTCTGATAGGAGCATTTTGTCAGAAAATTTTACCGGCAAGTTGGAAAACTTGGTCCGTCGGATATTCCGACGGAAACAGTCCGATGCAGACCACACACAGTCCGAATATCCGACAAAACGGTCTGATAGGACACATTCCGTCGGAATCTCTGACCGTGTGTACAAGGGCTAAGAGGAATTGCACATAATGAACACTTACTTCACCGCTTAGTGTCTTAGAAACTGGGCTCACTAATATAATAAAATTGTAATACTCTGAACTTTACTCATTTTTAACCACTTGGGTACCGCGCTATTGCAAAATGACGGCAATAGCGCGGACCCACATTTCCGGGACTACGTCTATTGACGTCATCCCGGATACGAGCGGCCTGCGCGCCCCCTGAGGGGCGCGCGCGGCGCGCTCTGTGATCGGCGAGTCCGTGAGACTCGCCTGATCACCGATCCGTGTAAGGGGTCGATCCCGACCCCTTATCACGTGATCAGCTGTCAGCCAATGACAGCTGATCATGTGATAAAACGGAGCCGGTAATCGGCTAGTATTCCTCCTCGCGCTGACAGCGCGAGGAGAAAAAAAAAAAGCCGATCGCCGGCGGCCGTGTTCGGGACATCAGACCCGATCACGGCCAGCAATTTAAACGGACACCTGCCCCCTGCCAGTGCCCACCTGCCACCCGCAGTGCCATCCTGAAATAAAGTAAGTGCCCCCCTGTCAGTGCCACCCAGCAGTGCCCATAGTGCCCACAGTGCCACCCAGCAGTGCCCACAGTGCCACCCACAGTGCCACCCAGCAGTGCCACCCACAGTGCCACCCAAAATCTGCCTCAAAGGTGCTGCACCCCAGTGCCGCCCATCAGTGCCCAGCAGTGCCGCCCATCAGTGCCCAGCAGTGCCGCCCATCAGTGCCCAGCAGTGCCACCTATCAGAGCCACCTATCAGTGCCACCTATCAGTGCCCATCAGTCCCATCTATCTGTGGTACCTATCAGTGCCCATCCGTGCCACCCATCCGTGCCACTTATCCGTGCCACCCATCCGTGCCATCTTATCTGTGCCCATCTTTGCCCATCAGTGCCGCCTTATCTGTGCCCATCGGTGCCGCCTTATCTGTGCCTATTAGTGCCGCCTTAACTATGCCTATCAGTGCCCACCAGTGCAGCCTATCAGTGCCCACCAGTGCAGCCTATCAGTGCCCACCAATGCAGCCCATCAGTGCCCACCAATGCAGCCTATCAGTGCCGCCTAATCAGCGCACTTCAATGAAGGAGAAAAATGACCCGTTTGCAAAATTTTATAACAAACTATTAAAACATGATTTTTTTTTTTTTTTTTTTGCATCTTTTTTTGTTTGTTTAGCAAAAAATAAAACTCCGAGCTGTAACTAAATACCACCAAAAGAAAGCTCTATTTGTGGGAAAAAAATGATAAAAATTTCATTTGGGTACAGTGTTGTATGCCCGCGCAATTGTCATTCAAAGTGCATCAGCGCTGAAAGCTGAAAATTGGTCTGGGACTGAGGGGGGTTTAAGTGCCCAGTAAGCAAGTGGTTAAAGGACATATACAATGTAAGTGAAGGTAAAAGGCCACTAAACTAACCTGCTGTTTTTTTTTTTTTTTTTTTTTTTTTTTTATGGGAATACTACACGTATTCTGGAAAGTAAACACTATCACAACCTAAAGAAATGTGACGTGATCACAAAGGCCCAGTAATCAAAAATAAGTTTTGTTGAGAAAGGGGTTTACAAAATGATGTCTACAGAATCAATAAATCCTAAACAGCTACAAGCTGTAAGAGAAGAAATAAAAAAGAATGTCATTCTTATGTTACAATTGCCTGAGAATGGGTGGTCCAGGTGCTTTCCAATTTACAGGAATTTTTGCCACAATGTCATTCACTATAAATTGCTAATGATTTACATCACGTGAGAAAACTATAAAAGCAAAAGACTGCAGAGCTGTGAGGTCAAATCAGACCTACTATGTACACAGACATAGAGGAAATGTTTTATATGAAAATGGACCATACAACTAAAACTTGTATGTCACGTGACACAGCTAACTAATCATGCAAAGCAAACTGACTGTGGAAATCTTTAATTTGGAGAACACATACTTTTGTTAATTGTGTATAAATCCAAAAGTGCTACACCTTTTTGCAAAGCTTTTCATGTCATCTGCAGAATTACACACAGATTTCTGGTCTACCTTGAGGCAACGTAACATCAAAAGAATAGGTGGCAACCTGCAGCAGTTTTAGAACTTTAGCATACTGTATTATGTGTTTAATATACACATATCTACTATTTATGTTCAGTACTAAAAATATTTAAAAAGAATGCCCTAAATTTTTAGTCATGGAAATATTGCACTTGCCAAAAGGTAGAACCCCAGGCTGTTTTATTTTTTCAATGGGGTAACCTTAAAGGCTAAGTTCTCCTTCCCCCCCCCCCTAAAATCCAACTCCCTATGTACCAATATACCATTAATGTATCTCTGTTTCACAAAAATACAAGTTGTCTTTGATTTTGAAGACAAGGCCTACCTCATCCATGGCTGTAGTTTGCAGATCATTTCAGAGACTTCCTGGTATGTAAAGAGGACAGATAAGCCAGTATGACACAGGAAGGAGTTCACCAGCTGACCTCATTAGCACACTTTCACCCATCAAGTAAGTTTTCACAGCACCCATGGTATTTCTCCATGTGCGCATTTGTCTGGCTTTCCCAGCATTCCTTCAGATGGGCTCAGGGTGCATGCTAAATTCCTTGGGGTCACATGCAGCCCACGGGACACTCCTGATGTAGTAAAAGAGCCTGCCTGATTGGATACAGAGTGATTGAAATCAACAGGCAGCCCTATATGTGTCACTGAAAAAACGAGCCAAATAACATGCTACTCTAGATGTAAATGGGATGTGAAGGTGAAATTGGTGCGTTTACACAAGAACAATGAGGCTCCATTCACATCTGTATGTTTCCAAAAGCATGGCAAACAGCACAGAAAATGCTCGCTTTGCTATGCGTTTTAGAAATGCTGCAAATGTGCAACGTGTTTGTGTTGCCATCAAATGTTAAAGGCTCCCCAAGTGCGGCAGACGCACCGAAAACTGTGGTAAAGTACCATACTCCACGTCAAAAATTGTTCTGGAGCTTCTCAGGGGCGATTGTTGCATGTAGGGCAGCAAGTTCAAGTAAATAGACTGTACTATGCGTGACAAGTAAAAATGTTCCAAAACACCCAAAACAAACGCATGCGGAAATGTGAGTCTTTGCTACATGCGGGTGTGAACTTGAGTGTCCCTATCCACTCCCTCCTATGTACTTGTATAAAGATGGCCATACAAGATACAATCTCTGTACAATTTTCTTTAGATTTACCAGAACTGTGGAATAGAGGACACACCGGAACAATCAATTAAATTTGTATCAAATCAGACAGGCCCTTGTACTACATAGCTGATGGGAGATCTAAAGGAGATTGTATAGGGAGTAGGTGGAGGGTAGTATTGTAATGAGGGAGGTGTTGTCCAGAGTGGTGAACACACCCTATCTTCTGTGATACAACCGGAAGTGAGGGTTTCTGGGAGATGACCTAACAGGAAGTGAATGCTTCTTATACAAGCTACAGTAAGTGATGGAATCTGAAAAGCCATTCAAAGATACAAAAAGACTGACAAGGTTCTAAATATCATGTGCATGAGGTAATTGAGAGAAAGCACATTGGAGTTGCTGGGCCAGAAATGGCACTGGAAAATGCTTCTATTTATTATGAAAAGTGAAATTCTGTCTGAAAAGGTGAACTTATCCTTTAACTGCTTTGCTGAGAAAAAAGGGTATAATTTACAAAGCTGAATAGGTTAAGCTGAAATGATCTGTAAATTTCAATGAGTAAAGCCCCGTACACATGATCTGATTTTCTGGGAACAAAACCGAGGGCTTTTGTCCAAAGGCCCAAACTTGTCGTGCATACAATCAGCAAGGAATTGTCGGCCAACAAACATGACCGCAGTGGCGTACTACATGGTTTTTCAGCTCTTTAGCGCCACCCTTTGGGCTCCTTCTGCTAATTTTGTGCTAGTAGAAGTTTGGTGAGTGTTGATTTGCGCATTTCATTTCGTATTTTTCATTTAGCGCTTTTCATTTCGTGTTTTTCATTTTGTGATTTTCAGTTTGTTTCTGAACGGCCATTCGTCAACCAAACATGTTGCTGAATCAGAGGAGATAATGTCTTATTTATTATTGGCCTTGGAGTTATTGCTTTGACCCAAATCCAGTCCAGGAACAGGCGGATGAGGATTTCTTTGACCAAAAATTGGTTGCTTTATTAATCATGACCAATTATGTCATATGCCTTGGCTGCGGGAGCTCCAGGAGAATAATTGAGATGATTTTCGGAATTATCTCCAGATGACGTACCCCTGCTTTCAACAACTCTTGGAATTGCTGACCCCCTATATTAGGAAGCTGGACACATGATTTGATTTATTATATTTTCTATATTTTTGGATGCATAGAATGCACTTTTTGGTTAAGTTCTTTTGGCAGATAGCATGTGTAATTGTATTTGTTTTCTTTTTTAATGTACAATTAAAAAAAATTGTGGAGAATAATATGTGGCTATGTGTTTTACTTCAAATGACAGTTACATTTAAAAAAAATACAATGTAAAATTAACAAGGGACACCAACATAGTTGTATCTTTGATATTAAAAACTATGGGATAATGGTGTTGTGGTAAAACTTGCCCCAAAAAACCCCCCAAAAAACAAGCATAATAATAGTATTCTTGATATCACTAGAAAATAAAAGCCTTTGAAAATAAGTTCGGCAAAACTCCATCAGTATCACCAGCAAAGCAGCTTCATTATTACCCCATCAAAGAAGAAGAGAATGTGCGCTGCATTTTGAGATTTCATAATTTGTTAATTCTACATTACGAACGCGTTTTTCAAGACCAACTGCATATGGCTCATCCTTGCTTTTGAGCATGCGTGTTTGTACTTTGGACTTTTGTCCGACGGCCTTATGTACACATGCTTGGAAAAGTCAACAACAGATATTTGTCTGTGGAAAATCTATAAACCTGCCATCTAACATTTGACCACGAAATGTTGGTCAACAATTGTTTGATGGAGAGTACAAATGGTCGGATTTTCCACCAACAGCCTGTCATCACACAATTCCCGTTGGAAAATCCGATCGTTTGTACGAGGCTTTCGAGTTTTTACCATTTGCCCCTCCCGCTTGCTCTGTTTATACCAGTATTTTTCAATTAGAGAAGAAGCTAATGTTGAATTTGTCATGGATGCACCCTTTATTAAATGTTTATCTCTAAAACAGAAATTTTTGAAATTACACAACTTCTTCCACTGATGACAAGAAGATAATTATTTACTTTTGCATCAAATTTAGGTCTATTGTAATCTCCTAAAGAGCAGTTCAGAAAGCCAGTTGAGTTTAACTTTTTTATGTTTTGGATAGAGTGAGAAAAGGTTATAATCTCTCTTTTCTCTGTCTTATTTTGTATCCTTATTGGGAGATTTGCCCTCCCTTTCTGCCACCATGACACCAGAGCAAGAAATTAGGGGAATTATGTCACCAGTACACATAGTCAGGTACTCTGTCTCACAAAAGTGAGTATAACCTTCACATTTTTGTAAATATTTTATTATATTTTTTCATGTGACAACACTGAAGAAATTACACTTTGCTACAATGTAAAGTAGTGAGTGTACAGCTTGCATAACAGTGTAAATTTGCTATCCCCTCAAAATAACTCACTGGCAACAAAAGTGAATACACCCCTAGGTGAAAATGTCCAAATTGGGCCCAATTAGCCATTTTCCCTCCCCGGTGTCATGTGATTTATTAGGGTTACAAGGTCTCAGGTGTGAATGCGGAGCAGGTGTGTTAAATTTGGTGTTATCGCTCTCACTCTCTTATAGACTTATGAGTGCTGCCAGCATTGCTGCAGAGATTGAAGAGGTGGGGGGGGGGGGGGTCAGTCATACGCTGCACTCTGCATCAAATTGCCATCCCAGAATAAAGCCTCTTCTAAAGATGATGCACAAGAAAGCCCACAAACAGTTTGCTGAAGCCAAGCAGACTAAGGGCATGGATTACTGGAACCATGTCCTGTGGTCTGATGAGACCAAGATAAACTTATTTGGTTTAGATGGTGTGAAGCATGTGTGGCGGCAACCAGGTGAGGCGTACAAAGACAAGTGTGTCTTGCCTACAGTCAAGCATGGTGGTGTCATGGTCTGAGGCTGCATGAGTGCTGCCTGCACTGGGGAGCTACAGTTCATTGAGGGAACCATAAATGCCGACATGTACTGTGACATACTGAAGCAGAGCATGAAACCCCCACCCTTCAGAGACTGAGCCACAGGGCAGTATTCCAATATGATAATGACCCCAAACACACCTCCAAGATGACCACTGCCTTGCTAAAGAAGCTGAGGGTAGAGGTGATGGACTGGTCAAGCATTTCTCCAGACCTTGTCCCTATTGAGCATCTGTGGGGCATGTTCAAATGGAAGGTCTCTAACATCCACCAGCTTCGTAATGTCATCATGGAGCAGTGGAAGAGAACTCCAGTGACAACCTGTGAAGCTCTGCTGAACTCCATGCCCAAGAGGGTTAAGGTAGTGCTGGAAAATAATGGTGGCCACACAAAATATTGACACTTTGCACTCAATTTGGACATTTTCCCTCAGGGTGTACTCACTTTTGTTGCCAGCAGTTTAAACATTAATGACTGTGTATTTTACACTATTATACAAGCTGCACACTCACTACTTTACATTGTAGCAAAGTGTAATTTATTCATTGTTGTCACATGAAAAGCTATAAAAAAAAATATTAACAGAAATGTGATCGCTTATGTGAGATACTGTATAAAATCCTGCCAGAAGTTGTAACCTTTCCTCCACTCTACCTACATTTTTTGCAGCTCACTCTGTTCCCATTGGAATTCCCATTAATGCCTGTCCCCCTGACCTCGTGTCAACCTGGCAAAAGGTGAGAAGTAATTTCCTCAACAGAGACAACAATTAAAAACCCAATAGAGGTTCTTACCCTTCTTGACTCTATCCATAAATAATAATAATAAAAAAAGATTTTTTCCTGGGCTCAAGGATTACGTTACATATTGTGAGCAATTCGGAACACTCCATCTAATCTGCACCTCTCAATCCCCAGTTCCTGAAGTAATCTTATAATTTCTAGAAGTTTACAAAAAAGGTTATATAAGTAAGCCATAAAAAGGTAAAGAGACTGGCATTTCATCAATGATCATAACATACATTTGAATAAGGGTGTCACTTGGCATTATTTCTACCAGCCAAAGCATTGAGTTTTGTGTTAGTTTTCCAATGTCACAAAAAAGACATCTTAAAGTTTATTTTAATCAAAAGAAGTACTTATGCAGCCATAAATATTTGGTTAACCATTCACAACTAGTCATCCCGGCTTGCCCAGACCTGCCTTGGGCAGCTACTGCACAGTCAAAGAGCTGCTAAATTATCACAATCCCGCAGTTCCCCTGGCACTCTGATGGATACATCTGTACTTTTATGAACGCCTCGCCATCTTCACGCATCACTGATTTATATCTCTTTTCAGCTACATAATCCCTTCCCTGATATGACAAAAGTTCCCTGTATTTTACACTTTTTTTTAATTAAACCAGAACTGCAGCGTGACCTTTTTCTGTATTTATTGTTCTGACCACATGAGACAAAAATGGAACGACGGCTGGAACAAAACCTCACAATCATAAACAGTATTGAAAACATTGTTTACGCTTCTATTGCTGTGAACAGCAGACTGCCCCTATGACTAATAGAAGACTGCAGCCAAAATGATGTGGTCACACACCGTCACCATAGCACAGCCTGGTGCAGCGAAAAAATGTTATATATCTTTTGTGAGAAGGTCTGACGGAGATTACAAGAATTCATAATAGGTGCTTATTTCATTATATTGGGACAGTTCCAGGAAGAGAGAAATTGATAATTGCTGAGAACAAGTCTGGATTTCACTCTGTGAAATACTAAGTTGGTTGTTTAAAGTTTAAACTCTCCTTTAAAAAGGAATGGGACATTGGTACATTTTATTAGACTCGTGACAGTTGTATATTTTATTGAACTATTTAGTCAATTGTAACTTCATTTTATCTCAATTCTAACAAAAGTTAACCAACTTAAAGAAATATCTTCTATTTTCTATAAACTCATGAAATATATATACTTGCAAACAATGTATGATTTGTGAAATATAAATAAATTAAATTTTCTTAGTCACTTGACCAATCCATTTGCTGCTGTGTACTTCACTCAAAGTCCCATCTCTCTCCTCTCCTTATAAACTACTGACAGGGATGGAGGCTGGCGTCCCTTTGATGCTGGCCTCATTTAAAGTCCCAAAATGCACTTTTCCTATATTGATATTTGAATCAAGCCGCGTACACACGGGCGGACGGTGCGCCTCTGGTTGGATGTCTGGTCCCGTCGATCGGTCCGTTTGTGTTCACCCCCACTGGCTGTGGTTTGACTGTGGGTCTCCTCCCCCATCCTGCCCCCTTTTGACGTAGGAGGGGTGGGGAGATGGTCCCTGCTCACCGGAGCCTCGTAATAAGGGTCGGACGGATGGCGTCCTCGTGGCGCCGCATTGCCGACCGAATTTGATCTCTAGGCGTGCACAATGTGGGGATGGCCAGGCGCTAATCGCCGGACGGCTGAGCCGTCTAGGTGACTGCTTTTCCTCCCTCCACTGTTGCATGCACCTGCGTGGCTCTGGTGACGGGACGTAGATGGTGCGTCTGCCCAGGCATCTCCCGTTGTAGGTTCACACATTCCACCTTTCTCTTTCACTAGTATGATCACACTTACGTGGATCGACTACAGTCCTTTTCAGTCGACATAGGTACACTACATGTTTTCTTTTCTTTTTTCATTTTAATTGTTCCCCCTTTTTTTTTTCTTGCACCATCCATCCATCACTACTGCAACACTTGTTTACAATTCATATTTTTATATTTTATTTCACTTAGGTCCCCCTTGGGGTTTCTTTCAATCATTAAGTTTACATCACACCCATTGCACTCACCGACTCTGGAGGTGTTCTTGGCGGTTGTGACCATCCATGCAGGCTACTGTGCTACCTGGGGGCCTCACATTGCGGTCTTTTTTTGGTGATCCTCGATGCCACCCAGATGGTGTGCGGATGCAAATGTAAGTTGGATGCACAGTTTTTTTTTTCCTCCATATGGGCCAACACCCATTTTAGCTCCTTTTTTTTACTATTTCTCCTTTTATTATTTTTTGCTATTTTCCTTTTTTAGATCTATTCCATGGTACCTGCTCCTGATGAGCGGCTATAGTGCAGTGAAACGCGTAGAGCCTTGAATCATTACCTTCTTTTTATTGCAATAATGGAATATCAAGTTTTTATATAATCTGAATTTTTGGTTAATTTATTTACTAGCTAAGGTCTCAAAACTACTCAATACATGTTTATTTATTTATTGAACTGTGATTTATACTGTACGAGGCATGTTGCCCCAAGTATTTTTTAGAGGCCTGTTGCCCAAAATACTTGCAAACAATGTATGATTTGTGAAATATAAATAAATTAAATTTTCTTAGTCACTTGACCAATCCATTTACTGCTGTGTACTTCACTCAAAGTCCCATCTCTCTCCTCTCCTTATAAACTACTGACAGGGATGGAGGCTGGCGTCCCTTTGATGCTGGCCTCATTTAAAGTCCCAAAATGCACGTTTCCTATATTGAGAGATATATATATATATATATGTATGTATGTGTATATATATATATATATATATATATATATATATATATATATATATATATATATATATATATACATTTATACATTACATTACATTACATTACACAGTATATGTAGAGAGAGCAGGTGAAAGATTAAGTATTTGGCTAAATTCGGTCCCTTTATTGCTTTGTCATGCACACATTTAAAGATCTCTAAACCCAAGAGGTGATTTTCAAATATACCTACTGTATAATGGAAATAGTTTTGATGGGTACCCAGTACAATTATATACCCCAAGAGTTAAGGGCTGTACACACAAGTCGAATATCAGGTGGCATCAGCCAGTTTAATATAAACCGGCTGGCATTCTGCCCATGTGTGCTACAGCCAGTCCAATAGAAGCCAGCTATTTGGCAGCCCTATGTCTGAGGGGCATGACTGAAAAAGGTCTTTTGATTGGCACCTAATGGCTGAGAATACTTACTGGTGTGTTCTGGCAGGGGGCGGGGGGGGCAGTCCCACTTGTCTTGGATACACATGGTCACACAAATGTTGGCCAACAATTACAAACGTAGTGACGTACAAGATGTACGTGACATCTCCATTACGAATGCTAGTTTTTACAAGACCGAGAGCTTCCGGTTCATACTTGATTCTGAGCATGCGTGAACTTTTGTGCAACAGACTTGTGTACACATAATTGGAAAGTCTGACAACAAAGTATTGTTGGCGGGAAAATTTGAGAATCCGCTTGCCAACATTGGTTGGCGGAAAGTCCAACAATAAATGTTCGATGGAGCATACACACGGTCGGACTTACATCCAACAAGCTCACATCCAAAATTTGTTGTTGGAAAATCCGATCCTGTATAGGGCATTAGTGTGTACCAGGCTTTAGGTAGGAATGGTTGAATTTGGCAGGTTTGATTCACCAAGGGTTCAGTAAATCCTTTTTGGAATTTGGCAAACCAGAACTTTTTTTTAGAAGTCTATGAGAGGTGAATACTGAAAATTTTGGTTATTGCTAGGGCTAAAAGGCAGAGTTATGTAAAAAGGAACGGGAAATGGGGCACTGCTATAGTGGATATGTAAAAATTACAGCAGAGAGAGGACAAACATGCATCAATAATTTTATTTCCCAAAGGTTTTAAAGTAGAATTCCAAGTTAAACCTGACTATTCTTGAAAATGTTCCCTCCCTCCTCCTTAAGCCAATGCTGACTAACCTGTGTAAGAAAGATGTACTGTATATAGTTACCTATTTTCTATCCCATCTGGTCATGTGATCTAGCTCCACTGTGTCAGTTAGCAGTGGCTGCAGGGCAGTAGAGGGAGCACCAACCATGGATGGGCCATAGGAGCCTAAGGGTGATGTCACCACTCCATTCATTCCCAGCCATTGTTGAGTGTTCTCTCCTCTCTCCTGCAGCTACACTGTCTGACACAAAGAATCATGTGATCAGACAATAGCTGACTGAAAATAGGTACAGTAATGCCCCGTACACACGGTCAAACTTTTCGACGTAAAATGTTTGACCCAACATCCATCAGAAAAAATCCATGGATTTTGTTGTTGGAATGTCCGATTAATGTCCGATCGTGTGTACGGGGCATAAGTGTTTAAATTTTTACATCAGCATAGTTGTTAGGAGGGAGAGTTTATAAGACTAGTTAGGTTTAGCCTGAAATTCAACTTAATTCATTAAAATGCTTGTAATCATATAAATATATTCCATTTAAGCAGAACTCATTTAAAAATGCAATGACAATTTGTATATATTGTATATAGGAAGTAGTTGTAGCTTAGGACGCACATGCTAGTTCAATATTACAAGCTACATACTCCAAAGTTGGCTCCTCAAGGTGCACAAATTTTAACATAGGTCCCTCTATAGACTCCAGAGGAACCTTGTGCCTTGAGCCTATGTCACCCACCTAAAATTACTGGAGACCATAGCATAGCATAGCGGGCTTCCCTCACCCCACTGGGCTTACTTGCAACACCTCGCTTAGAGGCTCCCTTAGACTCTGGCTCCATCACCCTTCTACTCCCACATGGCCATGGATCTGACGGTCCACCTATGTTTCCTCTTCTTCACAACAATACTATCCCCCACACAGTGGAATAATTTGCTCAATACTATATATTCATGTATCCATTTGTTCTCCACATTTCCACAGACACAAACCGATCTATCTGGTTACTTTTGGTTCAGGTGAGCAAGTGCTCATCTGATATCGGTAGATAGTTTCACAACCCCTTCCCTTTCTTAACTTTCCCATACCCTTCCTTTCTGCGCTGGTCACCTTCCCTCCCCCCTGATAGTCTGATCGGACCTTCCAAGGCACTCCATTCTACCTGGCATTGTCTGTTGCGTCCCCCAGGGCCCTGCTGCATTTACAACATCTAGGCTCCCCTTCTGACCTCCACAAATGGCTACTCCACAGAAGGATCGTAGTCACCCAAAGATCAAACTAATTTCGCTCAATGTAAAAGGCATGAATACTCCAGAGAAACAGACCCAAATACTACTACATATGCAAAGAAATAAAGCTGACGTTCTGTTTCTACAGGAAACACACTTTAGAGCTGACACGATTCCGAAAGTACATAACCATTACTTCAACACTGCACACCACTCCGCCAATCACGACTCGAAATCTAAAGGGGTGTCTATCCTACTGGCCAAGCACTGTCCATTTCAACTACTTGATAGATTGTCTGATCCCAAGGGTATATTTCTCTTTCTAAAGGGCATGTATAGTGGCAAGAAAATTACATTGGCTAACATCTATGCCCCAAATTCTCAGCAGGTATCATTCTTCCGTGATATCACGCAATCATTAATGTCCTTCTCGGAGGGAACTTTGATCCTCGGAGGGGACTTCAACGTATCGTTAAATCCACTCCTTGATACCTCTAATGGCGAGTCTTCCCTCCCTTATGCTGCGCTCCGCTCCATCAAACTCATTTACAATCTCTCCTCCTGCATGACACCTGGCGTACCCTCAATCCTAATGGCAAGGACTATACCTCCTCCCCCCCTCATAACAAGTACTCAAGATTAGATTATTTTTTCCTTACTCAACAAGACCTCCACCTCATACACCAAGTATCTATTGACCCCATGTTCCTTTCTGATCACCATATGATATCCTTGACGACTTCCCTCCCGGACTTGACTACCCGTTCACAGATTTAGGGACAAGACCAGTCATTACTCACAGACCCGACTGTCCTTGAAACTGTTAAGACCTGTATCCAACAATATTTAGTGGAAAACAAGCCCGCAGACACCTCACCGTTGACGAACTGGGAGGCGCACAAATGTGTGGTACTAGGCACCCTTATGGCAGCAATGGCAAAACGCAAAAAAGAAAGACAGAAACGATACATAGAGTTGACAAATAAAATTCTTCAGCTTGAGAAAGCGCACAAGCACTCACAAGCTCTTCAGTCCCTGAACGCGCTCATTCAAGCCAGAAGCGAGATGCTAGATCTAATAAACACACAAATACGATGAAAATACATCTTATCACAAAAGTATTTCTATGAATACGGCAATAAAGCTGGTAAGGGTCTTGCCAGAGTGTTGCAAGAGAAAAAGGCAGTGTCGAACATTGCATTCACTGACCGACTCGTCAGGTCGGAAATCGACTTTGACTCCCGACATCGCCTCACAGTTTGTTCGGTTTTATGAGAAACTTTATAATCTAACCCCTACTGACCGAAACCCTAATGATTTAGAGAGACAGGACTTGATCAAAGATTTTTAGCAACAATATAGCCCCACACGTATCTCAGAAGACACCTACCAAATCCTTGCCGAACCCCTCTCTACAGAAGAAGCTGACAGAGCCCTAGCCCAAATGAAAGTGGGTAAAAGTCCGGGACCTGATGGTCTGACTACAGGCTACTACAAAACATTCAAAGAGAGCCTCACTAGCCACTTTGTCTCAGCCTTCACGACTTGCACGACAAGACAAACACCCCCGAGAGACCTACTGACCTCCCACATCACTGTCATTCCTAAGCCAGGTAAAGATTCCACCCAGGTCGCCAGTTACAGACCTATTTATTTACTAAACGTCAAATTAAAATGGTTCGCAAAAATACTGGCATACTTAAAATGAATGTTTTACCGAGGATCTTATACTTACTACAGACGGTCCCTATCAAATTACCAAAGGCTTTCTTCTCGACTTACCGCAAAATATGCACTGACTTTATCTGGGGCAAATCTAGACCTAGATTAAGTTATGCGAAACTCACTAATCCTATACTGAAGGGAGGCTTAGGCATACCAGATGTACGCAAATACCAACAGGCATATCACCTAACCAGGGTCGTAGATTGGAACATTCATTCCAAGTCAAAAGACTGGGTTCAACTGGAAGATTGTATCACATCCCTCCCAATAGCCCAAACCCCTTGGGTTGCATAAGCCCACATCCCGTCAAGCGTTAAGGACCATCCATTGATACACCCGACGCTTTGTACTTTTCGTGAAACGGGCCACAAACACGGGATCTCCTCCATATTAGGTCCTATGACTCCACTTAGATTGAACCCAGACTTTGCCCCTGGTATGCATGAAGAGTTCCTAGCGAACAAGTGGCCACATACCACTGTACAAGTAAGATAATTGGACGATGGAGATCACCTGCGTTCCCATACAGAACTCTCGGCCCTATCAAAGACAGGAATGTTCCCCTTCTGGACTTATGTGCAAACACAACATGTTCTCTTTGCCCATCCCCCACAATCACAATGGTCAAGACCACTCACCCCCTTCGAAGTGCTTTGCTCGCAAACTGAACCACAAAGACACCTCATATCTAGCACATATGCATTACTATTCAAGGACCTTGACCCAAACCATGGCTGGGCCAAAAGTAAGTGAGAACAAGACCTATCTAAGCATATTACTCAATCAGATTGGGATACCATATATACATTTACTCACAAAGGGTCTCTAAACATTAACGCTCAAGAAAACGCATACAAGATAATGTCTACATGGTACAGAACACCGCTTAAATGACACCGGATATTCCCAAATCTTTCCCCCCACTGCTGGAGGTGTAACTCCGGGATTGGCTCATTTTTGCACATTTGGTGGACGTGTCCCAATCTCCAGATGTTTTGGACTGAAGTCCACAAACTAGTAAAACACATAACCACGTACGACCTTACATTCACACCCGATCAGTTTCTTTTAAATCTACCCTTTATTCCAAAGAGGTCATATTTCTGCTCGTTAGCTATGCATTTGGTTAACGCAGCTAAAATGAGCATCCCTGCCAAATGCCACTCTTCCGAACCACCGACCATAATGGAGTGGCTGAGACGTATCTGCAAAATAGCGGAAATGGAAGACCTGATCCATCAAGCTCAAGATAAACCCGCCAAATTTGCCACTACATGGGCTTGCTGGCTTCATTTTATCTCTACTTCGGAATATAAACAGCTCCTACAGTAGGGGGCACTTGGAGGGCGGGGCAGATGGGGACAGCCTAATAAAACCCAGCCTTATCCTACCCTTCCCCCACTCACCTGGGATTCGATCCATCTTCCTTTCCTCTATTTCGGAAGTTCAATCATACTGGTCTTACTATTAGCCAAACTTATAACCCCTAATACAGCCTCTAGATATACCGGCCATGGCCTATGAGAATCATATTGTTCCATCAGCATGATACCAGGTACCTATAACAAGTTTCTTTCACAAATCCTATTATACAGAACTTCATTGTTACAAAATGATCTACCCAATGGAGAATCTGAGTATCACCCCTACCTAGCCCCATCCTCTTCTGAATGCTAGAGAATGACTGCTCGCAGATGCATCTGTCGATAAGACGCTAGTTATAAAGTCCTAATAGAGATGTGAAATTTATGGGTGATCTTCTGTTGAAAAATCGCGGCATCACCCGCCTTATATGTTAGGATCCGGTATTTTTACCCTTGTTCAAACATTCCTAGTATGATGTTTATTTTGTATTGTGTCAAACTGTTACTAAACTCTTTTGGAAACCAATGTTGGTTGGGGTGTACCCCTCTCCTGGTCGCAGTTAGACCCCAATGGGGCAACTGGGTAGAGGGTTGGACCTCTCAGGTCACAATTACATAGCGATAGTTATAAGTACAATGTGTACTTTAAGATGTCATCTTGCTGACTGTTCTGTACTTAAGCGTTTGACTTCTGTTCTACTTACATTTGTATGATTTTAAAACTCAATAAAAATTATTTTGACAAAAAAAATTGCATTAGTCCGAAAATCCAAATTAATTAAGGTCGAATCTGTCATTGAAGGCTTATGGTGTCTGTCGAATGTTCAAAGAAGATTCGACGGAGCAGCTAAACGGTATGACTCTGTATAGTTTAGCTGCTCCGTTGAATCTTCTTAGAACTTTCGACAGACACCATAAGCCAAAGATTCAACGTTTGTATGTTTTTCGCTGCTTTGTCGAATCTTTGTTGTTCGTGTTGAATGAATATAGTTCAAACAGAAAATGGACTGATGATAGTGATCACTGATCAGACAGGTAACAAGATAGGGTATATAGAATCTCAATCTATAATATAGAATCTATAATAATAAATCCCCCCCCCCCCACAACACAGGCAGCCTCTGAGGCTATCACAACACTAGCAACACTAGTATCACTAGTATCACTATCAGGTTCACAACACTAACACAATAGCAGCAGATTATTATGAAAATGTTAAGTTGAACTGTAGCTTTCTTCACTACTTGTTCTGCTGCTGTGCTTATGCTTAATTGCTAAATAATTTAGGTTCTCTGACAAACGGACCAGCTAAGATTGACTGTCTTCTGAAATGATTCAGTGTGTGTCTCTCTCTGCTAGCAATCGTAAGTGAAAGTAAGTTGGCTTTATGTGTGTACTTAGTTCTAGATATTTTACTGCTCCTCCTCTTTGGTTACAATCAGCCAATAACATTCATCATCATCATCATTTTTATTTTACTTCCCCTACCCTATTCTAGCAGCGATCTTTTCTCTCTCTGTTGAATCTTTTCTCTCTATGTCAAATCTTTTCTCTCTATGTAGAATAATCCTGGACTAATAGTTTAGGCACATTCGACCACAAGTTCGATAGACACAGATTGTTATTGTCAGCATCATGTCGAATCTCCTATCTATATTGAACTTTTGTCACAACGAAAATGAAAATAAAGCATTTGTTTCTGTTGGATCTTTCATTTTTCGTATTCTGCACTTTCGTTATCATTTATTAAAATGATAACGAAAATACCTGAAATTCGGATGAAAATGCATTCGGACGAAAACGAACGCACATGTCTAAATGTTAGAAGCTGATTGTCTACCATGCACAGCTGCACCATATTTTGCACTCTGAGGTAAGGCTCCATTCACATCTAGGCATCCAGGATTGCAGGTGGAATCACTGCAATTCTGTCCACGATCATGAATCATGCTAAATTGCAGGATGCGCTTGAGATTCCCGCCACTTCCAATGGCACCCAGTACGATTTTGCTTCGATTATCACCCCATGAATCACGGTAAAATCGTACAAACAGAAACGCGGGTTGCCTGTTCCCGAAAAGAAGTTCCGGAACTTCTTTTGGATGACAGACGATCTGCAATTCTGTTTGTGCGCTTTTACCACGATTTGTGGAGCAAAAATCATGACAAAATTGCGGTGTGATTGAGGTGCCATTGGAAGTGATGGGGACCGCAAGCACATCCCACAATTTGCTGTGATTAGGGATCATTTTACACCAGCAATCTGCAACGCCTAGATGTGAACAGAGCCTAAAACAACCCCAATGAGTCTAACAAGAGCTCATTCCTGCCTCAACATTGTTATATAACATTTATGTTCTGACAGCATAAGACAAATTACAGGTGACTTATGACTATAACACCTAAATATCCCTGCAATCTTCTTTAAGGGAAAAGGTATTAAGATCTATGATAGATTATATAACTTATCAAAACAAAAAGATACTCTCATATAAATTCATATACATATCCATTATTATCTTGGCATACACAATTACCCTCCCTTATATCTAGATTGTAAGCTCTAACAAGCAGGGCCCTCTGATCCCTCCTGTATTGAACTGTATTGTAATTGTACTGTCTTCCCCAATGTTGTAAATAGCTGTGCAAACTGTTGGTGCTATATAAATCCTGTATAATAATAATAATTACATAACAGATATGTCACCAATACATGTTAAAAACAGTGCAGATTCCTTAAACCTTCAAATCTCCCAGGAGGAACCCACAAGAGACAAAATGCATATGCCCAACAGGTCTAAGAAACAGCCAACCAGGCGGAAACCTAATAGGTATAAATATAAATATAGAGAAATCCCCCATTTTTTACTGTATAGCCATATATATATATATATACAGTGCCTTGCGAAAGTATTCGGCCCCTTTGAACTTTTCAACCTTTTGCCACATTTCAGGCTTCAAACATAAAGATATAAAATGTATATTTTTTGTGAAGAATCACCAACAAGTGGGACACAATTGTGAAGTGGAACGAAATCTATTGTATTTTTGAAACTTTTTTAACTAATGAAAAAATGAAAAGTGGGGCGTGCAAAATTATTCGGCCCCCTTGCGTTAATACTTTGTAGAGCCACCTTTTGCTGCGATTACAGCTGCAAGTCGCTTGGGTATGTCTCTATCAGTTTTGCACATCGAGAGACTGAAATTCTTGCCCATTCTTCCTTGCAAAACAGCTCGAGCTCAGTGAGGTTGGATGGAGAGCGTTTGTGAACAGCAGTTTTCAGCTCTTTCCACAGATTCTCGATTGGATTCAGGTCTGGACTTTGACTTGGCCATTCTAACACCTGGATACGTTTATTTGTGAACCATTCCTTTGTAGATTTTGCTGTATGTTTGGGATCATTGTCTTGTTGGAAGATAAATCTCCGTCCCAGTTTCAGGTCTTTTGCAGACTCCAACAGGTTTTCATCCAGAATGGTCCTGTATTTGGCTGCATCCATCTTCCCCTCAATTTTAACCATCTTCCCTGTCCCTGCTGAAGAAAAGCAGGCCCAAACCATGATGCTGCCACCACCATGTTTGACAGTGGGGATGGTGTGTTGAGGGTGATGAGCTGTGTTGCTTTTACGCCAAACATATCGTTTTGCATTGTGGGCAAAAAGTTGGATTTTGGTTTCATCTGACCAGAGCACCTTCTTCCACATGTTTGGTGTGTCTCCCAGGTGGCTTGTGGCAAACTTTAGAGGAGACTTTTTATGGATATCTTTGAGAAATGGCTTTCTTCTTGCCACTCTTCCATAAAGGCCAGATTTGTGCAGTGTACGACTGATTGTTGTCCTATGGACAGACTCTCCCACCTCAGCTGTAGTTCTCTGCAGTTCATCCAGAGTGATCATGGGCCTCTTGGCTGCATCTCTGATCAGTCTTCTCCTTGTCTGAGCTGAAAGTTTAGAGGGACGGCCAGGTCTTGGTAGATTTGCAGTGGTCTGATACTCCTTCCATTTCAAAATGATTGCTTGCACAGTGCTCCTTGGGATGTTTAAAGCTTGGGAAATCTTTTTGTATCCCAATCCGACTTTAAACTTCTCCACAACAGTATTACGGACCTGCCTGGTGTGTTCCTTGGTCTTCACGATGCTCTCTGCGCTTTCAACAGAACCCTGAGACTATCACAGAGCAGGTGCATTTACTTTCAATATTTCTTTATTGATTTTCAGTATTTGAAACAAGATAAACAATTATAACAGCTTATCAGATGTTCCGACTAGAGAAAACAAATAGAGATCATATACAGTAGAGTAAAGTAACACATAGCTAGTCAATTATGCAAACTAGTTAAAATAGAATTGGGTATAGATACTAGAACAAGAGAGTAGAAATGTAATATCTCCAGTCGGGGGGAAAGGGGGCAAGAGTACAGATAGGAGAGCACCAGTTAGGAAATATAATGGATACATCAGGGGGGAATGGTTACAAAGGAAAGTACATCAGTCGGACAATAATATTGATAAGGAATAGCAAGTAGGAACTAAAATTATGCAGTTACCGTACATTTCGGGTGCGAAAGCCAAATACGCCATTCAGAGAAAAACTTTTTCATACTTAATTGTTTTCGAGCTATTATCTTTTCCATCTCACATTGAAAGTTTAGGTCTGCAATTGTGTGTGTGAGAGAAGGAGAAGAAGAGGCTTTCCAAAGTTTAGTTATGTTCAATTTCGCTGCAAGGAGTAGGTGAATAATCACAACTCGTGTATGTGTTGGAAATTTGTCAACGCCGAGGTGTAGAAGAGCCAATGAAGGGTCGGGGAGTGTAGGGATTTGTGACAGGTTGGATATCAAGGCAAAAATTTGTTTCCAGAAGGAGCTCAAAGATTTGCAAAACCATAGGATGTGTGCTATGGTACCGGTACTTCCACATGATCTCCAACAGGAAGAAGGATGATCTGGGAAAAATTTAGAGAGACGATAAGGTGTGAGATACCATCTATGGAGTGTTTTTTGATAAGATTCCCAATGATTAGAGCAGCGGGAGGCTGTGTAAGTGTATCTAAAGGCACGTGTCCACATGTCAGGTGTGACCTTAGTATTTAGTTCGTCCATCCATCTGGATAGAGACGGTATTTGCGAGTAAGGCCGATTATCATTCAGAATAGAGTACATCAATGAAATACCGCGTTTAGGGTATGTTGAATTGGTGTAAAAGTTGTGGAGTTTCTCAGGGAAAGTCAGTACTGTAGAAAGGTTGGCTTGGCGAAGGAGGTGTGTGATCCTAATATATGTGAAGGTTTCATCGTCGGGAAGGCCAAATTCGTTTTGGAGAGTAGTGAAGGTTTTCAAGTTGTGGTTAGTGTGGTATAGATCTGATAAAGTAGATATTTTACGTTTCAACCAGTTGCTGAAATTTATGTTAGGTATTTGTGACAGTATCGATCTAAGTGGAATTTGTAGTAGATGACACGGTTGATCTAAGATTTTCATCTGGGTGACTTTTTTCCAGACTGTTAAAGAGGCCATTATGGCTGGGGATTTATGAGTTGAAGGAAGAGGGAAGCCTGTCGAAATAGTGATCAGAGATTCATGTAGAGTATTAGGATGGAATGACAAGGATTCTAAAACAGACCAAGCCTTATTAGGATTTGGATGCCACCAATAGTATAGTTGGTCTAAAATGGAGGCGTAATAATAGTTCTGAATATTAGGAAGGCTGGTCCCTCCTTTTCTGTGATGCCTGGTTAGGATATATTGGGCACATCTAGGTGGTTTATTGTCCCATACAAATCTGGAGATTTGTTTTTGAATGGAGGTGAAGAAGGAGTGGGGTATTGGTGATATTACAGTCCTAAAAAGATAAAGTAGCTTAGGGAGAATTAGCATTTTAAAGGATGCTATACGACCTAGTTTGGAGAGACCAGTTGTGCGCAGTTGATTCAACATTTGGGGTAGCCGTTTTTGGAAGGCACGATAATTGAGGTCATAGAGTTGGGACAGAGTAGGGGCTAAATTTATTCCGAGATATGGGAGGGAGCTTTTAGTCCAGGAGTAGGGGAGATTACTCTCTAAGAGAGATTGTTGTCCATGTAAGAGATTAAGTGGAAGGAGTAAGGATTTAGAAGTATTAAGTTTGTAAAAGGAGGCCGAGCTAAATTGGCTAATGATGTCTTGGATTGCAGGCATGGAGATAGTTGGGTTCGTGACCATTAAAATGACATCATCAGCAAAGAGGCTGATTTTATGTTCAGTGTCGTTATGTATAATTCCTGAGATGCGCTTGTCTTCTCTAATCTTTGCCGCAAGGGGTTCCATTATCAGGGCAAAGATGAGAGGGGAGAGCGGGCATCCTTGGCGAGTACCATTAGAAATCTTAAAGGGATTAGAAAGAGTACCATTAGTCAGTACTCTGGCTGAAGGGTTTGAGTATAATGAGAGTATGGCCGCTTGGAACCATCCTGTGATGCCAAATTTGGATAGTACTTCTCTGAGGAAGCCCCAATGTACCCTGTCGAACGCCTTCTCTGCGTCTAGCGACAACATCAGAGAAGGCGTTCGAGTTTGGGTGACTTGGTGAATCAGGTTAAGGACCCATCTAGTGGCGTCCGGGGCTTGTCTGTCTGGCATAAAGCCAACTTGATCAGGGTGTACAAGGTCGGGAAGGTAGTCTACAAGTCTGGAAGCAATTATTTTAGCAAATAATTTTATATCAGTGTTGAGGAGAGAGATAGGTCTGTAATTTTTTGTGGAGGTGTGGTCCTTTTCCGGTTTGGGGATAGTGGTGATGGTGGAACGCAGCATATCTACCGGTAGAGAACCAGAGGTGGCAGCAAAGTTGAAGAGGTCCGTAAGAAGGGGAGCAATAATGGAGGCAAATGATTTATAGAATTCATTAGTGTATCCATCTTCACCTGGAGATTTGTGAAGCGGAAGGGAGTTGATGGCCTTTAAGGTTTCATCCAGGGAGAATGGTCGAGAGAGTTCCTCCAATTGGTTGCTATTTATAGTCGGAAGATCAAGTGAGGATAGAAAGTCTTGGATAATTTGGTCATTTGGTTGGGGAGTATCTGCATCTTTGGACAGGTTGTAGAGAGAAGAATAATAGTCGCTAAAGGCATTAGCTATATCCTGAGGATTTGTCAAGAGTGTGTTGGAGGTAGGGTGCCTGAGGGAACTTATCTCATTTTTAAGGCATTGGGCTTTGACCTGTCTGGCTAGTAGAGCGCCAGCTTTATTGCCTAAAGCGTAGTATTTGGCCTTGGTCAATTTGAGGTTGTGTTCAAATTTGGAAAGTAAAAGGGATCGGAGTTTCTGTCTCTGTTCTAGGAGCTCAGCAGTTAATTTTTGGGAGGGGTTCTTTTTATTTTGATGTTCCAGGAGAGTAATTTGGCGGAGGACCTCGTCAACTTGCTTAGACCTCTGGTATTTAACATTGCTATGTAGCTTAATTAGAATGCCACGCATGTAAGCTTTATAGGCTGACCACAGTACAAACTTATCAGTATTCGGTTGATCATTGGTTTGGAAATACAGTTGGTGTTCAGTAGTGAGAAGTTGAATAACCTTGGGATCCGAGAGGAGAGAAGAATCAAGTCTCCACAATCGAGCAGTGTTAAGTCTGCAGTTTCCCACAAAGAGGGAGACAGGTGCGTGGTCCGACCACGTGATACTGCCAATCTCAGATTTCGTTATATCTTGCAAAGTGAGTTTATCAACAACAAAGAAGTCAATTCTGGAATAGGAAAGTTGGGATGAGGAGAAGTAGGAGAAGTCCCGTTCATTGCTGTGGTGGCATCTCCAAGGATCATAAAGGTCGTTTGCATGAAGAAAGGGATTTAGGGTGGAGCGTTGGGTTTTAGGCGTAGAGGTAGTGTCTAAAGAGGAATCCCCAATAATGTTAAAGTCTCCGCCCATGAGGAGCCTCCCCTTTCGAATTTGCGTGACTTTTTTATATAATCGGTTATGGAATCGTAGTTGATGTGTATTTGGACCGTATACATTTACCAGGGTGTAGGTAATTTGGTTAATGTCACAGATGATAATTAGGAATCTGCCTTGTGGATCGACAATTGATTGATGTAGCGTAAACTGTACAGTGTTTCGTATAGCAGTGAGGACACCATTTCTCTTCTTCGGCCCTGAGGCTAAGATAATATGGTCATAGTTTTTCATCTTGAGTGTAGTAGATTTTGCAGCAGCAAAATGAGTCTCTTGTACTAAGAGGATGTCAGCCTTTTGGTTGGTAGCCTCTTTAACCAGTTGCCGACCGCCGCACGACGATGTACGTCGACAGCATGGCACGGGCAGGCATATGGGCGTACATGTACGTCCCTTGCCTCCCGCGGGTCGGGGGCCCGATCGGGCCCCCGCCCGGTGCCTGCGGCGGTCGGTTTTCGTCCGGGAGCGATCCGGGACGAGGGGGCGGCCATTCATTCATGGCCACCCCCTCGCGATCGCTCCCGACGAATAGGAATCCCCCGTGACATCACTTCCTCTCCTGTAATGTAAACACAGGAGAGGAAGTGATGTATTCTCTCCTCCGTGTCGGTATTTTTCGTTCCGACACGGAGGAGAGCGGATCGGTGAGTTGCACCAACACTCTACACACACAGTAGAACATGCCAGGCACACTCACACCCCCCCGATCACCCCCGCAATTACCCCTGCCCCCCAGTCACAGTGACACCAATGTCATTTTTTTTTTTTGCATTGGTGTCATTTGTGACTGTAATAACTGTTAGGGCAGTTAGGGTTAGCCCCCTTTAGTTCTAATGTACCCCCCTAACCCCCCCAATAAAGGTTTAACCCCGTGATCACCCCCCGTCGCCAGTGTCACTAAGGCTGGGTTCACATTGCAGCGGTTTATGAGAACGAATGTGATTCGCACCGCACTGCAGTGCAAATCACATCCGATCTCTGTGCGATTCGAGTTCAGCCATTCGCCGCACCCGCCACACCCGCCGCACCCGCCGCAAATTCGCACGGGACCCTTTTTTTGGCCCGCAGCAGAATCGGATCGCATGGGTGTTCACACCATGCGATCCGAGTTTGCAGATCGCACTGCGATATGCGAACTGATCTGGGGGTGTCAGTAACATTTCACTGACACTCCCAGCAGTCCGCATAGGGCAGTGTGAACTGCCGCCGGGAGGCATGCGATGCGGGAACCCGCCGCGGATTCGCGGCGTTTCCGCATCGCTCCAGTGTGAACCCAGCCTAATAAGCGATCATTTTTCTGATCGCCGTATTAGTGTCACAGGTGACGCTAGTTAGGCAGGTAGGTATTTAGGTTCGCCGCAGCTTTTTATAGCGCCAGGGACCCCCATATACTACCGCATAAAGCCCCCTGATTGCCCCCTAGTTAACCCTTTCACCAGTGATCACCATATAACTGTTACAGGTGACGCTGGTTGGTTAGTTATTTTTTTATAGTTTCAGGGCACCCGCCATTTATTACCTAATAAAGGTTTAACCCCCTGATCACCCGGCGGGTGTCATTTGTGACTAATAACTGTTAGGGCAGTTAGGGTTAGCCCCCTTTAGTTCTAAGGTACCCCCCTAACCCCCCCAATAAAGGTTTAACCCCGTGATCACCCCCCGTCGCCAGTGTCACTAAGGCTGGGTTCACATTGCAGCGGTTTATGAGAACGGATGTGATTCGCACCGCACTGCAGTGCAAATCACATCCGATCTCTGTGCGATTCGAGTTCAGCTATACAGATAGTATGGCTGAATTCGTGTCGCACCCGCCGCACCCGCCGCAAACTCGCACGGGACCCTTTTTTTGGTCCGCAGCAGAATCGGATCGCATGGGTGTTCACACCATGCGATCCAAGTTTGCAGATCGCACTGCGATATGCGAACTGATCTGGGGGTGTCATTAACATTTCACTGACACTC
The DNA here is from genome assembly GCF_037356315.1 of Lithobates pipiens. Taxonomy (NCBI): domain Eukaryota; kingdom Metazoa; phylum Chordata; class Amphibia; order Anura; family Ranidae; genus Lithobates; species Lithobates pipiens. The sequence continues at coordinate 150,401,460 of NW_027507686.1, read as the reverse complement.
CCAGCAGTTCGCATAGGGCAGTGTGAACTGCCGCCGGGAGGCATGCGATGCGGGAACCCGCCGCGCATTCGTGGCGTTCCCGCATCGCTCCAGTGTGAACCCAGCCTAATAAGCGATCGTTTTTCTGATCGCTGTATTAGTGTCACAGGTGACGCTAGTTAGGCAGGTAGGTATTTAGGTTCGCCGCAGCTTTTTATAGCGCCAGGGACCCCCATATACTACCGCATAAAGCCCCCTGATTGCCCCCTAGTTAACCCTTTCACCAGTGATCACCATATAACTGTTACAGGTGACGCTGGTTGGTTAGTTATTTTTTTATAGTTTCAGGGCACCCGCCATTTATTACCTAGTCTCACTAGTGTACCCCTAAATTTAGGGGTGTCTACTTTCCAAAATGGGGTCATTTGGGGGGGGTTTGTGCCATCTTGGCATTTTATGGCCTTCAAAACTGTAACGCCCTTAGAAAGCCTGAAGGCGGTGCTTGGTTTTCGGGGCCCCGTACGCGGCTAGGCTCCCAAAAAGTCCCACATATGTGGTATCCCCGTTCTCAGGAGAAGCAGCAGAATTTAGTTTGGGGTGTCATTTCACATATGCCCATGGCATGCGTGAGCAATATATCATTTAGTGACAACTTTGTGAAAAAAAAAAAAAAAGTTTGTAATTTTCCCGCAACTTGTGGCAAAATATAAAATATTCCATGGACTCAACATGCCTCTCAGCAAATAGCTTGGGGTGTCTACTTTCTAAAATGGGGTCATTTGTGGGGGTTTTGTGCCATCTTGGCATTTTATGGCCTTCAAAACTGTAATAGGTAGTGAGAAGTGAACTCAAAAATTTACGCCCTTAGAAAGCCTGAAGGCGGTGCTTGGTTTTCGGGGCCCCGTACACGGCTAGGCTCCCAAAAAGTCCCACATATGTGGTATCCCCGTACTCAGGAGAAGCAGCAGAATTTATTTTGGGGTGTCATTTCACATATGCCCATGGCATGCATGAGCAATATATAATTTAGTGACAACTTTGTGAAAAAAAAAAAAAAAAAAAAAAAGTTTGTAATTTTCCCGCAACTTGTGGCAAAATATAAAATATTCCATGAACTCAACATGCCTCTCAGCAAATAGCTTGGGGTGTCTACTTTCTAAAATGGGGTCATTTGTGGGGGTTTTGTGCCATCTTGGCATTTTATGGCCTTCAAAACTGTAATAGGTAGTGAGAAGTGAACTCAAAAATTTACGCCCTTAGAAAGCCTGAAGGCGGTGCTTGGTTTTCGGGGCCCCGTACGCGGCTAGGCTCCCAAAAAGTCCCACATATGTGGTATCCCCGTACTCAGGAGAAGCAGCAGAATTTATTTTGGGGTGTCATTTCACATATGCCCATAGCATGTGTGAGCAATATATCATTTAGTGACAACTTTGTGTAAAAAAAAAAAAAAAAAAATTTTTTTTTGTCATTATTCAATCGCTTGAGGCAAAAAAATAAAATATTCAATGGGCTCAACATGCCTCTTATCAATTTCCTTAGGGGGTCTACTTTCCAAAATGGGGTCATTTGGGGGGGTTTTGTACTGCCCTGCCATTTTAGCACCTCAAGAAATGAGATAGGCAGTCGTAAACTAAAAGCTGCGTAAATTCCAGAAAACGTACCTTAGTTTGTAGATGTGACAACTTTTGCGCAAACCAATAAATATACAATTATTGACTTTTTTTTTACCAAAGACATGTGGCTGAATAAATTTTGGCCTAAATGTATGACTAAAATTGAGTTTATTGGATTTTTCTAATAACGAAAAATAAGAAAATATCATTTTTTTTCAAAATTTGCGGTCTTTTTACATTTATATCGCAAAAAATAAAAATCGCAGAGGCAATCAAATACCATCAAAAGAAAGCTCTATTTGTGGGAAGAAAAGGACGCAAATTTTGTTTGGGTACAACATTGCATGACCGCGCAATTACCAGTTAAAGCAGCGCAGTGCCAAAGTGTAAAAAGACCTCTGGTCATTTACCAGCAAAAGGGTCCGGTCTGAAAGTGGTTAATGAGTGCAGATCTTTTTTGAGGGGAGTTTAAGCCCCTAGCGTTAATAGAGACTAGTTTGAAAGCCATTCTTAGGATTGGATAGAAGTGTGGATGTCCATAGAAACAGCAGGGTAGTAAAATATGTTGGGCTGTTTTGCCAGTCCGGCTATGTGAGGAGTATGCTGTATGTTATAGTGCTAGGTGCCTGATGTAACTTGTTTGGGGAAGTGGAAGAAGGGTAACTGGTGCTGGGTATGGATGAGGGATAGGGGTTAAAAAATGAGAGCCCAGTAACAAAAAAGGGTCTGAGCTCAATGTGCAGACACTACTGCAAAAAAGAAAGTGGGGTAGAGAGATCTTACGTCCACAACGTGGGACAGGGATCTCTGAACAGGCAGGCAAGTGCTGGATAGGAATGCTGCAGTTAGCCAGCCATAATTGTTTTGTAGAGAAGGGTAAATTTTACGCTGGATGTCCATCAGAAGGGTCTCCTCCGGTTTCCATAAGAGTCGGCATTTGGGCAGAAGGGATCGGCGAGTCTTCTGGGATGATACGCCATTGTTTCAGGAGAGAAAGCCCCATAGGGAGGGTACGCACTGCATGGGTTTTGTTTTGATGCGTAATAAGAAGCTTAGTAGGGAAGCCCCATTTATAGGGTATATTATGATTTCGAAGTGCTTTTGTGATGGTCGCCAGCTGTCTGCAATTATCCATCGTTGCTTTAGAGAGATCCGCATACAATGCAATGTTAGTGAAGGGGTCAGGGAGATTCGTTGCTCGTTTGGCTGCGTTTAGGATTCTGTCTTTGACAGAAAAAAAGTGGATGCGCGCCAATACATCCCTAGGAGTGGAGTCAGGAAGATGTGATGGCTTGGGGAGTCTATGTGCTCTGTCGATTTCCAGATCACGGGCAGTCAGGTCAGGTAGAAGAGCCTGCATCAAAGCTTGTATAAATTGTATGAGTTCGGATTGTTGGATCGATTCTGGGACATTGCGGAATTTAATATTGTTCCTTCTGGAACGATCTTCCAAATCTGCGATTTTAAGGTTGATTGCTTGTAGTTCATCTTCATGGTCTGCAAAGCCGTCAACCAAATCATTATGTGCAGTGAGCATGTCTCCCAATTTATTCTCTATATGTGTGATAGCATTGTCATGTTGATTCACTACAATAGAGAGGGATGAGACTGCTGAGGATATATCAGAGTATAGTGTCTGCCTCAGTGAGAGCAGCATGTTCTTCATGGTGCTTTCTAACAGAGGTTGATCTGAGGCAGGGAAAGTCTCCAGCACTGAGGCCTGTTGTGGTGAGGGGAGGGAGAGCAAGCTGGGAGCTGAGGGAGGTTGTAATGGCTCTTCCGTCCTGAGCCTGGACTTAGCAGGGCTGGAAGTTGTAGGAGAGTTAGGTGGGGAACACTCACCCTGTGCGGTGTGAAGACTCTGGGGTCCCGAAGGCAGCAGTGAGCTCTGAGGCGTCTGTGAGGAGGAGGACCGCGCTGAGGAATCTCGGCCGCCGCCGCCGCCGCCATTTTGGCTGCTCAGCGCTTCAGGTGAGGGGAAATAGTCCGTTAGTTTTTTAGGCAGAGAGGATCTCTTTCTTCGTTTAAGCATGTCCGCTTACTGTGTGGAGCCTTCGGATGCTCTGTGAATGTTTTTCCCCTTCTCAATAGTCGTTTAGACTGTCGCTGTGGCTGGGTTTCTGCGGAGCAGAGGAATCAGTCAGCCATCAGCACGAGCCGGCAAACCACGCCCCAGCAGGTGCATTTATACAGAGACTTGATTACACACAGGTGGATTCTATTTATCACCATCAGTCATTTAGGACAACATTGGATCATTCAGAGATCCTCGCTGAACTTCTGGAGTGAGTTTGCTGCACTGAAAGTAAAGGTGCCGAATAATTTTGCACGCACCACTTTTCAGTTTTTTATTTGCTAAAAAGTTTGGATTTGAGTTTGAGTTTGGATAACAATCCCAGACTAAATTATTTAATAAAACTGAAACAATATAGACTAAACAATACTATAAGAGCCCACCCAGAGTGGCTAAAAATAATACATGTAAACAAAAAGGGTTCTAAGCCCAATTCAGGCCACTTTCCCCCCTTCCTGCCCAAGCCAATTTTCAGCTTACAGCACTGTCGCCGTTTAAATGACAATTGCGCGGTCATGCTACAATGTACCCAAACAATTTTTATCAGTATGTTCCCACAAATATAGCTTTCTTTTGGTGGTATTTGATCACCTCTGAGGTTTTTATTTTTTGCTAAACAAATACATAAATACCAAAAATTTTGAAAAAAAAACGTCTTCGTTTGTTATAAAATTTTGTAAATAAGTACATTTTCTCCTTCACTGGTGGGCACTGATGAGGCTGCACGGACAGGCACTGATAAGTTTGCACTGATGAGCACAGATGAGGTGGCACCAATGAGGGGGCACTGATGAGGTGGCACTGATATGCGACACTGATGGCATTGATAGGCAAAAAACTCATAGGAGGCACAGATGGGCACTCATAGGCAGCACAGATGGGCACTCATAGGTGACACAGATGGGCACTCATAGGTGGCACTGATGGGCACTGATAGGCAGCATTGACAGGCACTGATAGTTGGGCACTGATGGGCACAGATGGGCACTGATAGGTGACACTGATGGACACGGATGAGTGGCACTGATTTACACTGATAGATGACAGCAAAGGGCATCACTGCTATTAAGGGAACTGGCAGGTATTGCTGGTGGGCATTGATTGGAATTATGTGTGGCCACACATTGCCACCCATGGCCACCAGAGATGCCATACCTGGTGGTCATCAGTGGTGGCCATCCCGTTATTAGAACAATACCACAGCAAAATTATATTTCTAAAGGAAAAAAAGTCATTTAAAACTGCTTGCGGCTGTCATGAATTGTCTGATCCCAGCAATATAGATAAATATCATTGAAAAAAACAGCATGGTTTCCCCCCAGACCATTACCAGCCCCTTTGGGTCTGGTATGAATATTAAGGGGAACCCCACACCAAATTAAAGAAAAAATGTGTGGGGGTCTCCCAAAAATCTATACCAGGCCCTTCAGACCTGGTATGGATATTAAGGGGAACCCTGCACCAATTTTTTTTTTTAAATGGCGTAGGGGTCGCCCAAAAATCCAGACCAGGCCCCTTAGGTCTGGTATGGATTTTAAGGGGAACCCTGCGTCGTAATTTTTTTAAAAAATGTGTGGGGCCCCCCCCCAAAATCCATACCAGACCCTTATCTGAGCACGCAATCTGGCAGGTGGCAGGAAAAGGGGGGATGAGAGAATGCCCCCCCTCCTGAACTCTACTAGGCTACAAAATCTGAGCTTCCATGGGAGGCTCCCGCAGACTGAAGCGTCTTCACAATGACAGTTGTTATATAGCGGAGGGTGGGGCCACTCGGGGACGTAGATGGGTGACCACGCCCCCTCTGATGCCATGTGATGTCAGTGGAAGGCGGGGTCATCTGTTTACATCACTGTGGAGTTTTTTTTTTCAGGTCGTCAGACGCTGTGACCAAAGATGAATGGACATTGTGGGACAGTTTTTTTTTTAAATAAAGGACTTGTCCCAAATTGTCTACTGTCATTTTTACAATTTTGACACTTTTTTGGGTGAATGTGTAGGGTTACAATGTACCTGATACCCATTCACATGGGGAGGGTGGGATCCAGGGGTCCTCTTGTTAAAGGGGTCTTCCAGATTTCAATAAGACCCCCGCTCGCAGACCCCTGCAACCACTGGGCAAGGGTTGCGGGGATAAGGACCTTGTCTCCATCAATATGGGGACAAGGTGCTTTGGGGGACCCCAAAGCACCCTCCCCATGTTGAGGGCATGTGGCCTGGTACAGTTTAGGGGGGGCGCTCTCTCATCCCCCTTTTTCCTGCGGCCTGCCAGGTCTCGTGCTCGCATAAGGGTCTGGTATGGATATTGGGGGACTCCTGTGGCATTTTTTACAAAATTTTGCCACAGGGTTCCCATTAAAATCCATACCAGACATGAAGAGTCTGGTATTGATTTTTGGGGGACCTCTACGCCATTTTTTTTATTTAGTGCAGGGTTCCCCTTAATATTCATACCAGACCTGTGGATTTTGGGGGGACCCCCGCACATTTTTTTTAAATTTTGGTGTGGGGTGGGGTTCCCATGCTGTTTTTTTTCAATGATTTTTATCTATATTGCCGGGATCCGACAATTCATTGCAGCTGCAAGCAGGTTTAAATTGGATTTTTTTTCCTTTAGAAATGTAATTTTGCTGTGGTATTTTTCTAAACATGGGAAAGATGCGCTACTTTACAGGCATACTAAGGACAACCCCCAGAAATGATATTTAAAGAAATATTGTTTCACTTTAGGCCATATTAATATCACTGCTCCTGAAAAAACTGCCATTTTAAAAACACTTTTTTGCATTGATATATCTCCCCTGGGGTAGGACTCGGGTCCCCATACACTTTTTATGGCAATAACTGGCATATAAGCCTTTAAAATGAGCACTTTTGATATTTCATGTTTGTGTCCCATAGACTTTAAGGGTGTTCACTTGTTCGTACAACTTTTTTGCCTGTTTGCACGTTCTGGTGCGAACCGAACTGGGGGGTGATCAGCTCATCCCTAATGATGAAGTACTGAAGCTTTGTAGGGGCCTGGCATTGGGCTGCAAAAGCCAAGTATTAGAGGCTGTTAAAGGCATGTGCACATACCTCTAGGTATATCTGCAGGTTTTTTTTTTAGTTTTGATGACTTTCTAAAGAAGAGTTTATTTACAATAACAATTGTTTTTTACAAATACAATAAATAAACTTGCATTTTAGTCCAGAGTATGTAACATATAGCATAGTTTATAGAAAACAAGGTCAAACATATTTATTAAAGACTATATCTGATGTATGTAACGTGCAATATCATGTATAAGTTGTCAGCAGTCAGCAGTGTGTGAAATACAAGATAGAGAGCATAGTGGTCTAGTGCATGCAACAAACAAAATAGAGTATAGAGTGCAGTGGTAAGAATACAGTACATTTCTCAGGATTATTTAACTTACAGCACAATGTATAGAGTGCTCTGGTCAAAAAATTGCAATGTACAGAAAACTGTATAGAGTGGAGCAGTCAGGAGCATGTGCTACCCTTTTATGTACTACTTTACATGTTAATGTACTACCATTTTTACATCAGTGGTCAATGGGATGAAAAAGTACCCCCAAAAATCTGGGTTAGTAGAAGGAAGACTGTCTCAGGGTAAATGTCAGGAGGAAGGAAATTTGCCCTAGCATTGATGTGGCGGGAAGTAAAAAATTGCCACTCTGTTAGGGTCCTTCACCGGGCCAGTCGAACACCGATAGCATTAACTGGAAGAAAATGCCTTCTTTAGACCTGGTTCAAATTGCAGCAATTTGGCATGTGATTTAACATGTCAAATCACATGCCAAATCAGGGGATATTGCCGGCAATGGCACCATCTGAATCGATGTGATGCCGCATTCATGGTGCAGCACCGATTCCCAAAAGTAGTTTCTGCACTAAGTCGGGACTGAAATGTGGGAATGAAATTGTGCAAGATCAGCTGAACGCACACCATTTCATCCCCACTGTCAGTGTGAACCTGGGCTTAGATGAGAATATTTTTTCCCTAGAGCCCCACCAGGATTCTTTACAGAATTTGAGTATAAGTTCCAATGCTTGCAAGTAGGTTGGTAAGACATTATGTCCTATGGAAAATGCTCTAACTGTCCTTTCATTAAAAAGATCCCTGATTACAGCAATATAGTTTCTTCTCAATTTACATTTTTACAAATAGTATAAGCAGGAATATGCCATGATTTAACACATTGCCAGAAATCACACCCATAACACACTGGTGGGATTAGATCTGAGCTGCTCTGGGAACCATTCAAAATCTTCTAATCAAAACTGGACTCTGTGGTAAAGTGTAATGCCCTGTACACACTGTCGGACAAAATCCGTCTGATTTTTTCCCGACGGATTTTGGTCCAAACTTGTCTTGCATACAAACGGTCGCACAAAGTTGTTGGAAAATCCGATCGTTCTGAACACAGTGACGTAGAACACGTACAACGGGACTATAAATGGGACAGTAGCCAATAGCTTTCATCTCGTAATTTATTCTGAGCATGCACTTTGTCCATCAGAATTGTCTACACACGATCGGAAGTTAAATGATCAGATTTTGTTGTCGGAAAATTTAAGATCCAGCTCTCAAATTTAGTGTGTCGGAAATTCCAATGGAAAAAGTCTGAAGAAGCCCACACACGATCGGATTTTCCGACAACACGATCCGATTGCACATTTTCCGTCAGAAAGTCCGACTGTGTGTACAGGGTATAAGTCTAGCCAATACTTTTTTATTTTAGTTTTTGATAAAGCGGGGAAGGGTTAAATCTACAAAAGTCACACAGATAGCAATAAAAATCTAATGAGGGCTCTAGCTTCCCCCTACTCTACTTTAAAAAAATAAAAATAAATCTGTCTGTGCTACTGCTGTTCTTCCTTACCCACTTAATCTAAAATAAACAAAATGTTTAAGTTATTGATAATAGCCATTTTTTCTCTCCTAGATTAGGTATAATTATTGATCTGCTGGCAAGGTTTAACTTTCCAAGCAGGGTTTGCTTATTTAGGGGGAGGTGGGGGCTCTCTTTTGCAAAAAATGTACAAAACAAAAAGTGGGTAAAAGTGTGGGTTTGATAACTAACGTTTTTCTCCAGACATTTTTTTTTTTACATTTAGTGAAACATATTGGGAAGAAGAGATATCTTTCACTACTTAAATAAACCTTTCTAGTGCAAGGTTCACATTTTACTTGAACTGACTTTCAATGGCCAGTTATGTTTAGAAAAATGAAAGGAATATACATTTCCCCCTATACCTGTACCCTCTATGGTAACAGTATAATTATTTCAGTACAGTGTACCTTATGTTAAATATCTCTTTAAAGAACACATTCTAATTTTAAATAATATGCCTTTCATATAATTGTAGTGTGCTGGGTTTTAGGGTGTCTAATTCATATGGTGTCAAATGTATATGGTGCTTTCTAAAGAAAACAAAACTAAAATGATGACACTTAGTATAGAAATTTGTTTAAAATATACCCAATCTGACAACTAGCTTAGACTGTAATATTGCTACTGGTTTAGTTCCACAATACATGTTAGAAAATGAATGTTTAAATGATACTGCCTTCAGGTAGGTCGTGAACCACAGTGCCACTGATCATCATGAAAGACAACTTGTTACAATATTATTGATGCTTAGTAAATTTACAGGAAGTGAAGTTTCCTAAATCTACACTATAACAGGAACCATTTGCCACAAATGTTAGATCTTTCTAATGTCTTTCTAACTAGAAACAGGTTATTGGAATGTTGAGCCTCAAGCTATAGCAAATGGCCCTACTTCCAGACGTCATTAGACTATTTACAGCATGCTGCATAGAAGAGCTTGACACCACACTAATAAAGCTTAAAAGAATTTATTTTTGCATTTATGATATTTACAAAATGTCACTAACTCCTTATTCGCCATAATGACCTATAATTTTAGTTTTCATAATATAAATATATAACCTAATTTGTACTCCAATTAAATTGTACTTATAAAATCTTAAAATCCTAACAAATTAACATATTTTACATTTTTAGATTTTCTTTCTGTCTTTCTATCTTTTACCTGCGTCTAATAATTTTTTTTTTTTAAATAGTTAATAGTTGGTCTATTCTCAGAATGCATTATATATATATATATATATATATATATATATATATATATATATATATATATAGTATGTGTATATATATATACATATATATATATATATATATATATATATATATATATATATATATATATATACATATATATATATATATATACATATATATATATATATATACATATATATATATATATATATATATATATATATATATATATATATATATATATATATATATACATATACACATATATATATATATATATATATATATATATATATATATACACATATATATATATATATATATATATATATATATATATATATATATATATATATATATATATAGAGCAAGACAAGTGGAGAATTGAGGCCAAAAGAGGGTAAAAAGAATATAGGAAGTAAGAGATATGGAAGAAATGGGCAAAAACTGAGTCTCCAGATGGAGGGCTACTGCCAAAATGGGCAGCCAAGGCCAAGTAGGGGATGAGGTAGGGCATTTCAGAGGTTGAGCCCCCGGGCCACGGGAACTACCCAGACAGCCCTGTGCCAAAAGCGACTCCAAAAGTAAAAGTTCTAATAGGAAAAAAAAAACAAAAAATGTACTTCTGTTATGCATAATATATAATGAAAATTACAAGAATACAAGGGTAAAATATTCCAAACTTCAGTGTTAAACAAAACCAGAATGATCTGCCCCCCTTCCATGCAATAAGATGGAAAGGATGGCCCCACTTGAAGGTGATCCCCAATTCGCCAAATTTCTCCAGTAAGGGCTTCATACAACAGTGCATCTGTAGGGTCCTCCGGGATACATCTGGTAGGAGAAGGATCTATGCACAATCAAAGTTCATGTGCCCCTTGTGCCATGCCCATTGAAATATGTCTTCTTTAACAGAGTAATTGTGCAGGCAGCAGAGGACATCTCTGGGTCTGTCTTCAGTGGGACCCATGGGTCCTATGGTCCTGTGGACCCTATCAATGACAATGGTGATCTAAGGGGAGCACTCCAAGAAATTGTTGAATATAGCAGTTACAGTCGTCTTGAGGTCTGCCTGTCAAATGGCTTCTGGTAGGCCACAAATTCTAATGTTGTGCCTGTGATTGTGATTTTACAGATCATCTAATAGCAGATGCAGCTGTGCAACTTGGTCTGAAACCTCTTTATGTGTACCTTGTAAACTAGAAATTTCTTGATGGAGAGCAGCAGTCAGTTTCTAGTGTGGTGACTTGTGAGGCCACATCAGCTACCTTAAGTCCTGTGAGCTCCCCTTGAAGTGCTGCCTTAACTCTGGAGGCTAGTAAAATAAAGTCCTCTCTAGTGGGCAATTTTTATGATGGTGCTTTGCCTGGTCTGGGGTGGATGTGACTGGCTGAACCGGGACCAGGTATCGCTCCATGTAGACAGCGGCAGTCTCGGGAGCTCAGGGAAGACACCTAGGCAGACACGTAGGCAGCGGCAGCCTCAGGACTGCGGTATTCCTTCCCTGACTGTCTAGGCAGTATGAAGAGACAATAATGGGAGGTAAGTCTGTTTGATTGAGCTACTGAAGAGCCTGCTGACAGGAGCTCAGGGAAGACACATCTTCACGCTTCCAAGCCAAGACCACGCCCCCATATATCTATATATCTGATATGCCTGTTTTAGCAATAGATAAACAAATATCAAAATGAATCAACCAAGTTGTTTAATCAATCATCATCATGTCATTATTATTATTATTGTTATTATTATTTGCATTATTTTATAATAATGGCCTTGCCTTTAAACTCAGTATTTTATATGGGGATCCTATATTGTATGTCCTATGAACATTTCTGTGAAGCTTTCTTTTTTTCCACAAAAGCCTGTTACCATCACAAGAAATACAATTTCAATGACAACAAGCTTTTAATGCATCCCAGGGCAACAGGGCAATTTAAGTACAGAAACAGTTCGAGTTTGGTTTCAGAACACCCGTTTCAAGACAAATCATGACTATGTAAAAATAAATATATAACACAAGTTTAAAAAGTTAGCTGTATGTTGTGAATTTACAATGATTACATTTTGAGAATTGCCACCATATCTCAAGAAGTGCCTGAATAAGGTTGCATACAATATTTAAATTAGGATTTAATTATTTTTTTTAAATGACATTAAATGTTAAACCTTACATTTGATTTTAGTGTATAGGCTTTGAACTACAATAACGACTATAAATCACCTAATGTTTTCTATATCTCCTGAAATTATAATTGTATAAACTTGCACAGTTATTAAGAGAGTGTCCTTATTGACCTTGACCTTCTTTTTTTTAAATTTAATTTATATCATGTAGAATGCAGCAAGAATGCTGTATGCTGCTTTTCATATGCTCCTTTTCAAGATGGGTACTTTTGTGAGCAGGAATGGGAAAAACATGAAAGTGAGAACTACTGTATAGCTGGGAGATCTCACACCTGGATCTAGAAGACATATTTAAGATGTGGATATAACTTAGCCCACCAGACTCCACCTGTAACTGGAATGCCATATTCAGGTGATCTGGTACCTTAATATCTTGCCAATAAACATTTTATGGTAATTTTAGCAATTGTATCTGTAACAATCTTAACAGAAATAACTTAACTACTGGACTTTTAGTTCAAATAAAATGCATATTTTTATTTCCTAGAGGAATTACTGTAGCTACGTCCTAAAGCTATGCTTTGTTTCAATTAATTAAATAATGTTTTGCACTTTAGACAAAACAGAGGAAAAATAGTTAGCACATTGTTAATTATGAAAATATGGCACATAGATCATTAATGCCCCTTAAGATATATATCTTTTGGCTAAAAAACAAATGTGTCTGATTGAGCTTTGATGAAATGAATTCGCATATGCTGCTGTCTGTAATCTTTTCTTTTTGTTTTAATGTTAATTGGTTCCAGCCTGTCTATTTTAAGCTACTTCCAGAATTCTTATCTAATAGGCTCCATTTTTTTCTACAAAAATAAAATGACCATGAAACTATTAGCTTGGAGGAAAACGTTATTTCTAGGGTTCAGAATAATTAAAATCATTAAAGTCATTTTTAGTATTTTTGTTATGTCACAAAACTATAATGGATGGTTTGGAGTGATGCACAGATGGGCATATATACTATGTTTAAAAAAATAGTCTTTCAGTGAGCCCACTCAAGGAATCACATCATCATCCATCTTACCCAATCAATTTAATAAGGCATCCAAAGTGGTATAACCAAAATACATATAATAAATGGTAACATATTAGAGGCAATTTACTACTTGACTGCAAGAAAGGCCTGTTGCATACAGATGTAGTAGTGTATAGCTGTTATGGTTCCACTTCCGGGAGAGCCTGCAGTTATGAATATGATAGCATTTTCAAAAATAAATTTAATTTGTCAATTCATTTTAAAGTTGTATTCAGATTAAAGCCATTATTTTCCAAATCCAGGAAATCAATGTAATGGTCACTAGCACAGTTTGTGAAAGGCTAAATAAACTTTAATATTGTAGCTTATCATTACTTAGATATAGTAACTGTTTTAGTTTTCTTTTTTCTTTTGTTTCTTTATTTCTACCTGGCAATCTTGTAAAAAAATGTACTTCTGCCCTATGGTGGCTACATTGACTCATCCACTATATATATCATATGAGCAATGATTGTTACCCAGTTTACTGGAAAGTAAAGGAAAGTAAGACTGTTGTGCTTTCATTTCAATACATAGAAAGTGACAAGACACTGGGGGTGATTTACTAAGAAGAAGACACTGCATCAGTTCATACATTAATTGGTGTGCCGAAAAAGTAACACATTGAAGTGCAAATAACAATAATAAATACCTGAATATGTAAACTATGTAAAATAGCGCACGCCCAGTACGATTGGTTAATTTAATCACATTGGATGTGTCTTGTTAGACAATTAGTAGGTGTTCTCAGTTAATTAACCCTACTACTAACCCTAATACGTTACAAAGAACAGAGAAGAGTTTCTAAACCCAATACAAATGTATTTTCCGATCTTGATCTTTAAAGGTGACCATACACTTTAATCAGTTAGATCTTAAATAAATTCGATTTAGTGCAAGAGCCTGTTTGATTTCCTAGAATTAATTGTTCAAGTGCATCTTCCTATTACCTATTTTGCCTAAAAATACGAGTTGTACAGAGTTTTGCCAATCTGATTGCATAGTACATGACCAACTTAAGTGACAAATTTGGAATCTTAGATGTGCCATGACCCACTTGTATTTTCCAAACGATATTTATTGCGCATTATACAAGGCACATGAAAAAACACCTTTTTTCAAGACATGCTAGAGTGATCAGGAATCTTCAAACTACAGCTCTCCAGCTGTTGTGGAACTACACATCCCATGAGGCATTGTAAAACGCTGACATTCAAAGGCATGATGGGAATTGTAGTTACTGAACAACTGGAGGGCCATAGTTTGAAGACCTCTGTGCTAGACCATTATTATGCCTCCCGAATTGGGAGTGTGGCATCTACATAACTTCTCTCTGCTGGTAGACACAAGAACCTACATCTATAGATCTATCTATATATAGATAGATATATCTATATATACACACACAGAAGCAGGAAGCAATATACATTGGCCCACAAGTGAATCTGAACACAAGAAGTAGATGTGTGTTTTGAGGCTAAATCATTTAAAAATACACACATAACCCACATAAACACCACCCCATGTAAAAATAAATAAATAGTTATCTTAATTTTCAAGGATCATCTCTTTCGTAGAGAACAGTGAGGGGGGCATGGTGGTGGGAAAAATTAGCAGCAGTACAAGCAACTTCCTGGGGGGGGGGGGGGCGTGATGTCATTCCCTGGTGCTAGCCACCACTTCTGGGAACCAGATATGTGCCATGGGTACATACCTCTGCGCACACAGCAGTCGCTCATCTAGCTGCAGGAACCCAATTTTTATGGAAATTAATAGTAAAGCAGATTTCCAGGACTGGACTAACAAATCTTTATAGTGAAAGGCAACATGCATCACACTTGAACTTAGGAATGTGTCTTTGCAAAGTTCAGCTAAATGAAATCCTTTCTTATTTTTACTTGGGGATAGAGTGCAGAGGGATTAGAAGTCTTATCAGTTTGGGGATGCCTACAACCCTGATAGGGTGAAGACACCTCCCAAATGTTGCCAGTTTGTCCTTCAAATGTCTCTCCTTGGGGGCACATGGTTCAATCTAAATAGTTTCCCAATTAGGTAAATTGCACTTTAGCATTTTTCTCTGTACACCCCAAATTATTACGCATTTTGGACTTTTGGGGTTTATTTACAAAAGGCAAATCCACTTTGCACTACAAGAGATCTAAGGGGGACATGCAAGGAAAATAAAAAACAGCATAAAATTGCCAGTGCTTCCCCTCAGATTTACAGTTTTGCAGAGTGAATTTGCCTTTAACCGGTTCCCGACCAGCGCACGACGATGTACGTCGACAGAATGGCACGGGCAGGCATATTGGCGTACAGGTACGTCCAATCTTCAATGCCGCCCTGCCATCGGGAGCGTGCCGCCGGCGGCGCGCTCCCACGCTGGTTGGGCCCCCTGTGAGTCCAGTCGCGGGACCCGCGGACTCGATCGCCGCGGGCATACCCGCGATCGTCTCACGGGACGGCTGAATGGAGGAAATGCCGTGTAAACAGCATTTCTCCATTCTGCCTAGCAACTAGTGACGCTGATCTCTGCTCCATGTGATTGGAGCAGAGATCAGTGTTCACTAAATGAAAGCCCAACCCCCCCACAGTTAGTAACACACCCCTAGGAACTCCTTACCCCTACACTGCCACCCACTGGTTAACCCCTTCACTGCCAGTGTCATTTACACAGGAATCACTGCATTTATATAGCAGTGATTACTGTATAAATGACAATGGTCCCAAAAATGTGTCAAAAATGTCCGATGGGTCCCCCACAATGTCGCAGTCACAATAAAAATCGCTGATCGCCGCCATTACTAGTAAAAAAAATAATAATAAAAAATTATTAATAAAAATGCTATAAAACTATCCCTATTTTGTAAATGCTATAACTTTTGCGCAAACCAAAAATATGTAGAAGAATACGTATTGGCCTAAACTGAGGGAAAAAAATGTTTTTTTTTTATATATTTTTGGGGGATATTTATTATAACAAAAAGTAAAAAATAATGCGTTTTTTTCAAAATTGTCACTCTATTTTTGTTTATAGCTCAAAAAATAAAAACCGCAGAGGTGATCAAATACCACCAAAAAAAAGCTCTATTTGTGGGAAAAAAAGGACATCAATTTTGTTTGGGAGTCACGTCGCACGACCGCGCAATGATCAGTTAAAGCGACGCAGTGCCGAATCGCAAAAAGTGGTCTGGTCTTTGACCAGCAAAATGGTCCAGTCTGTAAGTGGTTAATAGACCCACAAATACCTACAAAACAAAGTGCTAGAGTGCAATTTGACTAATGGGGACACTAGTTAGATTGATCTGTGTGTCCCCAAGGAAAGACATTGGTAGGGTTTTACCCTCAATTCCTGTTTGGCTATATGACAGGAAGAGAAGCCAATTTTTCAGAAAAGGGACACAAAGCCCAACCTAAAAAAGGCAAGCAGGGGTTCTAACACTCACTTGGTTTCCCTCAACTGCCCACAACATTATTAAGAAATCACATAAAACATAAAAATTTGCTGCAAATTTTATTGGTCAACAAAACAGGACCTGGAAAAGAGCAAGGAAAGCAAAAACACATGTAAGTTAATAACAGAAACTGGTTTTGAGGTCTGACTATTTTCAGAGGAAATGAACAGGAGTTAAAATGACTGCACCCACAAACAGAACAGTCTCTTAAGGATTTAAATATTTTAGTCACAACATCTTGAGGAAGATTTTGCAAAATAATGCAGCATAGACAAAATCAAAGTGAAACTAACAACCTACAAAACAACAAACAATGACAACATTAAAAATATTTCAGAGAAAATTACCCCCCCCCCCCCCCAAAAAAAAGAAACAAAGCTAAAATATACTTGCTCTAAAACACATCTGTTTTTCAAAGACATAACAAACATATTACAAAGAGAAAATACATGTGTTACAAACTCTTTCAGAACACCCAAATGTACTCTCTTGACTGACGCGCACACGCACGTGTAAAGAATAAGGTAAAGAATACTATCTGCAAGCTTTATATAACATAGGTTTGTGTGCCAATGAGGCAATTGAAAACACATGCACAATCCATGAGACACACAAAATGAAAGTTCACCCAATGTAGAGACAGAACTTAAAAGTGGGTACACCTGTTATGGATGTCCTTAAATTACTAACCAAAAAAACACACTCTCTGAGCATGCCCAGTTCACACACAAAAAGCATAAAAAAAGTCCCAGACCAACCCAAATGCATTTCACACACCAAAAGCCACAGCAAAAAAAACAAAGTCCATGAGCATGTCCAGAACAACCCAAATGCAGCTAGCACAAAATAAGCACATCATCCAGACACATGATGTGTGTCAAAAAAAAATTATTGATTGTATGCTTATTATAATCTGGAAGTACCCTTTAATAAGGGGCCTCCCAGATCTGGGACCCCCATGTGAATGAGTATAGGGTACAGACAGTTTTTGACAATTCTTTTATTAAAAAGATTTAAAAAAAAGTCCTCCAATGTTGATCCATCATCAATTATGGCACCGATGCCACTGGTGACCCAAAAAAGAAAAAGACGCTCCATCGTCAACTAAGGCAAACCGCTGAATGCCTGGCTTGCCATTTGACAGTTCTTATATAGGTAAGAGGCAGAGCCAACTAGCGACGTCACTTAGCTGATGGTGGAGCTACCTCAGCGGATCTACATTGAAGGACATTGCTTTTTATTTTTAAAAAAGAAATTGTGAAAAACTACCTCCTGTTTTTATTTGTTTTTACAGTTTTTGGTGAATGGGTAGGGGTACTATATACCCCATGCTCATTCACATGGGGTGGCGGGCAGAACTCAGGGGCTCCCTTATTAAAGGGTGTTTCCAGATTTTCATAAGTCCCCTGCCCACAGACCCCAACAACCACCATCCAAGATTTTCAGAAACAGGCCTTGTCCCCATCAACAAAGAACCCCCCATGTTGAGAGCATGTGGCCTGATATGATTGGGGGGGGGCTCGCGCATGCAGGTGTGAAATGCATTGAAGCACAAGCCATCCCTTCAGTATTTCCAATTGGTGGAATGCATGCTGGCCCTGGGAAGTAAGCAACAGTGCAGAATATACCAGATAGGAAGCTGCACATACTCAATGCCCACTTTCCTTCTATGGCATGTGAGTGCATATATTTTAAAATTTGCTTAGCCCGGTTTTAATAAAACATACTACACTATACACTTCCCTCCGTTCTGGGGCATTTTTGTTGTAGTGCATAGATTGAGAGAGAGGAAAGAGGTAACTGCTGGAAGATATTGCCTTGATTCCCTGAGGAGTGGATTTGGCTAGTATATGCTTGATGGTCACTCTGTTGGCTGAAGGGTTCTGGTGAGTGCATATTTGTGTAGCAGAAATAAATGGGATCATTTTTGAGAGGCAGAAACTGACACCAATGGGGCAGAGGTCAGGCAGAGATCCCAGGTAAAAAAACGTTTTGGAAAACAGCGCTGTCCAAACGGTAACTCAATTAATCAAACCAAGGCATGAGCCGGTGAAAGCAAAATCTAAAAGTGATAATGTAAATAATAACAGTATAAATTCCTGCTGCAACCCAATGTGAGATACCCACACTAGACACAAACCCAAAAAAATAAGGCTGCGCTAAAACTTATACATTACAGTATTAACAATGTGACGTGTTAAATTCTAGTGTTAAACAATGTATACTATCAAGAAAAATTGTGTATAAAAACATCAAACTTGAAGTACATAAAAAGTCCAAAGAGAGGGAAGAACGAAGGTATGGAGTAAGTCCCTTGAAGTGATTCTTTACAAACACCCTTCAGATGTATAGCAGGTGCGCCCAAAGAGGAAGTTCTATCCACCACCTATTTCAATGAGGCTTACCAGCTGCCAAGATCTCTTTTTAAGGAGATCGTACAGGCATGAAGAAAAAACGATCGTTCCTGGTCTCCCCGATGGGTTCTGCTGGCGTCTCCACCTCTTATATCTCTTTCTTACAACGTCTCACATTCCACCGAATTTTTAGATAAGACAAGAAAGAAAGGCTCCCATAGCGTAATTCCGCATAAAAATTTATTACGAACGAAATAAAAGTAAAACAAACTCACAAATTCCAGTTGAGTACAAGCGTAAGTACAATCACGAGCCGGCCGGCTCTCTCTTATTAACACTGCCCGTCCTTCCTGGTCAACGGGGAATGGCGGTAACGTCAGCACGCCGCTCACCCTACGTCGTTTCGTCAAAAGTGACTTCTTCCTGGGGTACGGGCGGCGCGCTGACCCACCGCCTAAATACTCACTAGCTACAGAACGTAACCGCCCACTTCCGAGCTCCTGGCTACAGCTCCTAATCAGCCATTTTAGAAATGGGCAAAATTGATCGTTCGCCCTGATCATTAAAAGAAACTAAATGAACTAAAATACACAAACGCTATAAGGAATCGGACACAAACCGTTTCACAAATAGGTTCATACTCATTTGATCTTTTTTGTGAATTAAAAAATATTA
Organism: Lithobates pipiens; assembly: GCF_037356315.1. Taxonomy (NCBI): domain Eukaryota; kingdom Metazoa; phylum Chordata; class Amphibia; order Anura; family Ranidae; genus Lithobates; species Lithobates pipiens. The sequence continues at coordinate 150,382,016 of NW_027507686.1, read as the reverse complement.
AAAATAAACTAAACTAAAGAACACTCTAGAGAATCAGAACTAACCTGTTCTCTGAATGGGATCATATCTGATGGTATAATCCGGTCGCATACCTACCCATTAGGAGAGCACGATCGGACAAGGTCAACCCCCCCTTACCTGAACGCACAGTTCTAGTAACTGCACCCAGAACATTGGAGGGCCCGCCATCATTCCACGACCTTACTTTTCCACATGGGCAAAGGACACTGTCAGATCATCAGACCATCAGGCCATTTCTTAAGTCTAAAAATTTCATAAAACTCTATAAAGAAGGAAAGGAACATTCTCATATACAGGACATTATTCCAATTAGGCCTTATATAGCAAAGGCCATTGGGAAAAACCTCAAATAAGCTACATAAATCACAAATAATAAAAACATCCCCAAGTGAGCTTAGTTAACCCAAACCCACAGGGGGGGACTACTATCCCATACTTTATTATGGGTCGCCCACCAATTATGGTAGACCTCTTAAGAAAGGGTGGTCAAATATTAATATTATTTCATATCACCTAATATCTAACATTTTAATCGATGCTAGGCCCTAAAGGATCGGGGGTTCTATGATGTCTCAATATTTAGATGAGAGAGACCATAGAGCCCTCCTCACCACCCACCTAAAAAGATGAATGGAACCCGTTCCCAGGGTGACCTAAAACATTATAAAGGGTGGCCAGAACCACTCTACCAAGTCTTACTGGTCAGTACTAAAGCGGGATATACCCCTCACATCACCTCAAAGGGGATGATTTCGGATAGATGGAAATAATCCCGCAAGGTCAATAATTAATTGCTATACTTCAGAATGGGCACCCCCAGTGATTTGTCAAAAAGGTGGATAATTCCAAAATTCTCTAATCTTATCAGGACCGAAAATACGGAACAAGCCCAGGAATTCAGAAGTAGTTCACATTAAAGGGGTCTAGCCATTATCTATAAAGGCGTTCACGTCAACATCCACATTGAGACCGTATGGAGTATAACACCGTGTTTTATATATCCACATCATTTCTAGTCTAGACAAATCACGCACCAGGGAGCTCCCCCTCCAATGTGCACTAAACTTGTCTATACCCAGAAATAGGGTGTTTGCTGGGTTTACGGCCACGATGTAAATCATAATGTTTGGATACTGAGTGAAATTTATACCCATTTTTAATGTTTGTGATATGCTCACCCAAGCGTACTTGCATAGCTCGCTTGGTTCTCCCTATATATTGGAGCCCGCAAGGGCATTGCAAAAGGTATACAACGCCCTTAGAGCTGCACGTTATAAAGGGATCCCAGGTCTCCCCATCAATGGTAGTCATATCCTTTTCCCAGCCCCACCTGCAAGGTAGTTTAGAGGAATCTTGTATAGCATTAAGGAGAATATAATAGCTTCTGGAAATCATTCCCTTTTTATCACTTCCATAAGAACCTCCTGCATTAATGTATGGTCAGTTAACTTAAGTTGTGCACATCTTGATTGTGTCTGTAGGGAGTGTCTCAGTTGTAAAAATTTGAAAAAGTGGTTACGTGGGATGGCAATCTCTGCCTGCATCTCCATAAAGGATTTGAGGGTTGACCCATTATATAGCTGTGATATAAGGCGTAGTCCTGCTCCTTCCCAATCTCTAAACCCCTTGAGTTTCAATATATCCCAATAGTTCAGATTGCACAATAATGGAGTATATGTTAAACAGATGCTAGGAATTCCTAGCATCTGTTTAACATATGATCATAAAGTCTTGAATAGGGTTACTGTGGGGGCCCCAGGGTCCAAATGCATGAATCCCACCTCCAGGCACGTGAGGGCAGAGACATCATCTCCTGATGGGATCATAAGTCTGCGAATAGGGTCTGCTAAATCCACAATTCCCCAGCCCCCCAACTTTTGTAGCTAGGAAGGTAGTAGGCTCCAGAATGAGGGACTGACAGTCCCCCCTGATCTTTGCTATACTGTAGTGTTGACAGACTAATCTGACCTATCTTTTTACGCCAAATCAGTTCTCTAAATTGGGAGTCTATCCTGGAAAACCATTGTCGGGGAATCCAGACTGGAGATTTATTGAATACATATAACAATTGTGGTGCCCATACCATTTTGATGAGGTTAATACTCCCCAACACTGATAATGGAAGTTTACACCAAATAGTACTTTTTCACAAAATTTACAGTGTTAGATTTAGATTAAGTTCAATATATTGAGATGAGTCGGGGGTAACCTGAATGCCCAGATAGCAAAAGAGGGTACCACTTGCACCATTTCCACGCATTTAGGGAGGGGGGTGGTTATAGGGTCTAGAGGCATCAGTACAGACTTGTTCCAGTTAATGCAAAAACCTGATAATGAGCCAAAGGCCTCAATAAGGGTCATGATGGTCTTCAAAGTGCCATGAGTATCTCCCAAGTAAAGTAGGGTATAATCAGCGTACATAAACACCACATAAGCACATGTGTTGCATCTGAACCCGGTTATATTGGTCTCCTCGCGTATCCGTGATGCAAGAGTTTCCAAAGCTACAGTATCTTAACCCACTTGATAGAATTAGCACCCAGGCTCATATGTTCCAACACCTTCCACATTTAAGGCCACTCAACACTGTCGAAGGCCTTAGTTGCGTCTAATGAAAAAATGGCTTGGTTAACAGGATTATCCACAGGCAATTATACGTTTAGGAAAAGCCTCCGAAGGTTCTGGGCCATGAATTAGCTTCAGCCTTCTGATTTCCGCACCATACTCAATCCAATCACACCCCATTCTCTTTCCCTTTGGGACTGCCTTAAGTCCAGTCACACCCTCCAATCACCCTATAACCCTATGTTATCCTTCCTCCACAACCCATCTTTTAATTCTTTTTTATCCAGCCTGGACCTCTCCATTCTCATTCCTGGCTTGGTCTTCAGCAAACCTCATTTGTGCACATAAACTTATGACCACCTCTGGAATCAAGCCATTCCCCTCTCTTAGTGAATCACATAATCTACCTTCCTCTAAATTCTTCGGGTATCTTTTAATTAAACTCTTCCTTACACCTCTGATACCTAGGGACTCCTCCGTCCCCTCCATGTTCCTCTTTGTACAAGCCTGCAAAAGTGATCCTCATAGGCGAGGCCTAATCACCGCTCTCTATTCTCACTTCCTACGTACCGGCTCTTCCTCAACCCTTCCTTATTTTGCTAAGTGGGAAAGAGACTAATGCCGCGTACACACGACCAGACTTTTCGAGGGACTAGGTCCGACGGTCTTTCAGACGGACTTTCGGTGGAGTTCCGACGGACTTTCCGAATGAATGGACTTGGCCACACACAATCACACCAAAGTCCGACAGATTCTAATGTGATGACGTACGACTGGACTAGAATAAGGAAGTTCATAGCCATTAGCCAATAGTGGCCCTAGCGTCGGTTTTTGTCCGTCGGACTAGCATACACACGAAAGGATTTCTGGCGGAGTTCAGGTGGAAAAATTTAAAACATGTTCTATTTCTAAAGTCCGATGGATTTTTGGCAAGCAAAGGTCCGATGGAGCCCAATAGCGGAATATTCTGGCACTATAAATTGATTACAAAGTCCTAACTGGCTGGTATTTGGCCCCCGCCAGGATCGCTAAGTATGTTCCCCATTATCCTCCCAACTGTTTCAGTGGCTGCTTGGCACAAGGCAGCTTCCTACACATCTGGTGGGCATGTCCGGTAGTTCACGTCTTCTGGTCTGATCTGTTTAACATACTCGCTACACTTTTTGCCACATCCATAACCCTGGACCCAGCCATTACACTTTTAAATTTAAAACCCCTGGAATAGAACCAGTGCCAATTTCAACTCCTCCTGTAGATCACAACGGCAGCCAAAAAAAATTACTATTGCAAGGAAGACCCCCGCCCATATGTATTCTTGCGGTTAAAAAATAAATTTATGCAAGCCATGATACATCCTAAAATAGAAGCAGTTGTTATGGACAGGGCAGGTAAATACGTAGCCCCCCTGGGCACCTTGGGTGACACATTACCTCCCACCTAACTTTGACGAATCCCTAATGTGCCCATGATCAGCAACTTTTTAGATTTTTCTCAATATTACATCTCAGGTCTCCTCTAGAGGTACCTAGGGTCCTCCACCCCATCCTCCCCTCTCTCGGCTTTCCCGCTTTCCTATATTTCTTCTTGCTCTTCTTTCCTAACTGCCCTCTCCTCTGCTAGCCTACAGACTATGGTAGTCAATATTGCTAATCTGAGACATAGCCTAAATACACTATAGCAGAACACTTCCTCTCCTCCTTCTCTTTCCTTCTCCTTTTTTACATGTTATGCCCTGTACACACGATCTGACTTCCCGAGAACAAAACTGTGGATTTTTGTTTGAAGCTGGGTGGCTCAAACTTGTCTTGCATACATGCGGTCACACAAATGTTGGCCAACAATTATGAACATAGTGACGTACAAGACGTATGGTGAGCCAATAAAAAGGAAGTTCAATAGTCATATGCCACCCTTTGGGCTCCTTCTGTGTTTTGTGAGCATTGATTCTGTGCATGCATGGACTTTTTTGCGATGGACTTGTTTACATATGATTGGAAAGTCCAACAACAAAATTTGTTGACGGAAAATTTGAGAACCTGCTAGCCAACATTTGTTGGCAGAAAGTCCGACAACAAATGTTTGATGGAGCATATACAGGGTCGGACTTTCTGCCAACAAGCTCACATCCAACATTTGTTGCCGGAAAATCTGATCGTGTGTACGATAAGGCTATATTATTCATGATTTGATGGGGTAAATTTACCCTTCTCTTCCCTATGTAGCAAAGTGTCAAACCCCAATCTACGGCAGTACTAACTCCATTATAGCCATGCTATGAGAAAACCCTCCTTCAGTTTATCCTTAACGTTTAAGTATGGCATATATACCTTCAACTTGTGTGACTTTACCTGACTGTCTTTAAAGTTCTTCTATGTTATAGCCATAATTTATATCCGTCCATCCAGATCTTCTTACTGCAACAATGTATAGCTACCATTGGGGTATTCACATGTTTCTAGTCCTTTTTTTTTTACCATTGTTTGTACCACTTATACCTCTCAATAAAATCTTTGAACAAGTAAAAAATTGTATTTCTTCATGAATTTAGTCCAATATGCATTCTGCTACATGTTTTTGGCAAAAAAAAATCCCAATACGCATATATTGATTGGTTTACGCAAACGTTATAGCATCTACAAACTATGGCATATATTTATGAAATTTTCTTTTATATTAGTAATGGTGGTGATAAGCGGCTTATAGCGGGAAATTCAGACGGAAAATGTCCGATCGGATCGTGTTGTCAGATAATCCGATCGTGTGTGCACTCCATCGGAATGTTCGACCAACAAAGTTTGAGAGCTGGATATAAAATTTTCCGACAACATGATCCAATCGGACTTTGTCCGATCGTTTGTAGAGAATTCCGATCGGACAAAGTGCCACGCATGCTCAGATCAAATTAGGAGACCAAAGCTATTGGCTACTAGCCTGAATGTAGTTCCGTTGCAACGAACTAACGTCATCATGTTCCGAACTATCGGATTTTCTGACAACTTTGTCCGACCGTGTGTATGCAACACCAGTTTCGGAAAAAATACGACGGATTTTGTTGTCGGAATGTCCGGCCGTGTGTACAAGGGCATCGGGTGCTCCTCCCCAGTGGGGACAGACTAAGCAATAGAAACCTGTGGCTTTAACACTTCCACATTCAATCTAAACATCTTTGGGCATTGGGTACACTTTAAGATTCTAAAATATTAAAATATCAATAGTTTTTAAGTGGATTTATCCTTTAATGAGAAACGTGAATTTCTAAAAGACAAACATGCTAGAAAAATGAGTACTTAATTTAAAATGTTTCAGTGACAGATTTAATGATCTGATTCACATTCATGCCAAGAACATGACAAACAATTAATACATATTGTGTTGAGTGACCACACAGTGATTTCCTCAAGTTCAACTTAATAATAATAAATTTTTAATTTTATCTTCTGTATAAAGTATTCTACAAGGACAGGTCTTAAATCTACAAGTCAAGTGTTTAATCAAAACATGCAGTCTATCACACTTTTTATGTATTTTTTCTTCTCTTATTTTAATAGTCTCTATGGTAACAGACATTTTCTTGGAAAGAATTTGTGAGTAGCTTATATGTTGAACGAGATCAGAAAATAGTGGTTATATGAACTTGGCATACGTTTCCAGAAGTTAGTGAGTGTTGCTAGTGCATATTAAAAAAGATTTGGCAAGAGACTTGTGTAAACTGTGCACAATCAGGCCAAAGAAGCTTCATAGAGCATCTGGAAGCCTGAGTGTATAACTGACACATGTTTAGTTGCTTGGAATGTGAGTTTGTGTATTGGACTAGTTGCTTTTGGGTTCATTTTACTATAAGAAAAAAATAATCAGCATTTATGAGGCTAGAGGAGGTACAGTATATGTTAAAATTAAGACATACAAGCAGGAGCTACATTTTTCACTACTGGTTGTTAAAAGCTTTTACAATCCTGATTGGTTCCTCTGTCAGGTTTTATTGAACCAAAACCTGACAGGGCAACCTATCAGCACTGCTGAAGAAAGTTTTATGTCACATACACACAATCGTTTTTTTCATCAGAAAAAGATATGACGGCTTTTCCCACAGGATTCTGCTCAAGTTTGCCTTGCATACACACTGTCATGCAAAAGTTCGCTGAAATTACGACCGTCAAGAATGCGGTGACGTACATGACTATGACGAGCCAAGAAAATTGAGTTCAATGTTTCCGAGCATTTGTCTAATTGTTTGCGAGCATGCGTAGGAATTTTGCACATCGGAATTGCTACAGCCGATCGCATTTTCGGATAGGAAGTTTTCCCGACCGAAAAATTGAGAGCATGCTCTCAATCTTTTGCTGGCTGGAATTACGCCAGCAAAAGACTGATGGAGCATACACACGGTCACATTTTCCAACTAACAACTCTCTGTTTTTTGTGGGGCGAAATTCCGATCATGTGTATGCAGCATAACAGTACTCATCTTCCCATATACTTATATATAATCAATTAAATAGTGTTTCAAGTGTAAGTGCAACAGAAATCAAAAACAGAAAAATCTGCAAAAGGGACATACCTGACAGTCAGTAGGATGTGTCCCTTGTGTTGATTCTATTTCTGTTAGCAGTAATGCTCCAGCCTGCATCCCTGGAACCACACTGCTGTAATCTTTGGGTGCTGTAGGAATTAATAGAACTAATGGACTGTTATGGTTGAAAGTCGTCGGGGGCGCATGCGCGGAGCTCACCATGGCGGACGTTCTCCTCTAGAGCTCCGTACTCGCCGCCACGATACCGGACAATAAGGAGCACTTACCACCCTGCAATCGGTTCACTTGCTAGCGGAAAGCCTCGGGCTTCAGCACGCCACCCCTCCGGGATGGTTTTAACAGGCCAACGGGGAAAAAACAAGTCAAAACCCATCAAGGAAGCCCTCGAGCGCGCCTCCACCAAAATGGCGGCGAAGGCCCTCGCTGCCTCGCAGCAGCGCGCCCTTTCACAGCACCAGGGAAGCAGTGATGAGGAGGAAAGCGAAATAGACCCTCCGGCATCCCCAACTTTACAAGCCCCAGGTATGTCACAGACTGATTTCCTAGCACACATGGAACATATGCTCAAAAAAGCGCTTAAAACTACATCTGACCAGATTACTGAACGACTGACTCGGGAGATACGAGATCTAGGTCAGCGGACAGCCGACCTGGAAACAAGAGCAGACGATACCGAGCTAACTCTTCGTGAATTAGCCCAGGAACAAGCAGCCCTCAGAGATGAGAACGCTACCTTACTCTCCCACCTTGAAGATACTGAAAACCGTTCGCGTAGATCGAACCTTCGTTTAAGAGGGATCCCCGAAAGTATTGACGACCTTCAATCCTTTTCCACTGCTCTCTTTCAAGAACTGGCTCCCTCCATTCCGATCGAATGGTTGGAATTCGATCGTGTCCATAGGGCACTTACTCGTCGTCAAGCCGATGGCCCTCCACGAGACATAATAATAAAACTTCATTTCTTCCGAACGAAGGAGCAACTTATAGCTGCAGCCCGTAATAAGGATGCGCTCCAATTTCAAGGCCACGCATATCAGTTGTTCACAGATCTGGCCCCGCTGACCATAGCAAAACGACGTGCCATGAAGCCTCAATTACAAATCCTCCAACAACATCAGATCAAGTATGCCTGGCGATTTCCGTTCGCACTCCATTTTTCTTACCAAGGCCAACAGCATACCTGTTCTACACCAGATATGCTCCAAGGCCTTCTTGAGAGTCTTAACCTAGCAACACCACCTCCGATCGTTCCAGCTGAAACTTCGTTACCTCGCACCCCAGCCCGAGCAGCCTTACACCCTTATGTGACCACCCCAAGGAGAAGTCAGCAAGACCTCTTGGGCCCACCAACACTCCGACGAGGCACTCCAAAGCACCCCTCCGGTTTGGGCTTTCCTAGACCTAAGGTGTTCGTCCCCCGCTGAATTTCTTAGACCCCACTTTTTTTTTTTTACTATGCCCTGGTAGCCACCAGGTTCTGATTTTTCTACCGGCATATTTCTAAGTCTGCATCGGTCTCTAACGAACACCGCATTGGTGTCTTTCCTGTTAAACCTTTATGCTCGAGAGACCATGGGCCCTCCCTCGAAAAATGTTTCATCTAAAGTCCCGAACTGTAAGAGAATTAGATGAAGACTTTTGGTCCTGTTGTTTGTTTTTTGTTTTTATTTTTTTTAACTTTTCCCTGTACTGGTGAGGGATCATTCCCCCCCCCCCTTTTTTTTTTTTTTTTTTTTATATATACTCTATTGCCTGTTTGATCCCTTCAATAACAACTTTTATATTTGCTATTGATCCTGAGCGACCCTGTTCACCTCCCAACACTTGATACTCACCTTAAAGACTGCTTATCATGGTTGAACTCACTGCAGTTATCGAATATGGCATAAGTAATTGAACATGTATCCTTACCCCTCCTCCCCCTCTTGTTTTTTCTCCCCCTCTCCTACCCCCCCTCCCCCTTCCCCCCCCATCCCCCTTCTGACCCTCACCCTCCCTACCCTCCCTAATTCCTGAATGATCATTTTCCTCCCCCTCCGTTCTCATCTTGGCTCCACGCCCCCCCCTAACTGATCCTCCTTAAGCCCTGGTGACCTACACCCGAGGTTATATACATGCAGATTTATCTTAGAACCGTGTTATAGCTTTGTTGTATTGTTCTTACGGCTAATGTTTATATTTGTCTGTCTGGTTTGTGGCAGTGAGCTGTCACTGCTCCCCCCATGATGGTGCAACCTCCTGTTGACTGGTTGGTTTGTGAACTGGTCGTTGCACCCACTGATTGGGCGCACCGGAATTTTCTGGTCCGCACAATACCCTCTCCCCCTACTCACAACTACTCTTTACTCTTTTCTTCCTTCCCGATTTCTTCGGCTAACTCTTCACCTCTTCACTCTTCCTCTCCTCTTTGCTGTGGTGGATCGGCTCGCGCGGACCCGGGGTTACTACCTTATGCTTTGCTTTTTTTTTGGTCCCCATGGCCCCCTTGAATATTTTGTCCCTAAATGTGAAAGGGCTTAACTCTCCCAACAAACGTGTTAAGGCCTTCAGGACATTCATCTCGCTGAAAGCTAGTGTAGTAGCTTTGCAAGAAACTCACTTTGCTGCCAAGTCCACCCCCAAATTCTTTCATACCAAATTTCCCCAAGTTTACACCGCCTCCGCCACTTCTAAACATAGGGGAGTCCTCTTGGCATTTCATCATTCCCTTCTTTTTTCCCCAACCTCTGAAATCAGGGACCCTGAGGGCCGCTACCTGATTGTTTCAGGTCACATACAGGACACGGAGGTCACCTTTGTATCTTACTACGCCCCTAACACAAACCCCAATCCCTTTTTTTCACACCTGTTACGAGTAATTAAAGATCACAGTAAAGGAGCTTTGTTCCTTTGTGGTGACACTAACCTTGCCCTACATCCTCACTTGGACAAAACCCCTTACACATCTGAACATTTCTCCCCGTCGCAACAATTGCGCACACAATTTAGACAAGCAGCCCTTGTGGACACATGGAGGGAATGTAATCCTCTTAAGCGGAATTATACCTTCTATTCAAATCCCCACAAATCTTTTTCTAGAATTGACCACATTTTTATTAAGGTATCTTCTACACCCACTCTCTTACATTCTCACATCCAGCCGATCACATGGTCAGACCACTGTGCGGTGATCACGACCTTAACCTCAATGCTCCCGCGTAGCACTGACAGGACTTGGTCCTTGAATGAAACCCTACTATCCAATCAATCCTACTGTCTTGATATCCAAGTAGCACTAAATGAATACGTATCCACTAACACCACACCGGGTATATCCCCTACTCTGCTTTGGGAAGCTCACAAACCAGTCATACGTGGCACCTGCATCTCGGTATCTTCCCATCTCAATAGAGATAGGCGACATAGAATACAACACTTGGAGGAAGATCTTCAGCGTCACTTTCTCCAATTCCAAGCTACCCCATCAGAAGCCAATAGACTAACCCTGGAAAAAACAAAGCTCGCCTTTGACTTACTGTTAGCTGAGGATGCAGATAAAGCAATACGTAAATCGGCCCACACGGTATACACTAAGGCAAACAAACCTGACACGTTCCTAGCCATGCGATTGCGACAACCTGAAAGGTCTTTTAAACCCATTAGACTAAAACTAAATCGAGGTGGCCTGACCAGTAACCTTATCAAAATTCTATCTGAGTTCAAATCACGACTGTCTAAGTTATACGAACCCGGAACCGCCTTCTCTAGTTCCCGAGCTGACTCACTCCTACAAGTGGTATCTCTTCCCCATTTATCAGCTACTAACCGTGAGTCAATAGATGCCCCCATTTCTATGACAGAGATCCTTGCGGCCATCAAATCCCTGAAACCCCATAAAAGACCTGGCCCCGACGGGCTCCCGGCGACCTATTATAAGAAATTTGCGCATACGCTCTCCCCCCTTCTTACTAATTCATTTAACTCTCTTCTCCAGCAGCAATCTCTTGGCAGAGATACCTTAACGGCTATTATCTCAATGATTCCTAAACCAAACACAGACAACACCCTATGGTCTAACTTTAGGCCAATATCGTTACTTAATGTCGACATTAAGATTCTTGCCAAAGTCCTTGCACTTCGTCTGAATCCCCTGATAGGGAAACTAATACATAAAGATCAGGTAGGATTTATCCCCCGTAGACAAGCCAGCGATAACATCAGAAGGGTCATTCTTCTTCAGCATCTTGCTAAATCTCGGAATATCCCCATGCATTTGCTCTCACTAGACATACGCAAAGCGTTCGACACGGTATCATGGCCGTATCTACAATATATCCTACGTTACTGGGGTTTCGGTCCCCACTTTCTAAGCTGGATAACGGCCTTATATACTCAACCTCGAGCTTATGTTCAGTATGCGGGTTTCCGGTCTGAATTCTTCCCTATCCACCGGGGGACGAGGCAGGGTTGCCCCCTCTCCCCCATACTATTTGCATTAGCTATAGAGCCCTTGGCAGCGTTGATTAGAGCTGACCCAAATATTAAGGGGTTAGAAGTAGCATCTACCACCCATAAAATCTGTCTGTTTGCAGATGATGCTCTCCTATTTATAACTTCCCCCCACACTACCTTTCCTAATTTATGTAAAGTATTGGACAATTTTGCGGGGATATCGGGACTGGAAGTCAGCCAATCCAAATCTAAAGCCCTTGATGTATCTCTGTCTGCAGGAGAGCGTGATAGGTTACGCAATAACTTTCCTTTTCAATGGTCCTCAACCTCAATTCCCTATTTAGGCATACACCTGACAGCTAATCCCTCCCATCTATTCCAACACAACTATCTACCCCTGCTCCGAAAGTTGACAAATCTTTTGGCCGCCTGGCAACCGCTCTGTGTTTCGTGGCTAGGTCGGGTCGTGGCAGTCAAATGACGGTGCTACCTAAATTACTCTATTTATACCGTGTCCTTCCAACCCCAATACCACCCTATTATCATCGCCTTGTACAAAGCAAAATTTTCAAATACATATGGGGGCCAATTAGACCCAGAATCTCTAAGTCTACGCTCTATCGTCACAAAGCTCAGGGTGGATTGGGCGTACCAAATTTCCGCTATTACTACTATGCGGCCCAGCTAGCCCAGCTCACTCTATATCATGCCAAAACTGAAATACCGATTTGGGTTAGTCTTGAGGCCATAGATGCTCACCCTATTACTATAACCAATCTTCTATGGCTACCCTCCTCGCAAAGAGGTAAACTTACCAACCCGATAACCCAGCACTCAATTAAAGTTTGGGACATGAACCACAAACTTTTTCACCTTAAATCACAACATTTACCGTTGCTCTCTATCTTTGGACACCCCCTGTTTGGCCCAGCCTACTCCGAGCCGGGCATATTTGAGGCCTGGTCTCGGGCAGGCCTGGACCGAATTTGTGATCTTACAAAGTATGGCACGATCAAACCCTTCCCTACCCTACAAGCTCAATTCCGACTCCCCAATAAGGAATGCTTTCGATATTTACAAATTTCCCATTTTGTAAACTCGCTACCTAAATTTGATAATGTACAAGAATATATGTCACCCTACGAAAAAATATGCGACTCTGACCCACATGCGCCGGGCATTATTTCTCAGTTGTATTCTCATTTCACCTCCCTGTCTGCTCCCCTCCCACCCTATACCGCAAAATGGTCTGCAGACCTTAATATAGACTACAACGATGATATATGGTCGCAAATATGGACCAATACTTGTAAAGCCTCTCAAAATGTTGTTGCCTCTGAGGCAAATTTTAAAGTTCTCATGCGGTGGTATTTGGTCCCCATTAGGATAGCTAAATTTGTCCCGGGTTATCCTGCCTCTTGTTTTAGAGGCTGTGCTGATGCAGGCACTCATTTGCATATCTGGGGGACATGTCCTATTGTTCAAAGTTTCTGGACAGCTATATTCCAGATAGCATCCTTACTTCTGGGATGCCCTATACCACCCGATCCATCTCTAGCCTTACTTAATCTTGCACCCCACAATTGCACTCGAAACCAATTGTCCCTATTTCTCCAACTTACAACGGCAGCAAAGCAAACGATTGCTAGGGCTTGGAAGACGCCTATACTCCCTGTACCCGAAGTTAAAAATAGGGTCACGCAAGCAATGATTCACTGTAAAATTGAGGCGAAAATTCTAGATCGCATGCCCCGATTTCGTAAGATCTGGCAGCCATGGATCACACACTTTCTACCCCCTGGCCTAGACTCCGACCTTATAGGTATCTAAACTTCATCATATTAAAGAGACCCTCATTATACATGCCCGGGGCCCGTGCGGGCCGGTCGATCCACAGCCTTTCTCTCCTTCTCTACTTCCCTCTCTTCTCTTTTCCTTCCTTTATTTCTTTGCTTGTTCCTAGTCTAACTTCTATCACTATCCTATCCCCCTATCGCCGAAAATCGCGGCACTCGCAGTAACTGTACTCTACGCTAACGTATAGATCTTAGCCCAGGGAGTCACCTTCTTTACCTCCCCTGGTGATCCCGGATTATATGACACTTGACTGTTTAAGGCTGAATATATATTTTATTAACCATTTTGCAATAGAAGTAATTGAGGGTACAGAACAAAGAAAAAGGGGGGAAGTGGGGGGTATTGGTAAACAATTACAACCACTCAAATGGTACATATCGTATGAACATTTAAATGCGAATAACAGTGTAGAAAGGTTGCAATCACTATCCTGAGCGTGTAACATATCCAAGTGGTTGGACTTATCATGCTGTATAACCCATAGGTAGGTAGGGAGGGAGGGGGTAGAGGGTATGAGGGAGGGTAAGGTTATACAGTTCAGATTGAAATCATGTTTACAACTATATGCTAGGTAGGATAGCATAACGTACCTGACAATGAGTAGGTATACTGCACATGTCACCAATAACAACCAGTAAACCACATTGTTAGGCACAAAAGAACAGGGGAGAGGGGGGGGGGGGTGAGTACTGCAGGAAAAGAGGGAGAGGAAGAAGGGAAAGAAAAGAAGGAAAAAAGAGGGGGGAAAGGGGAGTGCACAGCAGAGTCTGTTAATGAAAAGAAGATGATCAAAACATGTATCAAAATAGTTGGCATATATAAAGGATAAAAGCACTACATTCGCCCAGCTCAGATGTAGAAACCATTGTGTATGTTCTTCCCGTGTTACCTGTGGCCCTCACGACGTCACCACTCTCCGCTCATGCGTGGCGGAAGGATTGTTCAAGTGGTCTTGAGATTATTAAGAAATAATTCCGTCTGAGACTGGTGCCGCCATACAGACCACAACATGGTAAACTTATCATAGGTATCGTCCGCCTTCGCCTGCAACTCCTCCATGAGCATGATGTCATTAAGGTTATCCACCCAAATTGAAATAGAGGGAGCGGATTCTCTCTTCCAGTATAAAGAAATGGTGTGGCGGGCTGCCGAAAGAAAGAATCTCAAAAGACTGCCCTTCTGGGACCGAATTGTCCCTGGAAGAATGGATAGAAGAGCAGACAAAGGCGAAGGAGATAACGAGGTCTGATATACATTATTATAAATTTCGAATATTTTATTCCAAAATGGACGAACTTTATCACAGTCCCACCAAGTATGAATATACGAACCCTGTGCTCCGTGACAGCGCCAACACATGTTTGTGGTTGATGGGAACATCCTGTGTACCGAGACCGGGACCCTGTACCACCTCGAAAGCAATTTATAGTTCTTCTCTTGGGAAAACCCTGACCTGGAGGAATGATGTGTGTGGGTAAAGGAGGTAGTCCACTGTGTTGGAGATATCTCTAAATTCAGGTCTCTAGACCATTTACTCGTATATGCAGGGAGGGCGTCATATGAGCGAGATTGAATATCTTTGTAAATTAACGATAGAGTGTGTTTTGGGGTTTGGGCTAATTTGCAGAGATCCTCAAACAACGTGAGTGGTCTATGTGTTCTACCCGAGAGGTGAAGGTCTCTGCAGAGCTGGTTTAATGAAATTGTGGTCAGCCAGTCCGACGGGGTGGCTGTCTGTGGGTCAGGAGGGGGACGGAAGTGTCCAGTGGTAGGATGGACAAACTGGTTCGCTGTCGGCCAACTGTCACGTTTGTAGTTCCCACAGTGCGTCTTGGCTGCCATAGAGGAGAGGGCCAGATTATCAAACAGGGGCGTTAACGGACTGGGGTCTGTGGATAAGGCATAAGGAGTAGCTTTAGCGTACCACAGCGCAAGGGCTGCTCTCGTTAGAGGGGAGAGCCCCTGCATCGTACGGTACCTGGCGTTATACCCCCATAGTAGGGCACGTAGGTCCACCTCGGCCATATCCTGCTCAATTGAGGTGGAGGGTTTGATACTCGATCTCGGGAACCAGTCTAGAAGTCGGGAAAATACCGCAGATGTATGATATAATTGGAAGTCCGGGAGCCCCGTACCCCCCCTAAGTTTGGGGGCACATAAAACCCTGTGCTTAAGTCTGGGAGGGTGGTGTTGCCAAAGGAACTTACTCACTAAAGCTCGCAGTGTCCGGAAGAAAGTCGCTGGTAGAAGAATGGGAAGAGTTTGAAACAAATATAATGCCTTCGGGAGGATATCCATTTTAATAACACTCATTCTCCCCCACCAGGAGAGCTTGAGGTTGTGCCAGCCCTCGAGGGAACGTCTGATGGAGGTCAGTAATGGGCTAAAGTTTAGGGTATATACATCATGATCGTCAGAAGGAATCTCCGTCCCAAGATATTTGATCGAGTGCGGCTGCCATTTAAAGGAGAACCGCTCTCGAACAAAGTCCAGATCTTTCGGAGGTAGGGATATATTTAGAGCTTCCGTCTTGGATAGGTTCAATTTAAAATTACTATGAGTGCCGAACCGGGCAAGCTCCTCCAGGATGGCAGGGAGACTAATGCGGGGTCGAGTGACATATAAGAGCAGGTCATCTGCATAGAGTGACAGCTTACGGGGAGCCGAGGGGGTGTTGATCCCATGAATAGAGGGATTGTTTCGGATGGCTTGAGCCAAGTGTTCTACAGTAATTGCGAACAAGAGTGGCGACAGCGGGCAACCCTGCCTGGTGCCGTTCCGGATCCCGAAGGCAACCAACGATTCCCCATTAGCTAAGACCCTGGCAGATGGGCTTGTATATAGAGCCATGATTTTAGAGAGCATTCGTGGGCCTAAGCCTAGCTGTTGCAGGGAGGCCTGGAGAAACTTCCAGTTCACCCTGTCAAACGCCTTTTCGGCGTCACAGGCTAAAAGACAGGCAGGGATGTTGTGTAATTTGGCATATGAAATAAGATGTAAGGTCTTAGTGGTGTTATCCCTAGCCTCCCGGCCCGGGATAAAGCCCACTTGGTCACTATGAATGATGGAGGGGAGCAGGGGAGCGAGACGCGTTGCCAAAATTTTGGAGTAAAGCTTGAGGTCTACGTTCAGTAGGGATATGGGCCTATAATTACCACATTGCATGTGGTCCTTACCCGGTTTGGGTATAACAACTATCTGTGCCTGGAGAATTTGGAGTGAGAGGGGATGTGCATCGTCTATGTCCTCAAATGTCTTGGCCATAATCGGAGCGAGTTGGTGTGCGAATGTTTTATAGAACTGTGGGGAGAAACCGTCAGGGCCAGGGCTCTTGCCATTCTTCAGACCTTTAATCGCTGTTAGGAAATCAGATGTGGACAGAGGTAGCTCCAAGTCAGCCCTATCAGTCAAAGAAATGGTGGGCAAGGCAGTGTCTTGAATGTAGCCGTTTAAATCGGACGGTGAAGTGGAGCTCGGAACACTCGAGGGGGGAAGATTATAGAGGGAGGAATAGAAGTCCCTGAACTCCGAGACAATCTCGGAGCACCTGAACCTCTTCTGTTGAGCAGCCGATAAGATGCAAGGGATGTTTTGCCTCTTTTGTCTAAGATGGATAACACGTGCTAAGTGCTTTCCACATTTGTTAGCCTGTGAGTAGTGGGTGTGGCGGCCCTTGTGGTATGCGGTTAGTGATCTAGCAGAAAATATCCGAAGCAATTCCCGCCGCGCGTTAGAGAGCTCCGCTAAGGTCCGAGTTTCTAAAGAGCGTTTATGGGAGGCCTCCAGGAGGGCTATCTGAGAGAAAAGTCGGCGTATCTCCGCTGTACGAGCTCGTTTCAATCTAGAACCATGTTGGATAAAAATCCCACGAATAACGCATTTCAGGGCTTCCCATTTAGTCATACTACTAGTCTCGTCGTGGGCATGGTCTTTGGTGAAATCTGTGATTGCTTGAGAGATTGCCGCAACACACACCGTGTCAGTCAGTAAGTTGTCATTCAGCCTCCACGTGCCCCGACGGGGGCAGCGAGGAAGCTTCCCAAGTGTCAAGTGTACCGGAGCATGATCCGACCATAGTCGCATCCCAATCTCGCACTGAGGTTCAAAGTCTAATAGGTTTTGGCTTAGGAGGATTTAATCTATCCTACTATAAGAGTTATGCGCAGGGGAGAAATAGGTATAGTCCCTATCCGAAGGGTGCAACAATCTCCAGGTATCTACCAAAGACATGTCAGCTAGGGCAGCCCTAATTTTGGTAAGTGAGGTGGGTGATAGGTGGGACTTACCAGTGGATGAGTCCAGTCTCGGTATGAGGGGGACGTTCAAGTCACCCCCCAGGATCAGGTTATTAGTCTGGAAATATTTAAGGCGCGCAGACACGGAGCAGAGGAACTGAAGTTGGTTCTGATTAGGAAGATAAATATTGGCAACAGTTAGTACATTTTGTAGATACTGCAATTTCAAAACCAAAAACCGTCCTTTTGGGTCTATGTCACTGTCGAGTACTTGTGGTGTAAAGGATCGATGGAAAGCAATCGAGACCCCTTTGGAGCTTGCCAAGGGGTTCGTGCTGTGGAACCAGGTTGTGTAGTGCCTGTCTGGGATGGAAGGTATCTTATCGGAACCGAAAGTGGGTTTCTTGTAGGAAAAGGACTTGTGATCCGGCCTTATGAAAGTGGTGTAAAATCTGTCTACGCTTTTCTGGGGTGTTGAAGCCTCTGCAATTAAGAGAGGAAAATTTAATGTCTAGAGCTGCTGCCATTGGAAGGAGATGTGGGAGGTATGTTTCTTGGTGCTACTGAATGAAACTGAATGGGCAAGTGTATTGGTAAGCTGTGCAACAGAGGTGAGGGGGAAAAAGAAGAGGGGGAGGTCAAGAAGGGAGAGAAGAGAAGGATGTCAAAGTGCTGAGGCAGGAAAGTGCGTATGTGCCCCCCTAGTAGAGCCTGGGGTGCGAGGTGCAGATAGGTGTGGGCACTTAATCCTTGTAACAGCTTGATACAATGCTTTCTAGGAAGCTGAAAATGTAAACTTATAGGGAGAAAACTCCCTCTAGCGTCCATATGGGGATAGAAACTATGAACACTACAGTGGAAAACTAACAAATATAGTTATAACAAAGTCACAAAACGACTCTGTACACCCTAACGTGGGGATACGCGGTCAAACTGAACTCAGGGGCTCCGCCCCAACTGTAGTTAACTGTGAAACTGGATGAACTGATAGGTAGCACACAGCGCCTATAAATGCATGGATCTGATGACGGCGTGTGCAGAAGTGAACAGTCGGCTAGCTAAAAAGGCAGCCGCCTGTCCATGAGGGCAGAAAAAGTGTACGTCATCTAGATCGGTAGAGGGGTCAAGTGGATCTAGCATATACTCATTTACAATTAACCATAAGGAATCCAAGAGGTGTCAAAAATTGCAGATGACATACAGGTCTGAGTAAACAGTTCATAGATCCATTTAACCGTCCTCCCACCCTCCACCCCCACGTCTGAATAGCATAACACAATATAGACCCACAAAAATAAGGGTCCAATGCAATGGAGGAAGTGCTCGTAAAACATGTAGCTAGGGGTAGGAACGGTGGGGATTGATCCACACCGAAAAGGAAGCAAAAAAAAAGGGAAAAAAAGCAGGAAAGGGGTCAGATGAATGACTGTTAAGTCACGAAGTGCAGGGGAACAACCTGAGGCATAGGTCTCCATAGAGACTCAGAAACAAAAAATGTGTAAGTCAGACCACCACTTTTCAGTGGGGCTCAAAGCGTTCATCCAGGTGGGGATTTGGCGGTACGGGAGCGGGACCTCTTCTTCTTGGTTTGCGTTACCCAGGCTGAGGTGGTAGGTAGGCCAGGAGTGACGGCAGTCAGTGGCCAGTCCGGGATCCTGATTTGAGGTAATTCAAAGGTGCCAAGAAAGTTGGGTAGGTCTCCTAGTGTGCGAAAGGTAGCAGATTTACCATCATGGGACGCAAAAAGGTGGAACGGGAACCCCCATCGGAACTTGATCTGTTTAGCATGCAAAGCGTCTGTGACTGGCTTCAGGGCTTTCCTCATCAGCAGCGTCTGCTTTGATAGATCCGTCAAGAGCATAACCGGTGACCCATTAAACAGAATGGAGTCCTGTGTGCGGGCAGCGTGCATTATTTCAGCTTTGACGTTAAAGAAATGGACGCGACAAATGACGTCTCTGGGGTGCGCAGGATTAGGGTTGCGAGGGCCAAGGGATCTGTGAATCCTATTGATTTCGATCGGGGATTCTTTGGGTTTGTTCAGCAGCTGATTAAACATGGAGGAGGCGGCTGACATTAGATCTTTATTTTCAATCGCTTCTGGAATACCGCGGATGCGGATATTGTTGCGGCGACTTCTGTTCTCCTGGTCATCGAGACCATAGAACAATTGCTGAATTTGATTGGTATGCTGCTGCAGGACATGGTCATGGTCTTTGAGTCTAAGGCCGCGTACACACGCGTGGACTGTTTGCCCAACCTTGTTCGTCAAACAGTTTCGGCAAACAGTCCGCTCAAAATTTGCATTTGCCCACACACGAGCGGACTGTTTCAACGAACTGTTTGCCAAACAGTCCGCTCAACTTTTGAAATGAACGGACTCGCCCACGTAAGGCGGAGGCAAATCCGCCCATTTCGAGCGCGTGCACAGGTAGGCGGGGCCCGCGAAGGAGACGTCGCGGGCTCCGCCGCCTGGAATGGGCTTAAAGGGGAACCCCAACGCCGAAAAAAATCGGCGTTGGGGTTCCCCCAAAGTCCACACCAGACCCTTGTCCGAGCACGCTACCCGGCCGGCCAGCAAAGGGGGGCGAGCGAGCGCGCCCCCCCTCCTGAGCCGTACCAGGCCGCGTGCCCTCAACATGGGGGGGTGCCTTGGGGAAGGGGGGCCGCGCGGCCCCCCCACCCCAAAGCACCTTGTCCCCATGTTGATGAGGACAAGGGCCTCTTCCCGACAACCCTGGCCGTTGGTTGTCGGGATCTGCGGGCGGGGGGCTTATCGGAATCCGGGAGCCCCCTTTAAGAAGGGGGCCCCCGGATACCGGCCCCCCACCCTATGTGAATGAGTATGGGGTACAATGTACCCCTACCCATTCACCTGTGAAATAAAGTACAAAAAAAAACACAACACAGGGAAAAAATATTTTATTGCACAGCTCCGGGGGTCTTCCGTCTTCGGGGGTCTTCTCGCCGGACTCCTCCGCTATGTGTGTGTAGCTCTTTTACTAGCGGAGGAGTCCGGCTTTCTTCCTCCCCGCCGCCGGCCTCTTCTCCCGACTTCGGGGGTCTTGTCCCCCTCTTCGGTTCTTCTGCCGGGCCACCGCGCCTTCTTGTAGCTCTTTTACAGGCGGTGGCCCGGTCTTCTGTCGCCGCTGCCTTCCGTTCTTCTGTCGCCGCCTTCGGTTCTTCTGCCAGGCCACGGCGCCTTCTTGTAGCTCTTTTACAGGCGGTGGCCCGGTCTTCTGTCGCCGCTGTCGCTGTCGCCGCCTTCCGTTCTTGTTCTTCTTCTTGTTCTTCTTCTTCTTCTCCAGGCGATGTTGACACGTCGCTCCCTCCGGCCGGAATGCCAGGGACACGCTCCGCTGCCACTTATATAGTGACAATGGGGCGGTGTCACATGGTATATGTCACATGGGTTGGTCACATGGTGACCCCGCCCCCTTACGATGTCATAGTCCCCATGTGACATCAACCCATGTGACCAACCCATGTGACATATACCATGTGACCCCGCCCCATTGTCACTATATAAGTGACCGCACAGCGCGGCTCTGGCATTCCGGCCGGAGGGAGCGACGTGTCAACATCGCCTGGAGAAGAAGAAGAAGAAGAAGAAGAACAAGAACGGAAGGCGGCGACAGCGGCGACAGAAGACCGGGCCACCGCCTGTAAAAGAGCTACAAGAAGGCGCGGTGGCCCGGCAGAAGAACCGAAGGCGGCGACAGAAGAACGGAAGGCAGCGGCGACCGAAGACCGGGCCACCGCCTGTAAAAGAGCTACAAGAAGGCGCGGTGGCCCGGCAGAAGAACCGAAGAGGGGGACAAGACCCCCGAAGTCAGGAGAAGAGGCCGGCGGCGGGGAGGAAGAAAGCCGGACTCCTCCGCTAGTAAAAGAGCTACACACACATAGCGGAGGAGTCCGGCGAGAAGACCCCCGAAGACGGAAGACCCCCGGAGCTGTGCAATAAAATATTTTTTCCCCTGTGTTGTGTTTTTTTTTGTACTTTATTTCACAGGTGAATGGGTAGGGGTACATTGTACCCCATACTCATTCACATAGGGTGGGGGGCCGGTATCCGGGGGCCCCCTTCTTAAAGGGGGCTCCCGGATTCCGATAAGCCCCCCGCCCGCAGACCCCGACAACCAACGGCCAGGGTTGTCGGGAAGAGGCCCTTGTCCTCATCAACATGGGGACAAGGTGCTTTGGGGTGGGGGGGCCGCACGGCCCCCCCTTCCCCAAGGCACCCCCCCATGTTGAGGGCACGCGGCCTGGTACGGCTCAGTAGGGGGGGCGCGCTCGCTCGCCCCCCTTTCCTGGCCGGCCGGGTAGCGTGCTCGGACAAGGGTCTGGTGTGGACTTTGGGGGAACCCCCATGCCGATTTTTTTCGGCGTTGGGGTTCCCCTTTAAGCCCATTCCAGGCGGCGGAGCCCGCGACGTCTCCTTCGCGGGCCCCGCCTACCTGTACACGCGCTCGAAATGGGCGGACTTTCCGAGTGGGAACAGTCCGCTCATTTCGAAAGTACAGCGGACAGGCCCACACACGGGCGGACTGTTCGCTCAAACACAGTTTCAGCGGACAGTTTTTCGGAATTTCCGAAAGACTTTGTCCGTCCAACTGTCCGCTGAAACTGTCCGCTGAAAGCCCACACACGAGCGGACTGTCCGCCCAAACACTGTTCAGCGGACAAGGTTGGGCGAACAGTCCGCCCGTGTGTACGCGGCCTAAGTGCTGATTCTTCAACATGAATTTCAATGTCCTCCATGCGATGGCCTATGTCCTGGCGCAAGTCCTTAATCTCCCTCTGATAGGACCTCTCTAGTCTGCTGATGTATGCTTCAATGTCTCTCTTGGTAGGGAGAGCTTTAATGTAGCTCTCCATGTCCCAACCTCTATGTTGTGTGCCAGGGGCCGGGGAAGGGCTCCTTGAGTGTGCTGGGCTTTCAGGGCTCCCACTATGCCGCTCCGGGGACCCGGGTGAGGACTGGGGCGAGGAGGGCTGAGAGGCCTGTACCTTAGACGCAGCGTGCGCCGCGTGTGCTGCTGCCGAGCGGGTCGCCGCCATCTTGGATTCCGGCGCGGCCTTGCTGTTCGGTCTCCTCGTGGGGAAAAAACTGCCGATGTCCCCCGTTTTCTGGGTCCCCGAGGTGCGGGGAGTATTGGTGCCTCCTCTCCTGCTCATGGAGATGTTCGGAGTGGCGAGGTCTGGCGGCGCTGTGTGCCGGTTGGTGCGATGGAGCGGGAGCTGAGCTCTCACACGTCTGTCTCCTCCATGCGCTTGGCCACGCCCCCTCACACTTGACTGTTTAATTAGAGTATTACTCTCCTTTATGATCCGAATTGCATAAACCATTGTTCTCTTTGATGTTGTTTTATAGGGACTATGTCCCACTGTTATTGCTTACTTATTGTACACCGAATCTCTTCGCATGCTCAAAGTCTATATCGTACTGTGTAATTATTTTGTTATTTGCTAATAAAAATGTTTTGAAAGAAAGTCGTCAAGAGAACCTATCTATGCCCACCATTTCTGCCAGCTTCCACATTCATAGTAGCTGTACTAGAGCTTCTATGGATGGAGCATGATCTATACATTAAGAAGGTGGAGCTATCAATTATCCTCCTTCCCCCCATTCTTGGATCTTGTTACATTAATAGATGCTCCTATAAGGCTACTAACAGAAGAGACACAAGAGACAAATCCTACTTACTGTAAGTTATTTACCCTGTGCTGTGTGTTGAGTTATTTTTAGGAGACAGCAAATTTACACTGTAATACAAGCTGTACACTCACTACTTTCCATTGTAGCAAAGTGTCATTTCTTCAGTGTTGCCACATGGAAAGATATAATCAAATATTTACAAAAATGTGAGGGGTGTACTGTATATATATATATATATATATATATATATATATATATATATATATATATATATATATACATACACACACACACACACACACACATATACTTTTGTTTCTATATTTTTTTAGTTGGTGATACAATAAGGGTGTTAGCTGCTCTGTATGAATTTTTTTAATTGTTTGAATTTTTTTGATTTGTGTATTGGGTAGCACAGGAGATTTTTTAATTTTTTTTCTGTAGTACCCACAACCCCCCCCCCCCCCCCCCCTCCCAAATTTCTCTTTTCTTTTCTCTCCTTTTAAATGTCTTCTTGTAGCAATGAGCAGCTTTTATTACTCCCTGTGACATCATCATCACCGTGATTGAATTTTTTTTACAGAGGCAGCTGCTGGGAGTTCAGTTCTTATTTACATAGGCACACTCCCAAAACTACATCTCTCAAGAAACTTTTCCCTGTGTTTAGGCTCTTCCTCAGCATTGTATTGCTAGGAAAGAAATAAATGTACATACCTAGAGAGGGGTGAAAGATAATGGAATAGATGGGGGCAAAGGAAAAAGCCAGAGTCAGAGCTGACAATGTTGGTTGGAATTTCAATTTAGCAAAGGCACCACTTTGTGATTTTAAATAGAAATTTGGGAGTATGGGAAAAAACATGAAGCAAATGTGAACATATTTTGTACCAAATTAGTTCTCCCATATTTTTCCAGCATTTTTAGCAGTGGTGCCTCATTTTAATGACAGACAGCAAGTTCTGGCAAAAAGAAAAAAGATGGAAAGGAGGGTAGAGGTGAAAATGAATTTATACTTCATTATTTGCCCCAATATTAACACCAGTTGATATCAGCTGAAGGATATAAAAGGGAAAGAATGAAATGGATCATGTTTCTATTCGCCTTGGTGCTGCATAACAAAAATCTCGGAAGAAAATGATTCTCCAATCAGGGGAAATAATAAATTGTACTGAGGTGGAGGAGCTCAGTGTACAGCAGCTGTTGAACAGGATAATTGATTGGGTGAATGATTATGCATGTTAACCTGTAGCTGAAAGGGTGAATGCAGAGTTGTTTTTGTAGTGAAATATATTCCAAAGGGGTTGAAGGTATGTAACTCTTAGTAAGAGAGCATCTGAGTGCTCTTTAGAACTGTTCTGGGAAGCTTCCTGGTGGTAATAAGCATGTCTGCTCTGAAGTTTAAGTTATGCACCTCGAGGTGCTGGGAAGCTTTAAAGCAAAGTGAAGCAACCACTATATACGTAAAAAGGAGAAATGCCGCCATAGTTTGCTGAAGCCTGCTGTCTGTTGATGTCACAGAGCCGGTGGAGATCACAATCATATTTTTAGGATCTACCCATTAGCCTGGACCGGCACCTGGCTCAGCCTCTCAGCATGCCACCGAGAGGCTGAGCCAGTTGCTCCCACCCCCTCCACAACCCAGCATGCCAGTGAGCATGGGAGGGGGCAGAGCAGACAGCGATGACTGACAGTTACCAACTCTCTGCTCAAGGAGCACTGAGAACTGAGGGAGCAGGTGGGGGACAGATGCAACATAGGACTGATGCTGCATCCACCTACTGTAGGTAAGTTTGATTTCTAAAAAAAAAAAAAAAAACTCAAACAAACTCCTCTTAAAAAAAAAAAAAAAAACTGTGGTCTTAAGTGGTAACCCAAGGAATCAATCCAACAAGTATAATGCTTTATATATACACTATCTCACAAAAGTGACACCCCTCATATTTTTGTAAATATGTTATTATATCTTTTCATGTGACAACACTGAAGAAATTACACTTTTCTACAATGTAAAGTAGTGAGTGTATAGCTTGTATAACAGTGTAAATTTTCTGTCCCCTCAAAATAACTCAACACACAGCAATTACTAGTAATACATGTAGACTACTGGAACATTCCAATACTCAAAAGGAAATATTAGAGTCCAACAAAGTGCAATAGATCTTTCATTCTATTACTAGGGTAGGACCCACTAATCGGGGTACTTTGACCAATTGGATGAGAGCCACTGTGGTGTTCCTATTTGGACAAGTCGCCTCTCCAGCTTGGTCGATACTGCTGAGGTCATTCCAGCCAAGAGGAAACGTCATCTGAGATCCGGGGTCCTCATCTGTAATTTCGGAGAGCCACCTATCTGGATATCCAGGCTTGTCTGATTCGGTGTCGCTGACATCCGGATCCACCTTCTCCGGTAAGAATGTTCAATCTCTTTCACTTTGAGGATTCATCAGTTTTGGATTGTATTTCATAATGGAAGATTGGCACTTCACTGTTGGACTTTGTGAGATACTGTATGAAAGATCAACACACAGATATTAAATGTTTTTATCCAAAGGAATATCTTACAAAGTTGCTGTCGCACACAAAGATTTTTGATTGTAGCATTGGTTGTCTCATAAGCTTTAATCCTTCAATCAATCAGACTAGCAGCTCTCTATACCCCAGTATTTAAGATTAAATATATACTATATATAACGTTAACTATAGTTCTATTCGTTAAAATTTGTTGTTGGCCAACAAATACAGACTATGATATGTTTTTTTTTTCCCAAAGATCTAGCATGAAAGAGAAAGACAAGCATTTTATTTTGTACAGCTACAAAGATCATTTGGTTTTAGACCAAGTTAAGGCACTTAAAGTGGTTCTGCACCTCTAAAAAAATATTAAAAGCCAGCAGCTACAAATATTGCAGCTGCTGACTTTTAATAAATTCACACTTGCCTGTCCCAGGGTCCAGCGATGTCGGCGGCAGATGACGAGCGATCGCTCGTCTCTCTGCTGCCCCCGCCGCCATCCTCTGTCAGGGAATAGAGAAGTATTGCGGCTTCACTGCCCGGTTCCCTACTGCGCATGCGCGAGTCACGCTGCACGTCTCTGCTGGTCCCCGCTGTGTCCTGGGAACTGTGTGTTTCCCAGAACACAACGGGGGGGCGGGGCATCTGCGGCAGTCTTGTCCCGGAAGTGGGTGCAGATACCTGGATTATCCAGGTAACCGCACCCCCTCCTCCCTGAAAGGTGCCGATTGTGACGCCAGAGGGGGGGAGGGATCAGATGAGCGGAACTTCCACTTCAGGGTGGAGGACCGCTTTAATGAGATGGTAAAAAACTTCATGTTAGAAAGCAAAACTTGCTTACTCACTCTCCCACTTGTAATCAGTTTGGTTGCCTGTATCAAAATGTTTTAATACTATCCTCTAGCAGTTATTGCTGTACATAGAATAACATGTAAGTTTTTCCATTCCTTTTATTAAATTAATTGCTTTTGAACCTACCCCTCTCTAAAACTCCAAAGTGCTTTTTACAATGTAGTGCCCATAACTGTACCCCATATTTTACAAATGGACTTACAAGTTACAGTATTTATACAAAGGCAATACTATGCAGCATGAGGTATTTTATTTTCATACAGCCTATGATTTTGTTTGTTTTTACAGCTGCCTCTTGGTAAGATGTGCTTCTAATAATCTTCTTTTTTACCAGAGTTTACAAGACTGTTTCTGTTATGCACCACTAGGGATGAGCTTCGTGTTTGAGTCGAGCGTACGTTCGACTCGAACATCGGCTGTTCGCCCGTTCGGCGAATTCCGAACGTTATGGGCCATTCGCGCCAAATTCATGTGGCGCTCACAGCCCACAATGCACTGCGTCATCGCAGTGCATTGCTGGCTCATGATTGGCCAAGCATGCACTGTGACCCCGCATGCTTGGCCAATCACAGCGCCAGCAGCGAGGAAAGCCAAGATTGGCCACAGGCAGGATGCCTGTGGCCAATCATAGCTCAGGCTAGTACATGCCCCACACTATATAAGGCCGCCAGCACGGCGGCCTTGTGTAGTTTGTTGGCGTCTGAAGCAGTTAGTGGGTGTTCTGCGTACCTTCAACACAGTATACACTGATCGTTATCGGCCGATTTTCGATCTTGCTCTTCTGTAGTGTTTGTTGTCTGCGTGCCCTGACCACAGTATACACCGCTATATTCACCTCACCTATATAGCTAGTGATCTATCTTTTATAATAGAGCTTGCAGTCAGTAGTGTTAGGAGCTTGTGCGTGCTGTCTGCGTGCTCTGTACCCAGTACACACCGCTATATCCACCTACATAGCTGTTCTCTATTTGAGCCCACTTGCCATCTGCAGAAGTTATTGGAAGTTGTGTGTGCCTCCAGCACAGCACAGTATACATCTGTATATACCCCTTTATCCCTGGTGTTCTATAATAAAGGCATCTGCAGGAGTTAGTGGGTGTTTTGTGCCTCCAGCACAATATACACCTGTATCTACCCTTTATTGCTGTTCTCTAATAGAGCCATCTGCAGGGCTTAGTGGGTGTTGTGTGACTCCATTACAGTATACCCCTTTATCTCTGGTGTTCTATAATAAAGGCATCTGCAGGAGTTAGTGGGTGTTGTGTGCCTCCAGCACAATATACACCTGTATCTACCCTTTATTGCTGTTCTCTAATAGAGCCATTTGCAGGGCTTAGTGGGTGTTGTGTGCCTCCAGTACAGTATACCCCTTTATCTCTGGTGTTCTATAATAAAGGCATCTGCAGGAGTTAGTGGGTGTTGTGTGCCTCCAGCACAATATACACTACCCAACTGCTGTTTTACCCAACTCCCTTTAGGCCATTACCATGTCTGGAAGGCCAGCAAGGAGAGGCAGACAGGCGCAAGCTGATAAAAGAGGGCAAGCAGGCTCTGTGTCTTGAGACAACAGTGCTGGTCGTGGACGCGGTGCATTGTCATCAGCACGTGGCCATGGGACACGCTTGTCCTTCTTTTCGGCAGCTGGACATGTTGAACCGCAACATGCCAACGACTTGGTAGAGTGGATGACCAAGCCCTCTTCATCCTCCTCATCCTCTCTCACCCAGTCTCAGGGTACTAGCAAAGCAGCTGCCAACGCATCGTCTTCCCTCGTCTCAATGTCATCATCAGTGACTCCTTCCCTAGACCCACTACGTCCTCCTGAGGAGCCTCCTGAACTCTTTGAGCACAGTGTTGGGTACATGCTCCAGGAGGATGCCCAGTGTTTTGTAGGCTCTGATGATGACACTCAGCTAGAGGAAGGCAGTAGCGTGAATGCAGAGAGAGGGGATGCTCAAGAAGGACAGCAATCTGGCAGTCATGTTCCACAAGCTGCAGCATATTGCCAGGTTTGCTGCAGCGATGAAGAGGGAGGGGATGATGAGGGCACTGACTCCACATGGGTGCCTGGTAGGAGAGAGGAGGAGGAGGAGGAGGAGAAGGCACATGTCCAACGAGGCAGGATGCCCTCCGGGGGCCAGCTTAGGGGCAGCACACCGACTGAATCACAGCGCAGAGCTCTGCCTGTGCAGGGCGCTGCCTCTGCTCGTTATTCTAAAAGTTCTTTGGTGTGGGCCTTTTTTGAGACGAGTGCATCAGATCGCACCGCTGCTATTTGCAACATATGTCTCAAGCGTATCTCGCGTGGCCAAAACATCAGCCGCTTGGGCACCACATGCTTGACAAGACATATGTTGACCTGCCATGCAGCTCGTTGGCAAGCGTACCTCAAAGACCCACACCGAAGAACAAAGCGGACCTCTCCTTGCTCCTCATCAGCTGGCATCTCCAACCCCACTAGACCTTCAGTCCTCTCTGAAACCTGCTCTGAGAGGAATGAAGGTGTAGAATTAGATGTGTCACAGCCAAGTGCTTCCGGGCACTCTGCTAGCAGTACACCCACGTCCGATTATAGCAGGCAAATGTCCCTGCCCCAGCTGCTGGACCGGCGAAAGAAGTTCACTCCCAGCCATCCACATGCCCAGCGGTTGAATGCTAGCTTGGCTAAATTGCTAGCACTTCAACTGCTGCCTTTTCAGTTGGTAGACTCGGCCCCCTTCCGTGAGTTTGTACAATGTGCGGTTCCTCAGTGACAGGTCCCCAAATGCCACTTTTTCTCACGGAAGGCGATTCCGGCTCTCTACCGGCATGTGGAAGGCAATGTCCTTGCCTCGCTGGACAGGGCGGTCAGCGGTAAGGTGCATATTACCGCTAACTCATGGTCCAGCAGGCATGGACAGGGACGTTACCTGTCTTTCACGGCCCATTGGGTCACTCTTCTGGCAGCTGGGAAGGATGCAGGACAAGGTGCAGTAGTGTTGGAGGTTGTTCCGCCACCACGCCTCCAAAATGCTACTATTGGTTGTGACACACCTCTCTCCTCCACCCCCTCCTCTTCTTCTTCCTCCATGGCCTCTTCCAGTGCTCTGTCCTCAGAACCAGCGGTGCTCCGTAGGCGTTCCAGGGGCTACGCAAGTACGCAGGCAAAACGATGCCATGCAGTGCTTGCGCTGGTTTGTTTGGGGGACAGGAGCCACACTGGGGCGGATGTTTTGTCAGCTCTGCAGGGGCAGGCCGAGAGGTGGTTGACGCCACGCCAGCTTAAGCCAGGAATGGTGGTTTGCGACAATGGCACCAACCTCTTCTCCGCCCTCCGACAGGGACAACTGACCCATGTGCCCTGTGTAGCTCACGTCCTTAACCTGGTGGTGCAGCGGTTCTTGGGCAGGTACCCCGGCTTACAGGATGTCCTGAAGCAGGCCAGGAAAGTCTGTGTGCATTTCCGCTGATCATTTAATGCCTGTGCTCGGCTGGCTGAGCTCCAAAAGGAGTTGAACCTGCCCAAGAACAGCCGTATATGTGACATGCCCACCAGGTGGAACTCAACGTTGGCCATGCTGCAGCGGCTGAACATGCAGCAGAGGGCCATCAATGAGTACCTGTGCGACCACGGCACCAGGACAGGGTCAGGGGAGCTCGGTTTTTTCTCACCACGCCAGTGGGGCATGATCAGGGATGCATGCACTGTCCTGTCACCGTTTGAGGAGGCCACAAGGATGGTGAGCAGTGACAGTGCATGCATCAGTGACACTGTACCTCTTGTCCACCTCTTGGAGCATACGCTTCGTGGAATAATGGACAGGGCACTTGAGGCAGAACAGAGGCAGGAAGAGGAGGACTTCCTTGCCTCTCAAGGCCCCCTTTATCCAGACAGTGTTCCTGTTGTGCCACCCATCACACAGGAAGAGGATGAAGAGGAGGAAGAGGAGGAGGAGGATGATTGTGTCAGCATGGAGGTGGAGGCTGGCACTCAGCATCAGCAGCAGCAGCAGCAGCAGTCTTGTAGGGATGATTTACAGTCCCAAGAAACACGTGGACTTGTACGTGGCTGGGAGGAGGTAGCTGCGGATCATGTTGTCCTTAGTGACCCAGAGGACTCCGGACCAAATGCCTCAGCTAACCTACGCTGCATGGCCTCCCTGATCCTGCAAAGCCTGCGGAAGGATCCTCGTATTCTTCGGATCAAGGAGAGGGACCATTACTGGCTGGCCACTCTCCTTGATCCACGGTACAAAGGTAAGGTTGCTGACCTTATCTTGCCATCGCAGAGGGAGCAGAGGATGAGACATCTCCGGGAGGCCTTGCAGAAAGGTCTGTGCAACGCGTTCCCAGAGACTGAGAGGTTACAAACTCCTGGTCCTGGACAACGTGTTGCTGAGGCATCGGTCAGAAGGAGCGGTGGAGAAGGTGGCCGTCTGACTGATGTTTTCAGACAATTTTTTAGTCCGCAGCCCCAAGGTATAATCGGTTCCAGCAACCATCGCCAGCGTCTGATTTACATGGTGCAGGAATACCTAGGGGCAAGGTCAGACTTGGACACCTTTCCCACCGAAAATCCTCTGGCTTACTGGGTCTTGAGGATGGATCACTGGCCAGAGCTTGCATAGTATGCAATTGAGCTACTGGCCTGTCCTGCATCCAGCGTTCTTTCGGAACGCACCTTCAGTTCTGCTGGTGGCTTTGTTACCGATCACAGGGTGCGCCTGTCCACCGAATCAGTTGATCGACTGACCTTCATCAAGATGAATCAGTCTTGGATCACCCACAGCTAGCAAGCACCTGAAGCTGATGTAACCGAATAATTTTTTTTGAAATATCACATCCCTTCAAGACTGCCTATGCTGATGCTGAGTGACTGTCCTGTTATGTTGATTGTCTATCCTCTTCCTCCTCCGCTGATATGTTGGAAGAACATTTCTGGTTCTGGGTGATACCATCAGCCCAATTTTTCTGCCCCTGTTTAACAGGGGCGTTTAATTACAATTTTTGATGCAATGCTTTGCAGCAGGGCTAATTCCTGCAATAAAAATAGAGTATATGGGAGAGGTTGCAGTGTGGTGGCACCAGCACCAGTGCCTAAGGCCCAATTTTTCTGCCTCTGTTTAACAGGGGCGTTTAATTACAATTTTTGATGCAATGCTTTGCCGCAGGGCTAATTCCTGCAATAAAACAAGAGTATATGGGAGAGGTTGCAGTGTGGTGGCACCAGCACCAGTGCCTAAGGCCCAATTTTTCTGCCCCTGTTTAACAGGGGCATTTAATTACAATTTTTTATGCAATGCTTTGCAGCAGGGCTAATTCCTGCAATAAAACTAGAGTATATGGGAGAGGTTGCAGTGTGGTGGCACCAGCACCAGTGCCTAAGGCCCAATTTTTCTGCCCCTGTTTAACAGGGACATGTAATTACAATTCTTGATATAATATTTCACAGGAGGGCCCCTTCCTGTGCCCACCCAGAGTAACTGTGAGGACTTATAGTGTTGTGGCACCAGCACCATAACCACCAAAGGTCAATTTTTCTACCACCATTCAACAATGGCATGTAATTACAATTCTTGATATAATCGTTCACAGCAGGCCGCTCCAGCGCCCACCAAGAGTCACTTTCAGGGCTTACAATGTTGTGGCAAAGCCAACACCTTGTTCCGCCATTTCAAACATCCAACTTACAAACATCTCCTACTTGCAAACGGAAGGAGACAACAGCAAGTGAGATGAAAAAAGATGGTCGACAAAACAAATTATACAGGGGTGATAACCCTTCCCTATGTTTTCCAAAAAGCTTAAAAATAGTTTTTTTGACTGCAGCTACACTTTAAAAATGTACCAGTTGAAAATTACAAACAGATTCAACTTAACACAACAAACCTACACAGTCCCTGTCTTGTTTGCACCACCTGTATACTGCTGTTCTGAGTATATAGGGCCTGGGGGCCACACGCATTTCCTTTTTTTAATATGGGTACTGGGTTCCCCTTAATATGCGTACAAGACCCAAAGGGGCTGGTAATGGGCAGGGAGGGCTACCCATGCCATTTTTCTCAATGATTTTCAACCATATTGCAGGAACCAGATATAACATTAAAACCGCAAGTAGTTTTAAATGATGTTATTTCCATTTAATGTCATTTTGTGCAGGGACTGTTCTAAACATGGGAAACACGTGGCACTTCACAGACATACTACAGACACCCCCCAGGCACCATATTTAAAGGAATATTTCACTTTTTTTTCACTTTAATCGTCATTAAAATCAGCGCTCCCACCAAAACAGCCATTTTTAAAAACCTTTTAGGCATTGACCCATGTCCCCTGGGGCAGGAGCCAGGTCCCCAAACCCTTTTTAGGACAGTATCTTGCATATTAGCCATTAAAATTAGCACTTTTAATTTCGAACGTTCGAGTCCCATAGACTTCAATGGGGTTCTAAAGTTCGTACGAATTTGGAGTCCGTTCGAAAGTTCTGGTGCGAACCGAACCAGGGGGTGTTCAGCTCATCCCTACCCACATGTTTTCCAAGTATACACATGGTGCCAATAGCTGTGTAGTGCATAAATGCAAACTATAGTACCAGCAGCTTGGTTGTGTGCCTTCTTACCCACTTCACAGAAGGCTTTGACAAACACAGCCATCAGCAGTGCCAGTTTATCTTCAGCTATGATTGCAAAGAGTGAGGCAGAAGTGGTCGTAGGTGGGAATAAATATGCATGTGCTCATTTAGGCACACATGTGCACCAATTAAGCTATACATTGTAGGCATATGGCAATTATTAATTCTCTGTGCTTGGAGCTCCCAGCATTCCCAGACGTTACTTCCTGTCTTACAAGTTCCTGTTTAGCATTTTGGTAAGGCAAGTTTACAGTGTTGTTACCTAACATATGTCTCTTAACATTATATTAAACCAAGCTATAGCTTTAACCACATCTCTCTTACCTTAACCTAAATTTCCCCTTCCCCACTTAATTTAGCCATCCTGTCTCTTTTAAGTGTGTATTTTATCTTGCTCATTTTCAGCTGCCTCAGATGCTATAATGTGCCTTAAACCCAAGCAAATTACCTATGTTCCTTATGCGTCAACATATGACTGGTGTGGCAGTGCCTAGGAACACTGACTGGTGACAGTATGTTAAAAATGAAAAAAAAAAAAAACATTACGTGTACTAAAAAACTTAAAGATTTTGTTATTGAAATATATTTTTAATTTATGTAACATACTTTTTCATCTGAGTAGTTTAGTGTCACCATAATAACACTGTACTACTATTGGTGGGGAGTCCATTTTTTTTATGTTGTTAACATTTTGATTGGCGATACAATGAATATCTTTGTACCAGCAATATTTTGAACTGTCATGCATGAGTTTCATTCATGACAGCAGTGATTACTACTGATCTGTGATTGGCTAAAGCTAATCACATGGTACAAGATTTTGCAATAGGTATCATGTGATAGCTGTTGGCCAATCACAGCTCATTAGTATAGAAAGCAAAGCTGTTATAAATGAGATTCATTCATAACAGATTTGTAGACATTATGATCATGTAATCACATAGCAATCACATAAGCCCAGGTCCACTCAAAATGGAACGGTACCGCAAGCCACAATCCACTGTGTCTGCTGGACAGAGCAGTTGCAAGGGGCATGCTGCTCACCCCAGCAAACATGCAGCCACAGTAAGCACCATGACATGTATGAACATGTATGATAAATTAATATTGAAGTGCTGACTGTACTGATTTCTAAACCTTCCATCTGTTGCAAATGTATGGAGCTCTTCTCAGCACATTCCCATATGAGGTTGCTATGGGAACACACTAAGAAGAGCTCCATACAGGTGCCTCTATCCCCTGAAGATGCTGTTTACAGGGAAACGTGTTGGTGGAGCCGAACATGCACACTGTCAGAAATACACTAGTGCTTATCATTTATTACATGCCTATGATTGTCTTCTTATTATAAGTACATTATCTTATTAAAAGTCCATGATTTCACAAACACTACACTATGGTTGTCCTTTCTTTAATCCCTCAGTGCTGAGCACATTTACACAGGATCATACCTAGATGGAGTGGTGTGTCTGACCATTTGGTGCTGTGGGACGGCAAGGTGCCTAATGATCTCTAATGCCGCGTACACACGAACAGAATTCTGGCAGAAAAAGACTGATGAGAGCTTTTCATCGGAAAATGCGACCGTGTGTATGCTCCATCAAAATTTAGCTGTCCGAATTTCCACCAGCCAAAAATTTATAGCCTGTTCTCAATTTTCCAGACGGAAAAACTTTCTATCGGTAATTCCGATCGCGTGTATGCAATTCCGACATGCCAAAAATCACGCATGCTCAGATTCAACTATGAGACAGAAGCTATTGGCTACTGGCTATTGAACTTCCTTTTTCTAGTCACATCATATGTGTTGTCACCACGTTATAAATGATCGGAATTTGATGTGACCGTGTGTAGGTAAGACAGCTGGAGCCGAATTCCGTCGAAATTCTGTCTGGAAAACCATCAGAGCTTTTTCCGACAAGAATTCCGATCGTGTGTACGCCGCATAAGTGGGATCGGTGTTTCTGGTAAGGCGTTTACTTTACATGTGGGTGGTGTGATTCCTTGGCACCGATTATTCCTTCTGTGCTGAATGACACTCTGAATTGAATCTTCTTATCCTTTGAGATTTTCCATCTTGATTGTTCACCAGGATATGTATCCATCTGTACAGACATTATATACACATTTGCTTTTGTTTTTCATTTTTAGTTTTTTTCGCTTTTACAATCTTTGTCTTTGTCACTAAATAACACGTGTTTGTATATTTTTGTTTATTTTAGGTTGAGGGTGAATTATCAAATCATAATACATATGCTTTAGGGCTTGAGTGTCTTGAAACTTCCAAAATAACACTTAACGGCACTATTGCATCTTTATTGAATAGTCTTTTTATTTTTCATTTTTTATTTACTTTTCATGCACAGTAGATTGTATGCACTAAACTTACACTATTGGTACCTTATCATGGTATAATAATACTGTATGATATAACTTTATTGTATGCACAGTAGCACTTTAACATTTCTAAAGGGACAGCCACCCACTTTTATTGAAATAGGTGATGGCATGTGGGTGATTTATTCACAATAACGCATGGAATGAAAGATAAAAGAACAGAGCACTTGGTTTTATGGGATAACAGACAGGAAGGCTACTTACCAAAAGAAGAAGGAATACACCAGACACAGAGCTTGTTTTAGATAAAAGCTGGCCACGACCTTTATTGTTGGTTTAAAATAATAATATACTTCAAATAAAGAATAAAATTGTAAATATTTATACACTCAAAATCAGCTAAGCCACCACGGCTCAAGCTGTAACTTAAATAATTGAAACTTTTCACTTCCCAGATGACAGGTGGGACTAAACCCACCTGTCACAACAACCCCGTACCGTGGCCTGTTCAATTCAGCTCTGTAGATTCATATTAAAAAAGTTTAACCCTATGTCAGTTAGGTGTATGCCATCATTTCCGTATAAACCAGAACAACCACCCTGTTCTCCCTTCTTTTAATTTTCTCTAGTGGCTTTAGAGAAGGTGATTCCAATGACCTTAGCCTTTGAACTATTTTGGTAAAAAATCACTAAAACCTGCCGAAAAGATGACTTATAATGAATAACATCATTTTGAATACTAAATATTAAATCCAGCGTTTTTCTTGCCCCATGTCATTTCCCCCCAAATGAATGATCAAAATATCAGGAGGGGGGGAAAAACTGATTCAAACGACTCAATTCAAAAAACAAATCTGCCCACACCATACCTCTCCTTCCAATCCCCAAAAAAATTAAAACTGGCTGGATTCAAACCTAAATTTTCAAAGTATACTCTGACGGCTGCTCTGCACTGTGCCCAAAAAACAAAGGAGTGGCCAAGGATCCAAATAACTTGGGTATTACCATCTCCTATGTCCACAGGCACATTTGCAGCCTGTTGCTGTTGCCATGCACAGTCCACAGGAATGCTGTGGCCCAAGTGCTGTACTTCCTGCACTGCAGGTGTTGCAGGAATCAGGGGTCTGGATGGACCTCTGCTGTAAATGCCGGCATCTTCAGGTATTCCTCTTCTGGTCTTCAGCAAGATGGCCGCTGTGACGTGGGCCTGCATCTGGCTCTGCCCCTGGCTCCTCCCCCATGGTCTGGCAGCTGCGAGGCTTTGACTGCCCAGCTCTTCTCTCCGCTGACCTGTGAGGCGCGGACAGTCTTCTGCTCGGGATGCGCCTCCTCTTCGCCAGCCCTTCAGCTATGCAGGAAATGACGCTGAGTTGCTCCCTGCTCTCTGGAACTGCTTGCCGAGAGTCTTCTTCCTCCACCTCTTGTCGCGACAAGATGAACCATTCTTCTTCCCTGGTCCGTGAGCTTCCCCCGGCGATGGCGACATCCTCTTCTTCTGGAGCCTCTTGACCCGGAAATCTCGGTAGGTCCAGACAGCAGCAGACCCAGTCTTCTCCGCCTTCCTCGCCCACCCTCTCGATAAGCCACCTCAGAAGGTTCATTCTTCTGGCCTCAGAAAGTGCTGTTTGCTCAATGGAGGTAACTCCTAGTGCACCAGGGCTATGCCTTATGAGGCGAATGAGCTCCCCATCACGGATCCCCCTTTTATAGGCAGGCTCAGGAGGTTTCTGGAGTGTTCTGAGGCAGAATTCACATGGCCCACACGAGTCTGCCATGTGACCCTATCTCAAACTAGCCAATCATAGCCTAGTATTCTCCCTGCTTGTAAAACCCATGACCTAACTCACATGTCTTAACCCCTATAGGACATGTGATCTCACCTCAGAGCACTTGACCTAACAAGGCACCTGTGTGACTCATACACACAGGAAGGGGAGCCTTGGATCTGCCCCCTGAGGAGTGGGGGGTTCATAGAAACCTCTTCCCCTTTCCTTTCATTCTTAGCATAAGACACTGTGGACTATTTTTAAGCACTTTATGTTTATGAGAACCACTTTATGTCATTGATGCAGTTTAATGAATATGTATGTTGATTGATAGTGAAATTTTCATAAATGTATGCATTTTTGATTTAAGCAGGCACCGCGCTGTCATTTATGATAGATTTATGGAGTACTCAATTTAGTGTTGAACAAAGCAGCTTTACACTTTATTTACTTATTAGTTGTGATGCTGTTTTTTTTTTTTTTTTATATATATATATATCTAGACTAAAAGTTGGCTAAGGCAGAAATTGGTCTAAACAGCATTTGACTTGTGCAAGATTTCCAGTTAAAATAAAACATCTGATAAAAGGTTTCTGGAATATGGCGAATGTCCTACAGTATCCCATCTCTGTTGATGGTCTGGTTACAAAATGTAATATGGTAGAGATATAGTTGGAAAATGATGTTTACAAAAATATGCTTTCATGTTTATGATCTAACTGCTGACTTCTTCAATAAATGTAACATAAATATTTATGACATATTACCGTAGTTTGTATATTTGAATCTGTGTTCTAAAACCTAGCACTGTACATATTAGTTAGAACATACAACTGAAAAATCCATGATATAAACATTGAAAAATATTTTTCAGACACATAAATAATTGATTACATATATTAAAAGCAAACATATAAAACATATATATTTTTTTAACATGCAGAGAACTTGCAAGACTTTTTTATATTAACAGTATTGATGTTGCTGAGTTTATTATCGACTTTAAGTATTAAAGTGTTATTAAAATCCAGGACCTGAATTCACTATATCTGGTCTCCCACAGCACACTGAACATGAAAATGCAATTATTTTAATTAATACAAACTGCAAAATACCTTTTCATCAGCAGTATATAGCAGTGGTGATTTTTATTAGTGACCTGCCAAGCACTGGTTAAAGTTTGTAGGAGGAGTTCTCATTCGCTTCTGTCTGTCCTGTGAGGCTGCATGACCCATGACCTTCTGTCTGGATAGTGATAATTTGCCCTGTGCTGATCACATGCACCCCCCCCCCCCAAAAAAAACCCCCAAAAAAACGCTCTTGCAATACACACCAATCTGAGTATGTGCAGAGTGCCTCCAAGGCTGTTCTTTAAACAGATGGATCGGGGGCAGTAAAAGAAGGGGGGGGAGACAGGCTCAAACAATATTTTTACACAATGTGGAGTATTAACCCCTTAGGTTCCACAGTGAGTATAACAAGCATGATTTACTGCATATACAGACTGATTTTACTGTTGTGGGTTTAGTAGCACTTTACCTGCCATAATTGGTTAAACCATGAAAGAATAATGTCCAATGCATATGGTCTGAAATTCCGACAGAAAAAGTCTGATTGGATTATGTTGTCGGAAAATCCGATCATGTGTTGGCTCTATCGGACTTTTTTCGTCTGAATTTCCAACGGAAAAAGTTTGAGAGCTGGATCTAAAATTTTCCGACAACAAAATCCGGTCTGACTTTTTCCGATCGTGTGTAGAGAATTCCGATGGACTAAGTGCCACGCATGCTCAGAATAAATTACAAGACAAAAACTATTGGCTACTGGCCTCTTTATTTATTTTTATTTTTTTTTCAATTATTTTATTTATTCAAACATAGGACACACTCCAGAACATACATAGGAGAAGAAACCTTGACAGATTTAAACATGCTTAAAACACAATTTTATATTGTCAAACTGTAAATTAAATCTGCATCAAAAATAACTCTTAGTCAACGAAATAGCCCATATGCTGCCTCCCTTGTAGTCCTGGGCCCATTCCAGTCAATTTTATACCATTATATATTAACAGTTAAAACCAAACAAAACAAAAACAGGACCATACGAGAACCAGACAGCATGAAAACAAAACAAAACAAGACAAAACAAAGCAAAACAAGACCAGGCAAAAAAAGGGGGAGAGTCAATCCATGGAGTTATATTTATAGTATTCTTACCATGCAAAGAGAGGATTTAAGTACTGTATTTATTGGCGTATAACACTCACTTTTTCACCATGAAAATCAGGTTCAAATAGCGTGTGCGTGTTATACGCCAATAGCTGCCTTATTTAAAATGTTTTTTTTCCTGAAACTTCCCTCTTAAAATGAATATGCGTGTTATACGCCTGTGCATGTTATACGCCGATAAATACGGTAAATTCCCTAAATGTCTACCTTAGCTATTCAAGTTATCCTCGAGAGTACTTCCCTCCTCCGAGGCCAAAAAGATGTTCCAAGGGGACCAGATCTCAGTACTGGCCTCTTTATAGTCCAGTCGTATGTGATTTACGTCACCTGAGCAATCGGATTTTCCGACAACTTTGTGCGACTGTGTGTATGCAACACATGTTTCGGCCAAAATCTGTCTGAAAAAATCCAACGGATTTTGTGGTCGGAATGTCCGACCATGTGTTCAGGGCATAACACCCATAACTGAATTATTATAAATATTTGGGGACCCACCATTATACAAAATATTTCACACACTAAAATGTTCTTCTAATTAGTGTTGCTTCCATTGCCATTAGAAATAGATTTTGAACCTAATTTGACTTCCCTTCTGGTGTGTTTCCAGACCATATCTGGTTTGGGAGTTAACCTAGCTAAATGCTCTGCCTTGCCAATTAATATACCCAATAATCTTACGACTACTTTGCAATTTCACTTTCCTTTCACATGGTGCACTCAATCTTTTTGCTACCTGGGGATACAACTTACTTCCACTTTTCAAGCCTTATTTTACATTAATTACTACCCCATAGTCTCCCACATTAGATCTCTTTTAAAAATCTGGGACACTTATCAAATTTCCTTTTTGAGTTACCGCTATAAAAATGGCGATTTTGCCCAAAATAATTTTTTTCTTTAGAGCCCTCCCCATATACTCGATGTTTTGAAAACTACATTGAATCTCTTCAGAGAGATGTCAATAGGATTATTTGGCACTAAAAAAAAACAAGATTTCACAGAACTTTATAGACCCCAATCTCTTGGTGGTCTTGGCCTTCCTGATTTATGGCATTACTATCTGGCAGTGAGATTTACCAAAACTGTCAAATGGCACGCTCCTATATTAGACATCTCCATTTTGGAGAGACTTTCACTGAGGTGCGCAAGCATAGGAGGAGCCTGTATCAGAAGCCCGTGAATATATACAGGAGCCAGCGCCCAGTGGGAGGAGTTTGAGATGATCTTTTTCCCACATGAGACACACGTGAGTGTGTGTTGCGGAAGGAAGGAGTGAGTTTACTTTCTCGGAATTGGAGAAAAGGAAAATTCATCGGAATGTCCCGGGAGTGCAACTCATCCCAGGACCCAGGATGCCTTTGGGAAGGGATCGTGCAGGAACACCGCCACTTGGGTCAGTGTTTACGGACATGGGCATTTGTTTGCTGCTGCAGGGGCGGTTCATACTCTACACTACTGGAGACGTAGACTGCCTGGGTATGCTGTGTGGGAAGTGCGACGGTCTGGTCACCAACCCTCGGCCATTCTCTAGATGTGGCAAGTGTGAAGTTTATGTCTTCAAGGTGGAACAGCCAATTGGGTCACCAAGGGCCTACTGCATGGACTGGGCCACGGGTATGATAATTGATGGACTGGCTGTTTTCGCTATGTCTGTGAGGCCTTCCACAAAAGTGACCCCGGTTGTTGTTGATTTACTGGAGAGAGATGCTACTACTTCCACCGTGGGGACTGCGGAGGAAACCACTCTGGAACAGATGGCTACTGCTTCTACCACTCTCTCGGAAGTCACCATGCCTCCACTAGAAAGAGTGAAGTGCACAAAGTCTTTGAGGAAGCCGCGCAGAGTTCCGCCACTGAGTCCAGCTGAATCCGATCAGCGGAAGAAGGTTTTTGCAGATATGAGCCTGACCGTGAGTACATCCTTGTCTAATTATTTACCGGCAGAGGAATACAGAGATTCAGAGCTAGAGACACTGTCGGATCTAGAGGATAGGGACATTTTTGGGGTTCTGTGGGAGGAGCTGTTGTGGGCAGGGGGAGATGATGTGGCTGCCACTTGTGCAAATGTTACAGACTGGTTAGAGTTGACCTCCGGGAATGGAGTGTTGAACGTGGCGTGTCCTGTTACGGTGAGTGTGACTCTCTCAAAGCCTGTGAAACTGTCCATATTAAAAAGGGGCTCTGCCGTGCTGGTGCAACGGTCCTCAAACACCTGGAGAGGGAAATGCTCGTGGGCTGCCAAAACTTGCAAGGTCACAGAGACTGTTACACAAAAGGGTAAACAAGCTGAGGGTAAAGGTGATGGCCATAGACTGAGTATAGCCTCAAATACAAAATATACGTAATACATATAACAGTACCATCATCCCAATTGATAATTGTCAAGAATTGGGAATTCTAAGGATATTGGGGCAGTTGCTGAGGCTGCTCCCTTGATATCCACACCCAAAAATGTTTGTTGAGGGGACTATTGCGGTACTAAATAAATCATAAAAGACTTTGTTATAAAAAATTACAAGTAATTTAATAAGGACAAAAAAATGAAATCCATCAAAACTTTCATATTGCTAAAATCATATACACACAATTTAATAAACTACCGACGGGTAACCCCGTAAGGTTTCTATTGAAGAGGGGTACAGAAACGTTTCCTCTACTGGTTTCGCGGCAAACCGCTTCTTCAGGAGGATAGTCCACAGAGTAAATAAAAATATTTGCAAATAATCAAATAGCAGCGAATCATATAATAACATAACAGAAGATTTACAGTAATTTAAATAGCGAGGGGATCAGCTCACCCACAAAGGAGGAAGCAGTAGATCACAGGACCCATCGGTTTCCTCCCACGGCAGATGCGGGGGATTGTAAAGGACTCTTCAAATTTAAACAGATATATATGATATGAGAGTTAAAGTGAGATGAGACATTAACCTATACACACCTAAAGAGCGATATATAGGTGAAAAGGGATGGAAAATAGACTGTGTATAGGGGCTGTAAAAAGAGCCTATAAAAAGGAAGTGCTTAATTGCGCATCCTAAGGTGTCCTAAGCAAGCAAAAAATTACCAAAGAAATTGGGAAGAAAAGGAAAAAGAAATAAGGAGTCTGTGAAAAAGGGCAAACCACCACAAAAAATAGGGTAAAAAGGATATAAGTGAAACAAGTGTGAAAGTAAAAGCCAAACATACCGTTTGTGCTATATTATCCAGTGCACACCACCCATGTTCATAGAGGGAGATCGAACAGGGCAACACCATAGTAGCCAAGGAATACAAATGTATAGTGTGCAGGGCAGGTATCACCTACTATATATATATATATATATAATACACTCACCAAAGGGAGGAACTGGGTAGCATGTATGCACAGGTTGCTGTTGTAGATGGACACCACAGGTGTATTGCAGGTTAGCACACCAGGTAATCATGATAATTAATATGGTAATTCATTAGCCAGGAAACAAACATGAACCTGGGTAGTGATCGCCATCTGTGGGGGTACACACAGAGCAATCACTTTAAGCACATATGAAAAAAAGTTGATGGAATGACCAAGCATGTCTACAAACCTAAACTCTATTGAGCATCTGTGGGGCATCTTCAAATGGAAGGTGGAGGAACGCAAGCTCTCTAACATCCACCAGCTCCATGATGTCATTATAGAAGAGTGGAAGAGAACTCCAGGGGCAACCTGTGAAGCCAGCAGAGACCGTTCCTGCACCCAGCAAGAGTAACTGTGAGGGGTCACAGTGTTCTGGCACCACCAACACCTAAGGCCCAATGTTTCTGTTTAACAGGGGCATGTAATTGCAATTTTGAAATAATATTTAATAGCCGGGACCGTTCCTGCGCCAAATAAGCATAACTGTGAGGGGTTACCATGTTCTGCCACCACCAACACCTAAGGCCAATAGTATATATATATTGTAGTTCAGAGTATACAGTGCAGTCCGTATAGTATATATACTGCAGTTCAGAGTATATAGTGCACTCTGTGTAGTATATATAATACAGTGCAGGGTATATAGTGCAGTGTACAATATATAATATAGTGTATTGGAGTGTTTAAGGAGAGCCCTATGACAGAAAGAAAAAAAAAAACTACATGGGTTCCTCCATCCATACCAGGCCTT
Organism: Lithobates pipiens; assembly: GCF_037356315.1. Taxonomy (NCBI): domain Eukaryota; kingdom Metazoa; phylum Chordata; class Amphibia; order Anura; family Ranidae; genus Lithobates; species Lithobates pipiens. Next base: position 150,338,280 of record NW_027507686.1, on the reverse strand, counting down.
CAGGTCTGGTATGGATTTTGGGGGGACCCCCATACAATTAAAAAAAAAATGGACTAGGGGTGGAAACCCACGCTGTTTTTTTTTAAATTATTTTTTATGTATATTGCTGGGATCTGGCAATACATTACAGCTGTGAGCAATTTTAAATGCCATTTTTGTCACTTTGCTGCGGTACTTTTCTAAACACTGGCTAAATGTGCTATTTTACAGGCAAACTAAGGGGACCCCCCAGGCAAGATATTTAATGGAATATATCATTTTTATTGTTTCACTTTAAGCATTCTAAATCAATGCTGCTGAAAAATGCCATTTTAAAAACCTTTTTTTGCATTTATACATGTCCCCTGGGGCAGTATCCAGGTCCCCAAACACTTTTTTATGGCAATAACTTTAAAATTAGCACTTTGTGTCCCATAGACTTTAACAGTGTTCGCATGTTCGCACAAATTTTTGTCTGTTCGCAAGTTCTGGTGTGAACCGAATCGGGGGGTGCTCGCTTATCCCTAATATACTGTTTTGGGGGTACATTAAGCACTGCACTGCATTCATGGCCCAATTATGTTTTTGTAGTACCTGCCATGACACCACATTCCCTGCACTCAACTTATCCTCTTATATTTAAAGTCAAGCAAGCAATATCTAGCCTTTTCACTGACAGCAGACCATTCCATATACCAACCTTAATTATTCAAATAATAGTCAAGGAATATGATGAATCTGTTTGTAACCATTTACTTTGACATAAGTAGGCTTCTCTTTTGAATCACTGTCTGCAATTATGTTCTTAGTATAGAATAAAACAAAGAAATGAATTATGGTAGAAGCAATCCTCAGGGGGTTAACTCAAAGCATATGGATTCAGTCAGGAGAATTCTTTGCTATGGTTCATGCTCTTATGATGTTTTATGAATGTATTTTCCAAAATAAAATCTACTTTATGGCTAAATGGAGACATTTTTCTCAGTATTGCACACCACTATTGCTGCTAAGCAAGTTTTTTTTTTATATATATTTCAGTGACTAACACTCCCCAGGTTTAAAGCTTGAGCTAGACATGTTTAAATACTGATTTATATTTCCTTCTGACTGTATACTTAGATGTGGTATATATACTTTTTAATTCCATTTCCACTTTGTAACCATTAGCATACATTTACTTACTAAATAAGGATAAAATAACAATGCAGACAGCTCAAAAATATTTGAAAGAAAGGTCCTAAAGCTCGATGCTTCTACTGTAGCAGTCCACTTTTCATTTCCATACCAAGTATATGACCAGCAGTAAAGCTATGCTTACTAAATATGGACAACATAACCATGTAGTACCCTTAATTTATTTTGTATCTTTCAAAAATACAAGACTTGACTAAATCAGTGATGATCAACTTACTTATTGTAGTGAGCCTCAGGTGTGGCCCCTGACATAACTAAAGGGACACAGATAATATTCAGTGAATGTATACTGATAACTATCAGAAACTGTAGATATGGAACAGGAAATAGCCAGAGATTGCAGGTATGCTACAAGAGATAGTCAGACACTGTGAACATGGTATAGTGAAATAGGAGTTGTTGGAGTCAGGGGATGACTTACTATTGGCAAATAGGCTGCTTACTTTGCAAGCAAAGTTGCACTGGTGGAGAAGGATCTGAGTGTTCTGGTAGATCATTGACTTAATAATAGAACGTATTGCTAAGCTGCAGTTTCTAAAGCTAGCAAAATCCTTTCTTGTATTAAATGATGTATAGACTCCAGAGAGAGAGAGATATCAGTAGGACCTCATCTGGAATATGCAGCTTTGGGCACCAGTTCAGAAAAAGGATATCAGAGAACTGGTGAAGGTGCAGAGAAGGGCAACCAAACTGATAAGATGCATAGAGGAGCTCAGCCCTGGAAATATTAGCTGAATTGAATTCTCCCTTGAGAGGAGATTAAGGGGGGGTGGGGGGATATGATCAACATATATAAATACATAAGTGGTCCATATAGTGAACTTGGTGTACAGTTTTTCACTTTCAGGTCATTACAGAGGATAAGGAAGGACACCCTTTACATCTGGAGGAAAAAAAGAGTTAACCTCTTTTCAGCCTGTCCCCTAGAATCTTCATCTGTAATGAAAAGTGTAGGGCAGGGCTTAAGGGAGTGATGTCATCATGCAAGCTAGTCAGTGGCTGACCGAGACCAAATTGCTTGCCCATTCATAGATCAATACTGCTTTTACTGATTTTGTACACCTAAGACCGCACTTTGAATTTTGTTGATAAATTATTTTAAATGAAATTCCACTATGGGGCTGCTTTGCGTCTCCTTTCTTTATTTTTACTGAGAGATTTCTTGGAATCTCTCTGGCAATGTGCTCTTGATGGTGAGATTGAACAGCACTGATTGACCATTTTTGAATATAATGGTCAACATAATACAGTAAGAAGCTGTAGTGTGTTCATAGGTGCACTATTATAGGTGTTCACAGATTAAAGGCTGGAGCAACGGTGGTTTATGTTGAATTTGTATGTTTTATTTATATATATAAGAGCAGAGCCGCATAAGCTGGTGCTTCCTGTATAGCGTCAACTCCTTTCACAGGTGGAGTGATTCCATATTCTCTCTGCCTGATAGAGTAACAACTGACAATACCTGAATGGAAGACTGTTATTAAGAGTAAGTTTATCACTAAAATCACAGTGCATTGTATATATATATATGGTAAAAATGAAAAAAAAAAAAAAAAGACGTACAAGCCTTGCGCATTACCTTCACAACACTTTAATGTATAAAGGATAAACATGATATACTCACAAACGAGTATTAAGTCAGCCATATAATGTACAGTCCATCAATTGCATCATCCACCAAGATTACCTGACCAGTTACAATGGTGGGATGTGCAGTCCAAAATCACTGACGCATTTCGAGGGTGTCCCCTCTTGTTCAGAGCTAAATTTGAAATGCCGGCAGATGGTCTTTATAGGGTAACTGGGATTAGAAGATTGACCCATGTGATTGAAAGACCTCCCTCTTGTGGGAGGGCTGAAACAAAAATTTTTGTATACATGCATACACACATCATTCCTCATTAGGGACATATATTCTCAGTTACAGTATACATGTGCGGACACACTCAACAAAATATGCCAGTATCCAATTCATATAAAAAATGAAATAAAGTTAATAAAAATAAATTAAAATCAGACCAAAGTGGATCAATGTATATACATATTCAGATATGTGTACTCACTTTCATAGGAAGGTCATGGAAAGGATGTTGTTAAAAGGATGGTCTGGATAATGTAAATCATGGCCACATAAAAATCAGATGTCACAAGGAGGGGGTGGTTGCAACATATGGACACCATGTCAGCCCTCACTCTGACCATGGAATGCACGCCGGACTGATTTCCAGAAGTATCATTGCATTGCGCATGTTAGGAACCGACCTGTGACCCGCAAGCATCATTTCTGGAGACGTGAGATAAAGTCATATCCGGTGAACAATGTGGAGGGGCCGAAAACGTCACTTCCAGTGACACAGATCCGGGGATCTGTAAACAGGAAGCCGGAGGCCTCTGAACACCACATCTGCACATGATATTTCATGGGGACACCTGAGAGACCCCAGCCATCTGTGCACAGGACCTAGCGCAACCTACTAGAGGGCGACTGGAGTGATCTCAAATAGAGGCACAATGAGAGAGGAAGTCTGAAGGGGCCATAGTGGGAGACGTGCAGCACTGGCCAGTAGTGCACACATCCCCATAGTGCCCCTTTGAAATAGCAACTGGTATAATTAAAATATAAATTAAAATTAGAATGTGTGACAATATATTGTATGCGACATGGGAATAACAAAAACCCACCTGAATAAATGTATACTTAACCAAATGATACAAGTGCATGGTGCTTTTTAACAAAGTATACGTATAAGTATATGACCAAATATCTAAAAATTGTGTTATAAAAGGATACATGGAATGATGAATTGAAATGTATAGAACCATGTTCTTTATATATATATATATATATATATATATATATATATATATATATATATATATATATATATATATATATATATATATATATACATACAAATCCTAAAAGACCTGAAAAGTTGTCATACTTAACCTGAAAAGTTGTCATACTTAACCGCTTGAGATCCGCGCTATAGCCGAATGACGGCTACAGCGCGGAACTGCTTTGCCGGGACTACATTTATTCCGACCCCAACCCCTTACCACATGATCAGCTGTCAGCCAATCACAGCTGATCATGTGACACAACAGAGCCGGCAATTGGCTATTTTTCCTGCTGTCAGCGCGAGGAGAAAAAAAAAAAGCTGATCATCGGCGGCCGTGAGAGGGACTTCAGTCTCGATCACGGCCAAGTCACCAGTGCCCACCTGCCCCCTGCCAGTGCAACCTAATTAAAGTAAAAGTGCCACCCATCAGTACCACCCCTTAGTGCCCATAGTGCCACCCATTAGTGCCCATAGTGCCACCTATCAGTGCCCATAGTGCCACCTATCAATGCCCACAGTGCCACCTATCAGTGCCCACAATCTGCCTCAACAACAGTGCTGCACCTCATATGCCACATATCCGTGCCAATCAGTGTCATCTACCAGTGCCCATCAGTGCCCATCAGTGCCCAGCAGTGCCACCTATAAGAGCCACCTATCAGTGCCACCTATCAGTGCCCATCAGTCCCATCTATCAGTGGTACCTATCCGTGCCCATCCGTGCAACCCATCCGTGGAACTCATATAAAGCTTACATACGGGGCATCTTAATCAAATTGGCCTAAAAGGTAAAAAAAAAACTGAGAATGCAGCAAATTGAAGATATACCTTTATTATTGGCTGAAAAAGAAAAACATATTTTATTGCGGACCTGTACATTAGCCCTCACGCAAGTTAGACAACAACTACGCAGTCTACTCCTGTATAAATATGAGAACCTTCTTAAATACCTGAGAGCTACCTTCTATGGTATGGGTAATAGGGTGGGTAAGTGGTTAGCCAACAAAGTAAAGACAACTAAAGCCAAATATCTTATGTATTACACACTCTAGAAACACATAGTAAGCTGTCTAACCCACGGGACATGCTTTTAATGTATATTACCAATCCTTATACGACTTAAGATCTGACAGATCATCACCCCAGCCTACCCTTGCCTCCATTTCATCCTTTCTTCCTTCAGTCCACCTGCCCTCTCTGTCATAGGAACAATTAGATGCTATTTCCCAGCCCTTTAAATGTCAGACTTTCTTTCACCCCACATTTTATCAGTCTTCAGTTTAACTGCTGCCTTTGGTTCCTTACCCAGTGACATTCTCCAAGCTGTAATAGTTACAATCCCCAAGCCTCATAAAGACTCCATATTGACTAACTATAGGCCAATTTCTCTTCTCAATACAGATGTAAAGATTCTTGCAAAATCACTCGCCCTTAGACTTCAAAAAGTATTGGCTGTTCTCCTACACACGCACCAGGTGGGGGTCATCCCAGCCCGACAGGCTCCCGATGGAACGAGGATACTTTTAACCACTTCAGCCCTGGAAGGATTAACCACCTCCCTGATCAAGCCCTTTTTTGCTATACATCACTGGGCAGCTGTGCGACATTGTAGCCAAACAAAATTGACGTCCTTTTTTTCTTTTTATAAATAAAAAAAGAGCGACAATTTTGAAAAAAAAGCAATATTTTTTACTTTTCTCTTAATAAATATCCAAAAAAAACAAAACACATTTCTTCCTCAATTTAGGCCAATATGTCTTCTTCTACATATTTTTTGTAAAAAAATTTAAAAAATCGCAATAAACGTATAATGATTGGTTTGTGCAAAAGTAATTGTGTCTACAAAATAGGGGATAGATGTATGGCATTTTTATTATTATTTTTTATTAGTAAGGGTGGCGATTTGCGATTTTTATTGTGAATGTAACATTGCGGCAGATAGATCGGACACGTTTGACACTATTTTTGGACCATTGACACTTATACAGCGATCAGTGATATAAAAATGCACTGATTACTGTGTAAATGTCACTGGCAGGGAAGGGGTTAAACAGGGGCGATCAAAGTGCATTCCCCCAGTGTGTTCTAACTGTAGGGGGCATGGGCTCACTAGAACATGACAGAGATCGCTGATCCTGATCATTGGGAGCTGTCACTGTCACGTTGCTAGGCAGAACAGGCAAATGCCTTGTTTGCATCTCCCTGTTCTGCCTCTCCATGCCATGATCGCAGGCCACGGAATACATTGAGTCTGCGGATCCACGGGCACGCCCCGTGGCACACCGCCGGTGGCGTGCGCCCGCTATCCGGCAATGACGGCGTGTCGTACGGATATGTGGTTTTGCGCACCCGTGCCATTCTGCTGAAATATTTTGGTGTGAGCTGGTCGGCAAGTGGTTAAATATCATTACTCCCTCTAGAGTGCTATGAACACCTTCTCTGCCCCTTTCCTTGGATGCAGAGAAGGTGTTCAGTAGAGTTCGTTTGGGGCTTCCTTAAAGCGGAATTCCACCCATTTAAAAAAGTGTAGTTGATGGCTTTTAATAATCAGACGCTCACCTGTCCCATGGTCCAGCGATGCAGGTGCACAAAGCCCCACTCCTCTCCTCCTCCTCTCCACGGTGCCGGCATTGTTGCTGTGGGCGCCTGACTGCGGTTTCACAGCCAGATGCGCACTGCGAATGCGCGAGCTGTGCTGTGTGCTGTGATTGGCTGGGCAATCTTCTGGGACCTGTGACGTGTCCCAGAAGATTGCAGGGAGGAAGGGGGGAGAGGTGATCTTCTTTACAGGGATGAAGTGGGAGCTGGGTGCCCGTAAAAACTCCTCTCCCAAAAATATGAGGGGTCACCTGCACTTAAAACAGAAGTTCCATTTTTGGGTGGAACTCCGCTTTAAGGAGGTTCTCAATAAATTTGGAATCGCTGGCTAACCACAGTCTGCTATACTTTCTCTGTATTTCTCACTTTCAGCCAATGTTCTCATCTCAGGAATCTTCTCAAACATGATTAATATAACCAATGGAATATGACAGGGGTGTCCCCTCTCACAAAAAAAAATGTCATGCAATTATGGAAACCCTAGCGGAGAAAATTAGATCAATGTCTCTTCTTACTGGTATCTCTGTAACTGGCTGTGAACACAAACCTATTCGCGGATGATGTCATGCTTATAGTCTCCAATCCCAAAACCTCCCTCCCGAAACACTAAGATATTAGCTCTCCATTCAGTGCAGTATCTTTTTACAAACTTAACGCCACCAAATACCAGATCTTAGAATTGAACATCCTCTCACCACATAAGACATTCTTTGACCAATAAATTCCCCATCCAATGGGCCTCTGATTCTATTACTTTCTTAGCCATTCAACTCCCAATCAACACCTCTCAACCATGACTTTAAACCTTTCCTAACTTCTCTCTCCCAATATCTAGCTCAACTAACAGCCCAGGAGCTTTCAAAAATAGTTTTTTAATTGCGGTATTAAAAATTATAGTGCTACTCAAGTTACTTTTTTTATTCAGAATCTTGGCTGTCCCAATCCCTACTTCCTTCCTCCCTGCTGTTCAGAAACTTTTTAACCAATACATATGGAACCGTAAACCACCCAGATGCTCTCTTCTCATCATGATGAAACAGACATAATGGAGGCATGGTAGTACCCAATATCGCCCACCACTATAAAACATGTATTTTAGACCAACTACATTACTGGCGGTCTTGTCTCCTTCCACCAATAAATGATGGTTACATATGGAAGCCTCCATAGCACCCAGTGGAAACCTCCAACTCCACCTTATAGCACTCAAGATGGGACTACCCTACGAATACTCCAGTTATCCAATGCTCAACATCCTTAAAAATCTGGTCCTCTTTTCAACTAACTTCATCTTCCTCACTAAGCATTTATAAAATTATAGTCCCCATTTCCTCCTAAACTTTCCCTTTGCAAAATTGGCACAATAAAGGCATCGCTACCCTTTCTAACCTCTACATGGACTCTACCTTACAGCTATGATGAGCTATCCTCCGAATATAATCTAGATCACTTAGATGTTTTTCACTATTCCCATATTAGATCTTTCATCCTTAAGTGCCCGTTCACACAGGGGCGACGCGACTTGCAGCGCGACTCACAGACGCGACCTGCACACGACTTCAGCGGCGACTTGCAAAATGACTTCTGTATAGAAGTCAATGCAAGTCGCCTGAAGTCGCCCCAAAAATAGTACAGGAACCTTTTTCTAAGTCGGAGCGACTTGAGTCACTCCTATTAGAACGGTTCCATAGTACAGAACGGAGCGCGACTTGTCAGGCGGCTAAGTCGCCTGACAAGTCGCGGTAGTGTGAACGGCCACTTAACATCCCCTGCCTTGCTACCTTGAATTACCCGACACAATTTATCATTTCCTCCATGCCCCCCTTAATAAGCAGAAAGGAATCTCCGCATTTTACAATTTCCTAAATGACAATAATATATTTTAGAAATCTAACATGATGCATAAATGGGAAAAGGAGCTATATCTTGGCATAGAGCCCTGAAAGACACCTACACTTCCTCACACTGGTCAAACCACTAGGAGCTTTTTTTTAAAAACACTCCATTGTTGGTACCTTACTCCATACAAATTGTCCACACTATACCCCACCCATACCACCTCCTGCTGGGGACAGTGTGGAGAAGTGGGATCCCTCTGCCACATATTATGATTCTCCAAATCTGTAAGATCCTTTTGAAATAAGGACATAAAGTCCCCCTAGTTCCATGTCAATCAATGCCTTTCCCCCACATAACAAAACTGTACAAATTCACCTCCACCTCACCAATGGAAAAGCTAATGTCTGCTAAGAACTTATCATATTTGCAGTTTCATAAACATAAAGCACCTCCTAGAGTGCCTCAGCGACCCGCTCCCACTCACCCAGGAGTCAAGAACCACAGCTAAGTGGGCACATTCCTGAAATTTTCAGAACACGGCCACCGGGAGAAATGGCGGCATCACAGGCTGCCTCACACGAGCCCCGCTCCACTAACAGGGAGAATCAAAGGGACAGAAACCGCAGCCCTCCCTCACAGAGCACTTAGGCTCCCTCATCACTCAGTCTGGCAGACCTCAGAGCAGTAGCTGCAGATATAAAAACCACATTAATGGTATCTATCTCGGATCTGCGGTCGGATGTACAAGCTATTGCTCTGAGGGTAGAGGATATGGAGGAGACTCAGGCATGCCATGACACCACAATGTGTCAGATGCAGCAAGTTACCGAATCCCACGCAGTGCACCTGAGAGAGATAAATCGCCACATGGAGGACTTTAACAATCATGGAAGGCGCCGCAATCTCAGAGTAAGAGGCCTTCCTGAAGCAATAGACTCATCGCAAATGACAAGCACTGTCACAAATCTATTTAACAACCTCTTAGATAGACCCCCGGATGTCCCAGTAGCCATGGAAAGAATTCATAGAGGACTCCGACTGAGGGGAAGAGACACAGACTCTCTTAGAGACATAGTATGCTGCCTAATGGACTTTCAACTGAAGGAGGAGATCATACGCAGAGCTAGGAACAGGCAGCACTTTACATGCCAAGAAGCAGAGATCAAAATCTTCCAAGACCTCTCCAACATAACGCTGCAGAGGAGAAGAGAACTAAGACCCCCGTTCGAGGTGCTGAGAAACAGAGCCATACCCTACCGCTGGAAGTTCCTGTTCTGCCTGTCAGCCATGGCGAACGGACACACAGCGAACTTGCGGGTCCCAGAAGATCTGGATCATTTCCGCGCAGCCCTCAACATCCCGCAAATGGAACTACCGGACTGGTATAGCGATTTTCGCCTTCCACCACTTCGCAGGGCGATCTCAATGGAGGGCATAGCGGAGGCAGGAAATGATAGCTTCAGCATTCGCTGACACCGCTCACACCCTCCGCTCACTCCATCAAAGGCTCCGGGAATCCCACGAAACGAAAGCCCTAAAGCCTCACTGGACCCACGCAGAGCCAGACACTCCTGAGAAGGTAACAAACAGTAAATAGACTGCCTCAAAGATGACACATACATGACTCATATCTAGACCCTACCACTGTTACAATCTCCCTACAGCACCACAAGACTCCAGAAAGACAATCAGGGCCCCTTAATTGTTTCATACGGACACAGACATGACCGGCTTAGTGGGCTTGGGAGCCGGATGTACAATCCACTTAGAAGTTAGCCCTTAGTAACGAACTAGGATATACTTGCCAGCATAGGTCTAGGACCAGGCATAACCTTGAGAGACACTTGAATCTCTAGAAGGATCCTGAAGACGGACATCCCAAGGAACTCTTTATATTTATACCGGCTTTGGTGTATGAGGGGAAGCAATACAATAGAGATCTTTCCAACAAGGGACTTCACTATAGCCCTAATCCCGTACTACTAGTAAGCACATATAGCACTGGTTTAGGATCGTGATTTACAGCCTGGAATTCGGAGAAAGATACAAAACCCAGACTTCCCACCAGGACTACATAAGAACTACCTTCATTCACACTGGCCACAAGAACAACTCCTGGCACGCCACTTCTACGACCAAGGATCACCATCCTCACCTATCCAGATAGCCTCTAAGACAAACAAACCCCCAATCCCAGTCTGGTCATATCTCCTAATCTAATCTCACACTATCTGAAAGAACTGGAGAAGAGGGTAACTGTTCTAGACAACTTACAGCTTTCGAGCAACTATGCACAATGGAATCCCCCCAAACACACATAATTGCCACCTTACACTCTCTATTATTCAAAGAACACCCACTAAATAGTTCTAAAGCATGTAGAGCTTGGGAAAGGGACTTAGAAATAGCTCTCACCCCAGAAGAATGTGAAAAAGTGTACTTGAACATACATAAGGGCACGGCCAACGTTACAACTTAAGAAAACAGGTTTAAAATACAAACCTGATGGTACCGTACACCAGCACTTCTACACCAATTCAATCCGGATATATCGGATCTATGCTGGAGATGTCAAGAAGAGAGGCACATTTCTATGTATATGGTGGTCATGCCCACGCATTCAACCATTCTGGAAAGAAATACACCGTATAACCAAGCATATCACGACGTACGATTTGGCCTTCACCCCGGCACAACTCCTCTTACACCACTCATCAGCGAGACACTACTCATATCACAAATCCCTAGCGATGCATTTGATCAATGCAGCTAAACAGTGTATCCCTATTCATTGGAAAACACAAAACATCCCTTCGATTAAGGAATGGCTCCTCAGAATAAATAGGGTGGCAGAAATGGAAGAATTGATCTACATTGCAAGGGACACACCGCACAAATTCGCACAGAAATGGGCATGCGGGAAACATTTTTAGACAACTGCAGAATATACCCTCCTGAACACAGCGCCAGGAAAAACATAAAATCACATGACACCCCCCCCCCCACATGATTATTGTAAGGGAAACAAAAGAAAACATCTAGCCGCCCAAGAAAATTGGCATTGAATCCATAGCCACAACTGATACAACAGAGACCAGACCAATTACAACGGATAGATCCAGGCACCCGGGTGGGGGCTGGGAGGGAGGGGAAGGCCCAGGGCTTATGAACAACCTCCTTCCTCTATCCCTTCTTTCCACTATATCCGTTCCCTCCTGTTCTCTCTCCTCCTTTCCTCCGTTTTTTTGTTTTTTTTTCTTTTCCTACGCTTCCCCGACCGAGCCACACTCTTTTCATACCCACATCGGTGGACAATGGAGGACAATATAGGTGCATCAAAATTTGTTTCTAATAGTAAACAAATAAATAATACCCCGTAGCGCTATTACTGTGTAAATATCACTGCACACAATCTACCTTCATTAATACCTAAAGATAATCTATAATCTCACATATACAAATATATTCAAAAAAGTATACATGAAGCACATAAAACTGTACATAACACCCACTTTAAGTGAATGTGAAAAAATATATACTGAACACCATGAACACTGCAAAAATAAAAAGCAACCAAAAAAAATTATTAACTAATTATTCCATCACCCAAAGTGATTATAATTAAAAGAAATTCTGCAATAGTCCTTTTATAAGTGCAAACAATCTTCAGTGTCCAAAACAGTTGTTAACTCCTTCACCACACCATCCATGATTGTGACTCCCTCTTTGTGAGTACACTCACCAGCTGTTGAACCTTATACTCTCGTGGTAGGCTAATAAGGCTTTAAATCCTCTTAGGAGATGATTCCACCATAGTATCCCATATCACTAGATCTCCTCCACTCAGAAGTTGCTATTGCACATGTACCTCAAAGAAACCACAGTGGAAGCCTCTAATAGTGTAATACCATAAAAGCACTTTAATTTTTAAAATTCACTCTTTATGCACTCACATGAACAATAAAAGAATAAGCCACTTCAAAAGGGTCAAATCACTTCACACTCCAACTCCAACAGGTGCTTTAAATACGCCGGGGCATTGGTGGTCACAGTGGAACTCTTAAATAGGGAACTGGGTCGCTCTTTCTCACCCTTCCTCACGTATCCTGCCTGGTCCCACACAGCAGGTCTGTAATTTGAATTAGGGTGCCTTATCTTACTCGTACCATCCCCTTCGTCCAGCATCACCTTCCACCACCGTATAAGCAAGCTAATGTCTCAGTATTGTTCACCAGATAGCCACGCCCCCGACATGTTTCGTCATACCAGTCTTAATCATGGGATTGGCTATCTGGTCTGGCGTCCCTCCTTTTATCTCTCTGACCCCTGTCACAAACCCCTCATCACACGTCATGTACGATGAATGAATACCTACCGCGCATGCGCAGACCTGAAATCTCTGTGTCCCCGATTGCGCATTGCACAGGCAGCATACCTCTATGTCACCAATGCGCCAGCATTTACAACAAAACGAATGGTGTTCCTCCCGCATAATATATATCCCTCCCCATCAACATACGCTAAACCTGCCAGATTAATACATGATATCACTCAAGCAATTATAGTAAAAAAATAGTTACAAAAAAAAAAAATAGTAAACATACCCATAAAAATTAATTTCTAAATTTTCACTTCATTATAAATCTAATGCTAACCTTATTCATTAAAGAGTGGCTAACCCCTCAGGATCCTCAAATAATAATAAAAAAAAAAAACAACAGACAGCAGCATTTTTATACTGAGGTAAATCACTCACTATCCATAATACCTGAACTGCTCAATCCTATTCTCATAATTGGTAACCAAGGGTGACCCAAATCAATCCATTACCCCCCATACCACCTACTCATTCCCCCCAAATCTATAGCTTATGGGCAGAAACAATAACACAACCAACCAATCAGGGAATCTTCTTCATTTAAAAATCAGAAGATTAGAACACAATATCCCCCCAAGGTGACTAGATGCTATTCCTCAAATATTAGTAAAACAATTCATCAGGCATTGCTAATAAAGCAGTTTAGGTCCAGTTCTATGTTCATCCCTCTCGGGGAGAGGCATCTCATTGAGAAAATCCATTTCGTTTCCCTCTGAGATAAATCCCTGACACGATTCGAGCCTCTCCAAGAGGGATGAACATAGTCTACGCCACAAAACTGCAACAGACTTGGATCCTGTTGATGACATTCCTTAAAATGTAGTGATACACTGTGGTATTAGTAACCCTTCCGAATGTTTCATAGTTTCATAGTTAGTAAGGTTGAATAAAGACACCAGTCCATCCAGTTCAACCTGAGTGAGTGTCTACAATTGTCGCTATCCCTGTACGTTGCACACTCACATCAGTCCCTACCCTCAAAGAGCCCACAATCCAAGGTCCCCATTCATATACTAGGGCCAATTTTGGACAGAAGCTAATTAACCTACCTGCATGTCTTTGGAGTGTGGGAGGAAACCGGAGCACCTGGAGGAAACCCACACAGGCACAGGGAGAACATGCAAACTCCAGGCAGGTAGTGTCGTGGTTGAGATTTGAACCAGCAGACCCTTCTTACTGCTAGGTGAGAGTGCTAACAACTACACCACTATGCTGCCCACAACATGTTAGTCAGGTGTTCAGAAATGTGCACCCTAAGCAGCCTTTTGGTGCGTCCTACATAGAACAGGCCACAAGGACACCACGGCAAATACACCACATACGACAAATTGCATGTCATAAACTCATCAATATTGAGTGTTTCCCCCTCCCTATTGGTGACTGAAGTTACTCCTCTATTTACTTGGCGGACAGTCCTACAGCCCAGAGGACGTCAGAGTGACGAAACGCGTAGGGCGTGGCCACGTTGTGTGCACTCATTTGAACGGATAGAGACGAACGGCTGAGTTTTTTCCACATGCATATGCTTTTAATGTCAAATGTGAGTAGTTTTTTATACAAATAAACGAACGATCTGGTTAAGAATGTATTACACTATGGATATGTCTTTTCTCATATATAATTAACGTTGGAGACCACACGGACGGAATAGTGAAACTTCACCCAGTGCACCAGCAGCAGCTAGAGAGTAACACAGTGGCTTACATTGTGAAGGTCCATCCAGCCCCATAAGAGGCATTAATTCTGGTGAGAGCATTTACACACTATAGCACTGAGTGGCGCACCGGGGATGAAGTTTTCTAATTGAAGACCCGCACTGTTTGCACGAGTGAATGAAATATTCCCTATTGACTTTACGCATCAATTACAGCAATAGTTTGAGGAGGCAGTATTATTAAGCCAAACATTAACTTTGGACTAATATTGGACATAGATGCGTCTTCATGCGATTATTGGTTGAACATATTTCTGATCCCTGGTTGTTCTGATCCCTAGTCGCTTTTTTTGCACTTTCTTTGCACGTATTTGCACAGTTTTTTCTGAACTAGCACACTGTTGGATACTAACAACATTTTCACCATTTTGTATATCTAAATGAATGTTTATTATATTTTTGGTATTCACTCATAGTATGCTGACATGTATAAGATAATTTAATATCTATTTTGGATTTAATTATGATGGAACACACATGTTGATTCAATATTGATCACACATATATTTTTTATTTATTTTTATTTTTTTTTCAAGGATATACTTTTAGCATATATACTTTTAGGATATATACAAAATTGTTTTAGGAAATTTTTGCACGCTATTGTTAATAGCATTTCTTTTTAACCACTTCCCGACCAGCGCACGACGATGTACGTCGACAGAATGGCACGGGCAGGCATATTGGCGTACATGTACGTCCAATATTCGTTGCCGCCGTGCCATCGGGAGCGCGCCGCCGGCGGCGCGCTCCCGCGCTGGTCGGGACCCCCGTGATTCCGGTCGCGGGACCCGCAGACTCGATCGCCGCGGGCATCCCCGCGATCGTCTCACGGAGCGGCCGAATGGAGGAAATGCTGTATAAACAACATTTTTCCATTCTGCCTAGCAACTAGTGACGCTGATCTCTGCTCCATGTGATTGGAGCAGAGATCAGTGTACACTAAATCAAAGCCCAACCCCCCCCACAGTTAGTAACACACCCCTAGGAACACTTAACCCCTACACTGCCACCCACTGGTTAACCCTTTCACTGCCAGTGTCATTTACACAGGAATCACTGCATTTATATAGCAGTGATTACTGTATAAATGACAATGGTCCCAAAAATGTGTCAAAAATGTCCGATGGGTCCCCCACAATGTCGCAGTCACAATAAAAATCGCAGATCGCCGCCATTACTAGTAAAAAAAAAAATAATAAAAAATTATTAATAAAAATGCTATAAAACTATCCCTATTTTGTAAACGCTATAACTTTTGCGCAAACCAATCGATAATCGCTTATTGCGATTTTTTTTACCAAAAATATGTAGAAGAATACGTATCGGCCTAAACTGAGGGAAAAAAATGTTTTTTCATATATTTTTGGGGGCTATTTATTATTACAAAAAGTAAAAAATAATGCGTTTTTTTCAAAATTATCGCTCTATTTTTGTTTATAGCGCAAAAAATAAAAACCGCAGGGGTGATCAAATACCACCAAAAGAAAGCTCTATTTGTGGGAAAAAAAGGACGTTAATTTTGTTTGGGAGCCACGTGGCACGACCGCGCAATTGTCAGTTAAAGCGACGCAGTGCCGAATCGCAAAAAGTGGTCTGGTCTTTGACCAGCAAATTGGTCCGGTCTGAAAGTGGTTAAATAACACCAGTTTGTGGTGATAGGTCAATTTAACACACCACTGATAGGGTTTAGCGCCATAACCTTTTTATTTTATACTCTTCTGGACTGAAGCCGACATGTGACAGCGTACGTGTTATCAGTGGAATTTAAGGGGCCAGAGAAATATCATAGCACAAGTCCCAAGTCTATTTTTAACCCTACCCAGTCCAAAGGCCCTTACCTAGCCACTTTTTATCAGGTAGTATTCGAAGAGCCTTATAGACCTATGTCTATCAGAATCCTCCAGGTCCCATCATTCTGTTACTAACTTAAGCCCCTAAAATTTTCATAGACCATAATCCTCCGGTTTCAATACATATTGAATCAATTTATCATGTAGACCCCCGCCACGATTTGGAAACGTACCCTCCTATTCATGACCCACAGGTCACTCACCGATCTGATATACCCACAGTTACCTTTGGAGGCTCCCGATCATCTATTCCATCTGTTTTAGTCCAGATCCCGCTACCCAGCCCCACAGTAACCAAAATAAAAAGAAAACATGAAGAAGAGGTAGGAGAGGGAGAAAACACAAATAAACTCAGACACACCAAGTCCGGACAAGTTGCAGAAACTGGTAAAATCTACAACTTATCCACCCAGAACCTGACCAAATAAAAAACATCCCTATTGGCTACGAGCCATAACTTTACCCCCACCACCTTTCCCAATTAATTTAATATGTTTAAGGATCTTAACAAATGTATTCATAATATAACCCTTAAGAGACACTATAGCATGAAGACCAGCAAAACTAGCATTCAAGACACCAATCCTCCTGATGATCAATATCTTCCATTAGATACCTCTAATGAACAACAAGCTATTCAAGACCTTTGCAAATTATGGAATGCAGATGAGGTTGCCTGGTCTCAGTACATTCACTCTTCCCCATCTATTGCACACACCACCTTTAGACCCAAATCTATTTTAACCCTAACCACATATAGTTCCATCATGTTGGTATAGGCTGGCGTTTGTGCATGCACACCTATACATATGTCAATGTGTGTGGGTGCCTATGTGCACCCATGCGTGCCAGCGTGGATACTTGGATTCTTGGACACTGTTACTCTTGGGCCCATTGGCCCTGCTCCATGCACCGTGTGTGGGTTATGGACATGATTAATGATTCTTTAATAATTAGGGCATTTGTCTATTAATAATAATTTTCTACTTATTATTACTGTTACGGTACTACTAAAGTGAGCCCACAGGTGACACTCCCCCAGGGCGTGGAGTCTAAGGGCCAGTCGGTATTCTGCCAGGGACCCTCTCATGAGGGCTTGGGCTTAGCTGCATGCTGACCCCAGGTCACAGCCCCCGGGCTCACCCTGCTCAATAGGGGAGTACCAGAAGACACTGTCAGACAAGGATGAATGGATGGATGAAGCAAAGGAGAGCCGGATAGCGAGCCAAGGTCAGGGCAGGCAACAGACAATTTACTTAGGAGGACTAGCTGAGTCAGTACACAAGAGATTAGTTCACAAGAGGTCAGGTTAATGCAGGTTACAAGAAAGGATCTCAGAAACAAGCGTTGCTCAAGCAACCAGAACTAGTCTGAGAGGAATTTAAATAGAGAAGCACATGGGGGGGCTGGACAGGAAGTAGCAGGAAGGAATAACATAATTAAGCAATAGGTGAAGCCGGCGACACCCATAGCTACAGAGTGCAGCAGAGCTGAACACAAGCTAGTGGAACAACAGGTGCCAGTCGGCCTACAGTAGTAAAGGTAAGACACAAATCAGCTCCGGAGCTGATCTGTGACAATTACCGTTATTATATTTCTATTTTATTATTTACTATTCAATTATTTTAGGATATATTTAGGACCCACATATATAGACAATATTCATATATAGTAATTTTAATACTTTGCGTCAAACTTTTTATATTCTGTGTATAGATTGCTTTTTTATATTTCTCTATTTAATTTGTGTATTATAGTAGATATCACGCTTTCTTGTGCTATGGTATGTCTCTTGCCCCTTAAATCTCACTGCTAACACGTACGTTGTCACATGTTGTCGGCTTCAGTCCGGAAGAGGCTATAAAAGACAGACACTTTCAACAACCAATTAGAACTGAAGAAAAAGCGGAAGCTGTAAAATGCGTCTTCACACCCATACGTCACTTCAGGTTTATGGACTTCTCCGAGTGCGTTCCATGCTGGTGCACATGCCGACAAGCAGGAACCAGGCAGGTCCTGTTCATCTACCTGATGAGCCATCCACTGCAGTTCACTAGGACACCCCTCTAGGATATAGCTTCGGGCCTCATAGTGACCTTATAGAGACCACAGGCACCTGCACTACATATGCTCGTTTCTCACCGATGTTGTGTGAGTAGCCATTTGGCTTTTTTTTTAAATAAATTGTTTCCAATATACTGCACTTAGTCTGGTGCACCTTGTTTTCCCTTTTACCCTGTCTTCCAGAGTTTGCTTCTACTCCTAAGGGAGATGCCGCTGGTGCTTATTATCAATCCCCGTTATCATTTCCTGGGACTTGTTGCTCACCAATTACCTTTTAATATTATAATAAGTGTTATAATGTTTTTTCATCCATCTTATTTGTAACCATTTATGCTGTGCATGTATTGATTCTTGTGCCATGTTTACTTTTCCAATGTATTTGTGCAGAGCCTGCTCTGTATCTATGCACCTTAAATCCAGTGACAGAATCGTGGATGGGTAAATCTGTGTGTGATTCTGTCCACCAAGTTTTCCTGGTATAACCACAAGAGGGCAGCTTCTTCATAAAAAAAATGTAAATTGAAATCGTTATGCTTTCTGGAACTGCACATTCACTGGAAGATGCCCAGGATCTTTTGATGAACTGTCTTCACTTCATTAATTGCATCTGATATGGACGTTATTTGATTATTAATATTTAGTTCATCACTATTTTTATTTGTTATATGTATGGGTATACACAAATATAAGAGGAGTGGAATATATTTAATATTTGTTTATTTAATTTTGTTTGTGGTAGCACTGCACTATATAGAAATGCTAAATTAAACTGTACCTAATGTCTAATCTTTAATGTTTAAGTGTGATTAGGTTTTTTTTTTAAACACACCTTAAGCATTTAACATCATTTAACATCAATTAATCATTTGTTCTACTGTATCTTTCCCTTTAAAGCTAACTCTTTCTAATTGAAAGGGATGTTTTAAACATGTTTGATGTTTGAAACATTACAATTAAGAGGATACTAAACAGAATTAAAACAATGCTAGTAATATATTACTTAGAAAAAATGTAAGTAATTGTAAAGTCTTGTTTTTTTTCTATAAATAATAAACATGCTTCACTTACCTGCTCTGTACAGTAGTTTTGCAGAGGACAGCCCAGATCCTTCTCTTCTCTGGTCCCTATTTGGTTCCCCTGGCCCCTCCTTCCTGTTGAGTGCCCCCACAGCAAGCAGCTTGGGAGCAATGGGGGCGCCTGAGCCGAGCCACAGCTCCATGTACCCATTCAGACACTAAGCCATGGTTTGGCCCTGCCCCTCTCTGTCTCCTCATTGGCTAACTGACTTTGATTGATTTGTGTCTCAGCCAATGAGACAAACCTTTACCCTTAAAAATCTCCATAGGCAATGTTTAAAAAATTCTACAGGTTGCATGTTTTGAGTAATAGAGGAGGTCTAGGCCTAGAATTATTGCTCTCGCTCTACCGATCACGGTGATACCTCACATGTGTGGTTTGAACACCGTTTTCATATGTGAGCACTACTCAGGTATGCGTTCGCTTCGTTTAATTTTTTTTTCTTATTTATTTTACCTTTTATTTTTACACTGTTCTCTCCTTCTGCCGATAAAAGTATTTTGGGGTGAATCTGATGCAGAGACCACTATTACTGGAAACTGGATCGCCCGCTGAAGAAGAGGCTACTAGGTTATGGCAGCTAGCTGCTCCCATAACAAAGATATCCCTCTCCAAACAGCCAACGTTTATCGGCATGAGGCGGTCAGGAAGTGGTTAATGCATAGAATGCCTTAAGATCAAAAACTGTCTGCCTTCACAATCAATTTAAATCAAAATGTGTTATCAATTACTATCGGTGTCCCTGTGACTTTAAGGAGAGGTGGGCTCCCTCCAGGTTCACCTGCCCTCAATCTAGCCATTAGGATGCATGTGCTTCTACTAGGCAGGGTCTCATAAATTTACAGAGTTAGGACTGCGGATAATACTGGGGTGCCATGGAGTGGCTCTGGAGCTCATGCATTTATTTGCAAATGTGGGCTAACTAAACCCCTAAACCCCCCCTTTTTAGCATCAACTGATAGACAAGAGAGTTTAATTGGTTGCAGACTGGCTGGTGAACTTTATTTAGTTTTGTTTGCCTTGATACTGCATCACCAAATCCTTGGCCCAGCGAATGTAGGGGAAAAGGAACAAGGCGTGCCAAACTAAGTGTAGTATTTAATAGGACAAACAAGCCAAATGGGTAATATTCAGGCATATATGCGTTAGGGGGTCCGGGGTCACTGTGCAGTCCACGGTGTAGGGAGCTGTGTTCCAGCAAATTAGATGACCAGCCGCAGGGAGGTGGAGCAGCAGTAGACCCTCTGTGGATGTCCGGAAGGCTATCTGGGTAGAATGCCGCGTGATCTCTATGGCATACGGAACCCAGAGACCGGAACCGGAAGTGTGTGTAAGCGTGGAATGCAAGCTCCGTGAGCCGGACGTGACATAGCGACCAATCAGATTTGGCGTGCCTTGTTACTTTTCCATTTTGTCTTCCAGAGTTGTGCTTCCACTCCCAAGGCTGCTGCCGCTAGTGTACACCTGAATTGACTTACCACCCCCCAGACTTTTTAACTGTATTACAGATAATACTTAGTTGGTCTTTGTTCCATCTCCTTGTTTTTTCCAGTGAATGTAGGGGTCTGTGGGGGGGGGGGGGGGTCCACCAGAGTCTTGAAGCCACCATTAAAATAAGGAGGCCCCCAGATAGCTGTGCCCCCCCCCCCCCATAGCAATGTTCCATAATTTCCTCAAAAATTATTTCCCACAATGCCCAAAAATGTATGTCACACAAAGTAAATGTTTTAAGACCACAAATGACAGCGAAACTTAATTTCTGTAACCAAAAAGAGTCAGGGATGCTGGCTAATGCCATTGATCAATTATGGCATCATAGGTTGCTAAAATACTGGAGGCCACTGGAGCCCTAGTGGTCACAGCTCTGAGTGGAAAGTAATTATTAATTAGTGTTGATAGTAACACCATCTCTAAATAACTACTTCCTGCAAACCCGGAGGTTCAATGCAGTGGGTGGGTGAACAGGCCATTTTTTCCACCCGTTACCTAAAGTACAAACAGCTGGAGTTTGAGGTGAACACTGATTCAGCCAAACATGAACATCATCCCATACTTGCCAAATTTGCAAAAAAGAAAACTCTTTGGCTCAAACTGCCAAAACTTCACCAACATCCACACAGAGGAAACTGGAAATGTCTATGTTGAATTGATTTGCTCATCCCTACAAACTAGATTTTATAAACAGCATGACTGTAATAGGAGTTACATTATATCTTAAACACAACCCAGTTTAAGTTCCTCATCATGCAGGGGCCTTTTTTATGACTGATAGCCACTAGCAATCTGAGGTTTCCTTGAAACAATAAAACATAAAAGTTGATTTAATTATAGCCTTATTTTAAGGGGAAGCCTATAAATGAGCTAGGGATGCTGGCCACAGTGAGCTACATTAAATAATAAAGGAGCTTATTTCTTAAACTGCTAATTACCATGATCCCTTGTTAAAAGGTTAGGTATTACAAGTCTTACAGTAAACATAATTTATTTTATGTTTTAAAAAGTGCTTGTATTTAAAATGCCTAAGTGTTGCAGGCAGTTCCTCTACACCTTTGAAAAAAATAAAATCACTGGCATTAAACCACCGCATATTTTGCACTTGGTTTTAGACAGGTTGAAATAATGCCAAACAGTACCAAACTGTTCTATTAATCTTCTCAATCAATCCCCTGCAAAAAGTTTTAGGATTAAATAATCAGGTCAGGTGAAAAAGATTACCCTTAAGGAGGTTTTTTTTAGGTCTACATGTGAATTTGCACTAAAGCCATTTGTATTGGCTTGTCTCTATTAGTAATCACACATCTTACCTAAAATATCCTATATAATTAAATATAAAACACAAAGTAAATTCATATTAAAAAGGAACTGCAGTCTGCTCACATAATTTGGAATAAAAACATCTTTGCAATTGTGAAGCTTCCCCCCAACCATTTTGCATATTATTTTATATACTGTGATTCTGTACTTGCCAAATATGCTGCAGAAATCTCCCTTCACTGAGTCTGGCTGCAACCATTTTAACTGTGGTGAAGCTGCTGCCTGTTCACTTCCTGGATTTACACAGACACACAGAGGCACACCTCCAGCTCTGAAGCTTTCATTGGCCCTCTTATGACTCATTCCCCCCTCCCTTCCTGGCAAATTCTCACGAGAGTGAGAGAGAGAACTGTGCATGATGTCATAAGCCTAGGCTTTTTTTCCAGACAAGAAAACAGGAAGTGGGCTGTATAAAGTATTTACTGTCAGAAAAAAAAATGTTTTTTACTATCCAAAGTTAAAACAACAAGGGCAGACAATTTAATATATGGAAAGATGAAAAAATGACCGAAGTTCCATTTTAAGTACAAATGTCATACACAGTGAATGTCAGCATACATGCTGAATGGATTCCCACATGACCAAATTAGTGTCATTTACCTGGTCCCTCAAAGGGTTGAATAAAAGTTAAAAGAAAAGGCCTGTGAATTCTTCTTTATGCATTTCACTGTATTCTCTGGCAATTGTAATGGAATTTTGATTTGAACTTGGAATTCTTTTTTGTTATATGCACATTCCAGTGCATGCTGATATTTACACTTTAGCGCTCTTCTGCCTAGGGCGCCCATCCACTGGTGTTCCTAGTCTCTTCTCTCTAGAGCAAGCAACTAAGTCTCAACATCAGCAGGTAGCCGCCTTCGCACATAGTGTCAGAGGTGCAGCGGCGGCAGAGGATTGTGTCTGTGTCCCAACTCCAAAATGAATTGAAACAAGCAAACATTCATTGATGGGCACTGGTAGGATTCATTGATGGGTGCTGGAAGGCTGCATTGATGGGCACTGGTAGGCTGCATTGATGAGCGCTGGTAGGCTGCACTGATGAATGCTGGTAGGCTGCACTGATGAACGCTGGTAGGCTGCATTTGATGGGTGCTGGTGAGGCTGTATTTGATGGGTGTTGGTGAGGCTGCATTTGATGAGTGCTGGTGAGGCTGCATTTGATGGGCACTGGTAATTCTGCATTGATGGGCGTTGGTTGAGGCTGCATTGATGAGCGGTGTTGAGGCTGCATTTGATGAGCGCTGTTGAGGCTGCATTTGATGAATGCTGGTGAGGCTGGCTGCATTGATGGGGGCTGGTGAGGCTGTATTTGATAGGCACTTCATTAAAAATGTGGGGTATACATGGGCAGGGGAAAGGGGGTGGGGTCAGGGATGAAGCCAGTGGAGTTGCAGCAAAATGAGGTTTCGCCTAAGGTGTCAAACATTCCTGTTTAGGGACTTATTTGGAATGTAGTGGCGTATCATATTTTTCACTCCATAAGATGTACTTTTTTCTTCCCCAAAAATTGGGGGATATGTATGTGCGTCTTATGGAGTTAATATTGACCAGGAACCCCCCCCCCCCCCGCTGCCGTCACCATGTTATAATAGCGGCAGAAGAGAGGTAGGAAAGAAGAAAACAGACATACCAAGCCCCCGCGAGCGCCGGGTGATCTCTCCACTGAGCTTGTCACTCAGCCAAAGACAGAGCAACCCAAGAGGTGGAATGGAATACGGCTGCGGTGGTCACTTGGGCTGCTCTATCTTCTATCTGAGTGACAGGGAAATGTGATAACGTCCTCGTCAGGGAATGTCAATCTGCGAAAGGTGGTCAGGTTGCATTTTGTGGGACTGTTAAGGCTGCATGTCATGGGACTGGTAAGGCTTCATTTCATTGGCACAGGTCAGGCTGCATTTCATGGGACTGGTAAGCTGCATTTCATTGGCACAGGTCAGGCTGCATTTCATGGGACTGGTAAGGCTGCATTTAATTGTCACTGGTCAGGCTGCATTTCATGGGCAATATTTTAGTACACCATTTGGCTCAGAATTTTTTTTTCTTATTTTCCTCCTGTAAAACATAGGTGTGTCTTATGGAGTGAAAAATATGGTAATTGGTGTTTGCTATTGTATGTCTTAAGGGAATATACTCTATATACAGCAGCTTTTGGGTCTAGAGTATTTTTTTTAGGTAAGATTGCATTGGATTGCCATTATTAGTAGAACAAATGTAACACTGCATTTGCTTATTTGGTAAAAATATGACTTGGTCCTTAATTACTAAGAGGCATAGGCCTATTCACAACACCTACCCAACTAATCACCCATCTTTATACATTTAAATTAATGCACTGTGAACCTATTTTGACCAGGCTAAGCTGCTCAATATGGTGCCCAGAGATGAAAACATTGACTTCCATCTTGTGGTCACTTTTACATCATAGTGATCAACTGCCAAAGCAGTGTTGCAAAAGCACTGTTTTTATCACAAAAGTATATTGCTGTTTTATCACAACAAAAGACAATTCACCACACGGTAAAGATCGGAAATACCTTAATGGTTAGAAAAAGGTCAAATGAGCCTTGAGCAAGGAATCACTTTTTGCCGAGAGGAGGTGGTCATTCCCCACATGGTACATTTCGGTTACGGCACAAAAATGCGGTTTGACCTTTTTCTAACCATTAAGGTTAACAACTTCTGGTAAGGAGACATCCATTTCAGAGCACATTTGGGTGTTCAGTGCAGCTGGTGGAGGTGGTCCATTCGCACAGTGGAAGCAACATTTCTGCATATGTTTAATTACAATTTGGATTTGATTTTGCACAAGGAACCTTCTTTTGGGATTAAGGATAGTTCATGCTTAGGACTTTTTTACACTTATGGCTGGACTTCACGTATTGTTATAAGCACTAATTTACATTTAAGTTTGGAAGTATTTGGTGATTCTAATTTATTTTCACTTTTATTTTCACTTTTATATTTTTTGTTAGTTGTGAATATATTAGTTACCGCCAATATTTATCACTGAGAATTTGTAATATATAAATATATATTTATTATTCAGCGCCCCTCATCATGCTTATCACACTCACACTAGAATTTTCAATCTAGCACACGGGTAGCAGCGTACGTACACAAATATAAAAAAATTTGGCACAAGGATTGTATTCTTCTGTGCAACAATGAGGCCATCACCATCAAACCTGCAGTTAAAAGGGGGAGCAGTTGTTGTTATGGATACCAACAATTATATACAAGAGGGCCAGAGGCAGCTGGAAAATATTACTAACTTTAAAAAACTGGATTATGATCGGACCCAGGATTTTACTAAGCACTTAAAGTGGTTGTATACCCACATTTTTAACTTTTACCTACAGGAAAGCCTATAATAAGGCTTACCTGTAGGTAAAAAAAATATCTCCTAAACCTGTACGGTTTAGGAGATATTCCCCTCGGTATGCGCACAAGGGGTTTCTCGCCGTCAAAATCCGGCAGCAGCCGAGCGGCCGGACTGAAATCTCCCGCGCGCATGTCAGCTCCCTCGGCGTGGATCGGGCCAGATGTCGGGGCCTCGTTCTAAGGTAAGTATTTCATAATGAGCTAGTATGCGGTGCATACTAGCTCATTATGCCTTTTGCTTTGCAGGTTTAAAAAAAATAAATGCCGATTTAAAAGATCTCATTAAAACAATATCAACCCACCTACATTCAGAACTTAGCAATCCAGAAATTGGGGACTTTTACATGCTGCCCAGGATTCACAAGCTAAGAAATCCAGGCAGACCCATAATAACAGGTACGAATACACTTACCCAAAAAATCTCAGGCCTTGTAGAAAATGTGTTAAAACCATTAGTCATGAATACTGTGGAGTTTTCTGCAAGACACAATTGATTTTCTGAACAAGCTCAACAATGTACAGCAATTACCACCAAATACACTTCTAGTCACTATGGATGTAGAATCTTTGTACAGTAACATCCCTCAGAAGGATGAGTTGGCTGCATGTCACAGATTCTTATCATCCTCACCAAACCACAAATACACTGCTGAGGATGTTACACAGTTTATTGAATTCATTCTTACACACAACTACTTCACTTTCAGCAATAACATCTATCTTCAGTATATAGGTACTTCTATGGGAAGTAAAATGGCACCCCAATATGCAAGCGTATTTATGGAGTTGGAGGACAAATTCCTGAATAGCATACAACAAAAGCCATACAGATACTATCGTTATATCGATTATACTTTCATCATATGGACAGAAGGTGAAGAAAATCAGTTTTACTCATTGATTAACACTTTTCACCCATCAATCAAACTAAAAATGGATTATTCAAACACATGACAACTTCCTACACACTATACATCATGGATGACAAGTAACGATGAGCTGAACACCCCCTAAACAAACCTAAACTTGGTGTGAACTTTAGAACCCTATTAAAGTCTATGGGACTCGAACGTTTACAATCAAAAGTGTTAATTTTAAAGGCTAATATGCAAGTTATTGTCATAAAAAGTGTTTGGGGACCTGGGTCCTGCCCCAGGGGACATGTATCAATGCAAACATTTTTTTTTAAAACTGCAGTTTTTTCGGGAGCAGTGATTTTAATAATGCTTAAAGTAAAACAATAAAAGTGTGTATAGTATGCCTGTGAGGGGGCGCATGTTTCCCTTGCTTAGAACTGTCCCTGCACAAAGTGTAATTTCTGCAGGAAAAAAAGTAATTTATAATCACTTGTGGCTATAATGAATTGGTGGCTCCCCATAATACAGAGAACAGTCATTGAAAGTCATTGATAGAAAAAAAAATTCAATTACCAGGCCCTTCAGGTCTGGTATGGATTTTAAGGGGAACTCCATGCCAAATAAAAAAAAAAAATGCGTGGAGATTCCCCTAAAAATCCATACCAGACCCTTTATCCGAGCACGCAACCTGGCAGGCCGTAGGAAAAGAGGGGGGGCAAGAGAACGCCCCCCCCCCGAACCGTACCAGGCCACATGCCCTCAACATTGGGAGGATGCTTTGGTGTCCCCCCCAAAGCACCTTGTCCCCATGTTGATGAGGACAAGGGCCTCATCCGCACAATCCTGGCCAGTGGTTGTGGGGGTCTGCGGGCGGGGGGCTTATCAGAATCTGGAAGCCCCCTTTAACAAGGGGACCCCCAGATCCCAGCCCCCCATTTTAAATGGTAAGGGGGTACACAAGTACCCCTACCATTTCACAAAGAATGTATAAAAAATTGTTAAAAAAGACACACACACCGTTGCAAAAGTCCTTTATTAATGTTTCCGTTACATCAGAGGGGGCTGGGTCACCTGCACGTCATTGGGGAAGCCGGGCTTTCCCCTTGCATCAGAGGGGGCGGGGTCAGGTGACGGGTGGCCCCGCCCTCCTCAGATAAGAAGTGTCAGGCTGCCGGGATCTCTGCAGTGTCTCCGGTGGAGACAAAGGATGAATGTGCTGCGCTGGAGGGAGAGATCATCCATCGCTGGATCAGATCAGCCATCGCTGGACCCCGGAGAGATGATCATCCATCACTGGATAGCAAGAGTGGATTACCACTGCTGGAATCTTTTTTTTATTTTTAATAAAGGACTTTTGCAACAGTGTGTGTGTGTTTCAAATGGGGGGCCTCTTGTTAAAGGGGGCTTCCAGATTCTGATAAGCCCCCCGCCCACAGACCCTACAACCACCGGCCAGGGTTATGGGGATGAGGCCCCCAAAGCATCCTCCCAATGTTGTGGCCTGGTATGGTTCAGGAGGGGGGCGCTCTCTCGCCCCCCCCCCCTCTTTTCCTGCGGCCTGCCAGGTTGCCTGTTTGGATAAAGGGTCTGGTATGGATTTTTAGGGGGAACTCCACGCAATTTTTTTTATTATTATTTTGCGTGGAGTTCCCCTTAAAATCCATACCAGACCTGAAGGTTTTTTATCAGTGACTTTCAATGACTGTTTTCTGTATTATGGGGAGCCGACAATTCATTATAGCCGCGAGTGATTTTAAATGACTTTATTTTCCTACAGAAATGACACTTTGTGCAGGGACAGTTCTAAGCACGGAAAACATGCGCCCCTTCACAGGCATACTATACACACCCCCCAGGTACAAAATTTAAAGGAATATTACACTTTTATTGTTTCACTTTAAGCATTATTAAAATCACTGCTCCCGAAAAACATCCGGATGGTCTTGAACAAGTGGACTTGCCCACACACAAATGAACTAAAGTCCATTTGAAAGTCTGTTAGTTTTGAACGTGATGACGTTCGAAGGGACTAGAAAAGGAAGTTCAATAGCCAGTAGCCAATAGCTGCCCTTGCGTCGTATTCGGACCAGTATACAGACAAACGGTTTTCCAGATAGGAATTGAGTCAGTCGGACAGATTTGAAACATGTTCTATTTCTCGGTCCTTCCGAATTTTTTAAAGAAAAACTATTGGACTATCCCACACATGATTAGACTATCCGACGGAATGATTCCATCAGACCTATTCTTCCGGAAAGTCTGGTCGTGTGTACGCGGCATAAAAAGTGTTACAAAGACAAAACCATCAACACCAGCATACACAAGGCCTTGAAAACCAGAAGAGAAAATCTACCTCAATACAAAGAGAAAAAAACAAACAAATAACTGTGTACCTCTAGTCACCACATACAATACAGCCCTAGAAGGGATAAGAACAATAATCAAAAATTTACAGCCCATCATAACAGAGCATGAAACTGTGAAGGAAATATTCCAACAACCCCCGATGCTGGCTTTCAGACAACCACCCAACCTCAGACATAAACTAATCAGCAAGAAACTTCATTCAGATTATGAAGTCACAACTATTGGAAGCAAATCCTGCAATAAAAAATGCTGCAATCAAATCAATCTATCTAAAAGTGTCACACACAAAAAAAGGACCTTCAATATCCCAGGATCATACAACTGCACCTCCAGTAGCAAAGAATCTTGCATTGGCAAAACAGGACAGATGTTGCAAACCAGGATGGATTTGCACAGCCATAGTATCAAGGAACATAAAGTAGATAGTTTCTACACACCTGTGGAACATAATTTATCACAACTGGACCACACTATAGAAGACCTCAAAGTCTTAGTTCTTAAAGGGAATTCCAGAACAATCCAGGAAAGGAAAACTTTTGAACTAAAAATATCTCCTTAAGTGGCTACATGCAGTATCTTCCATCATACTTGATGTGATTGTAGCAGTATTAGTGCAATTGTGACAGAGAAAATTGAGTACTGTCCGTGATACTTTTTTAAGTACTGCTTGGACCTTGAAGAAGGGGACACCCGAAAGCTTGTCCTGAAAAAGTGTCTGTTAGTGCAAATAAAAAAAGTATCACGGACAGTACTCAATTTTCTCTGTCACAGTTACACTAATATGGCTACAATCACATCAAGTATGAACTAAAAATTATAATGAATGAATGAATGAATGAATTAATTAATAAAAAATAATAGCCTAAATTTAAATATGTTGAAACCATTGGGGAATTGAAAATAATGGACTTTATAGGCATATTTAAAAAAGGGTTTACAATTTTTATTTATGAAACATATTAAAGACATAGACACATTAAAAACATAAAACTTTGTCAAAGTGACTAAAAAAAACATGTCTCAGTGGCCAAACAGTGGCGTTGAGTCCAAATGGACAAAACTGATGAGCCAAGAGGCTCACTTTCACACTTTTTTAAATATGCCTATAAAGTCCATTGTTTGATTCCCCAATGGTTTCAACTATCCATTAGGACGTAGCATAATTTATCTCTTGCACTGTCCACAGTGCCACCCTGTGGTGAGAGTTTTTCATATGATTAGTCTAAACTTAAATATGGGTTTTCTTACTCATTATCCAACAGTTTTACTACCCTCTCTGTGACTGTCGTCCCTCCACCCTAGAGCATAAGATTTCCCAGGGCAAGGAATCTAAGAGTCAGCGGGTGTTCACCAGAGGCCCCTAGTGGTGGGGATGGATTTAGCTGCAGTCTGGCTCCAGGTCACAACCCCTAGAGCCTCCCAGCTCACGGTAGACTACAGGGAGGAAGAAGCAGACTGTGACAACAAAGGATAGTCAGGAGATAGTCAAATGTTGGGGCAACAAGCAATTAAGGATAGTCAGAAGATAGCCAAAGGTTGGGGCAACAATCAGGTAAGGATAGTCAGGAGATAGCCAAAGGTCGGGGGAACAAGCAGGTAGGGATAATTAAGAACAAGCCAAGATTGGTAACTGGAATCAGACTTAGAAAACACAGGAAGTTGCACACAAAAGCCAAACACACAATATTGATCAGCAGAGCTGGCTTGCAGTGCACAGGT
Organism: Lithobates pipiens; assembly: GCF_037356315.1. Taxonomy (NCBI): domain Eukaryota; kingdom Metazoa; phylum Chordata; class Amphibia; order Anura; family Ranidae; genus Lithobates; species Lithobates pipiens. The sequence continues at coordinate 150,307,603 of NW_027507686.1, read as the reverse complement.
TAATATATATAGTTCCCTAACAGGGGCTGGGGTGGAGACATGCTTTGAGGAGAGATTACTTAAGCAGCCAGGTGAGAGTGGCTGGCCTCTTAAGCAGAACACATGGAGAGATAAGCTGACAGACAAACATTACTGCATAGTGTCATATGCCTATGACACTATGCTAGTTTTATTACCATTACCATTGCCATGTGTGTTGTACATGTGTTTGAGTGTGTTGGTTTTTCCTTTTTTGCCCCCTTTCCCCCTTTTTTTTTTAACATTCTGCAAAAGCTTTTGTGAATTAGTACTGCTGGCACCTTAAAGAAGGGGACATACTCCAAAAGCTTGTCATAAAAAATTGCATGCTAGAGCAAATAAAAAAAGTATCACAGACAGTACCCAATTGTTTCTGTCACAAGTGCACTAATACGGCTACAATCACCTCTTGCAAACTGAAAAATCAGCAAAATTACTCATTAGGATTTTTAAGGGCTTTTTGTGTATGTACTGTATATGTGTAGGCATTCTGGCCCATTTTCATTTTTGATTGCGTGGGAGGATGGTACAGCAACAAAATTCTGCAATAGTGGATAGACCTCTACAAAAAATAAAACATTTATATATTGTATATTTATATAAAAATATATATACACATACATAGTACATACACATAAATTGTACATAGTAGTCATTTAGAGGATTCCTAGAGTGAGAGTCCAGGAGGATGTTTCACCTTGACAAAGGTGGGCTGTGAGGCGCTGAAAAATTGGTTCAGTAATGCATTTATACCCTCCTGGTCTTTTCTGTGGAAGTTCTCTGTGTGTCTACTATAAATGTCTTTGGATTATCAGTTTGTGTGGGGAACCAAGGCTTTTTTCCTAGGATTGTGTGATGATAAACAATTAACTGGCAGTCTGAAAATTTTTAAGTGTGGTGGCTAGCTAAGGTATTGCTTAGGCGCTTTGCTGGTAATATTGCTTAGCAGTAATGATGGTGGTGTCTATGTTTATTCTTTGACATCAGGGATATGCATCAGCTGGGCCTAACCTAGTTTATGAAGGTAAACCTATCATTACAGGCCTGGTGCACTTTTGTGTTGAAAATTCACTTGCTGCATTTTTGTTTTGTTTTTTGAAGGGATGCTGGATACTAAGCATGAGAGCACCTGGTAAACTGAATCAATTTGGCTTACTCGCCTAGCCTGCAGACCAACTATTGTGTAGGGATTCAAGGACTGTGTAGAAGTTGAGATAAAATAACTATTCTTTCCATATGTTGCCTAAGATCATGAAATGCAGCCAACACATTTTGGAGGGTCGGTTTGAATGGTGGAGCGCAGATGACACACACGCAGCGCATCCACTGAGCGAACCCTGGAGTATTTTAACATATGCTATGAAGGCGAAATACATGGCCCTACCCTAGGGGAATCTACAATTTCGGTTTGCACACGGGATAGTCCTGGAATTTAAAGGTCACCTACAACTAAGAAGGCGCACTAACCAAAATTAACTATTTGAGTTTTCCTATAGTGAAGTGGTGTTGACCATAAGTAAGAACTCATCCTGATCCCTTTGGGTTGGATAGCCATTTGTGCAGCTTTTATTATTTTTTAAATTTTTTATTTTTATTTTTATATTTTTTTATTTTTATTTATTTTTTCATTTTTATGGTTAAAATTTTTTTTTTCTATATTTCCAAACTCATATCTTGATCTGCTTGTGGGCTCTCTGATTTTTCTGATGGTCACTGACCCACGGATGTTATAGAAAGTTGGAGTCCTGGACTATATTTTCTCATATACATATATATGTAGCTTGTTTTGATACTTTTTTATATTTTTATACATTTTTGTGGAAATAAACAGTTTTTTGCCTAAATAAACCATTAGTGCTTCTCTCAAGTATATAAATACCACACTATGGAGACTTTATATTTTTCCTATGAGGGATAAACGGAACCCCAGTCTGGATGTGAAGGATTACATGGGCAAGGAGCCGGAATTTCAAAAGGTTGATTAAAGGCGAATTACCCCAGCTGGGGTGCATCTTTCTGGTGAGTGGGGAACCTTGTGGGGGAGCACGGAAGACACTTCGAAGGATGTACAGCAAGCACGAAAGTCACCTTATGAATATAATTTTTGGACTTGCACAATAGAAGATTGTTCAACAATGGACATTTAATATATTATTTTAATTTTTGTGGTTCTTGGTTTTTGGTTATATATATTTTTTAAGGGTGGGGTGGTGTGGTACACATATCCATACATTTTTATATTTTGGATTTTTTTCATTTTTTCTTTTTTTCCTTTTATATATGGACTTTTGATCTGTAATATACATTTACACTTTGTGATAGGGTTTTTGGCCTATGATTTCTAGGTCTTTTCTATATACACCTCAATCTAGGGTGTGGTGCCTGTTTGTTTTGTGCTTTTTTCTCCTTGTTTTCAGACTCTGGTTTTTTTATCTAGATTCTGACTATTTTTCTATTTTTTAATCATTTTATTTATTTTTCAGTCTTACTCAATATATTTTTTGTGGTTGGGTATTTCACTAGGAAGATTTGGAGCTTATGTTTACAATAATTTGCACTTTATAATTCTGATTCACTTCGGATAGAGGCACACGCACTTTGTATGTTTGATTTAATCTGTTACACATTTGCACTTTAGGAGTAGATTTGCTTATACGTGGGGGTGAGATGTTGCTGGATGAGTTCACATGCACCAACATCTATGCGATTTCTGGCATAAGTTGTATGTGAGCACCCTATCACATATCTCTATATATTTTTGCACATAAGCACCTTTTGGAAGCTGAGGTCTAGGTCCTTCTGATACAAGTGCGTATTATTTCCGGACCAGGCCACACCCAAGATTATCTATGTGATTTTATTGTTAAAGTCGCATAGGGGTTCACATTGGTTAAATCACATAGAGCTCCTGGCGCCCAGCAGTCTTTGGGATTATTGAACCTTGTCCCTGATAGAGGCTAATATTCCCATTAGTGTGGGAATAGGATATCTGATATAGGCCTTTGAGATATAGAGCACATTTTTATGAGATTGCTGGTATTTTTAGGGACTATAAAAATACTCACTTTGTATCTCTACTCTATACTTTATCAAATTTTTACTTAATCATAGGTAGCGCCAGATACCCCGGTTTTTAGGTTATAACATTTTGGAGGGAAAGCCATTGCCTTCTCCAGGGTTTAAGCAGTCCATGTTAAAAAAATCACAACAGAATGCACTAAGGCAGGAGTAGGGAACCTCGGCTCTCCAGCTGTTCTGAAACTACAAATCCCATCATGCCTCTGCCTCTAGGAGTCATGCCTGTGATTGTTAGGGTCTTGCAATGTCTCATGGGACTTTTAGTTTCAAAACAGCTGGAGAGCCGAGGTTACCTACCCCTGCAATAAGGGAATGGTGTTAAAGCTTGAGGGAAAGTAGCACCTACTCAGGCACTAAAGGCAGTCAGCTATATCATTTGCAAATTTGTTGGCGGTAGATGCCAAGAGGTGGCAGGCCTTAGTGCCAAATTGACTAGAAGCGGAGGCCTTGTGGGGCCCTGCACTTCAAAATTAGACCATGTAGGTTTGCTTTGAACTGATGTACTATGAAGCAATGTTTAGTAAAAACAAAAAAAAGGAGAGGCTGCCTAATAACAACCACGTGACATAAAAGAAGGAAAAAATATCTAGGTAGCCAAGTTAGTGGGGACAATATGTTAACATTTAGCTGTTTTACAAGGAAGCCTGTCATACCTGGCTGTCATGTCAATGCTTTAAATAGCGTCTGAGTCTGGAACAAATGCAGACTTAAGGAAATCTAACATTTCTTTGACTTTCTTTTGCTGCTGCTATAACTCAGAAGTACTTAAACCAGACACAACCAGGCAACAAGCATTTTGAGAAAAATCCTAGCAACGACAGCCACCATCCTTCTCTCATGACAAGCTTACTTTAAGCCTTTTTTAGCTTATAGTAGCAACTTACAAATGTTAAGTTGCACAGCAGTTAAAGGAGAAGTAAGGCCAATGCTCCTTCATCCCTGCTTCTCCCGTGAGTCACAGGAGTACACTTTGTTCTGCACTCCTATGGCTCATTTTTAACCAACAAGGGACTAAAGTTTGCTGTCAGCTGACATCACTCAGCCGATCCAGGCTCTGGATTTATCTTGGCTCTAATCTGAAGATTTACCCAGATGCCTGAACTGGCAGCTGGCTCAGCCTCTCAATGAGCTGAGCCCCTGGGGGACTGAGCCAGCTGCTCTCTCCCTCTCCCCAGCCCGGAACACCAGTGAGCACTGGAGGGGCAGAGCAGAAAGCCAGTAACAGTCACTGACTCCTAGCTCACTGAAGACTGAGAACTGAGCAATCAACGGTCTTTGATCTCTCAGTTATCAATGTAGAGGCAGCGGGGGGACAGCTGCAGCTAGGATCAGTGTAGACATCTAGGTGAGTATGATTGTTTGTGATTCTCAAACTTTTCTTCTAAAGCTGAGTACCAAACCAACAACGAAATATTCAGATATAACAGTACATATGTGGAAGTTATTTTACCTACCAAAGGTATTTCTGACCATTCAGTTCTTGGAGTTACATAGCCTTGCCAGACTCTACAGCCAGTTCAGTGACCTAGAAACCTTTTATCACCTTCAGTTAAGCAATAAAGTAAATTAATTATGTGAATGTATGACAGCAATTTGTCTGACCACTCTCTCATTCAGGTACGTATTTTCAAAAAAAACATATACCTTTTAATGAATGCATAGCTTATTTTTATACATATAACATGGTTATGGTTAATGAGTTCCTCTGAGATATTTATTTATTAAAAGCATTGCATATTTTAATGGGAACTGTTGTATCTATGTATACATGGCAATTGGTCATTAAGAAATTAGTAAAGGAAATGGCTCATTTTCTCCTTTGGAGGCTTTTTTTCATGTAAATATTATCAAATGCATGGTATTTGGGGACGGCAACTACAGAAGAATCATCTTGAAAAGATTAAATAAGAAAAATGATCTCTCTGGGTTTTCTATGGGAACCTGTAACCCTTTCTGTGCTGTTTTGGACAGAGATAGAGGAACACTTTTACTAGCGATGTAAACATAGGAGTTGATTTACTAAAACTGGAACGTGCAAAATCTGGTGCAGCTATGCACAGAAACCAATCAGCTTCCAGTTTTTTGTTTTTTTTAGTCAACGCTTAATTGAACAAGCTAAAGTTGGAAGCTGGTTGGCTATCATGCACAGCTGATTTTGCACTCTCCAGTTTTAATAAGTCAACCCCATGATATTTTTCCAAAGTGTTAAAGTGGTTCTAAAGGCAGAATAAAAAAGACCTTCTGTGTGCAGCAGCCCCCCTCAGCCCCCTTAATACTTACCTGAGCTCCATATGGATCCAGCAATGTTGCACAAGAGACTCTGCTGTCCAGGACTCTGCTTCCAGATTGGCTGAGACACGAAGCGGGCACCATTGGCTCCCGCTGCTGTCAATGAGCCAATGAGAGAGAGGGGGCAGGGCAGAGGCACAGCTCCGTGTCTGAATGGACACACAAAGCAGCGGCTTGACTTGGGTGCCTCCATAGCAAGCTGATTGCTGTGGGGGCACTTAGCAGGAGGGAGAGGCCAGGAGTAACGACGGGGAACCCAAAAAGAGGAGGATCTGAGCTGCTCTGTGAAAAACCACTGACATTGTTGTTATTTAAAAAAAAAAACAAGACTTTAGTATCACTTTAAGGATCACTAAACATACATTTCATTTTAAAGATAAAGGTGTATGGTAAAGCATTTTTTGTAGGGTTGCCTGAACACCTACATGCAACATGTTGGTTTGTGCAACAGCTATGATGTGCATTAATTTGTGCACACCACATTGCATATATAATATATAGTGTAAAAAAATGTACCTGCCCTTCAGTGTACCATAGTGCTGTGATGTACTGTGTTGAACAAAAATAGTGCAGTTTTTTTATTTGTAAATGTTTATTGTGTGTTAAGGTTCACTAAAGACCCATTTACTGGCCTGCCTTAATGCACAGCTCATCAAAGCACAAAAAAATAAATAAATGACAAGTTAGCATACACATAGTCATGAAAGGGCTCTCAAGGATATAGAAGAATAGCAAAAGAAAGGGGTTTCTGATCATATGACTGCTGACACAATGGTCACAGGATCAGAAAGTTACCTATAGCAAGTAGAAGTCAGGAGTTTTTCGTTGGCCGTCGGTAACTGTAGCATGAGCGCGCAAGGCGTGTGAACTTGGCACAGCTCTGTATACATTCTGGTACGCACATATGCGGTCTCTTGGCATTAAGGCCCACCGCTGGGAGACTGCATATATTTATGACGAGAAACATGGAAGGGATCCGTCTAACACCTTGTACATGGGGATTGATGAGTACAAACCCCACTGGAGGGGGGGAGCTCTGGTCAGAGAGATCTCACGGCTGGAGATGTCGTGGATCCATAGACTAAAAACTTACACCCCTTACGGTATGAACACAGATACAGACGTTAATGCGTTTATTAATAATGCTTAACGTGTTTTTCCTGCCAGTGTTCTAGGCACAGACGTAAAGCATTTATGACTTTTTCCATCAGACATTGTGGGATCTGGATATTTGTGGATTTTTCTACCTCAATGTAGCGTTTGATGGTTTTTCTTGTAAGCTCCCATTCTTTCCATTTTGAGAGAGAAATATCTTTTTTCTCATCTTTTTTCTCATAATGTATTGAGTTCTACATAATACAGTTGTGTATGCCCCTTTCACTTTTTGCTGTGGGTGAACTTTGTAGCTTAGTTAATACCGCTATCTTAATATTATGAAGTGTTTAACCACATATTGAGTTAGCCATGTATTACAAAGTGCCTTGTATGTTTTATCCATTTTTGATTATTAAGTGTTAGTTAATAATTTTTAATTTTGTGGTTGGACTAGTCCCCTCCTCCCTTTTTAATTTAATTTTATTTGAGGTATATATATATATAATTCTTTATTCTTCCTCCTTCGTGATATGGAGGAAGATTTATTTGCTATGGAGGTCTGGAGCCACGACTACACTGTATTGAAAGCGAGACATGGCACCAGATGAAACGCACACACTTCCCTGCAGGGGGTGATGTGCGCCGCCCATCCGCCCGCTACGTACGGTGTGTTGTCATCCGCTCGTTACGTACATTGTATTGAAAGCGAGACTTGGCATCAGATGGAGCGCACATACTTCCTTGTAGTGGGTGATGTGCGCCGTCCATCCGCTCGCTACGTACGACGTGTTGTCATCCGCTCGTGACGTACGGTGTGGCGTCATCCGCTCGTTACGTATGGCGCGTTGTCACGCCGTTGTAAGGAGCGTCGTTTTACAGTCGTAAACAGGGAGGGGCGGGTGATTGCATGGATCATTTCCGCCGCCTTGGCTCTCTGACCTTGCACTCTATTGGATATGAGAGTGAGGCCTGGTTCTTTGATCCCGGAAGTGAAATAGGCTCGCACTCTATTGGATATGAGAGTGAGGCCTGGTCCTTTGATCCCGGAAGTGAAACAGGCTCTCACACAACGGAGGAGGTGGCTTGTTCCAACATTCACTATATAATGGAGGCAATATGGCGTGTCACCCATACCCCAGACGACGTGAATTCTTCACGAAACGCGTTGGGTGGCGTGACACGCTGACTTGCCTCATGTGAACTGGTACCAGAAGGGATATCGATTGGTGTTCGCGATCGGCCGACGATTGCCCAGTTTGATGATATGCCCGATGTTCTTTCATGTTTGTAAGTGCATCTCTTGTTTTATATTTTTGTTTTAATAAATGATTTTACACTATTTGGAGCATCTTTTCCTCCCTATGGTGAACCTTCCTTGATCCTACAATGCTACACATCTGAGTCCCGCTTCAAACAGCGTTTTCCCCTGCTGGATGGTTTATGACTGGCGTATCTCCTAACCTGCCCTACGTAAAAGTGTTCCATTTGGAGGGCTCAAGTTTGATCCATCTTCAGACCTATTTTGTGATTAAGCGCTCCCTACCGGGACGTCTGGTAAGGGGCTATTATTACTTGTCTGGTGGAGGTGCACCTGGTTTTACTTCACGTTGATTGAAAAGTTTTACGATTGAATAGATCCCTTCTACACAGGGTGTTTCTCCAGTTGGACTTTTAATGGACTTTATGTTATCACATACATTTTCAGTACTGTTTGATTCTACTTTATGTTTCTTGTTTTTGAATCGCTGACTTAGAATTGTACATTTTTTCCTTTTGGTTCATAACCTATGAGGGGCAATATATATGTTTACTGTATTTAGTTATAAGTAATGCCTTATGGTTTATTTAGTCATTAGTTTGGTGTGTTAGAATAATAGATCACAAGATACACTTCTTTAAGGTAGAGTGGTTTACATCCTAATAGAAGTATTAGGGATTGCGCAGTTCTCTTCTTTTTCTTTGTTTTTATATGTATATTTCACTTTGGGTATATATTAGAATTGCTGCATCACACATTTTCGTTAAGTATACACTGTAGCGCAGATTTCCTCTTCCTTTTTTATATGTGTTACTATCGGCTTTAAGAGGTGAAGTGGTGAAGTGACTGTTCACATCACAAAACATCCTCCAGATCCATTCCAGATGCATTTTTGCATGCACATTTTTGATGCATTTCTGGATGCTATTTTCTATTTTTTTTTACTGTACTGGGGGATGTCATTCAGGATGCATATAATGTTTCTAATCAGCAGAAGTTCTAGAGTGCAATTAATGAATTCTGTGCTAATAAACTTATTATTGGTCCATTGCTTTGGAAAGTGTGTCTGCTTGGAAAATCTGTGGGGGAGATTTACTAAACTTGATACATAAACAATCTGGTGCAGCTGTACATAGTTACCAATCAGCTTCTAACTTCAGCTTGCTCAATTAAGCCTTGACAATAAGGCCGGATTTACACTAGTGAGACACGACACTCGTTCTACTTTGGTTTCGACTTTGTCCTGCTACTTCAAGTTAGAGACACATCCGACTTCATAGAACGGGGATACGACTTGGATCCCTGCAATACCAGGCACTGTGTTTGGTATGAAATTTGAGGGGGAACTCAATGCCAAATTTGAAATAAAAAACCGGCATGGGTTCCCCCTCCAAGGACATACCAGGCCCTTATGACAATCTGATATGGATTTTAAGGGGAACACCCAGGCCAAAATAATGGCGTGGGGGTCCCCTCAAAATACATACCAGACCCTTATCCGAGCATACAGCCTGGGCAGTCAGTAAAAGGGGTGGGGATGGGCAGCGCCCCCCCTCCTGAACCGTACCAAGCTACATGCTCTCAACATGGGGGGTGGGTGCTTTGGGGCAGGGGGGCGCACTGCAGCCTCCCACCCCAAGCACCTTGTCCCCATGTTGATGAGGACAAGGGCCTCTTCCCGACAACCCTCGCCATTGGTTGTCAGAGTCTGCAGGTGGGGGGCTTATCAGAATCTGGGAGCTCCCTTTAACCAGTTGCCGACCGCCGCACGACGATGTACGTCGACAGATTGGCACGGGCAGGCATATGGGCGTACATGTACGTCCCTGGCTTCCCGCGGGTGGGGGGCCCGATCGGGCCCCCCCCCGGTGCCAGCGGCGGTCGGAATCCGTTCAGGAGCGATCCGGGATGAGGGGGCGGCCATTCGTTCATGGCCACCCCCTCGCGATCGCTCCTGACGAATGGAAGTGCAGCATGACATCACTTCCTCTCCTGTAATGTAAACACAGGCAGAGGAAGTGATGTAATCTCTCCTCCGTGTCGGTATTTTTCGTTCCGGCACCGAGGAGAGAGGATCGGTGAGTTGCACAAACACTACACTACACAGTAGAACATGCCAGGCACACTATCACCCCCCCAATCACCCCGGCACCCCCAGTCACAGTGACACCAAATGCATTTTTTTTTTTTGCATTGGTGTCATTTGTGACTGTAATAACTGTTAGGGCAGTTAGGGTTAGCCCCCTTTAGTTCTAGGGTACCCCCCTAACCCCCCCAATAAAGGTTAAACCCCGTGATCACCCCCGTCGCCAGTGTCACTAAGGCTGGGTTCACATTGCAGCGGTTTATGAGAACGGATGTGATTCGCACCGCACTGCAGTGCAAATCACATCCAATCTCTGTGCGATTCGAGTTCAGCCATACAGATAGTATGGCTGAATTCGCATCGCACCCGCCGCAAACTCGCACGGGACCCTTTTTTTGGTCCGCAGCAGAATCGGATCGCATGGGTGTTCACACCATGCGATCCGATTCCTGTCCGAGTTTGCAGATCGCACTGCGATATGCGAACTGATCTGGGGGTGTCATTAACATTTCACTGACACTCCCAGCAGTTCGCATAGGGCAGTGTGATGCGGGAACCCGCCACAGATTTGTGGGGTTCCCGCATCGCTCCAGTGTGAACCCAGCCTAATAAGCGATCGTTTTTCTGATCGCTGGTGACGCTAGTTAGGCAGGTAGGTATTTAGGCTTTTTATAGCGCCAGGGGCCCCCATATACTACCGCATAAAGCCCCCTGATTGCCCCCTAGTTAACCCTTTCACCAGTGATCACCATATAACTGTTACAGGTGATGCTGGTTGGTTAGTTATTTTTTTATAGTTTCAGGGCACCCGCCATTTATTACCTAATAAAGGTTTAACCCCCTGATCACCCGGCGGGTGATATAAGTTTGAGGGTCAGATAAGGTCTGCGTCGCCCCAGGCAGCGTCAGGTTAGTGCCAGTACCGCTAACACCCACACACAAAGCATACACCTCCCTTAGTAATATAGTATCTGATCAGATCTATATTAGCGTCGCCAGCAGTTTAGGTTTCCCAAAATGCATTGTTAGCGGGATCAGCCCAGATACCTGCTAGCACCTGCGTTTAGCCCCTCCGCCAAGCCCAGCCCACCCAAGTGCAGTATCGATCGATCACTGTCACTTACAAAACACAACACACATAACTGCAGCGTTCGCAGAGTCAGGCCTGATCCCTGCGATCGCTAACAGTTTTTTTGTAGCGTTTTGATACAGTCGCTGACAGCCTAGGTGCTTTTTTACCTGTGAGTCTCACTAGTGTACCCCTAAATTTAGGGGTGTCTACTTTCCAAAATGGGGTCATTTGGGGGGGGGGGGGTTTGTGCCATCTTGGCATTTTATGGCCTTCAAAACTGCGATAGGTAGTGAGGAGTAAAATCAAAAATTTACACCCTTAGAAATCCTGAAGGCAGTGCTTGGTTTTCTGGGCCCCGTACGCGGCTAGGCTCCCAAAAAATCCCACACATGTGGTATCCCCGTACTCAGGAGAAGCAGCAAAATTTATTTTGGGGTGTCATTTCACATATGCCCATGGCATGTGTGAGCAATATATCATTTAGTGACAACTTTGTGAAAAAATAAAAAAAAAAGTTTGTAATATTCCCGCAACTTGTGGCAAAATATAAAATATTCCATGGACTTAACATGCCTCTCAGCAAATAGCTTGGGGTGTCTACTTTCTAAAATGGGGTAATTTGTGGGTGTTTTGTGCCATCTTGGCATTTTATGGCCTTCAAAACTGTAATAGGTAGTGAGGAGTGAAGTCAAAAATTTACGCCCTTAGAAAGCCTGAAGGCGGTGCTTGGTTTTCGGTGCCCCGTACACGGCTAGGCTCCCAAAAAGTCCCACATATGTGGTATCCCCGTACTTAGGAGAAGCAGCAGAATTTATTTTGGGGTGTCATTTCACATATGCCCATAGCATGTGTGAGCAATATATCATTTAGTGACAACTTTGTGAAAAAAAAAAAAAAAAGTTTGTAATTTTCCCGCAACTTGTGGCAAAATATAAAATATTCCATGGACTCAACATGCCTCTCAGAAAATAGCTTGGGGTGTCTACTTTCTAAAATGGGGTCATTTGTGGGTGTTTTGTGCCATCTTGGCATTTTATGGCCTTCAAAACTGTGATAGGTAGTGATGAGTGAAATTACAAATGTATGCCCTTAGAAATCCTGAAGGCGGTGCTTGGTTTTCGGGGCCCCGTACGCGGCTAGGCTTCCAAAAAGTCGACCACATGTGGTATCCCCGTACTCAGGAGAAGCAGCAGAATGTATTTTGGGGTACAATTCCACATATAACCATGGCATGTGTGAGCAATATATAATTTAGTGACAACTTTGTGTAAAAAAAAAAAAAAATGTTTTTGTCATTATTCAATCGCTTGAGGCAAAAAAACAAAATATTCAATGGGCTCAACATGCCTCTTATCAATTTCCTTAGGGTGTCTACTTTCCAAAATGGGGTCATTTGGGGGGGTTTTGTACTGCCCTGCCATTTTAGCACCTCAAGAAATTAGATAGGCAGTCATAAACTAAAAGCTAAAATTCCAGAAAACGTACCTTAGTTTGTAGATGTGACAACTTTTGCGCAAACCAATAAATATACAGTTATTGACTTTTTTTTTACCAAAGACATGTGGCTGAATACATTTTGGCCTAAATGTATGACTAAAATTGAGTTTATTGGAATTTTGTAATAACAAAAAGTAGAAAATATCATTTTTTTTCAAAATTTGCGGTCTTTTTACGTTTATATCGCAAAAAATAAAAATCGCAGAGTCAGTCAAATACCTTTAAAAGAAATCTCTATTTGTGGGAAAAAAAGGACGCAAATTTTGTTTGGGTACAACATTGCATGACCGCGCAATTACCAGTTAAAGCAGCGCAGTGCCAAATTGTAAAAAGACCTCTGGTCATTGACCAGCAAAATGGTCCGATCTGAAAGTGGTTAATAAGGGGGCCCCAGATCCCTGGCCCCCCGCCCTATATGAATAAGTAGGGGGTACACCCATTCACCTGGGGAAAAAAGTGTCAATAAAAAAACACACTAGACAGGTTTTTAAAGTAATTTATTAGGCAGCTCCGGGGGATCTCTTCCGACTTCTCTGCTCTCTCTGCGCTCTTCCACGCTCTCCGGCCTCTTCTCCCGATCTCTGGTTCTTCCCCCGGTCTCCTGTGTCTTTGGCTGGACTCTGCTATCTTCTGCTCTTCTGCCCGCTCTTTTGCTAGCATTGGCCTGGTCTTCTCCGTCGTCTTCTTCCCTCTGGTCTTCTTCCGATGTTGACATGACACCCTCGCCCAATGTAATGTCGTGTGCGCGGTGTGCAACAACTTATATAGGCATGGCGCGTGGCCACTGGGTGATGTCATCCCATTATGATGTCACCGCCTGGTGCATGATGGGGCAGTATGAATTTTAAGGGGAACCCCGTGCTAAAATTTAAAAAAAAATTGCGTGGGGGTCACCCCAAAAATCCATACCAGACCCTTATCCAAGCACACAACCTGGCAGGCCGCAGGAAAAGAGGAAGGGAGAGAGAGCACCCCCCTCCTGAACCGTACCAGACCACATGCCCTCAACATGGGGAGGGTGCTTTGGGGTAGCCCCCCAAAGCACCTTGTTCCCAAGTTGATGGGGACAAGGGCCTCATCCCAATGTGGTTGTGGGGGTCTGCGAGCAGGGGGCTTATTGGAATCTGGAAGCCCCCTTCAACAAGGGGACCCCCAGATCTCAGCCTCCCCCTGTGTGAAATACATAATGTACCCCTACCATTTCACAAAAAAAGTGTCATAATGGTACAAAAGACAAGACACAGCTTGGGACAAGTCCTTTATTAACAAATAAAAAATAAAAATGTCAGAGAAAGTCCATTTATCTTCTCTCGCTCCGCCGGAGGACCAAAAAAAAAAACAAAGCAGCGACCGACATGCTTCCATGGGAGGCAACGCCAAACAATGCGTCTTCACTTTTAACACTTCTTATATAATTGAGGGCGGGGCCACACTGTGAAATTTCCGGGTGACTCCACCCCCCTCTGATACACGTGGACTTCCCTATGGCTTTCCCGGGGGTGTCAGAGGGAGCGGGGCACCAGGTTACGTGAACAGGTTGTCCCACCCCCTCTGATGCCCCGGAAAGCCACAGGGAAGTCCCTGTGCTTCAGAGGGGGCTGGGCCACCCAGGAACTTTTAGATTGTTTAGAAATCCTTGATTCAGACTGTGGGTTAAAGGAAATGCATTGCAAGTTATTTTATTGAAATAGAACCTCTAAAGCCTCGTACACACAATCAGATTTCCCATTGGGAATTGTGTGATGACAGGCTGTTGCCAGAAAATCCGACCGTTTGAATTCTCCATTGGACAATTGTTGTCGGATTTTCCATGGACAAATGTTGGATGACAGGCTTTAAAATTTTTCACGGACAAATGTCTGTTGGACTTTCCGATCATGTATATACAAGTCCGTCCGAGAAAAGTCCAAAGTACAAACACGCATGCTCGGAATATAGATATTAACCTTGTGAGCTGCCAAAACTAAAAACCTCAAACAAAATCTAAAAGAAATATCAACTATACTATAAAATAGCTGCCAGCACTCCCCACACTTCCTCAAAATGTGACAATGCAAACATATATGACACCCAATGTGCGGCGCAAAAGTGAACATATGCAGGGTGGCACATACATATAAACAATGTAAAAAATATATAAAAATATATAACCACCAAAATAGATTAAACGGATCCCAAATATATAGAGCAAGTGCTCAGTTATACAAAATTAATAAAAATAAAGTGCAGGTTCTCAGTGTGTTTGTACATAGTCCTCAATGATGCTTTCAAGCAAACTATGATGATAAATAAAAGTAAAGAAAGGAATAGGTGAAACGAATGGTGTCTTCATGCAATGTGCACTCTCTCCCACCATGTGCACCCTCACCTTAAGGACTTTAAAAATGAGCTTCCTCCTGGTCTTTCAGTAATCACCTCATATCATGCAGGGAATAACAGAGGCGTGCAATGGTGTAATTCTGTTTTAAAATAAATTTATTAGCTTCAACTTAAACTCATAACATTACACACACATTTAATACGATTAAAAAACACATTGAAAATGTGCTGGTATATTGGGGGGGTGAGATCATCACCTGTATTCCGGACTGCAGCCTCTGTGTATGGCATTTCCCCTGTTCTGTAGGAAGTGCTGTGGGGATACATATTTTATATTTGGGATATGTTTCATTTATGTGCCACCCTGCATATGTTCATTTTAGCGCTACACATTAGGTTATATAGGTACGCATGCTCGGAAGCAAGGACGAGCCAGAAGCGGTCAGTCTTGTAAACTAGCGTTCGTAATGGAGAATTAATATTCGTGACGTGACAAATTATGAAATCTTGAAATGCAGCGCACATTCTCTTCTTCTTTAATGGGATAATAATGAAGCTGCTTTGCTGGTAATAATGAGTTCTGCCAAACATATTTTGAAAGATTTTTATTTTCTAGTGATAGAATATAATAGAATAATATTATTATGCTTGTTTTTTTGTTTGTTTTTTTCTGGGAAAGTTACCCCAACACCTGTAGTTTTTAAAATCAAAGATACAACTATGTTGGTGTCCCTTGTTAATTTTACATTGTATTTTTTAAAATGTAACTGTCTACTCCCAAACTGTCATTTGAAGTACAACACATAGCAAAGTATTATTCTCCACGTTGTTTTTATTGTGTATTAAAAAAAAAAGAAAACAAGTAAAATTAGACATGCTATCTGCCAATAGAACTTAACCAAAAAGTGCATTCTATGCATCCAAAAATATAGAAAATATAACAAATCAAATCATTATTATTCAACCAAAAAATAAAATAAAATCCTCATGCATGTGTCCCTCTTTCTTAATATAGGGGGTCAACAATGCCAAGAGTTGGTGAAAGCAGGGATCCGTCATCTGGGGATAATTCTTAAAATCATCCGGATTATCCTCCTGGAGCTCCCACAGCAATGGCATATGGCATAATTGATCACGATTAATAAAGCAACCAATTTTTGGTCCAAGAAATCCTCCTCCTGTTCCTGGACTGGACTTGGGTGAAAGCAATAACTCCAAGGCTAATAATAAATAATACATGGGGGGTTATTTATTAAATGGAAAATCCAAATTGCACTGCAAGCGCACTTGAAAGTGCACTCAAAAAGGGCACTTGGAAGTAAAGTCACTGTAGATCCGAGGGGGACATGCAAGGAAAATAAAAAAAAACAGGATTTTAGCTTGCACATGATTGGATGATAAAATCAGCAGAGCTTCCACTAATTTCAGATCTACCCCTTAGATTTAGAGCGACTGCACTTCCAAGTGCACTTTCAATGCACTTGCAGTGCAAAGTAGATTTGCCTTTTGTAAATAACTCCCATTATCTGCTCCGATTCCGCAACATGGCTGGCTGACGAAGGGCCGTTCAGAAAAGCATCAACACTCACCAAACTTCTACTAATACGAAATTAGCAGAAGGAGCCCAAAGGGGTGGCGCACGACAATTGAGCTTTCTCTTTATCGGTTTCTAGTACGTCACTACATTCGTGTTTGTTGGCCGACAATTGCTTGCCGTTTGTATGCAAAACAAGTTTTGGGCCAACACCCTTCGCACAAAAGTATGAGATTTTGTCTGTGGAAAATACGATTGTGTGTGCAGTACAAGGCTTTTTCCTCTGATCTGCTGGAACACTGACAGTCAGAAAATGTAATCCTCAATAATTTTAGTGTTCACATATGATATAGTGGTGTGCTGTATAGTGTTATATACTGTATAATATTTATACTTCAGTATATTGTACAGCCTAATATTTAGAGAGCTGTTTGAAAAAGTCTGGCTGTGCAATCTTATAAGTAGATAATGGAAAATTCTAAAGCTTTTGTTACTTGTACCAAATAAGAAATCCTTACAGTACTTTTTCTTTATTTCTGATTTCAATCCACTTATTGTTGTCATTTCATTTTATACATTCCTTCATGACAAGCTGATTGTACAAGTACGCTTTGAAGTTCTTATTGAACCGTAGCATGAAACTGCACATATGCTTTGACATACCTGTAATTAGAATTATTATATATATTCATGACTACAGTTCTGTGTTATTATTGAAATGAAAGAAACAAAGATGTATTTCATCTGACTCTCATTTTTTCCTGCCTAAAGCACTGGTTACATATCAATAGTAACTTGTCCTAGTGCTGAGCATTATTAAAGGGGACATTTTCTTTTTCTCTTGGCATTATATCTATAGAACCCTTTCATGGCTAAAATAGATGCATCATATTGCGTTTTCATATTATAGCAAGACACTCTTTACTAAAGTCACTAATAATCATATGTCTTTGTTTTTTTAAGAGAAAAGTCTGCAAGAACGAATGCAAATACAAACAAGTAAATAGTTACAGTTTGTCCATTCAGAGACAAAAGTCTTTCAAAACAAAAGTAAAATATCAGGTGATAAACGGCTAATTTTGACCAAAACACTGCACAATTCTTTATCCCTGCTTATAAAACAAATGGGATAATGCCCTTTTGAACTTTTTGGGGATTGTCAGTATTTAGATGGCCCAAAATGAATGCACGAAATGCCTGTCATGGGTGTCTACTCACCATGCCCATATTTGGGCATATGATGTGCCACCAAAGTGAACAAAAAAACATTGCTAGGGTCAGAATGTTGACTGACTCTCTTTCATCTGGAATGACCATTCCAAACAAAGCATGTTTGCAACATACTGAGATGCCTGAGCTATTTCATAGGCTACCATTTTTAGTAATTTGCACCAAAAGTTGTATATATGTTACATTAAAACAGTGCCGCACAGTAGTAGGGTTGACAAAGTCCTGTGATTTATGGGTAGGGAGGAGCTAATGACATTACAACACATGGACCGGAAGTGTACGGGGCACAATTGTATGTGAGACCACTCTATTGGCTTACATTGTATATACACTATAGTGCACCAGTTGATTTGCATTTTTTAAGTTGAGTATACATTGCATATTTGGTAGACATGTGCATTCATTTTCGTCCGAATGCATTTTCATCCGAATGCATTTTCGTCCGAATGCATTTTCGTCCAAATTTTGGGTATTTTCTACCTTTCTCTATTTTTTAACAAACGATAACGAACATGCAGAATCTGAAAACCGTAAGAGCCAACATAAACAAATGCTTTATTTTCATTTTCGTTGCGACAACAGTTTGATATAGATAGAAAATTCAACATGACACTGACAATAGCGATCTGTGTCCATCAAACCTGTGGTCGAATGTGCCTAACCTTAGCTCTATTAGTTCAAGATTATTCTACATAGAGAGAAAAGATTCAACATGAAGATTCGACGAAGCAGGTGGGCACTGATTTGACTAGGTGGTGGGCACTGATAGGTGGCACAGATAGGCAGTACTGATGGACATTGATGGGTGGCACTGATGGGCATTGATGGGCAGCACTGATAGGTGGCACTGATTGCCAGCATTGACTGGCATTGCTAATGGGCACTGATTGGTGGCCCTTGTGGGCAGTGGTGGGCATTGATTGCTGCCACTGGTGGGCACTGATCACTGATATTGGTGGGCACTGTATAGTGACACTATTTTTCACTATTATAATCAGGGCACTGATGACCAGTGGCCTGATTACATTCCTAAATGTCCCCCTGTGAGGAGATGCTGCTGATTGGCTCTCCTCACCACACACTCTGTCAGTATGAGGTGAGGAGCGCCAATTACCGGCAATTCCATGTTTACATGTGACCGGCTGTGATTGGACACAGCCGATCACATGTTTAAATAGCCGTGGACGTGGCTCTTTCCACAGATCGGGGTCGCGCCATGTCCTAGCAACAAGACACAACGTGGCTGTGATCACCACGATACACGCCCTTGTGGGCACGTGAGAGTGGCTGCTCTGGAACACCATCATATGACAGCATCCCAGAACAAGAGCCGCACCACCCCATTGTCATTTGACAGTGGGCGGGTGGCAACCAGTTATAGAGAACACGCATAAGACTTAATTACTGTTAGGTAAAGAGACCAAGTGAGAGCATCAGTGTGGAGGTGATGGGCACATCACTGTGTATAGTGGATTGGACACAATATATGGGCACACGTTGTGAGAGATATTATGTAATCCCGTAATTAAAAAGGGAGAAACAGATACATAACTACATTCATTAATCAATATATTCACAAAGACCAGGTGGGATTCATACCAGGACAGGACCCAGATCAAGTAAGGAGAGACATAATCCCCATTTTACAATCAGGATGGGAAGGAGGACCTAAACAGGAAGGAATGCTCTTATCCTCCAGAAGGCCTTTGATTTGGACTCTTGGCCATATCAATTTCTAGTTCTCCAATGGTGGGGCTTCGGCAAAAACTTCCTAGGAACACTAAAGGCACTATATTCCTCTCTGGAAGCAACAGTAAGACTACAGGGATACCACGCAGACCCGATTGAAATAGCCAAAGGTACAAGACAAGGATGCCCACTATCACCCCTGATATTTGCTATGGTGATTGAACCTCTGGCAACAGTGATACGCTCAAACCCAGATATCAGGGGGGTAGACTGTGGATCAAGAACCCATAAATGCGCCCTATTTGCTGATGACGTATTACTTTTCCTAACCTCCTTAACACATTTCTCCCCAATTTATGCTCCCTACTAGACACCTTTGCCTCAGTTTCAGGTCTCCTAGTTAACATTGACAAATTTACAAGCACTAAACATATCTCTACCACCCGCTAGCATCACTTACCTAAAAGGCTCTTTTGAGTTTGGATGGGGGTAGACCTCCATTAGATATCTAGGACTCAGGCTCAAAATAGAACACCTATATCAGGCCAACTTCCCTCCCACTTATCGCAAACTGGAATCTGACCTTAGAAATTGGTTCCAATACAAGTTATCCTGGGTGGGCAGAGTAAACTCGGTGAAGATGACCCTCTTCCCGAGATTGCTCTACATATTTCGCTCACTATCTATGGCAATCAGGAAAGATCATCTTAAGTGATTTCAGGGTAGGATTACCAGTTTCATTTTGGATAAGAAAGGACTCCACTTCACTCAACAGACTCTATTCAACTTATCCACAAAAGGAGGTCTTGGTGTACCAAAGTTAATATGGTATTATCAAGTGTCAAGGCTAGCACAGTTATCTACAATTTACCTTAAGGTTGAAAAATCTGATTGGGTAGCCATAGAAAGATATGCAGTTCCAAATTATATGTTAGCCCTTGTACACACGGTCGGACATTCCGACAATAAAATCCGTTGGATTTTGTCTGACAGATTTTGTCCAAAACTTGTGTTGCATACACACGGTCGGACAAAGTTGTCAGAAAATCCGATCGTTCGTAACGTGATGGCATTAATTCGTTACAATGGGACTACGTTCAGGCTAGTAGCCAATAGCTTTGGTCTAGGATTTGATCTGAGCATGTGTGCCACTTTTCCGATCGGAATTCTCTACAAACGATCGGACAAAGTCCGATCAGATCATTTTGTCGGAAAATTTTATAGCCCAGCTCTAAAATTTTGTCGGTTGGATATTTTCCGATGGAAACAGTCCGATGGAGCCCACACACGGTCGGATTATCCGACAACACGGTCCGATCGGACATTTTCCGCCGGAATGTCCGACCGTGTGTACAAGGGCTTAGACTTTCTTCTATGGTGTCTCCCCCCAAAAAAAACAGATACTATGCCCTACACTTTCATTTCTGTTGTGGGATAACATGAGAGGTCTTCCCTCCCTGGTCTCTGAGCTCCAACTGCTAGCACATGTCTTTCATAACCCTCAATTTCAAACATTAACCTCCCTGGCGGTATGATTCAGTCTGGAATTAGGTGCTGAAAGCGGTACAATTATTTTGCATGGAAATCTGGCGTTTTATTTTGTAGTCCTGTAATTCTTAGGAATAACGCTCTTAAATCTCTTCAAACCAGAGTCTAGTAGACATCCCGGGTATGATAAAGTTTATAATATAATAAAGAATAATAAAAATGATTCAATAATGTAATCAAATCCTAAAACACTGAAAAAGGGACACTTTTTTGTTGATATGGACAATCTCCAAATTCCAGGCAGAAAAAACAGTATTTATAATATAAAAGTGCATGCAGGGCATTGCACAGACCACTAGGGACAAAGGGGGTGTGTATTTGTTAATACAGTACTGTAATCTGTAAGATTACAGTGCTGTGTGCGTTTTGTGTGTTTTTACTTTTTTGAATTTGCTGCCGTTCTCCGCTCCCGTGCGCCGTAACGTCGCAGGGAACGGAGCTCGGCAGCATTTGTCACTGTGAATCGAGCGGAGGACAGCTCGATCACACAGTGCGGGGGACATCGCTGGATCCAGGGGACAAGGTAAGTAACTCTCCCTGTGTCCTCCCCTGCATCCAGCGATGCGATCCCGAGTCTGACTCGGGGTTACCGCTCCTGCTAGTAAATTCCTAACCCGAGCCAGACTCGGGATTACCGCTAGGGAGGTTAAAGCCTTTAAGTGGTGGCTGGACAAGGGAGTGTACTGTATAGGGCATTTTTATTCGTCCCTTATCCCTTGGGCACTTTAAAAAAGAACTAGATTTCCCAGTTTCAGAGAGATTCAGGTTTCACCAAATTTCTCGTTTCCTACATTCCATTTGGAAAAACAAACCAAATCCTTCAAATTTCATGGAATACGAAAGTTGGTGTGGTCAAGCCATGGATCAGTGGGGTGGAATATCGATGATCTACACGTCACTGGCCAAGAACACAGATAAACTGCCATATATGGCAGCTTGGGAAAAGGATCTTCAGGAGGAACGGGATCTGGAAGATTGGCACAAGTCATTTTTTAGATCACTCAAAGATATTAATAACACCTCACTCATGGAAGTTAATATGAAACTATTCACAAGATGGTACATATTGCCCACTAGATTAGCGTCCATGTTTCCCACCACTTCGCCGTGATGCTTTAGGGGGTGTCAAGCTTGGGGACTATGTTGCATATCTGGTGGGATTGTCCAAGAATCAAAGGGTTCTAGAACAATATTTTCCACATTATCCGTAAAGTTACAAATTGTCCCTTAACCCAAAATCCATCCATAGACTTGCTGAATGGCTACATTCCAAACATCCCCAAGCTGTCACGTAAATTGGTCCGGTATATCCAGGGTGAAGCTCTCAATAGCCAAAGCCTGGAAACAACCCAAAGCATTGATACTCTCCACAAAAAAGGAACATTTCTTGGATAATGGCTCAAGAAAGATTAATTGCAGTATTATTAGACTCATCCAAACAATTTAAAGCAACTTGGGAACCCTGATTCACAGAAAATGATGGTCACTAAAAGGCAGCGTCCAGTCCCTCTATGGTTGGCAACTCTTTTCTTTCTTCTTCTTCCTTTTATCTACTCTTCTATATAATCCTCTATTGTATACTACACTATAAACCTCTGTTCATGAATCACACCAAGAGGCCAATAGGGCCTAAATGAACTGTAGGTCCAGCTGGAGCTGGTCTCCTATTAAGGAACCAGAAGTCTTTCTAAATTGGTCCCCCATGAGGGAACTGACACCTTAATAAGTACATGATAGCAACCGCTGGATTAATTCTCATAAAAAATGGAGAGGGGGTGCCCCCTTCTCTTACAGTTAGATTTCAGTAGGGGTGTCAGGAGTCGAGGGTCCACTTCATTCTTCAAGCACATAGCTCACAGCCAATTATCTTGATCATTAATTGTTTTATTGAAGAATGTTCAAAACAGTGATTCAGAAGTTGATGGTAATGTTATATTGCATTTTCTATCTGAAAATCAATAAAATATTTTACAGAAAAAAAAAGAAATCTGGGCAACCCCCCATCCTCTAGTAATACATTGCCCCCCCCCCCCCATCCCCATTACTAGGATAGCAAGACTTACCTGTCATTGACTGTTCCTCATAATGAGATGATACCTCTCTGGATGTCTGAATAGCAAAGGCATTTATTACCTGGCCATTTGTGCTCTGTAAATAGAGCACCTGAGAGAGAGACTCAGCCCTCTCTCACCTCTGTTCTAATTGGAGGGAAGCCAATTCCCATCCACACAAGGACACTTTCAAGCTGGCTACACATCCTACAATCCTCTGCAGATTTTTTCCCTCAGATTTACAAAAACCACACAATATGAGGTCAAACCTTAAGAGCCTCAATGTGTATGCAATCAGTCAGGCCCCTGTACCACATGGTTCTGGCAAATCTAAAATAAATCAGACAACAAAATCTGCACAGTGTGTACGGGGTCTTTAAAGACATGAGAGCAAGAAAAAGAAAAAGTTTTATAGAAATTGACAGACCTGGAAAAAATTCCATGGGAGAGAAGACATTGTGCAGTCCCAGCTTGATCCAGACTCCAAAGCAGGCATGCCACAAGAGGATTGTCGTCGCTGATCAGAGAACACCTCGACCCCACCTTGTTGGTGCATTTAGCAGCCTAAGATGTGGGACTGAGTACTGGGAGAGGCTTGAATCCAGACAGGCTCCAATGTAGTCGGCAGGTAAGAGCTTTACCCTGAGTGTAACGGTCTGTAGGTGTTGATCTTTTGAGGACAAAAAGGAGAAATGGAGGAGGTAATTCCCAGTCAGACTTTTATAGAGCTAAACAGGTCCTGTGGGTGGATATCGGGGCGGAGCTATATCATATGTATGCTGTCATGTTTGGCGTCAAGAAAAATAATTTTCATTGACCACAGTAGTGATTGTGCTGGGGTTGGTTTTGTGTTATTCTGCAGTTCCCAGTTGTGTGTAAAGAGAGAGGGTTGCAAAGAACTCTGCCCTAGAAATCTCAAAAACATTTTGATTAACGTTTGATAGGACTCTCTGGAAGTTACTGTACCTTTGAATATTCTGTTTATTTAGGGCTTTGACCCTGACAACCAGAAGCCACAATAATATTACAACTCAAAGGTGGTGTTACAAATGCTAAATTGCTAGCATAAGGCTTTTGGCATGGTCCAAAATCATTCCAATTAGATTAAAAAAATCTGAAAATGGTCTTATCTCATATTATCAGGTTTATGATTATTTGACACTAGATTCTGTTGTTTAACAGGAAATAAAACTAAGGAATAAAAAATAGCTGGGATGTAATTTATGTTCACCACCTGTGGTGCATGACAAGTGTGGTGTACACTCCGATCCAGTCTCTGGGATGATAAAACTCCACAGTTCATGCTCACATCATTGGTAACCCCCAATGGCTGTGGAGAGAAAACATTGGATTCAGAAGAAGTACTGGGGAAGATGTTGGTGACCACGTGGTGACAGAGAGTATGGACTAACCAGCACTGGAGGACAGCAGGCTAGGGGATTAGTCAGAATTTAGCAATGTGTGCAAAAATGCTGTTTATATTTGCTCATTATAACCCACCTTCTTGGTGCTGTTAGATGAGTTCAGTTTTTAACACAATTTAAATGATCACCTTAGATGTTGCATATCAAAAGCCTAAACTTTGTTTTTCATTTTGGATAAATTAGGAATAGATAAAATCCCTGTTAGGGTTTTATTATTATTGTTATTATCAAATTGTGCAGAGACAACAGGACATGGGAGTAAATCTCTCCAAAGTATGGTAAAGCTATGGTGTTGGAAGATTTCACTTTTTATTTTCTGGTGGCAAATTAAAATGTAGTCACCAGGACAAATAGAGAGAAAAGTTGTCTCTAGTGGAGACAAAGCTGTAAAAATATAAGAAGGAAAACAGGGCCTTTAGAGACTCACCACTCTATTCAAAACTGAAATAAAATGTTGTCTTTATATACACTTGAAAAACATAGTTCTTCTTACATTCAAATGACTTGTAACTTGTGTTTTTTGAGTTTTTAACACTGAAGAGGAATTTGTATTATAAGTAGGTCAATGAGGTAAAGCAAAAGGTTTTGACAGCTGCATAAAGCTTCTCTTATTGCATTTATGTATAGTTCATGACTGGGCTGCTGTTTCCTCAAAGTATGTGTTATTACAAATGAGTCTGGTCAGCGTAGCTCAGTGACTCCATAAATACTCATGAAAATGAAAGATAAGGAGGATACAGATTAATGATATAAACTATAGTTATTGCACTCTTCTATCCCAGTTTGATCCTATGCACACAGCTAGCCAATCTTTCATGGTTAACGGAGTAAAGCTAGTGAAATTCTTTCTCTATCACTTTAATGTCAACAATTTTAACCTCCCTTCCTGTAAGTGTGTCATTAACAGCTGCTCTTTGCCCCTAGGTGCCAAAAGAAAAGAAATCTAGAAACCAGACATGTCAGTTCCATTAAGTGAGCACCTTTATGTTTAACAGTATCTCAAAGACTTTGGGAGAGGAAATAAAACATTTCCTCCTATAAGTATAATGTGTGGATGTGGGGCAGCTGGGGGCAGTCACTGACAGATCTGTAACTCTGAGCTGCGGAGGACTTTGTTTGATGTGTTTGAGAGCTTACTGAATGGGGGAGTATAAGATTTTCTTGCAGTTTACTTTTACATTAGAAAAGAGAGCTCATGTCACAGTTTAGACTATCTGTGTTGAACACATTTTGATGATCAATACAAAAGCTTGAAATTATGCTAAGTGAGAGATATCTAGTGTATTACACTTTACACAATATAATAAAGCTTAAAAACACATGTTTAGTGTTCATGCCTGCTAAGGTATGACTGGATAATATGAAAGCTCTTGTTCAATTTGGGGGTCAGGTTGGTTCTGTCTGCTACTACATGGTAAGACATGTGTGAATGGTACTGGTGTGGGGAAAGGAGTATAGAGGCAGGTAAATAAGACACAAAATATAATAATACCTATCAAACCAGCAGGTGGAGCTCTAGTCTCCTATCTATATGCAATCTCAGCTTTCAGATGTCCATATTTTGTCAGATGTCTAGAAAAGCTTTTCTCAACCTTTTTACCCCAGAGTAAACCCTGAAAAAATTGTCAGGTCTTGGGGAACCCTTACTAAAACCAATTTATCAGGGGTCACTGGGAAAAATGTCCCTTATGTTGATGGTCCGCAGAAATAATGCAACCCTACAGTGGTGGTCAGAATGCCACCCTTACAGACAGTTAAAACAATCTTCTGGCTTTACCAAAGGACTTTGGACCCAGAAATTTGCAGGGACCATTAAATGGGTGGTCAATTAGCTAAAGCTCGTGGAACCCCTAGCAATCTCTGGAGGAACCCCAGAGTTCCACAAGACCCTGGTTGAGAATAACTGGCCAAGAAGTTTAGCCTAAACTGAGCAACAAAACTATAGGAATCTGCTGTGGAGTGCTCAGTGTGGAGCTCTCACATATATAGTATGCTTGTTGGTCATCAACAGTGCAGTGTATGTAAACAAAAGCATCTAAGAAATAGGTCTTGATCAACATGCTTGGACATAATGGAGTTGATTTACTAACCAAAAATGGGCTGTTAACTTTGCAAGGGAAGTTCCACCTTGGAAAGGCATTTGCCCTAGAACTTAGTCAATGTGGTAAAATTTAATAAACACCCAGTCATGTGCAAGAAAAATAAAAAAACTTTGTTTGCACATGATTGGACGATGGAAGTAGAGGCTTCACCTCATTCATTAAACCCTGGGGTAAATTCTCTTGCAAGGTACAACTTCCATTGCAAAACAAACAACCTATTTGCCTTTAGTTAACTACTTCAGCCCTGGAAGGTTTTACCCCCTTCCTGACCAGAGCACTTTTTACACTGTGCTGCTTTAACTGGTAATTGTGCGGTCATGTAATGCTGTACCCAAACAAAATTTACGTCTTTTTTTTCACACAAATAGAGCTTTCGTTTGATGGTATTTGATTACCTCTGCAATTTTTTTTTTTTGCAATATAAACGGAAAAAGACTGAAAATTTTGAAAAAAATTATATTTTCTACTTTTTGTTATAAAAAAAATCCAATAAACTCAATTTTAGTCATACATTTAGGCCAAAATTTATTCAGCCACATGTTTTGGTAAAAAAAAAGTGTCAATACGTGTATATTTATTTGATTTGCACAAAAGTTATAGCGTCTACAAACTTGGGTACACTTTCTGAAACTTACACTGCTTAGTTTATGACTGACTTTCTCATTTCTTGAGGTGCTAAAATGGCAGGGCAGTACAAAAAGTAGACACCCAAAGGAAATTGCTGAGAGGCTTGTTGAGCCCATTGAATATTTTATTTTTTGTCACAAGTGATTGAAAAATGACAAGAAAATAAAAATATTACACAAAGTTTTCACTAAATTATATATTGCTCACACGTGCCATGCTTATATGTGGAATTACACCCCAAAATACATTCTGATGCTTCTCCTGAGTATGGAGATACCTCACGTGTGAAACTTTTTGGGAGCCTAGCCGCGTACAGGACCCCGAAAACCAGTCACTGCCTTTCTAAGGTGGTCAATTTTTGATTTCACTCCTTACTACCTATCAGTTTCGAAGGCCATAAAATGTCAAGATAGCACAAAACCTGCATAACTGACCCCATTTTGGAAATTAGACACCCCAAACTATTTAGAATATTTAATATTTTGCCACAAGTTTGAGGAAAATTTTATTTATTTTTTTGTACAAAGTTATCACTACATGATATATTGCTAAAACATGCCATGGGCATGTGTGAAATTACACCCCAAAATACATTCTTCTGCTTCTCCTGAGTACGGGGATACCACATGTGAGACTTTGTGGGAGCCTAGTCGTGTACAGGACAACCTAAAACCAATCACCGCCTTCAGGCTTTCTAAGAGCGTAAAAAAGGTGATTTCTCTTCCTCACTACCTATCAGTTTTGGAGGCCATGAAATTTCAAGATAGCACAAGCCCCCCCTCCCCCCAAATTATCCCATTCTGGAAAGAAGACTATTAAAGCTATTTTCCGAGAGGCATGTAGAGTCTATGGAATATTTTATATTGTGCCACAAATGTCGGGATTTTTTTTTTTTTTTACACAAGGTTGTTACTAAATGATATATTGTTCAAACATAGCATGGTTATATGTGGAATTACACCCCAAATACATTCTACTGATCCTCCTGAGTATGGGGAATACCACATGTGTGATACTTTTTGGCAGTCTAACCGCGTACAGGACCCGGAAAAACCAATCACCGCCTTCAGGCTTTCTAAGGGCATCAATTTTTGATTTGACTCCTCACTGCCTATCACAGTTTTGGAGGCCATGAAATACCCAGATAGCACGACCTCCTCCCCCCAAATGATCCCATTTCAGAAAGTAGATACCCCAAGCTATTTGCTGAGAGGCATGTTGAGCATTTTGCATATCTCGCTTTTTGTCACAAAGTTAATGGGTAGAGTTTCTGTTTTTGAGGGATTAATTTTAAACCCCAATATAGATCCAAAGGAGGCCAAGATGTCATGTAGGGAGGGTAGAGCTATATGGGGATGGGTGAGAGTTAACAAAAAAGTGACAGCATATATTCAGCGGCACCCCATGAATGTCTGGATGGGACCTGATGGCCAAGGCAAGGAGTTTCAAACTTAGAATAAAAAGCAAGGGTGACAGAGGGCAACCCTGTCTGTTACAACTGCTCAGGGGGAATGTCTATGACAGATGAGAAGACAGCTGCACTTGGGAAGGTTTTGAGTATAGAGCCTTTAAAGCCAGAATGGAAGGGCCCGATAACTCATATCTGGAAAGGACTGCAAACATAAATGGCCAGCTTAAGTGATTAAAGGCTTTTTGTGCATCCAAACTTAAAACAATGGCAGGGCGTTTCGTCTTAGTCAGGAGGTTTATCAAGTCTATCGTTGGTTTGGTGTTATCCCCTGCATGTCTTGTTGGAACAAAGCCTAACTGATCTCTGTGTATCAATGACGGCAATAATGGTGAAAGCCTGTTGGCTAAAATTTTTGTAAACATTTTATAATCCAAATTTAATAATGCGATGAGTCAGTAGTTGTCCCGTAATGAGGGGTCCTTACCCGGTTTTAGAATAACAGTCCTAAATGCATGCAAAAACTGTGAGTGTGGGTGGGTACCTTTTAGTAAGGAAGAAAATAGGGTCAATATATATGGGCTTAATATTGGGAGAAATGTTTTGTAGTAGCTATAAGGGAGCCTATCAGGACCTATAGGTTCAATATATATGGGCTTAATATTGGGAGAAATTTTTTTGTAGTAACTATAAAGAAGCCTATCAGGACCTGGGGATTTATGGGACGGTAAACATTTAAACACTTCCACTATTTCCTTGGCAGTGATAGATGCGTTAAGTGTAGATCGTTGTTCCGGGGATATCTCAGGTAATTGTAGAGAGGTCATAAAGTTGTCAAACTTTGGCTGTGTAAAGTGTGAATTAGATTCAGAGCTCAAACAGTTATAGAGTCCCTGGTAGAAATCACCAAACACCTTGGACATACCATGGGGGCAATAGGTAGGAGTGTCATCTGGCTGCATTAAGTGATCGGGGATTGATAAGAATGGACGTGGTTTAAGTCTGTTGACCAGCATACTATGTGGTTTGCTGGCATACTCGTTACATTTTTGTCTAGACCACAGTAATGATTTAGATATCTTGCTCATGTTGAATGATTTAATGCAGTTAGGAATCTAAACAACAGCTCGCAAGCATTCCCCCATGGGGGAGTATAGTAGGCGCATCTCCGCCGACCACAGCTGAGTAAGGAGCTCAGCTTTAAGCTTGGTGGATTTTATTTTAAGGCGAGAGCCCACGGAGATGCACTCATCTCTGAAAAAGGCCTTATGGGCTTCCCACAAGGTGAAAATCTCTGACACCTCATTTAATTGGAAAAATTCAGACAATTTTTGTTGCAGGATTCATTGAGACGCCAATGACATGTTTTGGGCTTTGGAGCAGATAAAACAATATCCAGGTTAATAGGTGCATGATCCGACCACATAATAGAATGTATCACTGATGAGACTACATATGGTAGTAGAGGGGCTGTTAC
Source organism: Lithobates pipiens (assembly GCF_037356315.1). NCBI lineage: Eukaryota > Metazoa > Chordata > Amphibia > Anura > Ranidae > Lithobates > Lithobates pipiens. The sequence goes on along the minus strand of NW_027507686.1, from coordinate 150,277,801 downwards.
AAAAGAAATGAGGGGGAGAGTAAAACATGTATTGTTTGTGGGTAGGGTGCTTCACTGTCCACGTATCAGATTATGAGATCTAATCAGTTTAAGAAAGGAATTGGAAAAGGAATTGGAAAATTGGAAAATGTCTGAGTTTGGATCCGAGGAGTGTTTTGGAACAGGGCATATCTATCCTTGGACATGCACACATTAAAATGTACTCCTATATCCATAAAAGGTTGTGAGAAAGATTGAAGTTTCTCATATACCCTTGTGAGAAAGCCAATCTGTCCCACATTCGGGGAATAGATATTAGCCAAAGTAAATGTAGATGTGTTCAGGTGTGTACAACTCAGAACAAACTGTGGGGGTCTAGTTAGGAAGAAAGAACATATATTGGGCTGGAACAGTTAATTAAAATCTCAACTCAAACCTTCCCAGAGGAGTCGGATAACATAAAGGCAGTAGAGAAATGCTTGGAGGCAAACGTAAAAGATCCCCCAGATCATAAATGAGTCCCCTGAATCATAATTACACCTGCTTCAAAGCTATCCATCTTTTTTTAATGGAATTGAAGCCCTTCACATTGCAAGAAGATTTTAAGAGCCATGCTATATCATAGGCATGCAGCTAATGAAGTACAGATAGTAAGCAGACAATTACTGATTCTTGGTGCAAAATTGAAAAACATTAAGGCAAATATGTTGAAATGATGCAAAAAAAGCATAACTGAGAGCAAAGAGAAGGTTAAAAAAAACTGAAAAAGAAGTTAAAAACAAAACAAAAAAGAAATTGAAAAAATGATAGAAAAACATTTTTTTGAAAGGCCTGAAGGAAAAACATATCTTCAGGAGTCCAAGGCAAATGCCTGGGACATTGGTGAGGTGCATGGCTACCTGCAAGATCCAACTGTGAGGTCCCCTCTCCTCTGAGTAGCATATAACAAAGTTCAGTGGGAGTAACAACAAAGAAAACAACCCTGAAACAGCCGAAGGGGGATCTTCTAGATAGAAGTGAATGACTCCTGCATTGGAGTTTATAGCATAGATAAATGAATTGCCGTCTGTCCATGAAATTGAAAAAGATCTGCTGGAGGTGGGAGGACATCAGATGGGGAATATGGAAGGTTTAGCTCATTGAGGAGTTGAAGAGGCCTTCTGCAATCTCCGATGGACTGGGGTTAGCTGAGACATGTGGTCCTCTTGAGGTATATTTTTAGCAGCTAGGGGGAGAATAATGTGATCCAGCAGGTTGGCTGGGGTATTCGAGGCTGGGGATTGCGGCCTCAGGTAGAAGCGCTACATGTGCTGGCTGGGCCGAGACCCTGATGGCAGGATAAATCCACAGTAGATATCTTTCTGGTAGCCAATCTCTCCCATAGGGTGCCTGCGGGCCACCGGCTGAGGATGATGATGCTGCTTGAGCAGTGGATGCTAATTTAGCAATGCAAGATAAGGAGACGGGGACCGGAGCTCGGCTCTCACACATCCACCATCCTACATGCCGTGCATGCGTCCTGTGTTTATTTTTTTCTCCATAACATACTGTGAATAGCCAGTTGTTAAGGAGCTGGCGGCCGCTAAAGCCTTAACAACCAAGTAGTCATCAGTTGTGAGAGGGGGCTGAACATTTAAAAATAAAAAAAATCAGGAAAAATTGCCTTTTCCCAATGCTTTTATTTTTAGCAACTCTTTTTTTACATTCGGCTGTCAGCAATGAACCCCGCTGACAGCTGATGACTCATTGTTAATGGCTCTCTGCTCCTTAACAACCGGCTATTCACTGTTTTTTAAAGAGAAAAAATAAAAGCAAAATGCATGAAAAATTTATGTAAAAACCATGGCAAACTGATTTGTAGTTTGAATGGACCGCGAGTGCACTATGGGGACACAGGCACAAAGCTAGAAGCTAGAAGATTGTGCAGGAGCTTAACATTAGAATAGTGTGCATTTATTATTTGTTTACTGGTGCATAGCTCTGCAGGCACCAGTAAACAAATAAAAAATGCACACTGTTTTACCTGCAAAAAATTGTGCATTTTTTTGAAAGGTGAACTTTCAAATCACCAATGCAGAATACAAACTTAATCTAAAAAAGATTTAATTATTAAGCCTTCACCCAGTTCATTATCCTCTCTCATCTGTATTAACATTATTTAAAAAGTTCACATAAAGCCAAGACTTAAGTTATCTTTTTTTCAGATTGTAACACAGTGGCTGTTTTAGCTGTAGTATTCATTTTGTAAAGATCTACTGTATGTAATATGCAAAAATCTGATAAAAATCTGAGTAAACGGATCTTACATCTAAATGATAATATACAAAAAAATCTGAATAGTTCTAAAAAAATAGACTGCCCATTAAATTATCTCTGAAAACAATGATACCTAGGCTGGGTGGTATAATGACATTAAAAATGCATTGTCCTTTTCAGATTCCTGCTTCCTGCAATGCCCCCCAAGGACAAACATCTGCATTACGGTAGCCTTGCTCTTGGGTCCATGCTGGGGAGAGACATTACACACAGGTGCAGTTTCTTTCCCAGGGATGATAAACACCAAAGTGATCTCAAGCCTTTGTCAGGATGTTTAATTGTGGCAAATCTCTGCCAATTTAGCACATGCTGATCATAAACAGAACCACTACCCTGGAGTCTGCTTACCAATTAATTTCAGGAGATCCTAAAACTCCACACCTGTGCTGGCAAACATTGGATTAGCGATGCACCCTTTCCATGCCAGGTCCATGGGGCTGTCCCAGGTTATGTAAAAACTTTTTGTAGTTTGTTTTAGAAACAAAAACATAATTACATATTTTTGACAATTTTTCTATACTAATTTTTTTTTTTAATTCTTTATTTTTATAAAGGGTGATAGACATTACATAATTATATCACATTTCAACAATCACAAATACTTTCTTTTTATACTTTATTACATCTTATATTGGCTTAAGAAACCTTAACCTTTACACAGACATTCATCGTTATATACCATTTTAATTTACCTCAATTGAAATCTAAATACCACTGTTCTCATTCATTGTCTTAATCTCTAATCCTCTCTTTAATTCCTTTCACTATATACGCCAAACCCCACAAAACAAAACAGCAAGACAAAATACAAAAAAAAAAAAACTTTAGTAAATTATATTTATCCCCAACCCCCCCTCACAGCGAGATGTGGGTGTTCTATGTCTTTATAGACTCTTCCCTACTGACCATCCTCACTCCTCCCTTCTCTCTTCCATCTTTCTCTTCCCTTCTTCTGAGTATACAAATTGGTCTCATATTGACCATGTTTGAGCATACTGTTCTTTCCTATTTTGTGCCGAATGGACCAAATCTTCCATAGCTCCAATCTCTCTGACCTTATTTAACCATCTTGCTATGGATGGTGGTCTGGTGTCCCTCCAACACAAGGTGACACAGACCTTAGCAGCATTTACCAGGTGGCAAAGCATGGGTCTCTTATATACCTTAACCGGAATCTGTGAGCAGTGAAGCAGAAAAAAGGCAGGATCGTCTGGTATCGGGATATCTGTAAGTTTTTGGGAGAGTCTCTGGACTTCAAGCCAATATTCCCTAATCTTAGGGCAAGACCAAAAAGCAGAGTTCCCTCTTCTCTTCTACAATGCCAGCACCGATCTGAGACTTCCCTCGCAAATTTATGCAACCTCGATGGGGTATAATACCATAGAGTTAATAGTTTGTAATTTAATTCCTGTATTTGCGTACTTATTGACGAATTCAGTGCCAAATAGATAATATTTCGTCACTGGGTTGAGGTAAAAATCCTATTAAGGTCTCTTTCCCATTTAATAATAGTTGGCATCACAAACTCTTCCATCGGGGTGTTCAAAAGCATATACATCTTAGAGATCACCGGGGGGGGGGGGGGTTTCTCTTCACAATATACTTCAAATTTGGTCAGTTGACGTTGATAGTTTATTGGTTGTCCCAATGTTCCTAAGCCCACGTACACACGGTCGGAGATTTTGCCAACCAAATCCGTCGGATTTTTCCCGTCGGATTTAGTCCAATGGATTGTGTCCGAAACTGTTGCAAACACACGGTCGGGCCAAGTTGGCGAAAAATCCGATCTTTCAGAACGTGATGACGTAATTTCATTACGATGGGACTACATTCAGGCTAGTAGCCAATAGCTTTGATGTAGGAATTTGATCTGAGCGTGCGTGGCACTTGGTCCGATGAAAATGCTCTACACATGATCGGATTAGGTCCATCCGGCCCAGTTGGTCGGGAAATATTTCCAACATGTTGGAAAATTGGGTCGGACGAAGATTCGGACGGAATCAGTCCGATGCATACCACACACAGTCAGATTATCCGACGACACGGTCCGATAAGACTCATTCCGACAGATTCTCCGACCGTGTGTACAAGGGCTAAGAAGTAACGTAATTGTAGTGCTTGCCAAAAATGTATTTCATAGTACCCCCCTAATTGCATCAATTCTACCATTGTTGGCTAGGCCCCACCCCGGTGTGCAAAATGTGATGCCTGAAAGTATCCCTTCTCTTCCAGTTTCTTAAATGCTCCCTTTTCCATACCTGGTTGAAAGCTAGGATTTCCCAGTATGGGATACAAAGGTGATTGAATCGAGGAATATCTAGGGTTACAACATATCTTAGTACAGATTCGCAATGTAGGGCCTATAATAGGATGTTTTTTAAGAGGGAGTGGAAGCACCGCATAGCACCAAGGTGCTCTGCACAGGGGTACGGGACTCTGCTGTTTTTCCATCCCTACCCAATAGCTACTCCCCCATATCCCTTGGGTATCATCATAAGTCCTCTGCTAATCCTAGGTCGTCTCTTCGACCATATACATTTTGTAAACAGAGTACCTATCTGACGGAAGAAAGCTCTTGGGATAGAAATGGGTAGTGCCTGAAACAGATATAAAAATTTTGGTAGAATGCACATTTTGATAATGTTACAGCGGCCAAACCACAAATGTAATCCATGCTGCCACTTATCTAATAGAGCCCGCACTGATTTATATAATGGTAAAAAATGTACTGAAAAATATTTCCTATATTTGATGGCATGTATGTACCTAAATAACTCAGTGCCGTAGATACCCATTTATAATTAAAATTTAGTTGTATAACATTTCATATTGACGGTGGCAATTGCACTCCCATCGCTTTTGATTTAGAATAATACATTTTTAAATTTGATAGGGCTCCATAGATCTCAAATTCCTTCATAAGGTTGGGCATTGAGACATGTGGGTTAGACAGAGAAAACAACAAATCATCTGCATAAGCAGAGACCTTATAGTTCTTTTCTTTCAGACATAACCCTTGGATGTCCAGGTTTTGACAGATCTTATTAAGTAAGGGTTCTAGTGAGAGCAAACAATAATGGTGACAATGGACATCCCTGACAAGTACCATTTGTAATCCCAAAAGGTTTTGAAAATACTCCATTTAATTTGACCGATGCCTGTGGTATAGTATACACTCCGGCAATCCATTGAATCATATGGTCTCCCACTCCCATACGCTTGAGCGCCTCCAACATGAATTGCCAATTTATTCTTTCGAATGATTTTTCTTCATCCGTACTCAAGAACACACAAGGGGTATTTGTTTTGTTGGCATATTGAACTAAATTAAGTACCTTGATAGTATTATCCCTCACCTCATGGGTCGGGATAAACCCTACCTGATCCAAATCTACTAACTGAGAAAGTAATGGTTGTAGGCGTAGGGCTAGTACTTTAGTAAAGAGCTTTAAGTCAATATTTAATAATGAAATGGGCCAGTACCTGGCACACTAAGCTGGATCCTTCCCATCCTTTGGTATCACTGAAATATGTGCCAATAAAGTCTCCGTTGGAAGTGTGGCAGTCCGGCCCAATGCATTAAATACCTTTGTCATCTGGTTACCCAGTATTGTAAAAAATACCTTATAATACTGTGTAGAAAATCCATCCGGGTCTGGGGCATTCCCAGCTTTTACCGTATTTAACACAATATTTAATTTTTCAATAGAAATAGGCTTTTCTAAACTCTGATGGGCTAATGATGATATCTGCGGGAGCCGTGCAGAGCGAAGATATTCCTCCAGCATGGGCACCTTCTGTTGGGAGGGAATTGGCACATTTGAGGCGGCAGATTACGGACATTCTTAGTTACAGAGCTAAGGCCGTGATACAACTAGGTAAAAAAACAGCATATGAACTAGGAGACAAATGCAGTAAATTGCTGTCAGGGAAGCTTAAAGAAAGAAGTATGACAACATACATACCTAAAATAAAAGGGGGGAATGGACAAATAATATCATTGCCAAGGGACATAGTTTAAAGATTTGCAGAGTATTACTCCTCTTTATATAATTTGGACCCAACACCCTATACTCATTTTAACCATTTTTTTCTTTCAAATTTAAGCTGGATACTAGACTTATAGAAAAGACATGAATTTAGTGCTGTATTTAAAATGGTTAAATGCATTTTAGTAGATTCACCTGTCTAAAGCCTCATGCACACAATCAGATTTTCCGCAGACAAAGCGCCAGACATTTGTCTGAAGGGTGTGTGCCGTGAACTTGTCTTGCATACAAAAACACAATTGTCGGTCAACAAACACGAATGTAGTGACATACTACGAGGAATTTCAGCTTTTGTGCACCATCCTTTGGGCACCTTCTGCTAATGTTGCCTTCCATCCAACATTTGTTGCCGTAAAGTTGGCCAACAATTGTCTGATGGAGCGTACTAACGATCAGATTTTGGCAAACAGTCTGTCATCACACAATTCAATTCACACAAAATCCGATCGTGTGTATGAGGCTTAAGGCAAGCCATGCACAATGTGAATTTCTTTCCTGCAACCCCAGGTTGCAGGAAATACATTTTCACAATTCCCCCATTAACACAGACAGTGCTGACAGGGGAGTCCCTCCAGCCAAGCAATCACCTGTTCCCAGTGAGGGGCTGGGGGAAGCTTTCCCTGCTGAGAGAAGACTGTGATTATCACTAGCAGCTATAGCAGCTGGTAGCGATAATCGTAAGTGAATCTGGCAGGCTGGTTGTACCCAAATGCAAGGATCGATCAACTTGGTACATTCAGCCTGCTCATTTATGGATTGAATCTGCTGAACCGGCTGAGGTTTGATTGGTGTATGGCCAGCCTAAGTATTTGAATTTGACTTGGTATTAAACTCTTGCACACTTTTTTAACGGAAAACATATAATAATTGTACACTGGTGCTAGGAATTGTAGTGCTGGTTTTTTATTATGTTCTAAGTTTGTATATGTCTTTTTCTATGTTAAAAACCTTTAATAAAATATATATAGAGCAGTACTCAGACGGGGAAAGGGGGTGGGGCGGACTTGGAGTCAGTGCAGTGAGCTGCATGCAAATATACTAACAAGGAAAAAGTTAATAGGAGGAAAGCACAGAATTAAGCAAAGGGATGACTTCATCAGTCTGCTGCTGCTGCTCTTTTACTGTCAAAACAGCAGATTGGGGAGTAGAGAGAACACCACCATAACCTTTTACAGTCTATAAATGTAACCAAGAAAGAGGAGTCATCCACCTAGCTGTGTGGCAGGTCTAAGTAAATCTGAGCTTTGGATAAGCATCATTATAAACTCTTTGACAGGTAAAACAAATAGTTCCCTTGTAAGCATATCATCTGTATTTTCAGCTGTTTGCCAGGGATCAGATTATTTATTTTTATTAATACTGTGATATTGGTTGTACTTTTAAAATATAGCATTTATATTATCTGATTTATCTTATCTTTGTTTATTTAGTATATTTAACCTCAATGTGGATTCCTCATTTGCCTTTTTTTAGTTGGCTATGTACTTAATCAATTTGGTGTATGCGTTACAAGTTTACATATGTTGTGAGTGCATTTTCAATACATTTCTATATAGTTCAACTTGATGCATGTATACAGACACATCTAATGCAGTATAATACACTGAAATGGTTTAAAAAACATTATTATGGGAGGACAAGAGCTTTACATAGGTCAAAGAATAGTCCAAAATATGTTCCAGAGCTTTTGCTACACTTAGGGTGCATTCACATGTGTCAATTGTGATGCATTGTGGTACCAAATGTATTAACAAATGTGTTATCACTGTAGAGCAATGTACCATACACACAAACATTCTAGTGCCATTCATTTTCACATCACCGTAATGAACTAAGACAATTAATTTCCAAGACATACGTGCTGCAGTGCACTACAAAGCATTCACTTTATTCACAAACATTTTCGACATTTGGCTAAACTATTCTAGGCCACTTATATACACTTTTTTCTGGACTTGTTAATGGCATCTGGTGATGATCCCACCCAGCCTCAGACTCATGATGGCATTCCTTAAGCATACAGTATGTAAACCCAAAAACAAAAGTATAATATATTGAAGTTTACAAGCCCTTAGATGTAGTAACTACATTCATTTTTTTAGGATGTTCCTTTCATTTCACCAGGTGATCCTCCTAATACATTATCTGTACTGTATCTAGGGAGGAACAGTATTGTCACCCAAGGGCTGCTTTCCTGATTTGGACTACAAAAACTTCCCCTAATCCTCGATTCCTTTACATAGAGAGATGTTGCATGGTAGTTCACGTATAGATTATCTTGTCTGAGATTTCAGTTCAGCCCACAGGAAGTTACAAGGAAACGGGTTTATGATAGGATCAGCTTGCATTTTGGTACCTACAGAAAATGTGATTGAAAGTTAAATGTGGCCTAAACAATGCAGCCTCTAAAAAATGCAGCCTCCACATCTAAAAACTGCTGAACTTCAATATATTTCATTTTTTTTTCTTGGATGTTGATACTTTCAAGCCTCTGTCATCGTAAACGCATCGTCTAGTTTAGCAGATGCACAAGGCCTGTATAAAATTGACTTTGTTGGTTGTATTGTAGGTTGTTGTATATGTACAGTAAATGAGATATCAGATGTTGTATGGATTCGGAGAGAAATGTTTGATAATGGTCTGTGCATGCTGATTGGTATGAAGTTAAATTATGACTAAAAGCAAAACTTAGTAATAATAATTGGATAGAGTGGAGAAGAATTAAGAAGACCTGTCAGGTTTTTATTGCTGTCTGTGTCCCTGTTAGCCCTTGTACACACGGTCGGACATTCTGACAACCAAATCCGTTGGACTTTGTCCGACGGATTTTGTCCGACAGATTTTGTCCGAAACTGTTGCATACACACGGTCGGACCAAGTTGTCGGAATTCCCGGTTGCCAAGAACGCGGTGACGTAAGCCGTGTATGGCGGGGACTAGAAAAGGGAAGTTCAGCATCATGTCCGGCACCCTTTGGGCTCCTTCTGCTGATCTCGTGTTAGTAAAAGTTTGGTGAGAGACGATTCGTGCTTTTCAGATTAGTGATTCAGATCACTACTGCTCTTCAGTTTGTGCTTGTGTGTGCGTATATGATAATCAGTGCGTGCAGTCAGTAAGTATTTGTTTCTCATTGTGGACTATATCTTGGTATAGTACGCTTTGAAAGGCATTTCTTATTGTCTGCTTGCTTCTGCTATTCAGGTCGTTCTTTCAGGCCTTGCTGTTTATCGGTGCTCTCTGTTGTCCGTTCTGACAAGCCGACCGTTTTGAAACCATGTTTCGTCTACGTACTCGTCGTAGAGTTTGTGCTGTGCAGGGACTTCGTGTTGGGGTTCTTACTTTGCCACAAGCCCGGTCCATGAACAGGGAGGGGAGGCGTTTGTGGACCAAGAATTGGTTGAGCCAGCGTGACCAGTTCAAGCACATGCCTTTGCTTCGTGAGATTCGGCAGAATAAGGCTGATGATTTCAGGAATTATCTCTGGATGACGGACCCCGTTTTTCACCGTCTGCTGGCTTTGCTGACCCCTTATATCACCAGGCAGGATACCTGCATGCGGCAAGCCATCACTCCGGAGCAGAGGCTCATCGCCACGTTGCGCTATTTGGCGACAGGGAGAAGCCTTCAGGACCTCAAGTTCTCTACAAGCATCTCCCCCAGGCTCTGGGGATCATTATTCCAGAGACCTGTTCTGCCATCATTCAGGTCCTGCAGAAGGACTATATGAAGGTAAGTTTTATCCTTTAACATCACATTCTATGTATTTCATGCTTGCTAATGTCTTGCATTTCTTTCCCCATTCCCTAATTACCATCATTGCAATATGCTCTAATTCATTGGCTCTGCCCCTTTGTCCTCAGGCATATTTGCCTCACTAACTTCCCCACCATGCTCTTTTTGGCCCATAAAACTATAGTCTAGTCACTTACCAATGTCTTTTGTCAGCTCCATAGTATTGTTTTCCCCTAAACACCCCCTATAATATCTACAAATGTGATGTGTGTGCTTCAATTCATGCAGAGTCACTTTTTAAAATGTTTGGGGTTGTGCCAAACTCATTAGGAACCCCCCTCCCCCCAACTGCTAGTTCAGCTGATAGTAATCCTCTCTCTGATGACTTTACCAAACCTAATACACACTATATCTACCTTTTTGATGATGATCACATTTATGGATGAATTCACCTAAGCATGTAGTGCAAGGGCCTGCCTCAATACTTTCAAATGCTATTTTTATTTAGTTTTTTCACCTATTAATTATCTTGATATGTAATAGCAGAATGTCAAAATGTGCTTCCATTTTGGTTTCTTTATGACACTTCTTACCTGTCCGGTGGGCTGCCAATAGTGTAAGTAAGGAGGGACTTCCCAAAGTATCACACATTATTTAGGCATTCAGCTCTCAATCAAGTGGAGAGGGTTACCTGTCCAAAACATCCCCCCCCTCATTTTTTAGCAAGGGCCCATCAGATGGGGGGGGGGTGGGGGGTGGGAGAGGGATGGGGGTGGTGATGACTCTCATAAGGGGACCTTATACTTTAGGCTTTAAATACTCAGTTCCCAAAATGTTATACTAATTTTGACCAAAAATGTTGGTGGCTAATCTGCTTGCAATGTTGATTTGTCAAATTACTAATTTTGGTTCTTGTTTCACTCCACAGTGTCCTTCAACGCCACAGGAATGGCAGACTGTGGCCTCCCACTTTGCCAGTCGTTGGGACTTTCCCAATTGTGGAGGAGCAATAGATGGGAAGCACGTCTGCATCGTCCCACCACCCAACTCGGGGTCGTACTATTTTAACTACAAGGGGTTTAATAGTATCGTGATGTTGGCGGTGGTGTCTGCGACATATGAGTTTTTGTATGTGGATGTGGGACAAAATGGACGGATGTCAGATGGTGGAATCTTCGCACGGACGGAGTTCTACTGGCGTCTCCAGAGTAGCAGTCTGGGCTTGCCACCCCCAGAGCAGAATCAGGAAGGACTCCCGTTTCTCTTCGTCACGGATGAGGCGTTTGCCCTGGTGAACCATCTGATGCGGCCTTTCCCGATGAGGACCCTCACCCCAGACCAGAGGATTTTTAATTTCCGCCTGTCCAGAGCCCGAAGAGTGGTGGAGAACACTTTTGGTATACTGGCCAGCCGGTTCCGCCTTTTTCTTACGCCTATTCACATGGCGGAATACAAACTCAATCACAAAGTGCTGGCGTGCTGTGTTCTGCACAGTTTTCTTAAAAAAAATTCTGCGAACTATGCGGTCTCAGTTGGCCAACAAGAAGCAGACTTGCTGGAAAATGAAGATAACCTCACAGGCCTTGAACCTGCTCATCCTAAGCCCGTGAGGTTAGAACACAATACATGGACTACTTTGTGGGTAGGGGGGCCATTGATATGCCAGACAATGTCTGAGAGGCATTTTCAAAATACATTTTTCTTTGAAACTCCTTCATTTACTGCTTGGCTTGGTTTTAGGTGTCTCCTAGGTATATTTATGTTTTTTCAAGTTGTGCCTTTTTCAACAACAGTGCAAACCGAAGTTCTGAGCGAGATGAGGGGACAGTCTCTTCTTCAGATAAGCTTATTATGTTGTGGGTCTGCTACACACACACCTTGTTTTTGGTAACTAATGTATGTAATGCATTACTGACCACAATCGTGCTCATTTTCAGCACCATGGCAGGAAAATGGCATGATTGTACAAATCTACACATCAGGCCGCGTACACACGCGGGGACTGTTCGGCCAACTTTGTCCGCTGAACAGTGTTTCGGCGGACAGTCCGCCCGTGTGTGGGCTTTCAGCGGACAGTTTCAGCGAACAGTCCGCTGAACAAGGTTTTTCGGAAATTCCGAAAAACTGTCCGCTGAAACTTTGTTTCAGCGAACAGTCCCCTCGTGTGTAGGCTTGTTCGTCAAACTAAGTTCCGCGCATGCTCAGAAAGGATTTACACGCCGAAAGTTATAATGCAGTGTATAGGACGTCGTATTTTTCGTCCCGTCGTACGTGCCGTTCACGTCATCGCGCACGGTTTCAGCAAACTGTTCGTTCGTCGTGTGTGGCCATGTCCGTCCATGCTAATTTTGAGCGGACTGTTTGCTGAAACTGTTTGACGGACAAAGTTGGGCGAACAGTCCCCGCGTGTGTACGCGGCCTCACTGTGGGTGTTTTTTACTAAAGGCACATCCACTATGCACTACAAGTGCACTGCAAAAGTACACCTGAAACTGCACTTGGAGTGCAAAGTGGAGTTGCCTTTAGTAAATAACACCCATTCTCACCGTAAACTAAAATTTTACTCCAAATACATGTTTGGCGCAATGAAAAAGGAAGCCACACATTGTTGATAATTAAACTTTTTAATCCAAGCACATTCACATGTGCGTTTAGAAATGTTTTTTACAACAAAACAAGAAATTGTGTGTATCAAAAACAGACTTTCAGCTAATTTTTGTTTACTTGGTGTTTTGGTGTAAACAGGCATGTATCAAAGCGTAAAATACAGAACACAGGAACTTACAAAGTTCAACTTTGAAAAGTGAAGACAATATCAGACATGAGTATGTACAAACTGGGCTGATATTGCCTTCATCACATGGGGTGTCACCCCTGGAAAATCCAAATTTGGAAGATGCACACAGTGTGTCAACATGTGCTATCTCCCATCATGGGGGATCAATGTACATGCTTTGGGGCTGCAACCCCTTCATCTCAGCCACTTTACACAAAACACGTAAATTGATCCCCCATGATGGGAGATAGTACATGTTTACACACTCTGTGCATCTTCCAAATGTGTAATTTCGATAAATATGAAAGTTGTGTTTAAAAATAGCAAAACTAAAACCCTATCTAGTTTTTTGTGTTTCACACTCTCCCCAAAACATCAATGATCTTCATTTTATTTTCTTGATCATACATCACGGGACATAGGAGCTTCATTACATAGTGGGTTATATAGGCACCTCTGGTGATTGGACACTGGTTAACCCCAATTAAGGAGAATTCCTCCCCTATATAACCCCTCCCATATGGGAGGCACCTCAGTTTTTTCGCCAGTGTCTATGGTGGTTGGTCACGTAAAACTTTAGCTCTGTGCAGGTCCCTGCGGGGGCCTAAGGGCTACAACAAACCGGATCCATATCTCGGGCCGATATTTGACTCCCAAGATGGTATGGTACCCGGGCCTCGTCAGCCGAAGAAACAAGGTTTGGCCTGTAAGTCCTCTCCTATTGGAAGACTGGGCTCTGGGAAAACCAGACTTGGTGTACTGTTTACACAGAGCGCACAAAAGTTTCTGGCAGAGTCTTTTACATGGTCCAGGTAGGAGGCTCTTCCGAGAAAGAGCCCCAGATAAACCTGAAGGTTGGCTAACACTGCCCGCCGTGATGGGTGAAGGCTGGAATTTGTCTGTTTCAGCAATTCCTGCGGCGGGGACAGGTAAGGGAAGTTAATCCTATATATATAATTATATGATGGATTTCTTCATTTTGAGTAGTTGTATGTCTTACCTGGTTTCCACCACTAGAGGGATTAAGAGCAGCCTGATGCATACTTACATGCCATTCAGTACACACGCTCAGTGAAGCCTGGTTCTCCAGCTGTCTCACGTCTCCACTGCAGTCCCTGCGCAATAGAGGTAATACAGGGGTCCCACGTAGTCTGGGGGTCCCACGCAGCTCCGATGGAGTTTTCCTTCCCCCCTGGATTCCGCGGTCCTCGTGCACGTGCGTGTGCATGCGCGCCGGGTGCGTTCCCGGCCTAATGGAGGAGGGGGGAGTGTGGTTGTGGGCCGTGCATGTCAGTGTGCACAGCGCTGTACTGCGCAGGCGCCAGGCGGCAGTTTTAAAAAGCCCAGAGCGTCAGGGGGCTGTAAGTGGAGACACAGGAGCTGTGGCCAGTAAGCATCCGAGGGGATTGGATCCAGGCAAACCTTAGACACCTACTCAGCATCAGGTTGTGCAGTTTAAGCATATATATTTATTGTGAGACTTTAAGCACAACAGTGATTGCACTTTGTACTAGTACCTCTGCTTTGTAGCTTAGGACTATGTCTCCTCATAAGAGGGTCTCAGGGGGAGGTAACAAGAGCACTGGTAATCACCGCCTAGGTCCAGGGGTTCTAAAAGTGCCTGTAAGTTACCATCCCCCCCTGCAAGACTGGAGCCAGCCTCTCAAGACGAGTCAGTGCCCCTGTCAGGTTTTGCAGCCTCTCCTAATGTCCCAGCCCCGGTTTATGTCGCTGAGGACTCCCTTAGGGCTACATTGGAGGGTTTTGAAGGGAGAATAATGAATTTTATTTATGCTTCCCTGAAAGATAGCAGGAAAAGGGGTTGATCCCCTCCCTCTGCTGAAATTCCTCTCTCAGATGATTCTTCTGACAATGAGGAGAGATCCCTATCTTGGGACAGGGATCATGAGCAGTCGGATGAAGCAGAGGAGGAGGAGAGAGTCCCCTCCTCCCAGGCGCTCAGAAAACAGGTGCAGTATTATACTGAATTGGTGCGTACCACATTCAGGAAGCCTGCTGCTGAAGTCGCTACGTCCTCTGTTTCTTCCCTGGGAGTCAGGAAAGCCCCACAGACTGCCTATTCCTTCCCAATTCATCCTTTAATGGGTGAATTGTTGTATGAGGATTGGGGACATCCCGATAAACTGTTTGCTCCTCCTAAAAGGTTTTATATGCATTATCCTCTGGAGGAAAGTTTCACCAAAAAGTGGGGGGTCCCATCTGTTGATGCGGCTGTTTCTTGCGTGAATAAAAACCTGACTTGTCCCTTGGATAATGCGCAGGTATTTAAAGATCCAGCTGATAAGAAGCTGGAAACCTTATTGAAAGCCTCCTTTTCCATGACTAGCGCTGTAGTGCAACCTACAGTCGCAGCCGTGGGGTTGTGTCAGTTCCTCAAGGAACAAGTTAAGCAGATGCTTGGGCTCCTTCCCAGTGAGAAAGTAGAAAATTATGCAGAATTGCCTCATATTCTGTGTTTCATGATTGATGCGATTTTGGATTCTGTCCAACAAGCATCACGTTTGTCTCTCATGTTGGTACACATGCGAAGGGCCCTATGGCTAAAGAATTGGGCAGCTGAGATGTCATGCAAGAAGCATTTGATTGGGTTCCCGTTTAAAGGGGAACGTTTGTTTGGGGAAGAATTAGACAAATTCATCCAAAAAATTTCAGGAGGTAAATCTACTCTCCTTCCAGTCAAAAGGAGCAAGCGTCCTTCATTTAGGCGTGCTCTCTCGCCCGGAGCATCAAGCTCTAAGCAGTGGCGACGGCCTTCTCAACCCTCCTCTACAGAAAAGGCTCAGGGCCGAGCCCAGGGGCAGGAAAAGACTTGGGGGCGGAAACCTGCCAAGCAAAGCCCAAAAGCTTCCTTGTGAAGGGGTGCCCCCACTCGGCCGAGTGGGGGGAAGGCTCCTGCAGTTTGCAGGAGCCTGGCAGGAAGAGATCCGGGACAAGTGGGTGATCTCTTCAGTATCTCTGGGCTACAGGCTAGAGTTTCAGGAGATTCCACCTTCTCGTTTCCTAAGGTCAGGGATCCCCAGGGATCCAGTAATGCAAAAACCGCTATTTCTGGCCTTAGATCACTTACTATCCCAGGGGGTGATAGTAGAATTGGACCCAAAAGAACAGGGTTCAGGGTTTTACTCGAATCTCTTCACCGTTCCGAAACCAAATGGAAGTGTCAGACCTATCCTAGATCTGAAGGATCTGAACCGTTTTTTACGCATCCGGTCCTTCCAAATACAGTCAATCCACACTGTGGTCTCCTCCCTGCAAGGGGAGAGTTTATGGCATCAATAGACATCAAAGATGCACATCTCCATGTGCCAATTTTTTCCGCACACCAAAAATTTCTAAGGTTCACGGTAGAGCGGCGCCATTTTCAATTTGTGGCCTTGCCATTCGGGCGTGCTACGGCCCCTCGAGTCTTTACAAAGATTCTGGACCCTCTCTTGGCAAACCTAAGAACTCAGGGTATAGCCGTCATGGCTTATCTAGATGATTTACTTCTCATGGAGAAAACAGTAGCGTTCCTGAACCACAGTGTTACCAGAACGCTAGAACACCTGGAACGCCTAGGTTGGATTATAAACCTAGAAAAGTCGTCCCTACAGCCTGCCACCAGCTTGGAATACCTGGGTATGATCATCGACACCGCTCAGGGCAAGGTGTTTCTTCCAAGGCCAAAAGCCTTGGCCATTAGTATTTGAGGGTTTGTCTTGTGTTGTGTCTTGCAAACAAGAAGGATCCATTCCAAAACCCCAATTTTATGGGGCTATTCCTCCAAATGTACAGGGAGATGCCCTGCCTGTGGCAGATCCACAACAAATTTTATTATGACATAAGAAAGAGGAACGCAGTTCTGGAGAAACTTCTTTCTTTGGTGCGGATCATGGTCCCCATGGCAGACATGGCCTATATGAATATGAAAATTGGGGACATGAAGATTACATATCTCAGGGAGAGAAAGAAGCACCTGGAGTCCTTGAGAGCAGGAGATACAGATGCTGTTTATTACCCCAGGATGGTGCACTTTGACAGGCTGCATTTTCTGGTAGACCAAGGGGTACCCAGGCCACCACTCAGGCCACCACTCAGGCCACCACTCAGGCCACCACTCTCCAGTCTTCCTTCAAGGCATCCTTCACCCCCAGCTGAGGCTTCCAACGTCCAACCTGGGCCTTCCAGGCAGCAACATGTGGTGGGGCCCAGCTTGAGACAGGTATTGCATTGTTGAACATATTTCTTGTATTACATTTAATGATGTTAACTAGATGTTCTTATTGATCAGTAAGTTGTGATTTAACAAAGTGGTTTACATATCAAAAGACAGTAGTGACCAAAAATGATTGGGACGGGAAAGAAAAATGCTGGGCTCAGAATGATAGTCTGTTCTATTTGGTAACATTCAATTTGCAAAAGCCAGGAGCACACAATGGTGTGATTGATGAGCAAAAAACTAAAACTATGTCCCCTTTTCATACACAGGAAAACCTCAGTCGGGGTGAGGCTGTGGCAAGTGGCAGCCAGGAGGTCGACCAACGCCCTCCTTCTCCTCCTCCTGCCCCAACTACAGGAGCACAGCCACAGCCTCGAAGGATGCCTGGAGGGAAGTGCCTAAGGAAGACGAAAGAGTGATGGCCTGGGTTCAGTCTGGTCTGCCAGAAGCTGCAGCCTCTTGAAGAACCACATCCTGGGGACATAAATGGCATCTGAATTTCCTGTTCTCTAGGACTTCGGGACCAGACTTCTCTCCCTGAGCTATGTACTCCTCAGGACACCAATTTTTCTTATTCTAATTAGTTCATGTCTGCCCTGGGGGCCAAAGGCTGCACCAAAGTAACAAGTTTCTCCAGCGCTGCGTTCCTCTTTTTATTTTATTGCGACCAAAATAAATTTTTTTTTTGTTTGAAGAAATACTTGCGTATGTGTTTTCCTTCCAAAAGGCCAGTTTATTTGTGAGCAGGCAGGTACATTTCAAAAATACAAAGTGAAATGAATAACAAGGGGTACCAAAACTAAACAACCTCCTGTAGATTAAAAACGAAATACCAGATAAAAAATACAATAATGTTGTTGTGGTAAGTTTACACACAAAAAACACCCCAAAAAAAGGAGAAATGAGCAAACTGTCTTTAAAGGAGATCTTTAGGAAATAAAAAAAAAAGCATCCAAAAAAGAATAAACAAAATCTAAAATTGTGTAGATGTAAACGAAAAGAAAAATTGTATTGCCGAAATGGTTAAAAAAGAGTCATGAAATACGTTCGGGAGAAGTGTGTGTGACTATGAGCATCAAAAGAAGTTCCTTCTTGCAGCATTGTAAAGAACAAGAGAATGCGCTTCATGAAAGAATTTTTAACATTGCAGCGTGACGAATGTGCTATATCGCTTACGAGCAGTAGTTTTACCTGAACGAGCGCTTCCGTGTCGGAATTTGAATGTGAACATGCGTGGCACTTTGTCCGTCGGAGTAGGCTACACATGATCGGAGTATGTCCGATCAGAGCAGTTTGTCTGAAAATATTTCCAGCAAGTTGGAAAATTTGGTCCGACGGATATTCCGACGTAAACAGTCCGATGCATACCACACACAGTCGGAATATCCAACAAAACGGTCCGATAGGACACATTCCGACGGAATCTCCGACCATGTGTACAAGGGCTTAGGGAGATTCACCTTCTCTAATTGCCATGTTTCCATTATCACCGAGAGTAAAAGTGAAAGAAAACCTTTGCACTGTCAACCGAATGGTAATCCAGTGGGGACACGCGTTTTGGTGATCCCAGTGACAATTAGTTACTTTGGAGGGATTTCCTCTCACTTCTTGTTTTTACTATTGGAAAGGAAGAGAAGGGAAATCTCCCCTGGTGGGGCACAGATTAACCACTTCAATACCGGGCACTTAAACACCTTCCTGCCCAGACCAATTTTGAGCTTTCAGCGCTGTCACACTTTGAATAACAATTGCATGGTCATGATACACTGTACCCAAAGGACATTTTTATCATTTTTTTCCCACAAATAGAGCTTTCTTCTGGTGGTATTTAATCACCTTTACGGTTTTTATTTTTTGCTAAACAAATAAAAAAATACCGAAAATTTTGAAAAAAATATGTTTTTTTTTTTTTCAGTTTCAAAACGTTGTAAATAAGTACGTTTTCTCCTTCACTGATGGGGATGCACTGACGGGCACTGATAAGGCGGCACTCATGGGCACCGATGAGGTGGCACCAATAAAGTGGCACTGATGAGGTGGCATTGATGGGCACTGATGGGCACTGATAGGTGGCACTGATAGGCGACACGGATGGGCACTGATATGTGGCACAAATTGGCACTGATAGCTGGCATGGATTGGCATGCATAGGTGGCATGGATGGGCATGGATAGGCGTCACAGATGGGCATGGATAGGCGGCATGGATGAGCATGGATGGGCACTGATAGGTGGCACACATGGGCACTGATAGGTGGCATGGATGGGTACTGATAGGCGGCATTGTATTGTATTATATTGTACTGATGGATGCCAATCAGTGTCAAACAATAATGCATGCCAATCAGTAATGCCCATTGTGGGCACTGATTGGCACCCATTGTTGGCACTGACTGGCATCCCTGGTTGTCTAGGTTGGCATACTTGGTGCTGAGCATCCCTGGTGGTCTGGTGGAGTCCCTGGTGGTCCAGTATGGGCATCCTCGGGGGGGGGGGGCTGTGCTGATAATCAATCAGCACAACCCCCCCTGTCAAATGAGCAGCTGATCGGCTCTACTTGCGTCTGACAGACGCGAGTGAGGAAAAGCCGATCAACGGCTCTTCCTATTTACACTGTGATCAGCTGTGATTGGACACGGCTGATCACGTGGTAAAGAGTCTCTGTCTGAGACTCTTTACCGAGATCGTAGTTGCGGGGTGTCAGACTGACACACCGCAACAATGATCGCCTCGATGCATGCCCCTGGGGGTGCGCAGCGGATTAA
This sequence comes from Lithobates pipiens, assembly GCF_037356315.1. NCBI lineage: Eukaryota > Metazoa > Chordata > Amphibia > Anura > Ranidae > Lithobates > Lithobates pipiens. Next base: position 150,257,967 of record NW_027507686.1, on the reverse strand, counting down.
TATCCTGATATGACGTCCAGTCAGGATATTAAAACCACTTTGCCACCGTCATTTTGCTATATGGCGGGCAGCAAGTGGTTAAAAAAAAAAAACACTGCCAGGGGTTTTAACGCTCTCTAATTAAGGTGTTATTAAAGTTTAGAGAATGTAAAAAGGGGGAACAACACAGGCCCACTTTCTTGAGATTGTGGCCACCCCTTCCCAATTTAATCAATAATTTTAAGATTTTTTTCAGTTGATTATATGAGTATTTAAGACTGCTGTTCCGTTTAAGGATGCAGGTATAGGTTTTCATGAACGAACTAATGAGAATCCCATGAATGTTCTGGAAAACCGGGAGAAGATATTTAAGGACAGTGGTATTGGGGCTTGCCCTCTTTTCTGGTGGTCAAGACAAGAAGAAGAAAGCTCCTACCACGTCATGGAAGCCCTTGTCAAACAGCGAGCTGCAAGGAAGGTGAAGCGTGCCTACACCGCTGTATGTCTGTTGCTGAAGGGGAAGAGGAGAGGCCAGAGCAGAGCAGTGACAGTGTAATGGCGCCGGAGTTCACACAGACGCAGCAGGCAGTACCTGATCAGCCCGGGAGACCAAGGCGCAGCTTTTCTCCAGAGAGCAGCTGTCAGGCCACGGAAGATGCTGAAGGAGTAGAGTAGGAGTGAGAGAAGAAGAAGGGGGAGACATGGTGGAGTGGCTGGGTCAGAAAGAAGAGGAGGTCTTATTCACCATCACCAGTGGCAAGGGGAAGAAAGAGGGGAAAGGCGAGACAAGCCACAGGTGTGGACAAAAGGGGGCGGACGCCCAGTTCACAGGCTCCCGAACAGCAGGAGGCTGATTTCGTGCAGCAAGGAAGCTGGCATTCTGAAATGCCATAAGTGTTGCCAACCGGGCAGGCACCAGAAAGGAGAGCGCTGCTGGAGGGTGACGTTCAGCAGGAGATATTACACCCTCCAGCAGCTGGTGAGTCAAATCGGTTAATGTTTTTTTCTGGTTTAGTGGATTCACTGTCCTCCCTGATAAAATCCTTGTCTCCTGTATCACCAACTGTCAATGTCATTTCAGCTCCTATCTCTGCAGTCAACCCTTTGACTACTGCTGTGTCTGATTTCCCACCTGTTAATATTTTCTCAGCATGTGCCGGGGATGGTTTTACTGTGGGAAGGCAAAAGGAGTTACCAGGTTATGAGACATTGCAGATGGCTGCGCCTGTTAGGATTAATGTCCCTGAAGTTTGTACGAAGAATGCCATGCCTTGCAAGATTTCTGCCCTGGGCTATCATTTAAGCTTGTCAATAAAGGAAAACATTTTCATAAGGCTTTCACAGTAAAGTCTGATAGGAGGGGGGGGAGATAAGAGTGATAGACACAGGCTGACACCCAGGTCTTTCCACAATTGGCTGCAGGCATATTGCGTTTATTGTGGAGTAATGGTGGAGAAGCACCCAGAAAAGTTACAGAACTTATACCACGTTTTGGAAGCCTACAAAAATTTTGGTGGGTTAGGTTTGTATTTTTATGATGAGTCGTTCAGGCAAAAATTGTCCATTAAAAAATGTATACCGTGCTGACACTCAAAAATGGTATGCAGAGCAGCCAGTACAACAAAGGACAATTTGTGAACAATGAATCATGAAATAATATGCAGCACTCAAACATACGACCAAAATTAAATTACAACTCTGAATGACCAAAAATAAAACATTGTGCCAATTCTTATCATCCCTACATGCATATATTGACAGATGAAATGTAAGTGTATTTCTGTTTTTATTCCTTTTAAATAAATCCTTTTTACCAACGATATCACACTGTGTGGAACCTTTTCTTAATTTTTGGTTACACCGTGTGAATGCCATGATTTGTTGTGGTCCACCTATAGAATATATTTCTGTACATCATATTGGGAATCCGTTGATGAGGAGTGTTCAGGCATGAATGTTCCTATTGTGACGGACCGCACCCGGTGGCGAAGTGTTCCAGGAAGAATGTGAATCAGTCGGGGGACGAAGGATATTTTTCAAGGCCGTGTCTGCCAGCACTGGAGATAGACACAGAGCATGTGGAACTGGGGAGAGAACGGGAGCGACACAGGCCCAATCCCGCGGACAATCCATGGCCATCCTGACTCCTAATCACCCGGGCATCCCAGCCAGCCATGTCCCACAAGAGGATGAACGTTTACCACCCCAAAAAACTGACAGCCTTGCATGCTGAGACCCCTCTCCGTTTTATATTGTTCCTTCTGGATCTATCTTCTAAATCAGCCAATTTGGCCCCTACCCAGGATAGTTCTTCTCTCACTTCATCATATGTGTTGATTAGATCATTGACAGTTGTGATACATTCCTCCATGCTGTTTTCTATGTGTGACACTCATCCAGGACATGCATGTTGGTGGATATCTTGGTGAATGAAAATGATAGATCAGTCATTAATGAGGATTGAAGTAACAACAGCAAATCTTTTAGGGTAGCATCAATCACCAGTTGCCTTGTAGAGGGGAATGAGGCCATGGATGTGTATAAGGCCTGGTTGGATCAAAGTTATGATTTCTAATGGGCCTATATCTCTACACAGATAAACCTCTCCCCAGCTATCAGCGTCCTTTTCTTCCCACAAATAGAGCTTTCTTTTGATGGTATTTGATTGCCTCTGCGATTTTTATTTTTTACGATAAAAGGAAAAAGACTGAAAATTTAAAAGAAAAAAAAAGATATTTTCTACTTTTTGTTATAAGAAAAATCGAATAAACTAAATTTTAGTCATACATTTAGGCCAAAATGTATTCAGCCACATGTCTTTATTAAAAAAATGTCAATAAGCGTATATTTATTGGTTTGCGCAAAAGTTATAGCGTCTACAAACTAGAGTACTTCCTCTGGATCAATTGTGGCCATAAAATTGGGTATTTGGATTGTACCATTATTTTTTATTTTATTTATTTGTTTTTAAGGTTGAACTGAATGGACTTGTGTCTTTTTTCAACCTGACTAACTATGTAACTATGTAACTATGAGTACATTTTCTGGATTTTTCTGGAATTTACACAGCTTTTAATTTATGACTGCCTATCTCAATTCTTGAGGTGCTAAAATGGCAGGGCAGTACAACCCCCCCCCCCCAAATGACCTCATTTTGGAAAGTAGACACCCCAAGAAAATTGCTGAGTGGCATGTTGAGCCCATTGAATATTTATTTATTTTTTGTCCCAAGTGATTGAATAATGACACACAAAAAAAAAAAAGTTTACAAAAAGTTGTCACTAAATGATATATTGCTCACACATGCCATAGTTATATGGGGAATTGCACCCCAAAATATATTCTGCTGCTTCTCCTGAGTATGGGGATATTACATATGTGGGACTTTTTGGGAGTCTAGCTACGTACGGCACCCCGAAAACCAATCACTGCCTTCAGGATTTCTAAGGATGCAAATTTTTGATTTCACTCCTCACTACCTATCACAGTTTCAAAGGCCATAAAATGCCAAAATAGCACAGCCCCCCCCAAATGACCCCATTTTGGAAAGTAGACACCCCAAACTATTTACTGAGAGGCATGTTGAGTCCATGAAATATTTAATATTTTGCCACAAGTTGCAGGAATATTACAAACTTTTTTTTTTTGCACAAAGTTATCACTAAATGATATATTGCTCACACATGCTACGGGCATAAGTGAAATTACACCCCAAAATAGATTCTGCTGCTTCTCCTGAGTATGGGGATAACACATGTGGGGGACTTTTTGGGAGCCTAGCCACGTACGGAACCCCGAAAACCAAGCACCGCCTTCAGGATTTAAATATAAAACGCTACTAAAAAAACTGTTAGCGATCGCAGGGATCAGGCCTGACTCTGCGAACGCTGCAGTTATGTGTTTAGTGTTTTGTAAGTGACAGTGATCGATCGATACTGCATTTGGGTGGGCTGGGCGGAGGGGCAAAATGCAGGTGCTAGCAGGTATCTGGGCTGATCCCGCTAACAATGCGTTTTTTTGGAACCCTAAACTGCTGGGGACGCTAGTATAGATCTGATCAGATCAGACATTGATCTTTTCAGAGACTATACCACTACAGGAGGTGTATGCTTTGCGCGTGGGTGTTAGAGGTACTGGCACTAACCTAGCGCTGCCTGGGGTAGCGCAGACCCTGACCCTAAAACCTAATTCATATCACCCGCCGGGTGATCAGGGGGTTAAACCTTTATTTGGTAATAAATGGTGGGTGCCCTGATGCTATAAAAAGCAAACTAACTAACCAGAGTCACCCGTAACACTTATACAGTGATCACTGGTGAAAGGGTTAACTAGGGGCAATCAGGGGGTTAAAATCTTTATTAGGTAGTATATGGGGGTCCCTGACGCTATATAAAAACCTTACGGGGAACCTAAATAACTAACTGGCTAACCAGCATCACCAGTGACCCTTATACGGTGATAGCTGGTGAAAGGGTTAACTCTAGGGGCAATCAGGGGGTTCAAATCTTTATTAGGTAGTATATGGGGGTACCTAATGCTATAAAAACCTGGCGGGGGAACATAAAAAATAACTAGCTACCTAGCGGCACCAATGACACTAATGCAGCGATCAAAAAAACGATTGCCTAGTGACACTGGCAAAAGGGGGTGAAAGGGTTACCTGGGGGCCCTGTGTGCCTATGTGTACTTACATGTCAGTGTAGTGATTGGTGCACTTACTATGTGTTCTCCTCGCAGTCCAAATTGATACTTGCACTATGGAATTTCACTTGCCACAGGCAAAGCTGGTGAAATTAAAATCTTTGTTGGCTCTGGTATTACGGAAGATAAAAATACTTTTGAAAGAGATGCAAATCGCTCCTGGGTGTCCTGGCTTTTGCTTGCAGGATTATGCCAATAGGTCTGGTATTTTCTCGGCGACTCTATCTTTCAATAGCAGGCCTGAAGTTACCATTCGCTCATATTAGACTGACCAGTTCTCTCAAGGAGGATGGATTTGGGCTAATTTCCTAGAAATGTACAATAGGAGATCCCTTTTTCAGATGGATTTTGTTTTTCTCCAGATATTAGTTTTTTCACTGATGCGGCTGGATCCAAAGGTTTTGGTGTGGTACCCATTGGTGTTGCACAGCATGGCCTGAATAATGGATTAACAGTTAGGCCATGAAGAACTTGGAACTTTTAGAATTTTTCCCTATTTTAGTTGCCTTGGAGTTGTGGCGTGTTGAGTTTGCGAATAGGCATATCTTGGTGTTGACTGACAATAGAGGAGTCATGTTTGCGGTGAATTGCCTCTCATCAGGTTCGTTGTTTATCAAGGTTTTGAGATAAATTGTGTTTTTATGTTTTAAAATTTAACATTTGGCTTAAAGCCAAATATACTCCAGGGATTCTGGATAACATAGCCAATGCGTTATCTCAGTTGCAGGTTTCGTCAGCTGCTTCCAGAGGCAGACGAGGAGGATAGTGGTGACGGAAGCTATTAGGGGCTCAGTAGTTCCCGAGACCTGGTTGAGTTATGCAGCGTTTTGGAGGTTGTGGTTGTCCTTTACGAGTGGAGACAGCTTCAAGTTTGCTGTTTCGTCGGAGGAAGCTATTTTAGCGTTCTTATCATTTCTAATGCAGCAGCATTTTTCTAGAAGTTATGTTATGAGAATGTTATCTGGCATCTCTTTTTTCTTCAGGTTAATGGGACTACCTCCTTGTATGTCGATTTTTTCTGTAAAACAGGCGCTTAAGGATTACAAGAGAAGGACCGAGGATGAGGCATTGCTTTTTAGAACCGCATTTGTGCTGGCATTTTTTGGGGCTTTCTGAATCTTGGAGTTAGTGCCAAGTAGTAAGCTCCATAGTGCAGGAATTTTCCATAGTCAAGTGGTCGTTGACCACGCAAGGGTGCATATTTTGCGGCAAAAGTCTAAAACAGACCAACATGGGAAAGGTAGGTGGATATTGTTGCAGGCCCATGTCAACGGGTTAGTATGCCTGGTGGTGTCTCAGCAGAAGTTCCTGGGGGTTAGGCCCTCCTGGGCGGGACATTTCCTTATTCACTCTAATTTAGCTCCGCTTACCAATTACCAGTTTGATGTGGTGTTGCAGAGATGCCTAGAACACATGGGCTTGGGCAACCTTAAATTTTCCTCCTAGTCCTTTAGAATTGGTGCAACTTCAGAGGTTGCCCGGGGGGGTTTGCAGGAATTGGCCATTATGGAGCTGGGAGGTGTAAATCTAAGTGTTTTAAGTTTTATGTCAGGCCTAACATGTTTAATTTCTTTAGGTTTACAGCACACATTGTTGATTCTGGGTCATTTGTTTATATATTGGGCATGTAAGAAATCGGCCCAGAGAAGTTACACTATAAATTTGTCCCTGCAGCCAGAATCCTTACAGTTAAATTTGAAAGGCATAAAAGGCCTTCAGTGGTATTAATTTTATTTTCATTTGTCTATGTTATGTCAAATTTTGCCTCCACCTACTATCTTTGTCAGACTAGCACTTACCGAACTGGTGAGTCCGCTTGGGCAGAGGGTGGTCTCCCGTACGTGTCTGACTTACAACTCCTGATAGAGCAGACAGGTGGCTGAGAGTGCGGAGTGGTAAGAGAGCCTGTGGTATGGCTCCAGGAGCAGGAACTTGCAGGAAACTTCCAGCAGCAGGTGCGTAGGTAGGACACAGGCAAACTGGGTACGGAGCAGGAGCAGAGCAGGCAGGTCCGGGTTCAGGCAGGGTCTGGCAACAGGCGGGCAGCAGAGGTACAGAAGGAGCAGGCAGGAGAGAGGTCAAACAGGCCGAGGTCAGGTGCAGGCAGAGGTCAGAGGTGTCCAAGGAGAGCCGGGTCGTCAGGAGATCTGGAAACAGGAACGCAGGATACGGACAACGGAACAGGAACCGAGGAGCTGTTGATCAGGCAGCACCTGAATGGTCTAAGCAGCAGGCCTAAATAGGCCGATTGGCACCAAGCGCCGCGCACGTGCGCGCGGGCGCATAGGCGCGCGCGCACCCGCACGCGCACGCACCCGGGCACCAGCAGACACACCAGCGCCACCCGAAGTGCCCACAACAGACGCACCGGTGCCAGCAGGGGCACGCAAGGGCACACACCGACGCGCACCAGCGCCCACAGGAGCGCGCGACACCGCTCGCACAGGAACACGCACCTCAGCACGCACCGCAGGACATCGGCGCACACCAACACGGGCAGCACCGCGACCATCCAGGTAACGACCCTGACAGTGCCCCCTCCTTAAGGGCAGACTCCGGCTGCCCAGGTGAGCCGATCTGGAAACCTGGCGGTTCTTGAAGGCCCGCAAAAGTTCTTGAGCATGTAGATTGCCCTCGGGCTCCCAGGAGTTGTCTTCAGGGCCATACCCCTTCCACTTGATGAGGTACTGGGTTACATTACCCTTCTTCCTACAATCAAGGATTGCTTCGACCTCAAACTCTTCTTCATTGTCCACTATAACAGGTTCAGGTGGGCCAGTAGTGCGGTCAGCAAAGGGATTTGGAGTAACGGGTTTCAGTAAGGTCACGTGAAAGACCGGGTGCACTCTAAAAGAGTCAGGTAGGTTAAGTTCATAGGCAACTTCATTTATCTTCCTCTTTCCTCTTTACTGTGAAAGGGCCCATGAATTTAGGGCCTAACTTCCTGGAGGGACAGGCCATCTTTAGGTTAGCTGTGGATAACCATACTTGGTTGCCGGGCACCAGAACAAGTTCTCCATGTCTCTTCTTGTCAAACGCCCATTTATAGCATTCCTGGGACCGGGCCAAAGTCTCCTTTAGGAGTTTGTTGTTATTAGAGAAGAAGTCCAATGTCTCGGAAACTGCCGGAACAGAGCATTCTGGGACTGAGCTGGGTAAAAAAGCTGGGTGGAAGCCGTAATTGGCAAAGAACCGTGTTTGGTTGATGGCGGAATGCAAGGAGTTGTTATATGCGAACTCCGCCATAGGTAGTAACGAGACCCAGTCATCTTGCGAGAAAGAAGAAAAACAGCGGATGTACTGCTCCAGGGACTGATTGGTTCTTTCCGTTTGTCCATTTGTCTGGGGGTGATAAGCGGAAGAAAAGGCCAATTCAATTTCAAGAGACCCGCAGAGCGCTTTCCAAAACCTTGAAGTGAATTGGACACCTTGATCGGAAACAATACTTGCCGGGACCCCATGCAGCCTTAAAATTTCTTTGACAAAGATCTTGGCCGTCTCCATTGCCGAGGGGGTGCCCTTCATCGGAAGGAAGTGGGCCATTTTGGACAGCCTATCTACAACAACAAAGATAGTAGAGAACCCCTCGGATAGGGGAAGTTCCACGATAAAGTCCATCGAAATCATTTTCCACGGTCTCTCAGGGACAGGCAAAGGTTTCAGTAGACCCCAAGCCCGTGTCCGGCTGTTTTTACTTCGGGCACAAGTGCTACAAGAGTCCACATAGTCCTTGCAATTCTTAAGAAGTTGAGGCCACCAAAAGGTGCGCTGAACCGTTCGGCAGTCTTCAAGGTACCAAAGTGTCCGGCCATCTTATGGTCGTGGCAGAGTTCCAGCACGTTCACCTTCAAGGCTTCAGGAACCACAATTTTGCCTTTGTGCCAGAACAACCCCTCACTACAGCTGACTTCAGGGCTCGGGGGCATTCCCACATAAGCCTGTCTGATCCGGGAGATAAGGTCCCCTTGGAGGAGCAGGAAGTTCCCAGAAGGAAGAATTGTATCAGGAGGCCGAGTCTTTTCAGGGTTAGAAAACATACGTGACAGGGCATCCGGCTTGACGTTCTTAGAACCAGGTCTATAGGTGATGTGGAATTGAAACCGGGAAAAAAAAAGAGCCCATCTGGCTTGCCGTGGTCTAAGTCTTTTGGTAGTTCTCAAATATTCCAGGTTTTTATGGTCAGTGTAGACCAGGATAGGATGTGCAGCACCCTCCACTAGATAACGCCATTTTCATAGTTTCTTTCGGATGACGACAGTTTGCGAGAAAAGAACGCCACCGGAAAAAGAAGGGCCTTGGCACCCTGCCGCTGGGAGAGCACCGCCCCCACAGCGATTTCTGAAGCATCAACCTCAAGGACGAAGGGTAAGGCTGGATCCGGATGTTTCAGAATGGAGGCAGAAGTAAATAGCATCTTGAGTCTTTCAAAGGCCAGCTGAGCCTCAGGGGTCCAAGAGAATCGGGTACCCTGCCTGGTCAGTTTGGTGATGGGAGCAATAATTGCAGAGAAACCCCTGATAAATTTCCGGTAGAAGTTGGAAAAGCCAATGAAGCGCTGTACACCCTTCTTGTCCACAGGCGCAGGCCAGTCCAGGATGGCAGACACCTTTTTGGAGATCCATCTTGATGCCCTCCACTGATATAACCAGGCCCAGGAATTGGATGGACTGGCGTTCAAACTCACACTTTTCGAGTTTTTCGTAGAGGCCGTGTACCCTGAGTCGAGCTAAAACGCTACGGACATGTCTACGATGGTCTTCCAATGATGAGGAAAATATTAAGATATCGTCCAGGTATGCAATTACATATAGATCCAGGTAGTCACGAAAAATGTCGTTGACGAAATGTTGAAAGGTCGCGGGTGCATTACACAACCCGAAGGGCATGACAAGGTACTCGAAGTGCCCAAAACGAGTACGGAACGCTGTCTTCCATTCGTCTCCTTCTCGGATACGGATTAAATTTTAAGCTCCGCAAAGATCTAATTTCGAAAAGATGACTGCAGACCCCAGCCTTTGGAATAACTCGGGTACTAGGGGTAAAGGATAACGGTTTTTAACAGTTATCTTGTTCAATTCCCGATAGTCAATGCAGGGGCGTAGGGAATGGTCCTTTTTTTCGACGAAAAAAATGCCAGCACCGGCAGGGGAAGTAGAAGGACGGATAAACCCCTTTTTCAGGTTTTCATCAATATAATCTTTCAGCGTGCCTAACTCCTGCTCCGTTAATGGAAAAATTCTCCCAAAAGGGACTTCAGTACCTGGTAACAGTTTTATAGGGCAGTCATAAGGCCTGTGGGGGGGGAAGAGCCTCTGCCCCTTTCTTGCTGAATACATCCAGAAAGTTCTTATAGGGTTCAGGAATAGACAGATGCAATTCCAGATCGACATCCAAACAGAGAAGTTGAGAGGAATTATTGGTTGGTTGGCCCAAGCAGTGTTGTTGACAGTACTCAGAAAGAAACTTGACTTCTCCCGTGGCCAAGTTTATGCTTGGATTGTGGGCCTGCAACCAGGGTATCCCCAGGATAATGGGAAACAAGGGGGAGGAGATGGCATCCAGACGTAGGTGCTCCTGGTGACAGGTGCCCATAGTAGCCAGCAAAGGGACAGTCTCTTGCGTGACAGGACCGGAACTAAGAGCGGAGCCATCTGCTAGATGTACAGCAAGCCCCTGAGCCTTAGGTAGAAGTGAGATGGGATGGTTGGCAGCGAAAGTCAGATCGATGAAGCAGCTGCATGCTCCAGAATCAATGATGGCTGACACTGGGAAACTCCCTCCTGGAAGCTGCAGAGTGAGGAGAAGGGCAAGGTGAGAACTGGGTTTTCGTAGAACAGAGGCACACATGAAGGAAGAGGAAACACACTTACGTGTCTTGTTGGGGCAGGCCCTGACATAGTGCCCAGGTTCCCCACAGTAGAGACATAGGTTGTGGGCACGTCTGCGCTGCTTTTCTTCAGGGGTCAACGAGGGCCGAAGTAACCCGAGCTGCATCGGTTCAGGAGCTTCCAGAGCGGGAGCAGAAGAGGTAGAAGAGAACTGACCAGCAGAACTGGGAACCTTGGGGAGCACCCAGGTGGGACGGAAGTGGCTGGAGGACCTCTCCGACCGGCGCTCCCTTAAGCGACGATCAATCTTTTAAAAGTCAGCGGGGAGTCAGCAGTGTCCTGCACCTGCAGAGCTCTGTGGTGTGATGCAATAGGGTGGCTGCCCTTAAGCTGCCTCTTCCTCGTCACTAGAGCAAACTAGGCAGTATGTTACAGCTGGGGGAACATGACTGCCAGTTTCTTGTCCTTCTTGGGCACTCCCTCTCTCTAGGCTCACGTTACTCCCTTCCTCAACCTGGGAACCAATATTGGAGCCTTCAAATCACTGCGCTTCCTCCAGCAGCATGTACCCAACACTGTGGTCGAAAAATTCTGGGGACTCCTCCATGCATGATGGTGGGGCTATGGAAGGAGTGACTGTGGACAAGGAGTCAGTGGAATAGGCTGATTTGGAGTTGGAAGGCAAACTACTCTGACCCTGGGTGCTAGAGGGTGAGGACGGCTTTGTTATCCACTCCACCAACTCTTCTGCATGTTCTGTCTCAATGACTTGGCCAGCAGCAGAAAAAAAGGACAAGCGTGCCCCACTGCCACCTGCAGAGGATGCATGTGCATGTACACAACTACCACTGTTGACTGTTGACCGTAGACACGCCTGCACTGTATTAGCAACTGTACAATGGCTGCACTGTATTGTATACTGTGTACACCACCAGAAGTTTAGTAGAATCTGTACACACTGTATTAGATACTGTGTACATCACCAGAAAATAGTAAAAACTGTACTACGGCTGCAATGTATTATGTAGTATGTATACCACCAGAAATGTAGTAGAAACTGTACACACTATATTAGATACTGTGTACACTGCCTACACTGCATGTTATACTGTGTACACCAGCACAAATGTAGTAGAAACTGTACACACTGTATTAGATACTGTGTATACCACCTGAAGTGTATTAGAAACAGTACACCACCGAATGCATTGTAGATATAGGCTACACTAGATGCAGAGTGTGTATATGTGTGTATATATATATATATATATATATATATATATATATATATATATATATATATTTATATATATATATAATAATACACTGTCTGCACTGACTGAATAGCGAGTACACACTGAATATATAGTGAATGCTAAAAGCAGCGTATGTATATATATATATATATATATATATATATTAGATTGACTGTATATATATATATATATATATATATATATATATATATATATATATATATATATATATATATATATATATATATATATATATATATCAAATACACTGCCAATAACTCAATAACCTGCCTGCTTAATCTAAATTAAGCTATCTCTCTGTCCATGCCAACAAAACAACACATGGCTGCCGTGTAAGCAGCCTTATATAGTGTGGGGCGTGGACTTAGTCCGCCGAAACCAGGTTTCGCCAAAGGCACCCTGCCGTTGGCCAATTATGGCTCTCTTAGCAGAGCACGCTGTGATTGGCCAAAGCATGCAGGTCAGGTGCATGCTTTGGTCAATCATCATACAGCAATGCACTACCATCTCGTGGTGCATTATGGGGCATTCCGCGGAGCTCAAATTTTCTGCGAATGCCCTATAATGTTCGCTCTTCAGTGAAAGGGCGAACACCCAATGTTCAAGTCGAAACTTATGTTCGACTCGAACATCAAGCTCATCCCTAATTATATGTTTGCTCTAATCTATAGTGACATGTTATTATTCCATCAGAAAATACAGTCTGTTTTGATCATCCCCTGAAGAATAAATTTTTGACTTTCCGAAACATGTTAGGATCTTCTATGTAATTGTTTTTGGTGTGACCTCCCACCACGAGATCAACCGTATGTTCAAGACATCAGTTCTATATTGTATATATATGGTTATGAATCTTGGTTTTAACATTGTTTTTTGATGTTTACTATAATTTTTTATATTATAATAAAATGTTGCATTTTTACTATACTTCTCTACTCCTTTGTCTGGTTTGACTACTGCCTACAAAGTCTCAGGGGCATTCTCCTGTTTTTCTCCAAGAACGGTTAATGGTTATATGGTACACATACAAAAAACATATCCAACACATTCCTTCACAAAAGATGTGAACCTATACCTTGTACCCAGACTGATTCACAAGTCTCTAAACTTTAACCTGGACCAATTATTTTATTTTCTACACTCATAAAAACATTTTTTTACAGGCACTTTCTAAAATGATCTTTATTTTCTTTAAAGGTTTTTTTTCACCTTATTGCATCCTAAGTGCCTAGGGGTTATCTGATCTGAGCCGTGAATTTGAGGATCAGGCCATTTTGTGCAAAATGAGCTGCACATTGGAGATAAGTATGACATGTTTATTTTAAATAAAATGAGCCTTTACAATCACTTTAAGCTGTCAAAAACAATAGTACATACTAAAATAATTGCATTTCATTTTCTTCATGTGTATAGTTTTTTAACCCTCCTAGATATCCTAGTTAAAGAACAGGTACCCAGCTGTCAGTTATGTTATAAAATGCTACACTCCATCTATATTTTGGCTGCATTCACTATATACCCACACTTTCTCAGCATCTACTGCAACGACTTATACATGTTCTGAGCCAAGCATATTCAAACTCCGCATATCAAAATGCCAACTGAAAATCTTTGATGAAAACAGCACACAATAGAACAATGCAGGTTAATACAACAGCACACTCTGCCGAATACATCTTGAAGCTTCTTTTCATTGCTAACAATCCATTTTGCAATGATTGATACTTCTCCTCGCAGTACTGAACACAGGCCAAAAGACCATTAAATCTGGAAACATGAAATGAACATTTTGGAAGGAAAAATAAAGTTTGACTTAATTACTGCTGTACATGGAGACACATGTCTGTAAATTACTGTCTGTCCATCTGTGGGACAGATGGGATTTGAAAGAAACAAAAAAACACAGAGATCTCTTTTAAGACTGTCATTTTTATTGTAAATCAAAATAGTGTTATAGGTTAGAATAAATATTTAAATTGTTTTTCTTAACGTGCTGCTCCTTCCATTTTTTTAGTTTATGTGTTACAAACTTGGTGGTGGAAAGACTTGTTTGAGTCTCTTTTACTGCCAACTGGTTTAACCGAGGTATGAAATATTGGAAACATTTCTTAAATTGTGCAAGCGTACATATTTTAGTCAAGAAAGAATGCAGTAAAGCAGAACAATCCATAGGTTGTCTTTCAATAAATATTTATAGCTAAGCGTGAGCTAATCTTTTCAAATCAGTTTGTTGATTGGTCAGAGAACAAGGGCAGCTGTTCCCAACCTGTGAGACAGCTTGGGGTTTTGGTTATCACAATGTAGTGCATTCAGAGTAAAGAATATTTGCTCATGCTACTGAACTTTCTAAGATTTCCGATGAACAATGCCATAATGGAAAATGCAGGGTTGACAAGTAAAGCATACATGCATAGATTTCTTTTGAGAATCCAAAAGATTGTAAACAGTGTAGATGTAGGAATCCCCCATAATGGCTATTGTATTTTGACAGCTGGCATCAGCCTCCATCAGAATACCTGAACGACCACCAATTTCCCAATCAGCTCCTTTAACAAAAGTCAATTAAATAATCAACTTTTGTTGAGTCAGATAGTGTCAGCTAATTGCATGTGGAACAGGAAGGGGATGGGAGGAGCCGTGGACACGTAGCGGCCGTCGGCTCGCGTCCTCTCCCCCCGCCGCACCCGCCCATGCCTCCTGATCCACCCGCCCCGCCCACCCGCCGTCAGCTGTTCGCTTCCACGAGGCGAGCGGACGCCCCGGATTAAGCCAGGAGAGAGAGCGAGCGGAGAATGCTTCCTGTGAAGCGGAGACACAGCGGTGGGAAGGAGGCTCTGTAGGAAGCCTTACGCCCCCCCCTCCTTTCAGCGGAGCAGGCTTGACGGCACGGACCTTCTCTACCCTCCATAGGTCGGTAAGGCAAAGAATTAGAGGGTCATTAACAGAGTGGAGGAGCAGTGAGAGGTGAGCAACCGTATGGATGAGTGGAGGGGAGATGGCCCGCTGGAGATTTGGTCATTATCAGTGATCAGAAGTTATCATTCTAAAGACCTCTCTTTGAAAGCGGTAAGGTACATACATGTATAAGCTGGTTAACGATTGCTGCTAATGTGACGTCTACTACCTGTCTATCAGTGTACTACCAATATCGCCTGATAAGCCGGACACGGACACGGACCTTTCCACCCCTGCACAGGCCGGCAAGGCTATGAATGAGATAATCAGCGATAGAGTGGAGGAGCAATGATAGCTGAGCAATCTGTGTGAATGAAAGGAGGGGTGATGGTCGGCTGCATATCTTGTCATTATCATTGACTAGAAGCTGTTATTGTAATAACTTCTCTTGGAAAGTGGTAGGGCGGATATATACATAAGCACGCTAACAACTGCTCTTAATGTGACTCCTTCTCTGGAACTATCAGATTGTTACCAACACTGCTTGATTAGCTGGATATAAACCCTGCAGGGGGAGGAATGATGAGAGGTGAACAGATGGACATTTGAAGGATTGATAATCAGTAATGCTATGCAGAGTATTTTCTTTTTCTTTTTTCCCTTTTTTTTTTTTTTTTTTTCCTCTATTTACAATTTTAGATAGAGGCATAAAATAGCGGTCGGGTTGGGGGCTCATTTCACAATTGTCGGTCCTTCGCCCATTGTGCACCCAGCACTCCCTGACAGCAATTTTGTCTTGTAGTTGCCTGCAGGCATACAGATACAAGGGAGTGAGGTATCCCGCCCCCAGAAAGTGATCTGAGCAACCCGGACCCCATAAGAGTCATAGGGAAAGGGACAGGGCCTGGATCTGGGTGTTAACCTGCAACAAAGGAGAATGCCGGGGAAGATGAATAAAAGGGGGGGTACGGGACCTGTTAGCCCGGGGGGGATACAACGATACTTAGTGGGGGAGACAAGTGTGTTGGAAAGCAGCCAGGAAACCCCTAGCCAGAAGACATCAAGAAAATCAGGTGCAGGCACGAGTAAAACTATAGACACGGGAGAAGTGCGGGGAGCAGGAAAACCTAAGGACGTAGGCCCAACTCGTACCAGGACGGGGGGGGGTAAGCTCCCGAGAGGAAGATAAAGGCAAAAAAAGGGAAGAACTGGGGAGAAAAGGAGAGGCTACCCCCCTACCCGAAATTCAACCTGAAATCCAACCCGAATTAGAAGGAGCCCTAGTGCTGGCAGACCCACAAGTGAGCCTGAGCATGCTGAGAGAGGTATTTACAGAGGCATTGACCAAGGTTGAAACATCACTTAAATCTGATATAGCCGGGATTAAGACAGATATTGGCCGAGTGCTAGGAAGGGTGGAAGAGTTGGAGGAAAGAATGAATGGATATGAACAAAATATGAGGGATCTAAAAGAACAAGTGAAATTAGCCCAAAAAACAAACAGATCGATCCTATATAAAATCGAGGACCAAGAAAATCATGGAAGAAGGAAAAATTTAAGGATAAAAGGCCTAGAAGAAAAATTTAAAAATGAAGAGCTCCCTAGGGTGATGCAGGACTTGTTCAATCCCATTCTAGGCAGGGCGGAGAAGGACAAATTAAAAATAGACAGAGTACATCGAGTCACGGGATACCGCGCCCAAGCCACAGAAAAACCAAGAGACGTAATAATTAGATTCCATTTTTACGAGGATAAAGCGTTAGTGTTGGAGAATATCCGAAGGTTGGATAAAATTTTGTTTCAGGAGGCGGAGATACAGATATTCTCGGACCTAGCAGGGGAAACATTGAGGAGAAGAAGGCTCCTTAAACCTCTGACAGATCTGATGAGGTCACTAAATGTCCCCTATCAATGGGGGTTCCCAGCATGCCTTAGGGGAAGGAGAGATGGCCGCTCCGCAGTACTAAGGTTCCCAGAGGATTTAACGGACTTTTGTAATAAGTTAGAAATCCCCCCACCAGCACTACCAGGATGGGAGGAGGTGTTGGGGAACGAAGGAATTAGTAGGGTGGTGCAATGGTCTCGGGTCCAGGACGGGGGGGGAGGGAGGGGGTATAATTACCATCATTGGCGGGTGAGGGGGGGAGGTGTGGGCACGTGGACAGGCCGTGAATGAGGCGGTCCTCCCAAAGAATGCTAGGTGAGCAAAAGGTGACCTGTGGGTCACCGGGACACCTAGGCGAGGAACAAATGTGGAAATTGTTCACTCCTCCGAATGGAGGAGGGGGAAGGGGGGAGGGGGGATGGGAGGGGGGTGGAGGGGGGGGTGGGTTGGGGGGTAATCTCTCTCTCAAACAGGGTTTAGGTGCTCTCTCTCCTGCTCTCTCGCCCCCCCCTTCTCTCTTCCCCCGCGTCGACCTCCGGTGGGGGGGGGATGTCTCCCTCCCGGAGGGGCGGGGGAGGAGGGGAGGGGGAGGGGATCAGTGAGATATGACAAGACTGAAATTGATAACATATAATGTAAGGGGTATAAGTACTCCCCAAAAAAAGTTCAGAGTTAATAGGGAGTTGGA
This sequence comes from Lithobates pipiens, assembly GCF_037356315.1. NCBI lineage: Eukaryota > Metazoa > Chordata > Amphibia > Anura > Ranidae > Lithobates > Lithobates pipiens. Next base: position 150,240,713 of record NW_027507686.1, on the reverse strand, counting down.
ATTGTATGGAGCGAATGTGGTCTGCTTGCAGGAAACACATTTATCACACGAGGCTACAGGGAGACTGACGTCCCGGGGGTTCCCAACATGGTTCTACGGTGACTCTACAACATGTAACGCCAGGGGGGTAGCAATAGGCTTTGAGAGAAGTGTGAGGTTTGAAGTCGAGAAACAGATGGCCGACCCAGAAGGGAGATTCCTGTTTATAAGAGGGAAACTATCGGATGGAATATACACCTTTGCGAATATATACTCCCCAAACAGGGACCCAGATAAATTTTTAAGGAAGGTTTTGGAACTATTAGCGGAGTTTAAAAAAGGTAAACTGATAGTAGCGGGAGATCTGAATATGGGCATCGACCCTCGGGTGGACTCCTCAGCCGGGTCCCCGCGTTGGCCGGAGCTTAGATATAAAAAAATAAAGGCCCTGCTCTTAGAATTTCAGTTGGTTGACGCTTGGAGGATTAAACATCCGAACAGCAGAGACTATACTTTCTACTCTTCGGTGCATGGGACATTTACCCGAATTGATTATGTTCTGATTGAACATCAAATGCTCCCAGCTCTCAAAGATACAGTAATAAAATCTATCTCCTTATCTGACCATGCTCCAGTCATGGTGCAGCTGGAGCTAGTAATAGATCAGGCTAAAAGAGAGACATGGAGATTAAATGAAGCTTTGATCCAGGACCCAGAAACTAGAAGCAGAATTGAAATAGAACTAGAAGAGTTTTTTATAAGAAATGATTCCCCTGGGGTTACGAGGAGTACGATATGGGAGACCCACAAAGCATATATACGAGGAATCTTAATAAGCATTGGGACAGGGAAAAAAAAGGAAATAGGGAAAAGGTTACAAGATCTAAATAAGGAGATTTGGGAACTGGAGCAACAAACTAGATCAAAGGGGATCCCAGAGAAAGTAGAGCTAAAAGATAAGAAGCTACAATTAGAAGAACTTATGGAGGAGGAAAGGGTGCGAGTTAACCACTGGGCAGAGAGCATAAGATACCAGGAGGGGAACAAACCTGGGAAATGGTTAGCGAGAGTAGTGCGGGAGAGAAGGAATTCGTCTTTCATACCCAAAATTAAAAATGAAAAGGGGGAAATGAAGCACTCCACTCCTGAAATAGCGACGGTCTTCCATAAATATTATAGTCTGTTATATAAGGTAGGACAGGGAATGGAGAAAAACAGAGATAAGGAGGATACTATTGAGTATTTAAAAGGGATAGATCTTCCTAAAGTCCCGGAGGAAGAGCTGGAAATGTTGGAGACCCCGGTCACGGTAGACGAGGTGGCGAGGGCAATAAGAGGGATGGCAATAGGGAAAAGCCCAGGCCCGGATGGGTTTCCAATTTTATATTACAAAAAGTTTGAAAAGATATTGGCCCCCAAATTATGTGAGTATATGAATGCAGTTGCAGAAGGGGAAGATCTGAGGGAAGAGGCATTGATGGCTTACATAACTTTGATATTAAAGGAGGGGAAGGAGCCAACAACCCCTGGGAGTTATAGACCAATCTCTCTTCTGAACACGGATGTGAAGATATTCTCAAAAGTGATAGCAGAGAGATTGAAACCGTTGCTCCCCCAATGGGTCCATAGGGACCAAACGGGGTTTGTTACGGGCAGGGAGGGGAGGGATAATTGTCTTAAAACCCTAATGTTGATTCATGGGGTGGAGAGCAGTGGACCCCCAGTCGCCCTGTTATCGGTGGATGCTGAAAAAGCATTCGACAGGGTAGACTGGGGCTTCATGTTTGAGACTTTAAGATATTTGGGGTTAAAAGAAAAAATATTACGATGGATAAAAGCATTTTATTCCCGCCCGTCGGCAAAAATTAAAATTAACGGTAACCTCTCCCCGGTAGTGAAGCTATACAATGGAACTAGACAGGGATGCCCCCTGTCTCCAATGCTGTTTGTACTCGCCTTGGAACCCTTGTTGGCTTCAATTAGGAAGAATGGAGACATAAGGGGGGTGAGAATGGGCGGAGAAGAGTATAAGATCTCTGCGTATGCGGATGACATATTATTTTATGTTTCGGATCTCAGGGTGACTTTGCCAAATATAATCAGGGAGATCCATAGATATGGGAAGCTGACAAATTTCAAGATTAATATGTCAAAAACTGAGATTCTGAACATAACGGTACCAAAAAAAGAACAAGAGGAACTCCAGAGGTTCTTCCCCTTCATCTGGTGTAGGGAAGATTTGAGGTACCTGGGAGTAAAAATCACACCCACATTGTCATCCGCATACGCAGCTAATTATACAGATATATTAAATAGGGTGAAAGAATGTATTAAACGCATGAGATATAAACCCCTGTCGCTAATAGGAAGAGTAAACGCGTTGAAAATGTTTATTTTACCAAAACTGATATATGTGTTCCAAATGATCCCAATAAAAGTTCCGCAGGAGTTCTTTAGGAAACTCCAAACCCTAATTTTAAAACATATATGGGGACGTAGGAATCCTAGAATCTCATATGCGACTCTGGAAAGGGGGAAAGTAGAAGGGGGATTAGCCGCCCCGAACTTTAGAAGATATTATCAGGCAGCAGTAATTTCACGGGTGGTGGACTGGGTGTATGATAAAGGCGATAAAGGGTGGGTAAATATAGAGAAAACACAAAGTGGAGTTAATCTAGGAAAAAGGATCTGGATACCTCGGGACTACCGTGACTTGGGGAGAAGCACTAACCCACTAACTACTAATCTGTTTAGAATATGGGATAAAGTGGGCGAATTAAATCACTGGCAGCACAATTCACCTTTAATTTCTTTATTAGACACAAGTTTTTTTAAACCAGGGGAGGAAGAATATGTTTATTTCACAAGATGGGCAAAAAGGGGTGATATTTTTTTGAAAGATGTGATGAATGGGGACAGAGTTTGTGCTTTAGGAGAAATAAGACAAAAATGGGGATGTAGGAAATTAGACAGTTGGAGATATGCACAAATTAAACATTTTGTTCAGGCGCTACCCCGACCACTTCGCGGGGAAGGAGATCTTAGACCTATGGAGAGAATGCTTTCAGACCCGAGCTGTAAAAAAAAAAGTTTGTCCAAAATCTATAAAATTCTGGAGGAGGAAAAGGAACCAGGAGAACCACTGTTTTTGAAAAAATGGGAAGAAGAGTTGGGTACTCTGGGAGATAAGGAACGTAGAAAGAAGATTTTAAGAATAGCAGGTACAATATCTCTGGACAATATGTCAGCGGAAATGTCATTTAAATTAATGGCAAGATGGTATATTGTCCCACAAAGAGCGCATAAGAGAAGGCCGGACATATCAGCACTATGCTGGAGGGGTTGTGATAAGGTGGGAACTTTTGCACATATCTGGTGGGAGTGTGGTAAGATTGGCCCTTATTGGGAGAAAATAATAGGAAACATCTTCCAGATAACAGGGGAACAGGTAAAGAAGGATCCTTGGACATGTCTATTTCATGACACAGATAAAACAATAGGGGAATATAAAAATTCATTGATACCTCACTTACTGATTGCTGCAAAAAGCCTGATCCCAAAGAGATGGGGCTCTGTTGAACCCCCATCCATGAGGGAATGATTAGCTAAAGTAGAGTGGTTAAGATCAATGGAGGAATCAATATTTAAAAGAGGAGATCAAGTGGAAATTTATCATAGTAAATGGGGAAAATGGATGGAGTTTAAGAAACAAGGGAATGTCCCAGAATGAGTGGTCCTGAGGGGAGAGGAGGGGGAGGGCGGGAGAGAGAGACGGAGAGAGAGAGGGGGGGGTTGGGGAGGGAGATCTGAGGGGGAGGGGACGGGAAGATATAAGTTTATGGAATAGGAAGCATATTTTTGTAATATTCCTACTTTTTCGAAATTCTTATAAAATAAATAAAAATAAAATAGAGGAAGATGTTAAAAAAGAAAAAAGGAAAAAGGATTGCATGTGATGTCAAAGTAGCACTGCCAATAGGCAAAATAGTGGCGATGAGAAGAAGGGCACCAAAAATCACAAGGGCGTAAAACTTGCCACAAATTTGTTGACGAGAGATTAAGGCGTGCTATAAACTGATGCAACTTCAAAAAAAAAAAAAAAAAAAAAAAAAAAAAAAAAAAAAAGAGTCAGATAGTGCCAAAAGGGGTACCAATTGATCAAATTTCAAGTCTTAAATTGTTCCTAAACAATATACTTATTCTCTAAAAATAATTCATACACATCCATTATCTAATCGCCCTGTAACCTATTTTTAATAAAAAAAATTCTGCTGTGTTTTTTGCCTCTTTGTAACATCTTGCATGAGCTCCTGAACCTTTCCTTTTCCATCTTGTCTGCATTTGTTTGGAATAAGCAATGCATAAATGCCATAGTTACTAGTCCATCTCTGAAATGAGCAAGAGAAGATTGCTATGTTTCTGCATACAGTAAAGAATGGCTGTAGCCACCATCTAACAGGGAATGAAATCACATCAACAATGAAAAAGAATGTGAAGATTTAGAGGAGGCTGAGTATAGTGTTACTTTAGGTTGAGTTACAAGAGCTTAATATACAAGCAGAAATATCTACCGTGTTTCCCCGAAAGTAAGACAGTGTCTTACTTTCTTTTTATCCCCAAAAGCCCCACTATGTCTTACTTTCGGGGTATGTCTTATATTGGAAAAAAATTGTCGAATTTTTTGTTTTAACCATAAAATTAACATTTATTAACAACCTGAACAGTATTGTATTCACCACAAAAACGTTTTATAAAAGGAAGTGCCAAGAATGTCTTGTTACAACATTGCATAACATGTAAAGCAATGAAAAATGGTAAGAATGAACAGTGGAATACTGGAAGATAAAACAGATTTATGTGTGATACAGTACCACCTGCTGTATTTAATCCAGTGTGACACCTGCTGATACCCACTGGGTTACATACAGCAGATGATACCCCAGTATGCCAGTGTGTATGTTTTACTGATGTATGATTAATACTGTGTGCATTACCGTATTTTAAGCAGGAGGCGTCAGTGACAAGTGCAGGGGACGGCGCGGTGACGTATGGAGAGGGGGACGGCTCAGGCGTGGGTAGGAGGCGGCGCTCATTAAGATCAGAGGGAAATGGCAGACGCGGCGACGTATGGAGAGGGGGACGGTGCGGACGTGGGCAGGAGGCGGCGTGCAGCTAGATGAGAGGGAGGCGGCAATACCCCCGTGTTTCCCCGAAAGTAAGACATATGTCTTACTTTCGGGGTACGGCTTATATTAGCCGACCCCTCTGAAACTCCCGATACGTCTTACAATCGGGGGTGTCTTACTATCGGGGAAACAGGGTAGTACAAAAAACTGTTTACATTGCACTTACATCATACTTTGCATTTCTTATTAAATTGTTCAACACATTTGGGATATTAACCACTTCAGCCCCTGAAGATTTTACCCCCTTCCTGACCAGAGCACTTTTTGCCATTCAGCACTGTGTTGCTTTAACTGACAATTACATGGTCATGTGACATTGCACCTAAACAAAATTTACATTCTTTTTTCCCCACAAATAGAGATTTCTTTTGGTGATATTTGATCATCTCTTCGGTTTTTATTTTTTGCACTATAAACAAAAAAATAGCAACAATTTTGAAAAAAAAACACAATATTTTTTACTTTTTGCTATAATAAATATCCCCCAAAAATATATAATTTTTTTTCTCACTTTAGGTTGATATGTATTCTTCTACATATTTTTGGTGAAAAAAAACCTCAACAAGTGAATATTGATTGGTTTGCACAAAAGTTATAGTGATAAAATAGGGAATAGTTTTATGGCATTTTTATTTTTTTATTAGTAATGGTGGCGATCTGTGATTTTTATGCAAAGGGCCTGGGATTTTTTGGGTTTTTTTTGGTTCCATACACTTCAATGGATCAAACATTTGTATTGAGAAATGCAAAATGCACCTGGAATATGCAGACTTAAACCTGCATTAGGTGTGAACCAGGCCTTATGCTTGGCTAATACATAATTCTACTTACTCAACTTTGAGCTATAAGAACAGCTGGGTAGTAGACTTACAAACAAATATTACTGATGAGGAATAGAAAAAGGTGTGCGTTTTGGCACATAGGTGCACGCTAAGCACAAAAATGCAAGACATCTTCTATAAAGTACTCACCCAATGGTAGGCCACAACAACCAAAATGAAAAAATGGTTTCCCCAAACATCTGACTTATGCTGGAGATGCAATAAGGACAAAGGTATCTTCATTCACATTTGGTGGAACTGTCCAAAAATCTAAACATTTTGGTCAGAAATCAAGATTTGGATCTCACACATCACATCTACTAACCTGACATTGAATTTGGCATGCTATTTACTTCACGTCAACCCTCTTTCCTTTAGGAATTACAGAAACTCACTGGAGAAACATTTACTGAACACCAGTAAAACACTAATTCAACGCTACTGGAAATCTGTTATGGTGCCAACCCTTAAAGAGTGGCTGACGAAAGTAAACAATGTGTACACCATGGAAGAAACCTTGACGATGACCAATGAATCTACTACACACTTTCAAAATACCTAGTGTGCTTGGAATATTTTCACATTATCTGATAAATATAATTCACTACTGAACACCTGACTTTTAGTATGACCCCCATGTTTGTTCCTGCTCATTAACTTTCTTTTTGTTCAATACATTTTTATTGGGTTTTCAAAACTTGACAGAGATTGGTACACCAGAGAACACAGAGAAAATGCAGACCGTATACATTAGTAGCGTTTAAGCAGGCAGTTATATCCATACAAGGTAATATAATACAACAGTGGTTCAAATTTTAGAAACATATTTATCAGTCCAAATTGACCATGTTTGGTTAAATTTGTTGCAGTTAAGCGAGTTGATCGCCAGTAGATGTTTGTAAGTCTAGTTAAGATCAACAGTGCTAATGACCTCAGATAAGTTTATGGAATCTTGGGATTTTCTTAACAATATTATTCCTTGTTGCTAGTAGGATATGGGTTACCACTGGCCTTACAGAGTGTGGATATTTGTCTATTCCTAGGTTAAGGATAGCTAACTTCTTGTCTGCAGATGTGAAAACCCCTGTTATCAGAAATACCAGGTAGAATACCTGTTTCCAAAAGATAGTTAGATTGGGGCAGTCCAAGAGTGTGTAGCAAATGCCCTGTTTTGCCACCGTTTCAACAACAGTTTGGGGACGTGTTTGGGAGGAATTTTGCTAGTCTGAGGGGTGTATAATTCCATCAATGTGTTATTTTTAACCTAATTTCCCAGTGGTTTGTACAATGTGAAAATGTTTGCACCAACTTGAAAGCCATTTGCCACTGCTTCAGGGAATATGAATTGCTGAGCTCCTTTTCCCACGTTTGTATGGGGGAGATTTGAGTAATGAGGTTTTGCCTTGTAGTAGGTTGTAAAACACAGATATGCCCTTATTTGATTTTGAATGTGAGGTAAGGAATTTCCAGGCATTAGGGGGATTTGCAGACTAGGTAAGAGATATTTGGACATAAAATGTAAGATGCAGATGCATGTGTTGGTAGGAAGATTCTATTCCATTTTCAAGTTCTCCCATGATTAAAGTTTGGAGTTATTATACATAGTTACATAGTTAGTAAGGTTGAATAAAGACACCAGTCCATCCAGTTCAACCTGAGTCAGTGTCTACAATTGTCCCTATCCCTGTACATTGTCCCTGTACATATTATAGAAGTCTTGCACTTTGTTCAGGCCACGTAAAAAGTGGATCTATCTTTAAAAATGGGCTCATAGATTCTAAAATTTGGGTATGAATGTTAAGTATCTCAATCTCTGTGGAGTGTTTATGATAACTGCCTAGGACTCTCCAAACATGCAATGTTGCTGTTATAAGGAAGGAAGTCATGTCCCATGGTTTCCATGTGTCACACAGTAGCATTGATGTGTGAGGTCCTATGTAGGCGACAGGGCTGTCCCTATACTCAGCCACTGTAGGGCTTCCATTTTATAGTTAAACCAGTGTTTAAGTTGGTCTAGTAGCCCAATGGTAGTCTTGAATGTTCACCAACCATATTCCTCTTGGGGAGCTATGTTTAATTAGTTAGCATTTGCGCATCTTGTTATTTTTTTGCCGTTCCAAATAATAGTATGTAACAGTTGTAAAATGATGTTTAGATAGGGTGTCAGGATTAGAATGGGAAGTACTCCAAAGATGTACAGCATCTAAGGTAGGATCATTATTTTAAAAGCTGTGAGTTGAGCTACCCAAGTAAGCTTGCATTGCACCATATGTTGGAGTTGGCTTTTAAGGGGTAAGAAATTAGCCTGGGCTACAGATGGGGATGAGGTTATGAGGGTGATTCCCAGATAAGAAATACATTGGGAGTTCCATGTGAATGGCATATGGTCTTTCAGGTTCTGTTTAACATTTAGAGGGACTTCTAAATCCAATATTAGGGATTTAGAGAAGTTGACTTTGTAATAGGATACAGTGCTGAACTGTGTGAGGATGCAGTGTAGGGACGGTGTTGGGTTAGTTAAGAGGAGAATAACATCATCAGCAAAAAGGTTTATAATGTGCTGTTTACGGTTGAAATGTTATCATGAGGTTGAAGTTGGTGGGTGATAGAGGGCATCCCTGATGGGTTCTGTTGGAAATTGGGAATGTTTTGGATAGGAGGCCAGAAGTGAGCTGTAAACCCGGGCAGAAGGGTGTGAGTAAAGGGCTAGGCTTGCCATCATTATGGAGCCTTGGAAATCAAACTTGGTTAATACACTTGACATACACTGCCAATGCCAACTCTATCAAATGCCTACTCTGTGCCAATGGACAGCAGCAGGGAAGGCGTTTGGGTAGTCTCCATAAAATGCATATCATTTAAGATTCTCCTGGTCGCATCCAAGGATTGTCTCCCTCTCACAAACCCAAACTGGACGCTTTGTATTAGAGAAGGTATGATATTGGCTAGGTGGTGAGCTAGTAATTTGGCGTATACTTGACATATACTTTGATATCTGTATTCAGGAGTAATATAGACCTAAATTTGGATGGGGTAATGGGATTTTTCCAAGGTTTCGGTAGTGTTACTACATAGGCTTTTAACCACTTCAGGCCCGTACCATTTGGCTGGCCAAAGACTAGAGCACTTTTTGGGATTCGGCACTGCGTCGCTTTAACTGACAATTGGACGGTCATGCGACGTGGCTCCCAAACAAATTTGATGTCCTTTTTTCCCCACAAATAGAGCTTTCTTTTAGTGGTATTTGATCACCTCCGCAGTTTTTATTTTTTGCCCTATAAACAAAAAAAGAGTGACAATTTTGAAAAAAACACAATATTTTTTTACTTTTTTGATATAATAAATATCCCCCAAAAATATATAATTTTTTTTTCCTCAGTTTAGTCTGATACATATTTTTCTACATATTTTTGGTAAAAAAAATCACAATAAGCATTTATTGATTGGTTTTCGCAAAAGTTATAGCGTCTACAAAATAGGGGATAGTTTTATGGCATTTTTATTAATACATTTTTTTTTTACTAGTAATGGCAGCGATCACTGATTTTTATCATGACTGTGACATTATGGTGGACAGATCGGACACTTTTGACGCTATTTTGGGACCATTCACATTTATACAGCGATCAGTGCAATTAAAAATGCATTGATTACTGTGTAAATGTGACTGGTATTGAAGGGGTTAACCACTAGTGGGCACTGAAGGGGTTAAGTGGGTCCTAGGGAGTGATTCTAACTGTAGGGGGGATAGGCTACGTGTGTCATGAAAGTGATCACCGCTCCCAATCACAGGGAGCTGTGATCAGTGTCCTGTCACTAGGAAGAATGGGGAAATGCTTGTTTACATCAGCATTTCCCTGTTCTTCCTCTCCATGAGATGAATGCAAGTATCTCCATGGACATTGAGTCTATGGGATCCACAATCACACTCACGGAGCTTGCGGTGGGCGCACATACCCAAAATACCAAGCCTTAAAGGGCAATGTACAGGTACGTTAATATGCCTGTAGGTGCCATTCTGCCAACGTATATTGGCGTGAGCCGGTCGGCAACGTATTAACATCTCTGGGGGAAAGGAGGAGGTTTAAACTTGTGTAGAGAACACATGGGTCAGGTGAGGGGTTATTTCTGTGCTGGAAATCGTATAGTGTTCATTTGGCAGGCCATCAGGTCCCGGAGATTTGCCATTGGGTTGAGATGCCATAACCTTTCCTATTTCACTGGTAGTGAATGAGGAGTTTAAATGCAAGAGCTGTGACTCTGATGTTTAGGAATATTTACTTTTCCTAGGAAAGCAGTAATACTCTCCATTGAAGGTTGGGAAGTGTGGGGGTCATTTTTGAGATTGTACAGTGTCCCGTAGTAATCAGCAAATTGGTTTGCAATTTGCTGTGGGTTGGTTACCTTATATTGATGGGTGGGAGGGATCAAGTTTGAGATCCTTAATTTGTATTATGCAACTTTAACCCTGTGGGCCAAGAATTTGCCTGCTCAGTTAGCTTTAGCATATGCATTTTGTTTTAAGCATCTTAAGTATTTGTCATACTGTTGTATTAACAGAGTTCTTAGTTCTTCTCTGAGGGCACAAGGGGAATTGGATAGCTTCGGTGATGGCTGTACCTTATTACTGGTTTGAAATTTATGGATTTCAGCAGTGAGTTTTAGTGAGGCATAGGTTGTAGCATCTTTTGACTCTAGCTCCCTGTTGGATTAGTATGCCACTTATGAATACTTTGTGTGCATTCCAATGGATATATGGGTCATCAACTGACTCATAATTGGATGCAAAGAATTCACAAAGATGTTGAGCAATTAATGCTTCTAGGAAAATTTCCTTAGAGTGATAGAAGTTCAGTCTAAGTGATACGTCTCTGGGCACATCATCTGGCAGAAATTATGGTCTTGGTACTCTTATTATTATTATATATACTGTTAGCTCAAGAGCCGATAGAGCAGGTGCAATGGCAGAAAACAATTATTGGGCATATTGTGGTAGCTGGGTAGTTGTAGCCGTTTCAGGTATCTCTCTTATTCTTATGTTGTTTCTTCTAGACCTGTCTTCCAGGTCAGCTATTTTATTCTTTATCCACATTATATCATCCCTGTGGGCATCTACCAGTGTTTTTAAAGATGTGGAGTATTCCTCCGTGTACTCTTCCACATGATAATATCCGCCCCCCATTGCTTGAAACTCCTTCTGGCATTTCTTCACTGTGGAAATCATATCATTGTGCAGAGAGGATCTGAGAGACATCCCTGTGTCTGACATGTGCCTAATGTCGGTAATCTAGAAATGGAGTCAGATGCAGTGAGTCTATTAGGCCCTTGATAGCCCCAAGGCCCACTCACCTCCATGTCTGGGTCCCAGTCTACATCTCCTGGGGAAGCCGGACATTGCTTAGTTTTAGCTGGGCTTCTTGTTGTGGGTGTGGAGACCATGATGATCCTCTGGTCGGGAGAGCTTTTGCCTCAGCCCATGGCTGAGATGGCTGTTCTTTCCTGCTCCGTGGCATTCTTCTTGGTTGGTTGTGTCTTGTAGTGTAGCTGGATGCTGTTTGTGGGCAGATGGGGCTCTGATGGACGTGGATTCCCCAGCTGTCTGGTGGAGCTCCCAGGCTAAGCGGCCATCGCAGGGCACCTACACAACTATTCTGAGCTAACTTCTGCATATACAGATACTTAAAGCGGGATTCCACCCTAAAGTGGAACCTCCGCTGATCGGATCCCTCCCCCCCTCCGGTGTCACAATTGACACCTTTCAGGGGGGAGGGGGGTGGAGATACCTGTCAAAGACAGGTATTTACACCCACTTCCGGGCATAGACTCCCGTGGGAGTCTACGCCATTTCCTGCCCTGCCGCGCTGTCTGCTGGGACACACACGGGTCCCAGTGAATCTAATGGGAGTGATTTCATAATTATCAACCATCTGCTGCACCTGCAGGGTCCTAATCAGGAAAATTGCAGAATATGCATCCCTTTAGATGTAATTTCCTATTGGGAGTATCTCTCCAAAAATGATTGGGGTCTGGTATGGATTTTGGGGGCACCCCCACACCATTTTCTTTGCATTTTGGCTCGGGGTTCCCCTCAAAATTCATACCAGACCTGCAGGGCCTGGTATGGATTTTGGGGGGACCCCCACGCATTTTTTTTTCTTTGGTATCAATTATTTTTTATGTATATCACCAGGATCCAGCAATACATTAAAGCCTTGAGCAGTTTTAACTGACAGTTGTTCCTTTAGAAATGTCATTTTGCCATGGTACTGTTATAAACACGGGAAATATGCGCTACTTTACAGGCAGACTAAAGAAACCCCCCACACTAGACATGTGCATTCGTTTTCGTCCGAATGCATTTTCGTCCGAATTTCAGCTATTTTCGTTTTCGTTTTGACAAACGATAATGAAAGCACAGAATCCGAAAAACGAAAGATCCGACATAAATAAATGCTTTATTTTCGTTTTCATTGTTACAACAGTTCGATATAGAATAGGAGATTCGACATGACTCTGACAATAATGTGTCTATAGAACCTGTGGTCGAATGTGCCTAACCTTACCTCTATTAGTCCTAGATTATATAGAGAAAATATTCGACAGAGAAAAAAGATTTGACAGAGAGAAAAGATTCTGCAAGTTACTGTCCTAAAAAGTGTTTGGGGACCTGGGTCCTGCCCCAGAGGACATGTATCAATGCAAAAAAAAGTTTTAAAAACAGCTGTTTTTTCGGGAGCAGTGATTTTAACAATGATTAAAGTGAAACAATAAAAGTGTAATATTCCTTTAAATTTCGTAGGGGGGGGGGGGGGGGTGTCTATAGTATGCCTGTGAAGGGGCTGATGTTTTTGGTGCTTAGAACTGTCCCTGCACAAAGTGTCATTTATGCAGGAAAAAAAGTCCTTTAAAATCACTCGCAGCTATTATGAATTGTCGGCTCCGTAATACAGAGAACACTCATTGAAAGTCATTGATAAAAAATAAAAAAATAAATAAAAAAAAAGCGTGGGGTCCCCCAAATTCAATTACCAGGCCCTTCAGGTCTGGTATGGATATTAAGGGGAACCCTGCCTCAAATTTAAGAAAAAATTTGACGTGGGGTTCCCCCTAAATATCCATAACCAGACCCTTCAGGTCTGGTATGGATATTAAGGGGAACCCCGCGTCAAATTTAAAAAAAATTGACGTGGGGGTCCCCCTAAAAATCCATACCAGACCCTTTATCCGAGCACGCAACCTGGCAGGCCGCAGGAAAAGAGGGGGGATGAGAGAGCGGCCCCCCTCCCTCCTGAACCGTACCAGGCCACATGCCCTTAACATTGGGAGGATGCTTTGGGGGTCTGTGACCCCTCAAAGCACCTTGTCCCCATGTTGATGAGGACAAGGGCCTCATCCCCACAACCGTGGCCGGTGGTTGTGGAGGTCTGCGGGCGGGGGGCTTATCAGAATCTGGAAGCCCCCTTTAACAAGGGGACCCCCCAGATCCCAGCCCCCCCCTGTTTGAAATGGTAAGGGGGTACAAAAGTACCCCTACCATTTCACAAAGAAAGTGTAAAAAATAGTTAAATAAGACAAACACACTTTTGAAAAATTCCTTTATTAACCACTTGCTTACTGGGCACTTAAACACCCTTCCTGACCAGACCAATTTTCAGCTTTTGGTGCTCTCACACTTTGAATGACATTTACTCAGTCATGCAACACTGTACTCAAATGAATTTTGTGTCCTTTTTTCCCACAAATAGAGCTTTCTTTTGGTGGTATTTGATCACCTCTGGGGTTTTTATTTTTTGCGCTATAAATGAAAAAAGACCGAAAATTTTGGAAAAAAAACGCATATTTCTTTGTTTCTGTGATAAAATTTTGCAAATTATAATTTTTTTTTCATAAATTTTGGCCACAATTTATACTGCTACATATCTTTGGTAAAAATAACCCAAATTAGTGGATATTATTTTGTCTTTGTGAAAGTTAGAGAGTCTACAAGCTGTGGTGCGAATCGCACAAAATTGATCACACCTGATGTACTGGTGGCCTATCTCATTTCTTGCGACCCGAACAAGTCAGGAAAGTACAAATACCCCCCAAATTACCCCTTTTTTGAAAGTAGACATTCCAAGGTATTTACTAAGATGCATGGTGAGGTTTTTGATGTTGTCATCTTTTTCCCACAATTCTTTGCAAAATGAAGATTTTATTTATTTTTTTTCTCACAAAATTTTCAACGTAATAGGTTATTTCTCTCACATGGCATGTGTACACCACAAATGACACCCCAAAATACGTTCTGCTACTCCTTCTGAGTATTACGATACCAAATGTGTGAGACTTTTACACAGCCTGGCCACATACAGAGGCCCAATATTGAAATAGCACCATCAGGCGTTCTAGGAGCATAAATTACACATTTCATTTCTCAACCACCTATTACATTTTTGAAGTCCCTGGAGCACCAGAACAATGGAAATGCCCACAAAGTGACCCCATTTTGGAAAGCTAACACCCCAATGTATAATATATGAGGCATAATGAGTCGTTTGAATGGTTCATTTTTTTTCCAGAAGTTTTGGGAAAATGTGGAAAAAAAATGAAAACGCATTTTTTTTACGCAAAGTTGTCCATTTATAAGATATTTCCAACACATAGCATGTACATAGCAAAAATTACACCCTAAAATACGTTCTACTACTCCTCCTGAGTATAACGATACCAAATGTGTGAGACTTTTACACAGCCTGACCACATACAGAGGCCCAATATTGAAATAGCACCATCAGGCGTTCTAGGAGCATAAAGTACACATCTTATTTCTCAACCACCTATTACAGTTTTGAAGGCCCTGGAGCACCAGGACAATGGAAATGCCCACAAAGTGACCCCACGTGGCACTGACGGCACGTGGCACTGACGGCACGTGGCACTGACAGATGGCACTGGAGGCAGATGGCACGCGAGGCAGATGGGGCTGACAGATGGGGCTGACAGATGGGGCTGGCAGATGGGGCTGGCAGATGTCGCTGGCAGATGGGGCTGGGGCTGGCACTGGGGCTGGCACTGGCAGATGGCACTGGCTATTTGCTCTGGCTAATTGCTCTGGAAAATGGGGCTGGCAGATGGCACTGCGGCTGGCAGATGGCACTGGCGCTGGCAGGTGGCGCTGGCAGGTGGCACTGGCGGCACTGGGGCTGACGGCACTGGGACTGACGGATGGCACTGGGGCTGACGGATGGCACTGGCGCTGGCAGGTGGCACTGGCGCTGGCAGGTGGCACTGGCAGGTGGCACTGGCACGTGGCACTGGCGGCACTGGGGCTGGCGACACTGGGGCTGACGGATGGCACTGGCAGGTGGCAGGTGGCACTAGCAAGTGGCACTGGCGGCACTGGCACTGGCGGCACTGGTGGTTGCAGGTGGCACTGGCAGGTGGCACTGGCGGCACTGGCACTGGGGCTGACGGATGGCACTGGCGCTGACAGGTGGCACTGGCGCTGGCAGGTGGCACTGGCAGGTGGCACTGGCAGGTGGCACTGGCGGCACTGACGGCACTGGGGCTGACGGCACTGGGGCTGACGGATGGCGCTGGCAGGTGGCACTGGTGCTGGCAGGTGGCACTGGCAGGTGGCACTGGGGCTGACGGCACTGGCGGCACTGGGGCTGACGGCACTGACGGCACTGGGGCTGACGGACGGCACTGGGGCTGACGGACGGCACTGGGGCTGACGGGCGGCACTGGGGCTGACGGGCGGCACTGGCAATGGCAGGTGGCGCTGGCGCTGGCAGGTGGCACTGGCGCTGGCGGCACTGGGGCTGACGGCACTGGGGTTGACAGCAGGCACTGGCGCTGGCAGGTAGCACTGGCGGCACTGGTACTACTGGCAGATGGCACTGGGCTGACAGATGGCACTGGGCTGACAGATGGCACTGGCACTAGGGCTGACAGATGGCACTGGGCTGACAGATGGCACTGGCACTGGGGCTGACACTGGCACTGGGGCTGACACTGGCTGACACTGGCACTGGGGCTGACACTGGCACTGGGACTGACACACAGATCACTCTCCCTCCTCACACGCTGTCTCTGTGTGAGGAGGGAGAGACACTGCAATGGGAGATGATCTCATATGTTTACATATGAGATCATCTCCCATTGGCAGCTGCGATCGCGCTGTGAACGGCCGTTTTGATTGGCCGTTCACGGCGATCTGTATTTGCCTGTCTCCGGGAGACACGGCGAATACAATACTTCCGCGATGCGCGCCCCCGGCGGCGCGCATTGCGGAAGTAAACACCAGGCCATCCAGGGACGGCCAGGCGAAGGAACCCGCCCGCTCTAAGGCCGTCATTCGGCTATAGGGCAGGTGGGAGGAGGTTAAAAATAAAAAAAATTAAAAAAAGATTCCAGCGGTGGTAATCCACTCTTGCTATCCAGCGACGGACGGTCATCTCTCCAGCGATGACTCATCTCATCCAGCGCAGTGAATGCATCCTTCTTCTGTCTCCGCGGAGGAGACACTGCAGGAATTCCGGCGGCCTGACGTTTCTTATATACGGAGGGTGGGGCCACCCGTCACCTGACCCCGCCTACCTCTGACGCAAGGGGAAAGCCGGGGTTCCCTGTGACGTATGGGTGACCCCGCCCCCCCTCTGATGTAACGGAAACCTGCCTGTGTTACATCAGAGGGGTGCGTGGTCACCCATACGTCACAGGGAACCCCGGATTTCCCCTTGCGTCAGAGGGGGGCGGGGTCAGGTGACGGGTGACCCCGCCCTCCATATATAAGAAACGTCAGCCGGCCGGAATTCCTGCAGTGTCTCCTCCGCGGAGACAGAAGAAGGATGGATTCGCTGCACTGGATGAGATAAGCCATCGCTGGAGAGATGACCGTCCATCGCTGGATAGCAAGAGTGGATTACCACCGCTGGAATCTTTTTTTTATTTTTTTTATTTTTAATAAAGGAATTTTTCAAAAGTGTGTTTGTCTTATTTAACTATTTTTTACACTTTCTTTGTGAAATGGTAGGGGTACTTTTGTACCCCCTTACCATTTCAAACAGGGGGGGGCGGGATCTGGGGGTCCCCTTGTTAAAGGGGGCTTCCAGATTCTGATAAGCCCCCCGCCTGCGGACCTCCACAACCACCGGCCACGGTTGTGGGGATGAGGCCCTTGTCCTCATCAACATGGGGACAAGGTGCTTTGAGGGGTCACAGACCCCAAAGCATCCTCCCAATGTTGAGGGCATGTGGCCTGGTACGGTTCAGGAGGGAGGGGGGGCCGCTCTCTCGTCCCCCCCTCTTTTCCTGCGGCCTGCCAGGTTGCGTGCTCGGATAAAGGGTTTGGTATGTATTTTTAGGGGGACTCCCACGTCAATTTTTTTTTTAATTTGACGCGGGGTTCCCCTTAATATCCATACCAGACCTGAAGGGTCTGGTTATGGATATTTAGGGGGAACCCCACATCAAATTTTTTCTTAAATTTGAGGCAGGGTTCCCCTTAATATCCATACCAGACCTGAAGGGCCTGGTAATTGAATTTGGGGGACCCCCACGCTTTTTTTTTTTTTTTTTTATCAATGACTTTCAATGAGTGTTCTCTGTATTACGGAGCCGACAATTCATAATAGCTGCGAGTGATTTTAAAGGACTTTTTTTCCTGCATAAATGACACTTTGTGCAGGGACAGTTCTAAGCACCAGAAACATGCGCCCCTTCACAGGAATACTATAGACAACCCCCCCCTACGAAATTGAAAGGAATATTACACTTTTATTGTTTCACTTTAATCATTATTAAAATCACTGCTCCCGAAAAAATTGCCGTTTTTAAAACTTTTGTTTGCATTGATACAAGACCCCTGGGGCAGGACCCGGGTCCCCAAACACTTTTTAGGACAGTAACTTGCAAATTAGTCTTTAAAATTAGCACTTTAGATTTTGAACATTGGAGTCCCATAGACTTTAACAGGGGTTCTAAAGTATGCTATATACTAGCTCCGTCAAATCTTCTTTATACATTCGACAGACACCATAAGCCTTCAAAGACAGATTCGACCGTAATTCATGTGGATTTTCGGACGAATGCAATTTTTGAACGAAAAACAAAATAAATAAAAACGAATTTCGGGAGTAACTAAATAAATTAAGTTTTCGGACGAAAACGAAATTCCGAAACAAAATATTTTACTCTGCACATGTCTACCCCACACACTATATTTAAAGGAATATTTGATTTTTATTGTTTCACTTTAAGCATTATTAAAATCACTGCTCCCGAAAAAACGTTTTTAAAACGTATTTTGCCTTGATACCCTGGGGCAGGACCCGAGTCCCCAAACAACTTTTATGGCAATAACAGGCATATAAGCCTTTAAAATTAGCAATTTTTACTTTTTATGTTCGTGCCTCATAGACTTTAATGGTGTTCGCACACATTTTTTGCCTGTTCGCAAGTTCTGGTTTGAACTGGCTCATCTCTCAGGGTGTATATGTAAAGTCCCTTTTTTAATTTGAGGTTCTGCAATTGTAGAAATATAGGGGGACATTTAAAGGTTCCAACACATTTTGCAGTTTATTGTTATTTAGTAGACCCTGGGATATTAGAAAATACATACAGTATACAGTCCCTTGAAACAGTATTCATACCCCATGAAATTTTCCACATTGTGTTATGTTAAAACCAAAAAGATCAATGTATTTTATTGGGATTTTATGTGATAGACCAACACAAAGTGACACAAAATTGTGAAGTGGAAAGAAAATGATAAACGGTTTCCATTTTTTTTTATAAATAAATATCTGAAAAGCGTGGCGTGCATTTGTTTTCAGCCCCCTTTACTTTGATACCCCCAATTAAAATCTAGTGGAACCAATTGCCTTCAGAAGTTAGTAAATAAAGTCCACCTGTGTGTGTGATTTAATCTCAGTATACATACAGCTGTTCTATGAAGCCGTCAGAGGTTTGTTAGAGAACCTCACTGAACAAACAGTATCTTGAAGGCCAAGGAACACACCAGACAGATCAGGGATACAATTGTGGAGAAGTTTAAAGCAGGGTTAGATTATAAAAAAATATTTCAAGCTTTGAATATAGTTACATAGTAGGTGAGGTTGAAAAATGCCCATCAAGTACAACCTATGTGTGTGATTATATGTAAGTATTACATTGTATATCCCTGTATGTTGTGCTCATTCAGGTGCTTATCTAATATTTTTTTGAAACTATCGATGTTCCACGCTGAGACCACCGCCTGTGGAAGAGAATTCCACATCCTTTCCGCTCTTACAGTAAAGAACCCTCTACGTTGTTTAAGGTTAAACCTCTTTTCTTCTAATTTTAATGAGTGGCAAAGTGTCTTGTTAAACTCCCTTTTGCAAGAAAGGTTTTTCCCTATTGTGGGGCCACCAGTACGGCATTTCCAGTACATCCTTCCTGAAGACTGGTGCCCAAAACCGGACAGCATACTCCAGGTGAGGCCAGACCAGAGTCTTGCAGAGCAGGAGAATTATCGCTTTATCTCTGGAGTTAATCCCCTTTTTAATGCATGCCAATATTCTGTTTGCTTGTTAGCAGCAGCTTAACATTGCATGCTATTGCTGAGCCTGTCATCTACTAGGACCTCAAGGTCCTTTTCCATCCTAGATTCCCCCAGAGGTTCTCCCCCCTAGTGGATAGATTGCATTCATATTTTTGCCACCCAAATGCATTATTTTACATTTTTCTACTGTACATTAAACCATGGCAAATGCCATGTAGTTGCCCAGCCCATTAATTCAGATCTTTTTGCAGGGTTTCCACATCCTGCAGAGAAGTCATTGCCCTGCTTAGCTTAGTATTTTCCGCAAATAAAGAGATTGAACTGTTTACCCCATCCTCATGAAGCACTGTTAAATCTATCAGTTGAAAATGGAAAGAGTATGGCTTCCCCTCCCCCCCTGGCTGCTGCGGGGAATATGTCAGGATGGAGAGCGCTGAAAGGGATCACTAACTATGTTTACTATACTTCAATTTGTGAATAAATAGGAAGATCTGTACATAGCTATTCCTGTCCATTCATTCTGTGCAGAAGTGGAGATGGAGATTAAGGGCTGTGTGCTCCTTTCTCTGTCTCAAAGGTGAAACAGCAGAGGTCTGTTTAGACCCAAGTTTTTTTTTCACCAAAGCCTCCCAACAAGACTCCTAAAAAATTGTAAATAATAATAAAGAAAAAAATTGTAAATGATAAAAAAATATATATAAAGTGGTAAAAAATAATTAAAAAAGTAAAAAACTGCCTATGGAACTACCAGGGTCACAAAGGTCGCACTTGCGACTAGGCCCTGTTGTTCCTCCACCGGGCTCAGGGAGAAGGGCCCCAGACTCAGAGGGAAGGGTCCCAGCTCTGAAGGTTCTAGTTACGCCTCTGCTCCAATACCTATACTTACATTAACAATACAGTATAGTTAAGAGCAGTGCTTCATCTTAAACCAAAGATAGCCATCAGGCTGCACTATAGTGTAGAAAAACCCAGTGGATAGAAAGAGAGTCACTCCCAAACAGGGACCGCTCCAACCAAACAGAAAAAGATTTAAGGTTAAGTGCCCCGAAAAAGGCAAAAATCCTAGCAAATTCCATAACTGACAATGGTCACATACAGTACTACAAAAAACATCCAGAGACATCTACCTAGTATGTATACATATGGGTACCCATCTGGCTACATACAAAGCATAGGCTTAAAAGAATATTAATGGTGGCCAAATAGGAGGCAAAAGGGAGGAGGCACACTGGAAAAAAGAAAAAAGCCACATAATTGAAATAAGTGAGTAAAAATCAATCGAAGGCATCAAAAAGTATTTTTGTGTATTATATATATATATTTTTTAGTCCATCTGTGCTTTCTGATTCTCCTTCATTACGAGTGCCCCCATAGCAAGCTCTGTGCTCAATGAAGCCAGTCAATGCAGGAAGGGAGGAAAGAAAACCTGCAGCTGGGCACAGTGCTGAATCAATAGAGTGCTTGAGTAAGCAGGGGAATAGCTAGTGGAAGATGTTTTACCTTGAAGTAAAGTAAAATAGTTAATTCTGCTATCCGTATCGTGTTTTTCACATAGTTAGATAAAATCACATATTTGCAAGCATTACACTGTATAATCGGTACAGATTCATTTGTTACTATTTTAGATAACTTTAAAACTTGTCTTCCGGGATAAGGTGGCACCATCTTCAGGTCCTGTTTGCCGAGTCCGCAATGCACATAATTTCCGCCCTTCCTTGTTTCACCCTGCAGTAATCTCACATATGCGCGATTGTGCAATAACCATGCCTCGATCCAACGTTACTATGGCAACCTAGCGCCACCACTCATAGCTGAGCTGTTTGCTCCACAAGACATCACACTGTCACATGTGAGAACAACGAAGTATTGCATGTCTTCCAAGCTCGGCTGCAGAGAGCGGAACTCCCGTATACAGCATTTTGTCAGTGGGGAGATAGCACACAGAGTGTGCCGTGAATAGAAGGATGGGATGTGCACACGCCGGTTGTTAGTTACCCTTTAAGCTTCTTTGTTTGTTTTTATTCCATGTTACAGTTACTCTTTAAGTCTCTGTCTCTTTATTTCCCATCCTCTCATTGTTCTGCTGAAGCTTATGTCTGATAAATATAACTAAATGATAACCTTGGCAGGGTGTTCTGTAAGCCAAACTACGCAACAAATTTATGATAGGGCACATACTTTGGCTGAAAACGCTATTTCCCACAGAAAAGCTAGAACAGTGGCTAGTGTTTTAGATTAATTATTCATGACTTATGAATAAGGATGAGCCGAACACCCCCGGTTCCGTTCGCACCAGAACCTGCGAACAGACCTAAACTTCGTGTGAACGTTAGAACCCTATTAAAGTCTATGGGACTTGAACGTTCAAAATCTAAAGTGCTAATTTTAAAGACTAATATGCATGTTACTGTCCTAAAAAGTGTTTGGGGACCTGGGTCCTGCCCCAGGGGACATGTATCAATGCAAAAAGAGTTTTAAAAATGTCAGTTTTTTCGGGAGCAGGGATTTTAATAATGATTAAAGTGAAACAATAGTGTAATATTCCTTTAAATTTCGTACCTGGGGGGTGTCTATAGTATGCCTGTAAAGGGGTGCATGTTTCCCGTGCTTAAAACTGTCCCTGCACAAAGTGTCATTTCTGTAATTTAAAATCACTCGTGGCTATAATGAATTGTCGGCTCCCGTAATACAGAGAACACTCATTGAAAGTCATTGATAAAAAAAAAGCATGGGGTTCCCCCAAATTCAATTACCAGGCCCTTCAGGTCTGGTATGGATATTAAGGGGAACCCCACGTCAAATTTAAAATAAAAAATGACGTGGGGTTCCCCCTAAAAATCCATACCAGACCCTTTATCCGAGCTGGCAGGCAGCAGGAAAAGAGGGGGGATGAGAGAGCGCCCCCCTCCTGAACCGTACCAGGCCACATGCCCTCAACATTGGGAGGATGCTTTGGGGTCCAGTCTCTTTGTTTTTGTATTAAACTCCCTACCGGTGATCTTTATTGCTATCAACTTTGCTGCTGGCCTATTTTCCACTTGTGTAGCCTCTTTGGTCTCTCTTCTCTAGTAACTTTGGGACTAAACTTGATATATAAAATTGTCCATCTGCTGGTCTATTTTCCACTGTTGTTTTTTCTGTGGTCTTTTAATTTTTGTAGGTCTGGTATGGATGTCAATGGAGACCCTCAGACAAAAAAAGTGTGGGATTCCCCCAAAATCCATGCCCTTTAGCCAAGCATGCAGCCTTATAGGCTAGGAAAGGGGTATGGGAGATCATGTGGCCCTTCCCCTCCTGAACAATACTAGAACACATGCTCTCAACATAGATCTCCTGTGATATAATTGATCAAATATGGCCATGTCAATTTATTAATAGAAGTACAATGAACTTGTACAGCCAACAAAAATAAGCTGCTATCACAAAAGTTTGCATGCTGATAGTTAAAATAAAAGTGTTGCACTATAAATAAACTAAAAACATTAAAATGGTCAATCCAAAGTAGTAATAGATCTCAAACTGAAATATTGTGAAACAAAATATATATACAGTATATCAAATAAGTCGTGTAATAATTGTGAGAAAGTTCATGCTCACATAGTAAGTCTACCATCAAAAATGCATAAAAGTGACATTAAAAACCTCCATCGAATCCCCAAGGGTGTGCGCTCACCTCGTGAGTTGACCCTCATTACAGATAAATCTAGCTTTAAAGTGATTGTAAACCCTTACATGTACCTATTAAATTGACTAGCATTAGATGATGGACATCCTCTTATATAAGTTATAGCTGTGTATCTACAGCAGTGTTGCCAACCGTCAGTATTTTTACTGGCAGCCAGTAAAAAATTGGCACTTTTCTCCTACCAGAAAATTCCAGTGATAAAAAAAGGTTGCCAGTAAAAGATATGGCTGTGAAGCTCAGCTCAGAACTGTGCATGTGCAGTTCCAGTCCAGAGTTGGCTGAGACCATCCGAGTGCCTGCTACAGTGTGTTTGAGCGGCGCCAGAGGGGAGTGGGTCTGGCGGAAGCAGTGCCTGAGCATTTCATGTGATGTCATGGTGCAAGGGAGCCAAGTGGAGCACATGGAGCCTCGTGTGCGGGTCTGCATGATGAAAGGCAAGCCAGTGCTGTTTGGACTTAAGGGATCGCCTGGCATGGAGAGAAACTGTCACTGTGACACAGGAAGTGGCGTTTTGTATCAGTGAGGTGTTATCATCATCTGTGCTGCTGAACACTGCTGTCAGTGTCACTGTGAGAGTCAGTTTCATGTGTTTGTGTGCCTGCCCATGCTAATATCTTGCCCTCCTGAGTCCGGTCCCTGAGGTACTTACTATCGAAAATAAAATAGGAAAATATTTTTTTGCCTTAATATTTACCTTAAATCACATTGCTAAATGCTAAATGCATATGGTACTTGTTTGTAGCCTAATGACTGAAATTTGCACTTAAAACTGTCATTTTGTAACTTTTGGAAATGCCATAAAAACTTGGGTGTCTAGTCTGATAGATTGGTAACACTGATATGCAGCAATTTCTTTTGCAGATCATTCTGAAAACACATAGAGGAAGGGATTTCTCCTTAGGTCTTGCAGCAAGGAGTGGGGATATGAAATCTTCACATAGCCAACAGCTCTAAGCCCTAATTTATGAAGGGACACACCCCTTTCATAAGCACCCCTTCTGCAGCTCCCTCCCCATTCACCATTTTAACTCTTGTTAGGAAAAGCTGCCAGAACTTTTCATATTTCATGTCTGGGTTTACAACCACTTTAAGGTTTAAGCCCAAATCAGAAATGGTAGCTGTGGATACTCTAATACTCTAATGGATTTATGCAGTAAATATAGCATGTATGGCTGGAAAGAACCATACATTTTGTTGCTGACCCTGCCTCAGAAACACTGCCATGGGCCCAGCTCAAAGGAAAAAAAAAATTTCCAGCCAGATCACTCCAGATCTCTCATCTCACTGGGATTCATCCCTGTGGCATTAGGTCCCTTGGAGTGACTAGTCTGACAGATAACCCACCAGGTACGCATTCCCGAGCCTCCTGTTTGCACTATCAGGGGCAGTGAGTCAGATTTGTAAGGGAGGCCTTCCTCTGCTCATCTGCAAGGTATGTGAGAACATGACGGTATCAGACAGCCATGTCTGAGCCCAAGCGAGGAACCTCCCACAATGGACAAACTTTGCCAACACCTGGCAGGCCTGACTCAAGCTGTCAAAAATTTGCAAGAAGGATACACCCGGCTGGAGGAATGGGTCCAAGTCCTGTCATCCCCTGCCAATCCCCAAGGCGCTTTTCATCCTTCTGCTACTCCAGCCAGTACATCTTCCACACTTGCAGTTGTGATGCTTCAATCAGAACCAAGGGTACCTACGCCTGAAATATTTTCTGGGGAACACAGCAACTATAGCGCGTTCCACAACACTTGTGAACTTTTCTTTGACTTACATCCTCATACCTTCTCCCTGGAGGCAACCAAGATGGACTTTGTCATCTCGCTGCTACTGGGTGAGCCTCAAGCCTGGGCACATCGTCTCCTGGAACAAAAAGCTGTATCCTTGACCAAACTCACCACCTTCTTTGACACCATGTCACAACTCTATGAGGACCCCCAGAAAACTGCCACTGCTGAAACAGCATTAAATTCCCTCTAGCAAGGCCACAGAGCAGCTGAGAATTATGTGGCTGAATTCAAACATTGGAGTTCTCACACCAATTGGAATGACGCTCCCTACGTTACCAATTTTGCATAGGCCTATCAGATTCCCTAAAGGATGAGCTGGCAAGGGTAGGGGTACCTCAATCTCTGGACACCCTTATTAATCTGCCAATACAGATCAACTGATGTCTGAGAGAACATCGATCTGGGAGATCCTCAGGACAATATCGGCCAACTTGGATGTTACTCAAGGTTCCCAGTTTCTCCAGTCAGGCTCCTCCAGCTCCAGTAGTTCCTGCTCCTGATACATCTGAGCCCATGCAATTGGGCTTGCTGCATTCTTCCCTCACAAGAACGCGTCAACACTGATGACAGAACAATCTGTGCATGTATTGTGGAGAACCAGGGCATTACGTGAGATTCTGTCCAGTGAAATTGCATAAGTGCCTGTCAATCTCTTTTACTCATACTTCTGCTTTATCCAACAAATCAGCTCCAATGAAGGATTATCCAGGTGTTTGCCATCATTGACTCTGGAGCTTGCACCTGCTTCATGGATTTGTCGTTAGCAGCTAGACACCTGATTCCACTACAAAGACCCAGGGACTATCTGTACATCTGGCCGATGGGTCCACCATCAAATCAGGTCTGGTCACACAAGAAACTGTTCCATTACCAGCCACCTTTGCCAATCACCACCGAGAACTACTATGCCTGGATACAATTTCTTCACCTTTGTTCCCCATTATCCTAGGCATGCCCAGGCTATAGGCCCACAACCCTCACATTAATTGGGCCACTAAGGAAATCAAGTTCCCTTCTACTTATTGTCAGCAACACTGTCTACAAGAGGTCACCTGCAACCCCTCACTCTTGCTCTGACTCTGACTCTGAGATACGCCAATCAGGCATACTCCAGGTGCGGCCAGACCAGAGTCTTGTAGAGTGGGAGAATTATCATTCTATCTCTGGAGATAATCCCCTTTTTAATGCATGCTAATTTTCTGTTTGCTTTGCTTGCAGCAGCTTGGTATTTCATTCCATTGTTAAGCCTATCTCCTACTAGGAATCCCAGGTCCTTTTCCATCCTAGATTCCTCCAAAGGGTCTCCCCCCCAGTGATTGCATTCATATTTTTGCCACCCAGATGCATTATTTTAAATTCTACATTAAACCTCATTTGCTCACCCCATTAATAGGTTCAGATCTTCTTGCAAGGTTTCTACATCCTGTGGAGAAGTTATTGCCCTGCTCAGTTTAGTAGTCCACAAATACAGAGATTGAGTTGTTTATTCCATCCTCCAGGTCATTTATGAATAAATTAAATAAGATTAGTCCCAGGACAGAACCCTGGGGGACCACACTTACCTCCCTGCACTATTCAGAGTACTCCCCATTTATCACTACCCTCTGAATTTGCCCTGTAGCCAGTTTTCAATCCATGTACTCACCCTATGGTCCATGCCAACGGACTTTACTTTGTAAACGTTTATGGGAAACTGTATCAAATGCTTTTGCTAAATCCAGATACACCACATCTACGACCTTCCTTTATCTAGATGGCATCTCACTTCCTCATAGAAGGTTAATAGATTGGTTTGGCAAGAATGATTCTTCATGAATCCATGCTGATTACTGCTAATAATACCATTGTCATTACTAAACTCTTGTATATAGTCCCTCATCCCCTCCAAGAGCTTGCATACAATTGATGTTAGGCTAACTGGTCTGTAATTCCCAGGGATGCACCTTGGCCCTTTTTTTAATTGTTGGAGCTATATTGGCATTTCTCCAATCAGCTGGTACCATTCCAGCCAGTAGACTGTTCATAAAAATTTGGAACAATGGTCTGGAAATTACTTGACTGAGTTCCTTAAGGACCCCCGGGTGCAAGCCATCTAGTTCTGATGACTTATTAATGTTACGTTTTTCAAGTCTATTTCTAATTCTGTCCTCTGTTAGCCATGAGGGTGCTTCCTGTGACGTGTCATGAAGATTTTGGTAACTGAAGCCCCCGATTCCCTCATGAAGACTGAGGAAGAATACATTTAAAACCTTCGCCACCTGTCCATCCTTAGTAACCAGATTAACTTCATCATTCTTTATGGGACCAATATGATCTGACCTCCCTTTCTTACTATTTATGTACTTAAAGAATTTCTTGGGATTTTTTTTACTCTCCTCCACTATTTGCCTTTCGTGTTCTATCTTAGCTGCCCTGATTGCACCCTTACATTTCTTGTTGCATTCTTTGTAAAGTTGGAATGCTGATGATGATCCCTCAGCCTTGTATTTTTTGAAGGCCTTCTGCTTTGCTTTTATATGCATTCTTACGATGGAGTTAAGCCACCCAGTACTTTTCTTAGTGCTTTTAAAAAAAAAATCCATTGGGATGCACTGGTTAATACCCTCATTTAATATGCTCTTAAAGAATACCCATGTTTCCTCCATGTTCTTTGTTCCTAAGATTTTATCCCATTTACTGTAGTATCTTCTAGCAAGGATCATAGTTTAGAGAAGTTGGCTCTTTTGAAATTCAGTGTCTGTATTCTCCTTATGTTTCCTGCGTGGTTCCTTCCACCCAGTCTATGTCTGGATAATTAAAACCCCCAAATTTATTGACACTTTCCATCCTTGCCACTAATCGAAATTGTTATAGGAGGTCCGCCTCTGCCTCTTCCCTGTATTTAGGGGGCCTATAGCATACTCCCAGTGTTACTTTCCCCTTAGTTTCCTCCCTTTGTAGCTCTAACCATACGGATTCCACCTCCTCCCTCGCTCCAATAATGATGTCACCTCTCACATTCACTTGTTTATTTGTTTGTTTTGTAAATGAGTAGGAGTATTATGTACCTCTTACTTATTCACATGGGGGCTGTTATCTGGGGATCCCCTCATTTTTAAAGGAGGTCTCCAGCTTTCAATAAGTCCCCAGCCCACAGACTCCCACAACCAACATGGGGACAAGGGGCTTTGCAGGGTACCTGACCCTGCATTGATCTACAATAACTAAGATGGATTTCCTGCCATACTGACTGACTCATATACACTAAAGAGGTGCAACTAAATTAGCATAGAATTGATAACACACATGGGTTACAGGATAAGTCTTACTACACACGTATGTCTAACACTAAAACAAATAATGACTAGTGCTGATTAGGGTAGGTTAGTGTAGATCCTATAATTAAAAAGTCTTCCTTGTATTTCCTCCTCCACCACAATACAGTCCTGTCAAAAGACCATCAAATGTCTATAGTCATTCATTTGCTAATGCAGGACATTCTTGTATACTAGTGAACTGGAAAGTCCCAAACACCTCCGACACTATCACAGTGGCTGAACTGAGTTGAGAACATTAGACTGTTTTTGTTAAATGTTTTGTAAATGTGTAGGGTTATTATGTACCCCTTACTTATTCACAATGGGGGTGTTATTTGTGGACCCTCTAATTTTTCGCCATGCTAATTTGTTTGCTGGCTATGATATTCTTTTTTGTCTTAGGAGGGCCCTTTCCTACCTGGTGGTAAAGCCCTCCCTTTTTTCTTACTCTACTTACTCTTGCCTCCGACTATTCCTCTCTTTTTCTGTATGGGGACTAGCATCCCCTGATTATGCAGTAGCAATCACCTCCTGTGACATTTCTCCCAGTTATTTTGTCTGGGCTTACCCCCATCCTTTCCCCTGTTTTATATTAAAAATCTGAATATTGGATATTCTGTTTAGCAATATTATTTTTATTTGTGAAAATAGTATTGTCATTGCTGTATTTCTTATTCTACTTATTCTTTTACACATATTACCTGTTTTGGTGTATGTAAATTACATTCACGCCTCTCTGCTCTTGACATAGGTAAAGTGGAACTTAAATCTCTATCTATTGTATCTTGTACTATTTTTGATGTGCAATACCCAATTTCTTTGAAAAATAAAGAATGCAAAAAATATATATATATAAAGTCTGCCTGGTCATCTTTTGGACAAATAAGTGTCACTGAATTGGAGAGAATCAGAAAAACATAACTTAAAATGTGAATGACAGGAAAAGGGAGAGGGCAGTTTCTTGCCCCCCCTTTTCCTCATGGGAGAGCGGCTGGATCAGCTGTTTCAAGTTCCCCCGCTGAGCCTGTGGCCAGCGGGGAAACAGCTGTTAGTCACAGGTTTTTGAGTAGGGGTACAGGTGACCCCTCTTCATGACATGTGAAAAAGCCTGTGAAGAACTGGTTTAAACCAGTTTTCTTGGGGTTTGTGGGGTTGTAAAAAGGGGGTTCCACTGAGGGAGCTCATTCGCCTCAGAAGAAGAGCTGTGGGGTTCTCTCTGGGAATCTTCCCTGAACAAACAGCCTCTTCTGTGGCCAGAAGATGAGCCTTCTCCGGTGACTGATAGAGCGGGCTGGAGAGGACGGCGGAGAAGCCTGAATTCGCCAGTGCTTAGAATTACCCCGCGCGGCGTGTCAAGAGGCTCCGGTGGGAGCTACACCGCCTGTCAGCTATCCTGGTCTGGAGGTGAGAGGAAGAGAGCGGCCAGCGGTGGAAGCCAGGGAGATGTCACTGTGGGATGAAGAGGATGCCAAAGGTATGGAGGAGGAGACGTCGCGTCAACAAGGAAGCGCCGCCCCAGGTCGGTCGAATGGGGCGGCGAAGAGAAAGCGCAACCCCCGCCGGAGCTATTCTCCTACCCCGACGCGCCCTGCTGTTCACAAAAGAGCTCATCCTTCTCAGGACCATAGCAGAGGGCAGGCGGGTGGGGGAAGGCTTGGAGCGGGTAGGCGGAGCGGCCAGCTGAGCGGAAGAGCTCCACCGAATGAAGCGGTGGGCGGAGTCGAAGGCGGTACGGAAGGCGGAGCAACCTCTCTGAGGGAGTGGTCTCCCTCTCCACAGTGTCAGGCATCTCCTAGGCAACCGTCAATGCTGAATATCAGCGAAGCAGGGCCTGATAGTGAGCCTGCTTTACAACAAGGTACTACAGGTATGAATGATCCTTCTGTTAATGATATATTGAATAGTGTTGTGGAGTTATTAGCAAAAGTGTTTAAGGAATTAGCCATTCAGAAATTAATTTGTCAGCCAGTTATAAATAATGTTTTAGCTTCTGATGTTTCAGCTATGGGAGTTTGGTCGCCACCTATTGGCGTTGGCATCCACATAATGGCGCTCAAGCTTTGCCAATTCGTTTAGAGCAAATTAGTAATAGGTCTTATAGCAATGCTAGGTCACAAAACTTGCCAGAAACTTGTTTAAAGGAATCCATGCCCTAAGGATAGACGTAGACCTGTATCAAGAACTTTAATAATTGGTTACAAGCATTTTGTATTTTTGCAGGTGTGCTTTGTGAGTAATCACCTGAGAACAGTATGGGTTTATTTCAACATTTAGATATTATAATTGAGGCATACAAAAAAAAAAAAAATTGGTGGAGTGGCGTGATTTAATTATGATGAAGCATTTTGTCAGAAATTATCCATTCATCCCAGATTGCACTGGGGAGCTAAGGATGTGGGCCTTTGGCTGAATCTTTTTCTGCCCCAGAGGCAAACGGTGGCAAGGCCATTTTCAGCACCACCAGTTCAAAATGCTTCAGGTTACAAAAGAGGAATTTGTTTCAACTTCAACGATAGTCAGTGTAAATGGCCAAATTCATGTAGTCATGTAGTCAGTCGATCTCACCATCTGCTGCGCATGTTTCGCAGACTCATCCCTTTTATCCCAAAGAATGACAAAGCAGTGGTAGTTGGAACAATCATTAATTCACGACTGGACTACGCAAACTCGCTTTACATAGGATTACCACAATATCAACTTGCGCGATTACAACTGATCCAAAACACGGCGGCAAGGCTGATAACAGGAAAAAAACCCTGGGAATCCATTTCTCCTTCACTGAGGAGCTTACATTGGCTAACCGTAAAAAATCGGATCACGTTCAAGACCCTTTGCCTCACCCACAAATGCGTGCATAGAGAAGCTCCGCAATACCTAATGGAGAAAATAAATCATTACACACCAAACCGCAGTCTTCGATCAGCCAACAAAAACCTCCTCCTCGTGCCCAAAGCCCGGTATAAATCCAAGGGGGATCGGAGATTCGCTGTCCAAGGGCCTCGGCTATGGAATGCTCTACCAATCAACATCCGCCTGGAAGAAAATCACCTGGCTTTTAGGAAAAAACTCAAGACCTTCCTCTTTTAGCAGATGATCAAAGCTCGCCACAGCGCCTAGAGGCGATTCAGTTCGCATTGTGCGCTATATAAGTATTTCATTCATTCATTCATTCATTCATTCATGTAAATACAGGCATGAATGCGCCTTTTGTGCTGGAGCACACTCAGTTTCAAAATGTTTCAAAAAAATGTCAGCAACAAATTTGCAATCCAGAAATTTTTCAAAAAGCACACACACCAGTGATTTTTAGCAAGAATGCTCCCGTGGTTTCAGGCGTATCCAGACAAGTTGAAGGCACATCTTCTCATTGAAGGTTTTAGGTATGTTTTTTTTTTTATTGCCTTTATTTCAAGGTCAGGGTTGTACCATAGTTGAGAATTTGAAATCAGTATCTGACTTTCCTCAAGTAGCATTGGATAAGGTTAATGTTGTAATCTCAGAAGGAAGGGTGGCGGGCCCCTTTTCTTTCCCTCCATTTTAAAATTTCAGGATTTTCCCTTTAGGTGTAGTTCCAATAAAGGAAAATAATTCTTTTAGATTAATTCATCACTTATCTTTTCCTAAAGGAAATTCCCTTAATGACCAAATTGATGAGAGTATGCCATCAGTTTCATATGCTTCTTTTGAAGATGCTTTAGTAAAATTGAGAATATTGGGGAATGGAGCTATTTTAGCAGAGACGGATGTCAAGTCAGCTTTTCGCTTACTTCCCATTAATCCTTCATCTTTTAATTCCCTTGTTTTTTTCTTTAACGGTAACTTTTATTTTGATAAATGTTTACCTATGGTTGTTCCTTGTCCTGCTTTTAGTTTGAGTTCTTTCTCTTCATTTTTAGAGTGGGTAGTTTCTGCCGTTTCCGGGTCAAAATTTTTAATTCATTAGATGATTTTTTATTTTAGGCCCTCAGGATTCTTTTAATTGTGCTAACTTATTACAGACAATTTTTGAGGTTTGCAACCATTTTTGGTATCCCATTGGCTCATGAGAAGACTATTTGGCCTTCCACTTGTCTGGAATTTCTAGGTATCATTATTGATACTGGGTTAATGGAGTTCAGGTTACCGGAAGAAAAAATTGAGAAAATTAGTTCTTTATTGTTAAAGCTAATCAGGATAAAAAAAAAAAAAACTGCTTGAAGGAGATGCAGTCTCTTTTGGGCCTTCTGGCTTTTGCTTCAAGGGTCATGCCAGTGGGCAGGGTATTTTCCCTCGCTATATCTGGTTTAGGGTCCCCCCTTTTCTCATGTGCGATTGTCCAGTGATATGAGAAAGGATTTGCTAGTCTGGTTGCGGTTTCTTTCTCATTTCAGTGGCAGGGGGATTTCATTCTAGATTCTGATTTCCTTCTCTTTACTGATGCCGCAGGGTCGCATGGCTTTGCAGCACTTTGGCAGAAGAATTGGTGCGCTGAACGTTGGCATGTCTCTTGGGTAGTGGAGGGTTACATTAAAAAAATAGTATTTTTGGAACTATTTCATATAATTGTTGCACTTGAACTTTGGGGTGCTTTCTTCCATAATAAAAGCGTTTTAATACGTACAGATAATAAAGGAGTAATGCATGCTATTAATTGTTTAACATCTAAGTCTCCGCCAGTCATTGTCCTTATGAGATACCTGATTTTTAAATGCTTAAGTTTGAACATATGGTTGAAGGCTGTACTCGTACCAGGTAAGGACAATGATTTGGCGGATGAGTTGTCTCGTTCACAGGTGGAGCATTTTTTCAAGCTTCTTCCGGAGGCGGATCGTGTGGGACACTCCTGTCCAATCAATTTATGGGACCTGGTTTAAGGCCTATTTCTATTTATTTTATCAATTCTTTGGTATCCTTTTACTGGGCAGGATATCAGTCTGCCTGGTTTCTGTAAGAAAAAATAATAATAATTTTTGAATATGATAGGTGAACCGTTGGGTTCCTTGTCTGAGTTATTGTTGCTGCCTGAGCCGTGGTGGCTGGGCTAGCTTTAAGTTTATTTTGTTGTTGCTGCCTGAGCCGTGGTGGTTGGGCTAGCTTTAAGTTTATTACTGTTATTAAAGTTTCTTGGTTCTCTGTTTGAGCAAAATTATTCTTGGTCATACATACATAAAACTCTGTCGGGAATTTCTTTTTCTTGAAATTAAATAACATGCCCTCTTGCATGCAATATTTTTCTATAAAGCAAGCTTTAAAAGGTTACAAAAGGAATAATTTTAGGCCTGATTCAAGGAAGCCCATCACTCCTCTAGTACTGGGTGAGTTTTGCTCCGTGACGGATAACATTTGTTTTTTCTCAATATGAATCGGTTCTTTTTTCGGGCGGTTTTTTCAGTTATGTTTTTTGCGGCTCTTAGGGTATCTGAGCTAGTTCAAATACACATGTCTGAAGTTGTTATTTTTGAAAGTTTCATTAAAAAATTTTAATTAACAGATCCAAAATGGATAAAGGTAATTGGTTAACATTAGATATGTGTATGAGTACTAGCATTTGCCCGGTGGCTCTGATACGTCAATATTTCTAATACGTCAATATTCATCAATTAGGCCTTTGGGGTTTTCTAAGTTTATTATTCATGAATCAGGGTTACCCCTTACTAAATACCAGTTCTTATGCATTTTCAGGAGATGTTTAAAGGCCTTAAATTTAGATCAGGAACATTCATTGTCGCATTCTTTTCGGATTGGAGCAGTAACAGAGGCTGCTGGACTGGGTTTTGATGTTAGATCTATTAAGCAGATTGGTAGATGGAAGTCGGATAGGTACTTGCTTTATATTCGTCCTAACCCAATACTATGATTTATTTCAGGTAACACTCGCATTGTGTGGATGATTGGACACTCCTTCATCTATTGGGCGAATTTGAGAGCTCAGCAACGAGTTTACACTTGCAATTTAGGATTGGATGCTTCTAAATTTAAGATTTTTGGTGTTGAAAGAGGGGAATGTTATGGTCAGACCTAAATTCTTTTATTTCACAGCTTCTTCTTCATTTTCCCTCTCCGGATATCTTAATTATTCATTTGGTTGGTAATGACATTGGTTACTATAAAACTTTAGACCTTATTTTTCGGATTAGGAATGATCTACAGAAGATTCAGTTATCATTTTACAATTCAGTAGTGTTTTTTTCGGAAATTATGCAGAGGATAGGTTGGCTTTCCTATCCTTCTGTACGTCCTTTTGAAATAATCAGGAAGAGAGTGAATAGGGCAGTATCCAAGTTTCTATCAAGATTGGGAATGCTATCCTTTAGGCACATGGAGCTGGAAGGGGGTATCCCTGGCCTTTTCAGGCAGGATGGCGTCCACCTGTCTGATATTGGTTTTGGATATTTTCAATGTAGATTTAAGTTAGGCCGCGTACACAGGGGCGGATTGTCTGCCCAACTAAGTTCGTCAGACAATCCGACAGACAGTCCGTCCAAACTTTTGAATGAACGGACTTGCCCACACACGGCACTTTTTGAGCGGACTAATACGGCGGACTAAGTCCGCCATACAATCCGCTCTACTTTTGAAATGAACGGACTCGCCCACACACGCGGAGGAAAGTCCGCTCATTTCGAGCGTGTCTCCAGGTAGGCGGGGCCCGCGAAGGAGACGTCCCTGGCCCCGCCGCCTGGAATGGACTTAAAGGGGAACCCCAACGCCGAAAAAAATTGGTGTGGGGGTGCCCCCCAAGTCCACAACAGACCCTTGTCCGAGCGAGCGCCCCCCCCCCTCCTGAGCCGTACCAGGCCGCGTGCCCTCAACATGGGGGGTGCCTTGGGGAAGGGGGGGCCTCGCGGCCCCCCCACCCCAAAGCACCTTGTCCCCATGTTGATGAGGACAAGGGCCTCTTCCCGACAACCCTGGCCGTTGGTTGTCGGGGTCTGCGGGCGGGGGGCTTATCGGAATCCGGGAGCCCCCTTTAATAAGGGGGCCCCCGGATACCGGCCCCCCACCCTATGTGAATGAGTATGGGGTACAATGTACCCCTACCCATTCACCTGTGAAAAAAAGTACAAAAAAAAAACACAACACAGGGTTAAAATATTTTATTGCACAGCTCCGGGGGTCTTCCGTCTTCGGGGGTCTTCTCGCCGGACTCCTCCGCTATCTTCTTGTAGCTCTTTTGCTAGCGGAGGAGTCCGGCTTTCTTCCTCCCCGCCGCCGGCCTCTTCTCCCGACTTCGGGGGTCTTGTCCCCCTCTTTGGTTCTTCTGCCGGGCCACCGCACCTTCTTATAGCTCTTTTACAGGCTCGGTCTTCTTCTTCTTCTTCTTCTTCTTCTTCTTCTTCTTCTTCTTCTTCTTCTTCTCCTTCTTCTTCTGGAATGCCAGAGCCGCGCGGCCACTTATATAGTGACAATGGGGCGGTGTCACATGGTATATGTCACATGGGTTGGTGTCACATGGTGACCCCGCCCCCTTACGATGTCATACACGAGCGGACTGTCCGCTGAAATGTGTTTCGGCGGACTAAGTTGGGCAGACAGTCTGCCCGTGTGTACGCGGCCTTACTGTGTTGAGATGGCCGCGGGTTGGGGTTCTGTGGGCAGTTGACCTTAGGTCCTCCTGCCCTTTTGGGTATTTTGTGTTGCTGCCTGAGCCGTAGTGACTGGGCTAGCTTTAAGTTTATTGGATGAGTTTTGATGAGTTATGTACAACATTTTGAAACCAATAATAAACAACCGCGGCCATTATTATCCAAACACCTGTCTGCTTGTCTTATTTCAAAAGCTATTGAATAAAAATTCCAGCCTGCTGTCCCATGCTGTATTAAAGGTAATTGATGTAAGAAAGATGAATGTATTTTTATAATGTATCATGACTACGCCTCAATACATTCCTTTTTTGCTGGGGTATGATTGGCAAAAATGTTTAGGCCTGTTTTTTTTTTTTTTTTGTGGGATTACTGATTGATTTCCTCTCAGGTGTATTTACTGAAAAAAGGTTGAAATGCTTTGTTGGAGGAAGCCAAGTTGAGAAACTGTACACCCCATCTCATGCTTGACATATCTAGGTTGGGTTCACTGGGGGTTTGTCAAACCCAGGGCGAAGTCCCTGAAACCTAAACATAGCAGGAGCAAATTTACCACCCCTCCCCTCTGCCGTTGATTTACAGAAGGCTTTGGATTTTGTGAATGGGTTCACATAATACAAAGCTCTCTGTGATTGGGTGGGAGGATGGGAGGACAAGGAATGCACTGAGGTAAAAAATGCTTAGGCATTTAAATCACCGTTTTGTGTCTTTTTTTCCCCAAAAGATACAGCAATGAACAAAAGGAGCTACATAAATATATTGGCAAAAAAAAGGATTCCGTGACTGACCCTAATCTTTTCCTATATAATTTGTCAGCTTTCTCTATCCGTTCCCTACAGCAGCTTCCAGTACAATGACATTCAGCTTCCCTTTGCCTCCCTTTTAAAGTGAGGAGGCTGCCATTATTGTCATTCTAAGGCAGTTTATCTAAATTTAAAGGTTCTTACGGTGGATTTTGTATTAGAATTTGGGTGGTCAAAATCTCACATTTCTGTGACAATCAAAAACAATGGGTTTGCTTCAAACCCATGGTAGACCCCAACCTGAACCTCATCTTTAGCCAATGGTCTACTTTTTAGGTCTAACACTTCCAATAGTAACACAATGATGATTTCTCTTACTTCCTGCCTATTTAAAGAAAGTCAGACAAACCAGGAAGTGAGGGAAAATCTCCCCCAACTGGAACAGAGGCAGCACATTTTCTGGTAGCACAAAGAGTGTTTGTAATTTCTTTCAGGATTTTGTGTGCTTATGAGAATTAATTAT
Organism: Lithobates pipiens; assembly: GCF_037356315.1. Lineage (NCBI taxonomy): Eukaryota > Metazoa > Chordata > Amphibia > Anura > Ranidae > Lithobates > Lithobates pipiens. Next base: position 150,203,600 of record NW_027507686.1, on the reverse strand, counting down.
TTTGACATCCTTTCAGGATTATCAGTGTCAGACAAAGCAGGGTGATCCTTGAATACCTAAAAAGTCCATTAACTTTACAATTTTCACCTTCCTATTTCAGAATAATGTCAATGGTATTGACACAGATAGCAATGAAAATGTGACAGAGGTTCTAACTCTTTTCCTCTCTATCTCTATCTAAAACAAAAAAGTATTTATTCTTATTAGACTTTACAAAATCAAATGCAGTTATATCTTTTGTGGTAATACTAGTCTCAGTTTCATTTTTATTGATGTCTCTGTCTTTGTTAGGTAAAGGAATCTTCAAAACAGGGATGGAAAGTAAATAATGACCCAGATCGGGTACTAACTCTTCCCTGATGTAGTAAAATTTTTTATATATATATATATATATATATATATATATATATATATATATATATATATATATATATATATATATATATATATATATTACTGCTGTACCCATCTGTTATCACAGAAAGAAGTTTTCTGCAGGGATTCCAGCATTTCTGTACTTGTATGATAATTGAAGGCTGAGTTCCACAAGTCTGAGCAAATGAGACCTTTTTCTAGCAGTGGACTTCTCTGGCAGTGCTCTCACTTATCTAGCCCTTGACATTTCAAGTGGAATCCCCAATTAAGAATAATATAATTTGTCCCCAGACAGGGCTCCCTTACTTTCTAAGGTCTTGATTAAGGCAGTCCAGTCCTGGGATGTCTTTTCTTGTTTTAAATTGATATAGCTTACAATCCCTAAAAGGATGATTAGACTTCCTCCCACTGATCCATACTGATCCTCTCTTACAGTAGGGTATAGTAGCTTTCGCAAAGCATAGGTTACTATGTTTTCTCTTCACCAGGTTTAGAAGAGTACCAAAAGATAAGGGCAGGTTCAAGGGTTAGGCCAGAGTCCAAATCCTCATTGTCCTTCCCTCAGGTCATCTATTTTCACAACTTTGTGGATTCCCTGCATGCTTTGCAACGTCTTCTCTGCTCATTCCTTTGGTTTGCTTTGATATTGATTCACAGTGGTTCCTGTACAGGCTGACCTTCCTAAACTCCTCATTTCAGCACCTCTGTAGTTCAGAAGGCAGGCTCTGTGAATATGTGACATGACAGTGCCTACTCACTGGGTACAGTGAATATGTGTCAGAGAATTCAAGGAAGTCAATTGAATAGAAATAATTGAAAAATAATTTTGAAATATATATAATAATTTTAAATCCTGACCACAGATATGCTTTGAATTAGTTAGCCTGTTTTTAGGAAAGTTTCCCGATTTACCAAGTGTATGTAAAACTTGCCTGTTTATTTGTTATTTAATTTTTTGATGATGCTGTGAGGTTTCCTGAAAACAACAGCAGAAATATGTCCTTTGAGCTGGCAGGGGCTGTGTCTATAATCAAACTGCATGTTCTGGCTTGGGAAAAGCAATAATGCAAACTAGAATCTCTGAGCTATTGATAGGGCAGATATTACTAATGTCTTTTAGGTAAATCCACAATACCAGTATGACATTTTAGCAAATAATAATTCATATGTAAAAAAAAGTTAATATTTTCTCCTATTTTCTTTTATCTTGATCATCCCCTACCTGTTAACAAATAATTATGCATAAAAATATGTTTAGGTGTTGTCGTTCGTATCTGCTGTTATCATAGGCCCTCTTCTATCTCTAGTAGTGGGCAGATTTTGAATACTGCAGAGATTCTCCTGTAAGTTCAGGGTGGGTGGGATGAGCCCTTGACTCCCTGTGCTGGATTGATAAGCAGGTGAGTCTGTGGGTGGACTGTTAATTATCAGATTAAGCAGCTTGGGGGCAGTCAGATCACACCTGCATGCCTTTATGCTAAATCATGTCATTTATTCTATTTTTCATCTTTCCTTTTTTATAATCAAAAGTTATATAAAATAACACACCATTACCAAGTTTTTATCAATATTTTAAATTGATATTGTGATGAATGAGACTCATTTTTAGATATGTGTATAACTAATATATAATTTTTTATTTATTCTTTTACTCTTTGTGTGTATGCTAATGTTGTATATATTTCTATCCCATACTATAGCCCTCGTGAAGTATGTGTGTCAACAAATTTGCAAACTTTTTTTTTCTTCCATTAAATAAATGTTTTTGGTGTGGCGCTCCAATCTTCTGATCCACACATTTTGTTTCTTTTATTATAAGTAACTTATTTTAAAATCACAAGGAACTGTCTAGAAAATACATTTTTAGAATTGTGAAGAGTATACTGTACTTAAAAGTGCACATTTCAAAGGGCACTTGAGGTAACCAAAAACAAAGCAACACTAATGCCCTGTACACACTGTCGGAAATTCCAACGGAAAATGTCCAATCAGATTATATTGTCAGAAAATCCGATCGTGTGTGGGCGCTATCGGACTTTTTCCTTCGGAAATTTGAGCGCAGGATCTAACATTTTCTGACAAAAGAATCCGATCAGACTTTTTCCAATCTTTTGTAGAGAATTCCGACGGACAAAGTGCAATGCATGCTCAGATCAAAGTACGAGACCAAAGCCATTGGCTACTAGCCTCTACCTAGTCCCGTCGTACGCAACAAATGTCACCGGGTTCCAAACAATCAAATTTTCCGACAACTTCCGACTGTGTTTATGCAACACTAGTTTTGGACAAAATCCATCAGAAAAAATCAGATGGATTTTGTGGTCGGAATGTCCGAACCGTGTGTACAGGGCATTAGGATCACAGAATGTGCAATTTATTACATTTAGGAAACGTTATCATATACAACATTTTTTAATATTGTTTTTATTGAAATCTCTGCTAATATAGTGGCATTGAAATATATTTTATAGTCTGGAGAAATTAAAGCCATTTTAGGTGTGAAGAGCGTCTTGTGAACATTTTGCTAAAAAAGAAAAACACACTGGCTAAATGAATTGTTTGCGAAGTGTTGATTTCAGGAGGCTTTTAAAATACAAAATTTTCAGCCTGGAAACAAATTCTCAATTTGCTGTTACAGCACCCACTGGAAGTATAAAAACGCCCACAGATAAATGAAGTAACAATTGTGTGGCCTTTGAGAAACATACTACAGAAGTGTTAGACATCCTAATTGATTCCACAGACTTGAGTTTGAAGTAGTTTGTTCTGTTATTGTTGGTCTAACCATTCTGTGTAAGGGTCATTTAGATTTCTCAAAAATCTAAAATGTGCAAATGATTTAAAAATTTTCATGGATATAACTTTTTAACAAAATTTAATTTTAAGGGATGCCTGCTGATTTATAACAAGCTTGTTAAAGCAAAAGCTAGTACTATATACTCGTTTTGGAAAAGGGAACATTCAAATCATGAGTTTTTATCATAGCAGTAGCAGAGCGTGCTATGTTAGGGATCATTTGCATGGCTGATATGGCCTTTACATTGAAATCAATTGTAGAAGGTGTCATGGGTGTTTTCCATGAACTGTAGTCAACAGCCTGAACAAATCAATGACAGGCTGAAATACCTGGCTGTCACATGTAAGAGCTTGGGATGAGCTCAGGTATGTTCAGACATGAGTCCAAACCCATCTCAGTTATTACACCAGAAACCTGTCACTGTGGATTGACCGTCATAAGTAGTGGAGGCCTTCCTCATCCCGCAGCTGCACACGTATAAGGTAGGGTTGCCACCTCATCCCTTTAAACCCGAACACATATGAATTATACAGGCTCTGAGGCTAATTTAGTGCAGATAAGGCACCAAGTGAGTTTATTTACCACCTTAATCAACCACGGAACATGTGTAATTAATATTTGTTTGGTTTTAAAGGGATGAGGTGGCAATTCTATTATAAGGGGTGCTTATACATGCAGCTGTTGGGAGGAGAAATGCTGCCTCCACTTATAACCATGACTGGCTTTCTTTAATAACAGCTTCCTGGAGAATTACTGTAGCTCAGGCATATTCAGAAACCAAAACCAGTACAGTGCAGGATATATCCAAAGCTTGCCCTGCACAGCGGGATATAGGAGTTCATACCAAAAGCCATCATCCGGTGCATAATCCGTGGTGAGCACCATACCCTGCTCTACACTCTGGGACATTGGCTCACCCATTGAGATCCGAGCCAGTGAGTGATGTTAACCCTGTGTGATCTGGCGAACTGGCGGTATTGTATATAACTCATGTTGAAGTGCCTCAGTTTATATAATGACTGATACACCATGTTATGAATATTTTGTCATATTGACAATTGTGGACAAGTTTCTTGGTTCAACATTGTTTTTAGAGCATTCAATAAATGACTATTCTTTTGAACTATGCCTTATTTCCCATTTATAGGTTTCTCTAGAGCGCTGCTTTTTTTCCTTTTAGTGTCTATAGTATGCCTGTAAAGTCCCGTGTTTACAACAGTCCGAGAGCAAAATTACATTTCTAAAGGAAAAAAAATAATTTAAAAGTACCCATGGCTACAATGAATTGTCGGTCCCGACAATACACATACAAATCATTGAAAAAAACAGCATGGTATTCCCCACAAGGGAACCCCGAACCAAATCTTTTTTTAAAAAAAATGCGGGGGGGGGGGTCAACCCAAATTCCATACCAGACCCTTCAGGTCTGGATTTTAAAAAATGGCGTGGGGTCCCCCCAAAAATCTATACCAGACCCTTATCTGAGCCCGCAACCTTGCAGGCCGCAGGAAAAGAGGGCAGGATGGGAGAGTGCCCCCCCTTCTGAACCATACCAGGCCACATGCCCTCAACATGGGGAGAGTGCTTTGGGGTAGTGCCCATGTTGATGGGGAGAAGGGCCTCATCCCCACAACCCTTGCCCGGTGGTTGTGGGGGTCTGTGGGCAGGGGGCTTATCAGAATCTTTAACAAGGGGACCCCCGGATCCCAGCCCCCCGTGTGAAATGGTAACGGGGTACAAATGTGCCCCTACCATTTCACAAAAAATGTGTGAAAATGGTAAAAAAACACAAGACATGGCTTGGGACAATTCCTTTATTAAAAAATAAAACAATAAGTGGCCCATGAAGTCCATTCACCTTCTTCTCTCGCTCCAACGGATGAAAAAAAAAGCTGCATGCCGACACCGATCTGCCTCCATGGGAGGCACCCTCCGTAATGACTGACTCTCAGGTGACAGCTCTTTTATAACTGAGAGCGGGACACACGATGATGTCGCCGGGTGACCCTGCCCCCTCTAATGCAAGGAGACATCCCTATGGCTTTCCTGTAGCGTCAGAGGGGTGCGGGGTCACTCGCTTACGTAACCGTGTGACCCCACCCCCCCTGACACTACGGGAACGCCATATCGATATTCCCATGCATCATAGGGGCGGGTCACCCGGCAACATCATCATGTGCCCCCACCCTCAGTTATAAAAGAGCTGTCACCTGAGAGGTGGTCATTATGGCATGTGCCTCCCATGGAGGCAGATCGGTCTTGGCGTGCAGCTTTTTTTTTCCTTTTCATTCATCAGAGCAAGAGAAGAAGAAGATGAATAGATTTCATGGGACACTTTTATTTTTTAATAAAGGAATTATCCGAAGCTGTGTCTTGTGTTTTTTTTTACAATTTTCACAAATTTTTTGTGTAATGGTAGGGTTACATTTGTTCCACGTTACCATTTCACACATGGAGAGGCCAGGTTCTGGGGGTTAGCACGATCGGCACTTATGCTACTCGGTCCTCAACTCACAGATCGTACCTATGACGCACCTGTGCTGTGCTTTATATACACTGCGCATGTGTAAAACTTCACCCGCCCCTGACCTTTCTAGTATATTTCCCTTCTGTTTCAGAGCAGTGGGAGAGCACATGGCGGAGATAGAGCAAGTGCATGCAGACAAGAGCATCAATGATGAGGAAAGCCCGGAGCCACAAACATCATGATCCAGGAGATTTAAGGCCTCAAATATGGCCTTTGTTGAGATGGTGGAGATGGACATCTTGAAGAGGGTCGACTATGATGGGAAATATGGACCGTACAGAACCCCAATAGTGAGAAAGGCAGAAGAATTTTGGGGTACGGCAATCCAAGGATCAACTGAGTAAACAATGATCATTATTATTACCTTTGTGCTGCTCCGTGGGCTTTTCTTTGCTGTTGTACAGTTTAAAATGGCAAGTTTCAGGTTTGCGGGCACAGGAATCATTCATAGTAAACAACGTTCGTTCGCTCACCAAACAATGTTTTTGGCAGATGCAGGTTAACTACATTTGTTCATGCCTATTTGTTTTACGGTAAAATAAGATTGTTGTCTAGATGTGTCTGTAACTAGAATGAAATGCAAACTTGATTCAGTGTAAGGAGAGGACACTCAGCAGCTGTTTACACATCTGGACACAGGAGCACTAGTGTGGGACACCAGAACACCCTTTTTAGGGTGTCCCACACAGTTGCTCCAGTGGATACTAGGGGTCTCTAAATGTGTGACACTTTACCAAAAAAGTTAAATTTCAGCTTTAAGAAAGGGAAAAAATCATGTCTTCAGCTTGGAACACTGCCAAAACAGACAATTGTACGACACTTCCGAGCAATGTTTCATATTCATATTTCTTGCCTCAAATATCTGCGTGCTAAGTATACATTTTATTTAATTCACATATGGGAGAAAAGACTCGGGACATCTGAGGACACCCGGGACCCCCAACCTCCTAAAGAAGGGAACGTCACCACATCAAAACCTGAGGATGTGGAGAGAGGAGAGGTTCATGACGTGGTGGAAATAGTGACCACAACATTTGAGTGTCTGAGACCACAGCTTCAGGTAATAGATGTATGCCTGCATATTTATAATACATGGTGTGTTTTATTCTTTTTAGGTGATGTGGATGTTGTGGAAGAAAAAAATAATTTCACTAGTGCAAGTACACACGTCCTCATTGGGGAGATCATGGTGTGCAATCATGATTTAGAAAAGATAAAGGAAAACATCAATGATGTTCAACAAAAAATGAAGAACATCATTGATGTTTTATGCCGCATACACATGACCGGACTTGATGACGGAATAGGACTGACGTAATGAATCATCAGATATTACGATCGTTTATGGGCTCCAGCGGACCTAGAAATAAAACACGTTTCAAATCTTTCCGATGGACTTGAGTCTGGTCAGAAAATCCATTTGTCTGTATACTAGTCCGATGGATGAAAACCGATCCTAGGGCAGCTATTGGCTACTGGCTATAAACTTCCTTATTCTAGTCCAGCTGTACATCATCACATTCAAATCTGTTGAACTTTGGTGTGCTTGTGTGTGGCCAAGTCCATTTGTTCAGAAAGTCAGTCGGAACTCCACCGAAAGTCCGTTGGGAAGACCGGCGGACCTAGTCCGTCGAAAAGTCTGGTCATGTGTACGTGGCATTAAGCAGAATCTAAAACATTCAAAAATTGTACCATTTTGTCGAGGAATTTTTTATTTTAAATCAAGTTTTAAAGTATTTTAAAAGCCAAATTTTGAAGATGCATACAGTGTGTCAACATGTGCTATCTGCCATCACGGGATATCAATGTACGCGCTTTGGGGGTGCAACCCCTTCCTCCCAATTCAAGTAGGTGAGAGGAAGGGGTTAAAACCCCGAAACATGTCCATTGATCCCCCATGATGGGAGCTAGCACATTTTGACATTAGGCATTGGATCAGTAGTGAAATCTACATTTGACTCACAATTTGTGTGGACCTTCAAAATTCATTTTTTACGATGATGTCGCCAGGTGACCCTGCCCCCTCTGATGCAAGGGGACATCCCTATGGCTTTCCTGTAGCATCAGAGGGGTGCAGGGTCACTCCATCATGCCATCTGATGAAGGCAAGATCAACACAGTTTTAACATACTCATGTCTGATATTGCCTTCACTTTTTCAAAGTGGAACTTTGTAAGTTCCAGAGTTGTGTATGTTTTATGGTTTTAAACATGCCTGTTTTTTTATTTTTATTATTCTTTATTTTATTTTATAACATTTACATAATTCCATAAAGGGAAAACATACATTTAATCCATCTAAAAATTATACAAATCAATTAACCCCCCCCCCCCCACCTTGCTCTGTCCTCCTAAAGGTGAATAATTCACTATACTTTTCATCCGTTAACCTTCCTTCTCTCTTATTTGATATTATGTTAATTAGTTATCTCCGCAACATATCTCCATGTTTTTTTAAACTTGTTCCACACTTCCCATTTATCTTTTCTGTCTGTACTTTCTAAACATGCCTGTTTCACCAAAAAGGATATTTATAATGTCAAACATAAAAATGTTATACACCAAAGATGTTGGTTTGTTCAAAAACCCTTTTCTAACACACATGTGAATGTGCACAGAGTAAAATGTTTTATACTCAACAATGTGTGGCTTCTTCTTTCAATGCTCAATACCAATGTTTGGGGTAAGTTGGTGTGTAGTTTACAGTGACAATGGGGGTATTTACTAAAGGCAAATCCACTTTGCACTACACGTGCTTCAATAAATAACCCCCACAGGGCCCTAAAAGTGGCCCTATTCAGGTCATTGTAGGGACTCTAATCAATTAATTCATGATGCTGAAAAGGATGATTATTTTTTATCATGAATGCATTACAACAAAAACAATGTGTGTGTGTAGCAGACCCACAACAAAATAGTTGAAGAAGAGATTGTTACCTCATGTATCAAATAAATTATGTTTGCACTATTGAAGAAAATGGGAATAAAGAAAAGCCCATTGGAGAACCTAGGAGACAGCTAAAATAAACACAAGCAGTAAATCCAATGAAATATTAGTTCATTTTAAAAAATAAAATAAAAAAAAGCTTTACACATTTGCTGGCATATCAATGACCCCCCCTACCTGCAAAGTACTCCAGATGTTTTTGTCTGACTTTGTGAGCGCTTTGGGGGGGGGGGGGGGGGGGCAAGCCAGGATGGCCAGCTTCAAGTGCCGTTAGGCTTGATTGATCAGGAAATCTGGCCTCAGTCCCAACTGAGGCCACGTAGTTAGTAGAATTTTTATGTAGGAAATTGTACATAATGCAGCAGGCAAGCACAATATGATTGAGTTTATATTCTGCAAGTTGGATTGGTGTTAGAAATAGGTGGAACCGGCTGGCCATTATGCCAAACGCATTCTCCACCACTCTTCTGGTTCTGGCCAGCTGGTAATCAAAAACCCTCTTGTCTGGGGTGAGGGTCCTCATGGGGAACGGCCGCATCTAATGTTCTCTTAGTCCAAACGCTTCATCGCCAATGAAAACAAATGGAAGATCACCCATATTGTCTTCCGCAGGTAGCAAGCCCAAGCCACCATTCTGGAGCCGTCTGTAGAACTACGTCTGGGCGATGACTCCACCATTGGACATCTGGTCATTCTTCCCCACGTCCACATACAAAAACTCATATGTCGCTGACATCATTGCCAATATCACTATACTATTAAACCCCTTGTGATTATAATAGTATGACCCCGAGTTGGGGGGTGGGATGATATGGACGCGGTTCCCATCTATTGCTCTTCTGCAGTTAGGAAAGTCCCACCACTGGGCAAAGTGGGATGCCACAGTCGTCATTCCTGTGGGGTTGATGGAAACTGTGGCGTCAAACAAGAAAAACAAAAATTAGTACTTTTGTACATAACATTGCAAGCAGATTAGACACAAACATTCTTGGCCAACATCAGTATAACACTTATTTTAAGGAGTATTTAACCACTTAAGGACCGCCGCATGTAATTATACGTCGGCAGAATGGCACGGACAGGCACAATCACGTACCCGTACGTGTCTGCCTTCCAGCGGGTGGGGGGTCCGATCGAACCCCCTTCCACTGGCTGCGGCGGTCCGTTTCGCTTCAGGAGCGATCCGGGATGAGGGGATGGCCGTTGGTTTCTGGCCATCCCCTCTCGATCGCTCCTGGCGAATGAGAAGCTTCCCCTGCCTGTGTAGTGTAAACCCAGGCAGGAGGAAGTGATGTCACTCTCCTCGGGGCGGTCTTTGCACCAACACTACACTGACATGTAGGTACACATAGGCACACTGTCACCCCCGATCACCCCCCGATCCCCCCCGCTCCCCCCTCCCAGTCACAGTGTCACTGATTTCAGTGATCATTTATTTACTGATCACTGCATTTAGTGTCAGTTGTAACTGTAAAAACTGTCAGGGCAGTTAGTGTTAGGTCCACGGTAGCCCCCTACTCCCCCTAATAAAGATTTAACCCCCTGATTGCCCCTAGAGTTAACCCTTTCACCCCCTTTTGCCAGTGTCACTAAGCGATCATTTTTCTGATCGCTGCATTAGTGTCACTGGTGCCGCTAGGTAGCTAGTTATTTTTTAGGTTCACCGCCAGGTTTTTATAGCATTAGGTACCCCCATATACTACCTAATAAAGATTTTAACCCCCTGATTTCCCCTAGAGTTAACCCTTTCACCAGAGATCACTGTATAAGTGTCACTGGTGACGCTGGATAGCCAGTTCGTTATTTAGTTATTTAGGTTCCCCGTCAGGTTTTTATATAGCGTCAGGGACCCCCATATACTACCTAATAAAGGTTTTAACCCCCTGATTGCCCCTAGTTAACCCTTTCACCAGTGATCACCGTATAAGTGTTACAGGCGACTCTGGTTAGTTAGTTTGCTTTTTATAGCATCAGGGCATCCGCCATTTATGACCCAATAAAGGTTTAACCCCCTGATCACCCGGCAGGTGATATCAATTAGGTTTTAGGGTCAGATATGGCCTGCATCGCCCCAGGCAGCGCTAGGTTAGTGCTAGTACTGCTAACACCCACGCGCAAAGCATACACCTCCTGTAGTGGTATAGTATCTGAGCAGATCAATATCTGATCTGATCAGATCTATACTAGCGTCCCCAGCAGTTTAGGGTTCCAAAAAAACGCATTGATCATACCAGATACCTGCTAGCACGTGCGTTTTGCCCCTCCCCCCAGCCCACTCAAATGCAGTATCGATCGATCACTGTCACTTACAAAACACTAAACATATATCTGCAGCGTTTGCAGAGTCAGGCCTGATCCCTGCGATAGCTAACAGTTTTTTTTGGTAGCATTTTATATTTAAATCCTGAAGGCAGTGCTTGGTTTTTCGGGGTCCTGTACGCGGCTAGGCTCCCAAAAAGTCCCCCACATGTGGTATCCCCGTACTCAGGAGAAGCAGCAGAATATATTTTGGGGTGCAATTCCACATATAACTATGGCATGTGTGAGCAATATATAATTTAGTGACAACTTTTTGTAAACTTATTTTTTTATTATTATTATTCAGTCACTTGGGACAAAAAAATAAAAATATTCAATGGGCTCAACATGCCCCTCAGCAATTTCCTTGGGGTGTCTACTTTCCAAAATGGGGTCATTATGGGGGGGGGGGGGGGGGTTGTACTGCCCTGTCATTTTAGCACTTCAAGAAATGAGATAGGCAGTCATAAATTAAAAGCTGTGTAAATTCCAGAAAATGTACTCTAGTTTGTAGACGCTATAACTTTTGCGCAAACCAATAAATATATGCCTATTGACATTTTTTTTACTAAAGACATGTGGCTGAATACATTTTGGCCTAAATGTATGACTAAAATTGATTTTATTCGATTTTTCTTATAACAAAAAGTAGAAAATATCTATTTTTTTCAAAATTTTCAGTCTTTTTCCTTTTATATCATAAAAAATAAAAATCGCAGAGGCAATCAAATACCATCAAAAGAAAGCTCTATTTGTGGAAGAAAAGGACGCAAATTTCATTTGGGTACAACATTGCATGACCTTGCATGTTTGGGGGGGGGGGGGGGGGGGTGTTTTGGACAGGTCAGGTCTTCACTTCATTGAGAGCTGAATGCATACATAATGTGTATTACTTTGGCCAGCCCCTCCTTACTTACACTATTGGCAGCCCACTGGACAGGTAAGAAGTGTCATAATACAAAGATAGGAATACACCCTGTACAAATTGAAGCACAATTTTACATTCTGCAATTACCGATCAAGATAATAGGAGAACAAAACTTTAAACAGTACCATTTGAAAGTATTCAGGCAGGCCCTTGCACTACATGCTTTGATGAATTCATCCATAAATATGATCACAAAAGAGGTAGGTATAGTGTTTAGGTGTTGTCCACCCACCATTTCATCTCTCATTACACCCACCATGCCTTGCAACCCACTCTACGCAGAAGGATGTCAGCTGTCCCTGACTCTGGAGGTCACCATTAGTCCTCAGGGGCCCTGGGAATTTGCTACAGTAGTTATTTATGTGCGGTAGGAATATCACTGAGTATCCCAGCACTATTTATCACTGTATGTAAGAACATAGCTAGCCTGTCTTTCTCATATCTGAGGTAGGCTAGAGACTATAGACTATTGACTGTGGGATTTCTGGTGTACATAGAGCAATAAACGTGACTGCAAAAAACACAATAAGAAAAGATTTTAAATAAAAATGAATTTGTATGGATTATTTTCGAGGAAAAAATATATATTTTTTTGGCACTTTAAAGGAAACATGGGCTCAAAGAGACTGTGATAGACTACATATTATGGGCTAAGTACACTTTTTTTTCTAAATTCCATCTCTCCTACTATTAATGTACCTCTGTTGCAAAAAATATAAACTTTCTATGATTTTTAGAACAAGGCCTTACCTCAGCCTTGGTGTGTTCCATAGAAAAGTTCTTGGCTTATTGATATGTAGATTTGGGATTTCAAAACTATTAAGAAAAGAAAGGAAAGAGTTCACCAACTAACCTCATTAGCACACACCACCCTGCACCCATCAACTATGGTTGCACGAAATCCCTGGCATACCTCCAGGCATGCATTTGCCTGGCTTGTCAATGTAGGGGCGCATTTTGGAGCTTTTCTGCATATTGTGCATAGGACAACCAATTCACTTGAATGGACTGTCCTACACATGACAAACGTGGAGCATGCATTTCTTTACCTCGCTTTTTGGTGCGTTTTCAGCACGTTTGTCAACAAAATGGCACCTTAAACATGCACCTTATGCCCATGTTTAAGGTGCCATTAACATTTAATGGTAACGCAAGCACCATGTGCCTTTGCAGTGCATTTCCGAAATTCATGGCAAAGCACATTTTCTGTTCAGAAACACGCAGATGTGAATGGAGCCTCATTCTGTAAACAAACCAATATCACTTTCAGGCCTCATTCACATCTAATGTACTGGGACCTTACTTTTTTGACAAATTTTTCTAATGACATGCATAGAGCAGCGACATTGATTTCAATAGGCTGCCATGCTCATGGGGCATTTTGATGTGTTTCACTTGCATGAACCTTACTGTGCATGTCGCTGCATTTGTTGCTTGTTTTTTCAAGCACCAAAATGTGTGTTTAATTCTGTGTTTGGGGTGCCATTAACAATTAGTGCCACTGAAAGCACAAATAGTTCATTTTAGGTTTATAAAGGTGGTGGCACACTATAAAATCTCTGGTTTAATTTTCTTTGTATGCATTCTATTAAAGAGGAGGTAAAGCCGAACAAAAAAAAAAAAAAACACCATGCAATGCAAAGGCATAATGAGCTAGTATGCATAGCATACTAGCTCATTATGAATAACTTACCTGAGATGAAAGCCCCCGAAGCGACCCTCTTTCACCTCCTCCGACGCCGCCATCTATCCCAGAGTGACTTCCGGGTATCACAGCTCCAGTGATGTGACTGGCAAAAGCCACAATGTCGTCACTCTCACACATGCGCACGGGAGCCACCACTAACGGCATGATCGCCGTTAGCAGCAGCATGCTCAGTGCTCCTGCAGACAGTGGTGCCTGTCTTTTGCAAATATCTCCTAAACCGTGTAGGTTTAGAAGATATTTCTTGCACCTACAGGTAAGCCTTAACCATTTTCAGACCGGACCATTTTTCTGGCTTAAGACCAGACCACGTTTTGCGATTTGGCACTGCGTCGCTTTAACTGACACTTGCGCAGCCGTGCGACGTGGCTCCCAAACATAATAGACGTTTTTTTTTCCCACAAATAGAGCTTCCTTTTGGTGGTATTTGATCACCTCTGCGGTTTTTATTTTTTGCGCTTTAAACAAAAATAGAGCGACAATTTTGAAAAAAAAAGCATTATTTTTTACTTTTTGTTATAATAAATACCGGTTCAAGCCTCTCCTGGGATCGGAAGGTCCAGAACAATAAAGGAAGGAGATATAGGAGTTGGAGACGCCAGCAGAACCTATTGGAGAGACCAGGAGCGATCGTTTTGTTTTCAAGCTTGTATGATCTCCCTAAAAAGAGATCTTGTCAGCTGGTAAGCCTTACTGAATTTGGTGGTGGATGAACCTCTCTCTCTGGGCGCACCTGCTATACATCTGAAGGGTGTTGTACAGAGTCACATTTTTTTGCACATTTTTATGGTTATATACACTGTTTAGTATTTGATATTAGAATTTAATATGTCACAATATCATTTTGGCACTTTATAAGTTTTAGCGCAGCTTTATTTTTTGGTTATAATAAATATCCCCCAAAAATATATAAAAAAACATTTTTTGCCCTCAGTTTAGGCCGATACGTATTCTTCTACATATTTTTGGTAAAAAAAAAATCGCAATAAGCGATTATTGATTGGTTTGCACAAAGTTATAACGTTTACAAAATAGGGGATAGTTTTATGGCATTTTTATTAATATTTTTTTTTACTAGTAATGGCGGAAATCAGTGATTTTTATTGGGACTGCGACATTATGGCGGACACATTGGACATTTTTGACACATTTTTGGGATCATTGTCATTTATACAACAATCAATGCTATACAAATGCATTGATTCCTGTGTAAATTACACTGGCAGTGAAGGGGTTAACCAGGGGGTGGCAGTGTAGGGGTTAAGTGTTCCTAGGGGTGTGTTACTAACTGTGGGGGGCTGGGCTTTGTGTTAGTGAACACTGATCTCTGCTCCTGGTGATGTGTTTGATATAACTGTGGACCGTGGGTGAAGTAGCTCCATGAGACGACGGCATTGCTCATATTCCTCAGGCAGGGGTCCCACTCCACAGAGTGATCAGAATAAATCTTGCTCGGTCACTTGTTTATAAAAGGAGACCCTCATCAAGGAGGGGGCACCCCCACAAGGGCTATACTGAGATTAACCACTGCCAAAGGAGGAAAAAAAAAGGAAGCAGAAAAGGCGAAGGAGGAGACAGGACTACCACAGGAGAGCCATATCAGACAGTCACCAGGAGTAAGAAGCGCCATTAATTGATCCCGAGTCTGAGTCAGTATTCCAGACTCAGGGGGTCAAGGACATGGATATTATTAACCTTTCAGACTTCACCTTGGAAGATAGACATATACAACTCTACCGCCAGGGCCTTTCTTTTTCCCCATCCAACCGGATGAACCAGTTTGAGGTCTATAAGGACATTTCCCTCTTCCTTCGGAAGGTGTACCTCAGACTGATTCATCAGGTATTGGGTCCAGAGGAGGGTAGGGCCCCCATGGTCAGTGCTGAAGACAGACAGGCAGAAAAAACTTGATTTCACTACTAGGGGAAAACTCCAGTGGGGATGAGATGGAAAGCCCCGCAGAAGATCCTTGGAGGAGACAGGCTAACCTTACAGTCAGGTATGTCAAGATGCCACAGTTCAGGAGGAACTACTGGCTGGGAGTCTTCCTGGACTTGGTAAAAGAAGATCTTAACAAAGTAAGATGGGATGGTACTTTAAGGGATAACCTTTCACCTGAAGAGAGGAATGCCTTAAGGGAACTTAGTGAAGCCCCAAATGTAATTATAAAACCAATCAATAAGAGAGGAAGGTTGTCGTTTTACCTGAAAAGTATCATGAGGACGAGATTCTGAGACAACTATCTGATCAATGTACGTATGTGAGACTTAAGACCAATCCCCTTTCACTAGTTGACTTAACTACAAGCTGCTTCTTGCTTTTGAGGCATCCCTCCTCACCAAAAGGGAATTTGATTATCAGACTGTGGTCGAATTTAATATCTCAACTATATATATCATCCCCAAAATACACAAGAGCATAATCAATCCCCCTGGATGCCCAATAATTTCCGCTGTTGGTGGTCCTTTGGAGTGAATCAGGAAATACTTGGATGCCCTGATTAATCGAATCATTATGGAATTGCCCTCCTATGTTCGTGACACATGTGATGTCCTGACTAGGATAACTGGGGTGAGGTACCAGAGAGCGTCATACTCGTCTGTCCCTCTATACCTCCATCCCCCATCACCATGGGCAAGCCATGGTGGCCCATTTTTTGGAAACTAAATAACCCTCAATGGAACCACAAAATGAATTTATTTTGGAGTTTTTGGAATTTGCCCTCAATCATAACTGTTTTCAGTTTTTGGGGCAAATTATCAGCAAATAAGGAGTACATCCATGGGGGCACCTTGGGCACCCACATATGCTTGTCTTCATCTTGGGTGATGGGAGTAGGCCCTTGTTTACCATTCGCTGATGTAC
Organism: Lithobates pipiens; assembly: GCF_037356315.1. Lineage (NCBI taxonomy): Eukaryota > Metazoa > Chordata > Amphibia > Anura > Ranidae > Lithobates > Lithobates pipiens. Next base: position 150,187,159 of record NW_027507686.1, on the reverse strand, counting down.
CTTGGCCACGTAAGTCTGTGGTTAAGGTACATCGATGATACCCTGATGGTCTGGAATGGTGAGATTCAGGAGCTGTATGATTTTATATCTGAGCTCAATATTAATGATAAAAACATCAGGGGATCTCAAAACCCTATCTTTCCTTGACTTCCTGATCACCACCAATGGTGGTTGTTTAGAGACTAGAACATTTAGAAAAGCCACTGCAGCAAATACACTACTTCAGGCCTCCAGCCATCATCCACCATCACTTATTTGGGAGATCCCAACTGGACAGTCCCTACGTATTCAGAGGAAATGCTCAAGTGAGTTTGAGTCATATGAACTTTTTTTAGAGATTTAGACAGAGGGGCTACTCCCACAAAACTATCAGAAATGCACTAAGGAGGGCCTCCTCAACCAAACAAGCCAAACTTCTTGTTCCCAAACAAATGATTTGCATTCCAAATCTATTATACTCCAATCCTCTCCAGTGAAAATCATCACCTGCTATGGGGCCCAGAGGGAGGACAAGCATTGGTCAATCTTGACATGATCTCCTGACCTCTCCAGTATCATGGGCCCACAAACATTGTTAGTCTCTAGGAGAGCCACGAACCTCAAAGATAACCTTGTACATTCAGAATTTACTTGTACTCCATCCAACAGCTGGCTGACAAACATGACTGTGGCCATTGCCACATGTGTCGACATGTTGAACGCACAGATAAGTTCACCAATGCGGATGATAATAACGTTTATCAGATCCAACGATTTACTGTAGTACTGAAAAGGTCTTGTATATTCTACAATGTCCATGCCAAAAACTATATGTTAGTAAGATGAAACGACAGTTATGCATATGCATTGGTGAACACCTGCGTATTATCAGGAATATTCAAAAAAGCAAGGATAAGGATAACCCAAAATGGTGCTCCATTGCACAACAATTTGAAATTTCCATAATTCCTCTGTTGATGGATTATAGATAAACTGATTTTTTGCTCTATCTTTGCCAAATCACAGAGGAGATTATGATACAGTCCTTCTGTGGAAGGAAAAGGAATGGATCTTCCGTTTACGAACTATGATCCCAAAAGAGTTAACTACAGAACTAAGTTTGCAGGTATTCTTTGAACCCTAATCATGCTGACTGGGATATGTGGCAGAAATATACCAATCATTCCATTGGGGAGGAGGGTGCGATTTTGTTGCACTATATCTAATACTACACACGAGTAACTGATCTACATGTGAGCCAAGTTAGGCTCTCATGCGGTGTTTTGTCTCCTCATTATTCTCCTCTATTTTCAATTTTTTAACAATGAATATTACCATACTTTGAGAAAATAATAACCTGATTTAAATGTTCTGAATGAATTACCCCCTAACTAGGGAAAACCAGATTGGTCTCAGCATCATTAATGCAAACAAGGAGAATAACGACACCTTTTGTATTACATTTAATGTTTAAATTATTATACCATTGTTGTAAGGCAGTGGCTCGTTAAGTCAAAAAACCTAGAAGGGGAGGGGTATCCCTGTTATAAGCCTGTTAATAAGTCTATTGCATTGTTCTGAAGAAGCTCAGGTGACTATGTGAAAAGCATTAATGCTACAGTGCTATACAGCTCGGCCATCCGGCCACCCACATGTGGTTCCATCTCCCACATCACTCTGCCTAAACATGGAGTAAATCTGGCATCACGTGGAACCACTGTCCTGCGCCAACTATGAAGAGCTGTCAGCAATCCAACATTGGCTGATGATTAATTTAACTGCTTTAAACTATCCAGAGTAAGGTTACCTGAAAACCTGGGGATTTGAATGGTTGTTATACCTTACCATTATGAACGGATCACGGAGACAAGCACCATAGTGGGAGAGGACGCTGAAGTCCCGCTACTACAGTGTTTCATTTCTGTATTGCATTTATAAGTTCTTACGGTAATCAACTGTTGCAAATTTATCTACAAGGGACACTTCCAGCTCACTCCATATATCTTCCCATGGTGAATCTATTTGTTTCTAACATCTAGACCAGGGAATGCAATGGTATGACATCTAGACCAGGGTATGAAATTAGCGGACCTCCAGCTGTTGCAAAACTACAAGCCCCATCATGCCTCTGCCCCTGGGTGTCATGCTTGTGGATGTTGGAGTTTTGCTATGCCTCATGGGACTTGTAGTTCTGCAACAGCTGGAGGTCCACTAATTGCATATCCTTGATCTAGACTCTATATACACACGCAATTGCACATGCAATTATGTCTGGATAGCATATATCCGCTCTTCCAATGTAGTTAAATATCATAGTGGCTGTTTCCTTGGATCAATATTCCCCAGATCAATCAACAGAATTCAAGGGATCCTAGAATGAAATAATTCTTGTGATTTGGTGTTACTGGATGCCTTATCTCAGGCTTTGAACTATCAGCCATCCCCGTGTGTATGTGGAGTGTGCTGTTGAACTCGGGCTGTTTTTTAATCACCACAATGTTGTCATTAAGTTTTAATCATTTTATTGATCAAGGTTCTGATTAATTGTCCTGGCCCTTTTTGCCATATGATATGTTTATATTTTAGATTTTTGTATCAAAACGTATTAAAACTTTGTACCTATTCCACCGTGTGTGTTCCATTTGAAGCCCCTTATTAAACCTCTCTGGTTTAATTTTCTCTGTATGCATTCTATTAAGGGTTCAGGAACCCCAATTAGATTAAAGCTGAGTCGGTAACGTACTTAACCACTTACTCACTGGGCACTTAAACCCCCTTCCTATCCAGACCAATTTTCAGCTTTCGGTGTACATTATTTGGTCTGTGTGAAAGTTATAGAGTCCACAAGCTATGGTGCCAATCTCTGAAAAATGATCACACCTGAAGTACTGACAGCCCATCTCATTCCTTCAGGAAAGTAGAAATACCCCCCAAATGCCCCCTTTTTGGAAAGTAGATATTCCAAGATATTTAGTAAGAGGCATGGTGAGTTTTTTGAAGTTGTATTTTTTTCCCACAATTCTTTGCAAAATTAAGATTTTTTTTATTTATTTTTTCACAAAATTGTCATATTGGCAGGTTATTTTTCACAAACAGCATATGCATGCCACAAATTACACCCCAAAACACATTCTACTACTCCTCCTGAGTATGGCAATAACACATGTGTGAGTGAATTTTACACAGCCTGGCAACATAAATATTCCCAACATGCAGGGAGCACCACCAGTTATTCTAGGACCATAAATTACACATATAATTTCTTGACTACCTCTTGCTCTTTTGAAGGCCCTGGAGCACCAAGACAATGGAAACGCTAAAAAAAATACCCCAACATATAATCTATGAGGCATAATGAGTCTTTTGAACATGTAATTTCTTTTCTACAAGTTTTAGAAAAATGTTGAAAGAAAATGAAAACACATTTTTTTTGCACAAAGTTGTCCATTTATACAATATTTCTAACACATAGCATGTACATACCAAAAATTACACCCCAAAATAGATTCCCCTACTCTTGATGAGTATGGCGATACCACATATGGGAGACTTTTCCACAGCCTGGCCACATACAGAGACCCGACATACAGGGAGCATCAGGTGTTCTAGGGGCATAAATGTCAAATCTAATTTGACTACCTATAAGCCCTTGTACACACGGTCGGACATTCCGACGGAAAATGTCCGATCGGACCATGTTGTCGGATAATCCGACCATGTGTGGGCTTCATCGGACTTGTTCTGTTGGAATGTCCGACCAACAAAGTTTGAGAGCTGGATATAAAAATTTTCCCACAACATGATCCGATCGGACTTTGTCCGATCGTTTGTAGAGAATTCTGATCGGACAAAGTGCCACGCATGCTCAGATCAAATTCCTAGACCAAAGCTATTGGCTACTAGCCTGAACGTAGTCTCGTCGTAACTAAATAACATCATCACGTTCCGAATGATCGGATTTTCCGTCAACTTTGTCCGATCGTGTGTATGCAACACCAGTTTCGGACAAAATCCGTGGGAAAAAATCAGACGGATTTTGTTGTCGGAATGTCCAACCGTGTGTACAAGGGCTTACACATTTGTGAGACACTGATGGGCACTGTAGTGGCACTGATGCACACTGTAGTGGCAGGAATGACCATGAATTGGGATGGCTGGGTATGGTTGAATATGGCTGAGTATTGCTGGGTATGTCTGGGTATTGCTGAGTATGGCTTGGTATTGCTGAGTATGGATTAGTATTGCTGAGTATGGCTGGGTATGACTGGGTATGGCTGGGTATGGCTGGGTATTGCTGGGTATTGCTGAGTATGACTGGGTATTTCTGGGTATGGCTGGATGTTGCTGAGTATGGCTGGGTATTGCTGAGTATGGCTGGGTATTTCTGGGTATGGCTGGATGTTGCTGAGTATAGCTGGATATTGCTGTGTATGGCTGGGTATTTCTAAGTTTGGCTGGATATAGCTGGGTATTGCTGAGTATGGCTGGGTATAGCTGGGTATTTCTAGGTATGGCTGGTGTAATATTTGGGGGTTATTTAGCCTCTGTGTAGAGCACACTAGTGAGTAGAGCCCATGCCAATTATGACATTTAAGGGCTTGTTGGCCCACTTTTATTAAAAGTAAAACAAAACAAGTCCAATAAAAGGAGGGTTTCCCACACAGGGGTTTCAGCTTTCCACAGCAACAGCGTAATAATAAAATGAAAAAAATACCAAGCCACCTGGCTCTCTTCAGAAGTACTACAGTTCAGGCTTTACACTTCAGCCCTCTTATCCCTATAACAGAGATGTCGTACAACTACTGTACCTCTTTTTCTCTTCTTTGCTGCTCAGCCCACAGCTTTGGGCCCTCTGATTATACCATGCAGACATGCATGCTTCTCCCTCAGGAGGGTGGAGCCCAGAACCCTGGTCTTGGCTCTATATAAGCCCAGGACCCACCTGTGCAATCAACCAGCCAGACTTCTGGCTGTTCCCAAAACCCGGTCCCAGGATTGGAGATTCCGTCCCACCCATAACACTATGGAATCTCCGGGCTCCAGGTCCCAAACTGGAGAACAATGAGGAAACTGAAAAGCCAGTTTCCTCTCAAACCAACAACTCCCCTGGAGCCCCTCAACCTGTCTGGTTGAGAGCCCTGCATCTTTCCGCTGGTGGGGTACCATACTACCACACTGGGTATAGCTGGGTATTTCTAGGTATGGCTGAGTATGGCTGGGTATTGCTGAGTATAGCTGGGTATGGCTGAGTATTGCTGAGTATGGCTGGTTATAACTGGGTATGGCTGGGTATTGCTGGATATGGCTGAGTATGGCTGAGTATTATTGGGTATGGCTGAGTATGGCTGAATATGGCTAGGTATTGCTGGGTATTGCTGAGTATGGCTGGGTATTGCTGAGTGGGGCTGGGTATGGCTGGGTATTGCTGTGTATGGCTGAGTATGGCTGGGTATTGCTGAGTGTGGTTGGGTATGGCTGAGCATGGCTGGGTAAAGCTGGGTATTTCTAGGTATGGCTGGGTATTACTGAGTATGGCTGGGTATTGCCAAGTGTGGCTGGGTATAGCTAAGTATGGCTGAGTATGGTTGGGTATAGCTGGGTATTGCTGAGTATGGCTGGGTAAAGCTGGGTATTTCTAGGTATGGCTGGGTATTACTGAGTGTGGCTGGGTATTGCCAAGTGTGGCTGGGTATAGCTAAGTATAGCTGAGTATGGTTGGGTATAGCTGGGTATTGCTGAGTATGGCTGGGTAAAGCTGGGTATTTCTAGGTATGGCTGAGTATTTCTGGGTAGGGCTAAGTATGGCTGGGTATTTCTGAGTATGGCTGGGTATGGCTTGGTATTGCTGAGTATGGCTTGGTATGGCTTGGTATTGCTGAGTATGGCTGAGTATAGCTGGGTATTTCTAGGTATTGCTGAGTATGACTGGCTATTGCTGAGTATGGCTGAGTATTTCTGAGTATAGATGGGTATTGCGGAGTATGGCTGGGTATTGCTGTGTAGGCTGGGTATGAATCGCATTGCTAAGCATGAAAGGATGACTGACTGGTCATGGATGGATGGCTGAGTATGGATGGATAGATGAGTCCTGCAATGGGCACAGAGCAGTGCTCTGGGCACTACAGATCCAGCCCATAGCGCTGCTGCACCCGATCTCTCCCCTCTCCACTCACACTGTACCCATTGGTGCGGAGAGGGGAGAGAGGAACATGACATGATGCTGGTTTGTTCGCTTTGTCATTTGATGTGACCGCCATCAGGACCTGGCGGTCATGGATACTCACGGGGGCGCGATTCTGGGATGACATCACAGTACGCCCTCCCAGAGTTATCGAGCTACACTGTAGCCATCATTTGGCTATAGCGCAGTTGTTAAGTGGTTAATATATTATTTTTATTTAAACTCTCAGCGTTGAATTTCCCCTTTCCATATCAGGCATTGCATTATTATATTTTTCAAACATGCAAAGTGGGCTTTATAGATTTCTTGCTTTCACTGTGCATTCTGAGTAAAATTAAAAAAAAAAAAGTTGGGTGTTATGGTCTTTCATTTTTAATAATTTCTTTTTTTTCCTTTAGCATGTAATCAAAAGCAAATAAAGAGTGCAGAAACTTTTTTTCAAGAATGGTTTGTGTGTAAACTGCACAAAGATGTGGAAATCAAAGTTTGTAATGACATGTCAGACAGTCTTTTATAACAAGCTTTGGAATTTCACACCTCGGTGAAGGGGTGAATAGGGGGCAGAGGGTCTGTATATTGTAATATCCGGTTACAAGGCTTATGTAAACTAATTCATGTCATAGAGGATCATCATTTAACTCTTCCTGTGAATCAGTAGTCAGTAATGATTTCCAAGGGTATACAGAGCTGCAATTTCCCCTGGGACATTAGGAGTAATATTTTCTGAAAGATAACATATGTAACCTGTTTTTCCTGTGCATAGGACTCACAATTACTTCATTATATGCACCATTGTTTAGATTTGTCTGTTTAATGCATAATCAAATGCATACATGCACATGATTTTTACCCTCCTGAAACTGGATGTAAAACATTTATAGGCCTTTGAGTTGAAACATTAATAAAGGGGATGACTAAACTAATCAGGCTTATTCCGGAAGGCAAAGAACAATGTCCAGCAATTTATAGCAACCATTCACTGATCTGACTTCAGACTGAAATTTGATTGTTTACCGTGTTACATCGTCACTGATCTTTTATACTGCTTTACTAAAAAAGTCTCTTGGACACACATGCCTACAAGCACAGATACACATATATTCAGTCATTAAATATAGTAAAATAACTACCACGCTTCAGACTTTGAGAACATTCCTGTTGGTATTGTCACAAATGTGTCATCGCTAAATGAAAGGGAAATGGGTTTAAAACATAAATGATTTATAAGGCTGCCTGGAAGTGACTAAGGTGAATATACAGGAGTTTTGAAAAACTGCATATTATAGGGCAGTAAAATTGAGCAACTCAGTTACTGCAGATCTGTCTTTCTTGTTTATTTAAGTTATTAATTACAATTTGTTCTGTGTTCAGCTATGTGTGCAAAGTAGATGTAAACCCTAACTGAATGACAGTTTGCTAAAGCATTATTGTGTGTCCTGAACATTTTTTGTAAATTTTTCTTTAATCCTTTCGCTGCCAGGCCTATTTTCATAGCTTCCAACTGTCCCTGATTTCGAGGGACTGTCCCTGATTTGAAGCAATGTCCCTCTGCCCCTCGTTCCTCCCCATTTGTCCCTTATTTCGGTCTGATCTATATAGAGGTGTAGGAAATTCACTTTTTATCTTTCAAAAAGTTTTTCCCAGTGCTAAACCTTTCATCTGATTTCTAAATAGCTACATTTGTAAATTCCAAGAGCTAATATAAAGGAATAGTAGTGGTAAAAAAAAGAACTGGTTGGCTTAACCAATCTTGTTTTTTGTACAATTCTCCTTTAAGGCGGTGGCGGGTGGGTGACCTATGCCTGCATACTTTTGCTGATAGGTGTCCCTCATTCCCATCTCAAAAAGTTGGGAGGTATGCATTTTTACTCTCAGTTGGCCAGGCCATTTTTAAAATTTTTCCTTTGCTTTTTTATTTTTCACTTATAGCTTTCAAAGTTTGTAAAAGACCCCTCAAATCATATATTTTCTGAAAGCACATTACCAGTAGAATAAAAAAGAAGGTGCTACTGATTTCTAAGGTGCCATAATATTTGTGCAAATGTTTATCAAAACAATATTTTTACAAAAAAGCCACTAAAATCATGATTAGCAGATAAATACACAGGAAATTTTACAAAATTCCTACTAAATATAAAAGCTTTACCTGTATGGGTTTAATAAATAACGACTTTTTGCAAAATGGTGAAAATCGAACGTACGCAAAAAAATGTAAATATCCAAATTTCTCTAACAATCTGAAGGTTTTCATGTTTCTCTTACAGCTTTCAGAATTTGTGAAAGACCCCCAAAACCATATATTTTCTTCAAGCATATGATCTCTAGAATAAAAAGAAGGTGCTACTGATTTTTTAGACCCGGCAGGATTTGCGCAAATGTTTATAAAACCAATATATTCGCAAAAAAATACACTAAAACCTTTATTAGCAGATAATAACACAGCTAGTTTTACAACATTCCTACTAAATCCCTACTCAATATAAAAGCTTAACCTGTATGGAGTTAAAAAATAACAAATATATATCAATTGTTAAATTTACATAATGGGGAAAATCAAAGTACCCCAAAATTTCTCAAAAAATCTGGAGGTTTTCATTTTTCAATTATAGCTTTCATAATTTGTAAAAATACCCCCCGAACCATACATTTTCTGAAAGCACATGGCCAGTAGAATGAAAAGATGGTGCTACTGATTTTTAAGGCAGTGCGATACTTGCGCAAATGTTTATCAAATCAATATTTTCGCTAATAATACACTAAAATCATGAATAGTGTATATAAAGAATGGGTTGCGCTAACTTTACTTTTTATTTAGCCAAAAGTGCTGTGGTCAAATGAAAAACCTTCTTACCTATAAAGAATAACTCCTCTATCACAACATTGCAAAAGTGCTGAACAAAAACCAAAAATGTTCAAAATATTCAAAAAGTGTTGGTACCACTGCAGAGCCAGCCTGTCACCCGGGCTGGTCACCCCTGCAGTGATATCAAGTAATAAAAGTGCCTTACAGTGCCTCTAGAATATGGAACCAAATATACTGTGGATGTCCCAAGTGAGTGATCATCCAGAGACACCCTTACAATCTAATAGTTAAAGTGCCTTATAGTGCCCTCAACAACAAACAGTACAAAAATACTATGACTGTCCCAAGTGAGTGATCACCTAGGAACACCCTTACAAAAATATCAAATAAAGTGCTTTATAGTGCCTTAAACCACATATAATAAAAAAAAAAAAAAAAACAATCACAATGTAACATAAATGTCCCAAATGAGTGATCACTCCTATACGAAAAGTGCACAGTGCATATATAGATAAACAATCGCTTCAGTGCTGATGGGTTCCTCTTATTTCAAAAGTGCTTCTTTTCAAGTATAAAGTGCTTCTTATGATCACCAACCAAGTGATTTTACCACCACCAGAGGAAATGGCCACTCACCAGACCTAATCTGTAGCTGCGCCTTTAGTTCGTTAAGGATAACCACTCCTTTAAGGGTCTCATCAACAGCCTCTCCAATCAGGAAATAGAAACCTCTTGTGCTGTTTAGCTCACAAAAATATATAAGGGACCATCATAGTGCAGCAAGTCAAAACAAATTTATTAAAAAAGTTTTAAAAACAGCCAAATGCACACTCACATATGCCTGTGCCTGAGCCGGCACCAAGCATGTCCAGCCATGTACGTAGGAATATGTATATGGTCTACCTCTCCGTATGCTCAAAGCCCTCAGCAGTGATTTGTGATTTTTGAGAATATGTCCCAATTCTCTTCCTCATCCACCGAACCTACTCAATGGGAGTCCCGACAGCCGATGGCATTGTGAGTGTGCATGTGGCTGTTTTTAAAACTTTTTAAATAAATTTGTTTTGACTTGCTGCACTTTTGGCTAAATAAAAAGGAAAGTTAGCGCAACCCATGCTTTATATACACTCGAATTAGAATGGTTCACAGAGTGGCACTTCTACACCAGGTTGCAGCAAACAAAGAAATTTAAATAGCTCTGTGTGCGCCGGTAGTCCATTTCTATTAAAATTATGAATAGTGTACATAAACACAACATAACAAAATTCCTGTTAAATTGCTTCTAAAGCATCGTTCACATGTGGCATACTAAAGTGTATGCCTAGGGAGTGCAATGGAGGGCCATGTTTACCCGCACAGGGATGCACAGGTGTTCTGTGCATCCCATACAGGCAGTCCCATTTATGTCAATTGGGATGCAAAGGCTGCACAGGCATAGCTGCTTTTTCCAATCTGACATCCATGTGGGTGTGGATACATGACCCTGGACACAGACAGTGTGAGTTCAGGGACATGGATGTAAAATTGGGAGCAATGGCTCTGTTCGTGCAGGTGCTACATCCCAAATGACATCAATGGTACTGCCTGCACAGAGATGCACGGAGTACCTGTGCATCCCTGTAAAGGTACGCTCTGTATGCCCTGTGTGAACAAGGCCTTAGGCCCCTTTCACACAAGCAGACTGATCGGGTCTGCCTGTCCCTTTTTCAGGCAGACCCAATCAGACCACCCATTTTTCTCAATGGAGAGGCTGATGTAAATGAACATGTGTCCGTTTACACCCGCCTGCATTCATTTCAGTCCAGTCCGCTAAAAACAGACAGATGGGGATTTCATTCCCCATCCATCTAGCAGATCTGATCAGATGGTATCAGATGAAAATGGATAGGTGGTCTGTTTCCATTTGACTGCCCCATAGAGAATAGCGGGCTGTTTCCATGTCCGCTCTGTATCAGCTGAGCAGACACGGATCTATCAGCCGCCTGCTCAGCAGGGATCAGCAGACAGATCCCCTGCTGAGCAGGCGGATGTGCTTGATAGAGTCCACTCCATGTGAAAGGGGTCTTATCAGGAGTGGCCAGTCCATTAGGGGCATAGGGGCATTGTATGATTTTTATTTTATTTTTCAAGCCACATGATTAGAGCCTGATGATTTAATTGGCTTAAAAAAGGTTGGGCTCAGGGCATAGAGCATTGTACCCCGAACCCACCCACTTGTGACAAAAGCAAACCCCCATATTTATTTTTTTGAGACAGAGAAAGGGACTGAAGATAGTCCCTTTTTCTGTAGCACTACACATGAATGAGTGGAATGTCTATAGAGATTCCATTCATTCATAAAATGACAGTCTGATACATTGTAACACTCATGGTTACAATGATCAGCTGTCAATGTATATGGTGGATATAGCAGCAATTGTATACCAAGTCGCCCCCATGCCACAACTTCACCCCCACCTGCATAGCCCCCGCCCCCTCCCCAGCATGATCTCCAGCCTAAAGGCTAGGTTCACATAAAAAAAAAAAAAAAAAATATATATATATATATATATATATATATATATATATATATATATATATATATAGATTAATAAATGCACAGGAAAAGAAATGTGCCTCTATTATGTTTTTACACGGGAACCTGCAAAGAATTGCAACTACAATCAAGTCTGTCTGCTGCAGTGTCACATAGAACCATGAGCCAGTAGCTAGCGGTGGAGGAAAAAAAAAGTAAAAATCTATTCAGCCAGGAGCAGTAATTTTAAAATGCTTGAAGTGAAAAATGTCCAATTCCTTTAACCACTTAACAACCGGCCCATAGCCGAATGACGGCTACAGGGCGGTTGCTTAACTCATATGACGTCCTCCCAGAATTCCGCTCTCACGCGCCCCCTGAGGTGCGCATTCGAGAGCATCCATGACCGCTGGGTCCTGTGCATCAAGGATCACGGTAAATGGCCACTCATCGCAGCTGTTTACCACGTGATCGCTCCATCAAATGACGGAGTGATCACTTGTAAACAAACCGGCGTCATGTTATGATGCCGGTTCCTCCCTCCTCTCTCTGTACCGATCGGTACAGTGGAGGGTAGAGATCGTGTCAGCAGCGCTGTGGGCTGGATCTGCAGTGCCCACAGGGCTGCTCACCGACAATTAACCCAGCAATTCCCTGCCAATACTCTGCAATACCCAAGAATGCCCTGCCAATACTCTGCAGTACCCTGCCAATACTCTGCAATGCCCTGCCAATACTCTGCAATGCCCAGCAATGCCCAGCAATGCCCTGCCAATACTCTGCAATACCCAGCAATAATCTGCAATAACCTGCAATACCCTGCCAATACTCTGCCATAAACTGCCATACCCAGCCATACTCGGTGATACCCTGCAATACCCAGCCATACTCTGCAATACCCAGCCATACTCGGTGATATTCTGCAATACCCAGCCATACTCTGCAATACCCAGCCATACTCGGTGATACCCTGCAATACCCAGCCATACCCGGTGATACTCTGTGATACCCTGCAATACCCAGCCATACCCGGTGATACTCTGCAATACTCAGTGATACCCGGCCATGCCTGGCCATGCTCAGCCATGCTTGGCTGTACTCAGCCTTTGTATGTTGCCAGGCTGTGGAAGTCTCACACATGTGGTATCGGCGTACACAGGAGGAGTAGGAGAATCTATTTTGGGGTGTCATTTTTGCTATATACATGCTATGTGTTAGAAATATTGTATAAATGGACAACTTTGTGTTAAAAAAATGCATTTTAACCACTTCCAGCCCACCATATGACATCCTCGACTTTGTGCGGGGATATCTGAATGATAACTGTAGCTACAGGCATCATTCAGATATAGGCTTTTTCAGCCAGTGATTCCCTACACCATAAGAATGATCATAGCAGCTGTTCTGCTGCTTGATCGTTCTTACAGGAGGTGAGACGGGACGTCCCCCCCTCCTGCCACCCTCTGGTGCTTCTACCGACTCGCCAATGCGATCAAAGCCAGAATCGTTTTTTTTTTTTTTTTATTTCAGGCTTCCCAGCCTAGAGGTGAGATATGGGGTCTTATTATCATATCTCACTACAAAGAGGACCTGTCATGCCATATTCCTATTAAAAGGGATGTTTAGATTCCTTGTAATAGGAATAAAAGTGATCAAAAAAATTATTTTTGGGGAAAAAAGTGTCAAACTAAAATAAATAAAGTAAAATGAATAAAAAAATAAATAAATAAAAATTAAAGCGCCCCTGTCCCCGTGTGCTCGCATGTAGAAGTGAATGCATACATAAGTCCCGCACACATATGAAAACAGTATTCAAACCACACATGTGAGGTATCGCTGCGAACGTTAGAGTGAGAGCAATAATTTTGGCCCTAGACCTCCTTTGTAACTCAAAACCTGTAACCAGTAAAAAAAATTAAAGCGTCACCTATGGGGATTTTTAAGTAGCGACGTTTGGTGCCATTCCACGAGCGTGTGCAATTTTGAAGGGTGACACGGTAGGTATCTATTTACTCGGCGTAACTTCATCTTTTACATAATGCAAAAACATTGGGCTAACTTTACTGTTTTGGTTTTTTTAAAACACAAAACAGTTTTTTTTCCAAAAAAAAAGCATTCTAAAAGTTGCAACGACCACCATTGTATTCTCTAGGGTCTTTGCTAAAAAAAATACATATGTAATGTTTTGGGGTTCTATGTAATTTTCTAGCAAATAAATGATGATTTTTACATGTAGGAGAGAAATGTCAGAATTGTCCTGGGTGCTCCAGAACGCCTGATGGTGCTCCCTACATGTTGGGCCTTTGTATGTGGCCACGCTGTGTAAAAGTCTCACACATGTGGTATCGTCATACTCGGGAGTAATAGCAGAATGTGTTTTGGGGTGTAGTTTGTGGTATGCATATGCTGTGTGTGAGAAATAACCTGATGATATGACAATTTTGTGAAAAAAAAGGAAACAAAAATCTTGATTTTGCAAAGAATTGTAGGAAAAAATGACAAAACTCATCATGCCTCTTACTAAATACCTTGGAATGTCTTCTTTCCAAAAAGGGGTCATTGGAGGGGTATTTGTACTTTTCTGGCATGTTAGGGTCTCAAGAAATGAAATAGGCCGTCAGTACTTCAGGTGTGATCAATTTTCAGATATTGGCACCATAGCTTGTGGACTTTACAACTTTCACAAAGACCAAATTAATATTTTTACCAAAGATATGTAGTAGTATAAATTTTGACCAAAATGTATGAAGAAAAATTACTAATCTGCAAAATTTTATAACAGAATGAATAAAAAAATCAAAAATTTTACAGAATTTTCAGTCTTTTTTCTTTTATAGCACAAAAAATAAAAAACCCAGCGGTGATTAAATACTACCAAAAGAAAGCTCCATATGTGTGAAAAAAAGGGAAAAAAATCATATAGGTACAGTGTTGCATAACTGAGTAATTGTCATTCAAAATGTGAGAGCACCGAAAGCTGAAAATTGGTCTGTTATTAAGGGTGTTTAAGTGCCCAGTGGTCAAGTGCTTAAGTAATATGACTGAGATGGGCCATAACACTAATAGTGAATGGGGTGCATCGCTGTGGTGTGTAGAAAGTGCTGCTGCAGCAAATTACTTTGACAGCTGTCATTGCTGGCTTCTTTGTTTTTATATAAAAAAAAAAAAAAAGGCTCTGTTGTGTATTTTGGTGGACCTTTGGAAGGGCTTGTGTGCTGTTCTTAAAAAAAAAAAAAAAAACAAGGTAGATGCCCATTACAGCTATCAAAGCTTTTTTTGCTGGAAATTTAAAATGTATATTTTTTTATTTTTAAATGATGTTTTTTCTGCAGCACATCCTACAGCAAGAATGAAAAAAAATGCATAGAGCCCCCCCCCCCCCCCAAAAAAAAATGACCTTCCAGACTCTTTGAACCAAAACAGGTCACATGCCCTCAACTCTTGCCTGGTAGTTGTGGGGAATTGCAGACAGGGGTGCTTATTGAAATCTGGAAGCCCCTTCTTATTATAAGGGGTTCCCCAGATACAGGTCCTTCCTACATAGTTCCCCAAATCTTTTACAAAAAAAAGTTGTAATCTAAAAATAAAGGCACCTAAATGTTTGTCAGGTCCTTTATTAAAATACATCCCAAAAACATATAACTTCATAAATCCATTGTCAATCATGATGCCCACAACATGACGATTAGCCAAAAAAGAAACTGACAACCCAGTGCATGTGACCGATCCAGACAATGACACTAGCCAAATGACAGGTTCCATGGCTGTCATCAGCTATATAAGGGAAAGGGCAGGGATGGTGGTCATTGCCCAACTATGACCACAGTAGATCTGATCATGAGTCACAAGTGCTGATGACCACTTAGCAATTATCCTTAGTTGTGTTGTGAATTAAATAGGGTTCTTAGAGCCAAAAGCCAGTGACGGGCATGCACATTAATTCACACTGATGCACGATCATCTTTGACTCTAGGCACTGGACCACAAGCTGCTGCATGGCGATGCACTAATTTTTTCTGTCAGGTTCCCTCTTGCTAAGGTTATGGTGCTATCTTCCACATCCTCAATATCTGAAAGGAGAAAAGGTTGCATATATCTAAGATCATTCACCCGCGGCAAGTCAGTGATCATGGAATTAAATAATCCCACTAAATTCATATTGCCAATTTGAGGGGATATAGTGGAATTTGCAGAAGAGGAGAATTAGGAGGAAGGGGATTCATTAGTAGCAGTTGAAGACAACTGGTTGCTATACACCTGGAAGGAACAATCCACAAACTGTGAACCTTAAACATATAGGGTTCACCTGAAATCCATGGTAACAGCAAATCTGAACCTCAAAAAATGTTTTTCTTCTACTGTATTTTTTTGCACATTGGAAGATTAGTTAGTGGCTGCAATCATTTCTAGACCCACCAATTTGAGGTTAGGAGAGCTGAAATGTTTATTTTTATTTCATTTTGCAGCCCATAATTAGAAGCTTTGTCATGCAGACTCATGTGGATGGATATAGAAAAAAAATACCATGGCATTATTCACTGACCATGTGAAAATCCTTTGACAAAAGTGTCTCTCAGGTCTGAAAATATTAGTCTGAGATAAACATTCCTTTGCAATGATTCATCTTGTCATTGTATAATAGAAATCAAGTCCCTTTTACAGGGCAAAGCTGATTCGCAAACATGAGCTGAGGTTAATTACAGGAAGGACATTCATGGCAGTAGTCACAAAACAATTCCTGTATTTCTGTGACTTTTTTCTCTGTCTCCTACGGATGTTGGTGTTAGATCAAACAAAAGTACGAAAGTGAAAAATATTAGTTTATGACAAAATTCCCATATAGCAGGGTCCATATTTTTATAACTGCTGGATTATAGTAAGCAACAGGGCTTATACTCTACAGCAAAGATAAATTAATTATTATATATATATATATATATATATATATATATATATATATATATATATATATATACACACATAGTATCTCACAAAAGTGAGTACACCCCTCGCATTTTTGTAAATATGTTATTACACCTTTCATGTGTAACACTGAAGAAATTACACTTTGCTACAATGTAAAGTAGTGAGTGTACAGCTTGTATAAGAGTGTAAAGAAAAAAGAGTTTGGGACTTTATATGAGACCAAGACATAGAATGTTGAGTGCCTAATTGCTTTTAGCATGAGGAAATGGTTTGGAACTTTGTGTGAAGCATGTGACTGAATGGGCAACATGGATAAGGAGTGTCTGGTGAATGTATATTACAGCGTATCATCATTACATTCTGTTAAGTCATAAAAATGTATCATAACATAGACAAAATACATGAAAAATAAATATAATTTATTGTATTACATAGAAATCACAAAGTAATATAGTAGCAGCACATGTAACAGCACATGTACTGATGAAATTGACATTGTAAAAACACCAGACTCTAGAATCCATGTTCACATTGTTGTAACATAACCATACCACAACAGAAGAGAGATTCTGTCAGAAACCGTGAAATCAGACTGAGATAGAAGCACAGTTAAATCACACTTGTTTAATAAAAAAGGTAAAAAAGAACAAACTTAGTGAAAACATAGCCAAAGTTCAGTGGATAGTAAGCCAAGCCAGGAGTCAGGGATAAAAGTAGTGAAACAGCAAGCAGGATCTGTAGCCAGAAGGAATGTCAACAAAGCCAGTCTTTAAACAGGAATGCAGGAGATAGTTTCTTGTGATGTGATCAAGGCGAAGGCAGAGCTCCTCTGGACTGGACGGCTTATGTAGGCAGGACTGATGAGCAGGATCATCAACAGCTGGGTAACTGTGGAGCGAGATGGGAGGTGGCAATTAGCCGACAACTGAGCGGCCAGCTCTGAGTAGGAAGGACTGAGCCCAGCCCTAACAGTGCAGGAGATAGTTTCTTGTGATGTGATCAAGGCGAAGGCAGAGCTCCTCTGGACTGGACGGCTTATGTAGGCAGGACTGATGAGCAGGATCATCAACAGCTGGGTAACTGTGGAGCGAGATGGGAGGTGGCAATTAGCCGACAACTGAGCGGCCAGCTCTGAGTAGGAAGGACTGAGCCCAGCCCTAACAGTGCCCCCTCCTCAATGACCTCTTCCCCTTAAAGGACCACCAGGCTTAAAGGGAAAATGTCTATGGAAATCAGGAGGAGGACAGGGGCATGTACGTCAGAGGATGAAACCCAGGAGCGTTCCTCCAGACCGTACCCCTTCCAATGCACCAGGTACTGTATGCGCCCACCGAACCTACGGGAGTCAACAATGGATTGTACCTCATACTCCTCATGGTTCTCAACCTGAATAGGGTGAGGACGTGGCACCAAGGTGGTAAATCGGGTACAGAGCAACCATTTCAATAAGGAGACATGAAACACATTTGAGATGCGCATACTAGGAGGAAGATTTAATGCGTAAGCCACTGAGTTAATCCTGCGAAGGATACGGAAAGGCCCAATAAACTGAGGTGCGAACTTCAATGAGGGAACACGAAGCCGGAGGTTGCGAGATGACAGCCAGATCCTGTCTCCAACCTGGTAGGAAGGTGCAGGCAGGCGTCTGCGGTCAGCATGGAGTCTGGACCTGTCATTAGCATGACGCAAAGTATCTTAGACTTGTGCCCAAGTGGAGCGAAGACCACTTAGATGCTCCTCTAACACAGGAACACTCTGTGAAACAAATGAGTCAGGCAACATGGAAGGTTGGGAACCATAATTTGCCATAAA
Source organism: Lithobates pipiens (assembly GCF_037356315.1). NCBI lineage: Eukaryota > Metazoa > Chordata > Amphibia > Anura > Ranidae > Lithobates > Lithobates pipiens. The sequence continues at coordinate 150,168,943 of NW_027507686.1, read as the reverse complement.
CGGGGACAATCGGGAAGCAGAATTCAAGGCACTGTTGTGAGAAAACTTTGCCCACGGTAATAGGTCTGACCAGTTGTTATGATAGTCAAAAATATAGCAATGTAGGAATTTCCTCCAAGGATTGATTGGCTTGTTCTGCAGCCCCATTAGACTGTGGGAGATACTAAGAGGAGAAAGCAAGATGAATTCCCAACTGTGCACAAAAGGCTCACCAGAACCAGGACACATCTTTGAGAACCAATCAACCACCATAAGGATAACAGTGTTGCCTTGGGAGTTGGGTAACTCCACAATGAAATCCATAGACAGGTGGGTCCAGGGCTTCTCTCCATTGGGTATGGGTTGTAGGAGGCCCACTAGAAGGTGTCGTGGAGTCTTACTCTGAGCACACACAGAACAGGCAGCTATGAAGGCAATTACATCAGCACATGGACTAGGCCACAATAATTGTTGGGAAATGGCCCAAACGAGCTGATTCTTCCCAGGGTGGCCAGCTGCCTTGGGAGAACGTTAAGTCTGGGGCATGGTAGTAAGGAGACTCTCTGGGACAAAGCAGCGGTGACAAGGTTTCTCAGGAGGAGCATGGACCCGAGCAGCAAGAATTTTGTCACCCAAAGGTGAAGTGTGACTGGTGCGAACCGTAGCCAGAATACAATCAGGAGGAATAACAGGAACTGGAACCTACTCCAACTTTGAAGTGGAGGAAAATTTTTGTGACACGGCGTCAGCCCTTACATTCTTAGTATCGGGTAAGAATGAGACAATGTAATTGAAACTTGACAAAAAAAGAGCCCATCACCCCTTTCTGGGCGACAGGAGTTTAGCCTCAGACAAGAATGTGAGATTCTTATGGTCAGTAAGAATGAGTACCTTTGAGGAGATGTCTCCATTCTATTAGGGCTAAAATGATTGCCAACAGCTCTCTGTCACAAATATTGTAGTTGCACTCCGCAGGTGAAAGTAGCCACAAGGATGCATAGCTCTCTCAGAGGTAGGACATTGAGACAGTAGGGTGCCAAAACCAGTCTCAGAAGCATCAACCTCAAGGATGAAAGGTAATGTAGGATCAGGATGTGCCAACACAGGAGAGGAAACAAAGCCAACCTTGAGACTCTCAAAGGCCTTTATGGACTCCGGAGACCAACTCTGTGGGTTACCGTCCTTTCTGGTCATATCAGTCAGGGGCTTGACCAGAGATGAGAAGTTACGGATAAACCTCCAATAATAGTTGTCAAAGCCCAGGAAATGCTGCAGAGAGTGTAAACCCATGGGTCGGGGCCACTATAGGACTGCTGAAATTTTCTCTGGGTCCATCAAAAAAACAGCAGTGCAAATGACATAGCCCAGGAATTTGACCTGTTCATGACGGAACTTGCACTTCTCCAGTTTATAATAGAGATTGTTCTCTCTTAGTTTCTGAAGCACACGACAGGCATCTGTGTGGTGGCTCTCCAGGGAGTTGTAAAATATGAGCATATCATTGAAATAAACCACCACACATAACTCCAACAAATCTCGGAGGACATCGTTAATAAATTCCTGGAAAACTGCCAGGGCGTTTCAAAGTCCAAAAGGCATTACAAGGTACTTATAGTGTTCTATGCCTGTTCTGGTATTAACCACTCGTTGCCCTCCTTAATCCTCACAAGATTGTATGCCCCGATCAAATAAAGCTTTGTGAAAATAGTTGCTCCCTTAATGGAACTGTCTCATGAGTCACATGGGCAGGCTGTAGAGGTCTCCCATCAAGAGCCTCAATGGCAAGTGGAGTGTCACTCAGCTGCAGTGGAATTCAGTGCTTTGATACAAAGGTAGCATCAATGAACAGGCCTGCAGCCCCAGAGTTGATTAGAGCCTTTATCTCGATGGACGATTCAGCCCAAGAAAGGGTGACCAAAGCCAGGGGCTTATCCTTCTGGATAACTGGGGATGAAACAATGCCACCTTAGGTCTGTCCATGACAGCACCTCAAGGTTCAGATGTTCTCTGGACGGGTAGGACAAGACTTCAAAAAGGGACCTGCCTGGCCACAATAAAGGCAAAATCTCTCCCTCATCCTAAAGGTTCTCTCATCTGCAAAGAGACGCGTGAAGCCCAAGTGAATGGGTTCATCTTCACTGACCGACTCTGTACCAGGAGGCATCGGAGGTGAGGGAGGCACCTGTGGGACTGCAAAGCTTGGAGGCAAATGTACAGGAGGCTCTTAAAAAAGAGTCTTTCTCTGAGTCTGGAGTCAATGAGGATGGCAAACATAATCAACTTCTCCAGCTCAGTGGGTATATCTCGGGCTGCTATCTCATCCTTGATGGAATCTGAGAGACCATGGGAAAAAGCAGCCATGAGGGCCTCATTGTTCCAAGTGACCTCTGCTGCCAGAGTATGGAATTCAATGGCATAGTCGGCAACAGTTCTTGTACTCTGTTTGATGGACACGAGGCACTTGGTAGCAGAAGCGGAGCATGCGAGAACATCAAATACCCTTTTAAAGGAGGCCACAAACTCAGGGTAACTCAAGACAACTGGTTTTTGCATCTCACATTGAGGGTTTGACCAGACCAAGGCTCTCTCAGATAGCAAAGATATCATGAGACCTACTTTGCTTCTGTCCGTAGGAAACGCCTGGGGCAGCATCTCAAAGTATATCTCAACCTAGCTGCAACCTCTGCATTGAATTTGATCACCCACAAATTGCTGGGGAAGTGGAGCAGAACCAGACATACCTCTTATAGAGGTAATCAACGAGGCAGGAGCCTGCACAGAGATTGGCGCAGCAGCAGGGGTGGCCTACAACTCAGGTTGTACTGGAGCAGCCACAGTGGGAGATTCCAGGTGAGCTGTGCGACTCAGAAGCATTTGTAACGCTATGGTAAACTGCTCCATGCGATGATCTTGCTCATCCAATCTGGAAAATATATTACCATCAAGTGGATTGACTCTATCTTCTGAATTCATAGCCTTCGCCTACTGTCAGAAACCATGAAATCAGACCGAGACAGAAGTACAGTTAAATCACACTTGTTTAATAATAAAAGTAAAAAGAACAAACATAGTCAAAACATAGCCAAAGTTCAGTAACAGGAACGGATAGTAAGCCAAGCCAAGAGTCAGGGATCAAAGCAGCCAGAAAGGATGTCAGTAAAGCCAGTCTTTGAACAGGAAAGCAGGAGATAGTTTCTTGTGATGTGACCAAGGCGAAGGCAGAGCTCCTCCGGACTGGATGGCTTAAGTAGGCAGGACTGATGAGTAGGATCATCACTAGCTGGGTAACTGTGGAGAGAGATAGGAGCTGGCAATTAGCCGGCAGCTGAGCGGCCAGCTCTGAGAAGGAAGGGCTGAGCCCAGCCCTGACAGACTCATAGGTCCTGTAAGTATGAATAGGTGAGCTATAGATATTCTCCTTTCTATTTTTCCCCAGTTCCTCACTTTTGTCCAAACCCATTATAATTTTTCAATATTTTTATAGACATTGTTTTCCGCATCTGCTCCTGAAGATTGGAAATTATCCATAAAAAGCGTTGAGCTCTATAGATGCTATTGCTATGATCAGACAAATTAAGAGTGTTACCCACTTTTTTATTGACTATGTTTTACTGGCCTATACCAAGGTAGTATGGTCCTGTTACAACAATGTGTACATGGATTCTAGAGTCTGGTGTTTTTATAATATCAATTTCATAAATGCACATGCTGTTACGCTACTATGTTACTTCATGATTCATATGTAATAAATTATATTTATTTTTCATGTATTTTGTCTATGTTATGATACATTGTTATAACCTGACAGATTGTAATGATACCCTGTAATATACATTCGCCACACTCTTTGTCCATGTTGCCCATTCGGCCGCATGCTTCACACAAATTCCAAAACCATTTCCTCATGCTGTACAACAATTTAAATTTGCTGTCCCCTCAAAATAACTCAACACATAGCCGTTAATGTTTGAACTGCTGGTAACAAAAGTGAGTACGCCCCTAAGTGAAAATGACCAAATTGGGCCCAAAGTGTCAATGTTTTGTGTGACCATCATTATTTTCCAGCACTGCCTTTACACTCTTGGGTATGGAGTTCTCCGGAGCTTGGAATTTCATGATGTGCAGCCATTTCTTCTTTTCTTGATACCAAAAATAATTTAATAATAAAAATGTTTTATATAAAAGTGGGTACTCACAAAATACAACCGACAAAAGGCCATAAAAACAATGCATGGACATGCACAGAACACGGGGTACCGATAACGCGTTTCAGGGGCGCACCCCCTACCTCAGAGCTAGGCTAGCTCTGAGGTAGGGGATGCGCCCTGAAACGCCTCATGGCCTTTTGTCAGTTGCATTTTGTGAATACCCACTTTTATATAAAACATTTTTATTATTAATTTATTTTTGTTAATGCACTAGGTGTGCGCGCCTTCCATTTCTGTTTTTCTTGTAGTTCCTTTCAGATTACCCCATCTGAGGAAGGCAGCATCCACCCAGTTCTGGATACCATTATATACCTTTCACACCATCATTTTATTTGATATCTGTTACTCCACACCTTGGAATACCTATTAGTGCTGGAAGTGACTGTGTTTTTTGGTCTAATCAAACCACAGGACATGGTTTCATTAATCCCTTTCCTTAGTCTGCTTGTCTTCAGCAAACTGTTTGTGGGCTTTCTTGTGCATAATCTTTATAAGAGGCTTCCTTCTGGGACAACAGCCATGCAGACCAACTTGATGCAGTGTGTGGCATATGGTCTGAACACTGACACGCTGATCCCCCACCCCTTCAACCTCTGCAGCAATGCTGGCAGCACTCATACGTCTATTTCCCAAAGACAACCTCTGGATATGACGCTGAACATGTACCCTCAACTTCTTTGGTCGACCATGGCAAGGCCTGTTCTGAGTGGAACCTGTCCTGTTAAACCACGGTATGGTCTTGGCCACCATGCTAAAGCTCAGTTTCAGGGTCTGGCAATCTTCTTATAGCCTAGGTGATCTTTATGTAGAACAACATTTATTTTTTTCAGATCCTCAGAAAGTTCTTTGCCTTGAGGTGCCATGTTGACCTTCCAGTGACCAGTATGAGAGAGTGAGATTGATAACATCAAATTTACCTCACTTGCTCCCCATTCACACCTGAGACCTTGTAACAATAATGAGTCACATGACACTAGGAGGGAAAATGCCTAAGTGGGCCCAATTTGGTAATTTTCACTTAGGGGTGTACTCACTTTGTTGCCAGCGGTTTAAACATTGATGGCTGTGTATTGAGTTATTTTGAGGGGGCAGCAAGTTGGCACTGTTATACAAGCTGTACACTCACTACTTTACATTGTAGCAAAGTGTCATTTCTTCAGTGTTGTAACATGAAAATATATAATAAAATATTTACAAAAATGGGAGCGGCATACTCACTTTTGAGAGATACTGTACATATTTTTCAAATATTTGCTTTTTATAAAATAACAAGAGTACTAACTATTATTCAAGAGATAAGCCAAGAACAGCAGAAAAAATATGAAATGTGCTTTTCATTTTTCATATTAAAAGTACTTTGCACTTGTAAATGTGTATTCATAAATTATATAATCCATATCTACTTTATTAATGATATATTGGCAATAGCATTTTTATTATGTAAATGTAATCTGCCTGTGGTCTCTTAGAATATAAATCCATTTCCCTCTTTCATTATATGACAATATATTTCCTGGAACAGAATTCAATATATGGTAATGACGCATGGATCTAAAGCACTGACCAAGAGCAAAAGGTTAATTATTTTTATCTCCATAATGAAGCATGGTGAATAAAAATATGAAAAATGATATGTTTATTAACTGTCAGCATTGGAGAGATGTACTATAAACCATTATCTGAAAATCATAAACAAAATGTTATGAGCCAGAGGAAACTAATATTAGGAATAAAAACAGAAATTAAAATAAATTATTGGAGAGTTTTTATGCTTATTTGTATAATATATGAGATTTTTATGTGTAGGTAAAAAAAAGGATATTAGATAAGTGCTTTGTGGTAGGAAAATCTGCTGGGTTCACTCCACCAAGCAAAATCTTGTCCGAAGTTCAGTGGACCCACACTTTAAATCCTGAACATTTTTCAAGGAGAATAGACAGACAATTTCAGTTTGAAAAAAAAAGTAAATTTTCAGGTAGCTTTAAGCCCCGTACACACAAGCGGACTTTTCGACATCCAAAGTCTGACGGAATGATTCCGTCAGACTTTTCGATCGTGTGTGGGCTGCAACGGACTTTTGATTCGCAAAAGTCTGAGGCCGCGTACACACGGGCGGACTGTTCGCCCAACTTTGTCCGCTGAACAGTGTTTGGGCGGACAGTCCGCTCGTGTGTGGGCTTTCAGCGGACAGTTTCAGCGGACAGTTGGACGGACAAGGTTTTTCGGAATTTCCGAAAAACTGTCCGCTGAAACCTTGTTTCAGCAAACAGCCCGCTCGTGTGTAGGCTTGTTCGTCAAACAAAGTTGCGCGCATGCTCAGAAAGGATTTTCACGCCGAAAGCTATAATGCAGTGTATAGGACGTCGTATTTTTCGTCCCGTCGTACGTGCCGTTCACGTCATCGCGCACGGTTTCAGCAAACTGTTCGTCCGTCGTGTGTGGCCATGTCCGTCCATGCTAAGTTTGAGCGGACTGTTTGCCGAAACTGTTGGACGGACAAAGTTGGGCAAACAGTCCGCGCGTGTGTACGCGGCCTGACAGACTTTAGAAAATGGAACATGCTTCAAATTTTTCCGATGGAACTCTGCCGGACCCAGTTCCTACCGAAAAATTCGCTCGTGTGTATGCTATTCCGACGGACTAAAACCGACGCTAGGGCAGCTATTGGCTACTGGCTATGAACTTCCTTATTCGAGTCCAGTCATACGTCATCACGTTTGAATCCGTCGGAGTTTGGTGTGATTGTGTGTGGCCAAGTCCGCTCATTCGAAAAGTCCGTCAGAACTCTGTCGGAACTCCGGCAGAACTCCGGCAGAACTCCTTCGGAAGTCTGTCGGACATAAGTCCGCTCGTGTGTACGGGGCTTTAGCAGTAACACATGCTTTTTCATCAAACAGTAACAGACCCACTTTGTCTGTGGAATAGAAATTGGGCAGTTCTCCCCTGTGGCACTTACTGTTCTCACTGATGCAAAACTTTTCTTCACCTGGCCAATTTTTTATCAAGTTCTCAAGAATTATAAGCCTGCAGATAATATAGCAGTGCAATGTATTGGCCAGCTTCAGGACTTTTTTTTTTTTCATTCTTTAGTTACATTTTGCATAAGGACAGGATGGAAACGGGCGGACCACAAGCAAAAATAGGATACAATATGCGTGTACCACAAAACATATATCAAGGCGTGAAATGAATAACAGTTTGATGAAGATTGAAAGAGAACAAATGAAAGCCAGAAGCATACTATGTCCAAGGCCATAATCCATGCCTACTGACAGAATCCTTCAGCATTCATGGTAAACAATGAAATTGCCAACTTAACAAGTATGCTAAGATAAGGTTAGGTTTCACATTTATTGCCCGTGAGTCATCATCAAAGAGATAAGAAGCTAGTTGGCGCTCTCAGGAATTGTATGTAAGGTCCATGACAAGGAATCCCTAAGTATGGAAAGGGAGATTATGACTGAGGAAAATCTCCTAAGATAGAGGACAGAGAGATAGAAGAGAAAAAAAAGGGTGGTAAAGGGGAAGTGGGAGTCATTTAGTGTGGGTGGGGAAGGGATATTGTGGGCAGGGAAGGAAGAAGATTGTTTGTCACGGAAATGCCATCAATGCACTGTGTTCCAGGGTTGCAGCCAGATTGTCCCGGTAGAACCAAGTCTTAAAGTACAACTAAAAGCAACTTACACATTTTAGTAAATTCTCATAAATACCTTGAAAGTTACACATAGTTAGAAGTGAAATTATTATTTTCCTACCATATAGCTGAAATTGGAGTCTCATCTACCTGCCACCATTCCTCCTCTGCTGGATAATGCTAGTGATGGTGAGAGGAGTTTTGCAGAAGTTGCAAGCCATTTCCTTCCACTGTGCCAGCATCTGCATCTTCCACATGGAACTAGAGTTCTCATGACTCCTAGTGCCTTCTATCATGCTCAGTCTACTTTACAAAACACACTCCCATTTGTCAATAAATAGCTGGGCGATGCTCTCAGTTCAAGATGGAATAGTTGTCAATGATCCTTATGTTTAAAATGTTGATTTTTATTGGTATTTGACTTAAAGCGGGAGTCCACCGGGACTCCGCGTTTTTTTTTTTTTTTAAAAGCCAGCAGCTACCAATACTGCAGGTGCTGGCTTTTAAAATAGTGACACTTACCTGTCCAGCGCGCCCGCGATGTCGGCACCCGAAGCCGATCGCTAGGTCGTCTGTCGGGTCCTGCCGCCGCCATCTTGGGTATGGGAATCAGGAAATGGAGCCTTTCGGCTTCATTTCCCGGTTCCCTACTGCGCATGCGCGAGCCGCGCTGCGCAATGAGGACGGTCCCCTCTGCCTCTGGGAGCTGTGTGTTTCCCAGCAGGCAGCGGGGCACTTGCTGAAGGGGGCGGGCGCTTGCGGAAAGGGGCGTAACGTACGCCCCTTTCCGCAGAGAGCTAGCCCGGAAGTGGGTGCAGTTACCTGGATTATCCAGGTAACTGCACCCCCCCTCCCCCCTGAAAGGTGCCAATTGTGGCGCCGGAGGGGGGGGAGGAATCCGATGAGCGGAAGGTCCATTTTAGGGTGGACCTCCGCTTTAATACTTTTTAAAGGTTTACATATGTTTTATGCATTTTTAAAGAGAGAGAATGAAGAGAGAAAATGAGAGAGACAGAGAGAGATGAGGGAGAGAGATAAAGGAGAGGGAGAGAACAAAAAGAGAGCGAAAGGGAAGAAGAGAAACATAAGAAGAAGAAAGAGAGGATATGCAGAGAGAAAAAGAAAGAGGGTGTCCCCTCCAACCCCAGAGCCCCAGATCAGCCTGTGTCCTCTGTGACCTCAAAGTTCCCTAATCATCCGGTGTCCACTGAGACCCTTGAATGCCAATCATCCTGTGACCTCTGATCATCCTGTGACCCCTGTGCCCCTAATCATCCTGTGTCCCCTGTGACCCCCATGCTCCTAACCATGATGTATCTCCTGTAACTCTTGAGTCTCCTAATCATCCTATGTCCACTGTGAACCCTGAATCCCGAACATTCTGTGTCCTCTGTAACCCCTAATCATCCTGCTCCCCCTCTACCCCTAATCATCCTGTGTCCTTTGTAAGGAGAGGAGGAGTTGCAGCCAGTCGTGGGGAGGACAGAGCCAGGTGAACAGAGTAGAGGAGGAGACAGAGCAGTGGGAAGGCATATGTGGAAGTAGGAGGGGCAAATGCAGGACATAGGTAGGAGTGGGCAGGGATATATTTATGATCATGGTGGGAGTGGGTGGAGCCTTGTCTGGACTTCTGTGATGATTGAAATGCCAGAGTTGTTCATGGACTGTATGAGCAATTCCCCCAGTGATGTAATTGTAGAGCAGCATCACACAAAAGGGGAAGCAGCGTTGTCTCTTGAAGTGAACATAAGCGCTTTCAGCTGCGGGGGAAATGGTAGATATCTCAATATCTTTGCCATTATTTGCAAAACAACTAATACAATGTTTATAGAGTTAGATCATATATTGTTTTTTTTTTCATTTTGACCATTAAGAAATGAGTCCTCCATATGGTTTAAGCCCCGGCCATTTTGCTGGTTTAAGACCAGAGCACTTTTTGCGATTCGGCACTGCATCGCTTTAACTGACAATTACGTGGTTATGCGAAGTGGCTCCAAAACAAAATTGATGCCCTTTTTTTCTCACAAATAGAGCTTTCTTTTGGTGGTATTTGATCACCTCAGCATTTTTTTTTTTTTTGCACTATAAATAAAAAAAGAGCGACAATTTTGAAAAAAGCGCATTATTTTTTCGTTTTTGCTATAATAAATATCCCCCAAAAATATATCAAAATTTTTTTTTTTCCTCAGTTTAGGCCGATACGTATTCTTCTACATATTTATGGTAAAAAAAAAAATGCAATAAGCGATTATTGATTGGTTGGCGCAAAAGTTATAGTGTTTACAAAATAGGGGATAGTTTTATGGCATTTTTATTAATATTTTTTTTTTACTAGTAATGGCGGCGATCAGGGATTTTTATCATGACTGCGGCATTATGGCGAACACATTGGACATTTTTTACACATTTTTGGGACCATTGTCATTTATACAGCAATCGGTGCTATACAAATGCGCTGATTCCTGTGTAAATGACACTGGCAGTGTCACTCCTGGGGGAGTGTTTCTAACTGTGGGGGGCGTGGCTGTGTTTTACAGATCACTGATCTCTGCTCTAATCACAGGGAGCAGAGATCAGTGTCACTTGTTGCTAGGCAGAACGGGGAGATGCTGTTTACATTGGCATTTCCCCGTTCTTCCTCCCCGTGAGACGATTGTGGGTATCCCCACGATGATCGAGTCTGCGGGACCCACGGTCGGACTCATCTCATAGGGTCCCGATCAGCACACGCACGCGCTGCCAGTGGCTCGCACGCGATGGTATGGTGGCAAATTCAAAGGGACGTACCTGTACACCCATTTGCCTGCCCATGCCATTCTGCCGATCTACATCCTTGTGCGCCGGCCGGGAAGCGGTTAAGAAGGACATGATCTCTTCCATAATGTTGGTCTCCTTAAATTTGGAAAGCTAAAGGGGAATGTAGGATTTGGCCACATTGAAGAGATGGACCAAGAGTGAATGTTTGTACCTCTTTGATGTTAAGGAGGTAAGGAGGACAGGCTGCAGGGTCAACCCCCAGGTGGATATCCGTCAGTTTGAAACAGACATTCATTACTTGATTTCAGAAGTCAAGCAGAAGTGGACAACTCCAGAGAAGCAGGACCCTGAACAAGCTGCGAGGCAGGTGCCACTGGTGCCCACACCAGGGTACTCCTGCTGGGCAAACCTCTGGAATGTCCCAAAGTTGTATTGGTGCTGGGCTCTACCCTCACTTTCACATACTGGGCTCTGGATTTAGATTCCCTATGCATTAAGGTGAAAAAAAAACCTGCCAGTGACTGGCCCCTCAACCCCCCCCCCCCCCGTTTTACTTACCTGAGCCCCTTCATTCACTCAGCAAAGACGCACCCTCCCTCTCTCCATGGGGTCCTGGCTCTTGATTGGATAGATGGATAGCAGCTCAGCCATTGACTCCCGCTGTCAATCAAATCCAATGGCGCAGGAGCGCAGGAGCGCGGGATGGGGCCGAGTCCAGCATTCGTGTCTATGGATGCAAATGCTGGAGCACGCCCGCACAGTAACCCCCTCGGGAGAGTGCTTCTCCTAGGACCGCCGGGGGACCCCAGAAAAGGAGATTCAGAGCCACTCTGTGCAAAACGAGCTGCACAGTGGAGGTAAGTATATGTTTGTTATTTAAAAAAAGAGTACAGCATATTTCTGCAGCAAGAATCAGTGTGTAGCACACCCCCATAGTGACTGCTGATGAACAGCCAAGCACACCAAATCTTCAGGAGCAGCATAAGAAAACAGTCTGTGAAAGATGGCCGCGATCATCTAAAGCTCCGCTGCCTCGCGGAACGACGGAACCCCTACCGCACGACACGGCTACCCTTCCGCTGCCCGAGCTGTAGGGACGGACTCCCGAAGAGTTGGGGCACATTACCGAATGACCGGTGGACTGGCTAAACGCAATCTGGGCCCGCTGTTCGCTTCATTGGACGTGTGGGAGAAATCCAAGATGGCCACCGCAGCACAGCTCCTATCTCAGGACCACAGATCCGCAGGCACAGTGGATTTCAGGTCAGATACAGACTTTCCTCCTCTCCACGCCACCCCAGGCAACCTCAGGGGTCTTCCCAAGGAAGCCACACCGTCCCCGGCCTCCACGGTCTCCCTGCTGGAACGCACCCTCCAGGAGTTCTCCCCCTCCCCAGCGGGGACATACAGGGCTGCCCAGGCCACCATGGCCTCCCATGAGGCTGCTCATGCAGACCCAGTCTCCCACATGGATGCCCTGTTTGGCAAATTCTCTGAACTGTTGGAAAGGGGCCTCTCCCAAACTGCCTTGCAAATCACGGGGGAATTGAAAGCTGACTTTATTAACCTAGGCTCCCGGATCGAAACGATCGAACATAAAATGGAGGATACCATTGCCAGATCCATCCAAAACTCCAGGCACATTTATTCAGTACAGGAGCAATTAGACCTAGCCATGGCCCGTATTGATGACCTCGAAAATAGGTCACGCAGATATAACATCAGAATTTGCGGGCTTCCAGAATCAATAACTGATATGTCCAGGGCGGTGCAAGACCTCATTACACAGCTAATCCCTGACATCCCAGCTCCTAAGCTTGAACTTGACCGGGTCCATAGAACCCTCGGCCCCCCTAGGAAGGATGGCACTCCGCGTGATGTTCTGGCCAAGCCACATCACTTTTCGGTGAAAGAAGAAGTTATGAAGAGAGCCAGATCCCTGCAACACGTCATATACCAGGGCCACCAGGTCCAGATCTTTGCGGACCTCTCCCCCTCCACCATACAGAGACGGAGAGCTCTGAAACCCCTCTTGCTTGCAATGTCACAAAAAGACATAAAATACAAATGGGCATTCCCATTTGCGGTCAGGTTCACGGACAAAGGGAAGGGGGAAAAGCTCCTTACCAGGCTGAAAATCATTTCTCAAGAAGCTGATATGGACACTTCTAACCCTGGCCAGAGCTCAAACAAACGGCCCACTCCTAACAGCCCACAATCCCCGTTGTGGACCTCCGGAAGAGCCAAGAAGGTCAAGGATAATGCACCCACCTGAGCAACATTCAGACCCCTTTTCAGACTCTCCATTCTGTGTCTGACCGTCCGAGGTCCTGGAGAGGGCCGGAGGACTTCTCCCCAAACATTGGAAATTTGGCCCTCCATCCCCTTTTTTTTGCCCTCCCCTTGCCTAGGACTTGTGCTACCCTCTTCCCCATCGCCTTCAATATCCTGGGACGCTATGCAGTACTTCGTCCATCTACTGGACTACCCGTAACCCCTCACATTATTTGCGCCCCCTCGAAATGGGCCCTAAGGGCTGCTTGAAGGACTCTTTAGGGGGCTGCAGTCCCCAGCACCCTCCCTGGATTTACCATCTCACTTTCTGCTTAATGACCAGCATTCACTGATTAGCCCCAGTGTCTCCTAATCATTATGTTTAGCCGTGCCTTAAGTTCTTTATTGTTGCTTATCTTCTATTGTTATATAATGTTGAATCAACAGATCGGGTTGTTGCCCGACTAGGGGTCCCCAGTTCCGCGAGGGACCACATGTGCAACTCCCCCTCCCTCGGTCTCTCCCGGGCGCCTGAGGGTCGGGACATCTGACCTTATGGGTCGGTTGTTTACATTGTTCTTTCTTGGGATTTCGGGGGGTGTCTCCTGCCCTGATCTCCTCTTTCTCTTCCCAGGAACGCTTTCTTTCCTTGCCCTTTCTCCTTCTCTCTCCCCACTAGGTGGTAAGCTACTCCTGTTGAATGTTTACATGACACTATTTTTTTTTCTCCTCAGGTCTGGCTGAGCTAACCCAGTCGGCAATGTATTCTGGGAGAAAACCACAGGCTGCCGATCCCAATTCTTTTGCCAAGAACCCCGCTATGGACTGGGTAAGTGAGGTCGCTTTCAGATGCTGGGCTCCCCCTCTGCTCCATTGCTGATCCACAAGCTGCTAGGCTTAAGATAGCCACCCACAACATGCCTTAATTCCCCCATCAAACGGAGAAAAGCCCTTGATTACTATAAATCTCTGAAACTAGATATAGTTCTACTTCAGGAAACGCACCTTCCTATCCGGTATAGTCCCAAGTTCCTACATGCCCACTTCCCTCAGTTCTACTTAGCCAACGCGGAATCCAAAACCAAGGGGGTGGCCATTTTGATTGCCAAAACATGCAAATTCAATAAAAGTTTTGAAAAGGCGGATCCGGAGGGCAGGTTTATACTTGTAAAGGGCACTGTGGGGGACCACCTTTATTCCTTGGTCTCCTACTATGCCCCGAACACAGGACAGGTCAAATTCTTTGAATCCCTGCTGCGCACCCTTGCGCCTCTTTTAGAGGGGACGGTTATTGTCGGAGGGGACTCCAACGTCGCCTTTGATCAAGGCCTTGACAAATCCTCCTCCTCACATGCCCGTTTAACCAGGCCCACGAAGGAAAGCCTGCGGATCGCCAAATTGCTTCACGCTTATGGGTTATCCGATGCTTGGCGGGAATTAAACCCCACAAAGAGGGACTACACTCACTACTCAGCACCACACCATTCATATGCACGGATTGACCACATACTTGTCCCCTCCTCGCTCCTACCCAGGGTGCTCAAAGCCTCCATCACTGACACAGTGATCTCGGATCACTCGCTGGTAATTGTGACGGCCCTCGGGGGTTCGAGTGGGAGACACCCCAGGCATTGGAGGTTAAATGAATCTCTCCTATCAGAGCCATCACGAGTTATGGATCTCGACAAAGCACTGCAGGAATATTTCTCTATTAATGCGACTCCTGATGTCTCCCCCGAAACCCTGTGGGCGGCGCACAAAGCGTTTATTAGGGGAAAACTCATTCAATTAGGAACTCAAATAAAACGGGAAAGGCAATCAACCATCCTGAAGCTAGAAGAGGAATACTCTAAACTCAGGGCTCTTCACAAAAAGGACCCCCTCCGCACCCCCACCTCCCTGCTTGACAAGATTCGCTTAGATCTTAATCTCGCCCTCACCACGAAAGCAGAAAAATCGGTTAGGTGGTCTGGCCACAAGTTTTACTCAAAGGCGGATAAAATAGGCACACTCCTGGCTAATAGACTCTCCCCTAGAACCAAGCTAAGCACCCTCCCTCGGATCAGAAGTGCAGGACACCCGCCCACGTCTAATCCGGTCACAGTTCTGAATGCCTTTCAGGACTTTTACACCTCTCTTTACAGTAGCCCCCCATCTCCCAAAGCTAACCTCCTTCCAAAGTTTTTGGAGGGACTCCCCATCCCTGTCTTATCGGATGTTCACAAACAAGTCATGGAATGCCCCTTCCAGGTGGAGGAGATATTGGGAGTCATAAAGGAACTCAAAAAAAGCTCCGCCCCAGGCCCCGACGGTCTTTCGATCCCTTACTATAAAGCCTTTGCCAACACGCTTGCCCCCCACCTGGCCAATCTCGGTAATCATACAGCTAATGGAAGCCCCCTAGATCCCCACCTTAACACGGCGTATATCACGGTCATCCCCAAACCTGGCAAGAACTTGGAGGATGTCAGCAACTACAGACAGATTTCCCTCATTAATAATGACCTCAAAATTCTCACGAAAGTTATGGCCAATAGGCTGGCCTCCTTTATCGGATGCTACGTCCACAAGGACCAAGTTGGTTTTATCCCTGGCAGACAGGGACCTGATCAAATTCGGAGGGCGATCGATATTATCTCCATTCTGCAGTCTAATTGGGAAGGGGGACCCAAACAATCTGGCTTCCTCCTCTCCTTAGATATTCAGAAGGATTTCGACTCGGTCTCCTGGCAGTACATCTTCCAGCTCTCTGACAGGTGGGGATTTGGGGCTCGCTTCCTTGGCTTATTACGGGCCTTATACTCCCAGCCGAGGGCCCAAATTCGAATTCAGGGATACCTTTCCACTCCAATTCCCATTACCAGGGGGACCAGACAAGGGTGCCCCCTATCTCCCCTCATATTTGTAATAGCCATTGAAACACTAGCGATAGCAGTCCGCCACAACATAGACATTGGAGGTGTCCAGTGCGGTAGTCAAACGCACAAATGCGGACTCTTCGCGGACGACATACTGTTATTCCTTACTTTCCCCCTCACAACCCTGCCCAACTTATCCCGAGTACTAGACGACTTTGCCAAGGTCTCAGGCTTGCGGGTTAATTACTCCAAGTCTGTGGCTTTGAATATTTCTCTCCCCACCCACCAAGTTCTCTCACTCAAACAATCCTTTCCGTTCCAATGGAGTGACACCGCCATCCAATACTTGGGTATCTCCCTTACACCTAAAATGGAGATGTTGTATGCCCACAATTACCCCAAATTATACAGACAGCTGGAAACTGATCTCTCCTCATGGTCTAAACACGAACTCTCCTGGCTTGGCCGGATTAACTCCATAAAAATGACCCTTCTTCCCAAAATCCTATACTATTTCCGAGCCCTTCCAATACCAGTCCGGAAGGACCACCTCTGCTCTCTGCAAAGCAAAATACTGAAATATATTTGGAGCAATAAGGGGTACCGTCTCTCGCAAAACACGCTCTTCCTGCACAGACGCAGGGGGGGGTTGGGCTTGCCTAACCTTCACAAATACTACCTTGCAGCTCGCCTAGCCCAACTCTCCACGATCTACTCCAAATACGAGAAACCGGATTGGCAGTCCATTGAACGCTGCTCCGTACCCTCTTTTACACTAGATTTTCTATTGTGGTGCCCGCCCAAAGCCAGGCCGCCCATTATGTCCCCATCCCTCTCTCACTCCTGCGCCCTATGGCACGGTCTTCGCAAAGAGCCTTCCCTAGTCTCCACTTTAAGACCCCTTGCTCACATGTTCCGTAATCATGACTTCCCCCCTGGTCTGGACATTGAGGCCTTCAGATGGTGGTTGGACAAGGGATTATACCGGATAGGTCACTTTTTCAATTCAAGGGGTCCGATTTCCCTGGCTCATTGTATTGAACACTTAGAGCTACCAGACTCAGAGAGGTTCCGCTTCCAACAAATATCTCACTTTTTAAACTCGCTTTGGAAGAACAAACCCCTTCCTCCTCCCTTTACTGAATACGAAGCCTGGTGTGGTAAGATCGAGGAGCAGAGGGGTGGTATTTCAGTAATCTATGCGGCTCTCACTAACCCAACGGGCAAATCCCCTTATATGACGGCATGGGAATCTGATCTCCAGACCTCTGGCAGTCTTGAAGCCTGGCAGCTGGCCCTAGCCAGATCCTTTCGTGGGATCCAAAACACCTCACTAATGGAGGCTAGCATCAAATTGATAACCAGGTGGTACCTCACTCCAGCCAGGCTAGCCAAAATATACCCCACGGCTAACCCCTTATGTTTTAGGGGGTGCCAACTTCGTGGCTCCATGATCCACATCTGGTGGGAATGCCCTAGGCTTCGATCGTTCTGGACTAAAATCTTTAACTTGATTTACATAGTCACAGGCTGCCGGGTTCCAAGAACTCCAGAGGTTGCATTACTCAATGCCCCTGTTCCTTTGTTGCCTGGCAACACTCAGAAACTAACTTATTTTATACTCTTAGGAGCCAAAATTGCGATTGCCTCTGCCTGGAAGCAACCCAGACCCTCCTTCCTCGCAGTTAAGAGGAAGATATCTTGGATAATGTCCCAAGAAAAACTGTCAGGTATTCTGTCAGATACCACGCCTAAATTCAGAAAGGTGTGGGACCCTTGGGCCCGTTACATGGGAATATCTCTGCTGCCTGGGGTGCCCCCAGGCTCTACTTTAGTGACCAGACCTCACCCCTAAAGCGCCCCCTCTTACATCGAGTGCTAAACATTCTTCCACTGTACCCCTCCACCCTTTGAGGACATAGCTTACCTCCCTTTACCCCTCTGTCCTTCTCTTTTCCTCCTCTCTTCTCTCCTCTGTCCCTCTAGACGTTCTATGTTTGTGGTTTTCTCAACAGAGCTATAATTGACAGGTTCACCGTACAGTCCAATTGAATGTTGCGGTGCCCACTGTGGACGGCCCATCGAATTATTTTTCCCTCTGAGAGGGGGGGTCCCGGGAGGATACTCCCCCATCCTGGCACAGCAAGTTCTCTATTAGGGGTGTCGGGGTGGGGGCTCCTGGTTGCTACCCCTTACGGTTCTATTGGATGGGCTCCCCACGGGGGGTTACCCCGTGTTTTTTTTTTATTTGTTTAGCCCCTCGATGAGGCAGGGCATGATGACTGTACCCTTTTGATTTTGTTTGTCTTTCACTACTGTCTCCTGTTTTCAATACTTACATTGTGTCAGCGGGCCCTCCCTGCTGAAGATTGTTTATTGTTCTGGTGTATTTTTGTAAGTGCCTTTATCATAAAATAAAATCTTTTGAAAGTAAAAAAAAAAAAAAAGAAAACAGTCTGTGACTTTGTTTTCGTTTTTATATTGTTTTGAAGGTCCATAACTTGGATGGGGATGGGAGGTTATGGGATGCTCACTTAACTTCAGCAAAACGTGCAACAAAAACTTCAGGAGCATCTTCCTATATACAGTCATTATACAGTCTCCTTCTCTTGCATCCTGCAAACACTTGCTTGCTCCAACTGAATCAGAAAAATGTGACAGGCTTCCTAACAGATTTTAGCAATAGCCCTTTACAGGCATGGAACTCCTGGTCCATTGTTGTGTAGCAAAAAATATAGTAAAGCAGCTTGTAATTCTCCTCTGTCACTTCTATCCCAGCACTTCCTTTTCAGGCACTGCCACCCTATCTGGCTGAAGCTTCCCTTTTCACTAGCCTTCTAGGCTAACTCTCACACTAGTCCATCCGACTGACTCTTCACCAGCCCACCCATCTGACTCTCAGGAGATCTCTCATGGTAGGATAAAGACTTAAGAACATTGATGTCTACATATGGCAGTCTCCCTCCCTTGTTAGTCCCCCAACAGTGTTGCTACTCACTCTGTCCTCTCTTGCTCCCATGCTTCCAGTAAAGCCTCCTCCTGCATGTTTTAGAAGGATCCTTCCAGCACCTGAGCCCTGGCCCACGGCAGGATACCCCCCCCCCCCCAAACTATGGGGTAACCCTGATGTCAACTGACAGCCTTCTCAACACTGTATCTCCATCTTCCACCTGACTACTCTGCTGGCATGGTCCATGTTTATTTATGAGGTAAGGTCTACCAATTGCCAGCCCACTACTGGGAATTGGCCGAGGCCTCATAAATATTCAAGGCAGCTACTCCTAACCTACACCCACTAATTATAGAAGATTCTCCAACCTTCTAGACCAAGGCAGGGACCACAGGGCTGCCAGGATGAGTCATTGACGCATTGTGAAGGAGCTCCAGCGATCCTGCTTTAATCCTGCACCATCTGTGCATCTGCTGGCCTGGGGAGCATTTCTACTCCAATAGATTATTCATCTGCCTCCCCTGCACAGATCATGACCTGTATTTTTTATCCTGCCTACCCAATCGCTGGTTAAATCTGGCCATTGCGGGCTACCCCCAATCACAGCCCGACCACCATCTTTCAGGCCTCAATCCAGCACCATCCTCACTCCTGCTGGCTTGGGGAGTGTTCTTACTTGCACAGACTGTACATCTACATCCCCTGCTCAGGTCATTACCTATATTTTTCAGCCTGCCAGCTGGATTATCTGGCTGCCATCAGCCCCAATTTAGCACCATCCCTACAGCTGCTGGCCCGGAGAGCATTCATGCTTACACAGATGATACATCAGTATCCCCTGCTCTGGTCCTGCTCTGTATTTTTGAGTCTGCCAGAGTGATTGCTGGAAAATCTGGCTGTTTTTTTTGCCATCTTACTGCCTCCTGTGCTGACGGCGGCAGTCTTGCTACACCAGGACCAGCCAAAAGGATATAGAAGTGTTGGCAGCCATCTTGCTACACCCTGAACAGAAAAAAGGAAATATAATTCTACTAACTTTAAGACTTTCAAACTTTTAAACTTAGTTTAAACTTTGTTTTACCTTATCTCTTCAGTTTTTCAACGGACATCTCCTCCTGACATTACCCCAGCCTGCAGCACCCGTCGCTGCCACCCCCTCCACCACCACACAACCGATCACTGCCAAGCCAACTCTGCTCCAGGACTGAACCCACCTCGAGCCACTCACTTCATAGCACGCACCCCAGTGCACTCTCCCATCAGGTGAGCCATCCATTATTCATTTGATACCCTCTGCAGCCTAAGGAATACCACTACTACATTACTAATCACCACCCTAACAATACTACGAAAATAAAAACTTTTAAGAACAAATTTTGAAACCCAGCATTCAAAACAGGAATACAACACGTTCAGGACAACACCTATAATGCGACCTGATCAACACTAGATCAACACTAGATCAGCAGTTAAGCACAAACACGAAACTCATGATTTTATCACTCAACACAACACAGACTGTCTCTTCATCATGGAAAGCTGGCTAAAACCTGACTTTTACACCAATCTAGCAGAGTTAGTGTCTAAGAACTACTGCATCCTAACTGAGCACAGAATCGGTCAAAGAGGAGGTGGCCTAGCAGTGATCTACAAATCTCACCTCATGTTCACAAAACCAACTTTACAGAGCTCACTGCCATTCATTGAAAGACTCACACTTCAATGCCAAATAACACCCCAGGACACCTATCACATACTACTGTGCTACAGACCGCCGGAACCAAAGACACACTTCCTTGCAGCTTTTATCAAATTCATCTTTACATATACCTTGAAAACCAAAAATCTCCTGCTACTTGGGGACTTTATTCTCTGGGCAAACTCCTCCCAGGACTCCATCGCTACAGCTTGCATTAACCAACTGGAAGCACAAGGTCTGCAGCAACTGATAAATGCTTCCAAGCATGCTTCGGGCCATACCCTTGGCCTCATCTTAAAATAAAACATGGATATTAACACACTTGATAACATGCCATTGCCTTGGACTGACCACCACATGATCAAATTCAAAATAAACATTACTTACCAAATACCAACACACTCAACGACAATACACTGGACAAGATCACAGAAGAAACTATACTCGCAACTCTTCAAAACTACTCAACTGAAGACACACTCAACTCCCTTAACACAGCATTATTACAGACAGCAGACATAGTCTCACCAATGTGCAGAGCACCCACCCGCAAAAACAATTCGGGCTGCTTCAATGACTCTCTTACATCACTGAAACAAGAAGAACTGAATGAGCTTGGAGAAGGAACCCAACAATGGAAAACCACACAAATTACAAATCACTCACCACAAGATACACCACAAAGCCATCTTCATAGCAAAAAAGAACATTTCTCCAAAACCATCTCAAAAGCCATAAACCTCCCTCGAGCACTCTTCAAACTAGTCACCCAGACTTTGAACCTCACCTGTTTAAAGTCCCCAGCAAACGAAACACAAGAATTCTGCAATGAGTTATCTGATTTTTTCTTTGACAAAATCACAACCATTCGGGAATAATTCAGCAGAACATAGCAAATAACCCCACTCAGCCAGACCAAGAAGAAAAAAAAACACACAAAGTTTCTACAACCACCGAGACTTACTCTGATCCCAATCACCATTTACACCACCAAAACCATCATCAGAAACCTCAGAGACAGCACATCGCCAAACGACATCATTCCCACAAAAATTCTGAAAGAATGTACCGACATCCTGGCACCTATCATAACATACCTTATAAACCAGTCATTTAAAGAAGGAATTGTCCCAACCTCCCTCAAGTAAGGCACAATCAAACCCCTCCTAAAGAAGCTTAACCTCGATCCCAAAGACCCAAACAACCACAGACGTGTCACAAGCCTCAACACCTTCTCCAAAATTATCGAGAAGGCAGTAGTATAACAGCTACAACTCCATCTGGACACCTATAAACTCTTGGACCCACTACAATTGGGTTTCCGCCCTGGCCACGGGACAGAAACTGCACTCCTCAAAATCTGGGATAACTCCCTTGAAGCAGCAAATGAAGGAGAATCGTGTCTCCTGGTGCTGCTGGACCTCAGTGCAGCATTTGACACAGTAGACCAAAAATCCTGCTCATTCGTCTCACAGAAGTAGCTGAAGTTGCAGACTCAGACTTACCCTGGTTCGCATCCTTTCTAGAAAAACAATCTCAGAAAGTGAAACTAGCAACGTTCGGAAGCATGAAAAATTACATGTGGAGTCCCTCAAGGATCACCCCTGTCACCCGTGCTCTTTAACATCTATCTCCGCCCACTCCTCAAAATCATCAGCAACCAAGATCTACTTTATCACTCCTATGCGGATGACATCCAACTCTACCTACGTATCACCAACAAAAAAGACCAATACCAGGCAATGGAAAACTGTCTGTCATTGATCGAAGATTGGATGATGGAGAGCTCCCTTAAACTCAACAGTTCCAAAACAGAACTCCCTTTCTTTCTTGCAAACTGAAACAAAAACCATGGCACAATGTCCACACCACTCACCATCCTCGGACAACCCATCACCCCCAGAACTAAAGCCAAAAGCCTCGAAGTCATCTTTGACTCAAACATGAGGATGGATGCACAAATAGGATCAGTAGTCAGCGGATCCCACTAACTTCTTTGCCTACTGCGTAGACTCATCCCCTTCATCCTGGAAGGAGATACAACAGCAGTAGTAGGAACAATCATCAATTCCCAAATCAACTACGCAAATTCCCTCTACCTAGGACTTCCAAAATATCAAATGTCATGTCTACAAACCGTCCAGAACACAGCAGCCAGACTGGTAACTGTAAAAAACCATGGGAATCAATCACCCCGGCACCTGAGGACCCTCCATTGGCTAGCTGGGAATTATCGAGTTACATTCAAAACCCTCTGCCTCAAGACTTCCTGTTCCGGCACCACATGAGGAGAAGGTGATTGTCCTCTGCTCCCGCTACACTCCCCACAGAACCGGCACCGAATACCCGCACGCGCCTCGGGGAGACCCCCGCAACACCTAAAGATGACTGCACAGGCCACCGCTGACACAATACCGAGAAGGCACGCTCTGATGCATGTCCGAGAGGCGGGTAGTATTACTTGTGTCCTGTTTTCTCTCTCTCCACCTTTTAATCTACCCATGTCACCTACATACTATAGGTGAAGGTTCCAAGTGTCACAGATGGGACTTAACCCACTGATTCTACCTAGGTATTACCGTCTTGACTTATATTAGCATAATAAGCTGTTTGTATATGATTGTTACTACCGTACTATTTTATAGCTTATCTCAATTTACCACAGAGCAGAGGTTATGGCTACCAATTCGGCTCGCTGGCCCTTCACATTGGTCCCAGCCAAAAGCTGCTCTATTGCTAGATGAAACTCCCACCTGGCTATGGGGGTAAAATACTCCATCTTTGCCTCTATCCATGGGCTCCCCTTTTGTAATTACTTGTGATTGTTCTCTTTATCTCCGCTTCTACCTCCCCCCCTGGCCTCATTCCAGCCACCAGGGGAAGAGCAGGAAATGGATGAGTACCGAGATTGCTGGTTGAGCCTCATGTGGAAAAAAGAGAAGTCCTTAACGGATGTTAGACATTTCTACTACTTGAACTTAGTTCCACTGTTACTCTTCATTGTCAGTTATATGTTTTACGGGGTTTTAATCACTTGTTTTGTACTTGTACCCTCTGGAAAATGAGCTTACTTTGTGGGTTCTCCGGTTGCAGGGGCTCTGTCTGATAGAGGACATGTTTACAAACCATCAACCGAATATAATTATCCATTTCAGACATGGCCTTTCCATCCAGTGGGAATCACCTAAAGTTTATTTCCTGGAATGTTAAGGGGCTCAGATCCCCATCTAAACGCATGGCTATTCTGAGACACCTGAAGTGCCTTGGTGCAGATGTGGCACTGCTTCAGAAGACACACCTGTCAGCAGAAGATTTGCAATGACTGCACAAACTGTGGATGGGCACGGTGTATGTCACCCCAGCCATTAGGCACAAAGCTAGTGTAGCTATTCTACTACACAAAAATTTGAGACATGAGATAAAAGATGTCAGGGCTGATTTGGCGGCGTTAGACTCAAAACCTATTGCTATCACCAACATATATGCCCCCAACTCGCCCGATACTGCTTTCTTCCAAGACATGGTCCAGTGGATTCTTACCGCCCCCGAAACAATGCACTTAGTAGGTGGAGATTTTAACTCGGTCATGTCTAACTTAGCAGACCGTACAAAAGGCCCAACACATCGTACAAATAACTTGGCTCCCCAATACCCGGCCCCACTCATCTTGCACAAGCCATTACCTCCATACACTACGTAGATACTTGGCGTCTACAACACCCCACTAATCAAGAGTATACCTCCCCCCAAACAAATCCTTCTCTTGCATCGACTATTTTTTCGCCTCCCCTGAACTAATGCCCTCCCTGTGCGACCTCGGAGATTCTAGATGCAAGGCTCTTGGATCATAGCCCTGTAGTAGTACATATGACCCAGTCCACACCTTCCTCTCCCTCACCATCATGGCGCTTCCCCTCATATCTGATAGATAACAAATACTTTAAACACACGAAGCCTGGAACGAATATGTCTCCACTAATGGGGCACACATTACCGAACCCAACCTGCTCTGGGAGGCTGGTAAGGCTTTCCTGAGAGGGAGAATCATATCTTACACCTCCCAATTCAAGAAACACAACAGGCAGCACTGTAGCCAAGCTAGTGAAACATTACGCATGGCCCATGAACGCCTACTTTTAATCCACACGTCTGATAATGTCCGCAGCTGGCAGCAGGATAAAAGCTCATTTGACCTCTAGGCAGAACAACAAGAACTATCACAGGTTTGGCAACAAGGCAGGTAAATTACTGGCAAAATTGTGTTCTGAACCGAGACGACCCATTCATGTCTCTACCATGAGAGATACAGATGGATCCATGACCACATCAACCAACAAAATCAGCAGCCTGCTTACCAAATATTATACAGACCTATACACAGCAGACCCCACAGACCAAACTGCGGCTGAGGCTTTGCTTTCCAGAGTATGTTTACCTAAACTTCAGACTACACACTTAGATGAACTAAACACCCCTATTACAGTAGAAGATATTCGGCAAACAATCACCACTATGTCATCCGCCAAAGCCCCAGGGCCAGATGGATATGCGGCCAAATTTTACAAAAAGACCCACAGACTCACTCACAAATGTGCACAAGGAAAAGCCCCGCAATACCTCTGTGACAAAATAAAGCACTACACCCCAGGTCACACTCTCCGGTCAACTAACCAGAACCTCCTCCACATCCCCAAGACCCATTACAAATTAAAAGGTGAACAAAGGTTCACAGTACAAGGACCACGGCTATGGAATGCTTTACCCGCGGACATCCGCTCAGAGGAAAACTATCTGGCCTTCAGGAAGAAGCTCAAGACCCATCTCTTATGAAAACCCAGACGAACACTGGCAGCAAAAGCTCCCTGAGGCAATTTAGTTTGCATTTGTAGCGCTATACAAGTTATTCATTTATTCATCCAGCCCTGAACGTTACTGAACTCTGACCCAGATTCCATGGCTCTGACTTAGCTCTGAGCCTAACTATATTTTACCTAAACCCTAACATACTGTGTACTAACTTCTAGCACACACTAGAAGGTACTACAAGTGGATTCTTGCAATCGGGTTTATGCATACAGCTGTGGCCTCTACAAATGAATATACATATAATTGCACATAGAGTGATTACCCACAGTTAGGGACAGATTTTTGCCATTTTTAATGGACTTCATACAGTATATTGTTTATGTACTGATTTTATGCACAGTTTTTTCTCACTATTAATTATTGGTATTTTATCAATATGATCCACAGAGTTAGTTTGGTGTGAGAGATGAATGTTTTTCAAGACACTGTATATCATGTTTTATGATGGTATGGACATTTTACTATGTTTGCTAAGGTTGTGCAGAATTACATTATATGCAAATAATAGCAATCACTACCCGCACAAAGTTTGCATGTTCTCCCTGTGCCTGCGTGGGTTTTCTTGAGGTACTCCGGTCCTCCCACACTACAAAGACATGCTGATAGGTTCTTTGACTCCTGTCTAAATTAGCTCTAATATAAATGTTAGTTAAGGACCTCAAATTGTAAGCTCCTTGAGGTCAGGGACTGATGTGAATGCACAGTATAATAGGGATGAGTGAACGATTCGGCCCAAGCATAAGTTCATGCCGAACTTTGGTTGTTCAGATGTTCTGCGAACACCGAACAATATGCAGTGTTCGGGGCAAATTTGAAAGCCGCCGGAAGACCGTTAAAGTCTATGGGACACTAACATGAAAAATCAAAAGTGCTCATTTTAAAGGCTTATTTGCAAGTTATTGTTATAAAAAGTGTTGGAGGACCCGGATCCTGCCCCAGGGGACATTAAAAACTGCAGTTTTTTTTTGGAGCAGTGATTTTAATAATGCTTAAAGTGAAACAATAAAAATGAAATATTCTTTTAAATATCATGCCTGGGGGTGTCTATAGTGTGCCTGTAAATTGGCACATTTTTCCAGTGTTTAGAACAGTACCGCAGCAAAATGAAATTTCTAAAGGAAAACATTTTTTTAAAACTAATCGTGGCTGTAATGAATGGTCGGGTCTCGGCAATATGGATAAAACTCATTGAAAAAAAATGTAATGGGATCCCCCCACTCTATTACCAGGTCTGGTATGAATACTAAGGGGAACCCCGAACCAAAAATGTAAAAAAAATTGCGTGGGGGTCCCCCCAAAATCCATACCAGGCCCTTCAGGTTTGGAATGGATTTTAACTACTTCAATACAGGGCTTTTATACACCTTCCATACCAGACCATTTTTTAGCTTTCAGCGCTCACACTTTGAATGACAATTACTCAGTCATGCTACACTCCACCCAAATAAAACATTTTTCTTCCTAAATTTGGGCCAAAATGTATACTGCTACATATCTTTAGTAAAAATAACCCAAACAAGTGTATATTATTTGGTCTCTGTGAAAGTTATAGCGTCTAAAAGCTATGGTGCAAATCATTGAAAAATTATCAAATCTGATCACACCTGTTGCACTGAAGGCCTGTCTCATTTCTTGAGACCCTAACAAGCCAGGAACGTACAAATAACCCCCAAATTACCCCTTTTTGGAAAGCAGACATTCCAAGGTATTTAGTAAGAGGCATGGTGAGTTTTGTGAAGTTGTAATTTTTTCCCACAATTCTTGGGAAAATTATCATTTTTTATTTTTTTTTGCACAACATTGTCATAATAACAAGTTATTTCTCTCACACAGCATATGCATACTTGCAATGACACCCCAAAATACATTCTGCTACTCCTCCTGAGTATAGTGATACTACATGTGTGAGACTTTTACATAGCCTGGCCACATACAGAGGTCTAACATCCAAGTAGCATGCATAAATTACACATCTCATTTCTCAACTACCTATTACACTTTTGAAGGCCCTGGAGCACCAGAACAATGTAAACACCCACTAAATGACCCCATTTTGGAAAGCTACCACCCCAATGTATAATTTATGAGGCATAATGAGTCTTTTGCATGGTTCATTTTTTTCCAGAAGTTTTTGCAAACTGTGGAAAAAAAATGAAAACGCATTTTTTTTATACAAAGTTGTCCATTTATAAGATATTTACAACAAATAGCATGTACATAGCAAAACTGACACCCCAAAATGCATTCTGCTACTCCTCCTGAGTATGGCAATACCACATGTGTGAGACTTGTACACAGCCTGGCCACGTACAGAGTCCCAACATCCAAGTAACACCGTCAGGTGTTCTAGGAGCATAAATTACACACATAAATTTCTGCCAACCTATAACATTGTTGAAGGCCCTTTATATTTCTAACACATAGAATGTACTGTACATACCAATTACAAACCAAAATACATTCTGCTGCGCAAAGGGTAAAGAAAAGACTACCTGCGGTTTAGTAGTGCAGTGGTCCACAGAGGAGAGCATCGGTCCAGGCAGCAGGCAGGAACATGGACAGTGACAGCAAAACAGGCAGTAGGCAGGAATAGTCAGTACAGGTAGAGATGTTGTCAGCACAGCCAATGCATTGGTCCAGATAGCAGGCAGGGATGTGCTCAGCAGAAGCAAAAGGATCAAAGAATCGTCCATGCAGCAGGCAGGAATACTGTCCATAGTACATGCAGCAGGCAGAGGTATGGTCAGCACAGCCAGAGTATTTGTCCATGGAGCAGGCAGGACCATCAAGCTTAGGGCATCTGTGAGGAAAGAATGGCGACAGGGGGTAGAGGCTTCTCCCACCCAAATCGCTTTGAAGCCTCCGGACAACCAGACCCTGTTCTAGGAACACAAAAAAACAAAAACTGGTTTTATGAACTCTGAACACTATTCTGGAGCCCCTCACATGTGAGACCCCTGTGTAGTAGGGTAAAAGATCAATCCAAGGGGCAGGTAAAAACATGGTCAACAGGCCGAGGTCAGTGCAGGTAAAAGGCAGAAATAGATGGTAGGCAGAGGGATAGTCGATACAGTCCAGGGTCAGTTCTCTTGAAAGGCAGAAACATGGCGGATAAACAATGCAGACGGTAGGCAGAGGCATAGTCGAGAAACAGGCCAGGGTCAGTTCACATGGAAGACAATGATACGATTGGTTGAGGCAGGGAAATATTCATGACGGAAATTGAAAACGGGGAAATGGCAGTATTAGAAATAGGGGCTAATAGTTTTCCAGGGTGTGATATCATCTGAAGCATTGTCCGATGCAAAGGCCAGGTTGGGAGGGACAGTCAGGACAATGGAAGCTGGTGTCTTTCCTAATTCCTCTTTTGGTGCACACCTGACATTTTTTTTGGCGTCGTCTTCCGGATCCTGATGGTGGAATGTGGTCTGGAAAATGACGCTCATGTAGTCTGCTGCCAGAATCTGAGCGAATGCTTTCAGGGGGGAAATCTTGTTGGTAGATCAGGAAAGTGACTATGTCTTCAATCTAGTTTATGAAGGTGGTGGGTGTTTCTGTTG
This sequence comes from Lithobates pipiens, assembly GCF_037356315.1. Taxonomy (NCBI): domain Eukaryota; kingdom Metazoa; phylum Chordata; class Amphibia; order Anura; family Ranidae; genus Lithobates; species Lithobates pipiens. The sequence goes on along the minus strand of NW_027507686.1, from coordinate 150,140,158 downwards.
ACTTTTGGTAGATGATAAAAGAATTTAAAAGGGCCAAATGGAAAAAGTAAATTGCAATTTTTTTGTACCAAAAAAGGGATTTTCTTGTTGAAAGATAGGGCTGCAACATCTGGTCATTTAAATCCACCACCCCCCCCCCCCCCCCATGAATTTATTATACTCGCTGATACAGGAAGGCTTGCGAATGGGACTGCGTCTTCTGTGAAGCTCCACCGAGGTGTCATTGTGGATGGTGGACATCATGTACACGTCTTTCCTATCCCTCCACTTCACAGCCAACACGTCCTCATTTGTCAAGCTTGCCGATTCCCCTCTTTGAATGGATGTGGTGACAATACGCTGTAGGAAGCCCTTTCGGTTTTTCCTTGTTGTACCACAGGCCAAAGTTTTTTTTAGGTACAGGTGGTGGAGAAGGGGCAGACTAGTGTAATAGTTATCCATATAAATATGATAACCCTTTTGAAAGAGTGGGAATGCCAACTTCCAAACTATGTTTCCACTTATTCCCATGTAGGATGGACACTCAGGGGGCTGCAGCTGGGAATCTTTGCCTTTGTACACGCGAAATGAGTACACATAACCAGTGGCGCTTTTGCAGAGCTTGTTCAGCTTCAAGCCATACCTTCGCTCTATTGCTTGATTCCCAGCCGACCTGTGAAATGCACCAGGGATTCGTCCACACATATATTTTTGTCAGGGACATAAAGTTCGGAAAACTTATTGGAAAAAAAATTAATTAGGGGGCAAATTTTATACAGTTTGTCAAAGTTTGTGTGATTTCGGGGAGGGCACTGTAAGTTGTCACTAAAATGCAGGAAGCGCATTATAAGTTCGTATCGGGACCTGGACATGAATGAGGAGAAAACTGGCATATGATGGATGGGTTTGGTCAGCCAATACTTATAAGTTTTTTTTGTAAGCCCCATGTTTAGCGTTAGGCCTAAAAACGATTTAAGCTCTGCCGCTGTTAGGGGTCGCCATTCAAAAGGGCGGGCATAGCTGGAGCTGGGGTTGGTTGCAATGAATTGTTGGGCAAAAAGGTTGGTTTGGTCCACGATGCCTTGAACCAATTCGTTGGGGAAAAATTAATTTAAAAAATCAGTTTTGGAAAAACCCACAATGTTGACCTGCACACCTGGCTGTGCTGTAAAAGGGGGGATCGTGGCTGACCCTGTGGTAGAAGGCAGCCACACTGGGTTTGCCAAGCCTTCTGGAAGTTGGGTTTGGGCCCTAATTATTTGGCGTGCACTGGGCCTTTCCTCCTGGGGTCTAGCAGTGCTTGTACCGGGCCTCTCCTCCTGGGGTCTACCGCTGTTGGCACTGCTGGTAGCTGCCTGGTGCTCAGACCGTCTTCTTTTAGGACGGACTGCTTCCTCCTCCAATTCGGATCCCGATGTGCTGCCTTCAGGGGGCTCATATTCCGAAACAGAATCGGAACCAGAACTGAGCAGTGAGAGCTCCCCGTTGCTCTCATCGGTCAGGCTGAGTATTAAGTATGCCTCTTCTGGGGTGTACACCTTTCTGGACATAGTGGCTGTAGGTACTCTGGTGGCAGGTACTCTGGTGGCAGGTGGTGAGGTGGTGGGCACTCTGGTGGTACTCTGTTGGCAGGTACTCTGGTGGCAGGTGGTGAAGTGGCGGGTACTCTGGTGGTACTCTGGTGGCAGGTACTCTGGTGGCAGGTGGTGAGGTGGCGGGTACTCTGCTGGCAGGTGGTGAGGTGGTGGGTACTCTGGTGGCAGGTACTTTGGTAGTACTCTGGTGGCAGGTGGCGGGTACTTTGGTGGCAGGTACTCCGGTGGCAGATGGTGAGGTGGCAGGTACTCTGGTGGCGGATACTCTGGCAGGTGGCTGGTACTCTGGTGGCAGGTACTCCGTGGCAGATGGTAAGGTGGCAGGTACTCTGGTGGCAGGTACTCTGGGGACAGGTACTCTGGTGGCAGGTACTCTGGGGATAGGTACTTCGGTGGCAGATGGTAAGGTGGCAGGTACTCTGGTGGCAGGTACTCTGGTGGCAGGTACTCTGGTGGCGGGTACTCTGGTGGCGGGTACTCTGGTAGTACTCTGGCAAGTGGCAGGTACTCTGGTGGCAGGTACTCTGGGGACAGGTACTCCGGTGGCAGGTACTCTGGGGACAGGTACTCCAGGGACAGGTACTCTTTATTTAGGGGGGGCAATCTGGGCACCGTAAGGCAATTACTGGGGTACATTAGTGGTAACTCACTGTTAGCTGATCTCCTCCTCACACTGGATCGGTGTGTGAAGAGGAGAACTCAGCAACAGGAGTTACACACCTTTTGTTTACATTTAGTGACAGGCTGTCATTGGGCACAGCCAGTCACTAAATAGCCAGTGTTCTTCTCTTTTCACATTGATCGGGGCTGGGCTGTAGCTAGGGAAAAAGCTTCAGCCAGCCTCAGCCCCGATCGCTACAAAGCTCCTCCCCAGGAGTGCACACGTGAGCCGCACGCGCCGCTCCCGGATGTTATTATGCAGCGCCGGCTTGTGACCGATCACAGCCGGTAAAGCTGCTCTGCCACCCGCAGCCACCGATTCAATACCCCTATCGGGGAACGGCTGTCTCCCTAGGGACACACCAGATCCCTGATCGCCACTCTGCGGGCCCGCAGTAGCGGCGGAAAGCCGAGGACGTCATATGACGGCCACCCAGGATGGGAGATCCCATCTTTGGCCGTCATTTGACTATGGCCGGATATTGAAGTGGTTAAGGAGAACGCTGTGACAAATTTAAAAAAAAGAATGGTGTAGAGGTTCCCCCCCAAAATCCATATCAGACCTGAAGGGTCTGGTATGGTATGGATTTTAAGGGGAACCTTGCGCCAAAATGTAAAAAAAATGGCGTAGGGGTCCCCCCAAAATCCAGACCCTTATCTGAGCACACAACCTGGCAGGCCACAGGAAAAGAAGGGGGAAACGAGTGCGCCTCCTGAACTGTACCAGGCCACGTGCCCTCAACATGAGGAGGGGGCTTTGGGGTCTGGCCCCAAAGCACCTTGTCCCCATGTTGATTGGGACAAGGTCCTCATCTCCACAACCCTTGCCCAGTGGTTGTGGGGTTATGCAGGTGGGGGGCTTATCGGAATCTGGAAGCCCCCTTTAACAAGGGGACCCCAGATCCTGTCCTCCCCCTCTGTGTGAAATGGTAACAGGGTCCATTGTACCCCTACCATTTCACAAAAAAAGTGTCAAAAAGGGCAAACAAGACTAGAGACAGCTTGGGACAAGTTCTTTATTAAAAAATAAAAATGTCCAGCAATGTAAATTCATGCCGTCCGATGGACCAAAAAAAAAAAAAGCTGTAACCATTCTGCCTCCATGGGAGGCTCCTGCCAACTGACGATTCTTCTGGGAGACAGTTCTAATGTAGCTGAGGTCAGGGCCATCCGGTGATGGAAAAAGATGACCCCACCCCCCTCTGAAGCCACAGGGGATTCCTGTGGCATCAGAGGGGGGAGAGCTCACCTGTTTATGTCACCGGGTGGCCCCACCCTCAGCTATATAAAAACTGTCCCAAGCTGTCTCTTGTCAGTTCAGGAGGGGAGGGGCACCCTCTAGGCCCCCCTCTTTTCCTGTGGCCTGCCAGTTTGTGTGCTCAGATAAGGGTCTGGTATGGATTTTGGGGGACCCCTACGCCTTTTTTTTTTACAATTTTGTCACAAGGTTCCCCTTAAAATCCAAACTCGACAATTCATTACAGCCCTGATCAGTTTTAAATGACAATTTCAATTTCAATAGAAATTTAATTTTTCTGTGGAACTGTTCTAAACACTGGAAAAATATGCCACTTTACAGGCATACTATAGACACCCCCCCCCCCCTCCCAGGCATGATATTTAAAGGAATATATATTTTTTATTTTTTCACTTTAACCACTTTCAGACCGGACCATTTTGCTGGTCAATGACCAGAGGTCTTTTTTGCAATTTGGCACTGCGCTGCTTTAACTGGTAATTGCGCGGTCATGCAATGTTGTACCCAAACAAAATTTGCGTCCTTTTCTTCTCACAAATAGAGCTTTCTTTTGATGGTATTTGATTGCCTCTGCGATTTTTATTTTTTGCGATATAAACGTAAAAAGACCGCAAATTTTGAAAAAAAATGATATTTTCTACTTTTTGTTATTAGAAAAATCCAATAAACTCAATTTTAGTCATACATTTAGGCCAAAATGTATTCAGCCACATGTCTTTGGTAAAAAAAAGTCAATAACTGTATATTTATTGGTTTGCGCAAAAGTTGTCACATCTACAAACTAAGGTACGTTTTCTGGAATTTACGCAGCTTTTAGTTTACGACTGCCTATCTCATTTCTTGAGGTGCTAAAATGGCAGGGCAGTACAAAACCCCCCCAAATGACCCCATTTTGGAAAGTAGACCCCTAAGGAAATTGATAAGTGGCATGTTGAGCCCATTGGTTATTTTATTTTTTTGCCTCAAGCGATTGAATAATGACAAAAAAAATTTTTTTTTTTTTTTTTTTTACACAAAGTTGTCACTAAATGATATATTGCTCACACATGCTATGGGCATATGTGAAATGACATGCCAAAATAAATTCTGCTGCTTCTCCTGAGTACGGGGATACCACATATGTGGGACTTTTTGGGAGCCTAGCCACGTACGGGGCCCCGAAAACCAAGCACCGCCTTCAGGCTTTCTAAGGGCGTAAATTTTTGATTTCACTTCTCACTACCTATTACAGTTTTGAAGGCCATAAAATGCCAAGATGGCACAAAACCCCTACAAATGACCCCATTTTAGAAAGTAGACACCCCAAGCTATTTGCTGAGAGGCATGGTGAGTCCATGGAATATTTTATATTTTGCCACAAGTTGCGGGAAAATTACAAACTTTAATTTTTTTTTATTTTTTTTTTCACAAAGTTGTCACTAAATGATATATTGCTCACACATGCCATGGGCATATGTGAAATGAGACCCCAAAATAAATTCTGCTGCCTCTCCTGAGTACGGGGATACCACATGTGTGGAGTTTTTTGGGAGCCTAGCCGCGTACGGGGCCCCGAAAGCCAAGAACTGCCTTCAGGTTTTCTAAGGGCGTAAATATTTGACTTCATTCCTCACTACCTATTACAGTTTTGAAGGCCATAAAATGCCAAGATGGCACAAAACCCCCACAAATGACCCCATTTTAGAAAGTAGACACCCCAAGCTATTTGCTGAGAGGCATGTTGAGTCCATGGAATATTTTATATTTTGCCACAAGTTGCGGGAAAATTACAAACTTTTTTTTTTTTTTTTTTTTCACAAAGTTGTCACTAAATGATATATTGCTCACGCATGCCATGGGCATATGTGAAATGACACACCAAAATAAATTCTGCTGCTTCTCCTGAGTACGGGGATACCACATATGTGGGACTTTTTGGGAGCTTAGCCGCATACGGGGCCCCGAAAACCAAGCACCGCCTTCAGGCTTTCTAAGGGCGTTACAGTTTTGAAGGCCATAAAATGCCAAGATGGCACAAACCCCCCCCCCCCCAAATGACCCCATTTTGGAAAGTAGACACCCCTAAATTTAGGGGTACACTAGTGGGACTAGGTAATAAATGGCGGGTGCCCTGAAACTATAAAAAAATAACTAACCAACCAGCGTCACCTGTAACAGTTATATGGTGATCACTGGTGAAAGGGTTAACTAGGGGGCAATCAGGGGGCTTTATGCGGTAGTATATGGGGGTCCCTGGCGCTATAAAAAGCTGCGGTGAACCTAAAATACCTACCTGCCTAACTAGCGTCACCTGTGACACTAATACAGCGATCAGAAAAACGATCGCTTATTAGGCTGGGTTCACACTGGAGCGATGCGGGAACGCCACGAATCCGTGGCGGGTTCCCGCATCGCATGCCTCCCGGCGGCAGTTCACACTGCCCTATGCGAACTGCTGGGAGTGTCAGTGAAATGTTAATGACACCCCCAGATCAGTTCGCATATCGCAGTGCGATCTGCAAACTCGGATCACATGGTGTGAACACCCATGCGATGCGATTCTTCTGCGGACCAAAAAAAGGGTCCCGTGCGAGTTTGCGGCGGGTGCGACACGAATTCAGCCATACTATCTGTATGGCTGAACTCGAATCGCACAGAGATCGGATGTGATTTGCACTGCAGTGCGGTGCGAATCACATCCGTTCTCATAAACCGCTGCAATGTGAACCCAGCCTTAGTGACACTGGCGATGGGGGGTGATCACGGGGTTAAACCTTTATTGGGGGGGCTAGGGGGTACCTTAGAACTAAAGGGGGCTGACCCTAACTGCCCTAACAGTTATTACAGTCACAAATGACACCCGCCGGGTGATCAGGGGGTTAAACCTTTATTAGGTAATAAATGGCGGGTGCCCTGAAACTATAAAAAAATAACTAACCAACCAGCGTCACCTGTAACAGTTATATGGTGATCACTGGTGAAAGGGTTAACTAGGGGGCAATCAGGGGGCTTTATGCGGTAGTATATGGGGGTCCCTGGTGCTATAAAAAGCTGCGGCGAACCTAAATACCTACCTGCCTAACTAGCGTCACCTTGGACACTAATACAGCGATCAGAAAAATGATCACTTATTAGGCTGGGTTCACACTGGAGCGATGCAGGAACGCCACAAATCCGCGGCGGGTTCCCGCATCGCATGCCTCCCGGCGGCAGTTCACACTGCCCTATGCGAACTGCTGGGAGTGTCAGTGAAATGTTAATGACACCCCCAGATCAGTTCGCATATCGCAGTGCGATCTGCAAACTCGGATCGCATGGTGTGAACACCCATGCGATCCGATTCTGCTGCGGACCAAAACAAGGGTCCCGTGCGATTTTGCGGTGGGTGCGGCGGGTGAGGCGCGAATTCAGCCATACTATCTGTATGGCTGAACTCGAATCGCACAGAGATCGGATGTGATTTGCACTGCAGTGCGGTGCGAATCACATTCGTTCTCATAAACCGCTGCAATGTGAACCCAGCCTTAGTGACACTGGCGACGGGGGGTGATCACTGGGTTAAACCTTTATTGGGGGGGTTAGGGGGGTACATTAGAACTAAAGGGGGCTAACCCTAACTGCCCTAACAGTTATTACAGTCACAAATGACACCAATGCAAAAAAAAAAAAAAAATGACATTGGTGTCACTGTGACTGGGGGGCAGGGGTAATTGGGGGGGTGATCGGGGGGGTGTGAGTGTGCCTGGCATGTTCTACTGTGTAGTGTCGTGTTGGTGCAACTCACCGATCCTCTCTCCTCGGTGTCGGAACGAAAAATACCGACACGGTGGAGAGATTACATCACTTCCTCTCCTGTGTTTACATTACAGGAGAGGAAGTGATGTCACGGAGCATTTCCATTCGTCGGGAGCGATCGCGAGGGGGTGGCCATGAATGAATGGCCGCCCCCTCATCCCGGATCGCTCCCGAACGAATACCGACCGCCGCAGGCACCGGGGGGGGGCCCGATCGGCCCCCCACCCGCGGGAAGGCAGGGACGTATATATACGCCCATATGCCTGCCCGTGCCATTCTGTCGACGTATATCGTCGTGCGGCGGTCGGCAAGTGGTTAAGCATTAAAAAAAATCACTGCTCCTGAAAAAAACACCCATTTTTAAAAACGGTTTTTTCATTGATACATGTCCCCTGGGGCAGGACCCAGGTCCCCAAGCACTTTTTATGACAATAACTTGCATATAAGCCTTTAAATTGAGCAGTTTTGTTTTTTTCATGTTTGTGTCCCATAGACTTTAATGGTGTTTGCGTGTTCTTCCGAATGTTTTGCCTGTTCGGTATGTTCTGGTGTGCACTGAACCGGGGGGGGGGGGGGGGGGTGTTTGGCTCATCCCTACAATGTATATGTAAAATTGAGATATATAAGTACCTTCAATGTATAAATAAATATTGGTGTTCCATTTAAAATGTAAGATTAGTCGGCCTTAACATGTTTACATTATTTCAATGCTATAAGTTTTCAGAAATTGAAACTGTGTGTGTGTATATATATATATATATATATATATATATATATATATATATATATTCCAAGCAATAAATGATACAACAAACCTGATCAAGCATTGCTCTAAAAAAAAGTTAGGAAAGGACAGAGATGTGGAGGATAGGTGAGGACATTTCGCTCTGTCAGAGAAATAAATGGATGCTATGTATCATCACAGGAATCTGCACACAGTGGGACTTATTTTGAAGATGGAATATACTAACGGTAATCTGCCTTTGATTTGACAGAAGATGTCTTACAACCAGAAGAACAACTCTGATAAGAAGTGAAGGATGACATGTGTGACAATCCTGGTATCAGATTACAGACCTTCTACAAAGTCAAATGAATGCTCAGTTTGCTGGTGACATCACACAGCAGTCACAAAGGGAATTGAAATTTCTTCTGTAGGCAATAAGACACAAAACCTTTGCGAGTTATCACATAAAATGCATTAAAAGGCATGCACGCTGGACAATGGAAGCCTAATATTAATGTCAATATAGTTTACAAGGTCTTTATATAGATATTGGCTGGGACTCAGAGATTACACGTGGACAAAGAATAAGAAAAAACATCTCATATTGTTTGCCTGGAACAAGAAACACATGGACATAAATAGTGGGGTTGTGATGGGATCGTACATTATTTGAATTACAAAGGAAGAGAGAGTCACTGATTTACGAAGGGTTAACGAAGGCTAGTGGAGCTAGAGTGTAAAATGTCTTCAAACATGGACAGGCAATTATTTATTTTGCAAATACAATAAGCTTTTAAGCTTTTATTTCATTCAAAATGAGCAAGGCAATAAAAAAGCTTTTTTTTTTTTTTTTTTTTTTAACTTAAATAAAACAAATGGTTCTTCTGTGCACTATAGTTCAGGTGACATAGAGAAAAAAGATTGTAGTTTTATTTTAAACTTTGGTAATGTGGTAATTTTAGAACGCAAGCCATTCTAAAAAGAGGCTATTACCCAAATAAGGAAATTCAACAAGGATAATCCAAATAAGGAAATACATTTAGGGTCCATTCACACCTTGATGTCCTAGTGTGTTGCAATAGCACATGTTAATGAGGATTGTATTAAGGCAGCCTTTTCAAATAAATGGGCTGCAATGCAACCCCCCCCCTCCCCCCCCCAAAAAAGGCACCATTTTTAGCATCACATCTCACTACAATACATAGTAGTTCATTACTGTGCATTTACAACTGGATCGCCTTTCTGCATTAGGGTGACATTTGAAATAATGGTACCACAATGCACAATGCAACGCATAGAACATATTGTCAACATGCCCTGTGGTAACACATGTTAACCACTTTCAGACCGGACCAATTTGCTGGTCAAAGACCAGACCACTTTTTGCGATTCAGCACTGCGTCGCTTTAACTGACAATTGCGCGGTCGTGCGACGTGGCTCCCAAACAAAATTAACGTCCTTTTTTTCCCACAAATAGAGCTTTCTTTTGGTGGTATTTGATCACCCCTGCGGTTTTTATTTTTTGCGCTATAAACAAAAATAGAGCGATAATTTTGAAAAAAACGCATTATTTTTTACTTTTTGTAATAATAAATATCCCCCAAAAATATATAAAAAAACATTTTTTTCCCTCAGTTTAGGCCGATACGTATTCTTCTACATATTTTTGGTAAAAAAAATCGCAATAAGCGATTATTGATTGGTTTGTGCAAAAGTTCCAACCAGCGCGGGGGTCCCGACCAGCGCGGGAGCGCGCCGCCGGCGGCGCGCTCCCGATGGCACGGCGGCAACGAATATTGGACGTACATGTACGCCAATATGCCTGCCCGTGCCATTCTGTCGACGTACATCGTCGTGCCCTGGTCGGGAAGTGGTTAATGTGTACAATACTGCAATGCAAGGTTTGAATAGGTCCTTAAAGAGGAAGTACTTTACTTCCTCTTTATTCCCCTGCAAAGTAAAAGCATAATGGGCTAGTATATATGTAAATGTAATAAATACTGTTGCGCACAACCTTCGCCAGATGGGTCTGATCTTAATTTTAGGAAGCTGCTCACATATAAAAGTGTTCTCTGCACTCAAAAATATAAATATAGAAAGTGTTTATGTGGCGCTACCTAGATAATAAATAAATAAATCCTATATGGTTTCTAATAAATGTGAATTCTCTGTGAAATAAATAAATTATCATAAATAAACCTAATCTATATATAAAACCTCATATAGTGCATCAATTTTCAGAAAGGTATAAAATGCAAAGGGAATGTTACCAATATCACAAACTTCAAAATTAATTGTATAAATAAATCAATATGTGCAAATGTGCAAAGGTGTAATTCATAAAGCACACCATCAAACCAAAAAATAGTGTTGCTCCCAATAAAAAATATACAGTATCACAAACGTAAAGAAAAAAATAAATTAGTATAAATAAATGAATATGTGCAAATGTGCAAAAGTGCAAATCGTAAAGCACACAATCAAACAAAACATATGAAGAAAATCGTGTTGCTCCAAGCAAACTAAAACTTTAAAGTGCAAAGTGCATATAAATCAGTCCATTCAGATGTATCCAAATTGTGCAATAAGTCCAACGGATAATGATGACCATGCAAAGTGAATAAAGGTGCAGACTATTCCGTTCCTCCACACTTCAGTGCTTAAGGTGCACCCCTTGTTTTCCCCAGCCTCTCACCTCAAAATAAGGTCCCTAAGGACTGGATTGCACTTCAGAGATAATGGGCTGGTAATCTTCCACCTCCTCTTAGATATAACCTCCAGGACACCAACTAAAATCTCCACAACTCCCAATCCAGGTTATATCATAATGGGGAAAGAGAATAAAGGGGCCTCCAATGTGTAGTATAATCGAGAAACGTTTATTAATAAAAATATCCACACTTACATATAGATCCAGTGATTTGCAAATGTAAACAATGATACTTCCAGTCTCGGCCGTGGCCGGAAGTGACGATCGACACCTAGCTAGGTGGTATGCATATGCTATGTGTGATAAATAACCTGATAATATGACACGTTTGTGAAAAAAAAGAAAAACAATTCTTGATTTTGCAAAAAATTGTGGGAAAAAATTACAACTTCAAAAAACTCAACATGCCTGTTTCAAAATACATTTGAATGTCTACTTTCCAAAAAGGGGTCATTTGGGGGATATTTTTACTGTACTGGCTTCTTAGGATCTCAAGAAATGAGCTAGGCCATCAGTACATCAAGTGTGATACATTTTCAGTAATTTGCACCATAGCTTGTGGACTCTATAACTTTGACACTGACCAAATAATATAAACTGATTTGGATTATTTTTTACCAAAGATATGTAGCAGTATAACATTTGGCAAAATTTATGAAGAAAAATTCTTAATTTGCAAAATTTTATAACAAAAACAAAGTAAAATGTATTTATTTATTTTTACTGAATTTTTGGTCTTTTTTCATTAATAGCGCAAAAAAAAAAAAACCCAACGGTGACTATATGCCACCAAAAGAAAGCTCTATTGTGTATAAAAAGGACAAAAAATTTCATATGGGTACAGTGTTACATGACTAATTGTTATTCAAAGTGTGAGAGCACTGAAAAATGAAAATTGATCTGGTTAGGAAGGGGGTTTACGTGCCCAGTTGTCAAGTGGTTAAGCTTAAAATATACAGGATAGTCTTTATATGCTTTTCTAATGGCTCATTCACACAATTGCAGTGTGCTAGTGCAAGTGCATTAAAGTGATACTAAAGTCTTGTTTTTTTGTTGTTTAAAAATAACAAACATTTTATACTTACCAGCTCTGTGCAGTGGTTTTGCACAGATCAGCCCAGATTCACCTCTTCTTGGGTCCCTCACCAGTGCTCCTGGTCCCTCCCTCCTGCCAAGTGCCCCCACAGCAAGCAGCTTGCTATGGGGGCATCTAAACTGAGCTGCTGCTCTGTGTGTCCCTGCCCCCCCTCTTCATTGGCTCGCTGACTTGGATTGACAGCAGTTGAAGCCAATGGGACTCACTTTTTGTCTCAGCCAATCAGGAGGGAGAGCCCCGGACAGCTGAGTCTCCATGCAACATTGCTGGATCGAGATGGGGCTCATGTAAGTATTTAGGGGCTGAGGGGGCTGCTGCACACTGAAGTTATTAATGCACCACAAAAGGTGCATGTACCATTTCTAAAAGTGCACCATACACACACACACACATATACATGCAAATGCATGTAGGGCATGCACTTATATGTAAACAATAATTTTTACACACATGTTGGGTAACATCACATGTAATGGAGTGAAAAAATATTTCTAGGTCCCTCATGTATTGTTTACTTGATTCTAATTAGCTGTAAAGACATTTAAAGTTGCGCCAAAGGATAATTTTGGGTACTGTTTTTAAGACTGACATTTTTGGTTTCTATTTACTTTAATTGGGATTAAATTGTGCACATTAACTTTCTCTCTGGGGTTTCTGGAGATCACCCCAGTTCTGCAAATATAGCCCAATGCCTTAAGTCTTGTGGGCATGGAAGTACTTTCACTTGGGCATATTAGCCCAAGGGGAAGGTGGCTGCTGTAGTTGAAAATGCATTAAAGTGGTTGTAAACCCTTACAACTAAATTTGACCTACAGGTAAGCCTAGATTAAGGTTTACCTGTAGGTCCAAGAAATATCTCCTAAACCTACACGGCGCGCAGGCGCACTGAGCGCGCCACGGTCAACGGAGATATGCGATGCATAGTAGTCCATTATGCTTTACCTTTGCAGGGAATCAAAGAGGAAGTAAACTCATCAGGGTTTACTTCCTCTTTAAGGCCTTGCTAATTTATTTTTATTTTTTTCTAAGGAAATTTTATTTGGGTTTTCCATACTACAGCAATGTTAAAGAAAAATAACAAATCAAAATGAAATATAATCAAAACCAAATAAAATAAAGACTTTGCTCAAAGATTATTGGAGCAGAACTGTTGATGCACATTAGGCAACACTCATGAGGCCATGAACTATCACTCAAAATGAAAAGGCCTAGCATCTGATCTGATGTTCTGCCTAAATATGGGCAAAACAATTTAGAAGTAACTGATAAGTGTGGATGATAGTAGTAACCTCATCAAATGCTGCTTGCATGGTAGTGCTAAAGATATCAATATCTACTATCTTATAAGGAAGGACTCATAACTAGTGAATATAATACAAAAGTTTCAGAAAAACTGTAAGGATTAATAGCAAGCCCATTAGAGGATGGGTGCAGACAGCACTCGGCAAGGGTGAGGGGGTTCACTTCATATGATGAGTTTGGAGTCAAGTAGTTTGAGTTTGCCCAAGGAATTGGTAAGGTTTGCCTTGGGATACCATGTGTGTATTGAAAGGTGGCCATGAGTTGTTGGATTTCTGTCAGTGAGAAAGAATATTCTATAAAGACTTTCCAGCGTGAGAAGAGGCGCTTGGTGGTCTCAAAGTTCTGTAGCATAGTACCCAGCTTTCCAGATAAAGGAGCGTTTTCATCTCTTTCTTTACCATGGAGAGTGATGGGCTGTGAGTAGAGGTCCAGGACTGCAGGAGGACCCTCCTGGCTGTTAGAAGGCAAGATGCATTTGTGGGGTCAGGGGTAGTGGTTTCCCAATGCTCAGGAAGTTAGAACCGGTGGTTGAAGTACAGCTAAACAGACAAATCAACAAATCGTTAGGCAGCCTTGAGGATGTGATGCCAAAGATGTATTGAACAATTTGGTCCCAATAATGCTGATTCAGTGTACAAGTCCAGAAACGGTGTAATAGTGTCAGCCTGTTAGCGCCGCACTAGGGACAAACTGCCAGAAGGGGGTTGGAACAGTCCATCAGTGCTGGTAAAAAAGCCCTATGTATAATTTTGAATTAAGTCTCCCTCTATTGTTCACTGACTGTGATTTTGCAAATTGTCTTATATCCTTCCAGGATTGGTTTGGTGTCCTCTAATGCTGGAAGATCTTTAGGCCAGTATTTCCAGAGTACCACAAGATGTGCCAGTTTAGCACATGCCCGGCCAAATTGAGACTTAACAAAAGCCACCAGTTGGTAATAGTAGAAGTAGTGGTAGATGGTATTGCTTAGAAACCTCCTGAAAGGTTTGGATGTTGCAGGCTCCTAGGTAGAGTAAGGAGGCTGTGCGGTTTAAGCCCAGTTGAAGCACTGCAGATAGATTCAGGGGAGAGACCAAGGCCGCCTCCAGAGAGCGTAGATGGAGTATGTGGACCTATGTAACAGCCATTCCATGCCCTGTCTAAGAAGGCATGAAAGGTTGTATAGGCAGAGGTTAGTTAGCCCCACCCTTCATTTGTGTTTTGGAAGATGTAGTATACAGTATGTCTGCAGCACAGTGATGTAGTGGTTAGCACTTTCGCCTAATAGCAAAAAGGGTCATTGGTTTGAATCCCGACCACGACACCATCTGCCTGGAGTTTGCATGTTCTTCATGTACCTGTGTGGGTTTGTGTTACGGACCTTAGGTTGTAAGCTCCTTGAGGGCAGGGACTGACTGATGTGAATGTTCAATGTATATTTAAAGCACAGTGTAAAATTGACAGCGCTATATAAGTACCTGAAATAATTTTTTTTTTTTAAATGTCTAGCATTACGAGGTCTTTTGCTTCTCCACAAAAAAAGCCATAAGGCCTTGTTAAGATTTTGAATGTCCTTGGGTTTGAGCAATAGGGGAAGTATTTTTAGAGGATAAAGCAATCTGTTATATGAGACCATCTTATATAAATGGCATCTTCAGAAAAACTAAATGGGACGAGTCATTCACAGAAGTTTAAGTAAAGGTATCTCTGCACCAGCCAATTAGATAGGGGAGGGAGAATATTGCTGCATGCACTGAAAGGGGCTCTTCAAACCCAAAAAAATGAATAATTAAATAAAGTAGTGCTGTGCTAAATCATCCACGCTTCCAGTTCACTTTTGATCCTATTAAAAATTGGGGAATAATTGAGGTGGTAAAGAGGGGATGAATCCTGGCCTATTCTAATACCCAGATATGTTATGTATTGTTTCGCCACCTGTAATGGGGAGGATTGAGTGCAATGTCGGGAGTGGGTTGGGTGTAGTGGAAGGTCTTCACTCTTGGTTATAGAAAAATGGGGTTCCCTCGCGCTATCAAAGTGAAAAATATCTGAATCTGGTATGTCGGTTAGATTGCTGCTTGACCTAAAGTGTATACCATGCACTTGAACAAAAAAAAAAAAAAAAAGGTGATCACCGCAAACTATATACCAAATATTACTACAAAGATGGAAAATCCTTGTTTGATATGTATTCTACTTCATAGATAAAGTGCAATAAATCAATAATTATATCTATACTAATGGTGAATCCTAATGCAAATTGCTGCTGTGCATGCAATTATTTAGCTGCTGTGCAAAACTGCTACTGTGCAAACTACATAAATAAATTATTCACTGTGCATGTGATTATTTAGCTTCTGTGCAAAATGCTACTGTGCAAACTACGCAAACAAATTCATTGCTGTGCATGCGATTATTTAGCTGCTGTGCAAACTGCTACTGTGCATACTATGCAAATAAATCATTTGCTGTGCATGCAATAATTTAGCTGCTGTGCAATCTGCTACTGTGAAAACTACGCAAATAAATTATTAAAAAAAAATACACAACACATTACCATAAATTCATAAAGTGAATAAAATAGCTACTGCTGTGCAGATAATTAAAACAAACAATTAATATAGTGCAAAATCGTGCAAATCATCATCAGATGCTAAATATTAAATAATAATTGAATGAACACTAAATAGTGCAAGATTATCAGAAAGTTCTGAGTATCAAATGTTCCTTTGTGTACACCTTTAAGTGTGTAGGTGTACCAATACAGTCCTATTTATATTGAGTAGTGATACCCATAAAAGTCCATCCATAAACAGTAAACATGACAATTAGTGCAAAAAAGTGCTAATGTGCCGCAAAGTGACAGGCAAACTCTTCAGGTGACATCCACTGTGTACTCTTCGTGTGCTCCACTCAGTGCTCTCTATGCGCTTACCTCTAAATGGGTAAGAAATGCCACTCAGATATTTCTAATGATGAGTCCTCCTGAGTGTGGTAACCAGGGATGATGTCCTTAAGAGTGCTGTAGTGCAATAATGGCTCCCAGTTGGTTAGTTAACCCGTTCATCCACGGCAAATAAAAGCGGGGAATAAGCAGAAAGATCCCATAGTGTAATATGTCTCAAATAGGTTTATTTATGTTTAAAAAGTGGCTACTTACAACAATTCTGAAAACGACAGGCAGATCAAACAATTTGCGGTGCTACAAACGTCTCTATACATCACTTCCGGTTGTTCCTTAATCCAGTAACTTCCCTATGCGTTACGTCACAGGTCATTACTTCATTAGAGTACATTGCTTGTATGAGATTTGCTACTGGGCCCTGGATCCAAAAACGTCCTCATTACCAGAAATAACCACTGGAAGCTGATATTATCAAAGACCTTTTCCGCATCGAGAGAAAAATGGTCATGTCTTTTTCCGGTGAAGTTTGCCGTGTTGCAGGGCAAGTATGACTTTACGCATGTTAAGAACAGCTGACCTACCTGAAACAAACCCCGACTGCGCCGGGTGGAGTAGCCTAGGAAGAATAGAGGCTAGTTGGGATGCGATAATTTTAGATGGAATTTTAGAGTCAATATTGATTAAGGAGATAGGGGGGGTATGACCCCTGAAGTGTTGGGTCTTTTCCCTTTTTCGACCACCAGGGTCAAAGTATAGTTGTTGATAGAACTCAGTCAGTAAGAAGGTTATTTCTGGTTGTGAAGTTGTAAGGGTCTTCTTGATGTCTCTCAATGCTAGAATATGAGTAGGTGTATAGGGCCCTCGACAGAGATTGGCAAGAAATTTGTCAGCCTTGTTGCTATATTTATGAAATTGAAGGGAAGGAAAGGAGGTCTGTTCCCTTTAAACAGCTAATAGGTCACAGAGATGATTTTTCCCCATAAAACAGCCTTGCCTGCCTCCCAAAATAGATTGGGGTCAGATGCATGCTCAGTATTGCCTTGTAGATTGTGTGACGAAAATTCTCATTATCTGATAGCCAAGACGGGAACCACCATGGGGAAGGCTTGGCACTGGGTTTGAAATCATCCAAACAACCATAATGGGGCTGTGATCTGACATTGCTATTTCTAAGATTTCAGAGTCCTGTAGCTCATTCAGCCCTTCTGATCTGCTACCACCCCTGTCCCTTAAACCTTGCCAGCAATTCCTGGCTATTAAAAAGAAGTCAAGGATCGGGGCCACTCTGTGCAAAAGGAACTGCACAGCAGAGTATGATTTTTTTAGAATTACTTTAAAGTCAAAATGTCTTTTTTTTTTGCTTTTAAAGGTAAATGAGAGATCTGGGGTCTTTTTTCTATAAAGAGGATTTGTCAAGCTTATTTCTATTACCAGGGATGTTTACATTCCTTGTAATAGGAAAAAAAAGTGACAAAAAATACATAAAGGGACAGTGTAAAAAATAAAAAGTAAAATAAATACAAAATTTATTTTTTAAAAGCGCCCTGTCCCTTGCATGCAGAAGGGAATGCATACTTAAGTCGCACCTGCATATGTAAACTTTGTTCCTACCACACATGTGAAGTATCACCACGATCGTTAGAGTAAAATCAATAATTACAGTGCAAGACCTCCTCTTTAACTCTAAACAGGTAACCTGTATAAAATTTTAAACGTCACCTAAGGAGATTTTTACGTACTGTAGTTTGTCGGCATTACACAAGCGTTTGCAATTTTACATGACATGTTAGGTATTTTCTCGGCGTAACAACATTTTTTACATAATACAAAAAAATTAAAATTGGGCTAACTTAAAAAAAAATTTTAAAATCATTAGAGTGTATTTTTTACCAAAAAAATGATGCTTGAAAGACCGCTGCACAAATACAGTGTGACATAAAATATTGCAACAATCCCCATTTTAATCTTTACTAACAAAAAGAGATATATACAGCAGCCCTCAAATTTTCCACTCGCCTATTCGCATTTTGCGAGTAGAAAATGAGGGCTGGCGAGTGAAAGCCATTCTCCCAGTGATCACGGAGGGGAAGAGAGAGGAGAGCAGGTTGCCGGACTATCAGAGAGCAGGGACATCACTTTAACAGCTTACATTTCAATTGCTTTGTGTTCCCCACACTCACTGTCACATACAGCCCCGCTTCCTGGCCCTGATACTTTGATAGACAGATTACCTGTCTAATCCCAGGATATATATCAAAGTCCCCGGGCCAGGAAGCAGGCTTTATGTGACGGCAAGTGGCGGGAACACACAGCAATTAAATTGTAAGCTGTTACAGCGATGTCCCCACTCTCTGATAGTCTAGCCACCTGCTTTCCTCTCTCTTCCCCTGCACAGGTAGACTGCATTGATGGACACAGGCAGGCTGCATGATGGACACAGACAGGCTGCATGATGGACACAGGTAGGCTGCATTGATGGACACAGGTAGGCTGCAATGTTGGGCAC
The DNA here is from genome assembly GCF_037356315.1 of Lithobates pipiens. Taxonomy (NCBI): domain Eukaryota; kingdom Metazoa; phylum Chordata; class Amphibia; order Anura; family Ranidae; genus Lithobates; species Lithobates pipiens. The sequence continues at coordinate 150,121,666 of NW_027507686.1, read as the reverse complement.
AGGTGAGGCTGCACTGATAGGCACTGATAAAATTGTTGTTAATATTTATTTTTATAGCTTAATTCTGAATAAAACATTTAAGTGTAATTTCATGAGATAATTTATGAGGGTTTAGGGGTGGAATTAGGAGCGTTTCAGGGTAGGTGTTGGGTGGGGCAACTGGTGGTGAGTAACCCTTGAGGCTTGGCTAGTAGCTCAGGACTTTACATTTTGAGCCCTGATATACAGAATATAATGTTTGTTTGTTTATTTGTTTTTTTGGAAAGTAATTTTCCAGCAAAAAATACAGATTTTTACTTGTAACCAAACAAATGTCAGGAAAAGGCCTGGTCTTAAAGTGGAGTATCAAATCTTTTCTGACCATACTCTTTTTGTGTGTCACAAGAGTTCACTTACCTTTGCACTCTTGAATCTGTGACTCAGAATCAGCTTACAGTAGACTAAAGCTTGCTGTTGGCTGCAGTTACAGTGCCAATAACATCAGGCCTAACCCAGATGCCTGACTGGCAGCTGGCTCAGTCTCACAGTGCACAGCTGAGAACCTTAGCCAGAAACTCCCACCCCCTCCCCAACCCGGCACTCTACTGAGGGGCAGAGTCATAGAGCAGTGATTGACAGTTACTCCTCTATGTTCAGAGTGGACCAAAAACTGTGTGATTGGTGATCTGTGGGGGGTGGGCATATTAGAATTTGAAAATACTGGCCCCCATGTGAATAAGTAAGGGGTACGAACATATCATTTACAATAAAAATGCAAACTGTAAATAGTAAACACACACACACACAGTTTTGGACACATCCTGTAAAAAAAGATGAAGCAACATGACCAGATGGAAATTCTCAGCCAGGTACAGTGCCTTGAAAAGTACTCATACCCCATACCCCTTGAAATTTTTCACATTTTGTCATGCTACAACCAAAACATTTTTTATTTTATTGGGATTGTATGTGATAGACCAACACAAAGTGGCACATAATTGTGAAGTGGAAGGAAAATGATAAATGGTTTTCAACATTCTTTACAAATAAATATCTGAAAAGCATGGCGTGCATTTGTATTCATCCCCCCCCCCCCCCTGAGTTAATACTTTGTAGAACCACCTTTCACTGCAATTACAGCTGCAAGTCTTTTTGGGGATGTCTCTACCAGCTTTGCACATCTAGAAAGTGAACTTTTTTCTCATTCTTCATTGCAAAATAGCTCAAGCTCTGTCAGTTTGGATGGAGAGCAACTGTAAAAAGCAATTTTCAAGTCTTGTAACAGATTCCCAATTGGATTGAGGTCTGGACTCTGACTGGGCCATTCTAACCCATTAATATGCTTTGATCTAAACCAGTGGTCACCAAACTGCGGCCCGTGGGCCGGATGTGGCGCCTTGCTTGCTTTTATCCGGCCCTTGGGGCATGTATCCTCCTATTGACAACAACAATTGGCCATTTGTCCTCCCAATGACACCAGTGAAGGTGCACAATTCCTCCATGTGACACCAACAATTGGGCATATGTCCTCCAACGGACACAAGTGAAGGTGTTCCTATCACTGCCACCAAGAATGAGGCATTGTTTATTCCCACTGACTCGAGGACATTTTCTACTCCTATTGGCCTCAGTACGGCCCCCCAAAGCCTGAAGGACAGTATACTGCCCCTTTGTTTAAATAGTTTGAAGACCCCTGCTCTAAACCATTCCATTGTAGCTCTGGCTGTAAGTTTAGGGTCAGTGACCTGCTGGAAGGTGAACCTCTGCCCCAGTCTCAAGCCTTTTGCAGGCTCTAACAGGTTTTCCTCTAAGATTGCCCTGTATTTGGCTCCATCCATCTTCCCATAAACTCTGACCAGCTTCCCTATCTCTGCTGAAGAAAAGCCTTCCCACAACATGATGCTGCCACCATCATGTTTCACAGTAGTGATGGTGTCTTTAGGGTAATGTGCAGTGTACGTTTTCTGCTACACAGAGATTTGCTTTTAGGCCAAAAAGTTAAATTTTGGTCTCATCTAACCAGAGCATCTTCTTCCACATATTTGCTGTGTCCCCCACATGGCTTCTTGCAAACTGCAAATGGGACATCTTATGGTTTTCTTTCAACAATGGCTTTCTTCTTGCCACTTTTCATAAAGGCCAGATTTGTGGAATGCACTACTAATAGTTATCACGTGGACAGATTCTCCCACCTGTGAGCTGTGAATCGAGTTGCCATGGATCTCTTGGCTACTTTATAACCTAACCATGCTTTAAACTTCTGGTGTGTTCCTTGGCCTCCATGATGCTGTTTATTCACTAAGGTTCTCTAACAAATCTATGAAGGCTTCACAGAACAGTTGTATTTATACTGAGATTAAATTACACACAGGTGGACTATATTTACTAATTAGATGACTTCTGAAGGCAAATGGTTCCATAAAATTTTAGTTAGGGGTATCAGATCAGAGTAAGGGGTCTGAATCAGGTTTTCCAACCACCAGTAAATTTACTGACAGTTTGTAAAAATTAAGTGTAAATCAAGCAAATTACATTGTTATAGATATTTTCAGTGTTTCCATATCATGTTTATACTGTTCAAATATTCACTGTGTTAGTTTTCAATAGGAGTTTTGTAATTTCTCAAATTGCCTGTAAAAAATGTGCAGTACATTTTCAATTTTTTGTCATTAAAAAATGCTGTGCGAGGTTGGCAACCCTGGTCTGAATACAAATGCATGCCGCACTTTTCAGATATTTAATTGTAAAAAAAAAATTAAAAAAATGATTTTCCTTCCGCTTCACAATTATTTGACAGTTTGTGTTGGTCTATCACTTAAAATCCCAATAAAATAAATTTATGTTTTTGCTTGTAACATGACAAAATGTGGAAAATTTCAAGGGGTATGAATACCTTTTAAAGCCACTGTAAGTGAGTGGGGCCAGGTGACAATCGACATCCAATATCTCCATTAAGAGGACCTGTCCAGCCCATACTATCTCAAAAGACATTGTTCATCCCTTGTGATAGCAATAAAGTTAGTAAAAAAAATATTTTTGTATAAAAGAAATAAATACATATAAAAAAAAAGATTTAAAGCGCCCACCATGCTTATGCACAGATGCAAACGCATACGTTACTCCTGCACGCATATATAAACGGCGATCGAACCACACATATGAGGTATTGTCAGGAACATCAGAACGAGAGCAATAATTCTAGTACCAGATTTTCTGTGCAACTCTAAACCAGTAATGTGTAAAGGCATTTAAAACACTGCCTAGGGAGAATTGTAAGTACTGTAGTAAGTACCGTAGTTACAATGGGCTGAGCAATGTGGCTACCAAATGCCCAATCCAAATAGGTTGTATAAAGTTGCATAGCCCACCGTGGAAAAGGCATCGCTTCACTGCATGTCCTCCAACGAAAAGGTGAGGAGAGGAATGGCGCCGATGTGGTCTCGAGTGTCCCTCTTATATCTCACCATGTGGACCGCCGAACAAGCCACCTGGGATGAGGTGTGGATGATGCCGCACATGGCACTGAGGTAGTGGCATCATGTATGATGCGGCAGCAATGACACCACATGCAGACCGGCGGCAGTGACTTCATGCGTAATTCGGCAATGAAACAAATTTCCGCCATTGAATCAGAACCCAGCCTTAGCACTTTTTGTTAAGCAAACAACCAAAGAGATAGAGGCAATTAAGAATGATACAACAGTTAGAAATCTTAGTCCTGAACAACAATTGGCATTAAAATATTTAAAAGATATTTTTAAAATAATAATTAAGCGGTCTGATAAAGGTGGCATTATTATATTGATGAACAACGCCATGTATGAGAATATGTGCTTTAAAATCATCAACAACCGAAAATGTTACTGTACAATCTAAAGAGTTTTATTCATTGATTCATTGAAGCACATAGCCTCATTTAAAGTCCTAACTTTCCTTCTTTATTTACTTATACCGGGGATGGAGGCACACCACATATGTGCTTCATTTAAAGTCCCAAAATTCCCCCTTTTTTTTCGCTATGTATCAGGGATGGAAGTTTTTGGGTTGGGTTGACAATGTTCCCCTGCCTCCCACATGTAAGGTTTTCAAGCCCCGAGTGGTAATGTACCATATCCGGGTCTTGTATGCTTGGGACACAGACATCTTGTGTCCATGAAATTCATGCAGCACGGCTTCATTGTGCCTCTAGTCTGGGGGTCAGCTCACTTCTATCTACAACAACACACTGTCATCCTCCCTGAACACACTTGCTCCTTTTTCTACACGCAGAACCAGGCCTCACCTCCTACAACAAAGCAAACAAATGATGGCAAACAAATTACACCAGATGTCTCAAGAGATGCAGCCATGCTCTTGAGAAAGCATGGAGTAAATCTAAATTCTGGCAAGACTTCACCTTCTACAAATCTGCCCTTCTCAAATACAACTCCCACCTCCACATTGCTAAACAAACCTTCTACAACATTCTCATCAAAACTTTCTCATCCAAACCTCAACAACTCTTTTCTACCCTTAATTCCTTACTTCACCCCCACTTCCTCCACCCACCAACTTGCTTATCACCCAGGAGATTGTCAACCATTTCAAAAGCAAAATGGACACAATTTGTTATGAGATATCCAGCATCCATCTTCCCCACCCAACCAACACATCAGGTCCAACACCACACAAAATACTCTCCTCCCTCAGCCCTGTTACTACCAAGGAAGTTGCCAAACTCCTCTCCATAGCCTTGACCACCTGTCCCCTGGACCCTGTCCCCTCACAATTACTGTGGCCACCTTCCGGCTCTATGCTTTACTCTTTAACCCACATCTTCAACCTCTCCCCTCTCCCTTTCCCTCCCCGCTCAAACATGTACTGGTTACCCCAATACTTAAAAAACCCTCACTGGACCCCATCTGTTTGAATAATCTAAGACCCATCTCCCTGCTCCCATTTGCCTCTAAGCTCCTGGAACGCCTATTTCACAACTGCATGAGTTGCTACCTCACTGACAAAAACCTTCTCGATCCCCTACAGTTCGGCATCCACCCACAACATTCCACTGGAACTGCCCTATTAAAACTCACCAATAACCTACTAACTGCTATAACCAACATTCAGTACTCCATACTCGTACTCTTGGACCTCTCTGCAGCTTTCGACACAGTTGACCACCTGCTCCTCCTCAACAAATCCACTCCCTTGGCCTCCGTGATTCTGCTTTATCTTGGTTCTCCTCCTACCTATCTCAGCACATTTTCAGTCACATATAACTCCATTTCCACTTCCTCTTTCTTTTCTGGTACCCCAAGGCTCCATCCTTGGGCGCCTCCTATTCTCTCTTTACCTCTTTCCTGGGCCATTTGATAACCTCCCATGGCTTCCAATACCGACGACAACCAGATCTATCTCTCCACTCCTCAACTCACTCCCTCAATCTCCTTACAGATCACAATCTTACTGAATGACATAGTAGTATGGATGTCACACAATTTTCTCAAACTCAGTCTTTCTAAAACTGAGCTTGTAATATTTCCTTCTCCCCAATCTCCCCCCCATAACTTTACCATTAGGATCATGGGCACAACCATTGGTCCCTCCACACATGCCAGGGATTTTTCCGAATTAATGAATATGCTGAATTTTGACAAAGAACAAAGACCTTTTAACAATTTTTTTGAAAACAAACGTTTAAAAAGAAGAAAAATTCAAAAGAACGAAAATCTGAAATTTGTAAATCCAAAAATTTAAAAATACGAAAAATTCGAAAGAACGAAAATCTAAAAATCAGAAAATCAGAAAGAATGAAAATCCAAAAAATAAGAATGAAAATCCAAAAAATGTTTAATCCGAAAGAACAAAAAAAGTGGATATTTCTATTATAATTAAAATATTATGTTTATTAAAGATTATTATATGCTTTAATTATTATTATAATTATTATTATTTATTAATAATGCATATTAATAATAAAAACTACAATAGTAGTAAACTATTAAATTATAGGTATTGGAAATGGAATTTCCTTTCAAATTTGGCTTTTAGTGAATGTAACGAATACAAATGTATGTGAAGTTACGAATTATCCGGCATTTTTTTTGGGACAATTTGTAACTTTGAATAAATTCATATTTGTTGTAATAAATAATAATAATAAAGAACTATAATAATGGTTAATAAACATAATATTTTAATTATAGTAGAAATGATCCCAATGATTTTTGTTCTTTCAGATTTTCATTCTTATTTTTGAATTTTGGTTCTTTTTAATTTTCGGATTTTCATTCTTATTTTCAGATTTTCGTTCTTTCTAATTTTCTGATTTTCAAAATTTGGATTTTTGTTCTCTCGAATTTTGGGATTTTTGAATATCTGAATTTTTAAATTATTAGTAATTATTGAAATGATGAATACCGCATCTAAATGAATGGAACATAACACATTCAAATTTATCAGAATTTTTGAATTATCAAAATAATAAAAATTGTATCTAAACGAATGGACCTTAACAAATGCAAATGTATTCCGAAGTTATGAATTTATTTGAAATAATGAATATTGATCATAACGAATGATCTGAAAAATGAAAAACAAAAACAAAAGAACAAATGAAACAAAAACAAAAAAAAAAATGAATTTTTCGTCAGTGCACATGCATAGCAAAGAGTTGAAACTGTGTTCAGGCATTAGAATTTGTTTAACACACGTCATGAAGAGGTTAAACAATGTTTCAGAGCCCAGGAACTGAGTTATTAGGAGATTCTATTTAAACAAATTTAGGAATGATTCATTAGAATTTTTTATCCGGTTTGACGTACCACAAGTACATCAAAGCATGGACTTTGACTCCTACGCCTGACACAGTTAAATGTTCCTCTATATTGAAACAACAATAAAAAAAGATATTTGTATTTATTTCCTAAAAGATTAAATTTGAAGACTTATAGAGCACCAGGACATCAGCAGGTACTTTTAAAAGGTTCTATGGTAACCTTTTTTTTTTTTTTTTTTATGGATTTTTATCCAGGTCAAAATTTATAGCCGATTTTTAAATAATAATATCAAAGGGCATAGTAGTGATAAGAAATGATTAAAGAAGTTTTTTGACCTATGAAGCGGTCATAGTGGCTGTGAAATAATACAAAATACATACATTATTTTTTATACAAAAATAATACAAAAAAAAGGAAGATTTTATTTGCCACTCTCAAGTATGACATACATGCATCATTAGTGGTGGATTTATGTATTAAAAAAAAAAAAATGTTATGTGATATTTTTGATTGTGAAAAAACCCAAGGATGTTTTGTGGACATCCATATCTATTTAATTTGCATGCCTGCTTTAAATCCAGAATAAAAATTTATCAGAAATATGTTTGTTGCTTAGTCCAAACCCACTGTAAATACCTATTGTTTCTGGATATGAGAGAGAATGTAATCTGCTTCTAGGATACAGTACTAAGGCATGAATGACCAACTGCCAGGTCAAAACACTGTCATGGGAGGAAGGGGAGGGAGACATTAACCCTGTATAAACTCCAACACCACCAACATGGAACTTACTTAGGGTTTTTACTCTTGGCTCCCAAGCAAAAGCATTGACTATAGAAATGGTCAAAGTCAAACGTTTTTGAACACCCTCTTTTTTCTAGTTTTTATTGACATTTAAACAGTTTTATGTGTCGATGTACTCTAAAATTACAATACAGAACAAGTAAACGGCACAGCGTTTTTATAAAACTGGGGAGTGCAGTTGTGCATGGTAGCCAATCAGCTTCTAACTTTAGCTTGTTTAATTAAGCTTTGACAAAAAAAAAGGAAGCCGATTGATTTCTATGCAAAGCTGCAAAAACTTGTGCACTCTCCAATATTAGTATATTGATCCAGTGCAGATCATCTGTCTTTAAAGTTATTAAATTTGTACCTAAGTTTATAAAGGCCATTCAAGATGGGTGCCAGGGAGGGGTATAAAAGCTGCACAGACCAACTAGGCACCACTTCACTGGAATGTACATGTAGAAGTAACTGTTGCAATAATTGACACACCTCTACCTACTCAGAGAGCAGACTGGAAAAGTTTTACTTCTTCCTCTCTCAGAAAACTGTATTTCTGTGGGGAGATGAGAATGAGAAGTGAAGTGTGGGATGCAATTTAGCAGCATGAAAAGGTTAGGTGACTGAAACCTAGACCTGAAAAGATTGGGGTTCACTAGATCTAGGTAGGTTGACTATTCCTTGGTCCAAAGAGAATGAACAATGCTAGACCCTAGGAGAGAGAGTGAGAGAAACACTAGATACAGAGAGAAAGAAACCCCCCTCTGTTAGAAACTGAAAGACGAATTGCCATAATTAGACACATACCATTCTTGTATGAAAAAGGGAGGCCTTGCAGGCCAAATTATCTTCTGTCATCTTCAAAACAAAAATCATTGTTTATCTATTATGAAATCATAATAACCAGTAGGGGATATAGTTTGGTCTGGTTATAATTTACTGAGATAAATACACTTGTAGTTTTAACAGTTTTTGCTTTCAGTTTTATATATCTTCTTCCTCTCGCCTTCATTTTTCTATGACCCCCACATCGGTATTTCTGGATCCTGGGTGCTGGTTAGAGGAGGATGGAGGGGACAGGATCATGGTATCCAAGTTTTCACCATGAGGTCTCCTAGTCCACAGTATAAACCCAAAGGGGTGGCATGGATGATCCTTGTGGGGTACCTCAGTCGTTTCCCCACTTTACCCCCCAAAGTCTTCAAACTCCCCCTCATTACAAATAGCATGAGGAAATGCTAAGACGTTTACTCAGATCCTATTGTAAACCTAACCACATCTGCCTTTTAATGGTTATCAGAGTTGATTGTCCGATACCCCAGACGTCTTACATTGTAATTGTTCATTCATTGTATGAGGCCTTGCAGGCCGAATTATCATTTGTTGATATTTTTCTCTGTTTTTGATTTTTAATAAACATATTGAAAGAAAAAATGAACACAAGGGGGTGCCAGCTAAGTGCAGCATTAATGGGTTTATTATGATTAAAAAGCCAAATGAAAAATATAAATTGAAAGAGCTTATCTTCAGCCATGCCACATTGGATGGAATAGCCACTTGTGACAGCAAACAGCATGTTATCAGTAAGGAAACCAAGTCCACTGTTCCAGGAAGTAAGGAGAGCCACAAAGCAGGATGTGATGTCACACCTGGGGCGGGCTGGCTGTTATGGTAACACGTTTCAGAACTCCTATTGGCTTCTTTTACAAACCATGAAAATCATAGACAGGCAAGATCAATTCAACAGAGGGTGTTGGAGAGGGATATCCTGGGCTCAGCCAATCACAAAACATTCAGCAATAAGGAAGCATTGCAAAGGTGGAAAGATAGGAAAGGAGAATACAGAACAAAACCACATCTCCTGCATATAATGCTGCTGTGGATCTATGGAATGAGTGAGCCCAGTGGACCGACGCAACTCACAACCAATTAATAATAGCAGAAAAAAAAGGCTTTCGTAAAACTAATATGACAACCATCAGCAATGTGAAAACTGTCACCAACCAATTCTAGGCACAAGGAAACTCTTGACCATCGCCACTGGATACAATGATGTCAATCAATACTAAACTGAGAGTGCAATGGCCACTACTTCCAGGAAATGGCTATTACCATAGTAACTGCCACAACCAATATACCCAGCTAGCCATCCACATTATAGCTGAAAAATAAAGTGTGCTACAGAGATGTAATCACTAACACTACAGTCAGGCAATATCCATGAAAAAAATCCCAGGAAAAAACATGTAATTGTCACATTAGTACCACTATTGCCAGGTAATGTTATTACAATATTGTCAATAGCTCCAAGAGCTTGACATCATGCACATCCAAATTTTAGAACACACCTACCAGGCTTTTGGTAGCTTTCACTTTGCATTCTCACCACTAAGCATGCTGCACGGATGTTTAACTGTCTCCTCATTACAAGAAATGGCTTCTACATCTTGAAAAATTTATCAAAGACTGTTTTAACAACATAGGCTTTCATTTTCTCTCACTGCCCACAGTTCAAATCAATTTAAAAACATTTTAAAAACAGCCAGACATCAATAAAATGTAATTACTTCAATGGATGAACATTTAAATTAAGTGTTAATTGTGCTGGCAATTCTTTTCCATTAAAATTAAACTTGTGATTAGTATTTAAGATTACATACTAATCATATTCTGAAAACAAATCCCATTTTCTGCCATTTCCAGTAATGAGCATTCTACTGTGTTATCCTAATGGATAATATTGCTTAATACAGCATTTTCATTTTCTTGTTTGGTAATTGCAGGGCAATAAGCAGCACTTTGTATTATATGCAGTATTCTACTCTTGGGGTTTGGAAGAAATATTTGCAAAATGCTATTAATGTGAATTAAATTAATTCAAACAATATTATATTATTAGTTTCATATTTTGGCACAACCAACATTTAACTTGAATGCTATCCACAAATTAAAACATTTTTGCAATTGTTGCAATGGAATTGAATACTACTTACAAAAGTCAAGTAAAAGATATGAATATTCAGTAAAAGGAAAGATGATAGTTTCTGTCCTCTTAGGCCACAATTGACACGTGAGAGGGTAAATTTTTATGATAAATTAGTTTATTTTATAACCAGGGATGGGCGAATGGTTTGGCACAAGCATCAGTTTTGGCCGAACATTTTCCTGTTCAGGCCTTTCATTGAAATCCCGCATATGTAGGGTGTTCGTCGGTTGTTCACCCTGAATGCACTGAGAGCTGCACAGAGCATTCTGTGCCCTGATTGGTCTAAGCTTTGCCCAATTAGGACACTGTGTAAGCTGGTTGTTAAGGACCGGGCCCAGGAAGCTGACAGTGTCCTTAACAACCATCCTTAACAACCGATGAGTCATCAGCTGACAATGGGTTTCCCGCTGACAGCTGAACTAAAAAATTTAATTGCCGGTAAAAAATAATACAGAAAAAAACAGCGTAAGTTCCCTCCAAAATTCATACCAGACCCTTACCTGAGCATGCAGTCTGACAGGTCAGGAAAGGGGAGAGGATGAGTGCCCTCAATATGGGGGATGGGTGCTTTGGGGCAGGATGGGCTCTGCCCCCCCATGTGAATGGCTATCGGGTACATCATACCCCTACCCTTTCACCCAAAAAGTGTCAAAAAGTAAAAACCACAAGAAAATGTGTTTGACAAGTCATTTATTAAAAAATAAAAAATAAAAAACTAGTGTCCCTAGATGTAAATCCATCAACAATCATGATGCCCGCCGGTCCTGAAAAATTTAAAAAAAAAAAACTCTCCACCTCCTGGGAGGCCTCCCACTGACTGACCGCTCTGCACTTTGACAGTTCTTATATAGGCAAGGGGCAGGGCCAACCATATATGTCACCCGGCAGCACTGACCCCTTCTCACTTCAGGTGATGTCATCTGACATCAGAAGGGAGAAGTGTCACTGGGTGATGTAGTCAAGTGGCCCCACCCCTTGCGTATATATAAAATGCCAAAATACAGAGAGGGCCTAGATCTAGGACTTTTTGAGTACTTTCTGAGGCGGGATTCGAATTTAGCAGATTTCTTTTATTATGGAATTGCTCCAATTTGTGAAATCTAGAAGTTATTTCTGGTTTGGTGGCAAGTTGGGGGCTAAATATGCGGATGTCGTCTATACCCACAAAAAATCCCAAGTGGTATTGTGGGTCAGGTATACAGACGACATCCTCCTCCTGTGGGATGGTAGCGGTGGTTGAATTGCACCTCTTTATGGGTGAATTAAATGAAAACACTAGAGGTATCTCTATCAAATATGAAGCCAGCCAAACTTTTTTCAAGAGTACTGACTGCAACTCATACATCCCAGTTGATAGTTGCCATCATGAGGAATGGTTAAGATCAGTATCCAAAAGCCAGTGCCTGAGGTGAAACCGCTCAGATAATAGGGAGTTTCTTCTCCAGGCGGATGTTCTGACTAAAAGACTCCTTGAAAAGGGTTACTCTGATGTCTTCCTTGTTAAAACTTTGGAAGAGGTATCATCAATAGACAGGAAAGATCTACTTAGAGAAAGACCACCAAATGATGATAGGGTACCTTCTGTCCTCTTTATCACCACCTACTCTATCCAACATAGAAATGTAGGTAAACTCATCAGGAAACACTGGCATATATTGACCAATGATAATGCTTTAAATACTCTTCTTCCTGTTAAGCCACAGGTTATATACAAGGGAGCTCCTTCCCTTAGGGGCAGAGTGGCACCTAATATTCTTGATCCACCCCCCATCAAAAGGGGCTTCTTTGAAAACTTAACTGGGTTCTATCAATGTAGGAGGTATAGGGTTTGTTGTTTGAGTGGTTGTACACATAGAAGAACCCACGAATTTACATCATCCAGTACCTTGAAAGAGTTTGACATTAAGCCTTTTTTCACATGCTCTACCATGCCCATGTGGGCTGCAATATGTGGGCAGGACCAAGCAGGCCCTCTCGGTTAGGCTCAATGAGCATGTGACAAATATTATTCATGGTTTCCCCAAACATCCAGTCTCGAGACACTACCTGGAAGTCCATAATAAGAATCCTGTCAAGACCATCTTCCTTGGGATTGATAGATATATGCCTCACTGGAGAGGTGGATCTTTGTTACAGGGTATCTCAAGGCTTGAGATGGCTTGGATCTAAAAAATAAAATGTTATACCCCTTTCGGGTTGAATGTAGATATATCAATTTAAATGCCTTTATTGATAATTCTTACATTTTGATATTTTTTTGTAAACTTGTTGTGAAACCTCACTGGCTGCACCTACTAAATCCTTATATATATGTCTTACTTTTCCTTCAACTATAGTTGTAACAGCCCTCTGAGTACCAAACACACAAAATTCTCAAATTGTTATATTTCAGTCATCTTAACCACTTCAATACAGGGCACTTACACACCTTCCTGACCAGACCAATTTTCAGCTTTCAACACTGTCACATTTTGAATGACAATTGTGCGGTCATGCTACACTCTACCCAAACTAAATTTTTATCATTTTGTTCCCACAAATAGAGTTTCTTTTGGTGGTATCACCTTTGGGATTTTTATTTTCTGCTAAACAAATAAAAAAAGACAATTTTGAATTTTTTTTGTTTCATTTAAAAATCTTTGTAAATAAGTAACTTTTCTCCTTCACTGATGGGCACTGATAGGGCTGCACTGGTGGGCACTGATAAGTTGGCACTGATGGGCACCAAGGAGGTGGCATTGATGGGCACTGATGATGAGCACTAATATGCGGCACTGATAGGTGGCACGGGTGAGCACTGATAGGTGGCACTGATAGGCTGCATGGATGGGCACTGATAGGCGGCACTGATGGGCACTAATAGGCGGCATGGATGGGCACTGATAGGTGCTACAGATGGGTATTGGTGGGCACTGATAGGTGCCACTGATGCACTGTAATGTATGTCACTGATGGATGCAAATCAGTGCCAAACAATAATGCCTGGGAATCAGTGATGCCCATTGTGGGCACTGATTGGCATCCATTGTGGGCACTGAATGGCATCCCTGGTGGTCTAGGGTGACATACCTGCTGGTGATATCCCTGGTGGTCCTAGTGGCATCCCTAGTGGTCCTAGTTTCATCCCTGGTGGTCCAGTGTGGGCATCCTCGGTGGGCTGCACTGATAATCGATCAGCATAGACCCCCTTCTCAGAGGAGAAGCCAATCGGCTCTCCTCTACTCGCGTCCGACAGACACAAGTGAAGAAAAGCCGATAACCGGCTCTACCTGTTTACACTATGATCAGCCATGATTGTAAACGGTTGGTCATGTGGTAAAGAGTCTCCATCAGAGACTGTTTACCTAGATCGGCGTTGACGGGTGTCAGACTGACACACCGCAACAATGATCGCCGCGATGCGAACCCTGGGGGCTCAATATCCTGAAGATGTCATATGATGTCTGGTCAGGATATTAAAACCACTTTGCCACTGTCATTTTGCTATATGGCAGACGAAAAGTGGTTGAAGAGCCACTCCAGCCCCTCCACCAAAAGAATTAAAGACAAATCTTGTAGCTGCTGACTTTTAATATTAGGACATTTACCTGTCCAGGGACCCCTCGATGTCGTCACCCCAGATGATTTTTCAATCAGCTCTCGGGTGGTGCCGCAGCCATTCGTTGCAAGGGAAACTAGCAGTGAAGCCTTGTGGCTTCACAGCCAGTTCTCTACTGCGCATGTGCTTTTTGGCACCAATTAAGAAATTCATGCCTCAAGATATATGACTAGACACTTTTCAACTGCCTTCAATTATGGTAGTGCTAGTAGTGGAAGTGGTAACCTTAACTGTTCCTGCCAGAAGTTTAGCAGCTTTTAAAAATATTACAAATATCAACCAGAAGTTCCATAATTTGAATCAGTCCTATTGTACTCCCTTGGATACCTAACATCAGTGCTGGGACACGGTCATTTGGTGCCCATGGCGAAGATGGCAAACTGCACCCCCCCCCCCCGCCGTTTTTAAGAAAGAGTCAATGTAATTTCAAAACAGGAATATACTTAAAACAATACAATTTTAATTAGGTTTAAAGCGATAGAAACAGATTTCACTCACACATTTTAAATATATGTATTTTTATTGGAGGCACTTTGAAATAATAATGCAACAAATGTGCTTGTATAAAGTTCTGTTAACTTTTTTTTTTTTCTGTCAAGGCCCATGTGAACATACTAATGTTTTCAGTTTTGCCTTATTGTGTGTGTGGTAGTGCCCGAATACCAAATATTCACATAAATAGGAAAAATGCAAAATCAAAAAATAACAACAAACTTCTCAACCAGCATACATGGCCTTCAGAAAAAAAGGAACCCTCAATACAAAATATTAATATATAAAAGTGAAAAATCAAGGGATTACACTATTTCTCACTGAAACATATAACATTTAACTGTAATCTTTCCTAAAGGTAGTCAGTGCCCCAATACAAAAAACTCATATAAATATGAAGAGTGCAAAAAACATACAGTCATATTTTAAACAACATACAGGACCTTCAGCCAAAAAGAACCCCTTAGTACAAAATATTAATTTTAAAAAAGTGCAAAATAGAAATCAAGGGAATAAATGAAAATGTCTGTAAACTTGCTGAAAACAGTTGCAAAAATGTCAAGTATACACCTATGGAAAAGTTAGTATTATGACATAACCACAAAGAAAACTTTCTTGCTTTCATAGAAGCAAAATTAATCCCTTTTGCAGTTGCATACTCAATAGAAAGTATACTGAGGTTTGAAAGCCTGTCTTGACCCATAGTTGATCGTAAACAATTTTTAATGAGTTTCAGTTTGCTGAAGCTCCTTTCACAAGATGCAACAGTAACAGGAAGAGTCAAAAAAATATTCAATGTTGTTTCAATATTTGGATAACAAGCAATAAGAGAACAGTTGTGTATTATCTGATACAGATCAAGAGGTGTTGCAGATTTTAAATTTGACGGTATAGACTCAATGAAAAATGTAAAGCTTTCAATCGCAGCAGAAGCCATCCAGATCTTTTTTATACTTGAAAGTCAAGCTAAATGCATATTTCTGTAATTCTGTCACAGTCATTGTGACAAGAGCAGGACCAGAGAGGAACTCAAAGTCCTGGGATGTTTCCATTAGAGTTTGTGACTTCCATGTCATGTCAGTGATTAGAACATCAAAAACCTGGTTAAATTCGATTTTATATTGGTCTTCTTCACTCAGGTTGACCTGAGCATCTCAGGACTTGTATGAGGCTCTGGTTTTAGGTTTTCTTTGCCTCTTTGGTGGAAATGTTGCAGGAATCTGAAGTTCTTCACATACTTCTGCAGCATAATTAAATATTTCCTGGACATCCATATTTCGTATTTCTTGAAAAGTGCATCTTAAGCCATCAATCATATGAGATGCCTGTAGTATGGAAATCACTTTGGCCTGGATAGCTTGGTTTACTCAATTGACCTGATTCAAGATTCTGTTCCATATAAACAGGTATGCAAAAAATGATAATTAACCTGCAGCAGAAGACTTTCAGCTGTTGATATGGATTCAGGATTTGACGAGTTTTCTATAATGTCCTTAAGAGCTTCACATATATCGGTGATCTGTGTAAATAAAGCTTTTATTGCATTTACTCTTGAAGATCATCAAGTATCTGTATGACCCTTTAGAGTTGTCTTTACAAGTTTTGTTAGGGTTTCCTAGCAGGATGTGGAACTGGAGAAAAATGTAAACATTCTTTGAACAGTTCCGAAAAAGGTTTTAACTTCTGGACTCACGGAAGCTGCATGTACCCCTGCCAGGTTTAGGCTATGGGCTGCACATGAAACAAATCTTGCATGTTGATTTTCTTGCAGAATTCTTGCCTGCAAACCATTGTATTTAGCAGCCATGCTAGCTGCATTATCATAGCCTTGACTCCTTGCATCCTGAAGGTTAATTCCATCGGTTTTTAGCTTGTTAATAATTTCTGAGGCTAGACTTCCAGTTTTCTCTTTTGTATGAATAAAAGTGCAATCAAAAAGAAATTAAAAAAACGTTGTCTTCTTTATCCCTAATAAAATGGTAGAGCCAACAGTGTTGGCCAATAAACTGATAAATTAATTTTGAATTTTATTGGAGAAATAACTGACGGTGTGCCTCCAATGTATTTCAACATTTTATTTTAATGACATGTTGTGATGGCTTATTACTTCTAAAATGTCAAGAAATATTCCAGAATGTGGCCTATCCAATGACATCTTCGGAACCTCTAAGTGCTAGATTGTTTTTGTCACAAAACAATATGTAATCCAAAATATATTTTAAGAAATTTCGCCACTTCTCTTTTTCAGTAATAACTTTCTCCAGTTCACTGCCAATTACTTTCCCATCTTTCAAACTTTTTTCCATCATGTTCCTCTTTGAATAGCATTCACAATGTTCAGGTGAATTTTCATGTGTAGGTATAAGAGGATTCAGGTGTTTTCATGCACAGAATCCCTTTTTTGGGTCGGCTAATGCATAGTTGTGCTTACCATTAAAATGCATAGGAAGCAAAATAGAGAATTTTAGATTTTTGAATAAATCAACCATGCACGATCAATATTTTTACCACTACGTACATTTTTAGTAAACCAAGTGGCATTGAAAGTGCATCTTTCTTGTGGTTTACATTTTCCAAAATCACCATCTTTTCCTTGATCTGGGCCCTTTTCAACCAGATAACATCTAATCTTGTCTGTTAAAGTTGACCATGAGGGAGGATCGT
Organism: Lithobates pipiens; assembly: GCF_037356315.1. Taxonomy (NCBI): domain Eukaryota; kingdom Metazoa; phylum Chordata; class Amphibia; order Anura; family Ranidae; genus Lithobates; species Lithobates pipiens. The sequence goes on along the minus strand of NW_027507686.1, from coordinate 150,104,406 downwards.
TTGGGTTAATCATAATATAAGCTTCAGCTTCATGCAAAGTATCCTCTAAAGAGGGCTCACTTGGTGTTGTTTGCTTTTCTGCTGCTTGGGCTACAGAAACAAATGGCTCGCTGTCACTCTCTTCTATACAAAACGTGTTCTTCAGACTTTTATCAGCCTCATTGACAGCAATCATCTCTTGATCTAGGGTGATGACATTGATATTTGTGGCTAAAGTATTGTCAGTTGCAGAACTTGTGTTGGCAACTTTTTCTGTTATGGTGGTATTCAGAGAAATGTTGTGTGTGCTTTGTTTCAACCATTTCAGCCACTGTTGAGATGATTTTGTGGCTTCCTCTTCTACTAATTTTCTTTGTTTTCAGAATTCTGCCCCAGATGGCTTTTTTGGACATTCTATAGAGAACAATAATACCAAGCAAACTCCAGTCAAAACTGGACGTTCATGCAGAAACAGTAAATCTGAAAATGCAGACTAAAATATCTAAATACATACATTATGTGCAAAAAATAAATAAAACATAGTAAGCAGCTTCAACATTTAAAATATCCAATGAACATTAATGTGGAACTTCACTCTCCCAATCAACACTTAATAGTTTTAATATTTATGCTGTTAGCATTAGTAAACAGATAAGAAATTATACCATATGTACTTGGTTTATAGTTTTTATTTACATTTACAAGTAAATGCTACACGAATCATTTGCCCTTACCCATGATGGCCATGGCCAGAAATGCTAGGAGGTGATTTTTAAAGAGATTCCTCACCAAAAAACAAAATAGAGCATAGCAACATAGATGGATGGGTGAGTTTACTTTGAATATTAAAAATAAATATTTTTTTTTGGTTTGTGGTGTTCAGATGCCATGAAGATCCATTTTAAGTACAAGATGGGCTATCCAACTAACCTCAAAGGGGTTGTAAAAACATATTTAATTTCACTATGCATACCCACCCACTGGAAGAATACATCACCCCCAAGCATTTCCGAATGGCTCAGTCGAATGGAAAGGACAGCTGAGATGGAGGATCTAATACACCAGGTAAAATATACCTCATTCAAATTCCATAAAACATTTTAAAGAATCCCCAGAATATAGAACCCTTCTTGAAACCCAATAGCTTGACCCGAAGGGCAGATTCCGCCACCTAACCCAGCTACTGGGAAAGTGTTAATGCTCATACCCCTCGTCTTCTTCCTGTCCTTGATACCCTTCTGCTCCCCATCCCTCCCCACAGATAGCCTTACTATCACAGATGATACTACTCTACATTAAACATCATATTGATCGCTCGATAACTATAATTTGGGACTTATTTATCTCTCCTTATTTGTGTAATCACACCATTCCTTTACTGAAAGGAATTTTTAGGGCTATTTATTTGCACTTTAGTTTATTGCCATTCACGCTTTGTATAGCTATACATTTGCATAGATTATTGTCATTTGTTGCACAATTTTTTTGCACATTAATTGCTGTTTGCACTTTATTTACCTTTGCACATTATTTTGGACATGGTTTTATGCTATTAATGCATGTTCATATTCACTTTTTGATGTTTCTACCTTCACGGTTTGGACTTACCAGATTTATTTGCATATATGTAAGTTTAGGCACCTTTTTATAACATTATTGAACATCGTTGAGAGTAGCTGATTGCCATTTTGCACATTTATTCATGTATTGTTATAGCAATGGTTTGCGTAATCATTTGCTATACAATTTATATGAGAGATTCATTTACAAGGACGCTCTTATTTATTTGGATCCTTCCCTCTGGAATTTCCAAGTAATTGTTTATTTATCAGGTTCTTTTGTGATAAGACCATTTATTTGCAAATCTTTTTAGTTTTTATGGCTTTAATTCATGAAGCGCTACAATTATTTGTTTTTTATTAGTAAGCGCTGCATTACCTGCTATTAATATCTTTTTTGTATGAGATCACCTTCATGTTGGCAGCTACTTTGTTATTTATTTTCCCCTTGTGGTTTGCGCATTAGTACCCCCCTCCTGCACAATCCTGAAAACTGTACTTTCTTTATAGCAGGAAAGCAATTGGTTGCCTGCTTTTAATGTAGATAGAGATGAGGTTTGCTCTTGGGTTGAGCATGGGTTTGAGGCGCAAGTAACCTAGTTGTAGTTCACAAAAATGGTGAACATAGCAACCAACTACCAATAATGCATTTGAACTTTGGTCAGGTGGCTTAGAATGGCCAATATTGGGAACGTTCATATGTGCCATCCCCTCCACTATAAAATACTTAATTCTCAGCAGCCATATTGACAATGTGATTAGCTGTGAGAGGGAAAGCATAGGAAATATTGCTGATTAAGTGCATAGAGAATGATTAGTGTAGAATTTGTAGGTCTGGTCTCTTAAAGTAGATGAAAAACTGCATATCCTTTAGGTGGAAAATGCTATGTATCTTTGAAAATTTTAGGGTAGGGAGGGATTATTACATCCCGATACTATTAATGTGTGCCCTGCAGCTTCTTTACATCCTCTCCACATGCACGGTCTACAGTCATAAAAAGCTACATGTGTTTTTAAGACAAAAAATACACACAAAAGAAGAAGAAAAAAATATCAGGTGCACTGATCAACAGTTTGGTATAATCCTCCAGCTGGCTATTGGTGATAATTAGACAAGTCAAAGGGTGCTGCTGCTCTCTATGGATGCTCTGAGATGCAGGAACACATCTAGACAAAACACAAAAGAAGGGAGTGCAAAGACGCCTAATGCCGCGTACACATGAGCGGAATGTCCAACAGAAAAAGTCGACTCGACATGGTGGTAGATAAAACAGGGAAAACAGGGTGATTCATAGGCAGGGGATTTTGGGAGACAGAGGGCAGAGCATTGTCACCCCATAACACAGTGCACAAACAAGGACCTAGTATCATCAGCTGTTAAAGCTTATATGAGTTTTTACAGGTTGGCCTTATGACTTATTTAACATATTGTGCCTGAACTCTTTGAATTGCAGTGCTGTCATACATTTTTTTTTATATGCCTTGCCTGTGTGTACACATCTATACACAAAAAAATCCCTTTAGGACCAATATCTGTCTGCAACAACTGATTAATAGCTAGTTCTTCAGTTGTCAACACCTTAGCAACTTTTCTTTTCTATTGAATGGTGTCTTTTCTAATTTTTTCTTAAGATCATAACTTTTAGCTGGTGATGATTAGAGCACATCAGGAAATTGCACTGACAGTCTTTTCAAATGTTTTTTTTTTTATCTATTGAAAGAAAAGAAAGTAAAAGAACAGCGTGCACCTGACATTATATCACATACATTCACTGCACCTCCATATCCCCATAGATAAAATAAAACTTAGGCATACACCAGTTAGGACTATTATCCCAGATTTAAACTGTTCTACTGGTGGTCAGTTTTATGTTTCTGTATCCTCTGTGGTATGCTCATTCTTGTAGTAAAGCTCCAGCCTGTGCTTTCTGCCTCTAGTAAATTGTGTCTAGTTTTGCTATTTAAAATGTTCATGTTTCTGGTTTACACTGCTGTGTCATCTGGAGTCTGAAGTGGTATTAAACTCAAACGCAAACATTTTTTTTTTTATATTGCAGCTTATCAATTCTTAGATGTGATGGCTGCATTAATTTTATTTCTTTATGCTTTCTTTCCTTTTGGTGATCTGTCCAGTAAGTCTGTTGTTTTTCAAAAGAACAAGCTCTTTAGCAGATGTAACAGTTAGAGGGATGAGACAAACCATTTACCAATGTTGGGTGTGCTAACAATGAACAGCTTTCATTTATTTGTGTAACATCTTTATCCTAAAGTGATAAAACTGCTTTCTTGCTTAATGTGTGAGTCTTAATTTGTTAGTTTATCTAACTATGCTAGTACATCTAACATTCTACCACCCCAGAATAATAATGCTGCTGTCCAAAGGTGCCTCTGTTCTCCTTCATCCAGAGTGGAAGCGCTCTAATACAGGGGGTGTGTTATTATATAGATCTCCAAGTGAAAACAGAAGGAAAAAAGCCTAAAAAAAGAAAATAAATGCAGCTACCACATCTGATGATTAATACATATTTGGTTTGGGGTTTATTACCACTTTCAATTATGTATAAAACCCCTACCTTTGCAATTTGTAGCAATGTTTGGCCTATAATTGAAACTTAAAATTATCCTGCTGCTGGCCAATTTTAAACTGCTATATCCTCTGTAGCCTCTTAAACCCTGACAGCAAAAAATCTATACGCCATCTCTTGTTATGATACCATCACACCCTTGTAGTGTTCTGGAGCTGGAGGTAAATGGGAATTTTTTTAGGTCACACAATGATGTAGTGACCCAAAGATGTAACCTTTACTTTGCAGCAAGGAAAAAAAGAAGATGTTTGGCACTTACATGGGCACACATCTATCTCAGTATTTGGGGCTTTTAGATCAATTTTTTTTTTTTTAGCTAGAGAGGTGGGGTAATGTTTGTGGCTGAAGAGGGCTTTGCATGACTATAGAGGTTGTAGTTATTGTTGTGACCCTCACTGGGAAAGTTGTCAGCCTTTTTATTATCTCTTTGCTAACAATATTCCAAAGAAGTTCCATCTAGGGTAGCCCAACTTCATACAATAAAGTGTCACCGCAGTATATTCAATTTTATCAATCACTGCAGGAGCCAAAAGTTGTTTTCTTGTGATTACCATCATTCAATTTTTTTAGCATGTAACAGAAAATTCCCTTTCTTCTTAAAGCATCTTAAAAAATGAACAAAGAACCATTCACAATTCATATTTATGCTTCTAACCGACAGCTGGAACTACACGAGTTAAATAATTAAGGTTGGACTTTATAAACTTCAGAAAGTTATTTATTGCAGCCATAATTCTGTCATTTTTGAAGCATGTGAAAAACCATAAATGTTTTTCTATAATTGATTTTGTTGCTTGAAATATGATGAACACTTCAGGAATGAAAATAATTAATATGTGTATATAGCATGGCTCTGAACTCCAGATTAATTGATCCCTGTATTTAGATAAGCCAATTGACTGGAACATATTTAAACCTTGTTTAATACTTTGAAGTCTCTTACATATATCTTAAGAATTAAAGTGAAACTGGATAAAGTGGGAAGAGATAAATCTGGTTATTTGTTATTTCTTCACTGATTTAAACAGGAAGGAGAGACTTTTAGGAACAATAAATTTAACGTCTGATTTGTGCAAACCCATTTAGAACTGTTAAATGATATGTTTCTTAAAATTCTGCTTGAAAGGGCAGTGATTTCATGAAGAAAACAAAACAAACCTGTCTTCAAAAGATGGTTGGCTATATACGGCTTCCTGTAGAAAAATATCATCAAACATTAAAGAAAAAAGATAGTATATTTTGTTTTCTGAAATAAAAACATGATTGTTGCATTTTTGCTTTCTTAATTATTATCAGATTTTTTTTTTCACTGTTGTTTAATCAAGTGGATACAGCTGGCTTTGTTTCAAGACATCCAAAAACATTCATCTTAAGTATTAAACTTAGTGTACTGAGCCATCAGGTATCACCATATAACATATCAGTAAGTCAGTATTAAAAATAGGCCTTTTTTTAATAGGTCACATTCACCCATGATTTTGGCCAGAGCTAAAAATTTCAAATGAGCTACAGACAAACTGTATTTTAGGGAATGGCAGCCCACTTTTTTATTGAACAAACAGAAAGTTCACATACGCATTGGTTGCCCACGCAGTGGCATGAATAGTCAAATGAAAATATGAATCACCTAGCCCTCATATCAACAGCACTGGTGCTCTTCTTTCCATTCCATCTGACTGTGTTGTCTAGCTCTCCTAGTTCACTTGGCTCTCTAATGCCACCTACACACGATCAGAATTTTGGTCGGAAAAAGATCTGTTTGGTTTTCCCGACAGATTTCCGATGGGATTTCGCTCAAGCTATCTTGCATACACACGGTCACACCAAATTCCGACCATCAAGAACGCAGTGGCGTACAACACGTACAATGGTACTAGAAAAAGGAAGTTCAATAGCCAGTAGCAAATAGCTTCCATCTCGTAGTTGAAGCTGAGCATGCATGAGTTTTTGCGCATCGGAATTGCATACACACAATTGGAATTTCCAATAGAAACGTTTTCCATTGGAAAAATTCAGAACCTGCTCTCAATCTTTTGATGGCAGAAATTCGGCCAGAAAAATTCCGATGGAATTTCCAACGAAAAGCTCCAATCGGTCTTTTGCTTTCCGAAATTGTGTCTACATGCCATTAGCCTTTAGTCACAGCACCCTGCTGCATGGTCCACTCCTGGCCTCTGATAAGGATTCTCCTGACACCCTAATGGAAGCCCATTTGACTCCTGGAATGAAACCTCCTGTCTCCTGGCTGGGGCTCCTCTGACCTAAAGGTAAGATGTCCCGTTTCTTGACTCCTGGCTGGGGCTCCTCTGACCCCTGGGTAAGACCTTCCATCTCCAATTTGAGAGCTGTCCCCAAACTGGGAGCTCTGACCTGTCCTCAGGCTTTAGTATATAATGATCCTGCACACCTGTGTTCTCACACAGGCTAAAGGCACCTGGTAAAACCTGGACACAGGATTAAAGATTCTGTCACACCCAATACACTTTGGAACCTTAGCATCGGGCCCCGGACCAGGGCTACAGAATCCATAGAAAATGGAAAACACGGCTTTCTCAGCTAAGAAACAATAGTCTGGAACATCACATTAAGCCTTAATGTAAATCCTGTGTCATATTTTACTACATTTTCACAGTGACAGGAGCTTGCACTGTCACAATAGGCAGAAAACAGCTAATCGATCAAGGTTTAAGCAAGATAAGTCCCTTCATTGATTAATAGAATAATAGAACCAGTGTTTTCCTTCATTATGGATAGATTAGAAAAGAGTTTTAACTCTGACAGATTTTTTTCTTTTATTTAGGTATTTGTGTTCCATTATGATGAATTATTTTAATAGTGAGGAAAATTCTCTGGCAGCTAGGGTAAGTGCCCCCACTAAATATGTGTCTATTCTGACAATTTAAAAATTCCATATAAGCTTATTGTTTTTTTTTACCAAAAATATGTAGCAAAATACACATTGGCCTAAATGTATGAAGAAATTCAAGTTTTTAAAAAAAAAAAATATTGGGTAGGTTTTATAGCAGAAAGTAAAAAATATAGTTTTTTTTTTTTTTAAATTGTCTGTCCTTTTTTGTTTATAGCGAAAAAAAATAACACCTGCAGAGGTGATCAAGTACCACCAAAAGAAAGCACTATTTGTGGGTAAAAAAGGACATACATTTTATTTGGGTTTAGCATCGCACAACTGTGCAATTGTCAAAATAATGCAGTGCCGTATGTCAAAAAATGACCTGGTAAGGAAGTGGGTAAAAACTTCTGGGGCTGATTGATTAACACAACACTTTTCACTTTCACATTGTGATTTTCCTGCTCCTTCACAGGTAAATGCTGTTGCTTTGTTAATCTGTATGCTAACCATATCCATGCTATATGCCAGTGATAAGCTGACAGTCTGATAAACATTGCTCTCTGTTAAATATTGCTGCTGCTGCTTGAAAATCCATGCTAACCATGTCCATATAAACCCCTACATATGTTGCGCCATCATATAAGTTATTCGTTCACATGTGCTACAAATCAATAAAAAATAAGTTCAAATCAAAAGTCCCATCGCTATCAAAAGGAAAAAAAGAAGATAAAGTAAAGACAAGAATAATAGTCCAGTGCAAATCAATTTTGTCAGTGAAAGTCCTTCAAACAATATACAGTATCTCACAAAAGTAAGTACACACCTCACATTTTTGTAAATATTTTATTATATCTTTTCATGTGACAACACTGAAGAAATGCCACTTTGCTGCAATGTAAAGTAGTGTAAAGCTTGTATAACAGTGTAAATTTGCTGTTCCCTCAAAATAACTCAACACACAGTCATTAATGTCTAAACCACTGGCAACAAAAGTGAGTATACCCCTAAGGCCTCTTTCACACGGGGCGGATCAGTAATGATCCGCCCCGTGAAGATCCGCTCGCTCAGCGGGGATCGCTCCGTTGTCCCCGCTGAGCTGGCTGCGGACAGGGCGGTCTCCGCACACTGTGCGGGGACCGCCCTGTCAGCTCTCCGCTCTCCTCAATGGGGATCGGACGAGCACGGACCGTCTGTCCGTGTTCGTCCGATCCGCTCTGCAGACGGATAGAAAAATAGGATTTTTCTCCGTCTGCAGAATCGGACTGTTGCGGAGGTGGACGAAATCGGGTGTCTGCGGATGCTCACCTGCAGACGCACGCTATCCCATAGGGATGAATGTATGTCCGTATTTCATCCGCAAACGGATGGATGAAATACGGACATATCGTCCGCATGTGTGAAAGGGGCCTAAGTGAAAATGTCCAAATTGGGCCCAAAGTGTCAATATTTTGCGTGGCCACCATTATTTTCCAGCACTGCCTTAACCCTCTTGGGCATGGAGTTCACCCGAGCTTCAGAGATTGCCACTGGAGTCCTCTTCCACTTCTCAAGGATGACATCACGGAGCTGGTGGATGTTAGAGACCTTGCGCACCTCCATCTTTTGTTTGAGGATGCCCCACAGATGCTTAATAGGGTTTAGGTCTGGAGACATGCTTGGCCAGTCCATCACCTTTACCCTTAGCTTCTTTAGCAAGGCAGTGGTCATCTTGGAGGGGTGTTTGGGATCGTTATCATGTTGGAATACTGCCCTGCGGCCCAGTCTCTGATTCTGTATGTCACAGTACAATGTTGGCATTCATGGTTCCCTTAATAAACTGTAGCTCCCCAGTGCCAGCAGCACTCATGCAGCCCCAGACCATGCCACTCCACCACAGCCCCACCACCATGCTCAACTGTAGGCAAGTCACACATGTCTTTGTACTCCTCAGCTGGTTGCCGCCACACACGCTTGACACCATCTGAACCAAATACGTTTATCTTGCCCTCATCAGACCAAAGGACATGGTCCCAGTAATCCATGTCCTAAGTCTGCATGTCTTCAGCTAACTGTTTGCAGGCTTTCTTGTGCATCATCTTTAGAAAAAACATCCTTCTGGGACATCAACCATGGAAACCAATTTGATGCAGTATGGTCTGAGCACTGACAGACTGATCCCCCATCCCTTCAACCTCTGCAGCAATGCTGGCAGCATTCATATGTCTATTTCCCAAAGAAAACCACTGGATATGGCGTTGAGCAGGTGCACTCAACTTCTTTGGTTGATCATGGCAAGGCTTGTGCTGAGTGGAACCTGTCCTGTTAAACCATTGTATGGTCTTGGTCACCGTGCTGCAACTTAGTTTTTGGGTCTTGGTAATCTTCTTATAGCCTAGACCATCTTTATGTAGAGCAACCTCCTCCCCATTCACATCTTAGACCCTGTAACACTAATGAGTCGTATGACATTGGGGAGGGAAAATGGCTAATTGGGCCCAATATGGACATTTTCACTTACTGGTGTACTCACTTTTGTTGCTAGCGATTTAGACAATAATGGCTGTATGTTGAGTTATTTTGAGGTGACAGCAAATTTACAGTTATACAAAAAGCTCATAGCTTTGTACACTCATAGCAAAGTGTCATTTCTTCAGAGTTGTATTATATCAAAAGATATAATGATATATATACAAAAATGTGAGGGGTGTACTCACTTTTGTGATATATTGTAATTCAACAAAAATACTGTGTCCTGCAGTTCATAATTAAAATCCTCTTCAGAAATCACCACAAGTGCACCCAAGTGTCTAATACAGATTCTGCTTACCAGTAGGTTAGACCTCTAATGCTAAGAAGTCTACCAGTGCTTATGGAGGACAAATCCCATTACTGAATTGATGGATGGATAAATGGATATGATCTGTAACCTCCAATTATGCAACTTAATAGCTGGATGGATTGATAGATGATTGTAAGCCTCTACTCACTTTAACAGGTATATGAATGGAAGTCAGCCTCCACATATGCAATACGCTGTCATGGTCAGCAGATGGGTGGATTTGAACCTCCACTCCCACAGCTTCCTGTCCAAATGTATGAAAGATGTCAGGGGCGTATTGGCCATAGCACAGCCGAAGCTCCTAGGCGGAGGCAATTATGCAAGCACAGACATGCTCCTGCAGGTGCCCGTCTTGCCTTGCATAGTCAAACATCTATGCACATGTGCAAAAATATGATCACGTACAGGAGAACACATATGTGCATGTGCAAGCATTTTAGCCATTGCTGCTGGTGCCAAATGGCTTGTACAGTATAAAATCAGCAGCTGCACTAGTGCATTGCAGTCTGATCTGCAGCTCAACCCGTACACCTGCTCCTCTGATCTGTGCTTGATTCCTGTGTATGAGACGGCTTACCCTGACCATGCTTGCCTTAAAGACTTTGTTATACCTTCCATCTGCCTTATATCCTGTTGACAACTCCTGCCTGCATTTTGAACATTTTCTGCCTGCTGTTTATGTTCATATCTGATCCTCCGATTCTAAGCTGGCTTGTCTGACCCTGCATCCAGTTATCCATCTGTCCTGTTCTGCATAGTGCCTGGTGACGCTGGTCCTACATCTGCTGTGTGGTCTGCATCAACCACGGTGTGTGCACCTGCCACACACCGCTGCAACCAATGGAAGATCTTGCAGGCACTCTTACCTCACCATGCTCTTCCTGTCACAACACCAGTGGCCCTTGAGCCAGGGCTGTACAAGAGGTCTCCTTCTACACGTCAGGCTCTGCCACAAGGTACGTGACAGAAGATAAGCATGTATCTATACCAATTCAAGGCACCACTGTGGGCCATTCTTTCAAAGATTAAACAGACAGTCTACCACTCAGCCAAGACAGCATAAGAAAGAAGAAGAGAGAATCCCTCATGGTACAATAAAATACATACATTTATTTAATAAATAACAGGCATCTACTAACATGCATAAAGTCAAACAGCATGTAAAACATTTCCACATCGAACACCCTGGTGGGCGTGATGATGTCACCACTGAAACTCTGCCCTACAAGTTTTGTCCAAACAGACGTCGTCACTGGGGCAACCCAGAATCATAGCCATGCTATGTATGACTGGTAAACTGAAACTCTCAGCTTAATATTGATCTATGGTAAATGTTTTCAAATAACCTTTTGACATGTGTTTGTATTTTTGAAGATTGATTCTTGTCTCCTTTTGTGATCAGAAAAACAATGATCTTTTATTAATTTGGCAAATGTGTTTGTGACTGGTCTAATTTTTGACAATTTGGTTTTAATTCAATTGTATTTTACCAGTTGCTAGTTCATCAATTATTGAATAAGTCCCTTTCAATCCCCCAATAAATTTAGATCAGCCTAAGGAGCAACTCAAAGACAGTACATTTTTTTCAAAGTATTTTTGCACAAGCATTAAGCAGTTTAACGCAGCAGTTCAGCTAAATCAGTAAGAAGATACAACAAGAAACAACTATGATGCATTCTGAAAAGATTGCAAGCAAACCAAAATTTTGTAAAAAACGTTTATGAAGTCTCATTCCTACGCTTTCTGACGTCTAATATGCTCCCTCTAGCCTTTCTTCTCACATTAGTGTCCTCTGTTCTTAAATTCACATTACTTTACTCATCCTCCCCGTCCCACAACTTATATGCTGTATATCAACCAGGGTGCCCAGGCAGCCTGGGGTGCCTGGACCAAGCCTGCCTTTTAGTTACACAGAGCCACAGGTTTTCATTGTGCACCATTACAACCTTCTAGCCACCAGCATCCTTACAACCAATGACATAATCAGTTGGATAAGGAGGATTTTTGGCACCTGCATAGCATCCTTGTTTGACCCTCCCCTGCCCCATCCATCTTTACTGGGGTTACATTAGGGAGAAAAGAAGCATTGGAATACAAGTCAGTAGCAGTTTGCAAAATGTGTTTGCTTTGGAAGAATAATTGACTTCTAATGTTGGGTGTCCTACATGTGGGGATGTTGCTGCAATATATACATCTGTTAGATGCCTACCATTAGATGTCTACACTATAATTTTTAAATTTTAGAGTGGATGCCTCAAAACTGTCCAATCTTGAGATTGTCCATAGTTCTAAAGGTTGACTGTAAAAAGGTTGAGAAACACTGCTGTATATCACCCTCACTCCTATCCTCTCCCTATTACTGCACCATCACCTCTTGCAAATTCTGAATCCACAAGTTGACCTAAAGACTTGGACAATAAGTAATGTGTGTTTATATACATCCTGCTAACATCTAACAATCCTCAACCTCTTTCTTCTCCTAATCTCTGGGGATATCTCCCCTGATTCTGGTCCTCGGTTATCTAACTACACCCACCACACGTAACAATCTTTTTGCTTGAGCAGTCCTCTCAGTTTAATTTCTATCCCCTTGCTTCCAAAAACCAGCCCGTTTCTCATGTGCTCTTTGGAATTCATATTCTGTCTGTAACAACCTCACCTCTTCCATTATCTTTTTATCTCAGATTTTGTTAACTGACTTGCCATTACTGAAATCTGGCTTCAAGAATCTGTCTCTGCCTCTCCTTCTACCCTTTCCCATAGGGGCCTCCTCTGTACTCATTCAGCCAGACCAAAGGACAGAAGAAGGTGGAGTTGAAATTCTTCTACATACACTGGGTATCTGTAAAGTCCTTCCTACACCTCCCTATTCATCCCTCTCCTGTATTCATTTGGTTTCTCCAATTTCTTTGAGGATTGCAGTGACTCCCTGCTCCAGTCTGTCTGGTCAGCCCCTACCATGTCCACCTTTAGGAGTTCCCTGAAAACTAATTTATTCAGGGAAGCCTATCCCACACACACCTAACTGTCCCTGAGCCACCCTCATCAAATCATTCTCTGCAGTTATTACCTTTTGTACCACCACCCCCTCCCTTTAGAATGTAAGCTCTACAAGCAGGGCCCTCCTGTACCTTCTATATTGTACTATAATTGTGTTGCCCCCCCCCATACATTGTAAAGCGCTGCGTAAACTGTTGGCGCTATATAAATCATGTATAATAATAATAATTCCTTTGCATCCTGGACTGGCATTGTGCTTCCTTAATGATTTCTCTGCCTGGCTGCCCTGCTTTCTTTCCTTTGAAATACCCACCATAATTCTTGGTGAGTTTAACCACTTCCCACCTGACAAACAAAATGACTGTTGCAAAGGGGTTAAGCTATCCTGAATGGATGTCATATGACGTTCAGCAGGGTGAGCCACTAGCACGTTCTGATCAGTGGTGTGGTGTGTCAGTCTGACACACCACATTTCCAATCCTGCTAAAGAGCCTCTGACGTAGGCTCTTTACCATGTGATCAGCTGTTTCCAGTCACAGCTGATCACAGTGTAAACAGGAAGGGCCATTTATTGTCTTTTCCTCCACTCCCACTGAGAGACAGGAGTATGGGAGAGCCAATCAGCTGCTCTCCTGATGAGGGGGTCTGCACTGATAATCAGCGCATTGATTATCAGTGCAGAGCCATCGAGGATACCCACTGGAAACTGCCAGGGATGTCCACTGGAGACCACCAGGTAAGCCTACCAGGGATGCTTATCAGTGCCAACCAGTGCCCATTTGGATGGCACTATGTGCCCATCAGTTATTGCCTGTCAGTGCCTCCTGATCAGTTCTGCCTATCAATGCAATCTATCAATGCCGCCCATCAGTTCCCATCAGTGCAGCCTATCAGTGCCCACCAGTGCGACCTATCAGTGCCACCTATGAGTTCCCATCAGTGCCACCTATCAGCACCCATCAATGCTGCCTATGAGTGCCCATCAGTGCTGCATATGAGTGCCTCATCATCGGTGCCCATTAGTGCCACCTTGTTAGTACCACCTCATCAGTGCCAATCAGTACTGCCTCATCAGTGCCTGTCAGTGCAGCTTCATCAGTGCTCATCAGTGAAGGAGAAAACATACTTATTTACAAAGTTATGTAACAGAAACAAAAAAAATTTTTATTCAACATTTTTGATATTATTTTATTTGGAGCGCATAAAAAATAAAAGCCCCAGTGGTGATCAAATACCACCAAAAGAAAGCTCTATTTGTGGGGAAAAAATGATAAAAAAATTGTTTGGGTACAGTGTTGCATGACCGCGCAATTGTCATTCAAATTGTGACAGCACTGAAAGCTGAAAATTGGACTGGGAAGGATGGGGGTAAAAGTGCCCTGTATTGAAGTGGTTAACATTCCCATTAATGTTAACAGCCTGGCTACATCTCAACTTCTCAACTGAACCCCATTTTTTGACCTTACACAATGGACACACACTTCCACTCACTCCGATTGTAATTCCCTTGACCTTGTATTCTCCCATCTCTGCACTCCTTGCAACCTCTTCAATACCCCTTTCCTCTCTCTGATCACAATCTCATTGGTTTCACATTGCCCTTTTTTCAACTACACATCCCTCCAAGCAGCAAATGATTATTCATAGAAACTTTCTTGACTATAACCCTTCTATTTTTTGCTCTGATACTGACCACCTCTATGACAAAATCTCACCCCTGTCTTATCCTAACCTGGCCACTTCAGTCTACACTAATTTGCTCTCATCCTCACTGGATGCACTTGCTCCTCTAAATACATGGAGAATCAGGCCCTGACATTAAAAACCTTGCGGGGGGGGGGGGGGACAAGAAAGAGGAGGAAAGGGGTAAGGATACATCAATGCAAAATAGGTGGAGATCAAGATACCAGTCCAAGTAACAAAAATATTACATACTCCATTTTCATTTGAGCTATCAGAAGGAAGCTGTACATTTAGGATTTTGAAACCAAATATTAGCAAATTTAGCAAAGGAGAGGGTCCTGAGGGAAAACCTCCTTTACATATCACAATGATATTTTAGGTCACTTACCATCTGGGAGAGTGAAGGTGTTGTGGGAAATTTCCACAGCCTGGTGATATTAAGTTTTGTTGCATGTAGTAGGGGGATAATAATACTTCTAGATTTGGTAGGGAAGTGTTCCAGACCAAAATGGAGTAATGCTATTTTTGGGTCAGGGCTGATTGGGCTTCCAGTGATCTCAGAGATCAAGGTAAATCTTTTATTCCATAAAGATCTAGGACCACATAATGTGTAGCAGGGATCCAGGGTACCACATTTGTGAAACATTGGGAAGGATGGGTAGGGTATATTTTTGAGAGTTGCTGAAATCTGCTCCTAGAATGATGAATCTTACAACATGATTTTTAAAATTAAATTTTATTATAAATTGTTAAAATTATGTCTATACCACATAATAGACATATTGAAAGTGCAGAAGTTATGCAACATAACTCGAATGGATTAAACAGACTTCCCCCTCTCCAAAGTATAGTAATTCCTCTATGAACAATACGTTTTGTACTATTTGCAGATCTCCGCTTGGCTTACATAGTTACATAGTAGGCAAGGTTGAAAAAAGACACAAGTCCATCAAATCCAACCTATGTGTGTGATTTTATGTCAGTAGTACAATGTATATCCCTGTATGTTGTGGTTGCTCAGGTGCTTATCTAATAGTATTTTGAAAATATTGATGCTCCCTGCTGAAACTACTGCCTGTGGAAAAGAATTCCACATCCTTACTGCTCTTATAGTCAAGAACCATCTACGCAGGTGGCCGCGTGTCTTAATAAATTCCCTTTCACTGAAAAGTTTTATCCCTATTGTGGGGTCACCAGTATGGTATTTGTACATTGAAATCATATCCTCTCTCAAGCGTCTCTTCTCCAGGGAGAATAAGTTCAGTTCTTCTAACCTTTCCTCATAACTAATGTCCTCTAGTCCCTTTATTTGTTTTGTTGCCCTTTTCTGGACTCTCTCCAGTTCCAGCACATCCTTCCTGAGAGACCAGAGCCTTGTAGAGTAGGAGAATCATCATTTTATCTCTGGAGTTAATCCCCTTTTTAATGCATGCCAATATTCTGTTTGCTTTGCTTGCGGCAGCTTGGCATTGCATGATCCTAGATTCTCCCAGAGGTTCTCCCCCAGTGAGTAGATTGCGTTCATATTTTTGCCACCCAAATGCATTATTTTATATGTTTCTACATTAAACCTCATTTGCCATGTAGTTGCCCACCCCATTAATTTGTTCAGATCTTTTTGCAAGGTTTCCACATTCTGCAGAGAAGTTATTGCTCTGCTTAGCTTAGTATTGTCTGCAAATACAGAGATTGAGCTGTTTATCCCATCCTCCAGGTCATTTATGAATAGATTAAATAGTATTGGTCTCCAGGACAGAACTCTGGGGGACCCTACTTTCCACCTCGGACCATTCTGAGTACTCCTTATTTATCACTACCCTCTGAACTCGCCCTTGTAGCTGGTTTCCAATAAATGTACTCACCCTATGGTCCATGTCAACAGACCTTAAGTTGTACAGTAAACATTTATGGGGAACTGTATCAAATGATTTTGCAAAATCCAGATACACCACGTCTATGGGCCTTCCTTTATCTAGATGGAAGATCACCTCCTCATAGAAGGTTAACAGATTGGTTTGGCAAGAACAATTCTTCATGAATCCATGCTGATTACTTCTAATGATACCATTGTCATTACTAAACTCTTGTATACAGTCCCTTATCATGCCACCAAGAGCTTGCATACAATTGATGTGGCTAACTGGTCTGTAATTCCCACAGATTTATCTTGCCCCTTTTATAAATAGTGGTGCTGCATTGGCTTTTCTCCAATCAGTTGGTATGATTCCAATCAGTAGACTGTTTGTAAAAATTAGGAACAATGGTCACTGACTGGTTCCACAGATGTCACTCAATGGAGCATACTTATTGGGATGTTCCAGGCCAGGACCGCCCCCCCTGGCACTTTCCCCTTAGGTCCTGTTGTTATGACAGATTGTAGTATATTGAATTACATTGCAAATATATTGTCTGCCCTCATGTTGTAAAGCTCTGCACAAACTTTGGTGCTATATAAATCATGTATAATAATAATAATAATAATAATAATAATAATAATAATAATAATATTAATCTATTTGGGTAAGGAGCCAGAGGTCACAGCATGATTGAAGAGGTCAGACAAGTGTGAAAAGAGAATAGAGGAAAACTGTTTAAAGTTCTCATTAATATGCCCATCACCCCCAGGAGTTTTATTGGAGGGGAGGGTTTTAATGGCTGATTCTATTTCTGTTGGAGAGAATGGATCAGATAGAAATTGGGTCTAGGGTAAGGACAAAGAAGGGAGATTTACTGAACATAGAAAGGCCTGTATTGAGGTGGAGTTTGGTTGAGGGGTGGATGTATCATCTTTAAGGTTGCAGAGATTGTTAATATTCGCTAAACACATTCACTATAGCTAAATGATTAACCGCTGGAGAGTTGGCGAAGGGATAGTGGACTTGGGCAATTTTAAGGCGTTGTTGTTTACCAGATCTAGCTAGGAAAGAAACAGCAAAGTTCCCTAAAGAATAGTAGGTCACCTTGGATCATATTTGTATAACAAGAGGGAGCCGAGATTATTTCTATCTGTGAGAAGGGAGGCAGAGAGATTAGGGAAGGAGGACTTTTTTTATCTCTTCTTTGTGTTCTTTGTCTTCTGTGTGGTTAATTGAGGCTAATAACTCTTCAGTTTGCCGTATCCTCTGGCTTTTGACAGTAGTATGTCATTTTATAAAGCTGCCTCTCATATAGGTTTTGTAAGTGGCCCACAGTATCGGTATAGGGGTATCCGGATTAGCATTTGTCTCAAAGAAGAAGGAGTGAGCATCTTTGATGGCCTTGCTTAGTATTGGGTCTTCTAGGTGAGTAGCGCCCAGTCTCCAAAGGTGAGGAGAGTTGTATCTTGTGTGGTTACCAATCTCAATACTCACGGGTGTGTGGTCAGACCATGTTGTTGTGCCAATGTTTGAAGCGGTGACCCGATGAAGATTCCATTTGTCCATGAGGAAAAAGTAAATTCTGGAGTAGGAAAGATGAGAGGGAGAGTAGTACGAGCAATATTTCTCTGCTCCATATTGACATCTTCAGATGTCATAGGAGTCGTTGAAGTGTAAGAGGGAGTTAAGAGTTTGGTGAGCAGACATTTTACCTGAAGAGGAATTGAAGTCAGCATTTCTAATTATATTGAAGTGACCTCTGATGATTAAGCAACCACCTTTGCAGATCGATATCTGTGCAAATCTTTTTCAAAACCAAATTTGTTTAGAGTTTGGGGCATACACATTGACAAGAGTGTACTGGGAATGATTGATAAGTATGTGGAATTGGCCATGGAGGTTCACAATTTCTGAGTGCAGCTGGAAATTCACTGTGTCTCGCATGGTTGTCAAAACCAAATTTTTCTTATTAGTGTTCAAAGCTAAGTTAACCACAATAATAACAGGTTGGTATTGCGGTGTAACATTTGTGTTTGTAGGGGTTCTTGAAGTTAGACAGAGATTCTCCAGCTGCAAGTACAAGAACAAAGAAAGGAAGTTGGAGGCCATCTTAAAGATGCCAGGACAGCACTCAGTTCCATTCCGCTTCCATGTGGTGGTGTTGGCGTGGAACAGAAGGTTGGTTGTCCGCAGGAAGAATACAGCATTTTTTAGCAGATCTAAGCCTACTTCCAGACTCTATATCATAAATAGGGATGAGCCGAACACCCCCCGGTTCGGTTCGCACCAGAACTTTCGAACGGACCTCAAATTCGTACGAACTTTAGAACCCCTTTGAAGTCTATGGGACTCGAACGTTCAAAATGGAAAGTGCTAATTTTAACGGCTAATATGCAAGATACTGTCCTAAAAAGGGTTTGGGGACCTGGCTCCTGCCCCAGGGGACATGGGTCAATGCCTAAAATGTTTTTAAAAATGGCCGTTTTGGCGGGAGCACTGATTTTAATGACGATTAAAGTGAAAAAAAAAGTGAAATATTCCTTTAAATATGGTGCCTGGGGGGTGTCTGTAGTATGCCTGTAAAGTGCCACGTGTTTCCCGTGTTTAGAATAGTCCCTGCACAAAATGACATTAAACGGAAATAACACCATTTAAAACTGCTTGCGGTTTTAATGTTATATCTGGTTCCTGCAATATGGTTGAAAATCATTGAGAAAAATGGCATGGGTAGCCCTCCCTGCCCATTACCAGCCCCTTTGGGTCTTGTACGCATATTAAGGGGAACCCCGTACCCATATTAAAAAAAGGAAATGCGTGTGGCCCCCAGGCTCTATATACTCAGAACAGCAGTATACAGGCGGTGCAAACAAGACAGGGACTGTGTAGGTTTGTTGTGTTAAGTTGAATCTGTTTGTAATTTTCAACTAGTACATTTTTAAAGTGTAGCTCCAGCCAAAAAAACTATTTTTAAGCTTTTTGGAAAACATAGGGAAGGGTTATCACCCCTGTATAATTTGTTTTGTCGTCCATCTTTTTTCATCTCACTTGCTGTTGTCTCCTTCCGTTTGCAAGTAGGAGATGTTTGTAAGTTGGATGTTTGAAAGTAGGGGCCTGCCCTATGTGCCTTGCAGAAATGGCAGAACAGGGTGTTGGTTTTGCCACAACATTGTAAGCCCTGAAAGTGACTCTTGGTGGGCGCTGGAGCGCCCTGCTGTAAACGATTATATCAAGAATTGTAATTACATGCCATTGTTGAACAGTGGTAGAAAAATTGACCTTTGGTGGTTGTGGTGCTGGTGCCACAACACTATAAGTCCTCACAATTACTCTGGGTGGGCACAGGAACGGGCCCTCCTGTGAAATATTATATCAAGAATTGTAATTACATGTCCCTGTTAAACAGGGGCAGAAAAATTGGGCCTTAGGCACTGGTGCTGGTGCCACGACACAGCAACCTCTCCCATATACTCTAGTTTTATTGCAGGAATTAGCCCTGCTGCAAAGCATTGCATCAAAAATTGTAATTAAACGCCCCTGTTAAACTGGGGCAGAAAAATTGGGCCTTAGGCACTGGTGCTGGTGCCACCACACTGCAACCTCTCCCATATACTCTAGTTTTATTGCAGGAATTAGCCCTGATGCAAAGCATTGCATCAAAAATTGTACTTAAACGCCCCTGTTAAACAGGGGCAGAAAAATTGGGCCTTAGGCACTGGTGCTGGTGCCACCACACTGCAACCTCTCCCATATACTCTATTTTTATTGCAGGAATTAGCCCTGCTGCAAAGCATTGCATCAAAAATTGTACTTAAACGCCCCTGTTAAACAGGGCCAGAAAAATTGGGCTGAATGCATCACCCAGAACCAGAAATGTTCTTCCAACATATCAGCGGAGGAGGAAGAGGATAGACAATCAACATAACAGGACAGTCACTCAGCATCAGCATAGGCAGTCTTGAATGGATGTGATATTTCAAAAAAAATTATTTGGTTACATCAGCTTCAGGTGCTTGGTAGCTGTGGGTGAGCCGAAACTGATTCATCTTGATGAAGGTCAGTCGATCAACTGATTCGGTGGACAGGCGCACCCTGTGATCGGTAAGAAAACCACCAGCAGCACTGAAGGTGCGTTCCGAAAGAACGCTGGATGCAGGACAGGCCAGTAGCTCAATTGCATACTGTGCAAGCTCTGGCCAGTGATCCATCCTCAAGACCCAGTAAGCCAGAGGATTTTCGGTGGGAAAGGTGTCCAAGTCTGACCTTGCCCCTAGGTATTCCTGCACCATGTAAATCAGACGCTGGCGATGGTTACTGGAACCGATCATACCTTGGGGCTGCGGACTAAAAAATTGTCTGAAAGCATCAGTCAGACGGCCACCTTCTCCACCGCTCCTTCTGACTGATGCCTCAGCAACACGTTGTCCAGGACCAGGAGTTTGTAACCTCCCAGTCTCTGGGAACGCGTTGCACAGACCTTTCTGCAAGGCCTCCCGGAGATGTCTCATCCTCTCCTCCCTCTGCAATGGCAAGATAAGGTCGGCAACCTTACCCTTGTACCGTGGATCAAGGAGAGTGGCCAGCCAGTAATGGTCCCTCTCCTTGATCCGAAGAATACGAGGATCCTTCCGCAGGCTTTGCAGGATCAGGGAGGCCATGCAGCGTAGGTTAGCTGAGGCATTCGGTCTGGAGTCCTCTGGGTCACTAAGGGCAACATGATCCGCAGCTACCTCCTCCCAGCCACGTACAAGTCCACGTGTTTCTTGGGACTGTAAATCATCCCTACAAGACTGCTGCTGCTGATGCTGAGTGCCAGCCCCCACCTCCATGCTGACACAATCATCCTCCTCCTCCTCTTCCTCCTCCTCATCCTCTTCCTGTGTGATGGGTGGCACAGCAGGAACACTGTCTGGATAAAGGGGGTCTTGAGAGGCAAGGAAGTCCTCCTCTTCCTGCCTCTGTTCTGCCTCAAGTGCCCTGTCCATTATTCCACGCAGCATATGCTCCAAGAGGTGGACAAGAGGTTCAGTGTCACTGATGCATGCACTGTCACTGCTCACCATCCTTGTGGCCTCCTCAAACGGTGACAGGACAGTGCATGCATCCCTGATCATGCCCCACTGGCGTAGTGAGAAAAAACCAAGCTCCCCTGACCCTGTCCTGGTGCCGTAGTCGCACAGGTACTCATTGATGGCCCTCTGCTGCGTGTGCAGCCGCTGCAGCATGGCCAACATTGAGTTCCACCTAGTGGGCATGTCACATATAAGGCGGTTCTTGGGCAGGTTCAACTCCTTTTGGAGCTCAGCCAGCCGAGCACAGGCATTAAATGATCGGCGGAAATGCACACAGACTTTCCTGGCCTGCTTCAGGACATCCTGTAAGCCGGGGTACCTGCCCAAGAACCGCTGCACCACCAGGTTAAGGACGTGAGCTACACAGGGCACATGGGTCAGTTGTCCCTGTTGGAGGGTGGAGAGGAGGTTGGTGCCATTGTCACAAACCACCATTCCTGGCTTAAGCTGGCATGGCGTCAACCACCTCTCGGCCTGCCCCTGCAGAGCTGACAAAACATCCGCCCCAGTGTGGTTCCTGTCCCCCAAACAAACCAGCGCAAGCATGACATGGCATCGTTTTACCTGCGTACTTGTGTAGCCCCTGGAACGCCTACGGAGCACCGCTGGTTCTGAGGACAGAGCACTGGAAGAGGCCATGGAGGAAGAAGAAGAGGAGGGGGTGGAGGAGAGAGGTGTGTCACAACCAATAGTAGCATTTTGGAGGCGTGGTGGCGGAACAACCTCCAACACTACTGCACCTTGTCCTGCATCCTTCCCAGCTGCCAGAAGAGTGACCCAATGGGCCGTGAAAGACAGGTAACGTCCCTGTCCATGCCTGCTGGACCATGAGTCAGCGGTAATATGCACTTTACCGCTGACCGCCCTGTCCAGCAAGGCAAGGACATTGCCTTCCACATGCCGGTAGAGAGCCGGAATCGCCTTCAGTGAGAAAAAGTGCCGTTTGGGGATCTGCCACTGAGGAACCGCACATTGTACAAACTCACGGAAGGGGGCCGAGTCTACCAACTGAAAAGGCAGCAGTTGAAGTGCTAGCAATTTAGCCAAGCTAGCTTTCAACCACTGGGCATGTGGATGGCTGGGAGTGAACTTCTTTCGCCGGTCCAGCAGCTGGGGCAGGGACATTTGCCTGCTATAATCGGACGTGGGTGTACTGCTAGCAGAATGCCCGGAAGCACTTGGCTGTGGCACACCTAATTCTACACCTTCATTCCTCACAGAGCAGGTTTCAGAGAGGACTGAAGGTCTAGTGGGGTTTGAGATGCCAGTTGATGAGGAGCAAGGAGAGGTCCGCTTTGTTCTTTGGTGTGGGTCTTTGAGGTACGCTTGCCAACGAGCTGCATGGCAGGTCAACATATGTCTGGTCAAGCATGTGGTGCCCAAGTGGCTGATGTTTTGGCCACGCGAGATACGCTTGAGACATATGTTGCAAATAGCAGCAGTGCGATCTGATGCACTCGTCTCAAAAAAGGCCCACACCAAAGAACTTTTAGAATAACGCGCAGAGGCAGTGCCCTGCACAGGTGGAGCTCTGCGGTGTGATTCAGTCGGTGTGCTGCCCCTAAGCTGGCCCCCGAAGGGCATCCTGCCTCGTTGGACATGTGCCTCCTCCTCCTCCTCCTCCTCCTCTCTCCTACCAGGCACCCACGTGGAGTCAGTGCCCTCATCATCCCATCCCTCTTAATCTCTGTAGCAAACCTGGCAATATGCTGCAGCTTGTGGAACATGACTGCCAGATTGCTGTCCTTCTTGAGCATCCCCTCTCTCTGCATTCACGCTACTGCCTTCCTCTAGCTGAGTGTCATTATCAGAGCCTACAAAACACTGGGCATCCTCCTGGAGCATGTACCCAACACTGTGCTCAAAGAGTTCAGGAGACTCCTCAGGAGGACGTGGTGGGTCTAGGGAAGGAGTCACTGATGATGACATTGAGAGGAGGGAAGGCGATGCGTTGGCAGCTGCTTTGCTAGTACCCTGAGACTGGGTGAGAGAGGATGAGGAGGGCTTGGTCATCCACTCTACCAAGCCATTGGCATGTTGCGGTTCAACATGTCCAGCTGCCGAAAAGAAGGACAAGCGTGTCCCATGGCCACGTGCTGATGACAATGCACCGCATCCACGACCAGCACTGTTGTCTCTAGACACAGAGCCTGCTTGCCCTCTTTTATCGGCTCGCGCCTGTCTGCCTCTCCTTGCTGGCCTTCCAGACATGGTAATGGCCTGAAGGGAGTTGGGTAAAACAGCAGTTGGGTAGTGTATATTGTGCTGGAGGCACACAACACCCACTAACTCCTGCAGATGCCTTTATTATAGAACCAATAAAAACAAGGGTGAACAGCGGCGCTAGATATGGTGATAACATAAAATTATATAACAACTGGAATATAGGGATACATAAAATGTGTGTGAATAAGCACACATGATATTAAAACATTTGTTTAAAACATAATGTCCATAAATGATCCGAGATCTTGTATGATTAGCACCTGGAGGCAGCTCCCTTAGAGTGAAGCGATGAGCTCTGTGTAGAAATGGGAACAGAGGGGCGCCAGACTGAGTGCAGTATAAATCATATATTTAATAAAAACAAGTAGTAACTCACAGGTTAAATTAGATGAGTTCAGTATGCAGTGAAAATCGCCAGTCCTGGAGTCTCATAAATGTCTTCCATTTGCAGCCTGGGGCACTGGTGTGATCTTACAGGGATCCAGAAAATGCTGGGAACCAGGAGGCAGGAAACAAGAAGCAGCTGGTCGTGACTTCACAGGAACAGGAAGTGTGATTATTCACAGTGGCAAGGAATGGTAATGCATTTCGAAGCTACAGCTTCTTCATCAGACCATGATTGGCTGGCAAACCTGGCAGTCTTATATTGCAGAGGAAATAGAAACAGAGAGATCTGATGGGCTGGCCAGCCCGTCAATCAAATACACAGATTCAAACGTTATAAACTTATCTTCCACTATTAATCAGCAAGCTTCTTACTCATATTTACATTCTCTTCGGTCTCCAGCCATCTACCTCTTTGAATCTGTGTATTTGATTGACGGGCTGGCTGCTGGCTGGCTGGCTCCTAACACTACTGACTGCAAGCTCTATTATAAAAGATAGATCACTAGCTATATGGGTGAGGTGAATATAGCGGTGTATACTGCGGTCAGGGCACGCACACAACAACCACTACAGAAGAGCAAGATCGAAAATCGGCCGATAACGATCGGTGTATACCGTGTTGAAGGTACACAGAACTCCAACTAACTGCTTCAGACGCCAACACACTACACAAGGCCGCCGCGCTGGCGGCCTTATATAGTGTGGGGCGTGTACTACACAGCCTGAGCTATGATTGGCGACTGGCATCCTGCCTGTGGCCAATCATGGCTCTCCTCGCTGCTGGCGCTGTGATTGGCCAAGCATGTGGGGTCATAGTGCATGCTTGGCCAATCATGAGCCAGCAATGCACTGCGATGACGCAGTGCATTGTGGGCCGTGAGCACCACACGAATTTGGTGCGAACGGCCCATAATGTTCGGAATTCGCCGAACGGGCGAACAGCCGATGTTCGAGTCGAACGTATGTTCGACTCGAACACGAAGCTCATCCCTAATCATAAAAGACTTTCTCCGTCCTTTGATTGTGAGTTTGGTGGGAAAGCCCCACTGGTAACCTTTGCTATTGTTGCAAAGGGCCTTAGTGCTAGAGACCAGCTTCTTTCTGTTTAGTAATGTTGTTTTGAATAGATCAGCATACAGTGTAGGTGATTTTTTTTGCTGCAAACATGAGTTTCTCCTTTATGCAATAAAAATGTATCCACGCTAGCACGTCTATAGGGATTGATGCAGGTAGGTAGGCAGGTTTTAGGATCCTGTGGGCCCTGTTGATGGTCATTTCTAGGTCAGAAAGTTATGGACAAGGATGCATTAATAATTCTTGAAGGTAGGAAACAGGGCATCTAGAATTACCGATTCTGGGATACCACGAAATGTAATATTATTCCTTCTTGATCGGTCTTCTAAGTCTGCTATTTTCATTTTTAATTGCTGCAATTCTGTTACCTTGTCAGTTTTGGCATCCACTAGAACATTATGGAGTATGAAGATTTCACTCATTTAGGTTTCCTATATCCTGGGTTTAGATTTTACTAGGTTGCCTGTAGAAGAAGAAAGTGGAGGTGAAAACACACAAGGATCATATAAGGGCACTGACAGGCTGTGGTTGGGCATGAAGGGTCCTGGATCTCTGCTGTGCATGGGAGATCCACTCTACCACCAGCACCATCTCGGCTGCCTGCTGAACCTTAACCCGAATAGAAGTCTGTCAGCTTTTGTGTCTGACTGGGAGCTTTTCAGCATCAGGGCATGTTGCCCAGATGTAAAGGAGGTTGTGCCAGGTTGAAGGTTATGAGTGTCACCCCAATCGTTGGGGCTGTAGCTGCTGAGGTAGTTGGAGAAGAAGAGGAGCTCTAGAGAGAAGCAGCCATCTGCAGAGCGTTGGACATGTCCCCTGACTGGTTGCTTTTCAAACAAGAGATTGCTAGCTAAGGAATTAGCATAGTGACATACATCTTAGTATTGCGAATTATAGTGCTTTTCTGTCTGAAAACATAATCACTGACCTGAATTCAACAGAGTAATGTCAGAAGACAAGATGGACTATTGGCCACAAGCATATGTGCTAGCAAGGCCTACAGTCTTATGGCTGCTTTCTGCTCACCCATGTTGCAGTATCTTTTTTATTTTTTGTTAAATGCGCATCATAAAAATAACCTTTAATAATAAACCTGATCCTAATATTTAACCCCAACCATTCCTATAACCTTAACCAAAATGATCACAACACACACTGACTCAGATCAGGACTTTCAAGCAAACTGGAAAATATGAATACATAGAAGTTGGTATAATTTACATGATACATTCAGCAGCTCCCACTCTGCTGATCACTACATGAGAGATTAATTGTTAAGCTTCTGGTTAAGTAGCCTTGAACTTTGAAAGGATGATTAAGTCCCTGGTTACTTTAAATATCCACAGTTTAAGAAGGTCATTAACCTTAATAAACTGTAACTATAGTAAAGTACGATAATTGATAATGGATACCATTACCCTAATTTTTACTCTAAGTACATTATAAATTAAATTAACATATAACAGATGAGAATCAGACAAGAAAGTGAAAAAACCCCTTGGTGTAAATCAAACATGGTAGCATGCACCTAGAAGTTACACAATGCATGTAAGATATTGCAGTGGATGACTTTCTTTTGGAAAGTAACATTTGTTTACATCTACTGAGGGTAAATGTAGTCATTTACAGATTAATTTCCTTGGATTTTTCCACATTTTTGGTGTTAAAATTTAGAAATACAACATGTTTTATCAGGTCTTTTTGTCACTGATCACAACATGAACAGGTAGAATGTACCATACCACTTACCTATATTAGAACCAGTGTTTAACTCTTCTCATGGAGTAAGTGCTCCTGCACACGGACGTTTTAAAAAACTGTCTGCATAGCTAGCTCTGACACCTGGAAAAATCGGCGTTAAAAACGCGATTTTTACAGCGTTTTGCATTGGCGTTTTTGCGCGTTTTTTAGCGTTAAGTAGCGTTTTTTTAAAGAAACACATCTCTTGGCTATAGCACTCCCAAATTTCCCACAATGCCACAGAAAACAAATAAATATGTTACGCGTTTTTCCGCGTTTTTCCGCGTTTTTCCGCGATTCGCGTTTTTACAGCTCTAGCTCCACGCCACAGAACACACTGGTCCTGGGTTTTTTTTACAGCTTAAAAACGCCTATGCCATTTGCAGCTCAAAAACGCCTAGGTGGGCATGAAGCCATAGACAAACATGGACAGCCGTTTTTAAGCTGCAAAAAAGCTCAAAAAAGCGGCTGTAAAAACGTCCGTGTGCATGAGGCCTAACAATGTTACAGTAACAGTTGTTTGGCAGCAATAGTGGATGGCAAGATTGTGCAATATGTATAAAAAAGCATTGGGGAGGAAGAACTGGAGAGAACAAGTTCCCAGGAATTAGTGAAGGAGACTTGCATGACTGTCATGAACTGAATAATGGGTGTAAGAGATAGGAAAGAGAGAAAGAAGTGGAGGGACCAAGTCCCAGGATATTATTGTGGAATGACTGGCACCTATTGAGTGGCAGGAAGAAGGTGAAAGAGAATAGTGAAATTGGCAGCTTGGCTTTAGTTTTTTTTTAGCCCTCATTCTAGTAGCCAATTGGTTATATTTCAGCAATTTTCTAATAATTTTTAACACCTTCCTGCCCAGTCGATAGATGAATGACGGCTGGGCGGCGGCTTTACCACTCTGAGTAGACGTCATATGAGTGTAGGTGAATTTTTTGTTGCAGACATGAGTTTCTCCTTTATGCAATAAAAGTGTATCCTTGCTAGCACGTCTCTAAGGACTGATGTGGGTAGGAACGCAGGTTTTAGGGACGTATGGGCCCTGTTGATGGTAATTTCTAGGTCAGTAAGTGATGGACAAAGATGTCTTAATAATTGTTGAACAACCTTTGATACAACCTTTCTGTTTGCAATAGACAAAAATGATTTCTACCAATTGGAAATCCCATTGCACCGTTCCTTACACAATGGGTATTCACAGTTAATCACTCTTTTGGCAGATTTAACAAGCTCTGGTGCATATCGATTCACTTTACCTCCTCAATACTCTGAAGACCATGGTATTCAGCCTTTGCAACTTCTACCTCCCTTTAATGACCCTGACTTCCTGCATTTTAACAATAAGAATGGAGAAACCCCCTAGCACTGGGACATTATAGGTACTGCCATATCAACAATATTAGAAAAATATGGGGGCGTGGCCTAACTCCGGACAAAGATGGATGCCTAATCCCTTAGCTCCGGCACTCGGGAGAACAATCCACTGCAATCAGGGCTATTTTTAAGGCATCCACGCCAGGGAACAGTAGATCTGAACTCCCCATCACCCCAGGCTCAGATGGAGCATCAGCAGCAGCCGCCGGTAAGCATCCTGGCGATGTTCCGGACGTCACACGGAGAAGGCCTCAAAGCCGCGGCCTCGCCTAAGACGCCTATGCCGCCCGACGGCTCCACGTCCGCCACTGACACCGCTAACAGCGCGAACGGCGCTCATAAACAAGAGACACTTCATTCCCATTCGTTTAGCCTAGCAGACCTCCAGGCCAACCTGCAGGCTATGTCTATGGACATAAAAGCCTCCTATTCTGCTGCCATAAATGAGATCAGAACAGACATACAAGGCATTGCAGCAAGGACAGGAGCAATGGAGCAGGCCTCAGCTCATCAGGCAGAAGCAATAAAACAGGTACAAAAAAACGCTGATATTCACCTCAATCACATCATAGATATGCACCGCCGCATAGAAGATTTGGACAACAGGGGGAGAAGACACAACATTAGAATCAGAGGAGTCCCAGAAATGACTGATCAAAATCCAGTTGAACAGACTACAGCTGCATTGTTTAATGACATCCTGGACAGACCCCCTGATTCCCCTATTGAATTTGAGAGGATCCACAGAGCTCTCAGACCCAGGGGTAGAGACGATGACCCCCCTAGAGACATAATCTGTTGCCTTGTTAGTTTCCCCCTGAAGGAAGCAATTCTTAAAAAAGCAAGAGAAAAAGGCAGAATCATTTTTAATGGAAATGAAATCAAACTGTACCAAGACCTATCAAATATCACGCTACAGCAACGCAAAGCCTTACGCCCGATCACAGAGCAACTGCGCACCAGAGGCATTCCATACAGATGGAAATTCTCTTTTTGCCTTTCAGCCACGTGGAGAGGCCACACAGCGCTATTACGCACACCAGAGGACCTACAGTCATTTTCTGAAACTCTAGATCTTCCTAGAATTGAGGTACCGGACTGGTATAGCTCCTTTACACCGAACGAATCGTGGATCGCAATCTCTAACAACCTCACTCCAAGAACCCAGAGGAATAGAGGCCGTCGCCGCAGATCACCATCTCCACATTTCAGCAGAAGAAACGCTCTCCAAAGAAGTCCCGGAATCTCCCCACCCAGACGCAGAGATCGCATGGATCACCGAGAGCAAATGGACACCTGAACTCATGCCTTCCATGATAAGTCATACTCCTAGAAATATTCACAAAATGTGACTTTGTCTACTTTACGCTGCCAATACCCTTATCTATTCTCTTTGCTTGCTTTATTTCTATTTTCTATTTGTTCACTTTTTCCCCTTTGTCTTCTGTCTCTTACTTCTCTCCCTCTCGCAAAGAAGGACGTTTCAAGCAAGACCTGGTAAGAGATCCTGAGAGGGGAACAAAGTAAAGTGAGGGGTTGCGGAAGAGACAGGAGAGTTAATTTATTGTATGCCTACCTTTTCTAGTCCCTATGGATCTGATGTATGATTAGATAACTTCACAAATTTAGACTAGTAGCACCCCCTCCCCCCCGGAGCTGACCTTTTGAGTCATCACAGTAATGAACACCCCTTTTACTGAGACAAATTCTCTAAACGACTCAGACCAACCAAGCTGTAGAGTAGATAAACATTACTTAATGTTATGGTATAATACCAAAAGGAGGTGAAGGGGACAAAGAGAGTAGAGTAGGGAGGGAAGTGTTAGTTTTTTTATGTGGATCAAGTTACTTCAATGTTCTAATAGCTAGTCTAGCTACTGCTCTTGCCGTAATCTCAATTAAGGGTTAAAGACAAAGAATGCCGTTTTCATGCATCCTAAGGTTAACAAACGTATTGATCAGAGTGCAGCCTGCTAGATACGTCTTTACATATTATAGAATGTTTTTACGTACGTGTTCTTAATACCAAAGACAAGACTACCTTGATAATATAACTGGGTATAAGTTGACTAAGACACATGCATTGTTGACACGGGTTAAAAATGTTTAAAGCTCGGAATTCTAATAGAGTTGTTATTTATGGTGGTAAGCCAGAGGGAGAGCTCCTCTCCCTCGGAAGTTTGGAGGTGTTTATACAAGACGCTAGAATGCAATCAATCTTTTCCCCTCCTATATTCCGCTAGGAGAGACACTTATTTCAGATCGAAGATAACACATTCAATATCTTAACTTTGCCTGTAGGGATGAGCTCAGGCGTGTTCGCATGGAACACGTGAAGAGCCTGCCAGGAAGTCAGCGCAGCGCTGCGCTAATCACAGGCAGTGAGACATTGCCCTGATGTGCGGCTGCAGAGATCGGGCAATGTCTCACTGCCTGTGATTAGCGCAGCACCGCGCCGACTTCCTGGCGGGCTCTGCACGTGTTCCATGCGAACACGCCTGAGCTCATTCCTATTTGCCTGTTATTACTAACATATTTCAAAGTTATACGCTTACACGCTATATATTACCTCATAAGGTTAAAAGTAGACATAGTGGAAAGATCAACACCTGATTCTAATGGTGTAAGGTAAAATGCAATTCTAGGCTACTGGAGTGACTTAATGTTGGTTTACTTTTTTAGTACAATATACACCGGATGCAAACACCTCATGGGTTAGACACAAAGGCCTCCGCTAAAGACTAGTCAATCGTTTTACTAACCTTTTTCAGGCACTTGAAATACACGAATGTCTCACTCAAGGCATGTGTCTTGGTACACCTACACAGTAACTGCCCCAATATGTTTCTCCATTCGTACACAGGGGGTTGAACCACAACAACTCATCCCTAACACTATCTAACTGATACTAGGTTAAATACCAATCCTTACCCTGGCCCATTCTATCAAGAAAATGCCCTGAATTAATCAAACAGTATTTTACTGATTTCTCCCGAGTGCAGGAAGTTATTCAATAGTAAGAAGAGAATTTTTAAAGAAGAAAGAAAGGAAAAAAAAATATAAGAGATAAAAGAAAGAACTTCTTACTGGTCAGTATACCACTAATCAATTAGCAACCACAAGCATCCATTGAACCCTGAGTAGACCCCGTTCTCACACAAAGGGCAACCACCATTGCTCTTTGAACACACCGGATTCCTAATAGGGTAGACTAGCAGGTCTATCTCTACCCCCGGTCCAACCCCCATCACTCCCCCACCCCCTTTCCCCCCCTTTTTTTTTTAAATAAAATTACCTACTTTTCTAGAACTGTACATCTAAACTCTAAGATGACTAACTATAAACAAACATCCACTCCACTAATGATTAAACTTCTCTCAATTAATGCCAAAGGACTTAACATACCTGAAAAAAGAACCAAACTCCTCAATGAGCTTCACAAACACAAAGCGAATATCATTTGTATACAAGAAACACATTTTAAATCCGAAAAAGCCCCAAAACTGCAAGACAAAAGATTCCCATTTGCTTACCATGCCACAAACCCCGAAGGGAAAACAAAAGGAGTCTTGATTTTGGTTTCCAAACAGACACCATTCCAACTCCAAGACACTATGACAGATCCTGGAGGTAGATTTATATTTCTAAAAGGTAAACTAGGACACCACTCTATAACTATTGCTAATATATATGCTCCAAATTCTAAGCAGGTAGCCTTTTTTCGTAGAATCAAAGACCTATTAACGACCTTTGCGTCAGGAATTATCATATTAGGGGGGGACTTCAACATCCCGCTAAACCCCGCAATAGACACTTTAAATGGAGCATCGAGCCTCCCGTACAGAGCATTAAAACAAATTAAAATCCAGTTACAAAACCTTATGTTACACGACTCCTGGAGGACCCTCAACCCCCAATCCAAGGACTTTACATTCTTTTCCAATGTTCACCAAAAGTATTCAAGAATCGATTACTTTTTTATAACACAATCAGACCTATCCCTCCTGAGCAACAGCTCCATCGAACCAATGACTATATCAGACCATCACCCAATCACCATGACAATAACCTTCCCAGAGAAAAACACTAGCACCAAAACATGGAGACTGAACACCTCCATACTGAAAGACCCCAAAGATATTTCAGAGTTCAATTAAATATTAAAAGATTACTTTGCACGGAATGATAATGGTGAAACCTCATCAATCACACAGTGGGAGGCACACAAATGTGTTATCAGAGGAGAATTTATAAAAAAAACTAGCCAAAATAAAGAAGGAAAAACAAGCCAAAATAAATTAATTGATAGCTCACATCCATAATCTAGAAAAAACGCATAAAAAAACGATTGCAGTCTCAACATTTGAGGAGCTTACAAACGCGAGAAAACTGCTTGCAGATGAATTAAATGTTAAAACCAAAAGGCAATATATCTTGAGACACAAGATATACTACGAGCAAGGAAACAAGAGTGGGAGACTGCTCGTTAAAGCAGTACAAAACAAAAAAATCTCAGCAACAATCCATCAGATAATGGACAAACAAGGCAAATTACAATCCTCAAATGAGGAGATTGCAAAACAATTTGAACTTTACTATCAGTCTCTTTACAATATCCCTTCCAATCCCAAAAGCCCGCAAAACTCGGACCTAAGAGCTAACCTTATTCAAGACTTTTTAGGTAAATATAGTCCACCCGAATCTCAGATGAAACAGCCCAAAAACTCGAAGAACCGATTTCTGGCACAGAACTAGACAAAGCTATAAAAGAGATGAAAATAGGAAAAGCCCCAGGCCCTGACGGATTACCCCTACAATATTACAAGACTTTCATTGAAATATTAAAACCACAATTTCTGAAATCTTTTCAATCATTACATACTGAAAAACATCCCCCTAAACAACTACTAGAAGCACATATAACTGTAATACCCAAAGAAGGCAAGGACATAACCCAGGTCACAAATTATAGGCCAATTTCCTTAATCAACGTAGATGTAAAGCTATACGCGAAAATTTTAGCAAACAGAATCCTACCTTTACTAACATCCCTAATAACACTAGACCAAGTGGGCTTTATACCTGGCAGAGAGGGAAGAGATAATACGACCAAAGCTTTGAACATTATTCACTGGTTAACCTCAAAACAAAAACAAGGATTCTTTCTCTCCCTCGATGCAGAGAAGGCGTTCGATAGGGTGGCATGGGATTTCTTAGACGCAGTATTGAATCATATAGGAATCTTACCCCAAATGAGATCTTACGTCAAGGCACTATACTCCAATCCGACTGCACGAGTTCGCGTAAATAACCACCTATCGAACACCTTCAATTTACGAAATGGCACCAGACAAGGATGCCCACTTTCCCCACTCCTATTTGTCCTCACTCTAGAACCGCTACTAAATAAAATCAGAGCAAATAATGATATCAAAGGAATAGAAATTCAAAATAACACCTATAAAGTTGCAGCATTCGCTGATGATATGCTCCTTTTCTTATCGGAACCACACACGTCCCTACCTAAACTCCTCAAAGACCTGGAACATTTCCATCTTCTCTCCAATCTAAAAATAAACCATTCCAAGTCAAACGCTCTTAATATTACACTGCAGCCAAGTTCAGTAGAACTCTGCAATAAAAATCACCCATTTACCTGGGCTGAAAAGAGCATCACTTATTTGGGCATTGAAATCCCCTCGGATTTACAAAAACTATACCAACTAAATTTTCTACCCATTCTAAAAGAAACATGAGAGGACCTGAGAAGATGGAACGCCCTAAATATCTCGTGGTTTGGCAGAGCCTCGCTGATAAAAATGACAATCCTACCTAGATACCTATACGTTATGCAAACTATCCCCATCAGAGTGCCAATATCCTTTTATACAGCCTTCCGTAAGGCGTGCTCCCTGTTTATATGGAGGGGCAAAACCCCCAGAATAAAGTTTGCCTGATTAAACCTCCCTAAACACAAGGGTGGTATAGCTCTCCGGGATCTTAGGAAATACCACCAAGCAACACTACTAACGTGTATAGTTGATTGGAACATTCATCAATCTGTAAAGGACTGGGTGACACTAGAACAATCTCAGTTTACCTCAACAATCAAATCACTTCCATGGATCCACCCTAAACATCATTCTAATTACATCAAAACACATCCCCTAGTCGGACCCACATTAGAAATCTTTAACAACACATTCAAATCCAAGAACTCTACTCCCTGGTATAGCCCTCTCACTCCTCTGAGAAACAACCCTGACTTCCCACCAGGATTAGAAAGAAACTTTCTTAAACATAATTGGTCACATGAGGAAATCCTTACCAAACATTTCTTTAAATATGGAAATATACTTTCTAGAGAAGACCTCCATGACACTATAACACCCTTCCGAATACCCCAATGGACCTATATTCAAATTAGACACTTCCTGACTAACAAACAGACAACACATCTTTGGACGCAACCCCTAACGACGGTCGAAGACCTCTGTACGAAAAAAACTCCACACAGACACATTATCTCAACCATATATAACTCACTATTTGAAGGGGCACCAGACTTACCGGTATCCAACAAAACATGTAAAAATTGGGAAAGAGACCTTGATATCTCAATATCCGAAGAACAATGGGAGAAAATACATATTTACGCACACAAAGTGTGCACACACTCTAAATGTAGCCACTCAGGAATGTAGCTATAAAATCTTATCCAGATGGTACAGGACCCCCTCTATCCTACACAAATTTTCCCCCACAATCTCAGAAAAATGCTGGAGATGCAAACGGGATGAGGGCTCGATGCTCCATATATGGTGGTCCTGCCCCTTAATCCAGACCTTTTGGGAAACGGTTCACGAAACCATTAACAAAATATCCTCAGAACACTTGAGCTTTAATGCCGCACAATACCTCCTTCATATAAACGACATCCCCAGGAAAAAATACCTGAAATCACTGCCAATGTTCATGGTTAACGCTGCACGTCATTGTATTCCCTTCCACTGGCGCTCTGAAGCCACTCCAACGAAAAAGGAATGGTTTCGGAGAATAAATAATATAGAGCAAATTGAAGAACTTATCAGTATATCTCAGGAAAAAATTACAAGATTTTATGCAACATGGCATGAATGGATAGAATATAAGAGCTCTCAGGAATATAAATCAATTGTCAACCCTTAACGAAGCACATTTTTAGGAGAAAAACTCAATTATAACAAATAAAATCTGTAAATATAAGTATTTTTCTCTCTGTACTCTCCCCTCCCCCCCCCCCTCACCCTCACCCCCTTTCCTCCCTTCCACTCTCTGTATATATTCAACCTAACAACCAGCTGACCTTCATTAATATGATGAAATAATATGTTTATTTGACCACTTTCATATTGTACTACCTACATGAATATTGTTCCTATTTTCCTTTGTAATTGTACTTCGCTTTCAGTACATGTGTAATATGCGCTACTGTATATTTCTATACTAAGGTGTATTATGTTTTCTTTTTCACCCAATAAAACTTTGTGAAACAAAAAAAAAAAAAGAAAAATATAAAAATATTTATTTATATACAGAGAAAAAGGTACATAATTACAATAACAAAGAAAAAAAACACATAAGTAGTCAAGGATGCATAGTAATTATACAGACAATAGCGGATTGGTATATTGGAATAACCCAAACCCAACGACATTTCAGAGATGAGTTGTATTCTCCTTCATCAGGGTTTTTTTCAGGTAATACCATGTCTGAAAAGATTTGAATATAGAGCAATCAGCCAATAAATCATAACTTAGACTGTTGTAATACCATGAGATAGTACAAAACATATACTTACATCCTAATCACTGAGTGAGTAAATTTTGAGCATCCAAAACTATTTTTTTTTTAAATAAATGCGGAAGAGTCATCATGACGCAGGGCCCAACACAGATCCCGTCCGACCATATATTCGTAGAAGATATATAGATATTGGACAAAAGGAAAAAGAGAATTGGGGGATGGTGGAAAAGTCCCCCACTATACCACCTATCCTACCAGCCACACTAGAGTTCGGATTCCCAGAACAATAGGTGGCAGGTCATGTATACTGAGGCCCAAAAGAAATGGAGAGTCTGAAAAGAAAGTATTTACAATGTGTGTATGGCTAACATTTATATCTTTTGGGCTGGATGTATTTGACATCCAACCTGGACATGTTATGCTATATATAGATTCTTTTGGTTTTATTCTTTGATTTATTGTAATTCCTGTTTGGGATTTGTTTTTTCTTCACCTGCCAGCGGGTCTAGACGTTTGGGATCCTGGGGCCTCCAGGGCGCCCCTCTCCATTCCATTTGCCACCTGTAAGCGAGATCATTATTTGATCAAGGTGAAGTGGTAATCTCAAAACATGGCATGGACTTTTTTTTATACATATATACAATATTTTTTGGTTATTTTTGATCTTACAATTACATATGTTTTTTCCATGTCTGCCTTTCCTTTTCAGACTCTCCATTTCTTTTGGGCCCCAGTATACATGACCTGCCCCCTGTTGTTCTGGGAATCCGGACTCTAGTGTGGCTGGTAGGATAGGTGATCAAGTGGGGGACTTTTCCACCATCCCCTCAATTCTCTTTTTCCTTTTGTCCAATATCTATATATCTTCTACAAATATATGGTCGGACGGGATCTGTATTGGGCCCTGCGTCATGATGACTCTTCCGCATTTATTTAAAAAAAAATTGTTTTGGATGCTCAAAATTTACTCACTCAGTGATTAGGATGTAAGTATATGTTTTGTACTATCTCATGGTATTACAACAGTCTAAGCTATGATTTATTGGCTGATTGCTCTATATTCAAATCTTTTCAGACATGGTATTACCTGAAAAAAAACCCTGATGAAGGAGAATACAACTCATCTCTGAAACATCGTTGGGTTTGAGTTATTCCAATATACCAATCCGCTATTGTCTGTATATTTACTATGCATCCTTGACTACTTATGTGTTGTTGTTTTTTTTCTTTGTTATTGTAATTATGTACCCTTTTCTCTGCATTTAAGAAAATATTTTTATATTTTTCTAATATTGTTGATATGGTAGTACCTATAAAGTCCCAGTGCTAGGGGGTTTCTCCATTCTTATATTTTTTGGGGATGTGGTACACCTTCACAGCAGATTTATTCAGATAGCCCTTTTCATTAATGTTTCCTGGTAGTAAATACCTTCCCCCATTTATATCTGAAATATACTGCTCTTTTGATTGATGATCAAAATCTTTTTTGAAATCATTAGTATTAATATTTTTTGTACTTCAGAATTTACATAGAATTTATATATCCATTTTTTCTTTCTTTTCCCTTCCCCTTTTTTTGACTATATTGGGCAACAGCATGGTGAGCTATTTAGGTAATGATTGGGACACCTTAATGTCCAGTTACTTGAAAGATTTTGGTAAAAATGAACATATTGATTCCGAAATGAACAATCTGTTCTCAAAATTGACCAGAATTCTGGAGAAAAAATCCTCCATTTTCTGGCATATTAAATCATTTGAGGACTACCTCAGGGACAATATGAGCCCTCTTGGACTTAGAGTCTAGATTTTCCCCAATTTGGAGGGACTGGACTCTGATTTCAAGATCGCCTGGGAGAAAGTCCTACAGACCTGTTCAAGAGAAATGATGCAGTTGATATGGAGATTGAGAGCACTTGTTTGCAACTCCAAACATTCAAGACCCACAAATCATTTGCAGAAAGGGAAACTAAACTTCAGAAACATCTTGACGTTTACAATAAAAATATCCTGATCAAGAAAGATGGTAAATTCGGCAGGGACAAACTGGCTTTCCAGGATAATAGGGCCTACAAGTGGAGTACAGGTCAATCACAATGGAAAAATAGGTTCAATAATAAAGAACATTATGTGGTTATTTCTCACTCTTCATCTAGCCTATCTTCCGTTTCATCGCAGATTTCAGCTAAGAACAAGAAAACTCCTCGTACTAATCGGGGTCATGATCACATTCAGAGGACGAGAACCAATAGTGAAAATCCATCTAAGGGTCCATCTGGACCACCTTTGATGTCAGGTAGGGCCCCAGTGGCTGGGACAGATGTTTCCGCACCTTTGTCCCGTTCACAAGGGGGCAACACTGTATCCTGTCCTATTACTAGATCGAAAATGATACAAGGCACAGAAAAATGAGATCCTCCCTCTTTTGTGGAGGCACTTTTAAGCAGTACCAGAATAACCCATCTCACTTAGATGGAGAATCTGGATGTTCTATTGCCAAATCCCCTGCACTTGATCACTTAACTACGATAAATATAATAAATCTTTCATCGTATACACTTTCCCCTGAAGAGTTGCAGATACTTCAAAAAGGTCTAGGGTTTTGCCTAAATGCAAATGTTGATAAGTTTGAACTTGTCAAAGACCTTCAACTTTTCGCACAGAAACTTATGCTAAAAAATGTGTATCAGAAACCTGGAGGACACAATGATCTTACGCCCAGTGAAAACAGGGCGATTGATCAATTGGTCTCCCTATTAAAGGAAAATGACACTACTTATTTAATTAATTGCATCGACCTACCTCAGATGCTCTCTTTGTCCCTTGAGGCCACAGTAGGTAAAACCAAAGATACTCCTTCAGGATCTAGGCTAAAGAAAAAATCTTCAATGTTTCCACCCCCTAGTTCCAACCCTAATATTGCCACCTTTTTAAGGTTGGTTACTGGGGAAATTGACAAGTTATATGTGGGTTCTCCCATAATGACCAACTTTGATAGTTCTGAGAGGAAAGCCCTGAAATCCCTTAGTGAAAATACATCGATAGTAATTAAACCGGCGGACAAGGGGGGGAATATCATCCTTATGGACAATACCCAATATGTGGCTATGTGCTCTAAGATTTTGAGAAACAGAAACTGGTACAGAAGGATAACTTCTGATATAGTTCAAAAATATAATTTAGAGTATTACCAACTTGTTGATCAGGCCTACTCCAATAATGTAATTAACCAAACCACATGGAACTACATTAGAACAAGCTTTCCGAAAGTACCGACCTTTTATCCACTACCCAAGGTCCATAAGGATGTACATAATCCTACGGGCAGACCGATCAGTTATGGTAAGGGTTCCATTAGTAAGAATGCTAGCAGGCTCATTGATGAGCACCTTAAACCATTTGTCACCGGTCTACAATCATACGTGAAAGATAATATCCACTTTCTCAAAATCATCGAGAACCTGGTGATTCCCAGGAATGCTCACCTTGTGACTATTGATGTGGAGGCGCTTTACAGCTCCATCCCCCATGACAAGGGGGTGGCAGCTGTAAAGCACACTATTTATCAATGTAGTGATGTAGATTGGGGATACAACAAATTTATCTTGTCTCTCCTCGATTACATCCTACATCACAATGTGTTTACCTTTAATGGTTCCCACTACCTCCAGGTGCAGGGGGTTGCAATGGGGACTTGTTGTGCCCCATCATATGCCAACCTGTACCTGGGGGAGTGGGAATCTATGTTCCTGAATGATGAGGACTTATCAATATACACAGACCACTTCTTGGTGTGGTTTAGGTATATTGATGACATTTTCACCATTTGGGATGGCCCATTGAAGTTATTGAATCAATGCCTGGCAAGAATGAATCATAATGAATTCAATCTTGCATTTACCATGTCATCAAATACCCATACCATCTACATTCTTGATGTCCAGGTATCCAGGAATGGGGATGGCACCCTTGGCAGCAGCCTCTATCTCAAAGAAACTACCGGAAACAACATTCTGCATGCTTCCAGCTTCCACCCTGAGACCTTGATCAGGTCTATACCATATAGCCAAGATCTAAGGGTGAAACGCAACTGTATAGATAATGCCACTTTTAAAATGAAGGCAGACAAAATGAGATGTAGGCTTCTGTTGAGGGGATACTCTAATACATCACTTAAAAAGGCATTCCGTCAGGCCACAATTCGAACTAGACAGGATATTCTCTACTCCCAACGATCTTTGAGTCAGGATAATCCCTTGAGAATCATAACCAAATATTGCAATCAACATGTTGATATCCGTCGGATTGTTTCAAAATATTGGCACACTCTTAAAATGGCCCCCCATCTCGGTTGGTTAATCCCAGACATACCTCTCTTCACTTTCAGGAGGGCAACATCTGTTGCCTCCAGATTAGTGAAGAGTGAATATAGGGGAAAGGAAGTAAATCAAAATTGCAAATTTAAGGGCACCTTTATGTGTGGCACATGTGGGTATTGTCGCTATATGAACACTACTAGGACCCCCACCTTGCCCAATGGTCAAATCTTCAAAGCCCATCACTTTGTGAACTGTCAGACCTTCGGGGTGGTGTATCTCCTCCAATGCAACTGTGGCTGTTTTTATATTGGGAAAACCAAGCTCCATTTTGGAAGAGAGCTTATCGCCACATTCGTAGTATGCAGGTCTGCAATCCTGACCTGTCATTGGGGAGATACACCACCTTAGTTCACCAGGGTCTTTTTCCCAGGGTTAAATTTTTGATCCTTGATCGTATCCACCCCAGGTCAAGGGGAGGAGACTGGAACAAGAGTCTCCTCCAGCTTGGACTGTGGTGGATATATACTTTGAAAGCTACTTGCCCCCCTGGCCTTACTGAGGCAGTTTGCTTTAGACCCTTTTTGGAGGGGTTTAATTCGGGGGGATGGAGAAGTAATCTGGGTCTGCCTTTTGGAATATGTCTGTTTTCTCCTGATTTATTGGGAAGATGAACTACCCTTTTTTGCTTCCCAATGGGTCCTTGGCATATAGATCAGGGTCACTGACTTGTATACCATGCTCATGTAATAATGTAATATTTTACCCATTTTCTCTTAATTATGTCTGTGGCTTGCCATTTCTGTGCTCTATGCGGCAGAGACGCTGACACGGGGTTCTCCCTTATCCCTTCCTCCATAGATTAAGCACATCTATTTTTTCAATTTTGGGTTTTATTTATAGTTATGAGACCATATATTTTTCTATATTTTTTCCTATCCTTATCATGTATGCCCAGCGCAGGGAGACAGTTGGATGGTTTTCACTTTAACAGCTGGTGTCATCCCTCCGTACTGGTTTCCATAGCTATATATGCCATGACTCTCTGTGTCGGTGGGATGTCTCGGCGTCATGCCCCTACGCTGTGCTTTTGCTGTGACGTCAGCGTGCCTGTGATGCCACAATGTACTGGCAATCTGTTCGGAGGTTGCGCGCGCATGCGTGCTTCGTACGTGGAGCAGTGTGGAGGTGGGGCGCGGCGACATCTCAGGGGGCCCGCCCTTGGAGGTTTGGTTGGGGGCAGACTGATACACAGCTGATCGGTGTTGTTGACCGATCGGCTGTGTTAGGCTCATTATTTAAGCGCTGATTCATTGCAGGCTAGGCAGGGCTAGGAGACAGACGCTCACTATAGGTATTCCTGGGACTCATGTTTGAGATCCAGACTATGCAGGTAATTTACAATGTGTGCATGGCTAACATTTATGTCTTTTGGGCTGGATGTATTTGACATCCAACCTGGACATGTTATGCTATATATAGATTCTTTTGGTTTTATTCTTTGATTTATTGTAATTCCTGTTTGGGATTTGTTTTTTCTTCACCTGCCAGCGAGTCTAGACGTTTGGGATCCCAAGGCCTCCAGAGCGCCCCTTTCCGTTCCGTTTGCGGCCTGTAAGCGAGATCATTATTTGATCAAGGTGAGGTGGTAATGTCAAAACATGGCATGGACTTTTTTATACATATATACAATATTTTTTGGTTATTTTTGATCTTACAATTACATATGTTTTTTTCCATATCTGCCTTTCCTTTTCAGACTCTCCATTTCTTTTGGGCCCTAGTATACATGACCTGCCCCCTATTGTTCTGGGAATCTGGACTCTAGTGTGGCTGGTAGGATAGGTGATATAGTGGAGGACTTTTCCACCATCCCCCCAATTCTCTTTTTCCTTTTGTCAAATATCTATATATCTTCTACGAATATATGGTCGGACAGGATCTGTGTTGGGCCCTTCGTCATGATATCTCTTCCGCATTTATTTAAAAAAAAATAGTTTTGGATGCTCAAAATTTACTCACTCAGTGATTAGGATGTAAGTATATGTTTTGTATTATCTCATGGTATTACAACAGTCTAAGCTATGATTTATTGGCTGATTGCTCTATATTCAAATCTTTTCAGACATGGCATTACCTGAAAAAAACCCTGATGAAGGAGAATACAACTCATCTCTGAAACGTTGTTGCATTTGGGTTATTCCAATATACCAATCCGCTATTGTCTGTATATTTACTATGCATCCTTGCCTACTTATGTGTTTTTTTTTCTTTGTTATTGTAATTATGTACCCTTTTCTCTGTATTTAATAAAATATTTTTTATATTTTTCTAATATTGTTGATATGGTAGTACCTATAAAGTCCCTGTGCTAGGGGGTTCCTCCATTCTTATATTTTTTGGGGATGTGGTACACATTCACAGCAGATTTATTCAGGTAGCCCTTTTCATTAATGCATTTTAACAATAGACGTCTGGATATTTAATATCAAAAACCCTTGTGCACTGTGGAAAAAAAAAAAAAAAATAATAATTTTTTACAAGTAAGTAAAAACACAAAATTGTGTTGCTGCTGAGATCTATGAGTGTACCATCCACTCTGATGTACTAGAATATCACAATCTGAATTGATCCAGCGCCACAGGTTATGCCTCTTATCTATGTACAATCCAGCTCCAAATGCTATAATAAAACACACAAATCATCAACTTTAATCAGTCCTCAAGTGAGTCCAAAATTAAATTAATGTATGTGTAAAAGTTGAAAAGAAGAAAAATCCACGTGTTGTATTTCACCCAAAAAGTTCACTTTTGTGTAACTGGTCACCAAATTCCTTCTTCTATTATTAT
This sequence comes from Lithobates pipiens, assembly GCF_037356315.1. Classification (NCBI taxonomy): domain Eukaryota; kingdom Metazoa; phylum Chordata; class Amphibia; order Anura; family Ranidae; genus Lithobates; species Lithobates pipiens. The sequence continues at coordinate 150,061,255 of NW_027507686.1, read as the reverse complement.
CCCACCACCATTAGCATCTCACCTCCCAATGCACCCGTCCATTTAAGGGTTTATTTGTAGATGTGATCGGATTCCCTAAGAAACTCTTTTATAGATACATTCCCTCTGCATGTGATATTGTCAGGGCTGGGCCCAGTACTTCGGACTCTGAGCTGGCTGCTCAGCTGTCAGCTAATTGCCAGCTCCTATCTCTCCACAGTAACTCACCTGTTGATGATCCTGCTTGTCAGTCTTGCCTACTTAAGCTGTCCAGTCCAGATGATCTCTGCCTTCGCCTTGGTCACATGCCTAGAGACGCTCTCCTGCATTCATGTTAAAGACTTGCGTGGCTGACATTCCTTCTGGCTCCCTGACATTTTGGCTTGTCTGACTAAGCGTTCAGGTTCCCTTTTCTTCTTATTATTAAACAAGTGTGATTTAACTGTACTTCTGTCTCAGTCTGATTCATGGTTTCTGACAGATATTTACCATCTCTGTGTTTAGTCAGTGCCAGACTTCCCCTAGATGGCACCGGGAGTCATATAACCAAGCACACACTAGTCCTTTGCTAGATTCCCCCTTGTGTCAGTTTCAATTTAGCGGTCATCTGACTGCTTTGTTGGCATTGTTTTAGAGGAAAACAACTAACAGGGCCAAGTTTTAAACCACTAACCTATAGTTACTGCAAAAAAGGGCAATGGAAAAAAGCCAGTACCCAGCTTCCACTTACATGGTAATGTTCTACAATAGAAGATTGATGCCTTTGCTAAAGAGTTTACTTTAATGTCAAAAACTGCCTGTTTCTATCAGTTTGGGCCTGCTGATCACCATGTTTCTGTTGAAGCAAAGGGAGAATAACTTTTACTGAAAATAGGACTTTGTTCGAATTTTCAAAGCTTTATGGTAAAGTATGCATGATGATAACTGCGGAGTCAAGGGAAATATTTGTAAAAGGATTTGTAATCAGCTGAATATTCAGATAGAGAATAATCCAAGCTTGCAGTTTCCTAAACAGATGCAAAAATAAATGAATAATACAAAACAGCATCAGAATGACAAAGTGCGTATACACACTGCAGAAGTATACAAAACAGATTATGAAAGCTGCAGAAACATGGACACTTCACATCAATGCCTCTGTGGCTCAATCAGTGTAATATGTGGCTGGATAGCATAGTTTCCATATGACTAGTAATGGGGGATCAAGCTCAGAATCACTGCCAGGCTTTGGCCTGGTAGCCTGCATGCAGGTTCTCGCAGTGGAGGACCTCCCACCTGGCTGCAGACCACTTTCCCAGCTATCTCCAACAAGCTACTGCAGCTGGTGGAGGCTATCAGAGAAACCTTTCCTCCATGGGCGTGTTCAGTAAACTAGTAAATTGTGGGAAAAGGTGCCTGCACTTGCAACTGGCAATTGTCAAAAACTGTGACAGCGTGTTTATTTGCTGTTCACTTTTGTATAAATGGGCGGGGGTACTATGTACACCTTAGTCATTTACACGGGGGGCAGGTTTGTTGGCCACTTATTCTCATCAACATAAGGACATTGTGGTTTGACAGGTTGAGGGAATGTGGCCTGATATGGTTCAGGAAGGAAGCACATGCTAATTTCTCCCTTCCTGGATAGCCAGCCACATGCTCAAATCAGGGTCTGGTGCGGATTTTGTTTTTGTTTTTTTTCTTGTTTTTTTTCCATAGGGTTCTGTTTTAAAACTCATACCAGACCCAAAGGGTCACCCCTATTGTAGAGGATAAGAGTGAATGAGAGGAACAACATCATTGAAATAAGATATTGTCCAAGACAACTTGCAGAGAAGTGGAGGTAGCAGCCACCCTATTTTATTTGTTGACACAGCTCCATGAGTGCAGTCTTAAGCCGCGTACACACGGGGCGGACTGTCTGGCCAACTTAGTCCGTCAGACAATCCGACGGACAGTCCGTCATACTTTCGAATGAACGGACTTGCCCACACACGGCACTTTTTGAGTGGACTAATACGGCGTACTAAGTCCGCCATACTATCCGCCCTACTTTTGAAATGAACGGACTCGCCCACACACGCGGAGGAAAGTCCGTTCATTTCGAGCGCGTCTCCAGGTAGGCAGGGCCCGCGAAGGAGACGTCGCTGACCCCGCCGCCTGGAATGGACTTAAAGGGGAACCCCAATGCCGAAAAAAATCGGCGTGGGGGTCCCCCCCAAGTCCACAACAGACCCTTGTCCGAGCACGCTACCCGGCCGGCCAGGAAAGGGGGGCGAGCAAGCGCCCCCCCTCCTGAGCCGTACCAGGCCGCGTGCCCTCAACATGGGGGGGTGCCTTGGGGAAGGGGGGGCCGCGCGGCCCCCCCCACCCCAAAGCACCTTGTCCCCATGTTGATGAGGACAAGGGCCTCTTCCCGACAACCCTGGCCATTGGTTGTTGGGGTCTGCGGGCGGGGGGCTTATCGGAATCCGGGAGCCCCCTTTAATAAGGGGGCCCCCGGATACCGGCCCCCCACCCTATGTGAATGAGTATTGGGTACAATGTACCCCTACCCATTCACCTGTAAAATAAAAGTACCAAAAAAAAACACAACACACGAGATAAAATACTTTATTGCACAGCTCCGGGGGTCTTCCGTCTTCGGGGGTGTTCTCGCCGGACTCCTCCGCTATCTTCTTGTAGCTCTTTTGCTAGCAGAGGAGTCCGGCTTTCTTCCTCGCCGCCGGCCTCTTCTCCCGACTTCGGGGGTCTTGTCCCCCTCATCGGTTCTTCTGCCGGGCCACCGCGCCTTCTTATAGCTCTTTTACAGGCGGTGGCCCGGTCTTCTGTCGCCGCCGTCGCCGCCGTCGCCGCCGCCTTCCGTTCTTCTTCTTCTTCTTCTCCAGGAGATGTTGCCTCGACGATCTCTCCGGCCGGAATGCCAGGGACGCACTGCGCGGCCACTTATATAGGGACAATGGGGCGGTGTCACATGGCTTTATGTCATTTCAAAAGTACGGCGGACTGGCACACACACGGGCGGATTGTCCGCCGAAATGCGAGTCCGACGGACAGTATTACGGAAATTCCGAAATACTTAGTCCGCCAGACTGCACGCTGAAAAAGTCCGCTGAAGCCCACACACGAGCGGACTGTCCGCTGAAATGTGTTTCGGCGGACTAAGTAGGCCAGACAGTCCGCCCGTGTGTATGCGGCTTTATGGTATCTCTATTCCCGCTCAGCAGTCAGGGACTTTTTTCACACTCCTGCTGTTGACAGAATTGTAGTGATTTTACAAACAAAAATGTATATAACATATTAGACCCAATTTAGAGCTGCCGATATAGTTACATAACCATTTTGGTAAAATTAGCATCACAAAAAGAATAATAGAACTTCTATCTCTCCAACCACACTTGAAAAATCAAGTTAAAAATAATATCACAAACCAAGATTCCCTTCTGCATAAAATCAAGCTCAGTCATCATACCATTTTTATTTTACCAAACAATAGTCATGCACAATCCTTGTAAGGTCAGACAATGCACTGAACACAGAAGCTGCATCCAGCATGGTTCACCAATATTCCTGCAGACCTGGCTTTCATGCATCCAGCTTTCTGTTTCTACACCCTGCTGTTCAGGCCTAAATGTCAGTTTTTCTTCAAGGATTCTTCTTCCAGCTTTGTTCAGGCAAGATTCCTCCAACAGCTGCAAAACCCTTTCCCTTCTTCAAGCCTCATTTCATCTTCCTTGTATAGTGTAAAATGTTCACTTTATTGTTTATATTATGTTTGAAAAGATGCATGCAATGTGACATTATTAAAATGCTGCCTACTTGAAATGCCAAACTGTTGACTAAGGAGTCTGTACAATATTTGTGCCCTTTGTCTCATGAAAAATACTGTACATTTTATAAATTGTATTTCATTGATTAAACTTGCCTTGTCTCTCCTTTACTCATTGCGACCTAGTAAAACCACTTACATGATATGTAGCATGTCTGTGTTATATTTTTGGCTGTTTTCTCTGACACGTTTTAATAAAAACTACCTTATTATTCTCTTTTCAATTGAAGCCTAGTATGGATATAAACACTAATGTACAGCATGTATATTCAATATTTCTGACTGATGTCTTACAGTGTAATATTTATTTCACAATAAAGGCTGCTTTATATCTCCCTCCTATATTGCAGCCTTGTAAAAATGTTTTCATGATGTGTAGCATGTTTGTACAATATTTATGGCTGTTGTCTCTGACATAATATGCTGTGACTTTTATTTCCTATAAAAACTGCCTTGTCTCTCCCACTTACTTTGCAACAAAGTAAAAATGCTAATATGATGTGCAGCAAGTTTGCACAACATTTCTGGCTGCTGTCACTTAAATAATGTACTTTTTTTTTTTTTAAGAAAAAATACTCATATGCCTCTTATCCGACTCATCCGTCTCTTACATTGCTGCCCAATAAAGCTGCTTACATACTTATCATCCCTGAAATATGGCACTGTCATTTTTATTTCAGCATAACAGCTGCCTTATCTTTGGAATGGTTCGTTTGTAGTTTTGAAGTGTTTTTTGTGCACTCTATGTTGACATTTTGTTAGCCTTTGTAGGCAATACAGTGTAATACTGCACTAAAATACATTTTTTTCAAAAGTATTAACCCTTTCCTTAGATTCTATATCTATTGTCTCTGATACTTCAAGCACTTAAATCTGGCCCATTAATGCTAGATTAAAAAAAAATTAGGTGTTGCACAAAATCTACTAAAATATTTTTTTCAAGCTGAACTGAATTTGATTGGTGTGTCCCGGCTGTATGTAAGCCAAGGAATAAAACAGAAGTGAAAAAAAAAATAGGTTCCTACACATACAAATTATACAATGTCAGAATACAGTGACACTTACACTGTATAGGAGAATTTTACTGTTCCATAACACCACATATAGCTTAAAGGCATTTCCCATGCATGCTGGAGAACTTCTGTGTTTTCCATGTCCCCTTTGAAGTTGCATAAAAAAGAAAAAAAACCTCTTCTAGCCGAATGGTATTTCTTAACCACTTGTTGACTCGCTCAAAAAACTTTTACCACAAGCGGGCGGCAGTTGCAGGTGCCACGATGTACCAGTGTGTTGTGGTGCACATGTACACTAGAGCACCCCTTGGGACATACAGCTGTCTGATCCCATAATCGCTGTGTCTGCTGTGAGAGGCTGGGGTATCATGTGATTTCTATAATTGGTCATAGTCATCACATTACAGTGTAAACAAAACAGTCATGAATGGCTTCCAAAAAATTAAAAAAAAAATTTAAAAAATCTAAAAAAATAAAAACATATTTACAAAATTTTTGTTTTTACATACTGTCACCAGTCAGTATCCCTGATCACCACCACACCAGTCATATGAAGATTCTGTACTGCACTGGTGTATGTAAAAAAAAAAATACAACTGTGAATAAAAAACAAAGTTTTATTTAGTTTCTTCATTTTCCAAAAAATGTTGATGAAAAATTACAACATCAAAAATTCGCCATGACTTTTGCTAAATATCTTGGACTGTCTACTTTCCAAAAAGAGGTAATTGAAGGGTATTTTTTACTGTCTTGACATTTTAGGAAATGAGATAGGCAGTCAGTACATCAGAATTAATCAATTTTAAGCACCAGGACATCACACGTTGCAAAGTGGCTTAAAGCAACTAGAGGCACTTCATTCTCCCTCCCTGAATGAGCTAAGACAGCAGGGATCAGATCATCACCATGGGCAAGAGAAAAAACAGAGAGGGGCCAAGGAAACTGACAGAGTTTTATACTCCAACAGCGGGGAGGACATTTCAAGATGGTGCCGGCTCTCTGGCTTCCTTGCAAGCCCCTGAGGCAGATCTCATGGGCCGACACAGCAGCTATCCATTCTCAAAGCGGATGGCACCAGGTACCTCTCTTTCTTCCTCTGCCACAAATAGCCCCCTTAAGCAGGGAAGGAGGATTACTGATGCTGATGAGGTGTATGATTACCTGGTTAATCTAGCGCCTGCATTATTCCTACTATTAGCAACCAAAAGCTGTGGCTTGAGTTCATTGCATAATATGGGAGGTAGTGAGTGTTTTATACTTCTCCCTAACATAAAAGTATGTGAACCCTAACAATAAAATTCCCTTATTTGCTTGCTGTTGATCTTTTAAATATTATTGAAAGTGTTTTTTATAATTGCTTCAAAGTTGCGTGGAGGATAACTTCCTGAGGACTGTGCAATATTATCTCAAGCAAGTCTTATTTGCCCTTCCCAGGTTACCTCTGTGAACTACTGCCTAAAAAAGGAGTACTTTAGCAGCTCTCTAACATCGCTATGCTGTCATAGTGTGACAAACAAAGAAGTCTTAATTTTACAGTGAGGGTGCTGATTGGGGTTGAGGTTAGGCCCAATGTAGGATTTGATCTGAACTTTGTATGTCTGGTGTTCGTGGACTGGTCAAACTATTTTTATAATTCACCAGCACCAAAGCAGCTGGAAGTTGCTTATTGATCGGTGTCATTACTACTGTCAATAATTGAGTACTTCCACTGTAAACAATGCACAGTGCCATCAGTTGCTAAGACACAAGTTGCCACCAGCATCTTTGCAACCACCCTACCACTGCTTGCTGGTTTGCAAACAACGGTGAGCATCCTGATAAATGTCATTGACCAAGTTTGGCCATGACCATATTTAGTTAAGAGCCAGACAGCTCATGGCCTCTTTGTTTACATTCAGCTGGAGCTTTTAGGTGCATCATAGTGTCCATCAGGATTGGATCTGTGTATGCAGTCACAATTTGTTCTTTAGATGTGGCTTTGAAATCCTCATTCATTATGCTTAGGATCTGCATGGCTGGACAACATGAATAACAATTTATTTAAATTGTGGTGTTTACATGAGTTGGGGATTTTATTTATTTATTTACTTTAGTAAAGAAATTGCCAATAGTGTTTTTGCGTTTATTTACATTGTGAATGTTTTTGTTATTAATGAACAGGGGCCTTTGTAGCCCTTACTTATTCATGGGGGGGGGGACAAAATATTTTTAAAGGAGGCTTCCAGAATCTTTCACTTTAACTGCTTTCCGACCGCCAGCTGTCAAATGACGGCCAGGCAGCGAGGCTCTTGTGGCGGGAGGCCGTCATATGACGTCCTCCCATTTAAACAGGGAATGCGCGCAATTGTGCACACGCATTCCTGTTCCTTCAGTGGCGGCGTGCCACGGAGACACCGTTCGCCCCCGAGGGGGGTGAACAGCCATTGGGTATGGCTATTTACCATGTGATCAGCCATGATGAAGTCACGGGCGATCACAGATGGTTACACCTCCACTGTGCACATCGCGTGCGTGCGATTGTGAGCGCGCTGCTCGTGCACGTCGGTGGCGGCGTGTTCCCGGGAACACTGCTTGTCACCGACGCTGGTAAACAGCCATTAGCTGGCTGTTTACCCACAAGATCAGCTGTGATCGTTTCACAGCTGATCACTAAATGTAAACAAACCGCCGTAACAAGATGTTAGGAGGAGATTTTGGTAACATCTCGTTACCGCTTACAGTGTACACACCAATCACACTGATTGCCCCCCCAATAAAAAGGACCTGTTACCACCCATCATAGTACCTGTCACTCACAGTCCATCAAAGTACCTGTCACAGCCCATCAGAGTAACCGAGTACTTTTCACAGCCCATCAGAGTACCCGAGTACCTGTCACAGTCCATCTGAGTACCCGAGTACCTGTCCCAGTCCATATGAGTACCCGAGTACCTGTCACAGTTCATCTGAGTACCTGTCAAAGTCCATATGAGTACCTAAATACCTGTCACAGTCCATCAAAGTACCTGTCACAGCCCATCAGAGTAACCGAGTACTTTTCACAGTCCATCAGAGTACCCGAGTACCTGTCACAGTCCATCTGAGTACCCGAGTACCTGTCCCAGTCCATCTGAGTACCCGAGTACCTGTCCCAGTCCATCTGAGTACCCGAGTACCTGTCACAGTTCATCTGAGTACCTGTCAAAGTCCATATGAGTACCTAAATATCTGTCACAGTTTATCTGAGTACCTGAGTACCTGTCAGTCCATCTGAGTACCTGACACAATCCATATGAGTACCTGAGTACCTTTCACAGTTCATCTGAGTATCCGAGTACCTGTCACAGTCCATATGAGTACCTGAGTACCTATCACCACCCTTCAGAGTACCCCGAATACCAGTCACCAGGCCATCAGAGAACCTGTCACCAGGCCATCAGAGTACCGAGTACCTGTCACCAGGCCATCAGAGTACCAAGTACCTGTCACCAGGCCATCAGAGTACCCAAGTACCTGTCCCTAGGCCATCAGTGTACTCAAGTACCTGTCACCAGCCCACCAGAGTACCCGAGTACCTATCTGCAGCCCATGCCTCATAGAATATGCATTGTGGTGTTTGCTTTCCAAAATGGGGTCATTTTATGAGTAATTCCATGGTCCTGGTGCTCCTGGACCTTCAAAAGTGTGATAGGTAGGAATAAAATGAGATGTGTCATTTATGCTCCTAGAACGCCTGAAGGTACTACTTCAATGTTCGCCCTCTCTATGTGACCAGGCTGTGTAAAAGTCCTAAACATGTGGTATTGCCATACTCGGGAGGAGTAGCAGAATGTGTTTTGGGGTGTAATTTTTGCTATATACATGCTATGTGTTAGAAATAGCTTATAAATTGACAACTTTGTGTAAAAAAAAAGTTTTCATTTTTTTGCACATTTTCCAAAAACTTCTGGAAAAAAAATGAACCGTTCAAAAGACTCATTATGCCTCATAGATTATATATTGGGGTGTTTGCTTTCCAAAATGGGGTCATTTTGTGGGCAATTCCATTGTCATGGTACTCCTGGGCCTTCAAAAGTGTAATAGGTGGCTGTGAAATGAGATGTGTCATTTTTGCTTGTAGAACGCCTGAAGGTGCTACTCCAATGTTGGTGTTCTGTATGTGGCCAGGCTGTGTAAAAGTCCCACACATGTGGTATCGCCATACTCAGGAAGAGTAGCGGGATGTATTTTGGGGTGTAATTTGTTGTATACATTTGCTGTGTGTGAGAAATAACCTGATAATATGACAATTTTGTAAAAAATAAAATAAAAAAAATCTTCATTTTGAAAAGAACTTAAAAAAAACTCACCATGCTATTTACTTAATACCTTGGAATGTCTACTTTCTAAAAAGGGGTCATTTGGGGGGTATTTGTATTTTCCTGACTTGTTAGTGTCTCAAGAAATGAGATACACCTGATGTACTGAAGGCCTGATCAGATGTGATCAATTTTCAGTGATTGGCACCATAGTTTGTAGACTCTATAACTTTCACAGAGACCAAATAATATACACTAATTTGGGTTATTTTTACCAAAGATATGTAGCAGTATAAATTTTGGCCAAAATTTATGAAGAAAAATTACTAATTAGCAAAAAAAAATTGACAGAAACAAAGAAAAGGGATTTTTTTCACAAAATTATTTTTTTATTTTATAGCACAAAAAAAAAAACCCACTAGTGATTAAATACCACTAAAAGAAAGCTCTATTTGTGTGGAAAAAGGACGCAAGTTTCATATGGGTACATTGTTGCAGTAAGTGTCATTCAAACTGTGAGAGCGCTGAAAGCTGAAAATTGGTCTAGTCAGGAAGGGGGTGTAAGTGCACTGTATTGAGGTGGTTAATTATTAACAAAATCACTGCCACCCACTGTATTTTATAAAATTTCTCTTTGCATTAGTATATGTCACCCAGGACAGTGCCCTTTGTTTGGCAATCTCTTGCTTAATAGCTTTGAAAATAGCTTTGAAATTGACAGAATTTATTTTAAAGATTCAGCTCCTATTGACTTTAATGGGGTTCAGATTAGCATTCAGAACTTTAGTACAATTCGGTGAACCTCAAGTTAACCAAACCCAGGTATTTTGGCTCATCCCTACGGTTAGTGATAATTTATTTACTATGTTAGCTACAGAAGACCTCCCATATGTTATGGAAATTAGGAAAGGAAAGGTTCCCTGCAGTCCTAACTCACTGTCCTAGGGTGACAATATTGCCTCTACATAGATACAGTACATGGAGTGTTGTCACCATAGGACAGGAAGTGTGGTAATGGCAGGATCACCAGGTAAAAAAGTTGACTAAAAAAACAAAACTAATGCAGTAATAACATCTAAGGACTGTTAAGCTACAACACAATACATTAATGTTCTTGGGTTTAGATACGCTTTAGGTTGCTAAGAAAATAAGCTTTAGGATGTGGAGAAGTGGTATGTTTTTGTTCACAATATGGTCTTGCTTGTAATCTTAAATCTATAACAAATTTCCATTACTCTGTCATTGTTGAAGTGTCATTACTTTGTGTCTGGTAATGTGGTATTCGTTCAAAAAGTCTCTGGACACAGAACAAGTCTTCATTCGACAAAACAATACTTTTTAGGCAGGTGCAGGTCCATTATAATGCATGATGGGGTCCAATTACCACACCATCAAGGGGCTTACTGACTGTATAATCCTCTAATAGTATGGAACACAAATAGTTTTTATAGCAATCATATGCAATAGTGGTTATTACTCTTTATATGCATTTTTTTTATTGACATGCATCTACAGTCATCTACATAAATCACTCTGTAACCAGATAGCTTTCAGTTCCCTGTGCTTCTGGGCCCCATAGTATTCCACAGCCTGCTATGGCTATAGTTAAGCCCTTGATTTGGTTTCCTCTGCACTCCCTTTCCCCTAGAATTGTTTTGCTCAGTTTAATCATAAATGTCAAGAGCTGGATAGAAGAGGTGTATAAAATAAGGAAAAAGTTATTATCTTGCTGACGCTTGGTGCTACCCCCTTCTAGTGCTGCTACCCTAGGCGCGGGTAAGTTAATATCATTAAAGAAAATTCAGCCCTGAGTAAAGCAAGTGTTCAGGTTTCCAACTTCACTCTGGGTAGAAGCAAGAGAAAGTTCCTGCTGAATCAAATTGTAAAGCTTGTAATGGCAAGTTTGCTACAACACAGAACACCTAGATATCAAAAAAGGGTACAGTTCCTAAACTGTATGAAATTATTATAAATAATTATTATGATTATACATACTTTTGAGAGTGTGACCAAAATTAAACCAAAAAATACAAAATAATACATTGCTTGATAGCTATGAACATTATATATTTATCATTAGTTTTGTGTTTTGCCTTTAAGAATTGTTTACCTTTTTTGCCTAAAAAATAAACAGAAAAGCCAAACTTTTCATTTTTTTTTTTTTTCTCACTACAAGTTTAAATATGAAGTATTTCCTGAGACATCTGTGATTTAATTTACAATTCTTAATGAGCCTGAATAAAATAGTTTGTTCCAGTATATCTTTCATTCAGGGGCAACAAAGACCCAGGCTTTTGTGACTTTTCACTAGCACACTTGTGTTCCTTACATAACTGTTGATATTTTTCAAAATGGAGTGAATGAAAAGGTTTTAGGTGAAACCAGATGGCTGCAATTGACTGATGAACTGCATACAGCCTGGGAAATGCAGTACATCTTGTGTGGTACATTCTAAGCTCGCCTTGCGTATCAGATGCAATTACAAAAACTCTCATAGAAAAATGTTTTGCTAATTTCATTTGTGCTCTAAGCTTGACATGGGAAAACAAAAAAAGGCTCAGTTCTTTTTGGTGATTGGTTGCTCAGACACTTAAACACTCAGACACTACCATTTAAAGTAACAATTAAACTTACATATTTACATCTAAAATAACTATATTAACTAAATTTATGCAAGATAGATAAAACTTTTGCAAACTAATGTTGTTGTACACCCATGCACAGTCAATTTAGAAGGATGTTGTTTATTTAATCATTGGGGGTTTGTTACTAAAGGAAAATCCATTTTGCACTGCAATTGCACCTGAAAGTGCACTTGGAAGTAAAGTCACTGTAGATCCGAGGGGGATATGCAAGGAGAATAAAAAACAGCATTTTAGCTTGCACATAATTGGATGATAAAATCAGCAGAGCTTCCACTTATTTCATATCTACCTCTTAGATTTAGAGCGACTGCACTTCCAAGTGCACTTGCAGTGCAAAGTGGATTTGCCTTTTGTAAATAACCCCATTGTATTCTTAAGCTGTAGTGGGAAACTGGACCCTCTATGAGAAATGCATGCAACACAAAAAGAAAATACAAACGTCCTACTTATATTGTTTTATGGGCTCCCCTCTTACAATCCATATCAGACTCTCCTCTATGATAAGGGTACATTCACACCTGGACACAGACTGCCTGTGTCCATTGCTGATGATTCACATGTGATTGCTGCATGAGAGATTATATGCGAGTGGACACGATTAGCTGCCAATACAGTACTACTTTCAATGGGGCTGCTTCTAGCAACTAATTGCAGAAACCCGCACTGGGGTTTTTCCATCTAATCAGAGGCAGGTATGAATGCACCTTAACCACTTCAATACCAGGCACTTTCGCCCCATCCTGCACAGACAATTTTAAGCTTTAACCACTTGCCGACCAGCGCACGCCGATGTACGTCGGCAGAATGGCACGGGCAGGCAAATGGGCGTACCTGTACGTCCCTTTAAATTTGCCGCCCTGCCATCGGGAGCGCGCCGCCGGCGCTGGTCGGGACCCCCGTGTGTCCGGTCGCGGGACCTGTGGACTCGATCGCCGCGGGCATACCCGCGATCGTCTCAAGGAGCGGCCGAATGAAGAAATGCCGTTGGAAACAGCATTTCTCCATTCTGCCTAGCAACTAGTGATGCTGATCTCTGCTCCATGTGATTGGAGCAGAGATCAGTGTTCACTAAATTAAAGCCCAACCCCCCCCCACAGTTAGTAACACACCCCTAGGAACACTTAACCCCTACACTACACTGCCACCCACTGGTTAACCCCTTCACTGCCAGTGTCATTTACACAGGAATCATTGCATTTTTATAGCAGTGATTACTGTATAAATGACAATGGTCCCAAAAATGTGTCAAAAATGTCCGATGTGTCCGCCATAATGTCACAGTCACAATAAAAATCGCTGATTACTAGTAAAAAAAAAAATAATAAAAAATTATTAATAAAAATGCTATAAAACTATCCCTATTTTGTAAACGGTATAACTTTTGCGCAAAGCAATCAATAATCGCTTATTGCGTTTTTTTTTACCAAAAATATGTAGAAGAATACGTATCGGCCTAAACTGAGGGAAAAAATTTTTTTTTATATATTTTTGGGGGATATTTATTATAACAAAAAGTAAAAAATAATGCGTTTTTTTTCAAAATTGTCGCTCTATTTTTGTTTATAGCGCAAAAAATAAAAACCGCAGAGGTGATCAAATACCACCAAAAGAAAGCTCTATTTGAGGGAAAAAAAGAACGTCAATTTTGTTTGGGAGACACGTCGCACGACCGCGCAATTGTCAATTAAAGCGACGCAGTGCCGAATCGCAAAAAGTGGTCTGGTCTTTGACCAGCAAAATGGTCCGGTCTGTAAGTGGTTAAGAGCTGTCACACTTTGAATGACAATTGCGCTGTCTTGGTACCCTGTACCCAAGCTAAATTTTTATTATTTTATTATTACTTCATCAGTGCTGATGGGCAGCACTGATGAAGAGGTATTTTTGAGGTTCTGACAGGTGTTACTGTAGGACACTGATTGGCACTGTGATGGGCACTGATTGGTACTGTGGTGGGCACTAATTGGCACTGATATGGGCACTTATTGACGCTGTGATGGGCACCTACAGCTGTTTCTGATGGGGCCCTGACTGGCAGCTGATGCACACCTTTTTGGCTGTGGTGCACATTTGATTGGGCTGATAATCAATGTCCTGATTATCAGCACAGACCCCTCCCCCTCTGGCAGGGAGAGCCACAGATCGGTTCTCCCTGTCAGCGTGAACTGAGAAATGCCTGAGCCTTCTTACCACAATCAGAGATGCAGTGTGTCAGTCTGTGCCAGCGTGTCAGTCACACACCGGCATGTTATCCTGCTGGATATCATATGAAGCCCAGTCAAGATAACAGAACCACTTCCCATCCGTCAATCTGCTATAGGCCATGTGGGAAGTGGTTAAATTGTTACAAAACAGTAAAATATTCCCGTATATGCAGAATAGCTTTGTAATAGTTATGTTATACTCACTGTGGAACTTAAGGGGATAATCCTCTGTATTGTGTAATAAGGCTCTTTGATCCTTTTGGATAGATCCTCCACCTCCTGCAGGGTCTCTCTTTTGGCAAGGACAGATACGACACAGTCAGAGTAGTAAAACTGCACATGCTCAGTTTGGTCTCTATTGCTGGAGAGAACATTTTCTCGTTGAGCTGAGCTTTTTAGGTCACATGATATTGACATCACACATGTGGGTGTATACAGTTCCTAAATGACAGCCCAGTCTCTCCCTCCTCCATGGCCAGTAATTAAAAAAGAACAGAGTGTGTGGGATGTCACATCTTAATGCTCATGGTTGATCCGCCTCCCATAACAGCATGAGGACACAGGCTATAGTGGAAATCTCCTCCTACCTGAACACTCAGCATCCAGGCAAACCCAGCAGTTTATCACGTGACCGTGGTATACAGATCAGTCAAAAAGGTTTATAGTGGCAGTATGTTAATGTAAAAAGAAGATTTATAAGCTGTGAGCAATGGGGAGCGGTGGATGAACTGTTTTCATATTACTGGGTTTAGTAACACTTTAATGATCTTAAATGGATGTTGAACAGAATACCAACTGCTTGTGTTTACAAACAAAATGAGGTAGCCAAGAAATATCATTTGGCAGCAATAAATTTATATTTATATTATTATTAATATTACTACTACTACTACTACTACTACTACTACTACTAATAATAATAATAAATTATTATAGTTTGTTCTTTGTAAATGCCACTTTTTCTTTAGTACGTCATAAAGGTGCATCACTTTATATGCAGGTACGAGGCACCGACGAGCAGATTATTTAACCACTTTAACCTCTTACATTAGCATGTACCTGTACATCCTTGGATTGAATCAGTTATACCGGGATAATGCCTGCACTTGTAGGCATCATCCCAGTATCAAAATTTTCAGCCAGTGATTGGCTTTCATGCAGATGTAATCCAAGCACGTATACAGCTTCTTGATCACTTCCACAAAGCATGGAAGGGGGACGCCTCCTGTCACGGCCAATTGCACAGGGGAGCCCAGTACTTCTGCCACTTGGATCCCCGATGTGCTAAAAGGGGAGAAAATATATTAACCCACCCCCCTCTGTGATATAGGAAACCAGAAGAAACAAAGATTTTGTCGCTATGGTTTTGGTTTAATGTTTACAAGACATTGCAAGTTTGATCAGATGGTTTCAGGGCAGAGGAGAGCTTTGGGTGTCTAATAGATCCAGATCTCTCAATAAAGAGGATGTCATGCTTATTGCTAGCTCAAAGGGTGTTCCTTGTGATAGCAATAAAGTTGATTAAAAATGTAAAGGGACAGAGGGGCATGGCCTGATACAGAAGCCAGATGGACGCTTAATCCAGGAGCTCCGGCACACCAGAGACATAGTGGCTAATAGCGACACCAGTTGGGACACCAAACACCCCAAAACTATGGCGGTCCAGCCCAGGACACCTCAGGGAACATGTCTAACAAGTAGCGAGAACAAAACCCCAGCTCCTCACAGACTTCTTCACCACGGCCGTGAATGGAGGTAGGCAAAATGGCACCAAGGCCTGTTCATCGCCGGCAGCCTCCCCGCTCACAAATGCCTCAAAGAAAGGCAATCTTCCTTCCAAAAGCTACTCCCCAGCTAGCCAAAGCTCCTATCCTGCCTCCCCACCCACCAACAGCCCTGCCAAGTCTAAGCCTAGGCTGGATGGCAGTGGATTAGGCCCAGCAAGGAGCCCTGCATCAGACTCAGGGGAGGATACAAGAGAGATGCCAGAACCCATAGAGTCTTTTCCCACACAGAAACAGCCTGTGCTAAAAGACATGCTTCTGTCTCTGCGAAGTCCGATACAATCTGATATGGCCACCTATATGTACAGATTCAATCAAGAAGTGCAAGTGGTGGGAAATAGAGTGGATCCTATTGAATCCAAAATGGAGGAGTACGCAGAAACCATTAATGATCTGGTTGATGCTGATGATGAGAGGGAGAGCAATAACAAATGGATAAAAGCCAAATTAGCCAGCGTGGGGGCAGGTCTAGAAGAAAAAAAATTTTTAAAAATAAATGAGGGGGAATCTCCAAATCTGTGCAACAATCTGAACTGAACCTATATGCAGCGACACTATTAAAAATCTTTTACCTGGTCTCACTGACTTAGATGTCACCATTGATAGAATTAATCGACTCCACAAGCCATCCCACCTGTCAGATCATATTCCCAGAGATGTACTCCTTTGCCTACATTTCTTCCATGTGAAGGAACTCCTTATGACAACAGTAATAACACATTTCCTCAATACCAGAACCTGCAGTTCTTTGCTGATTTGTCACAATATACACTGCAGAAAAGAAAGAGCTTAAATACTGTGACCAAAGTTTTCCGAAATCATAAAATTGCATACAGATGGGTTTACCCCACAAAGCTAACCACCACCAAAGACAACCACACTTAGCCCTTGTACACACGGTCAGACATTCCGACAACAAAATCCATCGGATTTTGTCCGAAACTTATGTTGCATACACACGGTCAGACAAAGTTGTCAGGAAAATCCAATCATTGAGAACGTGGTGACGTTATTTCATTATGACAGGACTATGTTCAGGCTAGTAGCCAATAGCTTTGGTCTAGGAATTTGATCTGAGGATGCGTGGCACTTTGTCCGATCGGAATTCTCTACAAACGATAGGACAAAGTCCCATTGGACTATGTTGTCAGAAATTTTTATAGCCCAGCTCTAAAACTTTGTTGGTCGGATATTCCGACGGAAACAGTCCGATGCAGCCCACACATGGTCGGATTATCCGACAACGAGGTCCGATCGGACATTTTCCTTCAGAATGTCCGACAGTGCGTACAAGGGATAATACAATAACCTCTTTGGAAAATTGAATTTCCCTGCTGAAAGAATAGGACATTCTCCCAGACCCTGATGGGGAAAATCCAACTTCTAGCACCCCGTGCCTAATAGAATGGGAATGGAAAAAAGACACTGCAAAAAATGCTAAATCGCATTCTTAACTGAGCCTGAGTGGTCTATTTTGCTCCCAAGTCCCTGAAACCCTAGGTCAGGACTAAAAAGTTGAACTTAGCCCCCACTTTACTTAGCAGCAAAAGGCTGCCTATGGATGGGATCTACCCACTCCACTCACTGCAACACGTTAGGTGTCTGTTACTGTTAACTCTGTTACGCTGTTATCTATATTCTTTTATATGTTTGTGTTATCTCTAAGTTTTTTGGATGTCGAAAGTCCCAGGATCACGGAACAGTCATCTCTACACAGTAACGTTTGCGGCATCAATGCCAACATTGGAGCATCCCAGCAGATACACTTTAACATCAAGAGAAGGAACTCCGTCACTTACTGTGAGTAACCCTGTGCACTGCCAATCTCATTCCCACTCACTTTACTGGTTACAATCAGTGGAAAGATCTCTAATCACACAAAAGAGTTTCCTCACTTGCCTTCAACAGAACCTCCACTTTCTAAAAATGTCAATTAATATCTTATCCAAAAATGCCAAGGGACTTAACCACCCTGCAAAATTAAACTCTCTATGGAAAGAAGCACTTTTGCATCATTGTGATGTTCTTTGTGTGCAATAGATTAATTTCTCTGACATCTCCTAAATACTCCAACAAGCACTACCCC
This sequence comes from Lithobates pipiens, assembly GCF_037356315.1. Lineage (NCBI taxonomy): Eukaryota > Metazoa > Chordata > Amphibia > Anura > Ranidae > Lithobates > Lithobates pipiens. The sequence continues at coordinate 150,043,462 of NW_027507686.1, read as the reverse complement.
CCAATTTTTTACCTCAAACGCTCAATCTAAAACCAGGGGAGTCCTTATCCTTATTGCTGTCAGAGACTCTGTGGCATTTAAACTGTATGAAGTAATAAGGGACCCCCAGGGAAGGTTTTTACTGATGGTCTGCAACCTAAACTCCACTACCTACATGATTGCTAACGTGTACTCCCCAAACAAGCACCAACTCCAATTCTTCAATAAGATCATGCAAAAAATCAAATCTCATCAAAAGGGTCTACTGATTATCTGTGGGGACTTTAATATTACCTCAGACCCATCACTGGATTCTACAGCCAAACATAAATGACCGATACAGTCACTCTTGCCTTCTATCCACAAACAGAATCTGCATGATACATGGAGATGCTTCCATGCTTACTTTTTTCTCCCGCCTCATCGCATCTACACCAGAATAGAACTGGAAAAACACCAATGCCCCAACAGCAAACCACAGGATCTACTGCTAACCAGTGCCTTCCAACCTCAGATATCTGAAATATTGTCTCCTGCTATGGTGGCTATGATCCAAGCCTGGTTTGCACTTTTGAGTAACTCTACGAAGGATACGAATTCCAAATTCATCCCACTGTCTATCTATAGTGTTCAGCTGCTAATCCCTAACTTAAAAGTGGGTCACTGGGCTTCCAGGGGTATTTCCACCGTAGATAACATTAAAATTGGCCTATTAATTAAAACTTTTAAAGCAGCCCAAATTGAACATGGTCTTGAATCAAAAGACCAATATGCATACCTCCAAGTATCATACTTCCTATCATCCATACCCAATCCCTACGTTACACTTCCTTGGAGAATCTTTTTGTATCTCACAAACAATAAATCTATCAAAGGCATATCCTTATTTTATAACTTCCTGAACCAAAAATCAGTGTTCTCCAAAACACCATCTATGAAAACGTGGGAAATTAATGTTAATGTCCTCTTATACCTCTGATTCTGTACAATGGCAAACTGCACTCACGACCACATATACAGCCACTAAGAGTGTCAATCTATGAGAACTCACCCAAAAATTCTACTGAGGTGGTATTTAATACCCACATGAATAGCAGGATTTCATCCGCAAATGTCTCCACTTTGCTGGAGACAATGTGGCTGCAGGGGCTCTCTATTTCACATACTGTGGTCATGTCCACGATTGAGATCCTTCTGGACAAACGTCTTTAAAATTATAGGGGAATTCATTGGGTCACAACCCCCCCCCTCCAAAACCAGGACTAGACATACTGTCATTGGGCATTGAAGAATTCCTGCCATCTCTAAGAAAGATAATTTCCATATTCTGCTTAGTACCAGACTAGAACTCGTCAAAAGATGGAAAAGTTCTGAAATCCCGAATATGGCCTTGTGGACTCCAAATGCTGACACAGTGTGTTCCCTTGGGGCATCCACAAACTGGAGTATCGCAACGCTGGTGATAAAGTTAATGGCAGGTATTCCTAAAACTATTATAAACAATAATCAGGCTATCTACATAATATTATTGTTTACAGGATATGAACCTACTGATGATGCAGATATACAGCCTCCTATGAGGTTTTATGGTAAATTAACCACTTTAGCCCCGGACCAATAAACACCTTAAGGACCAGAGGTCTTTTTCCAATTTCGCACTGCGCTGCTTTAACTGGTAATTGCGCGGTCTTGCAATATTGCACCCAAACGAAATTTGCGTCCTTTTCTTCCCACCATCTTTTGATGGTATTTGATTGCCTCTGTGATTTTTTTTTTTTGCGATATAAATGGAAAAAGAGCGAAAATTTTGAAAAAAAAAGATATTTTCTTCTTTTTGTTATAAGAAAAATCGAATAAACTAAATTTTAGTCATACATTGAGGGCAAAATTTATTCAGTCACATGTCTTTAGTAAAAAAAATGCCAATAAGCGTATATTTTTTGGTTTGCGCAAAAGTTATAGCGTCTACAAACTAGAGTACATTTTCTGGAATTTACACAGCTTTTAATTTATGACTGCCTATCTAATTTCTTGAGGTGCTAAAATGGCAGGGCAGTACAAATCCCCCCCACATGACCCCATTTTGGAAAGTAGACACCCCAAGGAAATTGCTGATGGGTATGTTGAGCCCATTGAATATTTTTTTTTTTTGTCCTAAGGGATTGAATAATGACAAAAAAAATAAAAAATTTTACAAAAAGTTGTCACTAAATGATAGCACCCCAAAATATATTCCGCTACTTCTCCCGAGTATGAGGATACCACATGTGTGGGACTTTTTGGGAGTCTAGTCGCGCACGGCACCCCGAAAACCAATCACCACCTTCAGGATTTCTAAGGGTGCAAATTTTTGATTTAACTCCTCACTACCTATCACAGTTTCGAAGGCCATAAAATGCCAAAATAGCACAAAACCCCCCAAAATGACCCCATTTTGTAAAGAAGACACCCCAAGCTATTTACTGAGAGGCATGTTGAGTCCATGGAATATTTTATATTTTGCCACAAGTTGCGGGAATATTACAAACTTTTTTTTTTTGCACAAAGTTGTCACTAAATGATATATTGCTCACACATGCGATGGGCATATGTGAAATGACACCCCAAAATACATTCTGCTGCTTCTCCTGAGTACGGGGATACCACATGTGTGGGACTTTTTGGGAGCCTAGCCGCGTACGGGACCCCGAAATCCAAGCACCGCCTTCAGGATTTCTAAGGGCATACATTTTTTATTTTACTCCTCACTACCTATCACTACCTATCACAGTTTTGAAGGCCATAAAATGCCAAGATGGCACAAAACCCCCCCAAATGACCCCATTTTGGAAAGTAGACACCCCAAGCTATTTGCTGAGGGCCATGTTGAGACCATTGAATATTTTTTTTTTGTCCCAAGGGATTGAATAATGACAAAAAATAAAAAATAATTTTTTTTTTACAAAAAATTGTCACTAAATGATATATTGCTCACACATGCCATGGTTATATGCGGAATTGCACCCCAAAATATATTCTGCTACTTCTCCCGAGTATGGGGATACCACATGTGTGGGACTTTTTGGGAGTCTATTCGCGCACGGCATCCCGAAAACCAATCACCACCTTCAGGATTTCTAAGGGTGCAAATTTTTGATTTAACTCCTCACTACCTATCACAGTTTCGAAGGCCATAAAATGCCAAAATAGCACAAAACCCCCCAAAATGACTCCATTTTGGAAAGTAGACACCCCAAGCTATTTACTGAGAGGCATGTTGAGTCCATGGAATATTTTATATTTTGCCAAAAGTTGCGGGAATATTACAAACTTTTTTTTTTTGCACAAAGTTGTCACTAAATGATATATTGCTCACACATGCTATGGGCAGAAGTCAAATTACACCCAAAATAAATTCTGCTGCTTCTCCCGAGTACGGGGATACCACATGTGGGGGACTTTTTGGGAGCCTAGCCACGTACGGGACCCCGAAAACCAAGCACTGCCTTCCGGATTTAAATATAAAATGCTACCAAAAAAACTGTTAGCGATCGCAGGGATCAGGCCTGACTCTGCGATCGCTGCAGTTATGTGTTTAGTGTTTTGTAAGTGACAGTGATCGATCGATACTGCACTTGGGTGGGCTGGGCAGAGGGGCAAAACGCAGGTGCTAGCAGGTATCTGGGCTGATCCTGCTAACAATGCGTTTTTTTGGAACTCTGAACTGCTGGGGACGCTAGTATAGATCTGATCAGATCAGATATTGATCTGTTCAGATTCTATACCACTACGGGAGGTGTATGCTTTGCGCGTGGGTGTTAGCGGTACTGGCACTAACCTAGCGCTGCCTGGGGCGACGCAGACCCTGACCCTAAAACCTAATTGATATCACCCGCCAGGTGATCAGGGGGTTAAACCTTTATTGGGTAATAAATGGTGGGTGCCCTGATGCTATAAAAAGCAAACTAACCAGAGTCACCCGTAACACTTATACGGTGATCAGTGGTGAAAGGGTTAACTAGGGGCAATCAGGGGGTTCAAATTTTTATTAGGTAGTATATGGGGGTCCCTGGCGCTATATAAAAACCTGACAGGGAACCTAAATAACTAACTGGCTAACCAGCGTCACCAGTGACACTTATACTGTGATCGCTGGTGAAAGGGTTAACTAGGGGCAATCAGGGGGTTAAAACCATTATTGGGTAGTATATCGGGGTACCTAGCGCTATAAAAACCTGGCGTTGAACCTAAAAAAATAACTAGCTACCTAGCGACAGTAGCGACACTGATGCAGCGATCAGAAAAATGATCGCTTAGTGACACTGAAAAAATGGGGTGAAAGGGTTAACTAGGGGCAATCAGGATGTTAAAACCATTATTGGGTAGTATATCGGGGTACCTAGCGATATAAAAACCTGGCGGTGAACCTAAAAAAATAACTAGCTACCTAGCGACAGTAGCGTCACTAATGCAGCGATCAGAAAAATGATCGCTTAGTGACACTGGCAAAAGGGGGTGAAAGGGTTAACTAGGGGCAATCAGGATGTTAAAACCATTATTAGGTAGTATATCGGGGTACCTAGCGCTATAAAAACCTGGCGGTGAACCTAAAAAAATAACTAGCTACCTAGCGACAGTAGCGACACTGATGCAGCGATCAGAAAAATGATCGCTTAGTGACAGTGGCAAAAGGGGGTGAAAGGGTTAACTAGGGGCAATCAGGATGTTAAAACCATTATTGGGTAGTATATCGGGGTACCTAGCGCTATAAAAACCTGGCGGTGAACCTAAAAAAATAACTAGCTACCTAGCGACAGTAGCGACACTGATGCAGCGATCAGAAAAATGATCGCTTAGTGACAGTGGCAAAAGGGCGTGAAAGGGTTAACTAGGGGCAATCAGGATGTTAAAACCATTATTGGGTAGTATATCGGGGTACCTAGCGATATAAAAACCTGGCGGTGAACCTAAAAAAATAACTAGCTACCTAGCGACACTAACGACACTGATGCAGCGATCAGAAAAATTATTGCTTAGTGACACTGGCAAAAGGGGGTGAAAGGGTTAACTCTAGGGGCAATCAGGGGGTTAAATCTTTATTGGGGGGTGATAGGGGGCTACCCTGGACCTAACACTAACTGCCCTGACAGTTTTTACTTTTACAACTGACACTGAATGCATTGATCAGTAAAGAAATGATCAATGCAATCAGTGACACTGTGACGGGGGGGGGGGGGGGGGGCGATCGGGGGGGGATTGGGGGGGGGGTTGTGTACCTATGTGTACCTATGTGTCAGTGTATTGTTTTGGTGCACTTACTTTTAATCTTCTCCTCGTAGTCCGGTCAAAAAGACCGACCCGAGGAGAATGACATCACTTCCTCCTTCCTGTGTAAACAATACACAGTGGGAGGAAGTTCGTCATTGGCCAGGAGCGATCGAGAGGGGGTGGCCAGAAACCAATGGCCATCCCCTCATCATGGATCGCTCCTGGAGGGAAACGGACCGCCGTATCCAGCGGGAGGGGGTCCGATCGGACCCCCCACCCCGCTGGAAGGCAGGCACGTACATGTACGTGCTTGTGCCTGCCTGTGCCATTGTAATGACGTACATTGGCAATACGGCGGTCCTTAAGTGGTTAAGACCATGTTTAAATGTCCTACAATATATTCTACAAATGCTCATCACGGCCAATATGTTCCTATTCCTTTGTTATGTTTAAACATTTTAAATAAAAATCATTGGAATTAAAAATTTAAAGGGACGTGTAAAAAAAAGTTTTAAATAAAATAAATAATATATTTATTGTTGTTCTTACACACAAATGCAAATGTAAACACAAATTGGAATGGTACCACTGGTTTGTCATAAGGCCAATGTGGTGCCTATATTTAAAAAGGGATCAAAGTCTTTACCAAGTAACTATAGACCTGTTAGTTTAACTTCTATAATTGGGAAGATACTGGAGCGTTTAATAAAAGAACACATAGATGAGTTCTTGCTAGATAAAATATTTTAAGCAACAGACAGCATGGATTCATAAAAGGCAGAAGTAGTCAGACTAATCTGATTTTTTTTTTTTATGAGGAGATAAGTTAAACCTTAGACAAAGGAGTGGCTGTGGACGTGGTATTCCTGAATTTTGCAAAAGCATTTGACACAGTCCCTCACACAGTCACAAATGGCTAATGTAGAGGTAGAGTTTACAGGCTTGGTAAAATCAGTTTTGTAAACGGATAGAAAACTGTCTAAAATACTGTATTCAGAGAGTAGTGGTTATTGATCCATACCCAGAATGGTCTAGGGTTGTTAGTTGTGTATCTCAAAGTTCAGTGTTGGGACCATTACTTTTTAATAACCTTATAAATGATATAGGGTCTGGCATTAAAAGTACCATTTCAGTCTTTGCAGATGACACCAAGCTATGCAGTGGAAACACGTCCTTACAAGATGTCTCAAACTTACAAAACTACCTCAATGCACTGTTTAATTAGGCAACTATGTGGCAAATGAGGTTTAATGTTGATAAATGTAAAGTTATGCACTTGGGGACTAAGACTATGCATGCATCATACATACTAGGGGGAGTACAACTGGGGGAATCTATAGTGCGGAAGGATCTGGGTGTTCTGGTAGATCATAAGCTTAATAATGGCACACATTGCCAAGCAGTGCTTTCCAAAGTGAGCAAAATCCTTTCTTGTATTAAGAGAGGTATAGACTCCAGAGAGAGAGAGAGACATAATTTTTCCCCTGTACAAATCATTAGTACAACCTCATCTGGAATATGCAGGTCTGTTTTGGCATCAGTTCCCAAAAAGGATATTGGGGAACTAGAGAAAGTGCAGAGAAGGGCAATCAAACTGATAAGAGGCATGGAGGAGTTCAGCTATGAGGAAAGATTAGAGGAAATGAATGTATTCCATCTTGAGAAGAGGAGATTAAAGGGGGGGATTAACATGTATAAATACATAAGTGGTCCACATAGTGAACTTGATGTTGAGTTATTAACTTTAAGGTCATAACAGAGGACAAGGGAGCACTCTTTATGTCTGGAGGAAAAGAGACTTAATCTCCAAATATAGAAAGGCGTCTTTACAGTAAGAGCTGTGAAAATGTTGAATAGACTCCCTTCAGCTAAGTAGATTGCTTTAAAAAAGGCCTGAATTCTTACCTAAATGTAGATAATATAACTGAATACTAACATTTATAGGTAAAGTTGATCTAGAGAATATTCAATTACCTCTTGGGGGATCAGGAAGGAATAATTTGCCCTGCTCAAGCAAATTGGATCATGCTTTGCTGGGGTTTATTTTTTTTTGCTTTCCTCTGGATCAACTGTGGGTATGGAAATATGGATATAGGATTGTAAAAAAATGTGTTTCCCTGTTATATATATGTATGATGATTGACTAAAGCATGCACCTCACTTGTATGCTTAGGCCAACCACAGCGCACTCTCCTGAGAGAGCCATAATTGGCCAAATCATCACTCAGGGGGACTAAGTCCCCGCCCACACTATATAAGGCTGCTTACATAATGACCATGTGTAGTGTTGTTGGCGTGGATAGAGAGACAGCTTGAGTTAGATTAAGCAGGCAGGTTATTCAGTTAGTGGCAGTGTATATGATACAGTCTGTCTAGTACTCTATATTCAGTCAGTGCAGGCAGTGTATTAATATATATATATATATATATATATATATATATATATATATATATATATATATATATATATATATATATATATATATATATATATATATATATATATATATATATATTTATATATATTTATATATATTTATATACTCTGCAATCAGTGTAGCCTAAGGCCGCGTACACACGAGAGGATTGTCCGTCCAACTTAGTCCGCTGAAACGTGTTTCAGCGGACAATCCGCTCGTGTGTGGGCTTCAGCTGACTTTTTCAGCGGACAGTCTGGCGGACTAAGTCTTTCGAAATTTCCGTAATTTTGTCCGTCCAAACTTGGTTTCAGCGGACAGTCCGCTCGTGTGTAGGCAAGTTGGACGGACTAAGAATGGCGCATGCTCAGAAAGGATTTACACGCCGAAGGTTGCATTGCAGTGTATTGGACGTCGTATTTCTAGTCCCGTCGTACGTGCTGTACACGTCATCGCGCAAGCTTTCAGCGGACTGTCTGTTCATCGTGTGTGGTCAAGTCCGTTCATTCAAAAGTTGGACGGACTGTCTGTCGGATTGTCTGACGAACTTAGTTGGGCAGACAATCTGCCCGTGTGTACGCGGCCTGAGACTACAGAGCATTTGGTTGGTGTTCTGTTTCTAATACACTTCAGGCGGTGTACACAGTATATAATACAGTGTAGTGCGGTGTTGCAAAACAAAAAATACATCATGTCCGGAAGGCCACAATGGAGAGGCAGACGCTCTCTGTGTCTACAGTCAACAGTGCTGGTCGGGGACATGGTGCATCCTCTGCAGGTTGGGCACCTGCAGAGGATGCACCATTTGCTCCTGCTCTCACTATCCATCAGAATGAATGTGCCTTCACTGTGGGGACACTCATAAGTTAGTGTTAGGTACCACAGATACCAGGGTGCCTTGACGAGGCTCTGTGGCTTACGCATGCATTTACAAATGTGTGCAGACTAAACCCCTGCTTTTAAAGCACACTGTTAGACAGGCTTACTTGGTTGTCTGCAGGCTGGCCAGTAAGTTAAGCTTGTTTTTTTCCTTGGATTTATACTTGTTTATAACTGTTGTTAACCTTCCAATGTTTCTTACTGTGTAAGGATGAGCCGAACACCCGCCCGGTTCGGTTCGCACCAGAACCTGGGAACAGACCTAAACTTTGTGTGAACTTTAGAACCCTATTAAATTCTATGGGACTCGAACATTCAAAATCTAAAGTGCTCATTTTAAAGGCTAATATGCAAGCTATTGTCCTAAAAAGTGTTTGGGGACCTGGGTCCTGCCCCGGGGGACATGTATCAATGCAAAAAAAAGTTTTAAAAACGGCTGTTTTTTCAGGAGCAGTGATTTTAATAATGCTTACAGTGAAACACTAAAAGATTAATATTCCTTTACATTTCGTACCTGGGGGGTGTCTATAGTATGTCTGTAAAGGGGTGCATGTTTCCCGTGCTTAGAACTGTCCAGGGGAGGGCTGGGCCAGGGGGCAGGGATGCAATTGCCCCCTGGGCTGCTCTGATATGCGGTGGCAAAGGCTGCTGTGTCCTCAGCTCAAAACCACAACATGCACAGTTCTTTTTTTTTTTTTTAACAATCTTTTTATTAAAGGTTTCATAAATTGACATTCCACATATACATATACATACGTAATGGAACCATAAAAAGGATTACATATCTCATACAGATTCGTAAAAGTGTAAATCATGAGATACAATAGTAACAAAATAAAAAAAACAGTAATGCCTTCTCTTATAGTAATGTTATATCCCAATGGGCGGGTTGATAGACAATCATATAAATGCAACAAATGGGTGAGACAAAGGCAGAATTTCAAACAAGTCACAACAGAATTAGCAGATATATTCAAGAAACAGTGTGATGACGTCTTCTAAATTTGTCCCATAATGCCCATTTTCGAAGAAAGGATTTTAATCTGTCTTCCTGAAACGCTACAGTTTTTTCATATTCAAACGAGTGGTCAACTAGGGTCACAACTTCTGAAACTAAAGGAGATGCATTCGACTTCCATTTTCTTGTAATGCTTAGCCTAGCAGCAAATAGTATATATGTCACTAACGTGCGTTCTGGGATGGGGTATATATCCAAATCCACCCCTAGGAGAGCTTGTTCTATTCTAAGGGGATTCAAAATTCCTGTCATTTTAGCTATCATCTTGCTTATTTCTCTCCAGAAGCTTCGTAAGGATATGCAGAACCAAAAAATATGTGTCAGATTTCCTACCTGACCGCACCCCCTCCAGCACATGTTCGAACCCTCTCCCGCATATTTCGCTACTATGTAAGGAGTCCTGTACCATCTAAGTCGTAACTTATGTGCGCCTTCCCTAAAGTTGGAGCAACGGGTGGAGCTATAACTACCTTTAATAGCTCTCACCCATTGGTCCGGGGATATGGTGATATGTAATTCCTCTTCCCATTTGGCCAGCTGATTAAACACTTCAAAATGCATTTTACCGTGTAAGAGATTGTATATGGCCGTAATACCTTTTTTGTGTGCAGATGCGGGTTGCCACAGTACCCTGTATGTTCTTTAGGAATCATGCTAGTCAGTCTGGTGAAAGTCAGGTATTCAGTTTTAGGAAAGCCCTGAGTAGCCATCAAATTCCCAAATGTCCGTATGCTACCCTGCGTAAAAAGTTGGTGAATAAAACATTCCATAGTTTGCCCAATGTGTTACTTGTAAGTCCGGGGTAAGAAAGGACAAGGCCGAAAGGGGAATAGGGAGATGTTTAAGGTCGATATTGGATGGTTGGTGTTTACGTAAATAAGCCCAGGCCTGCAATGTAGCATTTATAATGGGATGATGTTTATGTGCTTTGGGATCACCTATCAGTGTGGCATATAGGAGCCCTGGGAGATCCTCCTGCTGAGTTTGTTCTAGCTCACATACATGCCACCGTTTCTTTTCCGGTGCATGGAACCAGACTCTAAGTTGGTCCAAAATAGCCGCCATATGATAATCTCTTAGCTCCGGAACTCCCATTCCTCCCACCTGTCTGTGCTTAACTAGAACTTTGAGACTACATTGAGCAGGCCTCCCTTCCCATAGATACCTGCTTAGTTGGCGTTGTAGCGTTGCGTAAAAAGAGACTGGCAACACAATTGGAAGTGTTCTGAAAAGATACAGGAGTTTAGGTAGTAAAAACATCTTGTACGAAGCCAACCTGCCGGACCAGGAAAGGTAAAACTTTTTAAATCTAGACAATTCTCTCTCAAAGCTTGACGGGATAGATTCAAAGTTGCATCTATAAAGTTGAGATAGGGAGCTGGTTAATCTGATACCCAAGTACTGGATGGATTCAGATGCCCATGTGTAAGGTAGAGAGAGCATAATTCGGTTCTGCATAGGAATATTAATACCCAATATGCTGGACTTAGTGGCATTAATTTTGTAATAAGAAATCTCATTAAAGGTCTCCAAAACGTCATACACCACTTTCAGGGATTCCTCCGGGTCGGCAGGAGACAGAATCACATCGTCTGCATATAGAGTGATAGGGTGCCTCGTCAAACCAGAGCTAATACCTCTTATATTCGGGTGGGTCCTAATTCTCTCCGCCAATGGCTCCATCACCAGGGCAAAGATCAGGGGTGACAAAGGGCACCCCTGCCTTGTGCCATTGGTAATATAGAACTGTTCAGAAAAAAGGCCCTCTGTGAATACATGTGCTGACGGTGTGGAGTACAGTGCAGAAATGGCAGAAAGGACCGGGCCCGAAAAGCCAAACCTCGACAGAACCGCTGAGAGGTACCCCCAATGGACTCTTTCAAAAGCTTTTTCGGCGTCCAGCGAGAGGAGGACCGCTGTCCCCCCCCACCGGACGCCGAGTGGATCAAATTCAACACCCTCCTGGTGGCATCCGGGGCCTGCCTCCCAGCCACAAACCCCACCTGGTTGGGCTGTACCAATTGAGGCAGAACCCCAGACAGCCTATTAGCCAAAATCTTGGCATATATCTTCAGGTCCACATTTAATAAAGATATGGGCCTGAAGTTCTGAACCTTATCTGGATCTTTTCCTGGCTTAGGTAATGTTACTATAGTAGCTGATAGCATCTCGGATGGAAAGGAAGCTGAGGAGGCAGCTGCATGGAACACCCTCTGCATGTAGGTAGATAAGATATTAGAGAATGTCCTATAATATTCAGAGGAGTAGCCATCTGGACCGGGCGATTTATTTTTAGGGAGAGCGTCTATAGTTTTTTGTATTTCAGCTAACGAAAATGGGGCATTTAATTTCTCTAAGTGTAATGGTTGTAATTTCGGGAGGTTAAGTGTCTGGAGAAAACGCTCTATAGCGTCAGGTGTGGGCTGTACAGCGGAGGTATCTTCTTTTAAGTTGTATAGGCTGCTATAGTACCAGCCAAAAGCATCCGCTATTTCTTTAGGATTAGTAAGCCTAGATCCCGTTTCTGGATGGACTATGTAAGGTATTCTTTGTTTAAGTACTTTGTCTTTAAGCTGCATGGCCAAGAGCTTCCCTGCTTTATTTCCATGAGTATAGCAATTATCTTTGAGTTTATGAATGTTCTTGGCATGTTGGGCTACCAGTAGTGTACGTAGGTCAATGCGAGCTTTAGTAAGTTTGTTACTTGTGGAGCAGGAAGGAGTAGCTTTATTCACGATTTCTAAATCATGTATTTCTTTCAAAAGGCTATCCAGACACTTCCTCCTCCTCCTATTCACTCCCGCGCTGATCTTAATCAGCAGACCCCTAATACAAGCCTTGTGAGTATTCCATAAGATAAACGGGTCTACATTCTCAACATCATTAGTCATAAAAAATTCCTGCAGTGCGGCCACAACCTCCTGTACCACCTCTGGATCTTTAAACAGCTGGGAGTCACACCTCCACCGGTTTGCCCGGGTAGAGAAGGCGCCGCCCCCAACCGTCATTGACACTGGTGCGTGATCCGTCCATGAAATGGTACTGATCTCTGAACCAGATACACGTTGTAATAAAAATGTATCAACTAGAAACATGTCAATCCTGGAATAGGACATATGAACCTGAGAAAAAAAAGAAAAGTCTCGTTCAGTGGAGTGGTGACACCTCCAAACATCATATAAGCCAGCCGCTCCTATGAATTTTGCAATCTCAGGCCTGCAGGAGAGCCTCGGGGAAGGATTAGATACGTCTAATATTTTATCTGGGACTGCATTTAGGTCCCCACATAAAATAATATGCCCTTTAGCTGTCTTTTGTATTCTCCTCCATAGCTTGTTAAGAAAATGCACCTGTCGAGCATTGGGGGCATAAGCGTTGGTTATAGTGTAAGCTACATTATTAATTTCGCAGTTGAGAATCAAATACCTCCCCTCTCTATCTTGTTGATGGGAAATATACTTATAAACAACTGATTGCTTAACGAGGATCGCTACTCCCCTTTTTTTTGTTGGGGCATTGCTTAAAAATATCGTGGGGAAGTGTTTGTTGGTCAATTTAGGATGGTTACCTTCTTTAAAGTGGGTCTCCTGCAGGCAGAGGACATCACAGCGCAGCCGCTGGGTCTCTTTCCATAACATATGGCGTTTTTGCGGGCTGTTTAGGCCATTAACATTTAAAGAAGATAACTTGAATGCCATGACCCGGGAGCTTGTGTCGTCTCCAAAAGTTGAGAACAACAACTTCTAAGATACAAAAGGAACCTCTATCCACTCCTCTGCACAACACCCACTAGTCAATCTGATGCGCACGATAGTGAGCGTGTATAGGAAGTCTTGTTTCAAGAAAAAAGAAAGGAAAAAGCAAAAAACGTAAACAAAACGATGAAGTGTAAAAACCTTTGTATCAAAAAACTTAGAAAATTAGTAATAAAAAAATGTAGGAACTGATTCCTAAGAACCAAGCCAACAGTGGCTGATGAGAATGGGGGGAAACACAAGTCTCAATGCCGATGGAGTCATCTAGGTTGAAGTGCAGTAAATACAAACCAGACACGATATCCAAGTATAGCCGCTTTAGCTCTCAGGGGTGTCCTTTACTGCTTGATGGACCTGATGATTCCTGGGGGATGACTGATCTGTGTTGATGATGTCCCATTTTCCCAGTAGGTGCAAGCCGTCTTCCAGTGTACTGATGCGGTGCTCTCTGTCCCCTTTGGTAATAATTAGGGTAGCTGGGTGATTCCATTTGTAGGGGATCTTGTGGTTTCTGAGTGCTTTGGTAATAGTCAAAAGATTACGTCTCTGTTGCATAGTGTGAGCCGACAGATCTGCAAAGAACGTAAGTCCATGGATGCAATCTGGGGGATGATCTGCTTGCCTTATAGCATACATTAGCTTCTCCTTTACTCTGTAGTAATGTATCCTGGCTATAGTGTCCCTGGGAAGTTTCGCCTGAATGTGTTGTGGCTTAGGCAGCCTATGGATGCGGTCAATAGTTAGTTCCTCTAACGACACATCTGGTAAAATTTCACGCATAATAGTAGTGAGGTGTGCCATCAAGTCTTGGGGCTTAACCGTCTCTGGAATGCCTCTAATTTTTACATTATTCCTTCTCGAGCGGTCTTCCAGGTCCGCCACTTTAGCTTTAAGCCAGGATATGTCCTCATCATGTTCGTTGTGAGCGTCCACCATATTGTTGAACGTATCTGTAAATTCTCCCATCTTGTGTTCAATATGGGAGACCCTGTCACTGACCGCCTTTACTTCAGATTTGCATTTCAAGATGCAATCGCAGCTTTCCCCACAAACAACTAGCCAGTTATGGACTCCATCTTGAAGGACATGTTAGTCACATTGAGAGGAGCAATTCACACTGACATGCTGCAGTTAGTGTCACAATGCAAATCTGAAGTAAAGGCGGTCAGTGACAGGGTCTCCCATATTGAACACAAGATGGGAGAATTTACAGATACGTTCAACAATATGGTGGACGCTCACAACGAACATGATGAGGACATATCCTGGCTTAAAGCTAAAGTGGCGGACCTGGAAGACCGCTCGAGAAGGAATAATGTAAAAATTAGAGGCATTCCAGAGACGGTTAAGCCCCAAGACTTGATGGCACACCTCACTACTATTATGCGTGAAATTTTACCAGATGTGTCGTTAGAGGAACTAACTATTGACCGCATCCATAGGCTGCCTAAGCCACAACACATTCAGGCGAAACTTCCCAGGGACACTATAGCCAGGATACATTACTACAGAGTAAAGGAGAAGCTAATGTATGCTATAAGGCAAGCAGATCATCCCCCAGATTGCATCCAGGGACTTACGTTCTTTGCAGATCTGTCGGCTCACACTATGCAACAGAGACGTAATCTTTTGACTATTACCAAAGCACTCAGAAACCACAAGATCCCCTACAAATGGAATCACCCAGCTACCCTAATTATTACCAAAGGGGACAGAGAGCACCGCATCAGTACACTGGAAGACGGCTTGCACCTACTGGGAAAATGGGACATCATCAACACAGATCAGTCATCCCCCAGGAATCATCAGGTCCATCAAGCAGTAAAGGACACCCCTGAGAGCTAAAGCGGCTATACTTGGATATCGTGTCTGGTTTGTATTTACTGCACTTCAACCTAGATGACTCCATCGGCATTGAGACTTGTGTTTCCCCCCATTCTCATCAGCCACTGTTGGCTTGACACACGTGCGCCGGTCGCGCCATCTTGCCTGCCCGTGTGGCCTGGCCGGCCCGAAAAAGTCCGTCATTTTCCCGGGCTGTGAGCGCTCCCTCCTCCTCCTCGACATGACCGGGCACTTCCCTGGGCCTTCCGAAGTGAGGATCTGCCACTCGTCCGTGTCTGTCGTCGCTGTAAGCGGTGCTGGATGTCCTGTATGGCGAGGAGCTCAGACCTCACGCGTCCATGCTCCTTGCGCGCCGGCTCCGCCCCCCCAACATGCACAGTTATTGAGCTGGCCGAGTCCAGTACTGTGAGCCAGCGATGTCTTCATGTCAGGGCTGACAGTCTGTTTTACACAGCACAGCCCCGCCCAGCCCCTCCCTACTCCACACCATTGGCTGGCAGAGGCTGGGCCTGCTCTCTGCTCAATCTGGCAGGAATCCAGTGAGGCTCCTGGGAGGCTGGGACCATCCAAATAAGTGAGCTCCTCCTCTCTCCTCCTCTCTGCAGCCAAAGAGTTTTTTTCTAGCAGCCTGTGCCCTAGGAGGGCAAGGTAGTATGATGTGGGCTCTCACTGACATGCTGCAGTTTGGCTGCAGTGCTGGTGTACTGGCAGTCATCATGCATGTTGCCCCTGGGACATGGATACACATTTTTACTGCATGTTCGGAAAGTGCACAAAACGTCCTGCATGCTGCATGTTTGGTGCACTTTCAGAACATGCAGCAACAATGAGTAACCTAAAAGAAGTCTGAGGGGGTGTGACACCCGCCAGTACACCCGCACTGCAGCCAAACCGCAGCACACCAGTGTGAGCCTAAATGCTTGTATTCACTTGCAGCAGCCACTGCCACTCCTCTGAAAAGTGATCCATGCTCAGGTCACTTTTCATAGGCATTTGACAGGCAGTGAATAGTTGATATCACATTTCATCCCTGCCTGCTTTAACCTTTCTAAATGCCAATCCCTGCAGGTAATGACACAGTTCACTTTGAACTCCACCTTATTTCCATTACTCTCTGTAGGTATTAGATGTGGTCTCACCTTTTTGTTTGCACATCTAATACCAAAGGGTACTTTCACACTGGGGCGATGTGGGCGGTAGTGGTACAGCGCTGCTTGTTTTAGTAGCGCTTTATCATTGTTTTAGTGGCGCTAGCGGGGCACTTTTAACCCCCACTAGTGGCCAAAGAAAGTGTTAAAAACAGCTGTGTTGCATTCATTTTAATGGGCTGGGCACCTCTCCCAAACCGCCCCAATAATGCTGCTTGCTGGACTTTTCAGAATGTCCTTCAAGCGCACCGCCCCAGTGGGAAACCTGGGGTGGCATAAGAAGTGCTTTACAGGTGCTATTTTTTAGCACTAAAACACCTGTACAGCACCTTCAGTGTTAAAGGACCCTAACGAGAGTTCTGGAAATAAGGTGGAGTTCAAAGTGAATTTCTACACCTAAGTGGAGCCCCCCTTTCAGAAGATTTGAGGATATTATTAAACCCAGAGACTGGTGGACTTAGGCCACAATAGACAGATTGAAATTCTGCCGGTTCAGCAGACATTTCAATCTATCTCTGTGCAGACTGGTTGTACAGAATTTGACTCCATCAACTGACAGTACAACCAGCGTGTCTTTATGTTTTTTAGCAATCAGTGCTGGCTGCTATAGCTGCCAGCAGTGATCACTGTATTCTGATGGCTTGGAAACTTTCACCTCAGAGCACACACCGACACACGGCTCTTACGGAAGCTTGGTAATTCAAGTTCTGGGCTTCCCTAACATTACAGCCCTGTGGGGCTGTGACCAAGTCTGGGCAAGAGCTGGGATATGACATTACTTACCTCATATCCCTGCCACTCCTAAACCTGCTCCACTGCAGGACCAGGCCCACAATGCCTTTAATCTGTCCGGTGCTCCAGCATGTGTCTGCATGTGCATTTCTTACTATCCGCAATTGAGACAGGAGGAACCTGCAGCCTTGCGAATCTGGTGTTCATGCCGGGGAGACAGCAGGACTTGCGTGTTTAGCCTGCTGCGCTCACTGTGACTCTCAGCTACTCTGCTTGCTTGGCTTGCCCAGTGGTGTGGTGCTCACTCACCAGAGAAGCTCCGGACTCCACAGGTAGTGCTTAGTGTGGTGGCAGTGACAGCACAGTCTTTAGTCTTCATCTTCCTGCAGTCTCATTGGTCTGTGTACTGGGTGTGGGGAAGGGGCAAGCTCTTTTTCTCAGTCTCTCTGGGGGCAATCATGCAGTCTCTTTCTGAGAGACTGCTCCATTCTCTGAGAGACTGCTCCACTTCACACTGCCTGTACAGAGATTGACTGCTTCACAGTGCCTGCACAGAAAGTGACTGCTCTCTCTGTGCAGGCAGTGTGAAGCGGGGTCTTTTCAGGCAGTGTGAAGTGGGGTCTCTCTCTGTGGAGGCAGTGTGAAGCTGGGTCTCTCTCTGTGCAGGCAGTGTGAAGCGGTCTCTCTCTATGGAGGCAGTGTGAAGCGGGGTCTCTCTCTGTGCAGGCAGTGTGAAGCGGTCTCTCTCTGTGGAGGCAGTGTGAAGCAGTCTCTCTCTCTGTGCAGGCAGTGCCAAGCAGTCTCTCTCTCTTTGGGGCAATGTGGAGCAGAATCCCTCTCTCTCTGTACGGGAAATGTGGTGTAGATGGGTGGTGAGCTGATTCAGTGGTTCAATGGGCAACTTGACTGGACTTGCCCCCCAGGCCTAAGGCTGCCAGCCCTCCCCTGGAACTGTCCCTGAACAAGTGTAATTTCTGCAGGAAAAAAAGTCATTTAAAATCACTCACGGCTATAATGAATTGTCGGCTCCCGTAATACAGAGAACAGTCATTGAAAGTCATTGATAAAAATAAAAAAAAGCGTGGGGTTCCCTCACATTCAATTACCAGGCCTTTCAGGTCTAGTATGAATATTAAAGTGAACCCCGCGTCAATTTAAAAAAAAAATGATGTGGGGTTCCCCCTAAATATCCATACCAGAAGGTCTGGTGTGGATTTTAAGGGGAACTACGCACCAATTTTTTTTTAAAAATGGCGTGGAGTTCCCCCTAAAAATACATACCAGACCCTTTATCCGAGCACGCAACCTGGAAGGCCGCAGGAAAAGTGGGGGGTGAGAGAGTGGCCCCCCTCCTGAACCGTACCGGGCCACATGCCCTCAACATTGGGAGGATGCTTTGGGAGTCCCTGGCCCCCACAAATCACCCTGTCCTCATGTTGGTTAGGACAAGGGCCTCATCCGCACAACCCTGGCCGGTGGTTGTGGGGGTCTGCGGGCCGGGGGCTTATCAGAATCTCTTTAACAAGGGGACCCCCAGATCCCACCCCCCCTGTTTGAAATGGTAAGGGGGTACAAAAGTACCCCTACCATTTCACAAAGAAAGTGTAAAAGAATGTTAAAAAAGACAAACACACTTTTGAAAAAAAAAAATATTCCAGTGGTGGTAATCCACTCTTGCTATCCAGCGACGGATGATCATCTCTCCGGGGTCCAGCGATGGCTGATCTGATTTCCGTCCAGCGCAGCGCAGTCCATCCATCCTCTGTCTCCACTGGCAGAGACACTGCGGGGATCCCGGCAGCCTGACATTTCTTATTTGAGGAGGGCGGGGCCACCCGTCACCTGACCCCACCCCCCTCTGACACAAGTGGGGAAGCCTGGCTTCCCCAATGATGTGTGGGTGACCCCACCCCCCTCTGATGTAACGGAAACCTTAAATTTGGGGGAACCCCATGCTTTTTTTTTATCAATCACTCTCAATGACTGGTCTCTGTATTATGGGAGCCAACAATTCATTATAGCCTCGAGTGATTTTAAATGACTTTTTTCCTGCAGAAATGCACAGGGACAGTTCTAAGAATGGGAAACATGCGCCCCTTTACAGGCATACTATACACACCCCCAGGTACGAAATTTAAAGGAATATTACACTTTTATTGTTTCACTTTAAGCATTATTAAAATCACTGCTCCAGAAAAAATGGCAGTTTTTTAAAACTTTTTATTTGCCTTGATACGTGTCCCCTGGGGCAGGACCCAGGTCCCAAAACACTTTTTAGGACAATAACTTGCATATTAGCCTTTAAAATTAGCACTTTAGATTTCTCCCATAGACTTCTACAGGGTGTTCTGCGGCTTTTCGAATTTCCCACAAACACCCCAAATTGTTCACTGTTCGCCGAACAGGCGAACAGGCAATGTTCGAGTCGAACATGAGTTCGACTCGAAGCTCATCCCTATTACTGTGATAACCAGCTATACATGGGGCAAGTGGCGTACCCTTTTTGTATCCCTTGAAGACTGCATATGCTGACTATCCTATTCCTCCACCTCTTGAGGATGCTATCTTCCAACAATATTTTTGGTTTAGGGCACCACCACCACCACCCAAGGCCCAATTTTTCTAACCCTGTTTAACAGGGGCATGTAATTACAACCTTTGATATAATATTTCACAGGGCCAGTTCCTGCACCCAACAAGAGTAACTGTCAAGACTTACAGTGTTCTGGCACCAACAAAATCATTGCCCAATTTTTCTAACCCTGTTTAACATGGGCACGTAATTGCAATTTTTTTATATATTGAACAGCAGGTCCCATTTCTGCACCCAACAAGAGTATCTGTGAGGGGTTACAGTGTTATGGCACTTATGCCAACTTCTTTTTAGGTTCCCCCACACTAGCGCATGAGAATATCTTTTTTTTCTACTCGCTCAGACTCGTTCAGACCCCCACGCCATTCTTTTTCTTCATTTTGGTGCAGGTTCCCCTTAATATCCATACCAGACCTGAAGGGCCTGGTATGGATTTTGGGGGATACATCCATGCTGTTTTTTTTTTAATGATTTTTATCTATATTGCCGGGATCCTACAATACATTACAGCCGCGAGCAGTTTTAAATTTATATTTTTTCCTTTAGAAATGTCATTTTGCTGTGGTACTGTTATAAACATGGGAAAGATGCACTACTTTACAGGCAGACTACGGAGGCCCCCCAGGCATGATATTTAAAGGAATATTTCATTTTTATTGTTTCACTTTAAGCATTATTAAAATCACTGCTCACTTTTTTTTTGCATTGATACATGTCCCCTGGGGCAGGACCCGGGTCCCCAAACACTTTT
This sequence comes from Lithobates pipiens, assembly GCF_037356315.1. Lineage (NCBI taxonomy): Eukaryota > Metazoa > Chordata > Amphibia > Anura > Ranidae > Lithobates > Lithobates pipiens. Next base: position 150,023,098 of record NW_027507686.1, on the reverse strand, counting down.
TATAGCAATAAATTGCATATAAGCCTTTAACCACTTGCCTACCACTGTTGTCATATATACGTCAGCATAATGGCACGGCTGGGCAAAGTAACATACCCGTACGTCACTTTGAATTTCCCACCGTGCACGCACGCACGCACCTGCTGCGGGCTCCATGACCATGCCCCATGGACTCGTTCGCCACGGGGATACCCACGATCGTGTCATGGAGTCACGGACAGGACACTGATCGTCTGCTCCTTGTCATCAGGAGCAGTGATCAGTGTCCATGTCACACAAGGCCCATCCTCCAGACAGTTAGAAACACTCACCTGGGACACACTTAACCCCTCCTCGCCCCCTAGTGGTTAACCCCTTCACTGCCAGTGACATTTTTACAGTAATCAATGCAATTTTATAGCATTGATCGCTGTATTAATGCCAATGGTCTCAAAAATGTGTCAAAATTGTCTGATGTGTCCGCCATAATTTTTCAGTCATGATAAAAATCACTGTAGACGCTATAACTTTTTCACAAACCAATCAATAAACGCTTATTGCGATTTTTTTACCAAAAATATGTAGAAGAATACATATCGGCCTAAACTGAGGGAAAAAAAAAATTTTTATATATTTTTGGGGGATATTTATTATAGCAAAAAGTAAAATTCGAGTTTAAAAAAAAAAAATATTGGGTATGTTTTAAAACAGAAAGTAAAAAATATAGTTTTTTTTTTTTACAAAATTGTCGGTCTTTTTTTGTTTATAACTTAAAAAATAAAAACTGCAGGGGTGATCAAATACCATCAAAAGAACACTCTATTTGTGGGAAAAAAGGATGCCAATTTTGTTTGGGAGCCACATCGCACGACCTCACAATTGTCAATTAAATCAACGCAGTGCCAAATCGCAAAAAGTGCTCTGGTCAGGAAGGGAGTAAATCCTTCCGGAGCTGAAGTGGTTAAAATGAGCACTTTTGATTTTTCACATTCGCGTCCCATAGACTTTGCCAGTGTTCGCATGTTCGCACAACTTTTTTGCCTGTTCGCAGGTTCTGCTGCAAACTGAACCGGGGTGTGTTCGGCTCATCCCTATTCACAATAAATACCATATTAGGGAAACAAAGAATTTGAATATATCTAAACAGTTCAGTGGAGGGTAAGTTATATTCTGACTGGAGTTTTGAGAAGGTTTAAAAATAAGAATCTGATTTAAAAGATTTAAATGTTATTAAAACAGAAGCACACCAAATGTTGAAACAATCACTTACCTGAAAGGCTTGGGGAAAGTCAGGGTCACCTAAAAAGGAGAAGAGGGGTGAAATCAGAGAAACCAATTTAAATCGTGTTTCATATAGAGACCAAAGGCAGAGAGTCTGGGCAATAATTCTATTGATAGGCAGTACAGAGTTTGTCTGTATGAACCTGGACCAGAGTAGGCCTGGTAAGTAGTATGGAAAAATTGAGTGTGTTTCGAAGAACAGCCTTGGGATGTCTCCAAAATGGCATGCCATTGAGCATGTGAGTGAATCTCGCTGCCAATTAATATACTGTAGCCAAAAATGTAGTAGGCCTGGGCCTCCAAGAGGTTGGGGTCTATATAAAAGTGATCTATGGAATTTTGGTTTCTTAGACTGCCATATAAAATTATTTATGTCTCTCTGTAGAGAATTAAGGATGAAGGATTTAGACAAATATATAGGGAGTGCCCTAAAAAAAAAAATGTAAGCAGTGTTGCCATTTTTATTTGGTGACTCTGCTTAAGAAAGATATGTGGTAATTATACCATAATTTCAATAAGGTTCTGAAATGAGAGAATATCGGGAGATATCCGTCGGAGCTCTGACCAGAAGCCTCTGTCCCGCATCACGAGACGCATGCGCCCCCTCCATATATAAACAGTAATAGCACCACACATGTGAGGTATTGCTTCAAATGTCAAAATGAGCAGCAATAATTTTAGCACCAGACCTCCTGTTTAACTCTAAACTAGTAACCTGTAAAGGCTTTTAAAGCATCACCAATGGAGATTTTTAGGTACTGTAGTCTGTCCATGGGTGTACTCAATTTTACAGCGTGACATGCTAGGTATCTTTTTTCATTATCTTTTATATTTTACCAACAAAAATGGCTATTATATTGTATTTGCATTCACTAAAATTAATTAAAGTGTTTTTTTCCTAAAAATCTGCATCTTAAAAATGGCTGTGCAAATATTGTGCAAATACGAAAAATTGCAACAACACCATTTTATTCTCCAGGGGGTCTGCTTACAAAAATATATAATGTTTGGTGTTTCTAAGTAAATTTCTACTGAAAAAATGCTGATGTTTCCATGCATGTGAGAAATGTCAGAATAAGAGAGGCAGAGACAGCTGTCAATCAGTCATCTGGGTGAATCTCAGTATTATTGTTGGGATACTTCCAGAGCCTCGAGCTGCTCTGTGACATCAGCCAACAGCAGGGGTTTACAGGAGGGCAAAGTAATTGTGCTCCTGTGGCTCAGAAAAGAAGTATGGCCAAAACAGATTTGGCCACACTTCTCTATTAAATTTCACAATTTGTGGATATTTTGGCCATATTCACTGAATGTGCACACAAATTGATCCCAAGTGGATTGTTACATCCCTAGACAGGACTACAAAATAATAACTAATATTATTATTACTATTTTTTTTTTGTCTTAGAGTTATGCCAATAAACTTTTTTAATATTTTCAAGGCAATAAGGTGAGTTATGAGCCCCAATAAAAATTCAGAAAAACTTATATACAAGTACCTTCATCCTAATCAATAATTTTTGAAAGAGAAACCGGAGGTTATAAGGCCATTTTAAAGGCCGTTACTGCAACTGCAGCTAATATGACCGTACACAGTTAATGGAATGTCTATGGACTATCTCGGTACTTATTAACACAAGTAAAGCAAAAAATGAATTAAAAGATCATTTTTAATAATATTCAAAAGAAGAATTATAAATAAAATGTACAAAATACAATTACAGTCAAACAAAACATTATAAAAACATCCACCACAACTATACAATAACTGTCGGGTTTCCCCGTGAAGTTTATGCTGAAGGGTGGGGTGACAATATTACTCTACCGGTTTCGCGGTCAAGAAGTGCTTCTTCAGGAGGGAGAGCTATAAAGTAGGCAAGCTCCACGGTTCTTATCTTGATCCTGGTTTTAATACACAGTGAGTCACTAGGATCACAATCATCAGGATCAGAATGGCAACTCCAGTATTTTAACTCCATACATTTACTGAACAGCAACAGCAATATATATATTATATTATTATATGCTGTATATATATTATAATATAATATTATATATTATATTATAATATATATACAGCAAAATTTATATTTTTAAAACATGGCTGCAAACAAAAAATTATAAAAGAAAGCCAGACACAAAGTATGAAAAGGATACCAGTAGTTTTTCAAGAGCAAGCACAGAGAAATATTAGATCGTAAATAGACTGGAAATGAGGATGTACAGAAATTACATTTGTCAAAAATCTTTTCAGTAATAACCGGACTACTGTGAAGGTCATCATAATGACAGGATACAGTGCTCTACTATGGATATAGAAAATGCAGGATCATCTGTGGATCTAGAGCTCTGTGGATGCTGTTTTTAATTTATTTTGTATTTATTTCTTCAATTAGATGAATTGAATGAACTTGTCTTTTTTCAACCTATGTGACTATTTAGCAGTCTGGGCCTGATAGGGCCTCATGGGTCATAACTTATGTACCCATAAACAGCTTTATTTCAGTGTTAGGCATGTTCAGAAACTTCAATTAAAATGCATTTAAAACTCTGAATAAGTGTGCTTTCTTAGAACAATAGAGACCATAATTATTAGTCTAGCACATCATGTTCAATGCTTACATTTTTTAACAACCAGTCATATTTAATTGCACGGTCAGCCTTAATATTTCACCCATTTAATTCAATCACAGCATCTGTATAGGGTATACAGTCATAACTGCATGCATGAATGCCCTGTCTAACAGTATTCTGAGCATAAAGTTTATATTCTGCTTTTTATAATACAATAAACGCCAAGCACATTCACTTCACTGGAAACAATTCTGCCAGATAATTCCTCTATTGAATAATGTTTAATTTTCTGATGATGCCATTAACTTTTTGAACATACACTTTTTAAGCTCAGCATTTGTTTGATTGCAGCAAAAGTAAAGCCTAGTGATCTGCATCTAATATACTCAGGCTGCCTATTGACTGGATATTCAGTTTGTGAAGAATTAAAGAGTCAGCAGAGCTGGAACACAACGTGAGTGTGAAACAGTTTGTCATGCGCTAATATTATTGTAATGTGTGCACTCATACAAATATCTGGTTTGGGGAGTTAGCTTGATGTTTAGGAAGGGAATTCTAGCAATAGATACTCTGAAAAAAAGTAATCTGTCATCAAAAACTCCTATTTTTGTGCTTGAATAGTTTGTGAAAGGTACACTGTAAGGGTAATACATTCACAGAGTTGTTTTCAGTTTTGTTATCAATCATTTGTCAAAAAAAAATGTTTTTTCTGTGAAAATGTATATTCTGGTATGTATTCCTGTTGGCTACTCACTCTGATTAAATAAAATAGCAAAATCAACTATAAACAGCTTCATTTTTCCTTAATTGTGGTTTAAACATCATTTTAGTACTTAAAGTGGTTCTAGAGGATTTGTTACCTTAGTGCATTCTCTGCATTAAAGTAAAACACTTTCTGTGTACAGGTCCCCCCCCCAGCCCCCATAAATAGTTATCTAAGAATAATCTTGACCCAGAACTGTTCCAAGAGGAATGGCTCTCTCCCCTCTCTCTTCTCACAGGACTTAGAGGTAGCAGTGTGAGCCATTGGCTCCTGCTGCTGTCAATCAAATTCTGTGATAAGGGAGTGGGAGGGGTGAGGCAGAGCCACACTGTCTACTGTCTAATTATATATAGACATAAGCAGTGTGGCCCAGGATTGAGCCCAAATGAGTGTCCCCATAGAAAGTGTAATTCTGTTGGGGCACTCTCCAAGGAGGAGGAGCCAGGAGGGTCAGCAGGGGACCCCACAAGAGAAGGATTGGAGCTGCTCTGTGCAAAACCATTGCACATAGCAGGTAAGTATAAGTTCTTTTTTATTATTTAAAAAAAATGGAAGGTTTAAAATTACTTTAAATGGAATATATGTAATGGGGAATTGTTAAAATGTATATAAAGGTAAAACTTTTTGTTTTAGAGTTGGGAAAGCTTAGATATTTTGTCATTTTTTTTTGTCTATCTTTCTACTGGGGAGATTCACCCCTCTATCTATCCTCACTCTACTAATCATCACTGATACATAAAGTAAAGGGAAAACAAACACTTTACAGTTGTCACAGAGCAAGAGGAGATGGTAAATTATTAGGGACAACTGTTTCAATGATAACTGTCTAAAATAGAAATCTCCTTTTCTTGGGGGAGATTTCCTCTTATTTCTTGTTGCGTCTTAATGAGAGGAAGTAAAAAGAAATCTTCCCAGGAGGAGTCAGACAACTTAAAGTCTTACTCCGGACAGATAAAAAATATCCCTTGCTTGTTTTGGCTAGTGGAGAGGGGAAACAGTTTTACATATCTGTTCCTCTATTCCCTTGGTAGGTTGTGCTCCCCCACAAACCAGTAGTGGACGGTCCCTTGGTATCCTCATATCCAATGTAAGGCTATGAACCCTACTGGTCTTGATGATGTCAGGATAATGGACCGCTAGAATCTGAGGAGGGTGCAGACTATGCATGGACCAGTATAGATGCAGAGTGAAGCAAATTATTGGGTAAGTAAATCTCCTTTTATTTTCCCTTATGCCCCGTACACACGAGAGGACTTATGTCCGACAGACTTCCAAAGGAGTTCTGCCGGAGTTCCGACGGAGTTCTGACAGACTTTTCGGCCGAACGGACTTGGCCACACACGATCACACTAAACTCCGACGGATTCGAACGTGATGACGTACGACCCGACTCGAATAAGGAAGTTCATAGCCAGTAGCCAATAGCTGCCCTCGCGTCGGTTTTAGTCCGTCGGAGTAGCATACACACGAGCGGAGTTTTCGAAGGGGACCGGGTCCGGCGGAGTTCCTTCGGGAAAATTTGAAGCATGCTTCATTTCTAAAGTCCGTCAGACTTTGGCGAATCAAAAGTCCGTTGCAGCCCACACACGATCGGATAGTCTGACGGACTCGGTCCTTCGGACTTTGGATGTTGAAAAGTCCGCTCGTGTGTACGGGGCATTAGGCATAAATGAGCAATCAACCTGTTTTGTGCAAGCACAGCCCTACTGGAATAATCCATTTGTTATTTGCATGGAATTAGGTTATAAAATAACCTAAAAGCTGTTCTAACCCTTCCCTACTCTATCCAAGGTTAAAACAAAGTTTTAGGTATACATACATTCAAGGGCTCCAAAGGACCTCTGTAGCACTTTACCATGAAGTAAATGGCAACCTACTTGCCCTACAAGAGTAGACATGTAAGTTGCATTTAAATCCCTCCGAATATTGATATTTGCTCTTTGACACTGGAGGTGTTATAGTGTTTTGTGCATGTGAGCCTCAGGTAGTAATGCTTTTGAAGTAATACCAACCCTTCAGCCACCCCTAAATATTTACTAGTATCAACTTACAAGGGGATACTATATTTCTTGATACTAGCCAACATACTGGCAGTTGGTGTGCTTGGTTAATAACACAAGGGGAGCATGTCTTTTTAAATGTTAGTTTAATATTAATTTAAAACAAAGGGTAAATAAAATAGCTCTCTATTAACCGGTTCCCGACCAGCGCATGCCGATGTACGTCGGCAGAATGGCACGGGCAGGCATATTGGCGTACAGGTACGTCTAATCTTCAATGCCGCCCTGCCATCACGAGCGTGCCGCCGGCAGCACACTCGCGTGCCGGTCGGAACCTCCGTGAGTCAGGTCGCGGGCCCCGCTGACTCGATCGCCGTAGGCATTCCCGCGATCGTCTCACGGGGCGACTGAATGGAGGAAATGTCGTTGTAAATAGCATTTCCCCATTCTGCCTAGCAACTAGTGACGCTGATCTCTGCTCCATGTGATTGGAGTTAGTAAAACACCCCTAGGAACACTTAACCCCTACACTGCTACCCACTGGTTAACCCCTTCACTGCCAGTGTCATTTACACAGGAATCATTGCATTTATATAGCAGTGATTACTGTATAAATGACAATGGTCCCAAAAATGTGTCAAAAATGTCCAATGTGTCCGCCATAATGTCGCAGTCACAATAAAAATCGCTGATCGCCGCCATTACTAGTAAAAAAAAATAATAATAAAAAATTATTAATAAAAATGCCATAACACGATCCCTATTTTGTAAACGCTATAACTTTTGCGCAAACCAATCAATAATCGCTTATTGCAATTTTTTTTTACCAAAAATATGTAGAAGAATACGTATTGGCCTAAACTGAGGGAAAATTTTTTTTTTATATATTTTTGGGGGATATTTATTATAACAAAAAGTAAAAAATAATGCGTTTTTTTCAAAATTGTCGCTCTATTTTTGTTTATAGCGCAAAAAATAAAAACCGCAGGGGTGATCAAATACCACCAAAAGAAATCTCTATTTGTGGGAAAAAAAGGACATCAATTTTGTTTGGAAACCACTTCGCACGACTGCGCAATTGTCAGTTAAAGCGACGCAGTGCTGAATCGCAAAAAGTGGTCTGGTCTTTGACCAGCAAAATGGTCCGGTCTGTACGTGGTTAATTTGTTTTTACCAGAGGATTTGAATTTAGGTAAAGGTTCAAAGTGAACCTTAAATGTTTACAATCCAGGAAATCATCAAACTACTGAGTTTGTCCTCCGCTGAGCTTTTGGCCAAAGCCCTAATTGCCAATAATGCATTTCATGAACTGTTAACTGTGGTCAGGTGGTATAGTATGGCCAATAGGGGTTTGCAAATGTGCCATCCCCCTCCCTATAAAAGTCTACTTTCTCAGCCTTTTCCCAGTGTGTGGTAGACTTGGAGTAGATAGTGACAGCTGATAGTCAGAATGATTTCAGTGAGATATAGATAATTACTGCAATGCTACAAAGCTATACACTGCTATGTACTATGTTGTACAGCTCCACTGCTATATTGCAGCGATTTACAGTATGGTAGACTGCAGGTTTGAACCGCCTGTATCCATTATCCTGTATAATACTTTATTACTGTGAATTGCATTGCAGTGGGCTACATAATATTGTGTACTACCCACAGTATTCATATTAAATAGCCTCAAATGTCCTTTTTGGGCTACTTTTTTGTGTTCCACCCCTTTTTCTTTTTTGATGATTATTGAGGTTTCTTAATTTTATTTTCTTTCACATGTCCTTTTTTTACATTAATGCTAGAAAAAAAATATAATATATAAAAAAGAGTTTGGGGTTAGAGTGTTTTAGAGTTGGTGTTTGATGAAGCAATTTTTAGTGATGTCCCTGCAGTTGCAGCTTATTGCCAAGTCAGGCTAAGCATTAAGGAGGGTGGGATAATGAAGTGGCAGCCCAAATCTTGATGCCTGAGTCTGCAGAGAAGAAAAGCTAGGGACAGATACAACATCAGTGAGGCAGGATGTTGTTAAGGCCAAGCTTGCAAAGGATCAGTGGGAGCAGCTGCTTTATTCTGAGCGATGGCATTGCTTCACTGGTGCAGACCACTAGCATCATCAGGTCCACACTACAAAACTCATCAGTCTGGCCCTCTTTTTTTTACAGATTCAACTGCAAGCAGCGTCATAATAGTTGGCAGCCTCTGACTGCGGCGTATCAAGTGTTAATTGGAAAACAGAAAGTTTTGGCTGAATCTATCATGGCAACACTTCTGCTACTAATCTTGCACTAGAAATATTTTATTTTGTAATTAGGGATGAAATAATTCCACTAGTCCAAGGCCCTAGTCCAAAACCAGCTGTGCTATCCCACCAGAAACCTGTCACTGCATAAAGCCAGTCAAAAGCTGTCAAGGCAACCCTGCCCTGCAGCCATATGTATTTAAGGGGCATGGATAAATTTGGCTGTAGGGTGGGGAATGCTTTGGCTGCTTATGATTGGAAACAATAGTTATGGCTGGGATTGTGTTACCCTAGTTCTTCATGGCTGATGTTGCAACACCACACTACTAGTGTTTGCCTCATGCACTTCACTAGGATGTACCACACTGCTGATGCTTGCCTTGGGAATTTCACTTGGATATTCAATGCTTGGTGACTAGGGATGGTCCCGATATTTAAGTCAAATGTAAGTTTGACTTGAACATCGGGTGTTTGTTTGTTTGTAGAACAAATGAACGTATGGGGCACTCACAGGAAGTTCTCCCACCACAATGCACCCTATAATGTACTGCGAGATTGCAGTGCATTGACAGCTGCTGATTGGCCAATGCATGTACCTAACCTGTATGCTTTGGCCAATCCCAGCGTTATGTGCTGTGAGAGCCATGATTGGCCAAAGGCAGGGGGCCTTGGCCAATCATGGCTTAAGAGCTAAGACCACACCCCACACTATATAAAGCTGTTGCTTACACGGTGGCCGTATATAGTGAATTAATGTAGATTAGGCAGGTAGTTAGTGTAGTGTGCAGTCAGTCAGTGTAGTAGATATAATACAGTTAAGAGTATATAGTGCAGACAGTGTAGTATATATAATACAGTTCAGAATATATAGTGCAGTCAGTGTAGTATATATAATACAGTTCAGAGTATATAGTGCAGTCAGTGTAGTATATATATATTTTTTTGTTAATGACATTTTTTTATTGAAGATTATATACCGGAACAGGTAAGCAGAACAATACATAGTCAGTAGCAGTTGGTTTGGTTACATTTGGTATAAGACAAATGCGGACGCAGCCGCTAACAAACAGTCAGTAACCTTAAAAAAACTATGTGACTTATCATGAAGCATAACAAAGCAAAACAAGATATATAATAAAACAAAACAAACCAAGCATCTTCGTCTCACAGACACTAGGAGATAATCTTCAGTGTTTCAGTTTTTATTTTGGTATTCTCGCTTGCAGGTCCATGTGTCATGGGGGTTAACATAGGGGATTAAAGACTAATGGAGGTGAGGGTATCTCGGTGTGAGGAAGTATCAGGATCGCAGATATCTGGGAGATAGGCGGGTATGCGTACCTTAGTATTCATTGATAGTGGTCCAGAGAAATCTAAGATTATGTAGAAAGGAATGTCTCATAATCAAGGAGTATAACCTTGTGAAAGAGGTCCGTTCTTGTTTTCGAGGAAGTCATGCCTGTATAAGGCATTTATAGGAATCTGTGGTCTTGAAATGAATCCAACAAGCCCAAGTGGTCGTGAATTTCATAGGGGTATCTTTCGCTTGGTGTATAAGGTCTTCCATTGTCATAATCGCGTCAATGCGGTTAAACCAGTCTTGGATGAGTCGGGGGTTGGGTGAACGCCATTTGCGTGGAATGCATATTCTGGCAGCATTTAACATATGCATGGCTAAAGACTTGTAGTAAGGAGCGAGTGGGCTTGTCTGAGTGATGTAATAAAAATTGGGCTGGGGACTTATCCAATTGGTAGGTAGTAACGGTGGCTATCATCTTGTGTACCTCCGACCAGTATGGTTGTAAGATGGGGCACGTCCACCAAATGTGTATAAATGTTCCCACTTCCGTGTTGCATCTCCAACACGTCTGGGAATTAGAGGGGTTAATTAAGTGGAGTTTATGGGGCGTATTGTACCATCTAGAAGCTATTTTAAAAGCGTTTTCCTGTGTATGAATGTTGACCGTTCCCTTATGGACAAACCTAAAGATATTTTCCCAGTCCGCATCAGTAATGTTCACTTGAAGGTCGTTAGTCCATTTTTGCCGTGTTTGGAGGTCTAACTGATCACAATCTCGGAATAAGAGAGAGTAAGTGGATGAGATCAGGTGGCGCTGGGGTTCCTCATTGGAGCATAAATTCTCAAAAGTAGTCAGTGCTCTGGACCAATGCGGTCTGAGTTTGTGGTTGAGTAGAAAATGACGGAGCTGCAGGTATGCCCATAAGGGAAAGGTTCCGTGAGATGTAAGAGTTGCCAAATCTTCTCTGGAAAGGAGTGTATCATTACGAAAGAAGTGTGTTGCTCTAACTGTAGTGTGACAGTGTAGTATATATAATACAGTTCAGAATATATAGTACAGTCAGTGTAGTATTTATAAAACAGTTCAGAGTATATAGTTCAGTCTGTGTAGTAAATCTAATACAGTGGGGAGTAGCATAGGGAAGGGTTAACACTCCTGTAACATTTGTTTTGCTACCTGTGCTCATGTTCAGAAGATTTCACCTCACTTTCTGTCCCAATGACTAATGGATTGGATTTTAAAAATGTTGGGTTGTTGTGGAAACAAGTCTTGGTGATAAACCATCAGTGGAGGTACTTTTTCCCCATAATATTTCTTACAGGAGTGAATTTCCCTTCCTAGGTGTAGATTTCCTCTCACTTCCTGTTTCCTCCCTCCGTTTGTAAGTAGCAGTTAGTGATGGCCGAACGGTTCGCCTGCCGGTCGTTTCGCAGCGAATTTCGGCTGTTCGCGGTCCGCCCGTTCGGCGGACTATTGGCGCTGTTCGCCCGGCGGACTTCCGTGTTTACTGTGTAAAAGAACTTTGACCTATGATGACACATCCATCATGGGGTGCAGAACAGCCAATTGAGACATTACAGCACATGGACACTTGGACATTCCCCCTAACTTATAAATAGACCCGATCCGGTGGCCATTTTACATTCTTTCTTCTGCCACTATAGGGAGAGGTTGCTGTGTGGAGCAGGGAGAGATTGAAGTGACCCAAATCGCTAGCTATTTGGTACACAAAAGTTCTTTTCAGGACTGGTATAGGTGTTAGGTGTAGTTCACAGTTCAGGATATAGGTTTGCTGTGCTACTGATTGTTGCAGCAGCCTGGGTGTCTTTTGTCAGTTTAGAGAAAGGGACAGGACGGTGTGTCTGCTGTAGGGACAGTCAGTTTAGTCATTAGCTGTTACTATCAGGTCCACAAAAGTGCTATTCCAGTTATTGTTCCAGTAGCCTCTGTTTTGTCAGTTTATATAGGGACAGGCAGGAAGCAGTGTGTGAGGCAGTGAGGGTCAGTTTAATCAGTAGCTGTTACTATATTAGGTCCACAAAGGTTCTTTTCAGGACTGGTATCAGTGGTATGGTAATAGGCTTGTACACGCATAATATTCTTTCTTCCATATATAGAAAGAATATTATACTTGACTGCTGCCCTTCTGCTGCAGTCTGCTAATCATTCACAACCTACTTGTTCCACAAAGGTCCTTATAAGGACTGGTAATAACCTGGTGTAGGGTGCTATAGTACATAGGGTTGAGTGAGGTACAGTCTGCTATTCTATAAGGACTGGTATAGGTCCACAATACATAGGGTTGAGGTGCACTACTGCTGACCGCTGCCCTATACTGCAGCAGTCCTTCATCGGTATAGGGACTGACGTACAGTCTGCTAATCAGTCAAATGTAGTTTTACACTCCAATCTTCCCGCCGGACTCGCATTTCGGCGTACAATCCGGCCGTGTGTATGCCAGTCCGCCGTACTTTTGAAATGAACTGACTTCTCCCGCCCGGAGAAAAGTTCGCTCATTTCGAGCGGGTCTCCAGGTAGGCGGGGCCCGCGAAGGAGACGTCGCTGGCCCCGCCGCCTGGTATGGACTTAAAGGGGAACCCCAACGCTGAAAGAAATCGGTGTGGGGGTCCCCCCAAAGTCCACAACAGACCCTTGTCCGAGTACGCTACCCGGCCGGCCAGGAAAGGAGGGGCGAGCGAGCCTCAACATGGGGGGTGCCTTGGGGAAGGGGGGGCCGCGTGGCCCCCCACCCCAAAGCACCTTGTCCCCATGTTGATGAGGACAAGGGCCTCTTCCCGACAACCCTGGCCATTTGTTGTCGGGTCTGTGGGTGGGGGCTTATCGGAATCCGGGAGCCCCCTTTAATAAGGGGGCCCCCGGATACCGGCCCCCCACCCTATGTGAATGAGTATGGGGTACAATGTACCCCTACCCATTCACCTGTAAAATAAAGTACAAAAAAAACACAACACACAAGATAAAATAATTTATTGCACAGCTCCGGGGGTCTTCCGTCTTCGGGGGTCTTCTCGCTGGACTCCTCCGCTATCTTCTTGTAGCTCTTTTACTAGCGGAGGAGCACAGTATTCTTCTTCGTCGCTGCGGCCTCTTCTTCCGACTTCGGGGGTCCTGTCCCCCTCTTCGGTTCTTCTGCCGGGCCACCGCGCCTTCTTATAGCTCTTTTACAGGTGGTGGCCCGGTCTTCTGTCGCCGCCGCCACCTTCCGTTGTTGTTGTTCTTCTTCTTCTTCTCCTGGAGATGTTGACTCGACGTTCTCTCCGGCCGCAATGCCAGGGACGCGCTGCGCTGCGACTTATATAGGGACAAGGGGCGGTGTCACATGGGTTGATGTCACATGGGTTGGTCACATGGGTTGATGTCACATGGCGACAGTCCCAGCATCCTCCGGGACTGTGACATCGTAAGGGGGCGGGGTCACCTTGTGACACCAACCCATGTGACATCAACCCATGTGACACCGCCCCTTGGCCCTATATAAGTCGCAGCGTAGCGCGTCCCTGGCATTGCGGCCGGAGAGAATGTCGAGTCAACATCTCCAGGAGAAGAAGAAGAAGAACAACAACAACGGAAGGCGGCGGCGGCGACAGAAGACCGGGGCCACCACCTGTAAAAGAGCTATAAGAAGGCGCGGTGGCCCGGCAGAAGAACCGAAGAGGGGGACAAGACCCGAAGTCGAAAGAAGGGGCCGCGGCGACGAAGAAGAATGCCGTGCTCCTCCGCTAGTAAAAGAGCTACAAGAAGATAGCGGAGGAGTCCGGCGAGAAGACCCCCGAAGACGGAAGACCCCCGGAGCTGTGCAATAAATTATTTTATCTTGTGTGTTGTGTTTTTTTGTACTTTATTTTACAGGTGAATGGGTAGGGGTACATTGTACCCCATACTCATTCACATAGGGTGGGGGCCGGTATCCGGGGGCCCCCTTATTAAAGGGGGCTCCCGGATTCCGATAAGCCCCCCGCCCGCAGACCCCGACAACCAACAGCCAGGGTTGTCGGGAAGAGGCCCTTGTCCTCATCAACATGGGGACAAGGTGCTTTGGGGTGGGGGGGCCGCGCGGCCCCCCCTTCCCCAAGGCACCTCCCATGTTGAGGGCACGCGGCCTGGTACGGCTCAGGAAGGGGGGGGCGCTCGCTCGCCCCTCCTTTCCTGGCCGGCCGGGTAGCGTGCTCGGACAAGGGTCTGTTGTGGACTTTGGGGGAACCCCCACGCCGATTTTTTTTGGCGTTGGGGTTCCCCTTTAAGTCCATACCAGGCGGCGGGGCCAGCGACGTCTCCTTCGTGGGCCCCGCCTACCTGGAGACGCGCTCGAAATGAGCGGACTTTCCTCCGCGTGTGTGGGCGAGTCCGTTCATTTCAAAAGTAGGGCGGATAGTACGGCGGACTTAGTACGCCGTATTAGTCCGCTGAAAAAGTGCCGTGTGTGGGCAAGTAGCCCGTTCGGAAAGTCCGACGGACAGTCTGGCGGGAAGTCCACCAGACTAAGTACGTCGGACAGACGGCTACGTGTGTACGCGGCTTTAGAGTATATAGTGCAGTCAGTGTAGTATATATAATACAGTGCAGAGTATATAGTGGATTCAGTGTAGTATATATAATACAGTGCAGAGTATATAGTGCCATCAGTATTGTATATATCAGTGATGGCGAACCTTGGCACCCCAGATGTTTTGGAACTACATTTCCCATGATGCTCTGGCACTCTGCAGTGTACTGGAGCATCATGGGAAATGTAGTTCCAAAACATCTGGGGTGCCAAGGTTCGCCATCACTGGTATATATAATACATTTGTCAGGGAAATTTTGTGCATAATCATACACAAAGACGTGCAAGACGATGTGTACTTGGTAATAGGAATTCTCGAGTGACAGCTAGAGGTTCCATAATTGGCACGCATGCGCATAGATATTTGTAAGTGACAACTAGACATTCCTGACTCGCTAACGTATTCTGAACACGTGCGCATGATCATTAGCGTGAATGTGCGTGAGTACTTGGTGCCTTCTTGCCTATTTAAACTGGCTCCATAGACCAGAAGATTGCTGAGTGGTCGTCAGCTTCTACCGTCTGTGACCTGATCCTGTGCTTGTTTCTGTGTATACCCGGCATGTTTGACTCTTTCCTGTTCCTGGTACCTGATTGCTGACCCGGCTTGTGACATGACTCTGCCTTCTGCCTACTGTTCCTGTATCTTCTCTGCTCACTTGATACGGACCTTGGCCTGCACTGGCTCTTCTTCTGTACCTCTGCTGCTTGGCTGTTACTGACATCTGCCTTCCTGACCACCCGACCATTCGCCTGCTCTGCAGCTTGGTTGCTGTCCTGAACCTGCCACTGCTTGGCATCTGCCAGTCCACCAGTCTGCCTGTTGTTCTGCACCTGTTGGCGTGTATCCGCATCACCAGTCCACCAACCTGCCTGCTGCTTGGCACCTGCTGCAAGCATCTTCTCTCCAGGATCTCCTACCAGGCACCCATGCCACTCTGTGCCCTGTTATAACCTGTTGCCACCTTCAGGAGAAACAGGACAAGAGGTGTAAGGAAAAGCCATCCCGTCAGCTTAGCCTCAAACAGGTACGTGACAATATTGCAGAGTATATAGTGCATTCATTGTAGTATATATAGTACAGTGAAGAATATGTAGTGCAGTCAGGGTAGTATATATAATAGTATATACAATGCAGGGTATATAGTGCAGTGCAGAGCATATAATGCAGTGTATTGAAGTGGTTAAGGGGAACCCTATGACAGAATTAAGAAAAATAGAACGACGTGGGATCCCCCCCAAAATCCATACCAGGCCCTTTGGGTCTGGCATAGATTTTAAGGGAAACTCCATGCCAATTAAAAAGAAAAAAAAAACAGTGTGCCCCTCCAAAATCCATACCATACCTTGACCTACACTAACAGATTCCCTATCCATCCATCTTTAATCATGCCTCCCGGTGACTGCTGCCTCTTGGCTTTGACAGCTGTTAATCATGCAAAGGTGATGTAACCGAGTGACCCAACCCCCTTCTGATGTCATGTAACATCATAGGGGAGGCGGAGTCATCTGATTACATCAGCGGGTGGACCTGACCTTGCCTATACAAGAGCTTTTGCCGGGAGGCAGCGTTTTCTTCGGTTTCTCTATTTTTCGGTCGTGGTGATTGGCCCTCCCATTCACATGACAGCTTTGTCCAATCACAGACGTCACAATGTAAACAGAGACATGTGTTTCTGTGACAGTTCTCCCCGCCAAGCTCAGTGAGAGCTCAGTGCGGGGGGGAGGGGAATCTGCAGAATCTTACAAAAGAAATATAGCAGCATCATTGTTGGTCAAAATCTATCAAGAGAAATTACGTATTTGCAAAATTTTATAACAGAAACTAAGAAAATGCCTTTTTTTTGAAAATTTTCGGTCTTTTTTTATTTGTATCATAAAAAAACAGCGGTGATTAAATACCACCAAAAAGGCTCTATTTGTGTGAAAAAAAAATTATAAAAAAGTAATTTGGGTACAGTGTTACATGACCGCGCAATTCTTATTTAAAGTGTGACAGCTCTGAAAGCTGAAATTTGGTCTGCGAAGGATGGGGGTGAAAGTGCCCAGTATTGAAGTGGTTAATGGGTAGGGGTACAATGTACCGATACCCATTAACATAAGAGGAGGCTGGGATCTGGGGCCCCCTTAATAAAGGGGGCTTCCGGATTCCGTTAAGATCCCTGCCCGCAGACCCTGACAACTAATGGCCAGGGTTGTTGAGAAGAGGCCCTTGTTCCCATCAACATGGGGACAAGGTGATTTTGGGTGCACCCTTCCCATGTTGAGGGCATGTGGCCAGGTATGGTTCAGGAGGAGGGGGCTGATCTCCCCCCTCTCCTGACCTCCAGGCTGCATGCTCGGATAAGGGTCTGGTCCTAGGGTCTGATGAGTGAGTGACCCCGCCCCTTCTGATGTAACGGAAACCTGCGTTACATCAGAGGGGGGTGGGGTCACCCACACATCATTGGGGAAGCCAGACTTTCCCCCCTGCGTTAGAGGGGGGCGGATTCAGGTGACAGGTGGCTCTGCCCTCCTCATATAAGAAATGTCAGGCTGCCGGGATCCCTACAGTGTCCCCGCAGAGAGATTACCCTCTGCTGGATCAGATCAGCCATCGCTGGACCCCGGAGAGATGATCATCCGTCGCTGGATAGCAAGAGTGGATTACCACCGCTGGAATCTTTTTAAATTTATTTTTTATTTTTAATAAAGGACTTTTTCAAAAGTGTGTTTGTCTTTTTTAACATTCTTTTACACTTTCTTTGTGAAATGGTAGGGGTACTTTTGTACCCCCTTACCATATCAAATGGGGGGCCAGGATCTGGGGGTTCCCTTGTTAAAGGGGGCTTCCATATTCTGATAAGCCCCCTGCCCGCAGACCCCCACAACCACTGGCCAGGGTTGTGAGGATGAGGCCCTTGTCCTCATCAACATGGGGACAAGGTGCTTTGAGGGGTCTTTGACCCCCAAAGCAAAAAAGAAGGGGGGGTGGGACTTTAAATGAAGCACCACAAGGTGCTTCCATCCCGGTATTGTATACGAACTAAAAGGGAATTTGGGACTTTAAATGAAGCGATTGGATAGTGGAGGCGAGTTATAAATAATATTCAATTGATGACATACATCATAAAAAATATTTATTGATTTAATACAGAGCACATGTAAAAAGCATAAACATGATGAACAGATTAGTACAAACATAGTACCGTAAGATCAGGGTAATAGACAATATTTATATGGGTAGATACCTTGGTACATGGATACCATGGCAACCCGCCCAAAACTGGCACATGTACCCACATGGTGCATATATATATATATGTATATCTTTAAAAAAATGTATTTAAACAAATCTTTCCCAAATGTTATACAATATGGGAACAGGTTGCTGAATAGAGATCAGTATCAGACCATATGGAATATTTAACTGTAGCATCAAGTGTAGCTCGACGCGTTTCGTGGATTTTTCCACTCGTCAGGAGCAGATGCATCGGTAGTTCCTATGGAATATATATAGTAAAGATATAATATGTCAATATTTGAAAACATATAGAATATCTATAGACGGCTCACCAAACGCACTCACCAACCCAAACAGCAACCGCAATGCATGGTGACTGGCCAAGGGCAAGCCGCGGATATATATCCCACCGCGGGAGCTGAGGCAGCATAATATAAAATTGCAACATCCGGTAGTCACAAAGTAGGTGGAATGTGACCGGGAGAGCTTCCTGTAATGAGAAGTGATGGTGTGTAATAAATGAAACCGAAATGTCTGAAAGCAACACGTATTAGTGTAAATGTGTGTGTGATCAGTGATTGGAAAAATGTGTGAGAGTGAGTGATAGAATCAAATAGTGGGCCCAATATAGACTGAAAAATATATTTTTGTAATAAAGTATAATGTGCAAAGTAAAGAGTGTCCAAAAGAATATAAAAGTAAGGACATGTGTGATGTGGTGGATATGTGCAAAAACATGAATGTAAGTAAATGTGAAAAAGCAAAAAATAAAAAATGAAGCTGAACAGCAAAACTGCAAAAATATTAAAAAGAAAATCATACCATGGTGTCGCAACAGAGTGCTAACAACGAATGGATGTGCATTCACCCCCATAGGGAGACTGGCCATATGAACAGCCAGCTCCAAATGGGGGATGTTGAAATATGCTGCCAACACCACACAGTGAGCCAATAGAGAAGGTGAGGCCGCACCTGAGCTGAGTGAACACACTAATTGAAGTGTGTGTGTGAGCATGTGATTGGAAAAATGTGTGGGAGTGATTGAATCGAATAGTAAACCCAATATAAACTAACCAAAAAATATATATGTTTGTAATAAAGTGTGATGCAAAAAAAAAAAAAAAAAAAAAAAAAAAAAAAAAAAAAAAAAAGGAAAAAGACAAAAACATACCATGATGTCACAACAGAGCGCTACCAACGAATGGATGTGCATTCACCCCCAGAGGGAGACTGGCCATGTGAACAGCCAGCTCCAAATGGGGGATGTTAGAATATGCCGCCAACGCCACACAGTGAACCAATGGAAAAGATGGGGCCACACCTGAGCTAAGTGAACACTCAGCCACAGGCGCGGAAACACCGCCATGGGGACACAGAATGTAAATACTGGGAGCCGGCATCATGACGTCATCACAGGCGTCAGATACTCGGCAAACCCGCCACCACGCTAACAGCGTGATGGGCGTGGCGCCGATGCAAAGAGAGATGCCCGCCCAACACTCCCAGACACCTAAAGTGCGGGGGGAGGAGAGGGATGGCACAATGATTGCATCGCAGCTCCCGCGATGGAAAAATAAAACCCACACAGACAAGCCCATGCGCCAAGCCAACCATGCAGGACAATGTACTGATGGGGTGGAGAGCATGGTAAGACATCTAAAGAGAGCCATCCATGTGGGAGCCCTGGACCAGCATCAGGAATGCTGTCGGTGACAGCTGTATATATACCCTGTATCTGCCCACAATATATTAGTATAAATAACAGTATAGGTAAATCTCGTAGTTGTATAAATCATAACCAATGATGCCCTAAAAATAGGAACTAACCTCACACAGGGATGGCAGGGGGACACTGTCAATCCCAAATATGCAATCGCTTCCATCCCTCTAGAATGCAAAAAAGAAGGGGGGGTGGGACTTTAAATGAAGCACCACAAGGTGCTTCCATCCCGGTATTGTATACGAACTAAAAGGGAATTTGGGACTTTAAATGAAGCGATTGGATAGTGGAGGCGAGTTATAAATAATATTCAATTGATGACATACATCATAAAAAATATTTATTGATTTAATACAGAGCACATGTAAAAAGCATAAACATGATGAACAGATTAGTACAAACATAGTACCGTAAGATCAGGGTAATAGACAATATTTATATGGGTAGATACCTTGGTACATGGATACCATGGCAACCCGCCCAAAACTGGCACATGTACCCACATGGTGCATATATATATATATGTATATCTTTAAAAAAATGTATTTAAACAAATCTTTCCCAAATGTTATACAATATGGGAACAGGTTGCTGAATAGAGATCAGTATCAGACCATATGGAATATTTAACTGTAGCATCAAGTGTAGCTCGACGCGTTTCGTGGATTTTTCCACTCGTCAGGAGCAGATGCATCGGTAGTTCCTATGGAATATATATAGTAAAGATATAATATGTCAATATTTGAAAACATATAGAATATCTATAGACGGCTCACCAAACGCACTCACCAACCCAAACAGCAACCGCAATGCATGGTGACTGGCCAAGGGCAAGCCGCGGATATATATCCCACCGCGGGAGCTGAGGCAGCATAATATAAAATTGCAACATCCGGTAGTCACAAAGTAGGTGGAATGTGACCGGGAGAGCTTCCTGTAATGAGAAGTGATGGTGTGTAATAAATGAAACCGAAATGTCTGAAAGCAACACGTATTAGTGTAAATGTGTGTGTGATCAGTGATTGGAAAAATGTGTGAGAGTGAGTGATAGAATCAAATAGTGGGCCCAATATAGACTGAAAAATATATTTTTGTAATAAAGTATAATGTGCAAAGTAAAGAGTGTCCAAAAGAATATAAAAGTAAGGACATGTGTGATGTGGTGGATATGTGCAAAAACATGAATGTAAGTAAATGTGAAAAAGCAAAAAATAAAAAATGAAGCTGAACAGCAAAACTGCAAAAATATTAAAAAGAAAATCATACCATGGTGTCGCAACAGAGTGCTAACAACGAATGGATGTGCATTCACCCCCATAGGGAGACTGGCCATATGAACAGCCAGCTCCAAATGGGGGATGTTGAAATATGCTGCCAACACCACACAGTGAGCCAATAGAGAAGGTGAGGCCGCACCTGAGCTGAGTGAACACACTAATTGAAGTGTGTGTGTGAGCATGTGATTGGAAAAATGTGTGGGAGTGATTGAATCGAATAGTAAACCCAATATAAACTAACCAAAAAATATATATGTTTGTAATAAAGTGTGATGCAAAAAAAAAAAAAAAAAAAAAAAAAAAAAAAAAAAAAAAAAAGGAAAAAGACAAAAACATACCATGATGTCACAACAGAGCGCTACCAACGAATGGATGTGCATTCACCCCCAGAGGGAGACTGGCCATGTGAACAGCCAGCTCCAAATGGGGGATGTTAGAATATGCCGCCAACGCCACACAGTGAACCAATGGAAAAGATGGGGCCACACCTGAGCTAAGTGAACACTCAGCCACAGGCGCGGAAACACCGCCATGGGGACACAGAATGTAAATACTGGGAGCCGGCATCATGACGTCATCACAGGCGTCAGATACTCGGCAAACCCGCCACCACGCTGACAGCGTGATGGGCGTGGCGCCGATGCAAAGAGAGATGCCCGCCCAACACTCCCAGACACCTAAAGTGCGGGGGGAGGAGAGGGATGGCACAATGATTGCATCGCAGCTCCCGCGATGGAAAAATAAAACCCACACAGACAAGCCCATGCGCCAAGCCAACCATGCAGGACAATGTACTGATGGGGTGGAGAGCATGGTAAGACATCTAAAGAGAGCCATCCATGTGGGAGCCCTGGACCAGCATCAGGAATGCTGTCGGTGACAGCTGTATATATACCCTGTATCTGCCCACAATATATTAGTATAAATAACAGTATAGGTAAATCTCGTAGTTGTATAAATCATAACCAATGATGCCCTAAAAATAGGAACTAACCTCACACAGGGATGGCAGGGGGACACTGTCAATCCCAAATATGCAATCGCTTCCATCCCTCTAGAATGCAAAAAAGAAGGGGGGGTGGGACTTTAAATGAAGCACCACAAGGTGCTTCCATCCCGGTATTGTATACGAACTAAAAGGGAATTTGGGACTTTAAATGAAGCGATTGGATAGTGGAGGCGAGTTATAAATAATATTCAATTGATGACATACATCATAAAAAATATTTATTGATTTAATACAGAGCACATGTAAAAAGCATAAACATGATGAACAGATTAGTACAAACATAGTACCGTAAGATCAGGGTAATAGACAATATTTATATGGGTAGATACCTTGGTACATGGATACCATGGCAACCCGCCCAAAACTGGCACATGTACCCACATGGTGCATATATATATATATGTATATCTTTAAAAAAATGTATTTAAACAAATCTTTCCCAAATGTTATACAATATGGGAACAGGTTGCTGAATAGAGATCAGTATCAGACCATATGGAATATTTAACTGTAGCATCAAGTGTAGCTCGACGCGTTTCGTGGATTTTTCCACTCGTCAGGAGCAGATGCATCGGTAGTTCCTATGGAATATATATAGTAAAGATATAATATGTCAATATTTGAAAACATATAGAATATCTATAGACGGCTCACCAAACGCACTCACCAACCCAAACAGCAACCGCAATGCATGGTGACTGGCCAAGGGCAAGCCGCGGATATATATCCCACCGCGGGAGCTGAGGCAGCATAATATAAAATTGCAACATCCGGTAGTCACAAAGTAGGTGGAATGTGACCGGGAGAGCTTCCTGTAATGAGAAGTGATGGTGTGTAATAAATGAAACCGAAATGTCTGAAAGCAACACGTATTAGTGTAAATGTGTGTGTGATCAGTGATTGGAAAAATGTGTGAGAGTGAGTGATAGAATCAAATAGTGGGCCCAATATAGACTGAAAAATATATTTTTGTAATAAAGTATAATGTGCAAAGTAAAGAGTGTCCAAAAGAATATAAAAGTAAGGACATGTGTGATGTGGTGGATATGTGCAAAAACATGAATGTAAGTAAATGTGAAAAAGCAAAAAATAAAAAATGAAGCTGAACAGCAAAACTGCAAAAATATTAAAAAGAAAATCATACCATGGTGTCGCAACAGAGTGCTAACAACGAATGGATGTGCATTCACCCCCATAGGGAGACTGGCCATATGAACAGCCAGCTCCAAATGGGGGATGTTGAAATATGCTGCCAACACCACACAGTGAGCCAATAGAGAAGGTGAGGCCGCACCTGAGCTGAGTGAACACACTAATTGAAGTGTGTGTGTGAGCATGTGATTGGAAAAATGTGTGGGAGTGATTGAATCGAATAGTAAACCCAATATAAACTAACCAAAAAATATATATGTTTGTAATAAAGTGTGATGCAAAAAAAAAAAAAAAAAAAAAAAAAAAAAAAAAAAAAAAAGGAAAAAGACAAAAACATACCATGATGTCACAACAGAGCGCTACCAACGAATGGATGTGCATTCACCCCCAGAGGGAGACTGGCCATGTGAACAGCCAGCTCCAAATGGGGGATGTTAGAATATGCCGCCAACGCCACACAGTGAACCAATGGAAAAGATGGGGCCACACCTGAGCTAAGTGAACACTCAGCCACAGGCGCGGAAACACCGCCATGGGGACACAGAATGTAAATACTGGGAGCCGGCATCATGACGTCATCACAGGCGTCAGATACTCGGCAAACCCGCCACCACGCTAACAGCGTGATGGGCGTGGCGCCGATGCAAAGAGAGATGCCCGCCCAACACTCCCAGACACCTAAAGTGCGGGGGGAGGAGAGGGATGGCACAATGATTGCATCGCAGCTCCCGCGATGGAAAAATAAAACCCACACAGACAAGCCCATGCGCCAAGCCAACCATGCAGGACAATGTACTGATGGGGTGGAGAGCATGGTAAGACATCTAAAGAGAGCCATCCATGTGGGAGCCCTGGACCAGCATCAGGAATGCTGTCGGTGACAGCTGTATATATACCCTGTATCTGCCCACAATATATTAGTATAAATAACAGTATAGGTAAATCTCGTAGTTGTATAAATCATAACCAATGATGCCCTAAAAATAGGAACTAACCTCACACAGGGATGGCAGGGGGACACTGTCAATCCCAAATATGCAATCGCTTCCATCCCTCTAGAATGCAAAAAAGAAGGGGGGGTGGGACTTTAAATGAAGCACCACAAGGTGCTTCCATCCCGGTATTGTATACGAACTAAAAGGGAATTTGGGACTTTAAATGAAGCGATTGGATAGTGGAGGCGAGTTATAAATAATATTCAATTGATGACATACATCATAAAAAATATTTATTGATTTAATACAGAGCACATGTAAAAAGCATAAACATGATGAACAGATTAGTACAAACATAGTACCGTAAGATCAGGGTAATAGACAATATTTATATGGGTAGATACCTTGGTACATGGATACCATGGCAACCCGCCCAAAACTGGCACATGTACCCACATGGTGCATATATATATATATGTATATCTTTAAAAAAATGTATTTAAACAAATCTTTCCCAAATGTTATACAATATGGGAACAGGTTGCTGAATAGAGATCAGTATCAGACCATATGGAATATTTAACTGTAGCATCAAGTGTAGCTCGACGCGTTTCGTGGATTTTTCCACTCGTCAGGAGCAGATGCATCGGTAGTTCCTATGGAATATATATAGTAAAGATATAATATGTCAATATTTGAAAACATATAGAATATCTATAGACGGCTCACCAAACGCACTCACCAACCCAAACAGCAACCGCAATGCATGGTGACTGGCCAAGGGCAAGCCGCGGATATATATCCCACCGCGGGAGCTGAGGCAGCATAATATAAAATTGCAACATCCGGTAGTCACAAAGTAGGTGGAATGTGACCGGGAGAGCTTCCTGTAATGAGAAGTGATGGTGTGTAATAAATGAAACCGAAATGTCTGAAAGCAACACGTATTAGTGTAAATGTGTGTGTGATCAGTGATTGGAAAAATGTGTGAGAGTGAGTGATAGAATCAAATAGTGGGCCCAATATAGACTGAAAAATATATTTTTGTAATAAAGTATAATGTGCAAAGTAAAGAGTGTCCAAAAGAATATAAAAGTAAGGACATGTGTGATGTGGTGGATATGTGCAAAAACATGAATGTAAGTAAATGTGAAAAAGCAAAAAATAAAAAATGAAGCTGAACAGCAAAACTGCAAAAATATTAAAAAGAAAATCATACCATGGTGTCGCAACAGAGTGCTAACAACGAATGGATGTGCATTCACCCCCATAGGGAGACTGGCCATATGAACAGCCAGCTCCAAATGGGGGATGTTGAAATATGCTGCCAACACCACACAGTGAGCCAATAGAGAAGGTGAGGCCGCACCTGAGCTGAGTGAACACACTAATTGAAGTGTGTGTGTGAGCATGTGATTGGAAAAATGTGTGGGAGTGATTGAATCGAATAGTAAACCCAATATAAACTAACCAAAAAATATATATGTTTGTAATAAAGTGTGATGCAAAAAAAAAAAAAAAAAAAAAAAAAAAAAAAAAAAAAAAAAAAGGAAAAAGACAAAAACATACCATGATGTCACAACAGAGCGCTACCAACGAATGGATGTGCATTCACCCCCAGAGGGAGACTGGCCATGTGAACAGCCAGCTCCAAATGGGGGATGTTAGAATATGCCGCCAACGCCACACAGTGAACCAATGGAAAAGATGGGGCCACACCTGAGCTAAGTGAACACTCAGCCACAGGCGCGGAAACACCGCCATGGGGACACAGAATGTAAATACTGGGAGCCGGCATCATGACGTCATCACAGGCGTCAGATACTTGGCAAACCCGCCACCACGCTAACAGCGTGATGGGCGTGGCGCCGATGCAAAGAGAGATGCCCGCCCAACACTCCCAGACACCTAAAGTGCGGGGGGAGGAGAGGGATGGCACAATGATTGCATCGCAGCTCCCGCGATGGAAAAATAAAACCCACACAGACAAGCCCATGCGCCAAGCCAACCATGCAGGACAATGTACTGATGGGGTGGAGAGCATGGTAAGACATCTAAAGAGAGCCATCCATGTGGGAGCCCTGGACCAGCATCAGGAATGCTGTCGGTGACAGCTGTATATATACCCTGTATCTGCCCACAATATATTAGTATAAATAACAGTATAGGTAAATCTCGTAGTTGTATAAATCATAACCAATGATGCCCTAAAAATAGGAACTAACCTCACACAGGGATGGCAGGGGGACACTGTCAATCCCAAATATGCAATCGCTTCCATCCCTCTAGAATGCAAAAAAGAAGGGGGGGTGGGACTTTAAATGAAGCACCACAAGGTGCTTCCATCCCGGTATTGTATACGAACTAAAAGGGAATTTGGGACTTTAAATGAAGCGATTGGATAGTGGAGGCGAGTTATAAATAATATTCAATTGATGACATACATCATAAAAAATATTTATTGATTTAATACAGAGCACATGTAAAAAGCATAAACATGATGAACAGATTAGTACAAACATAGTACCGTAAGATCAGGGTAATAGACAATATTTATATGGGTAGATACCTTGGTACATGGATACCATGGCAACCCGCCCAAAACTGGCACATGTACCCACATGGTGCATATATATATATATGTATATCTTTAAAAAAATGTATTTAAACAAATCTTTCCCAAATGTTATACAATATGGGAACAGGTTGCTGAATAGAGATCAGTATCAGACCATATGGAATATTTAACTGTAGCATCAAGTGTAGCTCGACGCGTTTCGTGGATTTTTCCACTCGTCAGGAGCAGATGCATCGGTAGTTCCTATGGAATATATATAGTAAAGATATAATATGTCAATATTTGAAAACATATAGAATATCTATAGACGGCTCACCAAACGCACTCACCAACCCAAACAGCAACCGCAATGCATGGTGACTGGCCAAGGGCAAGCCGCGGATATATATCCCACCGCGGGAGCTGAGGCAGCATAATATAAAATTGCAACATCCGGTAGTCACAAAGTAGGTGGAATGTGACCGGGAGAGCTTCCTGTAATGAGAAGTGATGGTGTGTAATAAATGAAACCGAAATGTCTGAAAGCAACACGTATTAGTGTAAATGTGTGTGTGATCAGTGATTGGAAAAATGTGTGAGAGTGAGTGATAGAATCAAATAGTGGGCCCAATATAGACTGAAAAATATATTTTTGTAATAAAGTATAATGTGCAAAGTAAAGAGTGTCCAAAAGAATATAAAAGTAAGGACATGTGTGATGTGGTGGATATGTGCAAAAACATGAATGTAAGTAAATGTGAAAAAGCAAAAAATAAAAAATGAAGCTGAACAGCAAAACTGCAAAAATATTAAAAAGAAAATCATACCATGGTGTCGCAACAGAGTGCTAACAACGAATGGATGTGCATTCACCCCCATAGGGAGACTGGCCATATGAACAGCCAGCTCCAAATGGGGGATGTTGAAATATGCTGCCAACACCACACAGTGAGCCAATAGAGAAGGTGAGGCCGCACCTGAGCTGAGTGAACACACTAATTGAAGTGTGTGTGTGAGCATGTGATTGGAAAAATGTGTGGGAGTGATTGAATCGAATAGTAAACCCAATATAAACTAACCAAAAAATATATATGTTTGTAATAAAGTGTGATGCAAAAAAAAAAAAAAAAAAAAAAAAAAAAAAAAAAAAAAAGGAAAAAGACAAAAACATACCATGATGTCACAACAGAGCGCTACCAACGAATGGATGTGCATTCACCCCCAGAGGGAGACTGGCCATGTGAACAGCCAGCTCCAAATGGGGGATGTTAGAATATGCCGCCAACGCCACACAGTGAACCAATGGAAAAGATGGGGCCACACCTGAGCTAAGTGAACACTCAGCCACAGGCGCGGAAACACCGCCATGGGGACACAGAATGTAAATATTGGGAGCCGGCATCATGACGTCATCACAGGCGTCAGATACTCGGCAAACCCGCCACCACGCTGAACAGCGTGATGGGCGTGGCGCCGATGCAAAGAGAGATGCCCGCCCAACACTCCCAGACACCTAAAGTGCGGGGGGAGGAGAGGGATGGCACAATGATTGCATCGCAGCTCCCGCGATGGAAAAATAAAACCCACACAGACAAGCCCATGCGCCAAGCCAACCATGCAGGACAATGTACTGATGGGGTGGAGAGCATGGTAAGACATCTAAAGAGAGCCATCCATGTGGGAGCCCTGGACCAGCATCAGGAATGCTGTCGGTGACAGCTGTATATATACCCTGTATCTGCCCACAATATATTAGTATAAATAACAGTATAGGTAAATCTCGTAGTTGTATAAATCATAACCAATGATGCCCTAAAAATAGGAACTAACCTCACACAGGGATGGCAGGGGGACACTGTCAATCCCAAATATGCAATCGCTTCCATCCCTCTAGAATGCAAAAAAGAAGGGGGGGTGGGACTTTAAATGAAGCACCACAAGGTGCTTCCATCCCGGTATTGTATACGAACTAAAAGGGAATTTGGGACTTTAAATGAAGCGATTGGATAGTGGAGGCGAGTTATAAATAATATTCAATTGATGACATACATCATAAAAAATATTTATTGATTTAATACAGAGCACATGTAAAAAGCATAAACATGATGAACAGATTAGTACAAACATAGTACCGTAAGATCAGGGTAATAGACAATATTTATATGGGTAGATACCTTGGTACATGGATACCATGGCAACCCGCCCAAAACTGGCACATGTACCCACATGGTGCATATATATATATATGTATATCTTTAAAAAAATGTATTTAAACAAATCTTTCCCAAATGTTATACAATATGGGAACAGGTTGCTGAATAGAGATCAGTATCAGACCATATGGAATATTTAACTGTAGCATCAAGTGTAGCTCGACGCGTTTCGTGGATTTTTCCACTCGTCAGGAGCAGATGCATCGGTAGTTCCTATGGAATATATATAGTAAAGATATAATATGTCAATATTTGAAAACATATAGAATATCTATAGACGGCTCACCAAACGCACTCACCAACCAAATGTTATACAATATGGGAACAGGTTGCTGAATAGAGATCAGTATCAGACCATATGGAATATTTAACTGTAGCATCAAGTGTAGCTCGACGCGTTTCGTGGATTTTTCCACTCGTCAGGAGCAGATGCATCGGTAGTTCCTATGGAATATATATAGTAAAGATATAATATGTCAATATTTGAAAACATATAGAATATCTATAGACGGCTCACCAAACGCACTCACCAACCCAAACAGCAACCGCAATGCATGGTGACTGGCCAAGGGCAAGCCGCGGATATATATCCCACCGCGGGAGCTGAGGCAGCATAATATAAAATTGCAACATCCGGTAGTCACAAAGTAGGTGGAATGTGACCGGGAGAGCTTCCTGTAATGAGAAGTGATAGTGTGTAATAAATGAAACCGAAATGTCTGAAAGCAACACGTATTAGTGTAAATGTGTGTGTGATCACCGACAGCATTCCTGATGCTGGTCCAGGGCTCCCACATGGATGGCTCTCTTTAGATGTCTTACCATGCTCTCCACCCCATCAGTACATTGTCCTGCATGGTTGGCTTGGCGCATGGGCTTGTCTGTGTGGGTTTTATTTTTCCATCGCGGGAGCTGCGATGCAATCATTGTGCCATCCCTCTCCTCCCCCCGCACTTTAGGTGTCTGGGAGTGTTGGGCGGGCATCTCTCTTTGCATCGGCGCCACGCCCATCACGCTGTTAGCGTGGTGGCGGGTTTGCCGAGTATCTGACGCCTGTGATGACGTCATGATGCCGGCTCCCAGTATTTACATTCTGTGTCCCCATGGCGGTGTTTCCGCGCCTGTGGCTGAGTGTTCACTTAGCTCAGGTGTGGCCCCATCTTTTCCATTGGTTCACTGTGTGGCGTTGGCGGCATATTCTAACATCCCCCATTTGGAGCTGGCTGTTCACATGGCCAGTCTCCCTCTGGGGGTGAATGCACATCCATTCGTTGGTAGCGCTCTGTTGTGACATCATGGTATGTTTTTGTCTTTTTCCTTTTTTTTTTTTTTTTTTTTTTTTTTTTTTTTTTTTTTTTTTTTTTTTTTTTTTTTTTTTGCATCACACTTTATTACAAACATATATATTTTTTGGTTAGTTTATATTGGGTTTACTATTCGATTCAATCACTCCCACACATTTTTCCAATCACATGCTCACACACACACTTCAATTAGTGTGTTCACTCAGCTCAGGTGCGGCCTCACCTTCTCTATTGGCTCACTGTGTGGTGTTGGCAGCATATTTCAACATCCCCCATTTGGAGCTGGCTGTTCATATGGCCAGTCTCCCTATGGGGGTGAATGCACATCCATTCGTTGTTAGCACTCTGTTGCGACACCATGGTATGATTTTCTTTTTAATATTTTTGCAGTTTTGCTGTTCAGCTTCATTTTTTATTTTTTGCTTTTTCACATTTACTTACATTCATGTTTTTGCACATATCCACCACATCACACATGTCCTTACTTTTATATTCTTTTGGACACTCTTTACTTTGCACATTATACTTTATTACAAAAATATATTTTTCAGTCTATATTGGGCCCACTATTTGATTCTATCACTCACTCTCACACATTTTTCCAATCACTGATCACACACACATTTACACTAATACGTGTTGCTTTCAGACATTTCGGTTTCATTTATTACACACCATCACTTCTCATTACAGGAAGCTCTCCCGGTCACATTCCACCTACTTTGTGACTACCGGATGTTGCAATTTTATATTATGCTGCCTCAGCTCCCGCGGTGGGATATATATCCGCGGCTTGCCCTTGGCCAGTCACCATGCATTGCGGTTGCTGTTTGGGTTGGTGAGTGCGTTTGGTGAGCCGTCTATAGATATTCTATATGTTTTCAAATATTGACATATTATATCTTTACTATATATATTCCATAGGAACTACCGATGCATCTGCTCCTGACGAGTGGAAAAATCCACGAAACGCGTCGAGCTACACTTGATGCTACAGTTAAATATTCCATATGGTCTGATACTGATCTCTATTCAGCAACCTGTTCCCATATTGTATAACATTTGGGAAAGATTTGTTTAAATACATTTTTTTAAAGATATACATATATATATATATGCACCATGTGGGTACATGTGCCAGTTTTGGGCGGGTTGCCATGGTATCCATGTACCAAGGTATCTACCCATATAAATATTGTCTATTACCCTGATCTTACGGTACTATGTTTGTACTAATCTGTTCATCATGTTTATGCTTTTTACATGTGCTCTGTATTAAATCAATAAATATTTTTTATGATGTATGTCATCAATTGAATATTATTTATAACTCGCCTCCACTATCCAATCGCTTCATTTAAAGTCCCAAATTCCCTTTTAGTTCGTTGACCCCCAAAGCATCCTCCCAATGTTGAGGGCATGTGGCCTGGTATGGTTCAGGAGGGGGGCCGCTCTCTCATCCCCCCTCTTTTCCTGTGGCCTGCCAAGTTGCGTGCTCGGATAAAGGGTCTGGTATGGATTTTTAGGGGAACTCCATGCCATTTTTTTTAAATTTGGCGTGGAGTTCCCCTTAAAATCCATACCAGACCTAAAGGGTCTGGTATGGATAATTAGGGGGAACCCCACGTAATTTTTTTTTATTTTGACGTGGGGTTCCCCTTAATATCCATACCAGACGTGAACGGCCTGGTAATTGAATTTGGGGGAATCCCACGCTTTTTTTTTATCAATTACTTTCAATGAACTTCTCTGTATTACGGGGGGGGCGACAATTCACTATAGCCACGACTGATTTTAAATGACTTTTTTTCCTGCAGAAATTACACTTTGTGCAGGGACAGTTCTAAGCACGGGAAATATGCGCTCCTTCATAGGCATACTTTAGACACCCCCCAGGTACAAAATTTAAAGGAGTATTACACTTTTATTGTTTCGCTTTAAGCATTATTAAAATCACTGCTCCCAAAAAAACTGCATTTTTTAAAACTTTTTTTTGCATTGATACATGTCCCCTGGGACAAGACAGTAAATTGCATATTAGCCTTTAAAATTAGCACTTTAGATTTCTCCCATAGACTTGTATAGGGTGTTCCGCGGCTTTTCGAATTTGCCGCAAACACCTCAAATTGTTCACTGTTCGCCGAGCAGACGAACAGGCAATGTTCGAGTAGAACATGAGTTTGGCTCAAACTCGAAGCTCATCCCTACTCCTCAGCCTTCGTCAGTCATACTAAGCAACTGTGCATTATTAATGTACAGTTTTCTTTAAACATATTTGTCAGTGGCTGTACTTTTTTTTTACTTACAATAAGCTGATACTGGATGTGCAGATACTGGTTCAG
Source organism: Lithobates pipiens (assembly GCF_037356315.1). Taxonomy (NCBI): domain Eukaryota; kingdom Metazoa; phylum Chordata; class Amphibia; order Anura; family Ranidae; genus Lithobates; species Lithobates pipiens. The sequence goes on along the minus strand of NW_027507686.1, from coordinate 149,990,677 downwards.
GCTGATACTGGTACTGGCTGTAACAAAAATTAGATCATATATACAAAACTAAAGAACAAAGACAAATATACACAGCTGTATGCCATAATGCTGTAAACAAGGTAGAACACAATCACACTGGATTCACATTAAGGCTTAATGTGAGGTTAAACTCACATGTGTTTTTGGATTTCTTTGGATTCTATAAACCCTGTAAACCTGGATTGGGGACTGGAATTTGAAAGTTACAAAGTGCTTGGGCGGGCCTGAACCTTCAATCCGGTTTGTCTGGATTTTACTGGATTCCTGCAGCCTGCGTGAGTACGTTATATAGAGTCGTTATATACTGTACTTAAAGCGGGAGTCCACCGGGACTCCGCGTTTTTTTTTTTTTTTAAAAGCCAGCAGCTACAAATACTGCAGCTGCTGACTTTTAAATAGTGACACTTACCTGTCCAGCGCGCCCGCGATGTCGGCACCCGAAGCCGATCGCTCGCTCGTCTATCGGGTCATGCCGCCGCCATCTTGGGTATGGGAATCAGGAAATGGAGCCTTTCGGCTTCATTTCTCGGTTCCCTACTGCGCATGTGCGAGCCGCGCGGCGCAATCCGGACGGTCCCCGCTGCCTCTGGGAGCTGTGTGTTTCCCAGCAGGCAGCGGGGCACTTGCTGAAGGGGGCGGGCGCTTGCGGAAAGGGGCGTAACGTACGCCCCTTTCCGCAGAGAGCTAGCCTGGAAGTGGGTGCAGTTACCTGGATTATCCAGGTAACTGCACCCCCCTCCCCCCTGAAAGGTGCCGATTGTGGCGCCGGAGGGGGGGGGATTCCGATGAGCGGAGGTCCATTTTAGGGTGGACCTCCGCTTTAAGCCTGAGGATAGCTCAGGGCTCCCAGTTTCGAGACAGCTCCCATATTGGAGACAGGAGGCCCCAGTCAGGAGTCAAGAAACAGGAGGTCTCAATCAGGGGTTTTCAAAGTGGCAGGGCCTTGCACTGTCTTAATATACCATATATACATATATACTGTAAATATGCATATGCACATGCACATGTCCAAAGCCACCAAGCGGCCCATTTAAACCTATTTAAACCTAAGGTCTACACTAGTTCTTTACTGTATGGCCTTAAGCCTTGTTCCTGCGATCCAGTATTGATGTGTATTCTTGATCCTGTTACTGTACCGGATTCCACTCTGACCTTGCTCCCGGATAAACCTTGCCTGCTTATGTCCTGGTGTCCTTCCATTCAGCTGTCGCTTCACCAGTTGAGGGACTTGCCTTCACCATCAACTGGACTTGGTGTTTCCACAGTGCAAAGCTGTACCTGTGCTAATCGGGTACCAGCACCCCCACATTATACAGAGGGGCCTTGGGGAGGCAATGTAGCTTCCACATACTCTATATCACCAAAAGTATTGGGACACCAGCCTTTACATGCACATCTACTTTTTATGGCATCCCAGTCTTAGTTCATAGGGTTCAATATTGAGTTGGCCCACCCTTTTCAGCCATAACAGCTTCAACTCTTCTGAGGCCGCGTACACACGGGCGGACTGTTCGCCCAACTTTGTTTGTCAAACAGTTTCGGCAAACAGTCCGCTCAAAATTAGCATGGACGGACATGGCCACACACGGCACTTTTTGAGCGGACTGTTTCAGCGAACTGTTTGCCAAACAGTTCGCTCAACTTTTGAAATGAACGGACTCGCCCACGTAAGGCGGAGGCAAATCCGCCCATTTCGAGCGCGTGTACAGGTAGGCGGGGCCCGCGAAGGAGACGTCGCGGGCTCCGCCGCCTGGAATGGGCTTAAAGGGGAACCCCAACGCCGAAAAAAATCGGCGTGGGGGTTCCCCCAAAGTCCACAACAGACCCTTGTCCGAGCACGCTACCCGGCCGGCCAGGAAAGGGGGGCGAGCGAGCGCGCCCCCCTCCTGAGCCGTACCAGGCCGCGTGCCCTCAACATGGGGGGGTGCCTTGGGGAAGGGGGGGCCGCGCGGCCCCCCCACCCCAAAGCACCTTGTCCCCATGTTGATGAGGACAAGGGCCTCTTCCCGACAACCCTGGCCGTTGGTTGTCGGGGTCTGCGGGCGGGGGGCTTATCGGAATCCGGGAGCCCCCTTTAAGAAGGGGGCCCCCGGATACCGGCCCCCCACCCTATGTGAATGAGTATGGGGTACAATGTACCCCTACCCATTCACCTGTGAAATAAAGTACAAAAAAAAACACAACACAGAGAAAAAATATTTTATTGCACAGCTCCGGGGGTCTTCTCGCCGGACTCCTCCGCTATCTTCGTGTAGCTCTTTTACTAGCGGAGGAGCCCGGCTTTCTTCCTCCCCGCCGCCGGCCTCTTCTCCCGACTTCGGGGGTCTTGTCCCCCTCTTCGGTTCTTCTGCCGGGCCACCGCGCCTTCTTGTAGCTCTTTTACAGGCGGTGGCCCGGTCTTCTGTCGCCGCTGCCTTCCGTTCTTCTGTCGCCGCCTTCGGTTCTTCTGCCGGGCCACCGCGCCTTCTTGTAGCTCTTTTACAGGCGGTGGCCCGATCTTCTGTCGCCGCTGTCGCTGTCGCCGTCGCCACCTTCCGTTCTTCTTCTTCTTCTTGTTCTTCTTCTTCTTCCCCAGGAGATGTTGACACGTCGCTCTCTCCGGCCGGAATGCCAGAGCCGCGCTGTGCGGTCACTTATATAGTGACAATGGGGCGGTGTCACATGGTATATGTCACATGGGTTGGTCACATGGGTTGATGTCACATGGGGACTATGACATCGTAAGGGGGCGGGGTCACCATGTGACCAACCCATGTGACATATACCATGTGACACCGCCCCATTGTCACTATATAAGTGACCGCACAGCGCGGCTCTGGCATTCCGGCCGGAGAGAGCGACGTGTCAACATCTCCTGGGGAAGAAGAAGAAGAACAAGAAGAAGAAGAAGAACGGAAGGCGGCGACGGCGACAGCGACAGCGGCGACAGAAGACCGGGCCACCGCCTGTAAAAGAGCTACAAGAAGGCGCGGTGGCCCGGCAGAAGAACCGAAGGCGGCGACAGAAGAACGGAAGGCAGCGGCGACAGAAGACCGGGCCACCGCCTGTAAAAGAGCTACAAGAAGGCGCGGTGGCCCGGCAGAAGAACCGAAGAGGGGGACATGACCCCCGAAGTCGGGAGAAGAGGCCGGCGGCGGGGAGGAAGAAAGCCGGGCTCCTCCGCTAGTAAAAGAGCTACACGAAGATAGCGGAGGAGTCCGGCGAGAAGACCCCCGAAGACGGAAGACCCCCGGAGCTGTGCAATAAAATATTTTTTCTCTGTGTTGTGTTTTTTTTTGTACTTTATTTCACAGGTGAATGGGTAGGGGTACATTGTACCCCATACTCATTCACATAGGGTGGGGGGCCGGTATCCGGGGGCCCCCTTCTTAAAGGGGGCTCCCGGATTCCGATAAGCCCCCCGCCCGCAGACCCCGACAACCAACGGCCAGGGTTGTCGGGAAGAGGCCCTTGTCCTCATCAACATGGGGACAAGGTGCTTTGGGGTGGGGGGGCCGCGTGGCCCCCCCTTCCCCAAGGCACCCCCCCATGTTGAGGGCACGCGGCCTGGTACGGCTCAGGAGGGGGGCGCGCTCGCTCGCCCCCCTTTCCTGGCCGGCTGGGTAGCGTGCTCGGACAAGGGTCTGTTGTGGACTTTGGGGGAACCCCCACGCCGATTTTTTTCGGCGTTGGGGTTCCCCTTTAAGCCCATTCCAGGCGGCGGAGCCCGCGACGTCTTCGGCGCGGGCCCCGCCTACCTTCACACGCGCTCGAAATGAGCAGACTTTCCTCCGAGCGGGAACAGTTTGCTCATTTCGAAAGTAGCCTACACACGGGCGGACTGTTTGCTCAAACACAGTTTCAGCGGACAGTTTTTCGGAATTTCCGAAAGACTTTGTCCGTCAAACTGTCCGCTGAAACTGTCCGCTGAAAGCCCACACACGAGCGGACTGTCCGCCCAAACACTGTTCAGCGGACAAGGTTGGGCGAACAGTCCGCCCGTGTGTACGCGGCCTGAGAAGGCTGTCCACAAGATTTAGGAGAGCGTCTGTGGGAATGTTTGACCATTCCTACAGAAGCCCATTTGTGAGGTCAGTCACTGATGTTGGATGAGAAGACCAACTCAATATTGGACCCTATGGACTAAGACTGGGATGTCATTAAAGTTAATGTGCGTGTAAAGGCAGGTGTCCTAATACTTTTGACAATATAGCATATATTTTAAAATGGTATGCAACTAAAACCTCTGTTTTTAACACAAATGTTTAAATATACAAGTGTTGCCACAGTACATAGGTAATCTGGTTGAAAAATGATACAAGTCCACCCAGTTTAAACCACAGAAAAAAAACACATACAAATCAAAGCCTCCATATACACAATCCTATACCCACAGCTGGTTCAATGGAAGGTTGACCTTCTCTGCAGGTTCTCCAGTTCCCCAATATGTTTTTTTGTGGGTTGGTGCCCAAAACTGAATTGCATATTCCAGATGAAGTCTTACTAATGATTTGTACAGGAGCAAAATTATCTCTCTCTCTCTCTCTCTCTCTGCAGTTCATACCTCTGAAATGCTTCTATACACTGATCTCAACAGATGATATCAATATCCTACTGAATATAATTCTCCTGTTTAATTATTGTGTACTTCAATTCTGTAAGATGACATATGTTTGTATACCCTGACCTTGTTTATATACTCCTTATGTCATTATATTTTGTATTCCACAAGCTTTAATAAAAACCTTGATTGTGAAAAAAAAAGAAAAGAAATGCATGCTATTATTAAGCTTATGATCTACCAGAACACGCAGATCTGTCTCTACCATTGACTCCCCCAGTTGTACCGCCTCTCATTTTCCACATCGTCAACCAAATAAACAGTGCATTGGTTGACTTGTAAAGAATGTCCTATTAAACAAAAAGTAAATAAAGAAGTACTGGGAGCCTGAATAATCATTGATTGGTTGGGGTGCCACCCAGATTATAAGGGTAGGGTGTATTCACACAGCATTTAGTCATCCAAAAACAAAACAAAAAATCCACCTCCACTCCAAAATGCCGCTCCCCCCCTTACTAACCAATAACTCCCCCCCAGGTCCTGCAGCCACTATTTCCCCTAAGACCCCTGATCAGATGGATCAGTTGACAGGGACCTCCCCTAGGAGCTGGTACAGTGCCGCTGAAACTAACTACCCCCGAGGTGTGACCCCTGATTAGTGCACCTGCAATAAAGTATGATGAATGTCCAGGAGTGCAGAGACTCCAATGATCACCTAGGATCCTGGATGAAATATCACTAAACCTTAGAGCCACAATGGGCGAATGCAGTGCACCCCATCATGCCAGGTATTCCTGGGAAACGGTCAAAGCATAAGAAAATAACCCCACTGATGACTATTAGCACTGATATTTTAAAAAGGGCCAAAATAGGGGGGGGCGTGGCTACCGCGCTGCTGTATGGACGCGTGAGAAGGTAGCTCCGCTACACCGAGAGCAATACTCACACTCCGGAGTGCTCCTACGATCCCAAACTGGCATCCATCGACGGCGTATCTCCTCTTTATACAGTTGAGATGACCCGTAAGCGCAAAAACCTACCACAACTGAAGAAGTTACCGCAATTCTTCCTGCGGAACCCTCGGGGCCTTCTCCAAGATGGCGCCGATGGCGCCTCGCCTTCAGCCTCCAGCAGCTCTGGCTCGGAAGCTCCAAGCCCAGATCATCGATCGCCGCGTGGGTCCCAGGGAATGTCAACCCCGCTCTCCCTCAGCCCAGCGAAAACCAAGCAGCGGATGATGGACAACCCTGGCACGGAACAGGTTAGTGGAGAGGGGGATCATTTGGAGGACACCAGGGAAATCTCGGACACCATAGATACATTCCCCACCTCTAATCAGCCAGTGTCCGACACTACACTAAAAGATATGCTGATCTCCCTGCGGAGCACACTACATGCTGATATGATGGACTGCATGCGTGGGTTTAAATCAGATATCAATGCAGTAGGTGCACGAATCGACCATGTGGAAAACAAAATGGGCGAATTTGCAGCTACCATTAATTCAGTAGTGGATGCCCAGAACGACCAGACAGAGGAGGTGGCGTGGTTACAGGCAAAAGTCGCAGATTTGGAGGATAGGTCCCGACGCAACAACCTTAAATTGAGGGGAGTCCCGGAGTTAATACTGCCAGCGCAACTACTCCAATACGCCCAAGAGCTGTTGGGCGCCTTTTTGCCGGACCTGCCTGCCTCGGAACTGGCGATTGATAGAATCCATCGCCTCCCAAAGCCATCGCACCTCCCGGATAACATTCCGGGGGACGTATTGATGAGAGTACACTTCTTCCAGGTCAAGGAGAAATTCACTTTCGCCTTCAGATCCAACAAACAACCCCCGGAACGCTACGCTAACCTTCAAGTTTTCGCAGACTTGTCGCAACACACCATGCAGAGGAGGAAAGCCTTGCTCCCCATCACCAAGGCGCTTCGCAACCATGCCATTGTTTACAGATGGGGCTTTCTGTGTAAGCTTAGCATTTCCAGGGAGGGCCGTACGACGGTTATTGCTAACTTGGAAGATGGTCTAGAGCTACTCAAGCAATGGAACATTCTTCCCTCGCAGAATGACATCACTCCAGAACCTCTGCCAAAGATCTCATCACCGGACAACTGGCAAGTGGTGTCTCCCAAGAAGAAGAGTTTGAAACGCAACTATTGAGCTATCCGGATTCTTTGCTTAACATCCGCTATTCTCAATAATGTTGCTCTCGGTACCAGCGGATATAAGTGAACGTTGTTGTTTCCCCCCCGTTATTTGACAGGCAGGTTCACTGCCTACAGATTCCAAGTTGAATCGTTTCTTTTTACCTATGTGGCTTATGCCTACGCTCTGGATCTTTAACATCTTTTTTATTTATATTGTTTTTTTTTCTTTTTCTTCCTCTGTTCTCCTCCATCCCTGGATCCTTCCCTCTTTCCTCATGAGATGGACTTTGTGGCACTTCAGCTGTGTCGGTCGGAGGTGTGGAATCAGATGGGCCTGGACGTCCATGCTTCTGCAAAGCTATTCTATGGATCAGAAAGGTATGCTGACTAACTTACTCAATAAACTCCTGGACTTTCAATGTTTAAGTTAATTTCCTTTAATGTGCATGGCTTAAACCACCCGGCTAAGAGGGCATCTGTATGGAAGGAAGCTCAGAAACTGCGGGCAGATGTACTCTGCTTACAGGAATCGCACTTCTTAGCTAACGACCCTCCGCCCTTCCGTAACAAGAATTTTCCTCATCTTTTTTTTTCATCTGCCTCGCAAAAGCGTAAAGGTGTTGTGATCGCTATTAGAGATTCAATTGCTTTCTCACATATTCTCACACTAACGGACCCTGAGGGCAGATATATAATATTGGTGGGCTCGCTCAACAACAAGATCTACACCATTGTAAACTTTTACGCTCCTAACTCCCACCAGCTCAGGTTTCTCAAGAGACTGCTCACAAAAATCAAAGAGGTGCGACAAGGAGCCCTAGTAATGTGTGGAGACTATAACATAACAGTGGATTTCCAAATAGACACAACCACTACTTCCCGCAGACCTCTTCCATCTCTCCAACGCTTGCTCCAAGAAGAAGGACTATATGACGTCTGGAGGTGTCAGCATACTACTGAAAGGGATTATTCATTTCATTCCTCTAGACATAATACGTATTCAAGAATTGATATGATCCTGGTAGATAGACTCTTGTTGCAGGCGGTGTCCTCCTCCGCCATTCATGGTATCTCTTGGTCGGATCATGCCCCCGTTTCGGCAGTAGTGGCGCAGGGGAACACTCATACTGTTTCTGGAGTCTGGAGGGCGAATGTTGGTGTATTTAGTTCACAAGAACAAATGTTAGAGGTCACTAAGAGCCTTAAAGAGTTTTTTGCGACTAACATTGGCTCGGTTTCCGACCCAATGACTCTTTGGTGTGCACATAAAGCTTTTATAAGGGGTATCTTGCTGCAAGCCAATGCCAGACTTAAAAAACAGAGATCCCTCAGGATAGACCGACTTCTAACTGCTATTGACTCATTAGATAATCAGAATAAGATAAATCCCTGCCCTACGACGGCTCATAGACTGGATGCTCTGAGCTCTGAGCTCAGACTTCTGCTTCTAGAAGACCACAATAGATTCGTCCATTATCTAAAATTGACTCATTATTCGGCGGGAAACAGAGCAGGTAAATTTTTAGCCCAACGCTTGAGAGAACAAAAGGCTAGAACCACTATTCCATATTTAATTAATCCCTCGAATAGAAGTAAAGTATACAACCCTAAGGATATTGCTGATTCTTTTGCCAGATACTACTCCTCGCTATATAATATCAAAGCAGACCCCAATACCTCTCAACCAAGAGAGGCGGACATTGCTGCCTTTTTGGACAGTGTCTCACTTCCCAAACTTTCTATGGAGCAACTTTCCACATTAAATGCCCCTATTTCTCAGACAGAAATTCAAAAAGCTATTAGAACATTACTGTCGGGCAAATCTCCAGGCCCTGATGGCCTTCCTGGCGAATATTATTCAAAATTCAGTGACATCTTAACCTCGACGCTACAGGAAATCTACTCACAAGCGGCCACTACCTCCTCCTTCCCCTCGGAAATGTTAGGTGCATATGTTGTCACCATTCCTAAACCAGGGAAATCTCCAGATATCCCAGCCAATTTCCGTCCAATATCGCTTCTCAATACGGATGTAAAGGTTTATGCTAAAATTCTGGCCCAGAGACTGCTACCCATTTTACCAACCCTTATAAGCCCTGACCAAACAGGTTTTACAGTGGGAAGACAAGCTTCCGACGCAACTAGGCAGGTGATTGATATTGTGTGCCATGCGAGGACCTGTCGGACGCCTTCTCTGCTCCTTTCTTTGGATGCGGAGAAGGCGTTTGACAGGATACATTGGGGATATATGAACTCTGTTCTCTGCAAGTTCGGATTTCAAGGCCCTATTATATCTGCAATCTTAGCCCTTTACTCTACCCCTTCTGCAAAAGTATATACTTTTAGTATCCTATCCCAATCTTTTACTATCACGAATGGTACGCGGCAGGGATGCCCACTGTCCCCCTCTATATTCAACTTACTGATAGAACCAGAGAATCCATGGTTTTACTTTCAGAGGCAAACAGCACAAAATAAATTTATTCGCGGATGATATAATCTTGTTTCTTACATCCCCAACACTTTCTTTATCACACGCCCACCACATTCTGGAACAATTTAGTAATGTCTCCTATTATAAAGTTAATAATACTAAATCTCTTATCCTCCCTCTTGATATCCCAGTGCAACTAATGCTTAACTTGCAAAAGTCCTTCCCGTACTCTTGGAAAAAGGACAGCATAACGTATTTGGGCCTACAGATCACAGCAGACCCTAATAAACTAGCTGATGCTAACTACTCCTTACTACTCCAAAAACTAAACTCCGAGACCAAACGCATCTCCAAAACTGAACTAACGTGGTCGGGCCGCTTGGCCTCTTTTAAAATGTTATTACTTCCACAGATTCTTTACGTATTTCGTACGCTACCCATACCTATTAAACCCATGTATCTTAGGCTACTTAACTCTCTCCTAAATGGATATATTAGTGAAACACAGAAAGGTAGGGGGCATGGGTTATGTGGAACTACAAGATTATTTTATGGCAGCTGTGCTCTCCCAACTCACCACTTGGTTCGACAAACAAGCTTTTGTCCCTTGGAGAGACATCGAACAGTCTATGTCCCCGACGGACGACCTTCCTTCCTTGCTTTGGCTTGACCGTCTGAGGCCCTTTAACTTGAGACAACAACCGCTGACGATTCAAGCCTCTCTTTGGGCATGGAGGGCCCTCGGACGGATCAGCCGTTCGGAAGGAGGAAGGGTTGATATCCCCATACCTATCGACCTACTCACCAAGGCTATCCCTGGTCTAGTTCTTCAGACCTGGAAACTCAAAGGTATTACTCTTCTCTCGGACCTGTTGCATGACAAACATGTCAAAGACTTCAAAACACTCCAAAATGAATACGGTTTAGAAGTGGGTGAACTGTATAAATATGGTCAGGTATCCCATTTCCTACGTTCCCTACCCACAACCCGGATTTACCTACAGGAGGCTGTTTGAAGGTTCTACACGAACAAACTTAAGCTAGCAAAAGGAGTTTCATTTTTCTACGGCCTCTTCCGGCACAAGAATGTATTTACTAAATCCTCCCCATATCTAAAATGGGAGGGAGACTTGGGAAAGGTATACACATCAAAACAATGGTACCAAGCTCTCAACTCAATCTATAGAGCATCTCGCTGTGTTAACCATTGGGAATTGTCCCAAAAAATATCCTTGAGATGGTTCCTTACCCCATATAGACTATCTAAATTTTCCAGAGGAAGTTCCAATTTGTGCTGGAGGGGCTGTGGAGAAGTGGGCTCACTCAAACATATCTTTTGGTCGTGTAGACATTTGACCAGTTTCTGGAACAGTGTATTCAGAATGACTACCTCCCTTACGGGAATTATTTCCCAGCCTGACCCAGGGCTAGCTATACTGAATTTGGGTATTGAGAAATATCCCCCTCAATATAGAACAGTGGTGACACATGTCTTACTAGCCGCCAGATCACTCATAACTCAGAAATGGAAAACAGATCTAGTTCCTAACCTCTCTGATGTAATTACTGTTGTGAAAACCAATTGTATATATGAAACCTCACTACTTTCTAGGCTAAGTAATGGTATGAAGCGTATGGAAGTCTGGAAAATATGGAAAGTTAAATATCACTAACTTGTTTCTACACTCCTAATATCTTGAAAACCTCAGGTCCTTCTCAACCCCCCCCCTTACCCTTACCATACCTTCTCCTTCCCCCGTTCTTTTGATTACCAACATATCTCTCGCCTTTTCCCCTTCTCGATATCTCTGCCCTTTTTTTTTTTTTTTGGTTCTCCTTTCCCCTCCGTTCTTGGCTCCTTATAATCCCAATCTGTCCTATCTATACTTTCATGCCGTAAGAAATCTTGCGTATGTTAAAGGGGTTCAGTTATACATTTTATCATAATAACCTAGGTTCTAGGTGCTTAGGTGAATACTATGTGGCTACATTAATACGTTCCTTGTCTATACATGACTTAACATTTACAAAGATGCATATGTTACTACACTATTGTAACTCCTTTCATATACATGATGTATATAAATGTCTATTTTCTTTGTTTGTGAAAATCTCTAATAAAAACTAATTTGAAAAAAAAAAAAAAAAAAAAAAAGGGCCAAAAATACATCCCTGGAAATTACAGACCAGTTAGCCTAAAATCAATAGTATGCAAGCTCTAGTTTGTACTAACTATAGTATAATAGTATGGAGGGGATGATAAGGGACTATATACAAGATTTTAGTAATGAAAACTGTATCATTAGCAGTAATCAGCATGGATTCATGAAGAATCGTTCTTGCCTAACCAATCTATTAACCTTGTATGAGGAGGTGAGTTGTCATCTAGATAAAGGAAGGCCTGTAGACGTGGTGTATCTGGATTTTGCAAAAGCAAGGTCCATTGGCATGGACCATAGGGTGAGTACATGGATTCAAACTGGCTACAAGAGTGAGTTCAGAGGGTAGTGATAAATGGGGAGTACTCGGAATGGTCAGGGGTGGAAATTGGGGTCCCCCAGGGTTCTGTGCTGGGACCAATCCTATTTAATTTGTTCATAAACGACCTGTAGGATGGGGTAAACAGTTCAAGCTCTGTATTTGCGGATGATACTAAGCTAAGCAGGGAAATAACTTCTCCACAGGATGTGGAACCCTTGCAAGAAGATCAGTGCAAATGAATGGGGTGGGCAACTACATGGCAAATGAGGTTTAATGTAGAAAAATGTAAAATAATACATTTGGGTAGCAAAAATATGAATGCAATCTACTCACTGGGGGAGAACATTTGGGGAATAAATGATGGGAAAGGACCTGGGGGTCCTAGTAGATAATAGGCTCAGCAATGGCATGCAATGCCATGCTGCTAACAAAGCAAACAGAATATTGGCATGCATTAAAAAGGGGATTAACTCAAGAGATAAAGCGATAATTCTTCCACTCTGCAAGACTCTGGTCTGGCCTCACCTGAACTATGCTGTCCAGTTCTGGGCACCAGTCATCAGGAAGGATGTAGTGGAAATGGAGCAAGTACAGAGAAGGGACTGGAGGATATTAGTTATTACGATGAAAGGTTACGGGCACTGAACTTATTCTCTCTGGAGAAGAGATGCTTGAGAGGGGATATGATTTCAATTTACAAATACCATACTGGTGACCCCACAATAGGGATAAAACTTTTTTTGCGGAAGGGAATTTAATAAAACACATGATCATTCATTAAAATTAGAAAAAAAGAGGTTTAACCTTAAACTGTGTAGAGGTTTCTTTACTGTAAGAGCGGCAAGGATGTGGAATTCCCTTCCACAGACGATGGTTTCAGTGGGGAGCATGGATAGTTTCAAAAAGATAGATAAGCACCTGAACGACCACAACATGCAGGGATATACAATCTGATACTGACATATAATCGCACACATAGGCTAGACTTGATGGACTTGTGTCTTTTTTTCAACCTTACCTAATATATATATATAACTATGTAACTATTCCTGGAACAATGATGATGATTAAAAATACCAGTCCCGTATTGCCATTTAAAGGTAAGTGCTTGTAGAACCTGATTGGAGAGATAAATGGCATTATGGAAATTCATGTGTCAAACAGTCTCCTAAATTGATGTGTAAAGGAAACTGCACCATAGATTGAAAAATCCCACTGATCACTCAACTTCTGTGTAATGTCATATAGTGAAGGAGATGGAAGAACATCAATCATGCATCTCAGCAAGACCTAGGACCAGTGGCGACTGGTGACGTTTTAGGATGGGGGAGCCAGACCCCGCCCTTCATTTTTGACCCATCCCACTTGGTGAAGATTGGCGTGGTTTCAGCAAAATAGTGGACGTGGCTCTAAGGTGGTGTGGTTAGATGGAGGGAGAGGGAGAGGGAGAGGGAGAGGGAGAGAGGGATGAAGGTACAGCAGGCCCAGATCCTACACAACAAACACACACAGAAATATGTGTATTCTAGAAAGTTTAACAGCAGATAAATATATTCCAAACACCTGGTGTTAGCACTTCAATCATCCCAGCATCATGGTTGTTATGGTGTCAGGATGATTGAATCACATTATTTCTATTATTACATTGTAATATAAAATGAATCATTCAACTCACCATAATGCAGAATCAGTGGGAGCCCTGAGCGTGTCACTAGCCACGTCGCCTACCACCAGACACCATCAAGTGTCCCCAGCAGAGTCCATCCTTACATCAGGTGCGCCCAGCAGAGTCCCTTCTTACATGCAGCCTGTGTCCCACAAAATGCAGCCTATGACGCACAAAATGCAGCCTATGTCATACAAAATGCAGCCTGTGTCCCACCAAATAAAGCAGCCTGTGTCCCACCAAATAAAGCAGCCTGCCTGTGTCATATCAAATAAAGCAGCCTGTGTCCCGCCAAATAAAGCAGCCTGTGTCCCACCAAATAAAGCAGCCTTCCTGTGTCACATCAAATAATGCAGCCAGCCTGTGTCTCATCAAATAATGCAGCCAGCCTGTGTCACATAAAATAATGCAGCCTGCCTGTGTCATATCAAATAAAGCAGCCTGTGTCCCACCAAATAAAGCAGCCTGTGTCCCACCAAATAAAAGCAGCCTGCCTGTGTCACATCAAATAATGCAGCCAGCCTGTGTCTCATCAAATAATGCAGCCAGCCTGTGTCACATAAAATAATGCAGCCTGCCTGTGCCACATCAAATAAAGCAGCCTGTGTCCCACCAAATAAAGCAGCCTGCCTGTGACCCACCAAATAAAGCAGCCTGTGTCCCACCAAATACAGCAGCCTGTGTCCCACCAAATAAAGCAGTCTGCCTGTGCCACATTAAATAAAGCGGCTTGTGTCCCACAAAATAAAGCAGCCTGTGTCCCACCAAATAAAGCAGCCTGCCTGTGTCACATCAAATAATGCAGCCAGCCTGTGTCACATCAAATAATGCAGCCTGCCTGTGTCACATCAAATAATGCAGCCTGCCTGTGTCACATCAAATAATGCATCCTGTGTCACGTCAAATAATGCAGCCAGCCTGTGTCACATCAAATAATGCAGCCTGCCTGTGTCACATCAAATAATGCAGCCAGCCTGTGTCACATCAAATAATGCAGCCTGCCTGTGTCACATCAAATAATGCAGCCTGTGTCACATCAAATAATTCAGCCAGCCTGTGTCACACCAAATAATGCAGCCAGCCTGTGTCCCATCAAATAATGCAGCCTGCCTGTGTCACATCAAACCCCTTGATCTCCCCAGGAGCATAGCTGTACTTAACTTGCTGTGTGTTGTCCTCTCCTGCAGTGTCTCCTTCCACAGCGGCGATGGAGGGGGTCTGCTCCTCTCATTCTTCCTGTTTTCTCTCTTTGCCGTGCCCATGCACCCCCTATGGACAGACCGCCACTGCCTAGGACACTGCATTAGATGCATAAAAATACTGAGGCGGCGGCGACAGCGGCGACAGAAGACCGAAGAGGGGGACAAGACCCCCGAAGTCGGGAGAAGAGGCCGGCGGCGGGGAGGAAGAAAGCCGGACTCCTCCGCTAGCAAAAGAGCTACAAGAAGATAGCGGAGGAGTCCGGCGAGAAGACCCCCGAAGACGGAAGACCCCCGGAGCTGTGCAATAAAATATTTTATCTCGTGTGTTGTGTTTTTTTTTGGTACTTTTATTTTACAGGTGAATGGGTAGGGGTACATTGTACCCCATACTCATTCACATAGGGTGGGGGGCCGGTATCCGGGGGCCCCCTTATTAAAGGGGGCTCCCGGATTCCGATAAGCCCCCCGCCCGCAGACCCCGACAACCAACGGCCAGGGTTGTCGGGAAGAGGCCCTTGTCCTCATCAACATGGGGACAAGGTGCTTTGGGGTGGGGGGGCCGCACGGCCCCCCCCACCCCAAGGCACCCCCCATGTTGAGGGCACGCGGCCTGGTACGGCTCAGGAGGGGGGGCGCTCGCTCGCCCCCCTTTCCTGGCCGGCCGGGTAGCGTGCTCGGACAAGGGTCTGTTGTGGACTTGGGGGGCACCCCCACGCCGATTTTTTTCGGCGTTGGGGTTCCCCTTTAAGTCCATACCAGGCGGCGGGGCCCGTGACGTCTCCGTCGCGTGCTCCGCCTACCTGGATCCCGCTCGAAATGAGCGGACTTTTCTCCGGGCGGGAAAAGTCCGCTCATTTCGAAAGTACAGCGGACTGGCACACACACGGGCGGACTGTCCGCTCAAACCAAGTTTGAACGGACAATCTTACGGAAATTCCGTAAGACTTTGTTCGTCAGACTGTCCGCTGAAAAAGTCCGCTGAAGCCCACACACGAGCGGACTGTCCGCTGAAATGTGTTTCGGCGGACTAAGTTGGGCAGACAGTCCGCCCGTGTGTACGCGGCCTTAGTTATTTTTTACGTTGTTGTGCCCAGTATCCGGGTTATTGTGTTCAGCTGCTGATTTTTTTAATTTTTTTAATTTTCAAATTTTTTTACCAAGCGCAGATTTTATAATTTATTAAGTATACTACATCGACAGTCAAAATAATTTTTCCAACAAAAACTCATCTATGTGGTCTTTTATTAAATGCTCCCGTATCTTCTCAAATATAGAAGTTAAACTAACTACTTGGAAAAGACTTTGACCCCTTTTTAAATATGGGCACCACATTGGCCTTACGCCAATACAGTGATACTATGCCAGTCAATAAAGAGTCCCTAAAAATTAATTCTTGTGATATTTATACTGAACTATGTGGCTGGCAACAAAAAAAGTGCTCATCCTCTGGGTGACCCTGGCAACAAACCATTGTTTAACTCTTTCTGAAAAAAAGTAATAAGGGGTACTTAATAAGTTGTACTAATGTACTCAATGCTTATTTCCCTGGGGTCCAAACATATCAATTATGATAAGTCTCTCCCAGCACACTCACACATCCATTTCAGGGAGAGAATGTGGGGATGTGTGGGTGTGCCATTGCTTTATTAACATGAGGACAAGATGCCTCGGATGGGAGAGGCTTTATTGTCCCCCCTTGCGTGATACCATTTAATGTTGACAGGCATGTGACCTGGTATAGTACAGGAAGCGGGGACAGCACAGTTGAATAAGGGTCTAGTTTGAATTATAAGGAGAAACCCACACTGTTTTATTACCATTTTTATTTTAACTGTCACTTTCAAAGGGCTGCATCACATGATTTAGTAATAGCATATGCAGCTTTAAGGCAATTCCAAACCACCTTCAGAGTTAAGGTTTGATGCTTTACTCCACATCAAACGGCGTTATATTTGCATATGGCTACAAGGTTGAATCTATATAAAAATAAACAGAATTTTTTTGAGCAGGGAGATCGTAATGGTAGTTTTTTGGCTACAATGGTTAAACATGAACAACCGAGTATTCCAGTATCGGAAATATGTACTGCCTCTGGAGACAGTCTCTTGACAGCCTAAAATTCTGGAGACTTTTCGGCAATTTTATCAGACACTGTATACATCTCAGTTGAGCCCTGATTTTTAGCCAACAGAATTGCATTTTGGCTTAATGAATGAGAATGAATGAATGAGAGGGAGACGCTAGTACACCCAATAACATTGAAGGATGTTCTCTCGGTGCTATATACTAATATTCATGCTTCACATCTTAATATAGGGTCTAGGGTTATTTCTCTCTAGATATAAAGAAGGCTTTTGATACTTTGGAGTGGCCCTTTTTGTGGGAGGTACTCTGCAGAATGGGCTTTCCAACAGCTTCAGTGAAGATGGAGGGAGCATTTTCAATAGTTTTTCCATTGTTTAGGGTAACTCGGCAGGGCTGCCCTCTCTCTCCGACCCTCTTTGCTATTGCTATGGAGCCGGTGGTGGAGGTTTTATGTACCTCCCCCAATATTAAGGGATTGCGGATCGGTTGGTTGGAGGAGAGGATAGCCTTATTGGTGGACTACCTTTTATTATTTTTAAATGATACTGGTCCCTCTCTCCAAGGAGCTTTGAAGATATTATACTCTTTCTCTATAGTCACAGGATTGAAGATAAATTGGAGTCTTTGTTGTTTCCAATAGATATGGAGGCCCATAGTATGGCTTTGAATTCCAGCAGTGGGTGGGGAATTTCAAATACTTAGGAGTTGTAATTTCCCACCAAGCTTCAGAATTTATTTCTCTGAATTTGATGCCAATTTTGGGAGATATTTGGTTGAAACTGAAAGTATGGAAGTTTCTACCATTGTCTTTATTAAGAAGTATTAATCTTCTAAAAATGAAAATCATACCCAAATTTATGTATTTATTTAGACACTCTCCTCAGTGGCTTCCTATGTCCTTTGTCACCAAATTAAATAAACTTTTTTCATCTTTTTTATGGGGATCGAAGAATCCCAGGCATACATTAACTACTCTGATGAGTCCTTGTAAGTAGGGGCGACTAGCTTTCCTGGATCTATATAGATATTTTTTAGCCACTCAGTTGGTTACGGCCCAATGGTAGCTGAACCCTGATACATATAATTCCCCTACTAGATTGGAAGCGGCAGTAGTAGGACCAAGTATAATGTTAAACTACTTTCTCTAAAACTTTCTCGAAAACTGTCTGTCTTCTCTACACTTACTTTGATTTTTAATGTTCCAAGTTCCCACTTATTTAGATATTTCCAGCTTCTTCAGCTTTCAGGTACAGCTTCTACAGGATAGTTTAACAATTAGACAATCCACTTTAGAATTAGTACTTAGGTTTGAGTGTCTGGATAAGTCCACCTCGAGATTGTATTTTCATCCTATATCAATTTCTATCCCGCCATTAGAGGCTCTGAGAGATAAGTGTGAGATATACCAGATTAGATATGGAGTATTGGAGGGGGTATGTGGGATTTCCCTCTGTGATCTTTTATATCCTTAAGAGATCATTTGATTCAATATAAATTGGTACATAGAGCATATATTATGCCACATAGACTTATACAGATAAATCCTGTGTGTTCTTTGGAGTGTTGGCGATGTGGTGCAAATCAGGGGGATTTCACACATATTTTCTGGACTTGTCCAGATATAGCTGTCTTTTGGGTGGAAGTGGTGGATCTATTGAATTCTTTCACTTCTGCTCCCTTACCGGTTTTAATGTCTGTTTGTCTACTGGGCCTAGTAGACTATTCTTCCCACAGTGTCTGAGCGAGTGTTCACTAATATAACATTATTTTATGCAAGAAAAGCTATTGCGCTGCATTGGAAGAAACCTCGATCACCTACGCTTTCATACTGGAGACAATTGGTAAATAATAATCTTCCATCATATAGAGATAATTACATGAATAGGGGCTGTCCTAGTAAATATGATAACGTGTGGGCAAGGGTGCTGGACAAACCGTATACAGAATCGAATGTCCATGTGGGCCATTGTTTATAATAGGTATGCTCCCATATGAGTAAGGCGGGGGTCACTGGAGAAAGTAGGAATTAATGTTTACTTTAAAAATCATTTGCTTCTTTTTTTTTTATTTGTGGATTAATAATTGATATACTGGATTCTGAAATTGTATTATTATATTAATATTGATTAATATCAATATTAATATTTATTATTCAATGTATTAATATTGTATTATTATATTTTGGTTCAGTGTGTATGATGTCTTGTTGTGTTTTGGTTTGTCTGTTATGAAAATTAATAAAAAGATTTATAAAAAAAAATAAAAAAATCATATACCTCTATGGTGTACTCTGTAAGTTTGGGTTAGGGTAACTGTTCATGCTCAGTGTGTAAAGTTTGACAAACCTAAAATTGCACTAAGGTTGAGTTTGCCAAACTTGAAGTTGGGGTCTGGAAGATTTATCCTTGCCATTCATTAGCAAATATGAACCAAAAGGCAACATACCACATACCATGTAGGAGCACCTATAATAATGGCAAAAGCATAAAAGAAAATAAGCATTCAATTTAAATTTAAGCTTATTGTAAGCCATAAAAAAAGAATGGCAGGTCCTTGATGCTGACAAATCATGATTTTGCTCCCACATGTGTGGATATAATGGAGACATTCGATATCCTAAGCAGACTCTGGCCTAGCAAAATAACTATTAAGCATGACCCTTATTGAGCAAAAAGATATTGAGGTAAGTGCTCTTCTTCCAAACCATCTCTGATTTGATAGGGTGTTTTTGCAAGTCTTTCATTTCATTGGTCTCTTGCACCCACAATATATCCACTTCTGGAAAAAAAATCTTGCAGGGGTCATAAAGGAGTCAGGACATGAATATGGGAAACTTGATTGCACACTTATAATTCTCTGTCTGGCATTATAAACTAGTTAGATAATGAGGGAGTAGCACTGCAGTAGACATCCCTCTTCTTGGGTACCTGTAAAAGCACACATGTTCAGTTGAGCATGTGGGAAGCCATCCTGCTGGTAAAAGGCCATCTTGATGTCCCTCCATTCACAGCTTGTCTGTGAAAAGTGGGTGTATTGGAGCACAAGGTCAACAGTGACATTAATGACCTGCATAAACCCTTTAAACACTGTTGGTTTGCTAGTCCACATACAATTTATAGGTAGTTTGCAAGTATTCTTGACCCAAAAAATAAAGGATTGTTAGCAACCTTACCATCCTAGTAACTGTGTGGCAGCATGCAGTGTTGGAACTGACCTTTTCCCCCACAAGCTGTACACATGCATAATAGCTTCTCAGCTCAGTCTGTATCTGCAAACAACATTGATATCCTGCATGGTATCTAAACATGTCCATAGAGCATACACTATATAAAAAAGGAGGCGTGGAAAGGCTGCTGTTGGTGTACCACATCCATGTTAAGTATAACCATGTAGCACCCTCTAGTGTGCTAGATGTAAATAGTTTGTTTGTGAAGGAGATTTGGTTTGGCTTAGAGTCAGGCCTGAGTTGAATCTGGACAGGGTTCAGTGAGTCAGGGAGGCTGGGTAACTCAGCAAGCAGCTTCTCTGGTGCCACCCCCTGTTTTCATGAACCTCGGAGAAGGAGTCATGCCAGTGGGGGCATTTGGGTGAAAGATGGTGATGGAATGCTGAGGAGGATGTCGGTGGCACTTGAGGGTGCCCCCTAGTCTGGGAGGGCCTCGGGTCTGGGGCCCGGGTACTGGAGGGACCCTGTAAAACACACAGAGGAATCCTATCATAGAGGCATAGGAGCAAGTGAAAGAACAGCAGGAGCAGGTCAGCATGTGCGGAGATCTCCTAAGAAGTCAGTCTGGTAGGCTGGAGAGTGTTCCATCAGGAAGAACAGGGGAGAATGTCAGTCTGGGAGGACTGTGGAGAAGTTAGTCAGGAGAGCTAGTGGAAAGGGGCAGCTACAGCCAGGCAGGCTGGAAATGCCTGAAGAGATCGTGCTGGACTCAGTGACCATGGAAAAATGTGCTGGAAATGTGTTAGCTGTGTTACCATACCTGTTCTCCAAGTATAGGGGCTGCAAGTCCCTGCCTAAATGGGCCTTTGCTGCAGAACCACAACAGGGTGACATAGCTGGGTTTCTGCAAGCAAGAAGGAAGAAGGAAGAAGAAGCACTGTATATAGGAGAAGTGTCCTTGAAGTTTTTTCTAAAGTCAAGTGGGCTTCCCATAATACCCCTTATCCCCATCCAATTTCATTATCCTCAATAAATAACAAAGTCACGGACTGTTCTCCGACTCTGAGTCACTGTGAAAATTTGATGTGTCTGGCTGTGCAGGGTGGGGGAATCCCAGTTACTTGCGGCTTCTTAGGGGGGTGCGCTGTAACCACAAAAAGAGATTTTGAACTTTACTGGTACAAGAGTGAACAGGTACATGTACTGTATATATAAAAATACAAATAATTTTATAAAAAAGTACAAATAAAATCACAATAAATAATGGGATAATATTCTCTCCATAACGATGTATGCCTTGTATGCTATCTACATTGTATGTGCCAATTACATCCCAAGAGGTCGCCTCATTTCACATTAAATAGCTTCTTCAGGACCTTATAATCTTGGTGGCAAAAAGGAATAGCATACCTGAAAAAACCCCACATGTAATGAATATGCATGTATTATTGCATGATATCAAATTCAAAATTGAGGTTATGATGTATGTCAATTACACATTGCTTCTATAGTGCATGCAAAGAGGCGATGACCCAATGGTACGTTTTCACATTATTTTTCTATGGGTGATCCAATTACTTTATACTACATAATACTTCAGGTGCAGGTACCAGATATACTACAGACATACTACATGAAGAAAAGACAAAATGGGGGAGCATCCTCTATCAGTACAGAAATAGGTGTTCTATTTATGATGATAACATTACATTACAAACTCCCAACATCAAACATACCTGGTATGGATACAACCATCCACTCTGCTGGAGCGGTAATATCACATTATGTCCCCAGACTGAATGGATATTGTTTGCCACTTACAATTAGCCCCTTGAAAAAGACACATAGCCGCACCAATAATTAGATCTTAATCTCAGAAAATAGGGGGACCAAAGTCTTCTCAAACCATCAACAAACTTCTTATCTTCCACCTAATGAGCAAGTGGACCCTCCATTGCCTTTCCTCTGGCAAAAAATGCCTGGCCTCAAATAAAGCTAAATTGGCACCAAACCAGCATGCCACTTAGATGAATATTCCCCCAAAATGGCCACTGAATCCCCCAATTACAGAGCATCTATGATTGTATTGTTTATCTATAGGAGCTATCCAACCAGTCTGCAATAAAACGAAGAGGGGGAGAGAAAGGAGAGGGGGAGAAAGCACCTTATGTCAGTGACTTGTGGTTCATGAGAAACATAAATGCAGCCATGGGCATATGCAGTGGATGGGCAGATATACAGTATAAACAGGCAGATCAGTGGATGATGCATCCATTCTAAGCACCCATTGATAACATGCTAAACCAGTGCTTAAATCAGTACTTATAATTTCGTAACATTCATAATTACATTTTATTTTGTTTAACCTCTTTGAACTTCCTTCTTCAAAATAATAGGGAGCCCTCTCAAGCCCACTCATGCCAGCCGTTAGTTTAGAACACTCATTAAGTCAAGTGAGTGAAATAAAGTAGGAGTTGTTAGCATGACATACAAAGAACACAGTAATTTTTGCTGAGCCTTAGTAAAAAAATTATAATTTATATCAACATGATGCTTTCAGTGTAAAATAGTCAACAGTTTTAAATGTGCACTTGATGACATGTCCACTGCCATGGCACAGTACATTTATTTACACAATATGCTATAATTAGGCTTTTTTTCTTTTAATTATATGCTTCAGATAAACAAAATAAAATTAAATTCAACTTCTGAATGCCAAAATTATTGGTGGGGGAATAGCACACTGAATATTTTGTGTATATTGCTTACTTAGCCTTAATTTGGAACAATAGCTGATAAAGGGATATGGGGCACAGACTGACATGGACATTTAATACTTTAGTCTGGGATTTTGATGCAAGGGGGTTGGTCATCTAAAGGTGATCTTCATTCATATGCTGACTCAACTCTTTCTGCTACATCCAGGGTCTGCTTTCAGAAGATAAACAGAGTGATGCTATCGGGACCTAAAAAACATAAACCAGTGAAGAATCACTCTACCGCTTTATGAAGGAAAAGCAGTAAAAGTGAGCTTCAGATCTCTGATTTAAAATAATTGAGCTTATCATCCAGGTCCTACATCTGATTTTCATCTGTAGATATCTTTGACTATTAGCCTATCTGCTGACCAATTTAATGGTTCAGATCTGCCAAAATCTGCTAATTTCCCCCTAAAGTGGATCCAGCATCAGATATGTGTTTAGTTTTTAAGTGCCTACATAGGTAATGTACACAAAGAAGTTAGAGGTATTTATTATTTCTCATAGAGATTAGAGTATTCCCCAATGAACATTTCTTTATTTGTTTTCTCCCAGGAAGGATGGCACTGTCTTTATTTAAGCCTAAATAAATAGACTAAAGAAGCAAATTACCGATATCAAGAATGGCTACCACGGGGGGGCGTGGCCGGCGCGTGACTGGAATGGCCGCCTGAGAACTGAGCTCTCCACATCCATAGCGGCATTGAGCGACTTCCAGCATACCTCAGCCCATACCGAGCACACGGTGACCGTCCTAACCTCCTGCTTTATCACAGGAGAATGTCGCTGAAGCGAAAAGACTCCAGACCGCCCCGCAAGCTGACGGCTTTCATGTTTCAGCCGTCGGCGCGGCGAGGCCAAGATGGCGCCGCTCCATCCGGGAGCCTCACATACGCAGCAGCCGTATCCTCCCTGCATGGTAACACTGCATCCTGCGACTCACCTACTACTAGGGTAAGCGCTTCTCAGGGTGGCGATACACTCCGCTTCCCCCCCGGGACTCCTACTACCCAAAGCCCAGTCAAAAGTAAAATGAGGCTGGATGCCTCAGAGTTAGGTGGGGATGGCTATAATCCAAGAGAGCTCCCCTCTCCTACACCTGCACCAGGCCCACAGCCAGATGCCATTGCCTCCTTCCCCACCATGGGACAAACTGTTATTGATACCACCCTGAAAGAGATGCTTATTTCACTCCGCAGCTCTCTGCAATCCGATATGCTTTCATTTATGCAAGGATTTGATAGCAAATTGGGCCTAATGGATACCAGGGTCACTCATTTGGAAACTAACATGGATACCATGACTGCCACCATTAATGATTTAATCGACTCGCATGAGGCGCAGGCACAGGAAACTAAATGGCTGACCGATAAATTAGCAAATTTAGAGGACAGAGCCAGGCGCAATAATTTCAAGATCAGAGGGGTGCCCGAGTCCATTCAAAATACTGATCTGCCTGCTTTTGCCAAAGGCCTGCTTAAATCACTATTGCCTGAAGCGAAAAATATGGAATTGCTTATTGATCGGATACATAGACTGCCAAAACCTGCGTTTCTACCGGACTCCGTACCCAGAGATGTTATTCTCAGGGTACACTTTTTCCACATTAAAGAACAGTTTATGCAAAAAGTGAGAGCGCTACCAGCACTCCCTGACCCATATACTCAACTACAGATCTTTGCTGATTTATCCCAGCACACCCTGAGTAAACGCAGGCAACTTAACAACGTCACTAAAACCCTGCGTAATAACCAAATCCAATATCAGTGGATTGCACCTGCCAAACTCTCCGTCACTCATGCGGGCTCCAAACATGTCGTTACCTCAGTACAGCAAGGTCTACGGTTGTTGAAGATTTGGAATGTTGTCCCTTCCAACAATGATATGGTGCCTATGGATCAAAGCAACGTAGGAGCCATGACGCCACACCCCCTACCTCAGAGGGATTATGGTCACACTCCATCTACCTGAATGGCTGAGGTCCGCCTGTATGACTATGCTCTGTGGTTGTGATCCCTGCTCACGCTCGGTTTCACTAGACTTTTACCCCCATCCAGGGCTCCTAGACACTGTTGTGTTGTGTCTCTGCCCTGAGCACTGTTAGTGC
This sequence comes from Lithobates pipiens, assembly GCF_037356315.1. Taxonomy (NCBI): domain Eukaryota; kingdom Metazoa; phylum Chordata; class Amphibia; order Anura; family Ranidae; genus Lithobates; species Lithobates pipiens. Next base: position 149,966,068 of record NW_027507686.1, on the reverse strand, counting down.
TGGTTCCTATTTTTTGTTGTATATTTTTCCTTTTTTGTTCTACCGTTCATCTAATTGACATATACTCCCTGCCTGGAAGCAATCTTACCTCACCAATCTACCCTTGGGTCCACCACCCCCCATTAGCACAGCTTCCTCTTGTGACCAGTGCTCTATCCCCCTCCCCCCATCCTCCCCTCTTTTTTTTCTTTTTTTTTTTCTTTTCCTTCTCTTCTCTTTTTACAGGTACTCCGAAGTTGCGCAAAACTTCTCTACCAGACCCTGCTGTCATCACCTCTTATTGACCCAGCACGAAACCTTTTGAACACCTTCCTTCTCATTACATCACCTTCCTCGAATCTCATCCAGCCATACGGAAACCTGTTGTCATCAGACCCGCTACATAACTATAAGGTACCCCCATTCATCTTTGCTACACCTCACTACGCACTATGACTATCAAAATTGTCACGATTAATACCAAAGGATTAAATCATCCTGCAAAAAGATCCTCTCTTTGGGCCTTGGCTAAACAATCTAAATGCGACATAATCTGTGCTCAAGAGACACACTTTTTATCCAGTAATCCTCCTTCCTGCACCAATAGGAACTTTAGTAATGTATACACCGCTAATGCACCTCAAAAAAAGAAGGGTGTCCTAATTGCTATTAGCAACTCGCTAACCTTTCAACAAGATCAGTGCCTCTCTGATCCTGGAGGCCGCTTCTTAATCTTGAACTGTCATATTAACGACGCACCCTACACCATCGTTAACGTCTATGTCCCAAACACTCACCAAATCCGATTTCTTCGGAAACTGAACAGAAAAGTTCATTCAATGCAACAAGGCGCAACTATATGGTGTGGAGACTTTAATTGTACCCCCGATCCAGAATTGGACTCTACATCTCTCTCCAAAAGAGGGCGACCAGAATTGAACTCTCTACTCCATGAACTGGGCCTCTATGATGTCTGGAGGTGCACACATGCAGACGAGAAGGATTTCTCTTTTTTTTTCCCCCCTGCCACAATACCTATTCTCGAATTGACCTTTTCCTTACAGACCAATGGACTCTGCAAAAAATATCTGCTTCCACTATCCATATGACTTCTTGGTCTGACCACTCCCCTGTAAGCATCACTGTAGAGGACACTACCAGAAATGCTCCGACCTACCTTTGGAGGTTAAATACCTCGATCCTGCAATCTCCATTGTACAACCAAACTCTAACAGACAATCTAAACTCTTTTTTTGAATGTAACGAGAACTCAGTTGATGATCCGACTGTTTTAGGGTCCGCACATAAGGCTTTTATGCGCGGAATCTTTATACAATTAGGTGCTCAGGATAAGAGACGGAGGAGGCAGCGAATAAACAAATTGTTAGCAGAAATACAATCCACTGATCTACTTAATAAACAAAATCCTACGCCAGCATTGAAATCACGACTCATTGCTCTCAGACTGGACCTTAGATCCCTACTCTTAGAAACTCATGACAAATACCAAAAGCGACTTAAAATGAAGTTCTATGCTGAGAATAATAAACCCGGTAAATTTCTATCTCATAGGATTAAAGGTTATTCCACTAAAACCCGACCGCCCTACATCTATCATCCCCATACTAATTCTAGATTGACTAATCCACAAGATATTGCCAATGCCTTCAGTGCATACTACAGCTCACTCTACAACTTAAAGGACGATCCGACTCAACCCCAACCTTCGACAACGCAAATTAAAGCATTTTTAGATTCCATTAATCTGCCTAGTCTAACCCCCCTACAACTAGAGGACCTTAATACTCCTTTCACAGAGACAGAAATCAAGAAGGCTATCCAATCATTACCTGCCAACAAAGCCCCAGGTCCTGATGGTTTTGTGGGAGAATACTATAAAAAATATGACTATCTTCTCACCAAATACATCACCCCACTGTTTAATTCAGCTGCCTCCTCTGCCTTTTTCCCCCAGGAAATGTTGAAAGCATTAATTGTCACAATACCGAAGTCAGGGAAAGAACCCACTTTGACCCAAAATTACAGACCTATCTCCTTGCTCAACCATGACGTGAAACTGTATGCTAAGGTAATAGCTAATCGGCTTAATGACTTAATGCCATTATTGATCCACCCTGACCAATCTGGTTTTATCAAAGGGCGCCAAACATCTGATGCGACTCGCCGTATGATTAATATCATCCACCATACAGCGACCCATCGGATGCCTTCTCTGCTTCTCTCCTTGGATGCGGAGAAGGCATTCGATAGGGTTCACTGGCAGTATCTCCAACAAACATTAGAAAAATTTGGATTCCAGGGTCATATCCTAATGGCAATCTTGGCCCTATACTCCTCTCCATCAGCGCAAGTGTATTGCTCCTCCATGTTATCTACTGATTTTAAAATATCAAATGGTACTCGCCAAGGTTGCCCCCTTTCCCCCTTAATTTTTGACCTAATAATAGAACCTCTTGCTACTAAAGTGAGATCCCATACTAACATCTCAGGTATTCCCTTTGACGATTGTGAGCACAAGATTAGTCTCTTTGCCGATGATGTGATCTTTTCATTAACTAACCCTACCTCTTCCCTGGCTTCGGTACAAACATTATTGGATGAATTTAGTTACGTGTCTTATTATAGGATTAATGCGTCCAAATCATACATATTACCCTTAGCGATATCTCCTGAACAACAACAACATCTGAGCGTTCAATACCCTTATGCATGGTCCACAAACTCTATCATGTATCTGGGCATTAACCTGACGAGCTCTACCAAAGATTTGTACAAGGCAAACTTTCCTCCATTTCTTACCACACTTTCATCTGACCTAACGAATATCTCCAAACTCACACTGTCCACCTCTGGCAGACTTGCGGCATTCAAAATGCTCAAACTCCCTCAGTTACTATACCTGTTTTGGGCGCTACCCATCCCTATACCTACTTCCTTCTTCAGGCAGACTCAATCGATAATTCATAACTTTATATGGCTAGGAAAAAAATCTAGAATATCACATCGCACACTCATGAAACACAGAAAGTTAGGTGGTTTAGGATATACCGTAGTTAAAGACTATTATTTTGCAGCCATCCTGGCCCAGCTCAAAGCCTGGTTCACTCCAGATCCTAGTATCCATTGGTGTGCCATGGAAGCCTCTCAAGTGCCAGGAAATAATCTACGTAACTGGCTTATCTCTAGCCCTGATACTAAGTCATCTAACAATTCCTTATCTCCAACCATAAAAGCGTCAGTAGCAGCATTCTCATACTTCACTACTCACTTTCCTGCTACAGCTCCCACATGTACAATTCCACTCCCCATTGAAACTCTTAACCTTCTGACCCAAGACATTCAACTCTCCCCTTGGAAGAATAAAGGTATTTCCTATATCACCGATTTCTATGATAGTGATTTCCTCTACTCCTTTACTTCCCTGCAAAATAAATACTCGCTCCCAACCAAAGAATACTATACTTATATTAGAATATCGCACTGTCTAGTTCAAACCCCTTCCCTCCGTCGCAATATCCCGAAAGTGGTATGGGCATACTTCTCTAATACCTCATCACCCGTCAAGGGCATATCCCTTTTTTATACATTACTAGATGGCAAAGATACTTTTGAAAAATTGCCCCCTCTACTAAAGTGGGAAACTGAACTGGGTTCCTCATTTTCCTCACAGCAATGGCAAACTGCCTTACGGGCCATATTTCTGGCTACGAAATCGGCAAATCTCTGGGACCTCACATACAAAATAAACCTTAGATGGTATATCACTCCTTTGCAGATTCATAGATATAGTCCAACGACTGACCCTACCTGCTGGAGACTATGTGGCCTACCTGGCAACCTATATCACATTTTTTGGTCTTGTCCAAAAATAACCCAGTTTTGGGCGGACATATTTTTAATCATATCATCTCTCACTCACATTGTCTCCCCGCCTAACCCAGCACTGGCGCTCCTAAATATTGGAATTGACACCTATCCTCATCATCTCCAAGGTATTGTTACACATTTATGTCTAGCAGCACGGTTGACCATTGCACGTAATTGGACATCCCCTGACCCCCCCTCACGTTCTGAAGTCATACGAACAACACATTTACATGGCGTATACGAACGTATGTATGCCTCTTCGGAAGGTCTATTGTCTAAATCCATCACCCGCTGGACTCCCTGGTTAGACTGGTACCAATCTTCCATGACCGTGCCTCCTTGAACATTCATCTCGTCTAGTATGAGAAAAATTTCTCACACATCTGCATGTACCTATTCCACCTTTCATGCCCCCACACCCCCCCCCCCCCCTTCCAATTAATTTTTATTTTTTTTTCTCACCAATCCTCACCCCTTCCCCCCTTCCTGAATATCTTATCTACATGATAATTAGCGGGTCACTATTAGTCCATATCTTATGGACTTCTCTTCTCCATCATTTTCCTTTAGGATTTTACGGTTACTGGTTCAGGTTAGATAACACTACGGTACCTTGCCTTACTCTTAGTTTATATTGAATATAATGACAATGGGACAGGGTTTGACTTCTTTACTACCCTCAACATGGGAATGTTCCCTTGCTCCTGTGTACAGTGTGTTCCCAATTGGGGTACAAGGAGTAAGGTGACGTCCTCCTTTTCCTTTCTCTGTTTTAATGGATAGATCATATACTTTAGAGGCATTGTACTATGTTTCACTTATTTTATCTGACATTCCGCAACATTGTTAACATGCATTGTAATGGTTCAGATATTTTGCGAATGTAACCTTGTTATTGTGTAATCTTACGCACTTCTGTTAAATAAAAAATTATTGAAGTAAAATGGCTACCACAAGCATAGCCTCTCCAAACATTACAACCCATAATAATTGGAACCCTAAGGGTACTGTATTTTTGAGTATCAATAAATATATGGGTAACTGGAGAGGGATTAATATGACTAGGGGGTGTCCAAGCTCAAAACCAAGTGGATTTATAAGGTTAAGATTTATAATGCCTTTGGTTTAAACGTTGAGTGGGATATGAATGCATTTATCAGCAAATCATAGTTTTTATTTTTGTTTAGCCAGACTTTTTATGCTATCTCATACACTGTGAATATTTGGTTTCAGATGTGAAATTTAATAAGTTCATATTTTTTTTTTTTTACTTTCAAAGTATTTTATTTCAATAACAGAATACAAGAGAGGCTGAATCAACCAGCTAGACAAGTAGTCATAAAATAATTACAAACATATGGTTACAGTCTTGTTAGCCAACATATCATCCTGCTAGACATTTAAAGAGAGAGGGGAAGTCATAGCCAAGCACATATGAAATCAAAAACAACGCTCTAAGGTGGTGAGCCAGGTTCCCTTCCGCAAAAAAAAAGGGGGGGGGAGAGTGAGCGGGCGAGCCCGCTTAATTCAGGACCTATAGACTATTCGACTCGACTGAGGAGACTTAGCTCTCATGTCGGGCCCTGTCTGAATTGGTTCAATGAGGTACCCTCATCCCTGTGCCCCTCTCGGGATCACACTGCGCAGGGAGAGGGTCTCCCAAATATAGAAAGGACCCTCCCAGCCACCCCTCCGTGATGTGTAAGGTCGGATATGCGAGGATGCTGTAAAGGTTGACCCGTGCCCCGGGGGAGTGGAAGGCAAGCCTTCCAAAGAATCGGAAAGAAGAAATAAAAGGAAGAAAAGAGTAGAGAGAGAAAGAGTAAGAATATTCGTTAGGTTCCCAATGGTCAATCCCTGCCTAGTGCGTGAGCCGGGGGAATCCCAGGAATGAGAGAGATCCCCAGGAAATGGGCCCAGGGTTCCCAGATTAACTCAAATTTTTGCGTGCAATCATTGAGAGAGCTCACTATTTTCTCTTGAGTCATAATCCATGAGATTTTTCGTATCGCTCGCCTAACGGAGATTGTAGATTGCTTCCAAGCTTTAGCTAAGGTCATTTTCGCCCCCAAAAAGATAAATTGGATTATTTTCCACTTATATTTAGGTACGTGAGGAAGATGTCCGTTCAATAAGGCAGTTTGTGGTGACCTAGGAACATTGTTTTCCAGTAGTGCCTGATTCTGGGGCATTCCCACCATACATGTGCGATTGTACCTAGCAGTTGACAACCCCTGAAGCACAGTGGGTCGGCTGTCGGGAACATTTTAGCTAGTCTTACGGGGGTTAGGTACCACCTAGTGACTATTTGTTTGCTTCCATAAGGGAAGTGTTTAAGATTCCTTTAAAGGCTGTGGCGAAAGCAGATTGCCAGGACTCAAGGCTCCAGTGAAACTGGAGGTCCTCCTCCCAGGATGACATGTAGGAGGACTTTCCCGAGGGTTGTGATAGTGAGGCATAGATGAGTGAGATCCCTCCCCTCTGCTCCACGGCTTGGCCACACCAGAGTTCATATACAGAGAAGCGTGGAGGATTTGCTTTGTCTGGTAAAAGGCTGTGTAGAAAGTGGCTAATTTGTGCGAAACGAAACCTTTCAGTACGTGGAAGGTCTAGTTTGCGAACGCAGTGCGCAAGGGAGATGGGTCCATTGATAGAGAAATAATGTCCTATGCGGTACAGCCCCTTGTCCAGCCACCACTGAAAAGCTTGGATGTCCATACCCGGAGGAAATTTTGGATTATGGAATATATGGGACAAAGGAGTTAGGGCAGAGGTTATGTTCGGGTTCTTCTTTAATTTATTCCATAACGAGATGGAATGTGAAAGAGTAGGGGCCAGGATAGGGGGTCTGTCTTTAGGTGCGGCCCAAAGCAAGAAATCCAGAGTATTGTGTGGGACTGCTTGTCTTTCTATGCGTTGCCAGTCAGGTTTCTCCCCCTTGAAGTATATCGCTGAAAGCTGTGCCAATCTGGCCGCTTGATAATATCTATGCAAATGGGGGAGGCCGAGGCCACCTTGTTTGCGGGGTAAATATAGGATACGTTGAGAAAATCTGTAACCGGAGCCCCCCCAGACAAATTTCAGGACTTTGCTTTGGAACGACCGAAGACGATCGGACCGTATCGGGATTGGGAGAGCTCTAAAAAGATATAATAATCGTGGCATCAGGGTCATTTTAACGGCATTGATTCTGCCTAGCCATGATATGTTTTGTGTGGACCAAAATTTTAGGTCTTGTTCCAGCTTGTGAAACATGGATGGGTAATTCTTTTCATACAGAGTGTCGAATTTGGGGGTTAGGTTTATGCCTAAATATTTAATAGTGTGATCATTCCAATCAAAGCGGAAGTTTAATTTAAGTAGATCCACCAGAGCTGGGGGGAGAGATACATTGAGGGCTTGGGACTTGGAGAAGTTCACTTCCAGGCCAGATACTCTTGCGAATGAGGACAGGGTGCTACATAAATTCGGTAGGGAAATAAGGGGGGAGGTGATATAAAGTATTAAATCGTCTGCGAACAGACCGCATTTGTGCTCCTGGGGCCCGCAGATTACCCCTTTGATATCTGGGTTTGTCCTGATCGCAATAGCTAGTGTTTCAATCGCAATAGCGAAGAGTAATGGAGATAAAGGACACCCTTGCCGCGTGCCTCTCGCTATTTCGATGGAAGTGGAAAGGTATCCCTGAGACCTAATAGCAGCTGTGGGTGTGGAATATAGAGCTTTAATGATTCCCATAAAGCGTTCCCCGAACCCCACCTATCTAAGAGTGAAAACAGGTATTGCCATGAGACCGAGTCAAACGCCTTTCGTATATCTAAGAAGAGCAGCATGCCTCGTTGTTTAGGTCCCCCTGGCCAGTTAGATTGGAGAATAGAAATAATATCTATAGTGCGTCTGGTCTGGTCCGGTCCCTGACGGCCTGGTATAAAGCCTACCTGGTCTTTGTGAATGTAAGAGCGTATAAAGGAGTTAAGCCTATTTGCGAGGATTTTGGTGAGGATTTTGAGGTCATTATTTATCAGGGAAATTGGCCTATAATTACACACTTCTTCCGGGTTTTTGTCCGGTTTCGGGAGTACCGTTATAAAAGCTGAGTTTAAGTCAGGAAGTAGCGGGGAGCCGTTCACTTTGTCGTTGAAAAAATTAGTCAGGTGGGGAGCTAAAACTTCGGCAAAGGATTTATAATAGGGTACTGATAAGCCATCTGGTCCCGGGGCCGAGCCCCTCTTTAAGTCCTTAATGACTGCTAAAGTCTCTTCTATAGAGATCCTTTCCTCCATGGTGGCCTTGTGGGTATCCGAGATGGATGGTATGGATAAAGTGTCTAGGAATTTCGTTATGAGATTAGGGGAACTATGACGGTCTTCTTTGTATAGTTTAGCGTAAAATTCCTGAAAAGCAGAAATAATCTTAGTGGGGTCAGAGATGGTTATGTGGTCGTGAGTTCGAATTTTAGGGATGGTCCTAGCTCGGGTCCTTGGGGAGAGTTTGTTGGCCAGCATGTGCCCTAGTTTGTCTTTATGAGAGTAAAATTTGGCCCCGCTCCATCTTAATTGCTTCTCGGCTCTTACTGTCAGAGCTAGGTTTAATTCTAGCCTGGCAGAGTCCAATTGGGATGAGGAAACATTATGGGGGTCCCTCTTATGTTGGGCTTTGAGTTCAGTATAGGTTTCTTCAAGCTTGCGGATGGCAGCTACTCGCTCTTTCTTGAGTTGTGATGCTATTTGAATGAATTTCCCTCTAACGGTAACTTTGTGTGCTGCCCATAAGGTCTCTGCGGAAATCCCTTCTGTCTTGTTACGTTCAAAATACTCAAGAAGTGCGGTATGAATCTCTGACACCCTAGCGGGTTTCCGATAGGAGAGACTCATTGAGTCTCCAGTGGTAATGTTTAGGTCTGTTAAGTGGGTTGTGTAATGTGACAGTCACTATGGAGTGGTCCGAGAGGACAGTATCTATGATTTTGGAGTTCGCCATTAGTGATGGACGAACTTCCGACGGGACGTTTCGCGAACGCGAAACGCGAACGGGCACAAACGTTCGCGAAAACGACCGTTCGCCGCGGGCTCCATTGACTTCAATGGGAGGCGAATTTCGCAAACCTTTAGGTCGAATTTGCGGCCACGGGGTAATTATTAGGGGGTAGCACGTAGTCCCACCACCTGGACAATAGCATAATACATGTATGAGGTGAATTTGGGATCGATAACTACAAGCATTTTTTTTTTATTTGGGAAATTGTTCTGACAATTCAGGACTATGGAGCTAATGAAGGCAATGGAGGAGAGGGAAGGTCAGGGACCAGGGTAGGCAAACAAGAGGGTGCAGGAGATACAGAGCACTGACAGCAGCACCGTAATACAGAGCACTGACATCAGCACCGTGACATACAGCGCTGACAGCAGCTCCGTGACATACAGCGCTGACAGCAGCTCCGTGACATACAGCGCTGACAGCAGCTCCGTGACATACAGCGCTGACAGCAGCTCCGTGACATACAGCGCTGACAGCAGCTCCGTGACATACAGCGCTGACAGCAGCTCCGTGACATACAGCGCTGACAGCAGCTCCGTGACATACAGCGCTGACAGCAGCTCCGTGACATACAGCGCTGACAGCAGCACCGTGACATACAGCGCTGACAGCAGCTCCGTGACATACAGCGCTGACAGCAGCTCCGTGACATACAGCGCTGACAGCAGCTCCGTGACATACAGCACTGACAGCAGCTCCGTGACATACAGCGCTGACAGCAGCTCCGTGACATACAGCGCTGACAGCAGCACCGTGACATACAGCGCTGACAGCAGCTCCGTGACATACAGCGCTGACAGCAGCTCCGTGACATACAGCGCTGACAGCAGCTCCGTGACATACAGCGCTGACAGCAGCTCCGTGACATACAGCGCTGACAGCAGCTCCGTGACATACAGCGCTGACAGCAGCTCCGTGACATACAGCGCTGACAGCAGCTCCGTGACATACAGCGCTGACAGCAGCTCCGTGACATACAGCGCTGACAGCAGCTCCGTGACATACAGCGCTGACAGCAGCTCCGTGACATACAGCGCTGACAGCAGCTCCGTGACATACAGCGCTGACAGCAGCACCGTAAGCAGCCCCAGGAGGAAGTCAGCACAGCACAGGGATGGTGTGATCCCCTCATAATAAGAACCCCCAGGAGGAAGTCAGCACAGCACAGGGATGGTGTGATCCCCTCATAATAAGAACACCCAGGAGGAAGTCAGCACAGCACAGGGATGGTGGGAACCCCTCATAATAAGCAGCCCCAGTAGAAATATGACACCGCTCAACCTCTTCAAAGAGGAGGGTAGGGGCATATAGTACGGTGTGCTTTTTTGGGTCAGGGAAGTGAGCCAAATGAATTAAGAAGGTCTGTGTGCTTGATTCCAAAAATTGTTTATAGACATATACATGGTCTACTGATCACATGTGTTGAATTCCTCCGAGATCCATGCCTCATTCATTTTTAGAAATGTGAGGTAGTTAACACTGTGGTGAGCTAGGCGAGTACGCTTATCGGTCACAATCCCCCCTGCTGCGCTGAACGTCCTTTCGGACAGGACACTGGATGAGGGGCAAGCCAACAGTTCGATTGCAAATTGGGCAAGCTCTGGCCAGAGGTCAAGCCTGCCCACCCAGTAGTCTAGGGGTTCATCACTCCTCAGAGCGTCCACATCGGCCGTTAACCCAATGTAGTCGGACACCTGACGGTCTAGGCGTTCCCTGATGCTGGATCCGGATGACACCTGTCGATGGGTCGGCTGAAAGAATGACCTCATATCCGAAGTCACCAACACATCTTCAAACCGGCCTCTTCTTGCAGGCGCTGTTGGATTGGTACCCGCAAATCCTTCTCTGGGAGTGGGAATTGCTCCTCTGCCAGCGCACGCAAAAGCAGAATGCAGCATTTCTCGAAGCAAGGCCTGGAAGTGCTGCATTCTGACAGCCCTCTGCGACGGCGGTAACATTTCCGCCATTTTGTGTTTGTACCGGGGGTCTAAGTACGTTGCCACCCAGTACTGGTCCTTGACCCTCATGCTTTTTATACGGGGGTCCCTATTAAAACACTGGAGCATGAAGGCCCCCATTTGCACTAAAGTGGAAGCGGTGTGGTGGCCTGGCTCCTGCTCATCATCCAGGATAATGTCGTCCTCTTCATTCTCCTCTCCCCATCCTCGCACAACAGGGATCCCAGAAAGGTTTAAAGCATGCTCTTCTTGCTCCTGCTCATCCGCCCCGGCACCATCCTCCTCTGACTCCTCATCAGACTCCTGTTGTTGACTTGTCTCAGATAGAGTAGCCCCCCCTGGGAATTCATCCAGCATTGCGACTTCCTCATCTTCCCGCTCCTGCTCCTCCACAGCCTGATCAATGACACGACGCAATGCACGCTCCAGAAAGAAGGCATAAGGTACCATGTCACTGATGGCGCCATGGCTGCGACTGACCAGTTTGGTGATCTCCTCAAATGGCCGCAGAAGTCTGCATGTGTCGCGCATGAGCAGCCACTGGCGCGGTGAAAAAAAACCCAGCTCCCCAGAACCGTTTCTTTCGCAGAGTTCATACAGGTAGACGTTAACTGCACGTTTCTGCTGGAGCAGCCTATCAAGCATATAGAAGGTTGAGTTCCATCGCGTCGGGCAATCGCAAATAAGACGTCTGACCGGCAGATGGTGTCGCCGCTGAATGTCAGCAAGGCGAGCCATGGCCGTGTAAGATCTTCTGAAATGGGCCGAGATTTTCCTTGCCTGCCGCAAGATGTCCTGGACCCCAGGGTATTTGACAAGGAATCGCTGCACGACCAAGTTTAAGACGTGTGCCATGCACGGCACGTGCGTGATTTTGCCCTGTTTCAATGCGCTAAGCAGATTGGCACCGTTGTCACACACCACTTTACCAACTGTCAAATTGAGCGGTGTTAGCCACTCATCTGCCTGTGAACGCAAAGCTGAAAGGAGTGCCGGGCCAGTGTGGCTCTTTGCTTCCAGGCACAACAGACGCAGCACGGCATGGCAACGTCTCACCTGGCATGTGGAATAGGTTCTGGGGAGCTTGGGCGGTGCAGTGGAAGAGACGCTAGCAGCGGAAAAGGAGGAGGCAGCTGAGGAGGAGAGGGAGGAGGATGGAGTAGGAGGAGGAGAAGAAGAGTCAGGCCTGCATGCAATCCGTGGCGGTAAAACCAAATCTACACGGGTGCCACGGGTTACATGCTTGACGGCCGTCAGAAGGTTCACCCAGTGGGCAGTAAAACTGATATACCTTCCCTGCCCGTGTTTGCTAGACCACGTGTCTGTGGTCAGATGTATCTTGGCACCGACACTGTGTGCCAGAGATACATTCACTTGCCGCTGAACATGGCCATATAGCTCTGGGATGCCCTTCTCTGAGAAATACTTCCTTCCTGGGACCTTCCATTGTGGTGTTCCAATGGCCACAAATTTGCGAAAGGCCTCCGAGTCCACCAGTTTATATGGCAGTAGTTGGCGGGCTATGAGTTCTGACAAGCCAGCCGCCAACCGTTGGGCAAGAGGGTTATCCGGCGTCATCATTTTTTTACGCTCAAACATTAGGCCCACGGAAGCCTGCCTTTTTGCAGAAAAATGTGAGCTTGGCGTGATGGAAGGTGGAGTGGAGGACAATTGTGAGGAGAGAGGAGAAGGAGAAGTAGAAGACGAGGCTGGACGGTGAGAGCCTGCAGTGTGGCTTTGTGTGTTCCGTTGCTCCCACTGGGCTCGGTGATGGCTGCTCATGTGCCTTCTTAAGGCGGTCGTCCCTAGGTGAGTATTGGGCTTACCGCGACTAACGCGTTGACTGCAAAGATTGCAGATGGCAACGCTATTGTCAGCAGCGGACACGTTAAAAAAAGCCCACACTGCGGAGCCATGTGCCGGTGTCCTGGGAGCGCCAGATGTGACCGTACATGGTCGATGACTCGCTCCTGATACATTTGCAGTCTGCTTTGTCCCTGCTGTGCAATGTAAGTCATTGCTGCTTCTCCTCCCTATCTGCTGGTCCATATCTCCCTCTGAACTCCCCTCCTCTTCCTCTCTTGTGGGCACCCACGTGACATCACTAGACACGTCATCATCAACGTCACCTTCCCCACCGCTATAAGTAGAGTAGGCAGCAACACCGGGGACCAACCTCCTCCTTGGGCTGATCTGGGTACTGGCGTCAGACTGCTGAGTAGCGCTTGTTGCTACCTCCTCTTCCTGATCCAATACCAAGAGTGGCTGCGCATCAGAAATGTCCTCTTGATATGGATCGGAAAATAATTCCAGTGACTCAAGCGGAAGGTATGTGGTGGTGGTGGTGGTGGTCGTGTTGTTGGTGGTAGTGTCTTTGGGGGTGCACATAGCAGAGAGTGAAGAAGAGGGTGCAGATCGAGAGGATGAGGAGGGTGCAGAAGAGTAAGGCTGAGCGAGCCACTCAACCAAGTCTGGTGCATCCTTTAAAGTAATTGAACGCACCTTCTGCAACTTCCCACTTTGGCTCAAGCCTGTTGCTCCTGCCCTACCCCTACCACCCCTGCGGAAGGGCCTGCCTCTTCCTCTGCATGTCATTTTTTAAATGACCCTGTGACAAAACTCTTAGTCCCTATACCGCTGAAGGACTGCTGCAGTATAGGTGAGCGGTCAGCAGTGGTGCACGTCAACCCTATCTATTGTGGACCTATAGCGGTCCTTACAGAACAGCAGACTGTACCGCACTCAAGCCTATGTACCGTAGCACCCTATACCAAGTTACCAGTCCTTATAAGAACTTTTGTGGACCAAGCAGGTTGTGTGTTAGTGATTAGCAGACTGTACGTCAGTCCCTATACCAATGAAGGACTGCTGCAGTATAGGGCAGCGGTCAGCAGTAGTGCACGGCAACCCTATGTATTGTGGACCGATAGCGGTCCTTACAGAACAGCAGACTGTACCGCACTCAAGCCTATGTACCGTAGCACCCTATACCAAGTTACCAGTCCTTATAAGAACTTTTGTGGACCAAGCAGGTTGTGTATTAGTGTTTAGCAGACTGTACGTCAGTCCCTATACCGCTGAAGGACTGCTGCAGTATAGGGCAGCGGTCAGCAGTAGTGCACGGCAACCCTATGTATTGTGGACCGATAGCGGTCCTTACAGAACAGCAGACTGTAACGCACTCAGGCCTATGTACCGTAGCACCCTATACCAAGTTACCAGTCCTTATAAGAACTTTTGTGGACCAAGCAGGTTGTGTGTTAGTGATTAGCAGACTGTACGTCAGTCCCTATACCAATGAAGGACTGCTGCAGTATAGGGCAGCGGTCAGCAGTAGTGCACGGCAACCCTATGTATTGTGGACCGATAGCGGTCCTTACAGAACAGCAGACTGTACTGCACTCAGGCCTATGTACCGTAGCACCCTATACCAAGTTACCAGTCCTTATAAGAACTTTTGTGGACCAAGCAGGTTGTGTGTTAGTGATTAGCAGACTGTACGTCAGTCCCTATACCAATGAAGGACTGCTGCAGTATAGGGCAGCGGTCAGCAGTAGTGCACGGCAACCCTATGTATTGTGGACCGATAGCGGTCCTTACAGAACAGCAGACTGTACCGCACTCAAGCCTATGTACCGTAGCACCCTATACCAAGTTACCAGTCCTTATAAGAACTTTTGTGGACCAAGCAGGTTGTGTATTAGTGTTTAGCAGACTGTACGTCAGTCCCTATACCGCTGAAGGACTGCTGCAGTATAGGGCAGCGGTCAGCAGTAGTGCACGGCAACCCTATGTATTGTGGACCGATAGCGGTCCTTACAGAACAGCAGACTGTACTGCACTCAGGCCTATGTACCGTAGCACCCTATACCAAGTTACCAGTCCTTATAAGAACTTTTGTGGAACAAGCAGGTTGTGTGTTAGTGATTAGCAGACTGTACGTCAGTCCCTATACCGCTGAAGGACTGCTGCAGTATAGGTGAGCGGTCAGCAGTGGTGCACGTCAACCCTATCTATTGTGGACCGATAGCGGTCCTTACAGAACAGCAGACTGTAACGCACTCAGGCCTATGTACCGTAGCACCCTATACCAAGTTACCAGTCCTTATAAGAACTTTTGTGGACCAAGCAGGTTGTGTGTTAGTGATTAGCAGACTGTACGTCAGTCCCTATACCAATGAAGGACTGCTGCAGTATAGGGCAGCGGTCAGCAGTAGTGCACGGCAACCCTATGTATTGTGGACCGATAGCGGTCCTTACAGAACAGCAGACTGTAACGCACTCAGGCCTATGTACCGTAGCACCCTATACCAAGTTACCAGTCCTTATAAGAACTTTTGTGGACCAAGCAGGTTGTGTGTTAGTGATTAGCAGACTGTACGTCAGTCCCTATACCAATGAAGGACTGCTGCAGTATAGGGCAGCGGTCAGCAGTAGTGCACGGCAACCCTATGTATTGTGGACCGATAGCGGTCCTTACAGAACAGCAGACTGTAACGCACTCAGGCCTATGTACCGTAGCACCCTATACCAAGTTACCAGTCCTTATAAGAACTTTTGTGGACCAAGCAGGTTGTGTGTTAGTGATTAGCAGACTGTACGTCAGTCCCTATACCAATGAAGGACTGCTGCAGTATAGGGCAGCGGTCAGCAGTAGTGCACGGCAACCCTATGTATTGTGGACCGATAGCGGTCCTTACAGAACAGCAGACTGTACTGCACTCAGGCCTATGTACCGTAGCACCCTATACCAAGTTACCAGTCCTTATAAGAACTTTTGTGGACCAAGCAGGTTGTGTGTTAGTGATTAGCAGACTGTACGTCAGTCCCTATACCAATGAAGGACTGCTGCAGTATAGGGCAGCGGTCAGCAGTAGTGCACGGCAACCCTATGTATTGTGGACCGATAGCGGTCCTTACAGAACAGCAGACTGTACTGCACTCAGGCCTATGTACCGTAGCACCCTATACCAAGTTACCAGTCCTTATAAGAACTTTTGTGGACCAAGCAGGTTGTGTGTTAGTGATTAGCAGACTGTACGTCAGTCCCTATACCAATGAAGGACTGCTGCAGTATAGGGCAGCGGTCAGCAGTAGTGCACGGCAACCCTATGTATTGTGGACCGATAGCGGTCCTTACAGAACAGCAGACTGTAACGCACTCAGGCCTATGTACCGTAGCACCCTATACCAAGTTACCAGTCCTTATAAGAACTTTTGTGGAACAAGCAGGTTGTGTGTTAGTGATTAGCAGACTGTACGTCAGTCCCTATACCGCTGAAGGACTGCTGCAGTATAGGTGAGCGGTCAGCAGTGGTGCACGTCAACCCTATCTATTGTGGACCGATAGTGGTCCTTACAGAACAGCAGACTGTACCGCACTCAAGCCTATGTACCGTAGCACCCTATACCAAGTTACCAGTCCTTATAAGAACTTTTGTGGACCAAGCAGGTTGTGTATTAGTGTTTAGCAGACTGTACGTCAGTCCCTATACCGCTGAAGGACTGCTGCAGTATAGGGCAGCGGTCAGCAGTAGTGCACGGCAACCCTATGTATTGTGGACCGATAGCGGTCCTTACAGAACAGCAGACTGTAACGCACTCAGGCCTATGTACCGTAGCACCCTATACCAAGTTACCAGTCCTTATAAGAACTTTTGTGGACCAAGCAGGTTGTGTGTTAGTGATTAGCAGACTGTACGTCAGTCCCTATACCAATGAAGGACTGCTGCAGTATAGGGCAGCGGTCAGCAGTAGTGCACGGCAACCCTATGTATTGTGGACCGATAGCGGTCCTTACAGAACAGCAGACTGTAACGCACTCAGGCCTATGTACCGTAGCACCCTATACCAAGTTACCAGTCCTTATAAGAACTTTTGTGGACCAAGCAGGTTGTGTGTTAGTGATTAGCAGACTGTACGTCAGTCCCTATACCAATGAAGGACTGCTGCAGTATAGGGCAGCGGTCAGCAGTAGTGCACGGCAACCCTATGTATTGTGGACCGATAGCGGTCCTTACAGAACAGCAGACTGTACTGCACTCAGGCCTATGTACCGTAGCACCCTATACCAAGTTACCAGTCCTTATAAGAACTTTTGTGGACCAAGCAGGTTGTGTATTAGTGTTTAGCAGACTGTGCGTCAGTCCCTATACCGCTGAAGGACTGCTGCAGTATAGGGCAGCGGTCAGCAGTAGTGCACGGCAACCCTATGTATTGTGGACCGATAGCGGTCCTTACAGAACAGCAGACTGTACCGCACCCAAGCCTATGTACCGTAGCACCCTAGACAGACCAAGTTACCAGTCCTGATAAAGAGCTTTGTGGAACAAGTGAGTTGTGAATGATTAGCAGACTGCAGCAGAAGGGCAGCAGTCAAGTATAATATTCTTTCTATATTTGGAAGAAAGAATATTATACGTGTACAAGCCTATTACCGTACCACTGATACCAGTCCTGAAAAGAACCTTTGTGGAACTAATAGTAACAGCAAGTCTTTAAAATTATCCTCACTGCCTGACACACTGCTTCCTGCCTGTCCCTATACAAATTGGCAAAAAAGAGTAGGCTGGAACGATTAGCTGGAACAGCTCTTTTGTGGACCTGATAGTAACAGCTAATGATGATGATGATGATGATGATGAAGAAAGACTAATCTGGCTGAGCTGTCCCTAAAATAGCAGCATACAGCGCTCTGTCCCTTTATCTAAACTGACAAAAGAAACTCAGGCTGCTGACCTAACACCTATACCAGTCCTGAAAAGAACTTTTGTGTACCAAATAGCTAGCGTTTTCTCTGTCCCTACTCCACACAGGATCCTTTCCCTACAGTGACAGAAGAAAGAATGTAAAATGGCCACCGGATCGGGTGTATTTATAGGTTAGGGGGAATGTCCAAGTGTCCATGAGCTGTCATGTCTCAATTGGTTGTCCTGTAACACATGATAAACGTGTCACGAAAGGTTAAAGTTCTTGTATACATTAAACACGTAAGTCCGCCGGGGCGAACGACGGAAAAAGGCGTTCGAACCCGCGGACGGCGAAAGTCGGAAATTCGCCGCGAAACGACCGCCGGGCGAACCGTTCGGCCATCACTATTCGCCATAAGGGACAGCAGTTTTGTGGGTAGGAGCACATGGTCTATCCTAGCATAGGATTGGTGTGGGTTGGAGAAGTGTGTGAAATCCCGTTTGGTTGGATTGGCTTTGCGCCAAGCATCTGCCAGGCCATAATTATAAATCAGTTTAGCAAATTTTAAGCTAGTGTTGGAGGGGCGGATGAGTTTGCTTTTGTCCGGATTGGACTTATCAAGTCCTAGGTCCAGGGCAGTATTGGAGTCTCCCCCCATGACTATGCTCCCTTCCAGGTGACGGTCAAGAGTAGACATCATGGACTGGAAAAACTTGTGTTGTCCCTTGTTAGGGGCATAATATGAAACAAAAGAATATACCTGGCCGTCTATGGTCCCTTTAACCAGGATGAATCTCCCTTTTGGATCTTTATAATCCGCTTGCCAAGCGAAATTACAAGATCTAGCAAATAAAATTGCCACACCTTTCGTTTTGTTTTCGGTTTTTGCAAGGTAAAACTGGGGGAAATGGTGATGTAGGAAATTCGGGCTGTACCGCATAGGAAAATGAGTCTCTTGAATCAGGACAACGTCCAATCTAAGGGCTTTGTAGCTATTAAAGAGCTTTCGCCTTTTGACAGGGGAGTTTAGGCCCTGTGCCATTGTAACAAAGAGAGGGGATGCTAGCCATACCTGCTTCATGTATCTCTGGGGAGTCCTGAGAGCTTGTCGTCCCCAGGAGGAATCCATTAATCCGGCGCATAAAGCTGTGAACGACCTTTAAGTAGTCCTGGAGGAAAAAAGAATACAGAATGACCATTCGGAACCATTGAGTTAATGAGAGAGTGATGGAAAAGAGATCCCAGGTGGGAGGAGGAAAAAAAGGAGAAAGAGAGAAGGAGGAAGAGGTCTTAGAGGACAACCTCAGGTTTGTCGGGGTAACCACCTGGAGACCGTGTTGACCCCAGGAGGCTACCTCCGCTAGAAACGCCTGCTCCTCTGAGGGCAGACTTCCTTGCCCACTGAGCATTAAGGTCGGTGGGGAAGGTGGAGGCGCATGTACCGAGTCCAGCGCCCCGGCACTACTGTAAACAAAATAAAGTTGTGCAACCAGCATTAAACCAGTGAATTATATAGGTAGAGCTAAACATATAGCAGATCGCTCCGCAAGGTAGCAGAAGTCTAATAAACTTACTAAATGCTAAGTACGTGTGAGAAAAGGGAGACATTTCCTGGAAGGAAGAAGGGATAAGAGGAAAATAAAAGTGCAAACAAAATATAATGGAGACATCAAGATCCTGCTGTGGGCCCCCAAGTGGGACCCGGGGAGTGCAGAGTCAAATAAAAATGACTGAGACGAGATCCATCTGAAAGGAAGGAGTCCATCCTTGAACAGGAACGTTCCATGTAGGGGTCTCGAACAGTTCTGTGATAACGAGAAACTGTGCAACGGTGCAAACAACCAAACTTGATGCAGTCTAGATTGCGTCCCCCTCTATCAGGCAGGAAAAGGGCTTCAAAGAAAACTGAGGCACTTAGAGGGGAGATCGGAGATGGATCCAACAGTTGGAGGGGGGAGAGAAAAGTGTGGTGGAGCCGAGGCTCACATCAGGTGGGGGGAAGTTCCCCGGTATTACTCCATCCTGGAGTAGTATATGGGATTGAGAGGCCTGAAAGCTTGGGGGTAGCTCAGCTTCAGGTCTGCAAACGGTCCTTTGTCCTCTTCGACAGTTGTTGGTTCCACAGGGGTGTGAGCGGGCTAGTTGGTGGTGGGCGCTTAGCCGGGTTGTAATTCGGGTTAGAAGTGTCCATATCTGTTTCCGTAGCAATGAGTTTAAGAGATAGGAGGGTCCTTTCTCCATCTTGGAGGCTGGAGAAGGAGTGAAATTTGCCCTTGTATTGAAACTTGACGGCAAAAGGGAAAGTCCACCAGTATTTTATTTCTTTTTGTGCGAGGACCACCAGAAGGGGTTTAAGGGCTCTCCTTCTCTGAATCGTGGAAGGGGAGAGGTCAGCAAAGAGTTGAATAGGATGCCCTAGAGTTGTTTTGTCTCCCTAGATTGCTTCATGATCTCCTCTTTGACAAGGTAAAAGTGTGGCTTGGCGATGACATCTCTAGGGGTTCTGTCTTTTCTGGGGGGTCCTAGGGCCCTGTGGACCCTATCCAGCTCCAGGCGGTGCTGTGGTATATTTGGTATCAAAGATTTAATGATATCTTGGGTGGCTTGTGACACATCAGAAATGGATTCTGGGAGTCCTCTGATCCGGAAATTATAGCGTCTGGATCTATTTTCGAGTTCATCAATTCTGAGTATGGCAGTGTCCAGTCTATCCTGCAGGGTCTGGATGTGTGCTGAGTTTTGATTGGTCGCAGAGACTGTCATGTCCAATTTGTGCTCTATAGCTTCCATTCTAGCTCCCAGGGTCTGGAAATCTGTTTTTATGTCCCCTGTTATCTTAGCTGCAGTAGAAGCTAAACCTCTTTCCAGGAGGGCTGACATCTTCAACAAAAGATCATCAGTGTGGGTGCCATGCTCAGAGAGGGGGAGAGATGGGGGGGATTCCCCTGGTGGTGGATTGAGAATCGGGTCTGCTGGGGAGTAAGGAGGATCACCAAAGTTTCTGCTGAGCAGAGAGTCAGTGGATGCCAGGGAGGGGGTGAGGTGCTGTGCGGGTCCCCTGGGTTGAGGTGGGGTGTAGGTGAGTGAGGCGGGGGCGAGTACTTGCCGCATCTCCGCGTGGTATTCTCTCCCTGAGGCGCGCTGCTGGGCCGCGGCGGCCATCTTGGTACACCCCGGCGGTGAGGACTCTTCGAATTGAGGCACTAAGTCTCTGCGGGGCTTCCTTCCAGGCATACGGCTGGCTTCTCCGGACCGTCCAGGCGCCGAATCGCCAGTTTTGGCTGCTGGCAGTGCGGGTGGTCGTGCGCTGTGGGTGCCGTTGGTGCTGGACTCGGCGGAGCTCTGGCTCAAGCGGCCATCTTGGAGACTCCGCGCATGCGCACCCCCAATAAGTTCATATTTTTATTTGCATATTTATATATTTTTATATTTGTAATTTCACATTTTCATTGATGATTGTCACATACTCCACTATATGGCACTGTCTTCTGGCATACGGCATTTCTAATGTATAGATCTGACTAATTTGTAACATTTGTGTGTGAGTTGGTTGACTTTAACATGAATATATGATTGTGTCTATTGCTACAATGATTAAAAAATCTATTTTTGCTCTCTATTCACGATTTGATAATCTGTGTTCCGGCCATTGGTTAGCATCCTTGGTTTATTTCTCTGGTTGCTTCTGCTGATTGGAGCGCATTTAATTTCCGCCACTTGTTAGACGTCCCTCCTATATAATAGTTCTATGCAAATCAAGCTACGCCTCTGACAACGTCAACACATGAGAAAACACGTAAGTGGATGCTTGAGACTAGACGTGACGCGACTGTATGCTGTATGACTGTATGCCTGTTTGTATCAAACACCAAAGCGATTATCCTCTATATGGAAATATGAGTGCAATAGTACTTTGTTTTTATCATTAAATTTGAATAAGAACTACTACACCATGAGGATTATTCTTTTATACTGTATTCTATGGGATTATATTGTATGTGGATCTAATGGTGTGATCATTGGGAGCAGAGCATGGAGACTGGGATACATCCTAGTTTTATCTGCCGTGCCTGACTGATTGTGGATGATCGCGATTAAGAAAGTTTATTCTATCTATCTGCCCATTTGACCCCTGTGATAAAGATCCAAAGAGGAGAGTAAGAGACAGTGTGTTTTTGTGCTGGTGGTGGTTATCTCCCCTCTCTCACTATTCAAATTTACTCCATGGAGTGTTTGGCTACTATTTATATCTGCAGACCGAAGTGTCCAAAGAATTTTTTTTATTTTGAGCACTGCACCTTTCTCTCTTTTTATTTAAAGTGCTTGTAAACCCATTACAACCTCTTTAACCTACAGGTAAGACTAGATTAAGGCTTACCTGTAGGTGCAAGAAGTCACTCCTGGATAGATGGCGGCGTCGGAGGAGGTGAACAAGGGCCCATCCTGGGGCTTCGATCTCAGGTAAGTAATTCATAAAGAGCTAGTATGCTATACATACTAGCTCATTATGCCTTTGCTTTGCAGGGTGTATTTTTTAAGAGGCTTTACTTCCTCTTTAAGCATTATTCAGGATCTACTTTCTCAACTGAGATGCTTGCTCAAAGGTGACACAACTATGGTAATTCTGGCACCTGTTTACAAATGTCTGACAAGGATCATCCCTTGTTGTATATTATGACATGTTAGAAGTCTATTTATCCCTGTCTATTAAGGATGAGCCAAACAACCCCACGATTCGTTCGCACAGGAACCTGTGAACAGACCTAAACTTTGTAAGAACTTTAGAACCCTATTAAAGTCTATGGGACTCGAACATTCAAAATCAAAAGTGCTAATTTTAAAGGCTAATGTGCAAGTTATTGTACTAAAACATGTTTGGGGACCTGGGTCCTGCCCCAGGGGACATGTATCAATGCAAAAAAAAGTTTTAAAAATGGCTGTTTTTTCGGGAGCAGTGATTTTAATAATGCTTAAAGTGAAACAATAAAAATGTAATATTCCTTTAAATTTCGCACCTGGGGGGTGTCTATAGTATGCCTGTAAAGGGGCGCATGTTTCCCGTGCTTAGAACTGTCCCTGCACAAAGTGTCATTTCTGCAGGAAAAAAGTAATTTAAAAGCACTCATGGCTATAATGAATTGTCAGCTCCCCCGTAATATAGATAACAGTCATTGAAAGTCATTGATAAAAAAACAGGGAGGGGCCAGGATCTGGGGGTTCCCTTATTAAAGGGGGCTTCCAGATTCTGATAAGCCTCCCACCCGCAGACCCCCATAACCACCGGCCAGGGTTGTGAGGATGAGGCCCTTGTCCTCATCAACATGGGGACAAGGTGCTTTGAGGGGTCACAGACTCCCAAAGCATCCTTCCAATGTTGAGGGCATGTGGCCTGGTACGGTTCAGGAGGGGGGGGCACTCTCTCGCCCGCCTCTTTTCCTGCGGCCTGCCAGGTTGCGTGCTCGGATAAAGGGTCTGGTATGAATTTTTGGGGGAAACGCCACACCATTTTTTTTATTTGGCATGGAGTTCCCCTTAAAATCCTTACCAGACCTGAAGGGCCTGGTAATTGAATTTGGGGGAACCCCACACTTTTTTTTTTTTATCAATGACTTTCAATGACTGTTCTCTGTATTATGGGGAGCTGACAATTCATTATAGCCGCAAGTGCTTTTAAATGACTTTTTTTCCTGCAGAAATTACACTTTGTGCAGGGACAGTTCTAAGCATGGGAAACATATGCCCCTTTACAGGCATACTATACACACCCCCAGGTATGAAATTTAAAGGAATATTACACTTGTTTCACCATTTTGCTGGTCAAAGACCAGACCACTTTTTGCGATTCGGCACTGCGTCGATTTAACTGACAATTGCGCGGTCGTGCGACATGGCTCCCAAACAAAATTGATGTCCTTTTTTTTCCCACAAATAGAGCTTTCTTTTGGTGGTATTTGATCACCCCTGCGGTTTTTATTTTTTGCGCTATAAACAAAAATAGAGCGACAATTTTGAAAAAAACGCAATATTTTTTACTTTTTGTTATAATAAATATCCCCCAAAAATATATAAAAAAAAAATTGTTTCCCTCAGTTTAGGCCGATACATATTCTTCTACATATTTTTGGTAAAAAAAATCGCAATAAGCGATTATTGATTGGTTTGCGCAAAAGTTACAGCATTTACAAAATAGGGATAGTTTTATAGCATTTTTAGTAATAATTTTTTATTATTTTTTTTACTAGTAATGGCGGCGATCAGCGATTTTTATTGTGACTGCGACATTGTGGGGGACCCATCGGACATTTTTGACACATTTTTGGGACCATTGTCATTTATACAGTAATCACTGCTATATAAATGCAGTGATTCCTGTGTAAATGACACTGGCAGTGAAGGGGTTAACCAGGGGGTGGCAGTGTAGGGGTTAAGTGTTCCTAGGGGTGTGTTACTAACTGTGGGGGGGTTGGCCTTTCATTTAGTGAATACTGATCTCTGCTCCAATCACATGGAGCAGAGATCAGCGTCACTAGTTGCTAGGCAGAATGGAGAAATGCTGTTTACATGGCATTTCCTCCATTCAGCCATCCCGTGAGACGATCGCGGGTCCCGCGACTGGACTCACGGGGGTCCCGACCAGCGATGGCAGGGCGGCATTGAAGATTGGACGTACCTGTACGCCAATATGCCTGCCCGTGCCATTCTGTCGACGTAAATCGGCGTGTGCTGGTCGGGAACCGGTTAAAATCACTGCTCCTGAGAAAACGGCCGTTTGTGTTTTTTTTGCATTGATACATGTCCCCGGGGGCAGGACCCAGGTCCCCAAACACTTTTTATGACAATCACTTGCATATAAGCCTTTAAAATTAGCACTTTACATTTCTCCCATAGACTTGTACAGGGTGTTCCGCGGCTTTTCGAATTTCCCGTGAACACCCCAAATTGTTGGCTGTTCGGTGAACATCACTACTCTCTATGGATTGTCCTGTAAATGCTGTGATAGTCCAAGGAAATGAAGGAGGGAATGTAGCATCTTGTATCTGGTACAGTTGGACAAACAAGAGACTATGAAAAATTCCAAATTTTAAGTGCTATCTTCAAAACATGCCTGATCCAACTTTTTCATGGCTCCTGGCTGGTGAGCTTTTTTACATCTAGTGCAGTGTTTTGGAAATGACTCCTCATGTTACGTATGCCATTCCTTGGAAAGGACTGAGCACTGACTATTAATTGATGCTTGTATAAATCCTCCATCTGGTGAGTGCATTGTTTGGGTGAAGGCTCACAAGTGCAGATTTCCTTTTGCACCTTGGTGATACCTGATAAATGTCAGATTATACCTTAATATCTATTATTTCTGGTGAGCTGATAGCACAACTGTCAACTACATACTGAATGAACTTTTCTCATTATATGAAATTTCTATCAAAACTATATATATTTGCACCTCAGGAGTATTGAGTTCATTGCATATATACTTTTGCTATAATATTGTATTACTTTCATCTAGCGCTGCACTTTAACTGGATTATAGGAGTCTATTTATACTTGCGGTTATTGTAAGCATATTAGTGCACTTGCAACAAAATCAATTATATATTCCACATGGTACTTTTTATTTGCACTAGCATTCACATTTGCAGGACAAGCTTTCTGGTTGGACACCTTCTTCCAAGGTCCAAGCAATACCTTAGAAGAAGGGGGTACACCCAGAGAGTTTGTCTTGAAAATTTGAATGTTTGTGCAAATAAAAAAAGTATCAAGGGAGGCCCAGAATGGATGGATTGAAAGGAAGGTAAAGAAGGGCCGGGCATGACAGTGCTGGATAAGGCAGCATAGGTAAGGGTTAAGGTTTAGAAGAAAGAGTAGGGGAGGAGCAAAGAGTGAGAGAGCAGAGGAGGGAGGAGCTGGATAAAAGTGTGGAGTGGGCGGAGCAAAGGTGCTGTACGGGGAAGAAGACAGAGAGAGGAGGCAGATTTCCCACCCTCCCTCCCTAATGTTGGGTTACTGGGGTGCTTTTCTTGTTTCTGTTCTTCTTTTTCAGGTGGTGTGGATCGGACGTCATGACAGCAGTGTGGACGGAAGAGGGTGCTGGCGGTGTTTGTCTGGTTTGTCTGTTGTCTTTGACGGTGGGTGGTAAATCAGAGGTCATCTGAAAGGGGTGGGGGGCCCATCGCTAGTATAGGTCCCTCTCGTGTATTCCAGAACGTTGGATGGAATACGGTTATGGTTATCACTGTCGGAAGTTGTCTCCGAGCGATCACAGCTGGAGGCCTGGTTAAGTTAAAATGGGTACCGCAGTGAGTTGGTTGTTTGGTAAAATTATGGGTCACCATCAGAGATCACCAGACTGGACAGGTTGTTATATGCTATTTGTTTGTTATTGTTGCATATGGTTATATTTATGGTTATTTATATATATTGGATTGGAGTGTTTGAGTTATGTTAATAAAGGCTGTTATGGCCATTTTACTCCAAAGCAAGGTGTGGTCTCATCTTTCAAGGATAATTGGGATAAGGGGAATGGGGGTGGAGTATAATGGATAACAGGGTGAATGGGAAGGACCTTTAGACTACACTGGTCATGGACAGCACTTAATGTTTTTTTTTTCATAAAGACTTGAAAAAAAAATGAAAGGTCCATGTTAAAAAAATCAGCTTGACACATTAGGCTGAGATACCCTTGAATTGTACAAAATGTTTCAAATGTCCAAGTCCTCTTAGAGAAGAATGAGGTCATGTCAACATATTCAATAGCAATAGTGTACAGCAAACAGTGAAATTGTTGCATAATTTTGCCTAAATTTCTTGGACCAAATTAAAGAGGAAGTACACCCAAAACTAATATTTATTGCCATTTTTTTTTTAGATTGAAGTTAAGACAGATGTCAAGCCTAAAAGTCTCTTCTTTTAAAATGTAGTGCTAGGCAAGAATTATGTGAATATGCCATTTAATAGTCAAAGATTTGAGCAACATTACCTTTATCTCCTACGGGTTTCAGCAGTCACTTGACAACTATTTAAGACTGTGAGTGAACATAATTGGGGCAGAAAACATTGTCAGTGTCCTGGACTTCAGTTCCCATCACACCTTTCAAAAAATCTCCTTCCTTCAGTTAAGCTAGCTATGCACTAGTATAATTTAGTTTGATTGTTTGTTCAATTGTCTAATTATTAATGGGGTCAAATTGACATTCACTTTTGATTGCAGTGATGAGAAAATTTGAAAAACAGGATGCTGAATTTTTGTTGCATATTTGAGTCGCTTAGCCTTCTGTCAGGAATCAGCAGCTGGGATAACCAGATACATATAGCTACACAAGCAAACTGGGCCCAAAAGATGTATGTATATCTTAAAAGTGAGATTTATTTACAACAAATTAAAGATAATCACACACCAGCAAACAATAAACACGAGAATACATGAAAAGCAAAACTAAATAACAAAATGCCTAACCAGCAATCCTAATCACACTTATCACTATAGGTAAATAGTGTATATACAGTAGAAATGTACAAATGAGAAACACATAAGGCAGGAGAGTGCAGGGAGCAGATGGGAAGGGAGAAAAAAATAATAATCTGGGACAGGAACAAGGCAGCAGGATACCGGATGCAGTGCATGGTCAAGATCAAGAGCAAATGGACACAGAGTAAAGCAGCAGCACAACAAACAGGGCACAAGCAGGAGCAGCCAAAACACAGTGGTCAGGTACAGTAGCAAAGGTGGAACTTAAGTTCCCTCCTAGCAGGTGGGGTGAGATGGAGCTGAACGCTGAACCTGTTGGCTGCTGGGAGACACCTGCTGGTGGACACTAAAACTTCAGATTTCCACCCAGAGCACCACAGTGCCACCAGCAGGCAAACTCGGTCCTAATACTTTGTTTCCACATCCTATGCATGAAAAAATATGAACTGGGTTGCATAAAAATGGCAGCAGGTGCTCAGGATTGATGAATAGAAAATTGAAATGTTTGGCTGTAGCAGAAGGCAGTTTGTTCACAAAGGGCTGAAGAGTGGTACAATAATGAGTGTCTGCAAGGAACAGTGAAGGATGGTGGATGTTCCTTGCAGGCCTGAGGCTGCATTTCTGCAAATGGGGTTGGAGATTTTATCAGGATCAATGGTGTCCTCAGTGCTGAAAAATAAAGGCAAAAAATTAATCAACGTGCATACCATTAAGGAGGCATGTGATTGGCCCCAAACTTCAGCAGGACAATGACCCCAAACATGCATCAATTTCATTAGGAACTATATTCAGTGTAAAGAAAAACAAAAACAAGGAGTCCTGGAAGTGATGGTTTGGCTCCCACAGAGCCCTAAATTCAATATCACCGAGTCTGTTTGGGATTACATGAGCAGACAGTAGGATTTTAGGCAACCTACATCCACAGAAGATCTGTTGTTAGTTTTCTAAGATGTTTCGAACAACCTACTTGCCGAGTTCCTTCAAAAACTGTGTGCAAGTGTATCTAGAAGAATTGATGCTGTTTTGAAAACGAAGGGTGATCACACCAAATAATGGTTTAATTTGGATTTCTCTTCTGTTCATTTACTTCCCATTTTGTTAGTTGATACAATTAAACTATTAACACTTATATGTCTGAAAGAATTCTGAAAGAATTCTTAATTTACAGCATTTTGTCACAACTGTCTAAGCCTTTTGCACAGTACTGTACCTTGCAATATCACCACTCTTTTTCAAGAAGTGGTCCACAAATAATGTTATGCAAATGTTTTAATTTAACTGGGCATACATTTTAAGTGACCAGCAGGCAATTGCATTCATCCCCATTATTGTTTTTAGCTATACTAGATTTCTTTTCATCTTTGTTAAAATATAACTAAAGGCAAAACTTATTTTCAGTTTTGAACAGAGTAGATAGGGACTAAAACACCTGGCACACTTTCTTGCTGACTTGGTACACATTAGGGAAATTCACCCTCTATATTTGTCACACTTATCATTATCATAAACGTGAAAGTGAAAGAAAATCCCACATTTTGGGTTGTCCCCAGAACAGTATTAGTGGAGAAATCTTCCAATAGGGACAATAGTTCTGGTGACCCCGTTGACAACCAGGGATTTCCTCAGCGTGGAGGGATTTCTTCACTTCCTGTTTTGGCAACGGGACAGGAAGTAAAGGAAAAACTCCCCAAATAACTTTCCACATGGCAAATAATGATGCCCAACATGTTATATGTCCAATGATGTGTGTGTGTGTGTTTGTAAGGATTTTGTATCTACCCATGACTCACATTTGCTGGTACGGGTAATAGCTGCAAACACAAGTAGGTATGGACCTGAAATAAATGTCAAATAAATCTTACAATCTATAAGTTTGATTAACCACTTAATAACCGCCCTATAGCCGAATGACGGCTTTAGGGCCGTTTCTTAACTGTGGGAGGCCGTCATATGACGTCCTCCCAGAATTCCGCTCTCGCGCGCCCCCTGGGGCGCGCACTCGAGAGCGTCCGTGACCGCCAGGTCCACAGGACCCGGCGCATCACGGATCGCGGTAAACGGCCGCTCGTCGCGGCCGTTTACCACGTGATCGCTCCGTCAAATGACGGAGTGATCACTTGTAAACAAACCGGCGTCATGTTATGACGCCGGTTCCTCCCTCCCCCTCTCTGTACCGATCGGAACAGCGGAGGGGGAGGAGATCGGTGTCAGCAGCGATGTGGGCTGCATCTGCAGTGCCCACATCGCTGCTCACCGAAATTAACCCCTCAATTCCCTGCAAATACTCTGCAATACCCTGCCATTACTCTGCATTACTCTGCATTACTCTGCAATACCTTGCATTACTCTGCATTACTCTGCAATACCCTGCATTACTCTGCATTACTCTGCAATACCTTGCATTACTCTGCATTACTCTGCATTACTCTGCAATACCCTGCATTACTCTGCATTACTCTGCAATACCCTGCAATACCCTGCATTACTCTGCAATACCCTGCATTACTCTGCATTACTCTGCAATACCCTGCATTACTCTGCATTACTCTGCATTACTCTGCATTACTCTGCAATAGTCTGCATTACTCTGCAATACTCTGCAATACCCTGCAATACCCTGCCATTACTCTGCAATACCCTGCAACACTCTGCAATGCTCTGCAACACCCACCAATACCCTGCAACACTCTGCAATGCTCTGCAACACCCGCCAATACCGTGCAACACTCTGCAATGCTCTGCAACACCCTCCAATATCCTGCAATGCTCTGCAACGCTCTGCAACACCCGCCAATGCCCTGCAACACTCTGCAATGCTCTGCAACACTCTGCAATGCTCTGCAACACCCACCAATACCCTGCAACACTCTGCAATGCTCTGCAACACCCGCCAATACCCTGCAACACTCTGCAATGCTCTGCAACACCCGCCAATACCGTGCAACACTCTGCAATGCTCTGCAACACCCTCCAATATCCTGCAATGCTCTGCAACGCCATACTCTGAGATACCTAGCCATACTCTGATATACCCAGCCATACCCAGCCATAGTCGGTGATACCCTGCAATACCCAGCCATAGACACCCCCCCCCCTCCCGCCGCCCTCCGGTGCTTCTACCGACTCGCCAATACTATCAAATCCAGAATCTTTTTTTTTTTTTTTTTT
The DNA here is from genome assembly GCF_037356315.1 of Lithobates pipiens. Classification (NCBI taxonomy): domain Eukaryota; kingdom Metazoa; phylum Chordata; class Amphibia; order Anura; family Ranidae; genus Lithobates; species Lithobates pipiens. Next base: position 149,935,882 of record NW_027507686.1, on the reverse strand, counting down.
TTTTCAGGCTTCCCAGCTTAGAGGTGAGATGCGTGGTCTTATTGACCCCACATCTCACTGTAAAGAGGACCTGTCATGCCATATTCCTATTACAAGGGATGTTTACATTCCTTGTAATAGGAATAAAAGTGATCAAAAAATTTATTTTTGGGGAAAAAAAATGTCAAACTAAAATAAATAAAGTAAAATGAACAATAATTTTTTTTTTTTTTTTTAAAGCGCCCCTGTCCCCATGTGCTCGCATGCAGAAGCGAACGCATACGTAAGTCCCGCCCACATATGAAAACGGTGTTCAAACCACACATGTGAGGTATCGCTGCGTACGTTGGTGCGAGAGCAATAATTCTAGCCCTAGACCTCCTCTGTAACTCAAAACATATAACCAGTAAAAAAAAAATTAAATCATCGCCTATGGGGATTTTTAAGTAGCGACGTTTGGCGCCATTCCACGAACCTATGCAATTTTGAAGAGTGACATGTTAGGTATCGATTTACTCGGAGTAACTTCATCTTTCACATTATGCAAAAATTGGGCTAACTTTACTGTGTTTTTTTTTTTTTTTAAGCACAAAACAGTTTTTTTTCCAAAAAAAAGCATTCGAAAAATTGCTGCGCAAATACCGTGCGAGATAAAAAGTTGCAACGACCACCATTGTATTCTCCAGGGTGTTTGCTAAAAAAACATATATAATGTTTTGGGATTCGATGTAATTTTTTAGCAAATAAATGATGATTTTTACATGTAGGAGAGAAATGTCAGAATTGTCCTGGGTGTTCCAGAACGCCTGATGGCGCTCCCTGCATGTTGGGCCTCTGTATGTGGCCGCACTGTGTAAAAGTCTCACACATGTGGTATTGCCGTACTCGGGAGTAATAGCAGAATGTGTTTTGGGGTGTAATTTGTGGTATGCATATGCTGTGTGAGAAATAAACTGATAATATGACAATTTTGTGAAAAAAAAAAAAAAAGTAAAAAAAATCTTGATTTTGCAAAGAATTGTGGGAAAAAATGACAACTTCAAAAAACTCATCATGCCTCTTACTAAATACCTTGGAATGTCTTCTTTCCAAAAAGGGGTCATTTGGGGGGTATTTGTACTTTTCTGGCATGTTAGGGTCTCAAGAATTGAAATAGGCCGTCAGTACTTCAGGTGTGATCAATTTTCAGATATTGGCACCATAGCTTGTGGACTCTATAACTTTCACAAAGACCAAATAATATCCACCAATTTGTACTTATTTTTACCAAAGATATGTAGTGGTATAAATTTTGGCCAAAATTTATGAAGAAAAAATTACTAATCTGCTAAATTTTATAACAGAAATGAAGAAAAATTCATTTTTTTACAGAATTTTCTGTATTTTTTCTTTTATAGCACAAAAAATAAAAAACCCAGCGGTGATTAAATACCACCAAAAGAAAGCTCCATTTGTGTGAAAAAAAGGACAAAAATTTCATATAGGTCCAGTGTTGCATGACTGAGTAATTGTCATTCAAAATGTGAGAGCACCGAAAGCTGAAAATTGGTCTGGTTATTAAGGGTGTTTAAGTGCCCAGTGGTCAAGTGGTTAAGTGAGCATTATTTTCAAGCAAAACTGAAATTTTAATTTAGCTTTATGGGTATAATATTTTAGATACATCCTAGTATTTTCAGTATTTTAAAATCTTAACCTAATTACAAAGCTCCCAGTATTTAAGTGCAGTCAAACTTGCTGAAGATATTTCAGAGAAACAAAACAACTTTTGCAGCTTGAAGCAGACTTTAATTGTGTTACTGAACACAGTGAATCAGCAAGACAACAATGCTCTTGTACGTTTAGCCACTGGAACAAAAATGGTCTCAGATTTTCTATGGGGCTCAAAAGAAGAAATAGATTCATCTCAGCCTTCTGAGTCCCATTCAAAATCTTCTGAATAGAATTTCCCTGAAGTTTACCATTTCTTTGGCCCAAATGAAACATTTTTCATGGTTTTAGAACTGTTGTTGCACAAAGAGACCAAATGTGGACATTGTTTACAGTGAAGAGAAGCCAAAAAAAAGAATCCTTTAGTAGTCTCTGTTCACTCTACAGCTGGATAGTGTAAGTCCAGCTAAAAGGTGCAATGTGTATTTTTCAGTATTTGATCTGCCTTGTAGAAATGAAATATTGCAGAAGGAAGAGTGACAGCAGGAGAAAAAATGTGTATAAAAAAATGAGACAGACATTTCTTAATTTAAGATAATTCCCTAACGTGTGTCATTGTATCCTGTCAGCTTTAATAGAGGAAATTCAGTAACTGAGAATTATGAATAATATTTCCTTATAAGCTTAATGTTGCAATAGTAGAGCAACCAATAATTTCATGTTTTCTTTTAATTAGTCATGCAGAAAATAAACCTCACCAGTACATCTGTACCATATTAAGATTAACTCATAATATGCTAAGGTGGCAGTTTGTATAGAATTCAGGTAAGATAAAAAATATGTCAAAAAAGGGTGAAAAAAATAACGATAACAAACTTTTATATTAGCTTTTATTGCTTGTAGTTTTCAGCACAGATTTTACAGCATAGATACTGACAACCAACCTTCCTGTAACCCTAATTGTAAGTATAACTACAATAAGGCTTACCTATAGGTAGTGTAGTGCACCGTTTAGGAGATATTTTGTGTACTAAATCACCGTACCATCACTGGCTCATGCGTTCCTTCAGATTCCTGTGATGTAAATGGCGGCTCCCGTGTGCACAGTGACATCATTGTGGCTCTGGCCAGTCACAGAGCGGGAGTCTGCAAACTCGAAAGCAAGACGGGTGAAGAGGGAAGCGGCCTCCAGAGATGACATTGCATTGCTGGAATGCTCTGTTTTGAGGTAAGTTTGAAATAATGTGCTAGTATGCAGTACATATTAGCACATTATGACATTACTTTGCAGGTAAAAAAAAAAAAAGTCCAGCGGTTTACAACCGCTTTAAGAGTAATTCTTCATTGTTCTTTCATCAAGAAAAAAAAATACTTCTCCCTGGGTTATCAATACACACGGGATTTTAACAGTGTTGCAGATTTCTACCCTTTTCTGCTCTGAAAAAAATCAGTTTGTCCATTTCTTGTGCAGGCTAATCTGAACGATGTACAGAACTTCTCTGTGCTATACCACATAGAATTTTTTTTACATTTTATTTTTATTAACATTAAATTACAATATGACTTATGTAGTAATTGTACTGTATATGATATATATATATATATATATATATATATATATATATATATATATATATATATATATATATATATATATATACCGTATTTGCCGGCGTATAAGGCGACTGGGCGTATAAGACGACCCCCTATTTTTCAAGTGAAAACATAGGTTTTGGGCAATACTCGTGGTATAAGACTACCCCCCTTCTGAGGCAACACCATTTAAAAAAAGCATTAGAACCATTAAAAAACACAAAGCAAGAATGCCAACTACTCATTCGCCGTGCTGTGATATCTCATAAAGTAAATCAAACAATAATAACACAAACAGAGATCTATTGAATGCCACAACTCTGGAAAGTAGAATTCCTCACTAACCAAACCTATACCACTTTTGGGTTACATTCTATGGGAATTGTCCACCAAAATGCATTTAATAACCCCCCTGTCATATGTCCCAGATTTACCTGTCCCTCTTGGGCAGGATGTATAGTAGTAGATCAGTGAATGGATTTACCCAGGGAAGTATGGTGAGCGGTGTATTATTTTAATGAATACAACGCCTGCTTGGATTGGCAGAGGCATTAGCATCATCAGCCCTTGCCTCTCTCTCTCTCGGCGTGTACTGTTTGTAGCTGAAGCCACATACAGTATTAGCAGACATTTGGGGGCTGACATCGATTGGGCAGCATTGTATACCCGGCGTATAAGACGACCCCCGATTTTTGGGCATTTTTTTTAAGTCTAAAAGGTAGTCTTATACGCCAGAAAATACAGTACTGTATTTGCTGGCGTATAAGACTACCTTTTACACTTAAAAAAAATGCCCAAAAATCGGGGGTCGTCTTATACGCCGGGTATACAGGTATACAATGCTGCCCGATGGATGTCAGCCCCCAAATGTCTGCTAATACTGTATGTGGCTTCAGCTACAAACTGTATACGCCGTTGAGCCTGGCTTTTAGGAAAAAACTCAAGACCTTCCTTTTTTAGCAGATGATCAAAGCTCGCCACAGAGTCTAGAGGCGATTCAGTTCACATTGTGCGCTATACAACTATTTCATTCATTCATTTAATCCCGGCGAGCGATGTATTCTATTAATGAATACAGAGCCTGCTTGGATTGGAGTAACAACCTCTGTCAATCTGAGCAGGCTACATAGAGTAGCCTGCTCGGATTGGCTTTGAGAGAGAGAGGGGCAAGGGCTGATGATGCTACAGCCTCTGCCAATCCAAGCAGGCGTTGTATTCATTAAAATAATACACTGCTCACCATACTTCCCTGGGTAAATCCATTCACTGATCTCCTACTACTATACATTTGCCTTTGAGGTCCCAGGCACCCAAGAGGGACAGGTAAATCTGGGACATATGACAGGGGGGTTATTAAATGCATTTTGGTGGACAATTCCCATAACCCAAAAGTGGTATAGGTTTGGTTAGTGAAAAATTCTACTTTCCAGAGTTGTGGCATTCAATAGATCTCTGTTTGTGTTATTATTGTTTGATTTACTTTATGACATAACACAGCATGGCGGATGAGTAGTTGGCATTCTTGCTTTGTTTTTTTTAATCGTTCTAATGTTTTTTTAAAATGGTGTTGCCTCATAAGGGGAGGTAGTCTTATACCGTGAGTATTGCCCAAAACCTATGTTTTCACTTGAAAAATAGGGGGTCGTCTTATACGCCCAGTCGTCTTATACGCCGGCAAATATGGTATATATATATATATATATATATATATATATATATATATATATATATATATATATAATTTGCTGTATTTTCTATTTCCATGAAAGTGGGGGTATCCTTTAAAGAGATTTTGTCACTTTAAAAATACTGTCTACTTCTGACAAGTATGAAGTACAGGCAAATAGAAGCACCCGTATCAGCTTTCCACTTGTATAAGGTGAGGGTGGGTAAGAGTGTTGGCGGATTCAGATGAGATGACTCTCTGCTTGTAGCGTTACATTCACACACTTATGCAACACCTTTATAAACTAGGAGGAGACCTCAAACTCCACTAATCGGGGGACTGAGGATTATTCCTTACACTGCCTCCACTTTGAAGGGTCTTGGTTTACAAGTGTTGCTCCCTCCTAAGCCCCTGTACACTCGGTCGGAGATTTCGACAACCAAATCCGTCGGATTTTGTCCTTCGGATCTTGTCCGAAACTGTTGCATACACACGGTCGGACTAAGTTGTTGAAAAATCTGATCATTCAGAACGTGATGACGTAATTTCGTTACGATGGGACTACGTTCAGGCTAGTAGCCAATAGCTTTGATGTAGGAATTTGATCTGAGCATGAGTGGCACTTGGTCCGATCAAAATTCTCTACACATGATCAGAGTATGTCCGATTGAACCAGTTGGTCAGGAAATATTTCCAACATGTTGGAAAATTGGGTCCGACGGATATTCCGACGGAATCAGTCCGATGCATACCACACACAGTCGGATTATCCGACAACACGGTCCGATAGGACACATTCCGACGGATTCTCCGACCGTGTGTACAAGGGCTTAGAGCACCTTGTTCCCAGGCAGTTAACATTACTTGAGTTTACAATAAATACAGGTTAAATCCTTGAAATTATTGCCAAATCTTTAAAGGAGTTGTAAAGTCTAAGCCCTTGTACACACGGTCTTTATCCGAAACTGTTGCATACACACGGTTGGACAAAGTTGTCGGAAAATCTGATTGTACATAACGTGATGACGTTATTTCGTTACGACCGGACTACATTCAGGCTAGTAGCCAATAGCTTTGCGTACACACAGTCGGACAAAGTTGTCGGAAAATCCGATCGTTTGGAACGCGATGACGTTTGTTCTTTACAATGGGACTACGTTACAGCTAGTAGCCAATAGCTTTGGTCTCGTAATTTGATCTGAGCATGCATGGCACTTTGTCCGATCGGAATTCTCTACAAACGATCATTGTCTGAAAATTTTATAACCAGCTCTCAAACTTTGTTGGTCGGACATTCGGAAGGAAAAAGTCAGATGGAGCCCACACACGGTCGGATTATCCAACAATGCGGTCCGATCTGACATTTTCCGTCGGAATGTCCAACCGTGTGTACAAGGGCTAAGAGTCTGGCAGATAATGCAACACAGAAAGTCTCTTGCATAAACTGTTTACATCAGGTGTATATGATTCTACAAATAGCCACAATTAGCATGTCACTATCTGAATAATAATTTTGGGGTGATCTAGTATGGTTAGCTAAACTTAGGTGGTATCTGCTTATAGATTATGTTCATTTTAATGTTCACTTTAATCACTGCTACTATTTTTTAGATAAACTTTTTGTCTTGTAAGTCTTGATCTTTTTGCTTAAAATCTGTTTTATTACTTAAAATATTTCAATTGCTTCTGACGTTCATTTTTTTGCCTATTATTTTCTCCTGGTACTTTAATTACCATCTTACTAACCATTCAGTGTCTGCTATCCCTCTTTACCAATCCCTCCATTGACTTCCATTCACCCAATGGATAAACCTGAAAATAGTAACAACAACTTACAAAGCCATCGCCAACTCTGCCCCCCCAGCTACAACAATAACCTTGTCTCAAAATACCAACCAATTGTTCCTTTCATTCCACCAAAGTCCTCCTATTTATTCTCTAGTTACTTCATCACCTCCTCCTATGCTTGCCTCTTATTCAGAGCCTCTCCTATCCTCTGGAACTCCCTACCCAAGTTTCCCTACTCTGTCCACTTTTAGGCTATGTTTAGAGAAGCTTATCCTGCCTCCACCTAACAACTGGACTTTTATTTTCCTTATCAGCTCACCTCCCACAGATATTACCTATTTGTTTCACTTGACCCTCCTTTTAGATTGTAAGCTCTAATGAGCAGGGCCTTCTGTTTCCTCATGTATTGAATTGTATTATAACTGTATTGTCTGTTCTCATATTGTAAAGTGTTGCGCAAACTGTTGGCACTATATAAATCCTGTATAATAATAATAGTAATAATTATACATCTTCACTATAAAATGATCATTTTTGGGCCATCTGGATGCCTCGGGAGTTCTACATGCCCATTTCAGCTATCGATAAGGTAAGCGCTCTGTGAGCTCTTTGTTTAGGGAGGATCCCTTAAGAAGCACTTTACAAAAAGCACTTTATTCGTTCCGCAAGAATTCCTTATTTATCCAGGATCCATTCTGGCTATATATATGTTTGTACTTCCTATTTTGTACATTCAGCACACTGCACTTTACTTTAGTGTTTTAATATTTTGGAGCATTATGTGTTCACTTTCTTTTTAATGCATCACGTGTTTACTTGCTATTTGCATTTTCACTTTAGAGGTTGCTCTTATCATTATTTTGCTTATTCATTTTATAGTGCACCTGCAACACTTTATAGATTGAGCCGCAATTTCAGCCTTTATATATTTTGTGCTTTAGTTATTGACATATGGTCCCTATAGTTTTCCACTATTGACACCAGGCAAGCACTAGAGATTCACTATTTTATTTTTACACATCTGCACAGTTCTGTTTAAATACTGACTGTAACATGCAGAAATGGGGGTCAGAAAAACAAAAATCAAGGGAAGAGAATAATACACACAGCAATATTCAACTTGTCTTGAGCTTCCAATCACATATAAATTAAACCAACATTACGATGGACTAAAACACCAATACATTGTTAAATATTGCACAAAGACCCTACTGTATATCCAAAATATGATGTATTGCACAACCCCTGGTGCAATTGAAAGACAAATACATGCACACTCCCTCCTGGTCTGGGAGCACCAGGACACTATGCAGGCATTCTCATCATCATGATATCATAGGTTGCCACTCCTCCCTGCTCAGTGCTGCATAGCACGATTGACAGCAGCTCTTTTCCAGAGTCACATTGTGAAAAGGTACTTGTTAAATTTGCTGGTCATATGTAAGCTCTAACAACATTTAAACAAATTAATTCCAAAAAGATATTTGGGGGAGGGGGTATTTGTATATTACCTACCGATTCGCTGGTTTTACAGATACTTTAAGTGCCTGATGTATGTGTGATAGCAACAGAATCATGACAGAATGCACTAAGGAACAGTGGTAAGGCTTGATGAAGACTAATGCCTCCTGTTGTCACTAAAGGCAACCATTAGTAGCTGACTCAGTAAACTCATCAAAGATACTTTAAGGTCTCTTGCACACTGCAACTTGAAAGAGCTCAGTACAGCTTTTTTTTTTTACTGAGCGAAAATACAGCCCATTAATTGTAATGTGCCTATGCACACAGAAGCGTAAACAATTGCTGTGCATTCTTTGAAATTTGAAAAATCTGCATTTTTGGTCAGTAATTTACGCATCATGCATGCAAATACGCACAATTGCATGCAAATGCAATAAACAAAAAAAAAAGGATATGATGCACACACAGGGGGCTAGAGTGGTTGGGTTGAGTGGGGATGGATTGAGTGAAGAGGTCACATATAATGCTCCTAGGGTTAGCCTAAGTAGGCTTAGGGGGAGGGAAGGTTGGATAAGTTGGGGGGTAGAATGGCAGGGGGCATATAAAGGGGGAGGGTGGGGTAGGGAGGAGGGGAAAAGTTAAATAAACTCACCAAGAAAATAAAGTCAAATATTAGATTTAAGTACACCTGGCACGTGTTTATGGGCACATAACAGTATCAATATAAATATAGAAGGGACGGTTTGGTTTGCCATAAATATGGATATAAAATCAACACTTAGGGCTATAAAAAAAAGTGAGAAGGGAGAAAGGGGGGGGAAGAACAAGCACGTCGAATAAGTAAACAAACACAATTTCCCTTCTCAGACCTCACAGCTTTTTTCGTTAATATGGGGTTTACGTTTCTTATTATCATGGGTTGGAGTGTTTTGGTTTTATATATGGGAGATAAGTTGGAATTTCTCTATTTTGAGTTCTTTTTATCTATAAATCGATGCCTAAAACTTTAAATATATGTTCCTGGAATATCCGAGGGATGGGCAACACTATTAAAAAGGCTACTGTGCTCTCCGTATTGGAAGCTCAGAAGGTAGGACTGATATGTCTGCAGGAGACACACCTAACAAATGACACCAAATCACAACTTAATAGTAAGAGGTTCTTGAACCAATACTATTCCACTCTTCATACTCTAGAGGGGTGAGTATATTGGTTAAGAGAGGGGTGTCATTCTCCTGCAGAGATGTCAGTATAGACTCACTTGGCGATGTGTTTCGCTCAATAGAAAGGGTAGAGTATTGGCCGAGGGAAGTATCGGATCATTCACCCCTAGTTATCACTGTAAACGTAAGCGCCAGGAATACTCCAACAAGGTGGACAATAAATCCCCTCTGGTTGGAATTAATAGAGAATACCAGAAGAAATAATGGTAAGGCTAAAGGAGTTTGTGGAAATTAATGAAGGTACAGCGCCAATGGGGGTGACTCTTAAAGCCTACCTTAGGGGGTTGTTAATAGAACAAACATCTAAGGTTTGGGAGGAAAATTTAAGAAACAAAGCGTTAGAATCAGAGAGACAATATGTGATAGACCCAACCCCAGAGAAGCAGAAAGTATGGCTCGACAAGCAGCAGGAATATAATGAGGCTATAACTAGAAATGCCGAAAATAGGAGACTTTTTCAGAGACAGAACCTCTTTGGAGAGGGAGAAAAAATGGGGCATTTATTGGCACTCTTGGCGAGGACCAACTCTCCCTGTTCGGATATCCCTCTAATCAGGACTTTACACGGAGAAATTAGGTCTGAACCTGGGTTGATTATAGATACATTCTCTGAGTTTTATGAGGAACTGTACAAGTCAAAACAGAGCTCAGACAGTGGAGAGATGGATAGGTTCCTGGGGAATATAGAGCTGCCTGTTATTTCGGAGGGTGACAGTGACACGCTTGACTCCCCAATGGAGTTGGGCGAGTTGGTACAAGTAGTAACCGGCATGTCCAACGGTAAGTCTCCTGGCCCGATGGGTTGCCACTGGAGATTTATAAACACTTTGGGGGGGTTTTGCTCCCAGAACTTTTAAAAACGCTAAGTTGGGCAGGTGAGGGGGCAGCCTGCCTCTATCGATGTCGGAAGCTACTATTGTAGTTTTACAGAAGGAGGGGAAAGACCCCCATGAGGCATCCGCATACAAACCAATATCCTTACTGTGTTCTGACATTAAAATCGTGGCAAGAGTGTTGGCATCTAGGCTGAATAAATGCATATCAAAACAAATCCATATAGATCTGTCTGGGTTTGTTCCTGGAAGATCTACAAGTGTCAACATAAGAAGGGTATATACGAACCTCCAGGTCCCGACAGAGTTAGTTGGCTTGAGGGCTGTTCAATCCTTGGATACGGCAAAGGCGTTTGATAGCCTCGAGTGGGGCTACCTCTGGCGGGTCCTGGAAAAATTCTAATTTGGCCCGTAATTCATGCAGTTGCTGAAAACTTTATATAAATTCCCGAACGCAAAGTTAAAAATCAATAACGAGTACTCAGAAAGGATGTTACTTGAAAGAGGGACAAGACAGGGGTGTCTTTTGTCACCCCTATTGTTCGCACTGGCAATGGAGCCCTTGGCGTGTACAGTTAGATCATCAAGGGCGCTGCAGGGATTTCAAAGGAAATGCGGGGAAGAGAGGATAGTTCTATATGCGGATGATGTTTTGTTCACCAATGTTTTGTTCACCAATCGAAGTAATGCGTATAGTGGAGGAGTTAATTGACCTACTAATTCCATCTTAGACAAAATGAAATATCTTGGGATAGTGGTGTCAAAGGACCCGAATCAGTACATATCCGACAACCTAGTTCCACTATTGCAAAAATGTAAACAGAAATGCGACATCTGGATTAGACTCCCTCTATCAGTGGCTGGACGGGCTAACTTGGTCAAAATGATCTGGATGTCACAACTGCTCTACCTGCTTCACAATTCCCCAATTATAATTGGAGAAAAATGGTTCAAAAAGATACAAACACTTTTTAGAGAGCTAATTTGGAAGAAAGGCCAGCCCAGGATCAGTCTACAATCCCTGCAGTGTCCAACAAGTGAGGGAGGCCTGGCAGTTCCCCAACCGTATAGCTACTATCTGGCAGCACAGCTGCAACATCTGGGAGGAAGTGCTACTACAGGAGGGGGGAAGATGAGCGGCAAATTGTTGCTGCTGGACTCACCGCATAGATCCATAGTAGAGGCACTAGAGGCAGGTTCCCTGGGTAGTAGTAGACCAACGTCAAAACTCATAACCAAAATATGGCTAACAACTAAGAAAATAATGGGGTATGAGGGAGTTACTGAATTTTCACCCATCTGGAATAATACAAATCTGCAAGAACTTCTTAATATAGAAAAAAATAAGGAATGGGAGAAACACGGAATATGCCAGGTAACCCAGTTGTTTGAGGGTAATACCTTAAAATCATTCATAGAGCTGAGACAGGAATATGGGATACCAAATAAGGTATTGTTCAGCTATTTACAGATAAGGCATGCCTTGGGTAAACAGTTTAACAACTGAATGGTGTGAGATTCCCCTTCTCCAAAGACTAATTAAAGCTGCATCTAATAAGGGTTTAATATCAACAGTCTATTCGCAAATAATGGGCAAAAAGAATAAGAACGAAAGCTTGCTCAATAATAAAATAAGATGGGAAGAGGACGTGGGAGAAATCACAGCAGAGAAATGGGCAAGGATCCTAGATTTCAGACGTTGGTGTCGGTCTCCCCCTCGCAAAGATTATCCCACATGTTTCTTCTGTATAGAGCTTATTACACACCTAAGAAAATGTGCATATTTGGCTGCCGACCAGATGATAAGTGCCCCAGATGTGCCGAGACAGGGGACCTAATACACATGCTCTGGAGATGCCCAAAGTTGCATCGATATTGGGCAGAGATAGTAAAAACAATCAATAACACGTTCAGAGTAAACCTAGAACTGGAACCCAGAGCATGTGTATTGGGCTATATTGGAAAGGAAGCCAGCCCAACATGTATATTGTTAGCGGTAGCACACAAAACTGGCAATAACAGACTCCCCCATCTCCAGAAGATTGGGGGAGAACTATGAATAAATTAGCATGGTTAGAAAAGGTTATGCTAACTAAACAAGGGAATTAGGGCAAGTTTGTTAAAATATGGAACCCCTGGCTTCAAAGAATAAATGCCACTGGGTAAGAGATAGACCCCGGGTAGATTATATAGATTAAACAAACTGTATGGTCCCGGAGAACAGGAAAAGAAAAGAAAGGGGAGAAGGGGAAAGAAAAGAAAGGGAAGGAAAGAGAAGAGATAAAAAAAGGGGAAAAAAATTATATAAATGACGTGTGTAAGAATGGTTGTTAATAATGGCAAATATGGGACTTGAAAGGACATTCTGTATGTTTTAAAGATTATTTGTATTGAATAAAAATAAACAAAAAAAATAAAACTGCCCTGACTAATATTCTATGCTTAATCAGCACTAATCTTTATTCTGATGATGGGAAAATCTCCCTGCTGTCAGAATACAATAGCTAAGTGGGAAGGATTCCCCCATCCACATTGAGTGTGTTGATGGGGGAATCGAGACAGTTTTTTCATTCATCCCACTGGTCTTTACTATTAGTAAATAAATTACGAGGAGAGGATCTATTATTGCAGCTTAAATGGAAAATAAACATATACTTTAGATCATATGCTTTAGAGATGCTGTAAAACTGCATATTAAAGCGGGAGTAAACCCGCTGATTTTTTTTTTTCTTACCTGCAAGGGAAAAGGCATAATGAGCTAGTATGCACCATATACTAGCTCATTATGAAATACTTACCTTAGAACAAGGCCCCGATATCTCCGACAATCCACGCCAAGGGAGCTGACATGTTCCCTTGGCGTTTCTTCCAGGTATACCGGCGCTGTGAGTGGCCGGAGCCGTGATATCGTCACTCAGCCGAAAATCCCCTGTGCGCATGCGCCATACAGGTTTAGGAGATTTTTTTTTACCTACAGGTAAGCCTTATTATAGGCTTACCTGTAGGTAAAAGTTAAAAAAAACAGTATACAACCGCTTTAAGTTGCGAGGAAATGGTGTACTGCTTTAAAGAGTCCCTTTTTTATAAACAGTGGCTAGGGAATTTTCAGTTAGCAATGGTAGCAAAGATCTCAACCCCACATCCTGTACCCCATAAGGAATGTAAAGGTTTGTGAGGAAGACCTATTAACATCTAGATCCCCCTTTGGAATAAAGGGTGCTTCCAGATATCCATTTTCAGTATTAATTCACAAACAAAAAATATATAGTGCATAAAAACACCCAAAAAAGTCCTTTATTTGAATTTGTAATGTCTCCTGTTAAAAATCAATTGCCAACCAATCCCAGCCCTGCAATGTAGATCCACATCAATTGTGATGCCCAATGATGTTGACCATTGATCACAATGACCCACCACCATGACAATGCTACCCCACCTCTACTCCTGGTGCAAATTACCCCACCAGCCCTGCTGGTGTATGATTACAGTGGCAAGGTGCCTGGATAATGTCATGAATCAAATATTGAGCAGATTGCTTTGTCTATGCATTGGGACTGCAATGCCCCACCTGAAGTCCAACAGGAGTGGTTTAAATGATCCTATAAACAAATCAACCCTTTCTAGATGCTTGTACTGTGAAATAATTATCAAAAAAGTTCAAAGATCCAACAAAGATTCTAAAGTTGGTTTAATTTGGCTTAAAACACCTGATGCGTGTTTACATTAAATAAATGGCAGACTGTCAAGACTTTATTTCAATAGACAGTAGTAAGAATATTGTATAACCCCAGTTATGACCTTTGAAGATATATGCTTATAGCTACAGAATACATGTTTGTTTTAATGTGCTTGTACAGCTTGTTCAGAACATGCAATACTTAAACTAGTACTAACGAGCATTTTTTTTATCTTAATCCATTCACAGTATTAAGACAAAAAAATGCTCTTGTAGAATCACACACCCAGCGACCCCAAACAGTTACCTACTGTCCTTGTCACGACTGGGTCCTCCATGACCCATGTTGTTCCCCTAGTCTCACTCATTTGTAGGGGAGAGGTGAACAGTTTGCTCTTGTAGCTGTCTGTCTAGAGTTGGGAGGAGGCACTAGGGGCATAGTTTGCCAGAGTCTGTGTGTTTCAGTGGATGTACACAATCCAAACCAGCAGTTCTCACACATAGATGATCTTTTGCAGCCAGATTGGCAAAAGGGACACCCGCAAAAGGTGTGGGGGGAGGGGGGCAGTAGCTCAGGGACCATCCACTCATATGAGAAAGGTGGTCTTCTAAGGATGAAGACATTCTATCTTTTTTTTGTTTACAAACTTTTATTAAGACGAAAGTTAAATACAAAAGACTACATAGTTACAACCAACATCATCCCAGGCAAACCGAGATCCTGAATTCATAGACAAACCAGACAAACCATTGAGCATCATTTTCAAAATAGATAGGACACAATGGTATCTAGCAAATAAACAAAAAGAAAAAGAAATAGTGCAAAAAGAAAATACAACAATAAATAAAAAGGCACTATACCGGTAGATAGAAAGGTACAAGTTAGCACCATACATGATGTTAAAGGAATACTCAGACCAAAAATATCAGACATTAACCACTTGGATAGAAATATGATCTGAACTAAGATATGGAGTATGATCAATTGAGCCAATTAAGTCAAGAAAACAATGAAGTTTAAAAGGACTGAGGTAAGCTTTCCAAGCCATTCTAGAGATGAAGACATTATATCTAAGTCTGGAGTGTCCCTAGTCTAAATTTACTGTTTACAAAAGCGTTATCTATGTTATCTGGGATTATTGGGCTTCTTATAAGCCCATAGATATTGTTTGCTTCCGTCCACTGTATTGGGTTATTAATATGTTTCCTGCTCTGGCCAATCACTCTGAGGTTTATACAAGTGTTGTGGGTTGGAGAGGAGGATAAATATTTGAAGAGAGCTTCCAGAAGGGTTCCTGCCTCCCAGATTTTGGGTTGATTTACTAAAACTGGAGAGTGTAAAATTTGGTGTAGCTGTGTATGGTAGCCAATCAACTTCTAACTTTAGCTGGTTTAATTATGCTTTGACAAAAAAAAGGAAGCTCATTGGCCATGTAGTGCTGCACTGGATTTTAAACTCTCCAGTTTTAGTAAATCAACCCCCTGCCTGGTGAGGGTGCACCTTTAGCAGTATCCAGTCTTTGCCTCCTAGGCCTGCTGCTTGGAGGGGATATCAGTCTATGAGGTAGCCTGGACTCTAAGCAGGCATGTTTTAGGGCCTGAAGAACCAGGGAGATGACTGCATTTTCAGAGAATTCAACTATGTGGAATTATGTTCAGGAGAGCTTGGGGGAAGCTACTGCTGGGATGGGCAAGATGTGGAGACCTCATTTCTTGGCTCATTAAGGTATCTGTGATTGTTTGCATGGGGCCTGAAGAGCAGTTACTATTGGGAGGCTGCTGCCACAGTATTTAGAGCCACCAATCAAAGTTCTTAAAGAATTATCCTTGAAAGGGTGCTTCTGAAGAGTCTAGAGCTACCAATTAGCTGCTCTTAAATGCTTTTTTTTTAACTGGGAGACTGCCACTGAAACATTAGAGCGTCCAGCCATTTCCTTGCTGAAATAAGTAGTTCTGGTTTATTTTGCTGTTTTTGGGAATCCTGTACTCTGTCTCTCCCTAGCAGGGATGAGGTTTATGTTCAAGTCGTACTCATGTTCGACTTGAACATTGGCTGTTCGCCAGTTCGCCAAACAGTGAACAATTTTGGGTGTTTGCGACAAATTTGAAAGCCGGGGAACACCCTTTAAAAGTCTATGGGAGAAATCAAAAGTGTTTACATAAACGGGTGACCCCGCCCCCTCTGACATCACAGGGAAAGCCATAGGAAAGTCCCCATGTGTCAGAGGAGGGCGGGGTCACCGGGTGGCCCCACCCTCCATTATTTAAGAACTGTCAGAAGAATCGAAGCATCACATGGCTGAAGACTTCCACTGATCGCGCAGACGGAGCAGAGAAGAAGCCGCAGCAAGATGCGGGACGAGAAGAGTGGAGGAAGAAGAATATGATGAAGATGACGAAGAAGATGGAAAGGGAACAAGAAGAACACCAAAGGAAGACCAGATGAAAGAAGATGCAGAAGAGAAGAAAGAAGATGAAGCAGAAAGAAGAAGAAATTAATAAAGGACTTATCAAAAACCATCTCTTGTGCTTTTTCTCTTGTGTTTTTTAACCTTTTTGTCACTTTTTGTGAAATGGTAGGGGTACATTTGTACCCCATGACCAATTCACACAGGGTCGGGATCTGGGGGTCCCCTTGTTAAAGGGGGCTTCCAGATTCCGATAAGCCCCCCACCCACAGACCCCTACAACCACCGGGCAAGGGTTGCGGGGATGAGGTACGGTTCAGGGGGGGGCGCTCTCTCGTCCCCCCCTCTTTTCCTGTGGCCTGCCAGGTTGCATGCTCGGATAAGGGTCTGGTATGAATTTTTGGGGGGACCCCACACCATTTTTAAAAAAATTGATGCGGGGTTCTCCTTAATATCCATACCAGACCTGAAGGGCCTGGTATGGAATTTAGGAGGACCCCATGCATTTTATTTTTACATTTTGGTTCAGGGTTCCCCTGTGGGGAAATCCCCATGCCGTTTTTATCAATGAACTTTTGTGTGTATTGCGGACTGACAATTCATTGTAGCCGCGGGTAGTTTTAAATGACTTTTTTTGCATTGATACATGTCCCCTGGGGCAGGACCCAGGTCCCCAACCACTTTTTATGACAATACCATGCATATAAGCCTTTAAAATTAGCACTTTTGATTATTCATTTTCGTCTCCCATAGACTTTAACGGTGTTCACATGTTCAAACAAATTTTTTGCCTATTCGCATGTTCTGAAGGGGGGGAGGGGATTCGCCTCATCCTTACTCCCTAGACAACCAATCCAATATAATTTTAAAAGAATATTGGAGTCCGTGAAGTCTGTCTGACTGTTGCTACTGGGGAGTTAATAAATGTCTGGGTTTCAGATATAGGGCAGATCACCAGGAGGGAAAAGAGTAGCCTGGTAAAATCAGCAGCTCCTTCTGCAGTCATTGTGTGATTAGTGAGTGACACATGGGGTTATTTACGAAAGGAAAATCCACGCTACACTACAAGTGCACTCGAAAGTGCACTTGGAAGTGCAGTCACTCTAAATCTAAGGGGTAGATCTGAAATGAGTGGAAGTTCTGCTGATTTTATCATCCAATCATGTGCAAGCTAAAAGGCTGTTTTTTATTTTCCTTGCATGTCCCCCTCAGATCTACAGCGACTTTACTTCCAAGTGCACTTTCAGGCACTTTCATCTGAGGCATATGGGCTTATGTCCACAGGCTTTTATTCCCTTCAAATAGGTTTTGCATTCCCATACAAGATTTGAAGCAGGTCAAATGCAGATCAGTGATCAACTTCAGTTTAATTGCACCTGTCAGTAATTTCTGAATGAGCTCAGAAACTGATATCAAACTAATGCTATTGACACAAGTTCAAAGTTGGTTGACAGAGGCCCTAAAAAAAAAAGTTAACAAATAGTTTTTGCTCTAAACTGCAAGTGTATACTATACACACATTACAATGTTTTGCTATCTTATTATTATTGGTTTGTGTTATCATGATGATGATTATTATTATTACGTTATTATTGTTATTTGGTTTTAAACTTTTAAATGTTGTCTGCGGTGACAAATCATTTGACATTTTATAATTTAGTTACAAAATATTACTATGTATTTATGCCAGGACTAATCTAGAATATGTAAAGTATGCACTTTCACTCTTTAACCACTTCAGATCCGCGCTATTGCCAAATGACGGCATTAGCGTGGACCTAGATTTCCGGGACGACGTCTATTGACGTCGTCCCGGTTACGAGCGGCCTGCGCGCCCCCTGAGGGGCGCGCGCGGCGCGCTCTGTGATCGGCGAGTCCGTGAGACTCGCCTGATCACCGATCCGTGTAAGGGGTCGATCCCGACCCCTTATCACGTGATCAGCTGTCAGCCAATGACAGCTGATCATGTGATAGAACGGAGCCGGTAATCGGCTATTATTCCTCCTCGCGCTGACAGCGCGAGGAGAGAAAAAAAAAGCCGATCACCGGCGGCCGTGATCGGGACATCAGTCCCGATCACGGCCATCAATACAAGGGACCACCTGCCACCTGCCTGTGCCCACCTGCCTCCCGCAGTGCCATCCTGAAGTAAAATAAAAGCAAAAGTAAGTGCCCCCGTCAGTGCCCCCCGTCAGTGCCCATAGTGCCCACAGTGCCACCCACAGTGCCACCCACAGTGCCACCCACAGTGCCACCCCACAGTGCCACCCACAGTGCCACCCACAGTGCCACCCAATCTGCCTCAAAGGTGCTGCACCCCAGTGCCGCCCATCAGTGCCCAGCAGTGCCGCCCATCAGTGCCCAGCAGTGCCGCCCATCAGTGCCCAGCAGTGCCACCTATCAGAGCCACCTATCAGTGCCACCTATCAGTGCCCATCAGTCCCATCTATCTGTGGTACCTATCAGTGCCCATCCGTGCCACCCATCCGTGCCACTTATCCGTGCCACCCATCCGTGCCATCTTATCTGTGCCCATCTTTGCCCATCAGTGCCGCCTTATCTGTGCCCATCGGTGCCGCCTTATCTGTGCCTATTAGTGCCGCCTTAACTATGCCTATCAGTGCCCACCAGTGTAGCCTATCAGTGCCCACCAATGCAGCCCATCAGTGCCCACCAATGCAGCCCATCAGTGCCCACCAATGCAGCCTATCAGTGCCGCCTAATCAGCGCACTTCAATGAAGGAGAAAAATGACCCGTTTGCAAAATTTTATAACAAACTATTAAAACATGATTTTTTTTTTTTTTGCATCTTTTTTTGTTTGTTTAGCAAAAAATAAAACTCCGAGCTGTAACTAAATACCACCAAAAGAAAGCTCTATTTGTGGGAAAAAAATGATAAAAATTTCATTTGGGTACAGTGTTGTATGACCGCGTAATTGTCACTCAAAGTGCATCAGCGCTGAAAGCTGAAAATTGGTCTGCGACTGAGGGGGGTTTAAGTGCCCAGTAAGCAAGTGGTTAAAACCTTGTTAAATTGCTTGTACTCCTCGCTGAACCTGTCTTCTTAAAAACTGTAAGACAAAAATTGCATTCCTGTTTTTACCAACAGGCTACAGACATTTAATTGGGCAAACTTTAAATGTGTGTGTATTTTTAAGAGGGCAAGCAGGGGCTGCAGCTTGTTAATTAAGTACTTATTTATGTCCCCTGCTGTGCAATAAATTTTTTTCAAAGCAATGCCTGTCCATATTTATTTTTAAACTTTTGTTCCCACTTTTTTCAATTGAAGAGATTTTTTTTCCACAAAAATGGTTTGTGAAATTCCCACATATTATTTTGCAGCTCTCAATAGAGAGGTACGGACTAATTAAAATGTTTTCAGAATACTGAAGAATGCGCGGCTGGTCAAATTGTCAGTCACTTTATTTTCTCGAGATGCTCCTCTGAAATTAATTCAAGATATACCATGTCTTCAGAATAATTTGCAGTTACAAAAAGAAAAAAGAATGATTCTGCAAGAGTATGAGTATGTGAAAACATTTCTGTACTAGGCTAAATGATCAGATACTATTTTATATTATTTAGCAACAAAAAAGTCAGATTGCATGATTAAATAGTCAGGAAATCAGTGACTCAAAAGTATTGAATAAAAAAATGTTTTATGTGTACTCTCCTGCAATATATTATTTAGACATATACTATATATTGGAACAAGAAACATTTTCATTTACACACACATTTTCTTAAGATTTGTATTAATGAAGTTTACTCCTTTCCCTTTTATTCATGGATGATTACATTTACAGTATATGAGTTAGCACCCTCCTAGGTAGATGCTAAGTGTAAGGCTGAGTTCACACCGCAGCATGAAGTGGTTCTCAGCTAGGGTCCGGTGCGTCCCTGTTCACTGTTTCAGATCCAATTTCAGCCCGAATTGTTGACTGAATTCGGACCTGAAATGGACCAGAAGATGCACAGGATTCCTGTGCAATTTGGAACAGAGCCTCTCCGGAGATGTGTGAACTGGCTCCATTGAGAGCCGGTCACAATCTCCTGAAATGCAAATTTGATGCATGGAAATCCAATTCCCAATAGTGTGAACACAGCCTTAAGGCCTATACACACGATATGAAAATCGGATAGAAAAATTTGTACGACAAGCTGTCTGATGATTTTCGGGTCGTTAGTACGGTGCTTGCGACAGCGGATTTGGCTTTTTCGGCAGACAAAAGCTGAATGTGCGCACTATAAAATTTTTGTCAGATGTGAACTCAACGTCTGATTTTGATTTCATTAGTATGATTTTCATACAAAGAAAATCATAAGAGCAAGACTACACATGCTCAGAAACAAAATAATACATTCAAAACTATTCAACACATTGGGGGTTATTTACGAAAGGTAAATCCAGCAGCTCCTTCTGCAGTCATTGTGTGATTAGTGAGTGACAAAGGGGGTTATTTACGAAAAGGAAAATCCACGCTGCACTGCAAGTGCACTCGAAAGTGCACTTGGAAGTACAGTCACTCTAAATCTAAGGGGCAGATCTGAAATGAGTGGAAGCTCTGCTGATTTTATCATCCAATCATGTGCAAGCTAAAATGCAGTTTTTTTTTTTCTTTGCATGTCCCCCTCGGATCTACAGCGACTTTACTTCCAAGTGCACTTGCAGTGCAAAGTGGATTTTCCTTTAGTAAATAACCCCCATTATGTCACTTCTGATGTTGTATTCTTTTGTAGAAAAATTTTCGCAATGTGAGCAACCTCTTCACTTTTGACATGAGACTAGCATGCCACAAAAAATGGAAGTTTGGTCGCCCGAAAATCTAAGTGTGTGTGTCTGCTTTAGTGTGCATTTTTGATAGGTAAATTTAGTTGCCATACTGTAGGTTTAATTTTGGGTAAGGTAAAAGCATAGCTTGGCTCATTGTATCCAGTGAGCTGTGACTGTTTAGTAGTTAGGTCTGATCTGTGTGCTCTGCTGCTGCCAGTCTGTTGCATAGCTCCCTCTGTATTCAGGTAAATTGAGAAGTTTCTGGATGATAGGTGTGGAGCTATGCAGATGGCAGCGTGAAGATTGATACAGCCCCAGCATATGCCAGAGTGGCAGGCTCTGAAGGAATGTTGGGAGACTGTATTTATTCTGAGAGCACACAGAGCTTGGGGTCTTGTCCCAGAGTGGAGGAGTCCATCCTGAGGGGGGCATACTGCTCTCCCAGGCACAAGCTGCAGTAAGGAGGCCTCAGGTGGGTGACCTGAAAGAAAAATGTTGAGACCCAGGTACTTGGAAAAAGCTGACTGAGGGGGGCTGTCTGCCATAGATATGTCTGGTATCACTGGAGGGCATTGCTTGGAAGATCAGAAGGGGGCTCTATGTGTCCTTGGGCCTTGTGAGTACACACATTGAAAGATCTTTGGCACCTTGTGCTTTAGCTACCCCTCTGGTGCCTTGTTATAGTCATCTGTGGATCTAATAAAGGGACACTGACTGATGTCCTGAAGAGCTCTGTCCAGACACTGTCCTATGTAAAGGGACTTTACTCCAATGGCTCTACTACTATTTAAGCTGAAGTCTACTGTTTGTTACAAACCTGGACTTCATCTTAGCTTGTCCTGAAAGGAAAAGTCCTCAAGTATACATAGTTCTTATCTTTGGAGTACCCCATCAGCTACCTCATCCCTATCCAAGTTCTCCAAAAATAAAAATAACAAAAACAACGTCCCCTAGTCTGATCCTTGGAGAAAGAGTGAATGAGGCTGGGTTCATACCTCCGGCAGATGCGACTCACAGCAGGGGTCCAGTGCATCCCTGTTCTCCATTTCAGGGACAAATCAGGGACAAATTTTTGCCTGAATTCTGCCCTGAAACTGAGCCAAAGATGCACAGCTTTCCTGTGCAAGCCGCTCTGCAGCTGCAATGGAGATATGTGAACCAGATCCATAGAGAGATGGTCACAATCTCCTGTCATGTGAATTGGATGTGGGAAAAAACACATCCAATATGCATAGGTGTGAACCCAGCCTTAGCCTGTTTGCGGCTCCTACAGGAGTAGTGCTGCATAATATACATACATTTTCTGTTATATGTATTGAGGAATAAACTATACATTCAGAGATACATTTCTAAAACTGCCTAATCCCCTGGATGGACTTTTCCAATTTGTAGCAAATTTGCATGACAAGTCTCTAGCAAGAGCAAAGTTGCAGTGGTGAGTCCACAACAAGAGCTCTGCAAGTCTACATCATGAAAATTCAGCCACAGTGACCCCTGTGGTGGGATGATTATTGCACAACATATCTGAACCTGAACTTGCAGCAGATTTGCCGACTGTTTGCAAATAAAGTTGATCTGGAGTCATGCAATGCAGACTTGCTGCAATTGTGCAACAAACTTGTGAAGCTTGGCAAGTCTAGCAAGTCCTTTTCAAACTTGCAGCACAATTGTTTGCTATCTGGGAACTAAAAATACACTCTTTTGGGCTTTAAACTTTCACTATCACTAGCCATCTTTAAACAGTGATGTGGTGAACAGTTATTTACCCAGTGTCATTTATAAATAGCAATAGATAAAGCACCATTAGTTGTGTGTTGTATTTAATATTGTCTTTAAATAGAGCCATCCTCAGACTGCTCCATTATTGGATGATTTGTATAGAGCTGATTTAATTGGCATGTCAGATCTATGTGATTGGACATAGAGAGACCAATCACAGCAACCACATGATATTAAAATGTATGTTTACATCTGTGGGCCCTCCCCTTTCTATTACAAAGAGGAAGAGGGGGAAACAGGATCTATTGAATAAATGCAGCAGCTGCAAGTAAAGTCTTTGACCCTTGCACCCCTTCGTCTTCTATACATCTGATCTCCAAAGTGTATCTTTATATGACCTATATATTAACTGTTCGATTTATTCTGTAAATTTGCACATTAACCTCTTCATCTCCATTCTTTAACTTTATGTGTACTTAATGCATGTGTCTTAATTTCCCAAAAATTGTGGAAAAAATAAAATGAAATGCAGTAAATGTGTGAAAAAGGCTGCTACCAAACCAATACCATGTACCAATTGAACAATGTATAACATTCTCAAATTACATAAACCGTGAATATCCAATTAAGCAATGAACATCTAATACCATAAGTAGAAAATGAAAAACATTTTTACATTTATTAAAATGACAAATGTAGTCCATGCTAGAAATTGCTGATATCTTGTGACAAAAACATATAAATATACTAAATGTGGAGTGTGTATGCGTGGCGCCCTGTGATGGGCGCTTAATACAGGGCTCCGTATCGCATCCATCCGCTCGCACACCCTGAAGCGGAGCGCCGACACAGTGAGGCTACAGATTGGGATATCAGAGCTCACAGGTTGGAGCTGGACCGAGCTCATAGGGCCCTTGGGCCCCCATGCCAGGACGGCCTTCCCTGTGACATAGTAGTTAAACCGCACTACTTCAGTGTTAAGGAGGAAGTCATGAGGAGGGCCCGGACAACACCACAGATACAACTACAGGAACACCAGATACAAATCTATGCGGACATCTCGCCCTTCACCATCCAGAAGAGAAGGTCTCTTAAACCACTGCTGGCGGTTCTGACGCAAAAGAACATCAAATACAGGTTTCCTTTCAGCTTGAAATCTGATTATAATGGCAAACCTTTTAGGTTCTCCTCACTCCAAGAAGGGGAATTTATGCTCCGGAAGCTGGGACTAATCCCCAAGGATCCTCCATCCCCCATGCAGGCATCCTCATCCGGAGTGTCCAAACGCCCGCCACCTTCAAGCCCTCTCATCTCTCTCTGGAATACACCCAGGAACAAGAAAGCTAAAGATGGACTGCCTCCTTGATTGTGAGGGGACGATCTCACCTTCTTCACAATTCCTGACTCATTCTTGAATGTGTCGGGACCTCCACTGACCCCCTAAAAAGTTTTTTTTTCTTCCTTCTCAAGTTTCTTCCATTTTCATCACCCAGTGGGTCTCAGTGGGCCTACCTCTCCAGATTGTTTGCTGATCTGGCTACCCCACTGGTGACTCTGGTTCACTTTTCTGCATACCTGACCTGCTCTAATTTTAGGACAGAGCAAAAGGGGAAAAAAAGAAAAGAAAACGCACCCGTATATTGTTGTTGTTTTTTGTTTTTTGTTTTTTAATTTTTGCCGTCCATCTCATGCCTATTTACTCTCTGTATAATAACCCAATATACAACTTGTCCTAGTCTGTACTTCAGCAAGCTCTTTTGGGTCTCTTGACCTCTATTTTTAAGGCATTCATTGACTATGTTAATTTAAGCTTAGTATTTTGGGGTGCGGAGGATAGCGCATGACTTTGCCGCACTCCCCCACATTCAGATAGGCAGCCTGTGTGGTTGTGTCTCTCCTGGTTTGGGTTTTAACCTCTTCGTGGGGGTACTCTATGTTTTTTACCTAAGGAAGGGCAAACCCGATTTACCCCTAGCCTCAGGAACTCTCTCTCTGTTCCTTCTCTTTTCCTCTCTCTTTTCCTACTCTTCTTAATCTCTTCTTTATTTTTTGCAGCTTTAGAGGAGGTCTCTCTCATCCGAGGTAATTCTCAGGGTACTGGGCTTCTTCCATGTTCCATCTCTCCTAGACAGTGGACTTCTAGCATGAAGGTAGGTAATCCGATATCATATGCCTTTTCTCACACTCTGCTCCTTGGCTAACGCAACCACCCAAAGACAATCCCTCCACATAGCTTCTCATAACGTTCAGGGCCTTAATTCTCCACTGAAACGGGAAAAAAAATTTCAACAATACCTTACTCAAAAAATTTGACATTTTATTTCTGCAGGAAAAACTCACTTCCCTTAATCTTATAAACCCTCCTTCATTCACGCAAAATTCCCTAGATTTTTTCTGGCCAACTCCGTAAACAAAACCAAAGGCGAGGGCCTATTCTTCTCATGCAAGACACAATTCACCCCGGTCTCTGAATTTAAGGATCCAGAGGGCAGATTCCTTCTAATTAAAGTGCTCATTGATGAACAACTCTACTCCCTCATTTCATATTACGCACCTAATAAAGGGCAAGCAAGGTTTTTTCAATCCCTTCTCCAAACATTGGCCCCATTCTCAGACGGTATAGTCATTTATGGAGGAGACTCCAACTTAACGTGATGCAGGAATAGATAAATCATGCCCCCCGAATAAAAACCAGATACGCCCGACCAGGCAGAGTCTACAGGTGGCCAGACAATTATTCCATTATGGACTGGTGGATATCTGGCGGGAAATTAACCCTAGGACTAAGGATTATACGCATTTCTCAAGCCCCTGCTTTTTTCCCTCTGAGGATCTACCGGCCCACCTTTAACCTTTTTAAAGGGGAACCATCAAAGATAAAAAACAGCGAGTGAAGACGGAGGATCTGGATGCTAAGCGGCTGGAGTCAGAATTAATACATGCACGCAGCCCCTCAGGGGTACAAAGATCCGGTGAGTGGGGACCTGAGGGGGTGAGCACGGAAGTCACTGGATTTACTTGAATGAGCACTAAAGTCACCATTTTTCATCTGATTGGAGACCTACTATATTGACTCTATATCTACTCTGATTATGAAATTTTGCATATTTTGCACAGTATAATTTATGGATTTTTGAGCACAGCATATTTGCACATTTGCACAATTTTTTTGCACATTTACTTGCATCTTTGCACATTTATTTGCATTTTTTTGTACATCTGGCTGCGGACAATATTTTGAAAATCCAGTGTCACATTGGACATATCAGCGAGATATTTTTCAGTTTATTATACATTTTTCTATTTTTATATATTTTTTATTTACAATTTTTGTTTTTGCTGAGCACTTGAAGACACACATGGTGGATTTAATGAACTTTATAGGAATGTTTTGATTGAGGACTCTCACATTTACAATTCTGATCTATATATTAACTCCTTTTAGGACACTTCATTTGTGTTTCAATTATCCTACTGGCTTAATACATCTCAATATTTAGTATTGTTCTATATCAATAGGAAGCACATACAGGACAGGGTGTTTTGTCCCATGCCTATTGTTAACTGTATATGGACCTAATATAGGGAAACAGTGCACATATGCTTATAGCCTGAATTGGATTTATAGTCCAATTGGGGATAAATTTACGTCTACCTCACTATTGCAGTGGATTCAGTGGCCCCTCCTTGGTGTAGGTGGACCACTAATCTCGTGGAGGTGACAGGTTGCAGAGCACCCCTGCAATATTGGCCTAGCTCATAAAAAATATCTTTTTGAGGTAGCGCCCAGGGCCCTAATTTATTTCACGAAGCTTGCATATCCACAGCTTCCAGGTGGGGGTTGAGAACTTATAGGGCGGCAGCAACCCATTATACACCTTAGCGTGGCTGTTCCTTTCAGTATCTTATAAATGGAATATGACAGTTCTTATTATAGAATTTTATGGTTTGACAAAATATATATTTGAGTCACATTATTCTTGTCAAATGTAATATGCATTGTTCTTACTTCATTGTATTTCTCTGCTCATTCAATAAAAACCTATTGAAAGTAAAAATATTAAATGGAAAAGTTCTGTGAAAAAAATAAAATAAAAAATACAGTCTACTTTGACGATTCACTGCGCTCACCAGAAACATTCGGCCAACAAGTGACCATCAAGCATGGATATATGAATAAATCTTTCCACTCAACCAGTATTCCAGACTTGATCCATTCAATCTTTTATGTCGTTTCCCAATCACAGGCTCTAGAAAGGCAGATGATCGTGTTTTAATTTTGGCATCATTTTTTTTTTTTAAACAATTGTGTATTGCACTCAGATGTGTGCAGTCTTTGTAAGGCATAATAAGGATCTGTGGTGTCCGATCTGTCCACCCTGTGACAAGCGACGTACATTCCACACAAAATCCCAGCTGAACTCAAGAGCTCCTATGTGTCTGCGTCTCAAACCTCTCTTCAATGCATTTCATGCATGCGTGCGTCATCAGGAAGTGAAAACGTTGTTGGAATCATCAAGTGAACTGTATTTTTATTATATTTTTCACAGAAATTTTACAATTAATATTTTTTTATATGTTGTTTTTGTCACAAGATAGCAGTCATTTCTCATATGGACTACATTTGTCATTTTAATTTTTCATATTTTTCTACTTATGGTATTAGATGTTCATTGCTTAATTGGATATTCATGGTTTATGTAATTTGAGAATGTTATACATTGTTCTATTGGTACACGGTATTGGTTAGGTAGCGCCCTTTTTTCACACATTTACAGACCTGGAAAAATGCAATACAGGATAGTTGGAGTAAAGTCCAAATTCCTGATCTTCATACATGTTTTGGGTTAGTGACACAATTGGGAAAATGCATATAAAGGGTTGTCATAGATATCCTGTAACTTTCAGTGGTTGTACCAGATTCAGAAACAGGTACATAAATATATCAGAGCTTGGCACTGAGGTTGGAGCACTGGACATTTCTTCCTTAGTGCACTCCTTCCATGGACATGGAGTTTGGTAGGGAACTTAGAAACAAATACTCTACCAGGTCTGCTTTTGATTGACAGTACACATAGTGGGTCGATTCTATAGCCACTACTCTCAAACAAGACAGTGCCCCATCAGCCTCTGCCCACCTGACAGGTGCTGCAGCCATGGAGACTAGTGCCTCATCAGGTTCACCTGGCTGTGGCTCATCATTTCCCAAATATGGACATTGCCATCACCTGTTTTACCATTCATGACAGCTTCCAAGCACATGCACACCCCACTCTAAGCACTGGCAGAGGGAGACTGGCTAGCTAATTTCATGTAGGTAACACAATGCTATGCTGAGTGGAAAGGGTGTTTACCTTTTTTTCATCCTATGTTACATCATAATGCTGCTGATAGTATGCAGCCTTTTTATGGCCCATTCTTGTCCACATGTACTACAGAGACACATGAGACATATGTGTTTTCTCCTATTTCCTATTTGTCACTGGTTGCAATCGTTTTTTTTTCTTTTTTAATGTTGACAACAATGGAATATGCCTTAGGCATTAGTGCTACACATCATCCTTTGAAAACAAAAAGTAAAAACAATGAGGTTGAGTTACTAAAACTGGAAAGTGCAAAATCTGGAGCAACTCTGCATAGAAACTCAGCTTCCAGGTTTTTTGTCAAAGGTTAATTGAACAAGCTGAAGTGAGAAGCTGGTTGGCTACCATGCACAGCTGCATCAGATTTTGCACTCTCCAGTTTTAGTAAATCAACCACATTGTGCACCCAAAACATCACACTGCATCCCCTTGCAAAAATTTTATGTGACAATTATTTTATTAATTCAGAGCTTTAGCCTTTAAAGAGGAACTGCAGTCTGCTCACATAATTTGTAATAAAACATCTTTGCCATTCTGAAGCTTCCCCCCAACCACTTTGCATATTATTTTATATATATTGTGATTCTGTACTTGCCAAATATGCTGCAGAAATCTCCCTCCACTGAGTCTGGCTGCAATCATTCTAACTGTGGGCAGCTGAAGCTGCTGTCTGTTCATTTCCTGGATTTACAAAGACACACAGAGGCACACCTCCAGCTCTGCAGCTCTCATTAGCCCTCTTATGACTCAATCCCCCCCTTCCTGGCAAACTCTAAGGTGAGTGTGAGAAAGAGCTGTGCATGATGTCATAAGCCTAGGTTTTTTCCAGAAAAGAAACAGGAAGTGGGCTGCATAAGGTATTTACTGTCAGAAAAAATTATTTTACTATCCAAAGTTAAAACAACAAAGGCAGTCTGACACACCGCAACACTGATCTTGGTAAAGAGCCTCTGACGGAGGCTCTTGATCACATGATCAGCAGTTTCCCAACCAGGCTGGTCACAGTGTAAACAGGAGGAGCTGTTTATTGGCTTTTCCTCACTCGTGTCTGACAGACGCGATTAGAGGAGAGACGCTTGGCAGCTCTGCTGACAGGGGGATCTGTGCTGATTGTTTAGTCAGGTGCCTATTTAGGACCACCAGAGAAGCCCACAAAGGACACCCACTGGACACTGCAACACTGGACCACCAGGGATATGCCAATCAGTGCCCAGGCAGATGCCAATCAGTGCCCATTAGCAATGCCTGCCAGTGCCATCAGTGATGTATATCAGTGCCACCATTAAGTACCCATCAATGCAGCCTTTCAGTACCCATCATTGTCACCTATCAGTGCCCACCAGTGCCACCTATGAGTGTCCATCAGTGTTGCCTATTAATGCCCATCTGTGCTGCATATCAGTGCTGCCTATCAGTGCCACGTCATCGGTGCTGCCTTATCAGTGCCCATCAGTGCCCACCAGTGAAGGAGAAAACTTACTTATTTAAAAAAATGTATACCAGAAACAAAGAAGAACTTTTTTTTAATCAAAATGTTCAGTGTTTTTTTATTTGTTTAGCAAAAAATAAAAACCACAGAGGTGATCAAATATCACCAAAAGAAAGCTCTATTTATGGGAACAAAATGAGAAACATTTTGTTTGGGTACAGTGTAGCATGACCGTGCAATTGTCATTTAAAAAGTGACAGCGCTAAAAGCTGAACATTGGCTTGGGCAGGAATGGGGGAAAGTGCCTGGTATTGAAGTGGTTAAGCATGGTTTGGTAAAGCTTACAGTAAAGGGTGCATTGTGCCAGGTTAATATATGAAAAGGACCTTACTTTGTGCACTGGTGTGCAGTCATGTTAGAACAGGAAGTAGACTCCTCCAAACTGTTCCCACAAAGTAGAGAGCATGAAATTGTCCAAAATTATTTGGACCAGTGCACAAAGCAAGGTCAATAAACACATGAATGAGTGAGTTTGGGGTGGAGGAGCTTGACTGGCCTGCACAGAGTCCTGACCTCAACCGGATAGAACACCTTTGGGATGATTTAAAGTGGAGATTGCGAGCCAGGCCCTCTTGTCCAACATAAGTGCAGCCTTCCCAGAAGAATTAAAACTATTATAGCTGCAAAGGGTGGACCAACTCAATATTGAACTCCAGACTAAGACTAGAATGCCATTAAAGTTCATATGCATGTAAAGACAGGTGTCCCAATACTTTGACAATATAGTGTATCTGAGATGCACAGATATGGTCAGCTGTGTAATTTTCAGATCAATTTTAGTAAATCGGAAATCCTTCTGGTCACTATCTCACCAGACCTGGTGTTGCAGCATAAAGGATAAGTTCACTTTTAACAAAAAATGTAAAAAGCCTATTTTTTGCAGGTAAAAATATGAAAAAACAAAACCACACTCTAATTTATATTTTTTTTATAAAACTTGTGTCATCTCTCCCACTTATATTGCAGCCTACTCAAAATGCTTACATATTGTCCAGCCACTGAACATTTTTTGTGGCTACCATATCTTTTTTCTGCCTACTTATGCACTTTCCTACTGTCCTGATACTGGCTAATTTCTATCAAATACATACCTAAAGTCTACATTTTGACAAGTTTGTGAATAACTAAGGATAAGGGAATGGGAAGGGTTTGGGAATGTTGGTTTGTGGTTTTAAAGTGTTTCTGTGCACTCTGATTTGATATTTTATTAACCCCCCTGGCAGTATTCCCGAGTCTGGCTCAGGGTGAAAATTCAGTACCATTAGCGGTAACCTCGAGCCAGACTCGGGATCGCATCGCTGGATCCAGGATGAGTATGCTTACCTTATCCCCTGGATACAGCGATGTCCCCCCGCTGTGCGAGCGGCTCATCCTTTGCTCGATCTATCACGGAGCTGAGCTCCGTTCCCTGCGAGCGCTGTGACTCACGGGGACAGAGAACGGCAATGGTCGTTTCCCTTTTCCTTTTTGACAATAGTTTGCCTTGAAAATGGCCAAAATCAAAGTATCAAGATTCGCCTCCCTAGAATTTTTAATGGGAATCATTGTAATGTTCAATGTTCAGGTTACATGAATTGTAAACAGGAGCAACAATATATTCCACGTGTATTGAACTTCAGCAAATTTACCTATCCCTAGTGACAACAAAAGAAGGCACTCATCTCACCTCACATATAATTGCATAAGGAAGGTTATTTCCTATTTTATCAGCTTTCATAGAAGTTCTGTGGCTAATAAAGTGATATCAGAGCTTTCATGAAAGAATCAGAGATCTTCTGGAAGAGCACACATGAGGGGGGAGAGGAGAGAAGCTTCCAATCTGTATCTCTGCCTATGAAGTGAAACAAAACTGAGAATGCCTAGGAAACAAATATGTTCTTAACCATTCAAGAAAGGGGAAGAGAAGGAAGCACCAGCTCAGTGCAGAGGTTTAGCAATCAATTCAATTCATTTGTAAGTTAAAATGCATTGACACAATGTGAGTGGGTATCCAGCTCAGTAGATGGAGGATCAGTGGAGGGGAGATCTGTCCCAGTCAGTCCATCGATGTGGCACAATTCATGGGCATGTATCATCCGATATTCGGCTCCATAGATGTCCTGTAGCCACCAGGAAGTGAGACTGGCGTGGAACACGGGTGGAAAATTACGTCACCGGATGAGCGGGATCAGAGAGACAATACAGGCAGACATAGTTAAAAACAATAATCAATTAAAAGTTCAAAGTTAAAACACTAATGGGAAAGTGTGATATGATGGGAACTGTTGCTTCCGACAATTTTAAAAAAGATCAATATACATACATGTGTGCATGCACACACACACACACATATACATACACGCACACACCCAAATGCACATAATAACAGGGAAATGAGAATAAGAACAAATAATAAAATATAAAAATGATAAAAATAAATATAATAACATCAATGAGAAGTATGGCTATATTTTCATGTTGTTAATGAATACCAGAGGCTATGGTTACTGAGGTACTTACTATGAATGAAAATTAGAGGAAAGGGACCCCCCCATAAATCTATTCTGGACCATAAGGGTCTGCTGTGGGTGGGAAAGAGATATTATTGGAAACTATGTATAATTGCATTATATCTAGCTACTAAAAAAAGGTTGACTTAAAAAGAGAAAACTATAATAACATATCAATTCGCCAAGCTGTGTGAACTTCCAGCCTCATCCCTGAATGAACATTCCGTCATCGGTGAACACTGACGAGTTGGGTTTCGAGGTTTTGGACGAGCCTAAAGACCATCTTCGGCCGCGAACCCACAGTCCTAAGGTGTATCCCCGTGACCAGGATCCCGTCATCACACCTAAAGAGAGCAATCTATGCGCATTTGACTCACTGACATATGGTATGTGTTTCCACCATTGCTGGTATAAGTACCCCATTGAGTGTTTTAAGTATCGATGTTCTCCATGTCACAAGTATTGCATTCCCGTGCAGTCACCTCTTCTGAGACATTATTGCCGATTTCCAACTGGATTTAAATCTTCCAGGCAGACTCTCACCTACCAGTTTTACACTGGCCACTGGACTGTAATTTGTACACTGTACACTATTGTTTATTTAAAGCGTTTTACTCATTATTGCACATGGTTATCATATGCACAGTTTTTGTTTATATCTGTATGACTTTGTTTGTTTGAGTGTTAGCTGCTACATAAATTTATTTTCTTTTTCACTTCCCACTTTCAGGTTTAGCGCAGTGTTATCCCCTTTTTGCAAATTTGTCTGTTGGACTGGGCTTTTAGCAGTCAATCTGTCTGTGTGCTAGTCCGACGGACTAAAATGATGCTAGGGCAGCTATTGGCTACTGGCTATAAACTTCCTTATTCTATGTCATCACGTTCGAATCCGTCAGACTTTTGGAGTGATCGTGTGTGGCCAAGTCCGTTAGTTTGAAAGTCCGGCGGACCTCAGCTGCAAAGTCTGTCGGATTGTCCGCAGGACCAAGTCCGTTGAAAAGTCCAGTCGTGTGCATTTTAACCTACAAATAAAGGGATCACTACACCTCTACACTAAGCTAGTGCTTCCTTCTCTTCCCCTTTCTTGCTTCCTACCCAGAGCTGGCTTACTCTGAGGATAGCTGCCGCTTAAATCTACACTCATCAACTTCTGCACATGAACATTTATCATTGGCCTGTCCATATATATTCTTAATATATATCACATGAACATTTTTCAGTGGGACTTCCTGTATGTTCACACAGCTACTGATCTTGCGCCAAAATAGTACCTCTTTTTTGTCCTTAACCATCTCTTCAGTCTTCAATGATTAAAAGACCTGTCACCAGCTTAAAAAACTGCAGGTAAAAGAAAAAAAAAATCAAGTATTTTAAATGCTCACTTTGATTATTTTTCCTTTCCATAAAATAACGTTTTATTAACTTAAAAAGTTCCTCTGAATATACTAGCAAATTTGACTATTGCTGTAATTCTATAGAACAGCTTTCTCTTCCTTGCATGTCATAGCTCTCTTCTGTCCTTGGAGTGTCTTAATACTTCCTGTACTGGCCAAATTCCCTTGTCCCTCAACTCACTTTGTTACATATGCCTCTTATGTATCTGCAGAGGAGGAGCCAAGGGAGGATTTATAGAGTGTCACTTCAACAGGGCTGCTGACCATACACCCAAGAGGGCCCAGCCGTAGTCTCAAGAATTGTGAATGTTTACACAAGAGAGGAATTTTGAGGTAAACACCATGTGGAAGATATTTTAAATCGAATAGGAAGATCTTGAAATTAATGGTCTTCTTACCCTTAGACAATAATAGCAAGTGTCTAGTTGGATGATTTACTTCACTGTGACTTTTGAATTTAAAAGTAAATTGTGCTAATTGTGCAAGAGATAAATTATCAGTACTAACTTACACTTTGAAAAAAGGAATATGCCATATACATTTATAGAACAATCCAAGCCTTTCCTATGATTGCCATGTTGTCCTGGGCTCAGGAAGAGTTTTGTTCACTTTTGTAAGCTTTAGAATCATGAGCTAATGGTTAAAATAGATTAGAATTGCAGGTAGCACACCAAAACCAAGGGGGGAAAGGTGGGTGCTAATGAGGTATACTGGGTGTCATGTTCTATAAATTCTCAAGTAAATACATGCTAACCAACATGGACTTTGGAGGCATTAATTAATAGTGGTTAAAAAAATATATACAATTTAATAATACCTGATTAAATAATGGTTAAAATAGCTACATTATCTACAGGGATGTTGGGTTTTAATCGTTTATATTATTAGAAGGCTAGGCAACAGTGATTTCTAAAAAACAATCCTTAGACATGCTGCAGTTCACTAATTAGAGAACACTAAATGAATTACTGTTACGGTGCAACACAAAAGTCACTCTGGCTGCAGCACTAATGAATAATTATGAGAAGTGTTCAGGTACAGAGCAGTGTTGTGAGTGTAAAAGCAAATTCTGCTGCATCTCAGTTTGTTCTGCACCAAGATAGTTGTACATCAATTGTGACAGATTTGTTTTAAGAGAAGTCAGTTGAAATGACAGCAAAAGAGTCACTTAAATAGTTTAATATTTTAAGACAGATAAATAAAAGACGAATTTCTGCATCAGCACTGGCAATTTAAATAATAAGTGCACTTTTAAAACAATGTAGTTCTTTAATACCCCCCCCCCCCCAACCCCACCCCACACTCAGGCAAAGTTTTCAGATAAAACCTGTCACTGTCTCCTTTTGTTTTTTGATAGTTTCTTTTAGATCATCAAGAATCCTGTCTGTTCAAGCATACTTCTTTTTCATGGTCTGATCATATGCAGATCTGCAAACCGCTCTCAGGGTTTTTAAAAAATGATCTCTGTAAGGGGATGGCTGTTTCTGACTGAACTCTATCTGCCCTGAGTTCTATCAGTGGAACACATCAACCAAGGGAAGAAGCTTTAAGCCTACACCACCTTCTGCTCTACATCCTAGGACTTACAGGACAATGTCCAAGCTTATCAAGTGTAGTTCTTTTTCCCGGTCCTATCATTTGCAAACCTGCAGACCTCTCTCCAAGTTTATAAAAAATGATTTCTGCAAGAGAATCATGTCTGGCCGGTGCTGTGGATGACTGCTTCTGACTGAGCTTCTTCTACCCTGAGTTCTATTATGTTGCGTACACACGATCAAACTATCCGGCGGACTTAAAATTGTATATAGACAGGGTACATAGGATTCCCAGACCAAAGTTTCTACCAGTTATTGCACCTAAGGAATGTACTTGTCCGTATAAATTTTTTTCATGTGAGGATTGAAGTAAGGCTGGGGCCAAACAAAATCCAGTTCTGCAGGATCCCAGCAGACCATCCTTAAC
Organism: Lithobates pipiens; assembly: GCF_037356315.1. Lineage (NCBI taxonomy): Eukaryota > Metazoa > Chordata > Amphibia > Anura > Ranidae > Lithobates > Lithobates pipiens. Next base: position 149,900,417 of record NW_027507686.1, on the reverse strand, counting down.
AGATAAAAGTTCACAGCCCTGGAAAAACTTTTGAGAAAAAACAAAATTACAGTATCTATACATGGGGTTTCCCTACAAAGCTACGTGTAACATTGAATGGCAAAACTGTCCCCAATTATAAGTCAAAGAAAGGGCTACACATCTTCAAAGAATGGAAACTTATTCTGGCTAATGTCCAAACTCTCACTTCTACAAATTCCTCGGCGACTGGACTCTTAATGGACCTGAACAACATTCTTTCCTATAAATAGGGCTACTGCTTCTCCCAGCCAAAGCATTACGCTCAGGCTCATATACAGAATCTTTGTGATTTACATTTTTATTCCTTGTCCTTAATTCTGTTCCCTGAACCCCCCCCCCCAAGTTTCCTTAGCAGGCAAGGCTGCCTATTGTACCTGTATTTTTCACAGGTTGTTCTTAAGTATTCAATTTTTATTTTTTTGTAGTTGTTACCTGTCTTTTTCCAGCAGTCACAGACACCTCAAGATTCAATGTTTCTAACATGCATCATTTCACTCCTACTGGCATCCTCACTAGTGACCCAGAGATCATTCTCATACAAAATTTCTGCCTCACCTCCCTACTGATGAACTCTACAACGCAAAGACATCTTGTTTCTCATCTGCATCATTTTCTATTTCACTTTTACCATTACACACGTTAGCAACATACTGCATTACCATGATGCTGAAAATTATTTCAATTAATGCCAAGGGCCTTCAACTGTATCAAGCAATCTTCCTCCGCTAACAGGCCTGCATCCCAATCCTCTACCAATTTATTTTGCAAATATGACCTCTATGACATCCAGCGTGGCCACCAAAAAGGACTATACCTTTTTCCTTCACAGCCCCATGATTCCTATTCCAAGTTTAACTAATTTTTAATGGGCAAGTATTCACTGCAAGCCACCTCTCACTCTAAAATAGGAATAATCTCCTGATCATGCTCACATTACAATTGAAATGAATGCCCCAACCATAATACACCAACTAGCCTGTGGAGGCTCAATACTTCCCTTCTAGCTAATCAACAACTACTTCACCAAATAACACAAGCACATAACCTGTTTTTTTTTACCTGATGTTAATTGCTTTACCTTATGGAATCTCTTAAGGGAGTATATGTGTGGCATACTGATTAAATTATTTTCTCATGTAAATAAACAGAGGACCTTTCACCTGGCAGATTGAGTATTTACGTCTTTCCATAGTAGATTAAAAAAAAATTAAAAATAAGCTACAGCTCATTCCCCAGTTGTCCTTATCCACATCACCTCTAGAAGATTTGACCCCTTCCTGACCAAGCCATTTTTTGCATTGCTTTAATTGACAAATGCATGGTCATGCGAGACTGTACCCAAATACAATTTATATCCCTTTTTTCTTTTGCCTGTTTTTGATTACCTCTGCAGTTTATATTGTTTGCGCTATAAACAAGAAACCATCGGCAATTTAAAAAATATATATATATATATATATTTTTTACTTTCTGCTCTAAAAGACATCCAATACAGAAATGTAAAAAAATCTAATTTCTTCAACAATTTTAAGCTAATATGTATTCTGCTGCTTATTTTTGGTAAAAAAAACAATCCCAATAAGCATAGATTGTTTGGTTTGCGCAAAAGTTATAGGGGTTGACTTACTAAAGGCAGGTAGACTGTGCACTTTTAAAAGCCATTGCACTCTGCAAGAGCAGTTGCTCCAGAGCTTATTAAATGAGCAGAAGCTCTGCTGACTTCCATCATCCAATCATGAGCAAGCAAAAATGCAGTTTTTTTACTTTCCTTGCACGTGGATGGGTACTTTTTGCAGAGTGGAGCTTTATCTCATTTACTAAGCTCTGGAGCAACTGCACTTGCAGAGCACAACAGTGTTTGTCTTTAGTAAATCAACCCATAGTGTCTACAAATTATGGGATATATTTATGGAATTTTTTAATTTTTTTTTTCAACTAGTAATTGCGGCGATCAGCAACTTATAGCGGGACTGCAATATTGCAATGGACAAATCGGACACCTAACTGACACTGATCAGTGCTAAAAATTTGCATTGTCACTATACTAATGACACTGGCTGGGAAGCGGGTTAACATCAAAGGGTTAACTGTGTGCCTAGCTGGTGATTCAGTGTAATGGGGTAGGTGCTTTTTACTAGTGGAAGGCATTGATCGGTGTTCTATGCCTTCTGTACTGACAGAATGGAAATCTGCCTTGTTTATATAGGCAGACTGTGGTTCTGCCTGTGTACCGAACGATCAGTGGGTGCCGATGGAAATTGGGTCTACGGGACCAGCTGATCAGCTTCAGCTGTGTAAAATCACAGAGGGAGCGAGCTGCTGGTGGGGCGCACTCATGTCCGATACCCTGAAGTGCAGCATCTGCACAGCACGGCCACCCTGTAGCAGTAAATGTGCTACAGGGAGGTCGGCAAGTAGTTATCTATACTGCATAGTAGACAGCAATTAGGACATCATCTGTCAGGGAAGACAGGCTTTCCATGTAAGATCCCAGCGTGCGTTCTAGCACTTTAAGATACACACCTGTCACTAATACTGAAGTCAGGCGGGCTATTTAAACAGGGCTCCTACAGAGGTTCATTGCTGTTTGGTCTGTAGCTTCTGTGTTGTATCCTGTTTCCTGTGCGACCTCTGAATCTGATCCAGCTTGTCGTTACCTTTCCATAGTGCTGCCTGTTCTGATCCTGGCATCCCCTAGACTTTGATCCTGCCTGATGATTCTGTCTGCTGATCTTCCGGTAGTACTCGGCTTGTGACCTGACCTCTCTTGTGCCTACTGTCTATGCCTGATCTGCCTGATTATTACGGAGCCGACCTGTCAGACCCTGCATCTCGTTCATCCAGCCTTCTACAGCTCCCAGCCCTGCAAGCCTGCATCTGGTACTGCTCTGAGGTTCATCCCAGCCTGCCACCAGTCAAGCATCATGTCAGCTCATCCACTACCTGCCTGCCAATCACTACTACTACAGGGAATATTGAACTCTTTACAGGCACTCATACCCCACCGTGCTCCTGTGGCTGCTGTATCAATACCAGTGATCCGCGAGCCAGGGTTGTATGAGAGGCCTTCCTCTGTACATCAGGCTCACATCCCAGGTATGTAACATCAGTTTTATAACTATGAACACAACTAAAAATATACCAAAGCTAAGCAGTATGGTCTTAACAACAAGTCAGGTGTGTGGCTAGCTAGGAAAGTCAAATCCCAAAAATTAAACAGAAAATAATCTCTATCATGCATCCCGATACTAATTGAAGACTCTCTGACCTACAATATAAAGCAAACTCCTTCAGCAACTCCTATAATTCTCTGTATGACTTGTGGAATGATGCCTCCATGCAACAACCTACTGCATCCCTTATTGAATAATTCCTGGAGGCTTGTAATCTTCCTGCACTATCTGTAGAAAAACTGAATAATATTTCTCAACCCTTTGCACTCCAGGAAAGTTATTCTATTGTTGAAACCATGTCTAATCATAAATCTCCAGGCATCAATGGTTTTTCTTACAAATATTGCAAACAGTTAGATGACCTTATATCTCCCTATTTATCAACTAACTTGAATCTAGCCATGTCCTCTGGTTCTCTTCCTCTTGAAATATTACAAGTGGTAATTGTCACAATTCCCAAAACCAACATAGACCCTCTATTACTAATAATTATAGGCCTATATTGTTTTTCAATTGTGCCATAAAAATGCTTGCTAAATTACTTGCCCTTAGATTAGTACATATATTACCATCCATGATACATCAGGTGGGATCTGTGTCTGGAAGACAGGCTTCTGATGGGACTAGATAACATAGTCCAACTGATACATAGAAAGTTCATGAAATCCCATATAGGTCTGTAAGGTAAGAACTCTAGTAGGCAGCTTTACCTAAGACAGGAACAAATCTCTGAAAGGCACAAAAAGAAACACCAGAGGGGTTGAGTCAGCTAAGTGAAGAATTAATGAGTACCTTTATTGTAAAATAAGGAGGCAAGCTCACAAAAAAAATCCATATTGCCATATTGCTTATTTGCAGCCATCAGCAGGGTGCTCAATCCACCCAGAAAATCTGCATCTAGCAGCTGGCAGTGTGCAGAGGAAAGACAAAAACTTGAGTCCACAAATCCTGAAAGTAGAGGAAACCACCCTGGAGCACGAAAACGGATGTGTGGTACCCTGTTGGGTGAGGGCATGTATCCATGATAACGAGTTTCAAAGCTCTATTGGCTTCTTTGTCAAACCAATAAACAGGTGTGTACTGGTACACCATATAAATAGGGGAGTGACAGTGGATACACAGGGCTCAGTGGATGCCTGTAACCAATCAGCATACATGAGAAATGGGAGGGGAAAGGCAGCCACAGCACTGAAAAATAATGACAGGATTCATGATTCCATATGCATCAAAGGAATAACAGAGCCCAGTGAACCAGCACACTCCTGATCTAAAATATCTACAGAATATTTAGCAAACGATTAAAATAAAATAAGAGCAGTACCTAACATTGCAAAATAAGGGAAAAATGTACCATAGAAATATAAGAATAATACTAATATAAATAATAAAAATAGATTCACGGAATAAAGCATATGGGAAAAGAAATATGTGATGAATCCAATCTTGGCAGTGTTATAAGCCCTTAAAAACCAGAAACTTTGTTTTCTCCACTCGGAAAAACTACTCTGGAGTCCATCACATATGTGAGACCCCTGTGTTATCTTGAATCCCACTACTACAGCAGTAGGGCAAAAGATCAGTCCAAATGGTAGGCAAAAAACATGATCAATTAACAGGCCAAAGTCAGTTCAGGTGGAAGGCAGAAATGTGTTTGATAGTTCACGGGTAAATCAGAAGCATTGTCAATAAACAGGCCAGGGTCAGTTCAGGAGCAGGTAGAGGCATGGTCAGTTTTATTGGCAGGAGAAGCATGGTAAAATAACATGCCAGGGTGAGTTCAGGAGCAGGCAAAGGCATAAGGAGTGTAAAAGCAAATGGCAGGAAGTCAATATTACATTCACCATACTTCACTAATATTGTAATGATGTATGGTACCAGCGGAAGCAGTCACCTATGCAGAGGCACTGGGGACAATAATAACAAGTGTCTCATCTGACTCCCTCTCTAGAGTACACAGAAACCTATTTTGTGCCTGTTTCTCTGAGAGGGACATTATCAGGAAATGGCGTTTGTGACGTCTGCTTACTGCATCTGAGTGAATGCTTTCTGGTGGGCCTTCCTGGTACACAGTGACAGTGACAATTTCCTCTTGATAGCTTGAAAAGATACAGTAAATGGAGACTCTCTTGTACCAATGGCAAATTCTTCTTGTTGCAACATAGGGCTGGATCATCTGATCGTTGTAGTCGACTCACTCCATGAACAAATTGTACTCACGCACACATTTGGGTTTCTGAACAGGGCCATTCCTTTCAGGCATTTTGTAGATTGAGCGTCGCTGTGATTGGCCCTTTGCCCTGTCCAAGGCACACAGCGATCACAGATCTTTCCTGATGCGTGCCCCAGTGGGTGTGCGGGAAGCACATTCTCAGGAGGACAACAATAGAAGCCCTCCTGGAAATGTGTGACTGCGCTGTAGCCATCATTCAGCTATAGCGCGGTCAGCAAAAGGTTTTGAACAAGCTGAAGTTAAAAGCTGATTGGCTACCATGCAGAGCTGCACCGGCTTTTGCATTGTCCAATTTTAGTAAATCAACCCCAGTGTCCTCTTATTAACATACAATGCAAAAAGTCTAGCTTTTAAATAATTAAATGTCTAAAAATTGTATTCTGTGGACAATGTTTAGACACACTGTAAGGACAAGTACTTCTTTGGAACAGCAATGACTTGTATCAAAAGAAGCTGAGACAAAAAGTCTTTGTTTATTATTTGGCAGTTCTGCCAGTACCATGCATAGATGTTGAGGCCAGGGCCATAGCTGTGTGTTATGAGACCCTATATTAAAATAATTAGGGGGCTTGGTTGTTTTCCTAGCAATTTCATACAATCTTCCTAATCACTATATAGCCACTATATAGCAGTTGCATGGTTTACTATGGCTATGGTTAGGCTGGCCTTACACCTGTAGAATTTGATTCAAATGTTTGAATGAGAAGGAGTAAAATTGATGGCTCGAATGGCAATTGTGATGGCACTTTCATTAACTCTATTTTAAATAAATAACTTTTCGTTTGAGTACCATGGCAGTGTCTTAATTTTTATGGTAAGGACCATTCTACTTCTGGATAAGTTTGTCAAGTGCATGCCCATAACACTACTTTTTCTCATGGTGCAAGCCGCCATGGCAACTTGTTCCTCATAGCTGAGGAGGGGGGGGAGTACCATTGCTGAGGTGAGAACCCTCTATTGGCTTTCCTGCCGGCCCATGGTGGAGTTTAGAAACTGACATCCATATCTGTGCATTGGAATCAGCATACTCTATCTTGGGTGAGTGAATCCCTTTGCAGCTGAGGATTGTTGGCATTATTATCAGGTTACCCACTGTTCATACATATCTTTGGTTTAGGGTAAGAGTAAGTATGATTGGGTGTTGATGGTGGTTCTTCTATCCAGTGTACCAGTGTACCAATATACACTTCAGGATCATCAATTTATTTGAACTTTAGCTAAGCGCTGCACCCTTTTTTATCTATTACTTCTATTGTATCTGGCAATATTGTGCTAGCTACTATTTATCCGATTTATAGCTCAAGCGCTATAGATTTGTATGTTTATACTGTAAAATAGATACATTTAGCCAGCCATTTTTTCGACCATTGGAGGAGAATTGGAACATACAGAATCAAGCGCAGCTGTGCATGGTAGCCAATCAGTTTTTAATTTCAGCTTGTTCAGTTAAGCTTTGACAATAAAACATGGAAGATGATTGGTTTCTATGCAGCGTTGTAGCAGATGTTGCAATCTGAAGCTTTAGTAAATAACTACCATTGACTGCATTTGTCAGAAAAGTTTTTTGCTGGCACTGTACATCAATCATATTATCCAAAGAAATATCCCTCAAGTATTTTTCTATGATATAAGCTTGCAATAATCAAGTCATGCTCATAGGAAAAAGGTTAGAAAAAAAAAACAGGGGTGAAAGAGAGGGTAATGTATTTTAAGTGACCCAATAAAACTGTATTATTGCAAACATGCAAACATGTGCATGGTGCTTTCTTTTATCTAAGCATGCACTGAACTATAGTTATCTTAACTAAGCTTATCACAAATGAAATCTTCATTAACAAAAGCAGATAGATGTTTATATGCTATTCTATTAGGCTTTATTGAATCATAATTGCATGGTATTTTGGCATTACATATTGCAAAAACACTTGAAGGCTATTTAAAATAGCCTAGAAAATCCTTTCAGACATAACTGTTTATGAAAACAGTTTTATAGCCTTTGATGAATTCCTTTAACTGTTGTTCAAATGCTGCTATAAAACGAGCAAGTACTAAAAGAGAAAGGGTTCCTTTGATGGTTTGTGTTGGTGTACACAAAATAAATTATAAGAAACAAAGGAGTATGTGTGACAATGCAAGCTAGGTCTTTGCTAGTTCAATAGGTTTTCATTATTTTGTTTCCCATTAATTATACAAGTAGAATATTAACATAGATCATCAGTTAAACAGCTTACTGAGTCCTACAATGAAAGTGTACTTGTACTATCATAGAAGTTAGCAAGTTAAAGCGGAGTTCCATCCAAAAGTGGGACTTTTGCTTTAAGTACTTGTGATCCACTTACATGCCACATTTGGCATGTCATTTTTTTTTTTTTTGGGGGGGGGGGGGGGTGAGGGAAGTGGGTACCTAGTTTTCACAGGTACCCAGCTCCCACTTTCTCTCCTGGCGGCATTGGCACCAAGCAGAAGTTCTCTCCCCCTCCCTCCCACCTTCTGGAACAGGTCACATTTCCCAGAAGTTTGCCCCGGCCATTCATAATTCACAGCGTGGCTCACGCATGCACAGTGGGCACCCAGCTGTGAAGCCACAGCTAGGCGCCCACACTTGAAATGCTGCCGCCGCAAATAGGGGGGGGGGGGAGAAGCAAGGTTTCAGGTGGCTGCATCGCTGGACCGTGGGACAGGTGAGGGTCTGTTTATTAAAAGTCAGCAGCTACACTATTTGTAGCTGCTGACTTTTAGATGAGTGGAAGTCTGCTTTAATCAAGGGTGTAAAAAGTAGATAACATGGGGGGAAAAACATTGCTCGCTTTGTCAGTGTGATTCGGATGACAGCACTAGAAGACCCTGCAGAAGTTTCTTTGCAAATACTCTATACAATTTTGGACTTTAGAATGTCCAAGTCTAAACATCTACCCAAATGCCATTAACATGATGTGTCATGATCTGAAGCTGGCCATTCAAATAAGATATTGCAAAAATATACATAAACTGCACCTCCAACAAGAAGAGTTGCCAACTCCTGACATTCTCTGCTTGTTATTGCCTTTTAAAAATACATGAGAAATAAAATGATTCTTGTCCAGTGTGCCAATTTCAAACCCAAATCCTTCTCATTTTCAAAGTAGAATCATTACTTCAGTGTCATTGAAAACCCATTGGCCTGAACTTTCCCTTTATCAACGCAATAGGGATGATGTACTAAATCTAGAAACTAGAGAATGCAAAATCTGAGGCAGTTGTGCACGGTCACAATCAGCTTCTAACTTCAGCTTGTTCAATTAAGCTTTGATAAAAAAAACTAAATTAGAAGCCAATTGGTTTCTATGGAGAGCTGCACCAGATTTTGCACTCTCCAGTAAATCAACCCCCGTTGGTATATCCCTTTCATATTTTGCACTGTTGGGCATTCAATTGGCAAATACTGCACTGCTGTCAGTTGGAGTCAAGCTAGTATCTGATGCTAACCAATAGGGAATCAACAATTTCACAGGTTTCACCCTTTTTTTAAATGGATGTATTTTCTGTGAAGATATAATGGATGTATTTGCTGTGAAGATATAATGGATGTATTTGCTGTGAAGATATAATGGATGTATTTGCTGTGAAGATATAATGGATGCATTTGCTGTGCAAATGATCAAATGAAAATGTCCTATAACACCAGAAGGTTTGTAGCAATGATGGAATTTAAAGTAATGTTTGTTTTTTTGACAGTGGTGCTAGGTGATGCGGTGCACTGTGTTGATTAACCACTTCAGCCCCGGAAAAATGTACCCCCTTCCTGACCAGAGCATTTTTGCCATTCTTTTTTTCCCACAAATAGAGCTTTCTTTTGGTGGTATTTGATCACCCCTGCGGTTTTTATTTTTTCCACTATAAACAAAAAAAGAGCGACAATTTTGAAAAAAAATTACATTTTACTATAATAAATATCCCCAAAAATATATAAAAATGTTTTTTTTTCCTCAGTTTAGGCAGATACATATTTTTCTACATATTTTTGGTAAAAAAAAAAATCTCAATAAGAATTTACTAATTGGTTTGCGCAAAAGTTATAGCGTTTACAAAATAGTTTTGTGGCATTTTTATTCATTTTATTAATTATTTTTTTTACTGGTAATGGCGGTGACCAACAATTTTTAGCATGACTTCGACATGATGGTGGACACATCCGACATTTTTGGGACCATTGTAATTTATACAGCAATCAGTGCTATACAAATGCACCGATTCCTGTGTAAATGACTGGCAGTGAAGGTGTTAACCACTAGGGGGCAGTGTAAGGGTTAAGTGTGTCCTGGGGAGTGTTTCTAACCATGGGGGTGTGGCTACCTGTGACATGTCACTGATCTCTGCTCCCAATCACAGATCAGTGACACTGTCACTAGGCAGAACAGGGAGATGCTTGTTTACATTAGCATCTCCTTGTTCTTCCTCTCCGTGACTTACGGAGCTTGCCGTCTCTTAAAGGGCCACATACAGGTACATTAGTTTGCCTGTACGAGCCCTTCTGCTGATGTATATTGGCATGAGGCAGTTGGCAAGTGGTTAATGCTTGAAAAAATTTATTATTAGTAACCTTTGTTATGTTGACTATACCATTGCAAGCTCTTGCCTATGTTTTTATAAGTGCCAAAAATATTTGGTGATCCTTTTAGTACTTGGCTCTATTTTCTGAACAGTGGTGGCAATACTATTCATAGGCTTAAAATAATGGGGGAACAGTTTGAGACAAGCAAAAGTTAGGGCTGAAAATTGCCTGTTCGCCCGTCTGGCAAACACCCAAATTTGTGGGGTGCCCCAAAATGCACTTGTGTGCTGCACAGTACATTCTAGGACTTGGATGAAGCAATGCACCTGACTGCTGGACATCAGGACATAGAGCACATCCAGAGCCATGATTGGGCAAAGTCATGATAACAGTTCCACCCTACACTATAAAAGGTTCCTTGCCACAGGAACCTTTTGAAGTGTGTTGTTGGAGTGGAAATAGATAATGCAGGGCTCTGTTTGCTATTAGCGAGGTAGTGTGTTATTTTGACTCTGTGTAGGGTGTCAAAGTAGTGTGAGTGTAGTGTTAGTGTACGGCAGTCCTTAACACAGCCTTACATAACATTTGGTGCTGTATATCCCTTTTTTTGGTTGCTGCATTTTTTCTTGGGGGGGATTTTCCCGTGCCTTTTTTTAAATTGTCAGCAGCAGTTTTTATGACTGCGACCCTGTTGTTCCACCTTTTTTCATTTTTTTTTGTATTGTTTTTACATTTCTGTAAGCGGTAGTCCTCAAATTAAAGTGCACCAAACACCACTTTTCATGGAAAGAAGTGCATCCAATGACACATTTCCCAGTATCTATTACATTTGGCTAATAAGCCCCCCCATCTTATGTGTGGGGTCAACAAGGAGAGACAGAGATTCCCATGAGACTATGAGGGGGCCAGCAGTGTCTATGTCCATAGGCAAAGGTGGATGTGTTCCTTCTTTAGTTTTTTTAGAATGCATAGATATATGTATATATTTTCTTGGTTTTGTTTTTTGATTTTTTTGGTTTATGGATACAACATATATAATTTTTTAGGTATTTATCATACAACATTTGGTACAAGGGGTATGGTTTAAAGGTTTATTGCAATCGGTGCAACCTGGCTGGCTGAATTTAGATGGGGTATTAAGGCACAGTATTTTATATTAGTGGTGAAGTATACATATTATGTATAATTAATTTCATCTTTGGAGCGATGAAGGAGCTGTGTGTATTCACCGTTCCTAAACCGCTCCTACCCATTGGCGATTTGTGGCAGTTTTAACCCTTCATCAGGGGTTGAAATCGGCCCGCTATTGGCCGAATACAGCTGCTAAAACTACGGTAAAGCGGGGCTAAAAATAGCGCCACTTTACCGCTGATGCCGCTCCCACCCCATTGTGAAAGGGGCCTGAGAGTTTTTAGTTTACTTGACTGCTGGGCACTTTTTTTTTTTTCACATTTTTTATTTAATACAAGAAGACCAGGATACATGGATCAGTACAACCAAAAGTATAGATAACAGTACAACTGTAGGAAAACAAACGGCAACATATCTATACCAATGCAGACATAATGCTCGTCATTAAGGTTTCACCACTAGATAAGTCTAAAGTGTAGGGTCATTTAGACACATATAATTCCCACGACCGACACCGTTTCCTCCAGGGGGATGAACAGCCTGTCTAGGTGCGGGGGGGCAGCAATGCGTCTGTCCATGTATACGTGGCCTTTCCTTTTTTTTTTTTTCCTTTTTTTTTTGTAATCTTAAACTCTCCCTACAGTGTTTCTCCTAGGGTTACTAAAGGACCGGAAGAGGTCCGTAGAGGAAGGGTGTAACATGGCAAAAGGGACAGGCCAGTAAAAGAGGGGGAAGGGGGGAAAGGAAAAAAGGGGGGGTAGAGGGTGGGTAAGAAGGGTACTGTATCAATATCCTGAAAAGGTCGTCATTCGGCGCTCCTGAGAGCCCGGCCTTCAGTGGAAAACCTGAAGGCATTCCATGCCTGCCACGTTTTAGAGTACGTTTCCTGTCGGTGCTGGCTGGTGAGGATCAGGTCCTCCAGTCGACTGATGTCATCCACTTTGTGTAGCCATTGAGCGATAGTTGGCGGGTTCGAGGATTTCCAGTTAAGAGGTATGCACGTCTTAGCTGCATCCAGAAGGTGCCGTATCACGGATCTGCCATATTTCCGGGAAGGGATATCTGTCACATGAAAAAGAAAGTAGGCTGGTGAAAACGGCACCTCTCTGTCAGTGAATGTCTGGGTAATACGCCATACCTCTCTCCAGAAATTGTGTAATCGGGGACAGGACCAGAATATATGCAGGAGGGTGCCCTCGTCTGAGTGGCACCTCCAGCATCTGTATGAGGTCGTCGGGAAAATCTTATGCAGGAGAGCGGGGGTTCTATACCAGCGGGATATAATTTTAAAGTTTGTTTCCTGTTGCCTGGTGCAAAGTGAGGATTTGTGGGTGTAATTAATTATTTGTTGCTTCTGATTGTCCGTGAAGGTAACCGCTAGGTCATCTTCCCACTTAGCAAGATATGGGGGCTGGAAATCTTTTGGGGGTTCAATCAACATCTCATATGCCATAGACAATGCGTGGGCGAGGGTCCCGGTCTCTGTGCAGAGCTTCTCCAGGCTAGTAAGGGGTCTCTGTGAGTCCTTGAGTGGTGGCGGCATGCTCTGGAGGAAATGGGATAGCTGGGAAGCCCGAAGGAAGTCTAGGCGGTATGGGCCCCCCCGGGTCCGTCAGTTCCGCGTATGTCATCCACCTTCCCATTCGACTAAAATGGGATGCTTGGAAGAGACCTTGTCTACCAAGGTCCCGGAAACATTTGTCTCTGAGTCCTGGGGTGAAATTCAGATGGCCAATTACAGGCCGCACCGGCGCGTCAGGTGTCGACAGGTCCGGGTCAGTCAAAAGGAGTGAGCAAATCTTTGCAGTATTGCCTATCAGGGGGTGACGTCTAAGCTCAATAGGTAAGTCTCCATAGCGCCACGGACTGCCTGTCAATGATATTTCAAATTGGTCCTGTTCTAACTGCGTCCATAATTTGGTGTCTTTATGGCGGCACCAGTCTAGGAGTCTACTGAGATGGGCGGCACAATAGTACTTCCGAAGCTCCGGAAGTGCTAAACCCCCCGATGTTTGGGGTTGGAAAGCATGTTCCTGGGCAGGCGTGGATGTTTGCCCGCCCACAAAAAGTGGGTGAAAAGTGAGTGAACCTGCCCAAAAAAGGCTCTGGGGATGTGGATCGGGAGGGCCTGGAATAGATCGAGAAATTTTGGCAGGATCGACATTTTAAGAATATTACATCGGCCTAGCCAGGAGTGCATACCGCCCACCCAACTATCCAAAAGCTTTTGTACCGATTTCAGCAAGGGGGGAAAATTAAGTTTATAGAGATGCGAAATGGAAGGGGGAATAAAGGTGCCCAGATACTTCAGGGCAGTATCTGACCATTTCAGCGTAAAAGAAGTCTTTAGACGCTGCAATCGTGCGGGTGGTATCCCCACGCCCATTGCTTCGGACTTCTAAAAATGTATCCGCAGGTTAGAAAGTTGGCCATAAACATGAAATTCCTGCAAAAGGGTCTTAAGAGAAGTCTCAGGTTCTGCCAATGAGAACATAAGGTCATCGGCATATGCAGACACCTTATGCCTAGTCTCCTTGGTCCCTATTCCCTTAATTGCAACGTTATCACGGACATGGCACAAAAAGGGCTCCAAGGTCAGAGCGAACAGCAAGGGGGACAGGGGACAACCCTGACGAGTACCATTCGCAATAGGGAACACATCAGAGAGTATCCCATTCACTCGTACCCTTGATGTTGGCTTTGCGTAGGCTGCTGAAATCCAGCGTAGCATTTTGTCTCCGAGGCCAACATATTTAAGAGTGGCAAACATAAAGGACCACTCAACCCGATCTAATGCCTTCTCGGCATCTGTGCCAAGGAACACACTCAGGGTCTGGGTCTTGGAAGCTATGTGGAGCAGATTAAGGACCTTCGTAGTGTTGTCCCTTGCCTCTCTAGATGGAACAAAACCCAATTGATCCAGGTGGATCAACTGAGGGAGGTGTTGTTGCAGCCTCGTGCCCAAAACCTTAGTAAAAAGCTTCAGGTCCGAGTTCAGGAGGGAGATCGGGCGATAGCTCCCGCATTGGGACAGATCCTTGCCCTCTTTGGGGATAACCAAGATATGCGCCTGCAGAGTGGTGTCATGAAGTCTGGTCTCCGTCCCCAGCCCATTAAAGAGGTCCACTAGGGGGCCCCCCAGGGTTGGAAGCAGGGTTTTATAGTAGGCGAGAGTCAACCCGTCTGGGCCTGGCGCTTTACCCGGCTTCATACTCTTCAGGGCCGCTTGAACTTCCGTCAACGTAATGGGCCCCTCCAGGGTGTCACGCACCTCCGGAGGCAGGGATGCCATTTTAGAGTCGGCAAGATACTGCGAGACAGCGGAGGGTGACAGGGGTAACCCGGACAGGTTGTACAGAGAGCTGTAATAGTTCTTGAACTCCTGTGAGATCTGTAGGGGTAGCGACCGTTTTTGTCCCGACGGGGTCACGACCTCTGAAACATAGGAGGCCAAACGTTGCGCTTTCAAGGTCTGAGCGAGATGTCGCCCGCATTTGTTGCCCGACTCGTATACCGTCCGCCTACATCTCTGCAGCGCAGCTTTAGCTCTATATTGAAGGAGGTCATTGATTTGTGAGCGGAGAACGTCCAATTCCACGCTAAGGGCTCGCGACGGAGCTGTTTTATGCGTCTGTTCCGTGGCATGAAGCTGCGCAAGTAGGGAATCCAATTTTTCAGTCCTCTGTCTCTTCAGTCTGGCCCCGTGTTTTATAAGGACCCCCCTGATCACCGCCTTATGGGCTTCCCATACCACGCCCATGTCACTGCCTGAGGTGCTGTTTGCGACAAAATAATGACCTATTTCCTTGATCACGTCTGCCAGAACTACAGGGTCCTGTAGCAAACTCTCATTAAGGCGCCACTGCGTTTGAGGGTGCGTACGATTATCTGACAAAGTATACTGCATGCTGATCGGGGCGTGGTCAGACCACGTAATCGACCCGATGGAAGTGTGTGCCACTGCATGTAGCTGTCTGTGTGGTATCAGAAAATAGTCCAGGCGTGAGTAAGTCTGGTGTGGTTTTAAAAAGAACGTGTAGTCACGTTCCCCCGGATGGAGAAGTCGCCAGACGTCTATAAGTTGTGCCGAATATAAAGATTGGCCTATACGTTTGCGCATGTCCCTCGAGGAAGTAGATGTACCAGACGAGGTGTCTTCCAAAGGGTTGAGGGGGATGTTCAAGACGCCCCCAACTATTAACTGGCCTTCCGCATAACGCTGAAGGTGATCCAGACGTTTGCGAAGGAATACATCCTGACGGTCGTTTGGGGCATAAAGATTTGCTAGTGTGACCTTCCTACCCCCAATCATACCCTTTAAATACAGGAAGCGTCCCTCCTCATCCGCCCGGGAGCCTATCAGTGTCCACGGCACCCTCGCCGAGATCAAGATCGTCACCCCTCTAGATTTGGCTGCAGCATAGTTGGAGTGGTATGCTAAAGGAAAATGTCGACTTTTAAGAAATGGCAGACTACCGTCCCTAAAATGAGTTTCCTGGATAAACACCACGTCCGCTTTGGCACGTCGCATATCATGTATAAGAATCCTACGCTTTTCAGGTATATTGAGACCCTTCGCGTTAACTGAGAGTATGTGAATAGTATCCATCGCTATAAGCGAAAAAATACCAAATCAGGGGATAAGGATGGGGGGGGGGGAGGGAGGGAAAAAGGAGAAATAAAAATAAAACAGGGGGGGGGGGGATGGAAGTAGGTTATAATAATTGTGGAGTATCAGGGAAGGAGGTGGGGCGTAATTAAAATAAATAAGGGGAATGGGGCCGTCACAAACCTAAGCGGCCAAGTAAACAAAACTAAAGTAGCCTAGTCGGCTGCAACGCTCTCCAGAACTACCTCTGGTAACTGAGCGAATACCTAAGTGGGAGCTGGGGTGAACCGAGTTGTAAAGGTGAACTCCCGTTCCTGTATGGTATCCCACCCCCGGCAACTAATAATCTCATGCTAAGAGAAATAAAGACAGACATAATAAACCGGCATAACAGGAAAAAGCTAAAAGCAAAGACATCAGGTTAGCATTAGCATATATCGGCCCACGCGGCAGCAAGCACAGCAAGGGGGGAGGGAAACTACCAAAGGCAGAGGCCCAAACAGACTATAAGAGTCCGCCATGTGGAAGCGGAGGCCGCGGAGGGTCACCAGCACCCATCACCGAACACTAAGTCCAGCAGGATGCGCTTCTCCACCGCGGCCACCCACCCCCTCAAACAACACCCTACCCCCCAGGGTGCTTGCTCCAGTGCTGAGACATAGGTCAACATAAAAGGAGAACCCCCCTCCCCAATACCTCCCGGTAATGTGCCCCAGCAGGCGCAAAAGGCCCCCAAAGGCTCTCCGGCAGACCCGCGGGTCCCCCCCCCATGCATAAAATAGAACAGGTCAATTCACAGCCCGGTGCTCCCCCCCACAAATAACCAGTGCATCATGTACAGGCAACAAGTCCCCTATAACAGTAATCTCGTCTGCTTCTCCTGAACTGGGGTGTAAAAAGTTCCTGCAGATGGAGGACCAGCTGACAAACCAAAAAATGGTTGGTCCGTGGCGGTGAGTCTCAGTCCAATCCCCTTCACCAGCTAAACATAAGTCAGGGCCGACAATGTATTCCTCCAGACTGTGGCTTGAAAAAGGTAAGGGGCCATATAGGCAGCGAAGCGCTTCCCAGCTCAGTACAAAATGGGTGACAATGGTGGCATCTGGGAATAGTCCTCCTTTAATAGCACAGGGCAGATCGCGCTGGCCGGGATGCTGGGTTGTAGGAAGCAGAGGGCACCCTCAAAAAATAAATAAATAAAAACGAAACAAAAAAGACCCTGTCCGGAAAGTGACCCAAAAGTCCGTGACATCCGCCCACGCCAGAATGGTCACTGAGGGCCCCTGGGGGGGAATCCCACGGAACCAACGGGGGGTCTGGCTGGCAAGGGGGGGGGGGGCGGGGGGGGGCGACCACGAAGAGGCAAGTTGGCAAGGAAGACAAGGGGGTACGTAAAGCCAAAACAAAGTGTTCACATCACCCACGTCAGCACTGTCTCTGCCGTTCGGAAGTGGGGCGAATAGGGCCTACTCACGTGGGGCGCCTCCTGAAGCTGATCGGTGCCGCCAACGTCCTCGTTGCTGGCGGGGTGGCTGGGGGCCCCGGTTAACCGATGCACCCGATCTACCCAGTTGCCGCGGAAGAAGCTGTAGCCAGTCCGGGATCGGGATAGGCTCTGTCCCCAGAAACTGAAAAAGAGCCGGCAGGTCGGCGGCCGTCTGTAAGGTGAAGCTTCCAACGTCTTTGCGGAACATGACGGACAGGGGATACCCCCAGCGATATGTGCAACCGAGCTGTTTGGCTAGGTCAAGGAGTGGTCTAAGAAGGGCCCTCCGTCGCAGCGTAGAGCGGGAAAGGTCTTGCAGTACACGGATGGTCGCTCCATTCACCTCCACATCACCAAGCTCCCAAGCACGTCTCAAGATGGATTCCTTCTGCGTGTAGCGGTGTAATCTGCACACAATGTCCCGTGGCCTGTCTGGGGCAGCCGGTCTCGGGCCGAGGGCTCTATGCGCTCTGTCCAGGGCTACCACCACATCCGGGTCACTGAGCACCACGCAGAAGATATTGCCAACCACCGCACTCACGTCCTCTGGGCCTGCTGTCTCCGGGACCCCCCGGAGCCGCAGGTTGTTGCAGCGGCTCCGGTCTTCCAGGTCCTCCACATGTAGTTGGAGGGAGACGGCGGCTTCTCTGTGGTTGTCCCTCGACTGCTCCAGCGCGGCAACCCTGGCCTCTAAGGACGTCAGAGATGACTCCCCCGTGGACACTCGTTCCGCAATACTGGAGACCTCTCCCTGGACCTCCTGAATGTCCCTCCTGTGCGTTTCCTCCAACCGCAGAATCAGCGCCTCAATGGCGGACTGTGTTGGGAGGGCCTGCAGCATGTCTCTAATGTCCTGGTCCAGCATGGAGGGTGCAGGAGCCACCGGGGCAGGCACCACCTCCACTCCCTGCTCCGCTTCCGCCATACAGTACTCCGGAGGTGTCTCCTCGCCGGGCAGGAGTGAGCCCGAGGATTCCGATCACTGCGGTGAGGCCTGCAAGGCCTCTCGTGAAGATGCGACGGCCGCTCCCGGTGGAGAGCCCTCTCCGTGCCCGAAGTAGCGGCGGAACGGACCGGCGGATTTGCTGTGAGGGGTCCCTCGTGTTGCTCCCCGTGTCCGGTGCTTCTTGGATGAGCTCATGCCGGTAGAAAAGACTATTAGCGCCAGGGCATGAGGCCTTGGACCGGGAGCTCCAAGAAAAAGCTGCCTCACTCGGCCATTCCTTAGCCACGCCCCCCCTGCTGGGCACTTTTACCCTCTTTGTGCCCAGGCTGACTTTCAACGCTGTCACACTTTGAATGACAATTGCGGTCATAGTCAGTAGTCACTCTTTAGAGTGCAAGTGATGAAAACAATATCTGGTAAAGAGATACTATCAGTGTTCACTCTTTAAAGTGCAAAATGCCACTAATATCCACAAAGAGGTGAGAATCAAAACCCAATTAGAATATAAACTTCCAAAAATGTGCTCTTCCCAAGTGCAACACCACCATCACCGCGAGAATGGAGGAGGCTTACCGGAAATCAGGGACTTATCTAGGCATATGCCTCCATGAAACCATGGAAATAAAAACCTCACATAGCGTGATACTGTCATATAGAAAGGCTTTAATAAAAAAAGTGAATAAAAACACTCACATTTTGAAGGTATCTAATGGCATATACATAAATACAAGCGATGTCAGCAAAGGAGTCCATCAAACGCGTTTCTACTATGAAGCATCTTGAGGCGATTCAGTTCGCATTGTAGCGCTATAAAAATGTACCATCCCCAAGGTATTAATGTAGAGCGGGATATTAATTCCTTTATTAATAGATCCTAGTGAGATAGGTGTGGGTGCTTCAAATGACTTCTCTCTTTTTTAATTTGCATTTTTAAATTTGCATATTTTTATTTGCATATTTTTTAGCAAATTTTTCAATTTAATTTTAAATTTTATTTTCATTTAACCACTTGCCGACCGCCGCACGACGATGTACGTCGACAGAATGGCACGGGCAGGCATATGGGCGTACCTGTACGTCCCTGCCTTCCCGCAGGTGGGGGGCCCGATCGGGCCCCCCCCCGGTGCCTGCGGCGGTCGGTATTCGTTCGGGAGCGATCCGGGATGAGGGGGCGGCCATTCATTTATGGCCACCCCCTCGCGATTGCTCCCGAGGAATGGAAATGTTCCGTGACATCACTTCCTCTCCTGTAATGTAAACACAGGCAGAGGAAGTGATGTAATCTCTCCTCCGTGTCGGTATTTTTCGTTCCGGCACCGAGGAGAGAGGATCGGTGAGTTGCACCAACACGACACTACACAGTAGAACATGCCAGGCACACTCACACCCCCCTTCACCCCCCGATCACCCCCCCAATTACCCCTGCCCCCCCCCAGTCACAGTGACACCAATTGCATTTTTTTTTTGCATTGGTGTCATTTGTGACTGTAATAACTGTTAGGGCAGTTAGGGTTAGCCCCCTTTAGTTCTAATGTACCCCCCTAACCCCCCCAATAAAGGTTTAACCCCGTGATCACCCCCCGTCGCCAGTGTCACTAAGGCTGGGTTCACATTGCAGCGGTTTATGAGAACGGATGTGATTCCCACCGCACTGCAGTGCAAATCACATCCGATCTCTGTGCGATTCGAGTTCAGCCATACAGATAGTATGGCTGAATTTGCGCCGCACCCACCGCAAATTCGCACGGGACCCTTTTTTTGGTCCGCAGCAGAATCGGATCGCATGGGTGTTCACACCATGCGATCCGAGTTTGCAGATCGCACTGCGATATGCAAACTGATCTGGGGGTGTCATTAACATTTCACTGACACTCCCAGCAGTTCGCATAGGGCAGTGTGAACTGCCGCCGGGAGGCATGCGATGCGGGAACCTGCCGCGGATTCGTGGCGTTCCCGCATCGCTCCAGTGTGAACCCAGCCTAATAAGCGATCGTTTTTCTGATCGCTGTATTAGTGTCACAGGTGACGCTAGTTAGACAGGTAGGTATTTAGGTTCGCCGCAGCTTTTTATAGCGCCAGGGACCCCCATATACTACCGCATAAAGCCCCCTGATTGCCCCCTAGTTAACCCTTTCACCAGTGATCACCATATAACTGTTACAGGTGACGCTGGTTGGTTAGTTATTTTTTTATAGTTTCAGGGCACCCGCCATTTATTACCTAATAAAGGTTTAACCCCCTGATCACCCGGCGGGTGTCATTTGTGACTGTAATAACTGTTAGGGCAGTTAGGGTTAGCCCCCTTTAGTTCTAAGGTACCCCCCTAACCCCCCCAATAAAGGTTTAACCCCGTGATCACCCCCCATCGCCAGTGTCACTAAGGCTGGGTTCACATTGCAGCGGTTTATGAGAACAGATGTGATTCACACCGCACTGCAGTGCAAATCACATCCGATCTCTGTGCGATTCGAGTTCAGCCATACAGATAGTATGGCTGAATTTGCGTCGCACCCGCCGCACCCGCCCCAAACTCGCACGGGACCCTTTTTTTGGTCCGCAGCAGAATCGGATCGCATGGGTGTTCACACCATGC
The DNA here is from genome assembly GCF_037356315.1 of Lithobates pipiens. NCBI lineage: Eukaryota > Metazoa > Chordata > Amphibia > Anura > Ranidae > Lithobates > Lithobates pipiens. The sequence continues at coordinate 149,879,697 of NW_027507686.1, read as the reverse complement.
GATCCGAGTTTGCAGATCGCACTGCGATATGCAAACTGATCTGGGGGTGTCATTAACATTTCACTGACACTCCCAGCAGTTCGCATAGGGCAGTGTGAACTGCCGCCGGGAGGCATGCGATGCGGGAACCCGCCGCGGATTTGTGGCGTTCCCGCATCGCTCCAGTGTGAACCCAGCCTAATAAGCGATCGTTTTTCTGATCGCTGTATTAGTGTCACAGGTGACGCTAGTTAGGCAGGTAGGTATTTAGGTTCGCCGCAGCCAGGGACCCCCATATACTACCGCATAAAGCCCCCTGATTGCCCCCTAGTTAACCCTTTCACCAGTGATCACCATATAACTGTTACAGGTGACGCTGGTTGGTTAGTTATTTTTTTATAGTTTCAGGGCACCCACCATTTATTACCTAGTCTCACTAGTGTACCCCTAAATTTAGGGGTGTCTACTTTCCAAAATGGGGTCATTTGGGGGGGGGTTTGTGCCATCTTGGCATTTTATGGCCTTCAAAACTGTAACGCCCTTAGAAAGCCTGAAGGTGGTGATTGGTTTTCGGGGCCCCGTATGCGGCTAGGCTCCCAAAAAGTCCCACATATGTGGTATCCCCGTACTCAGGAGAAGCAGCAGAATTTATTTTGGGGTGTCATTTCACATATGCCCATGGCATGCGTGAGCAATATATCATTTAGTGACAACTTTGTGAAAAAAAAAAAAAAGTTTGTAATTTTCCCGCAACTTGTGGCAAAATATAAAATATTCCATGGACTCAACATGCCTCTCAGCAAATAGCTTGGGGTGTCTACTTTCTAAAATGGGGTCATTTGTGGGGGTTTTGTGCCATCTTGGCATTTTATGGCCTTCAAAACTGTAATAGGTAGTGAGAAGTGAAATCAAAAATTTACGCCCTTAGAAAGCCTGAAGGCGGTGCTTGGTTTTCGGGGCTCCGTACGCGGCTAGGCTCACAAAAAGTCACACATATGTGGTATCCCCGTACTCAGGAGAACCAGAAGAATTTATTTTGGGGTGTCATTTCACATATGCCCATAGCATGTGTGAGCAATATATCATTTAGTGACAACTTTGTGTAAAAAAAAAAAAAAAAAAAAATTTTTGTCATTATTCAATCGCTTAAGGCAAAAAAATAAAATATTCAATGGGCTCAACATGCCTCTTATCAATTTCCTTAGGGGGTCTACTTTCCAAAATGGGGTCATTTGGGGGGGTTTTGTACTGCCCTGCCATTTTAGCACCTCAAGAAATGAGATAGGCAGTCGTAAACTAAAAGCTGCGTAAATTCCAGAAAACGTACCTTAGTTTGTGGATGTGACAACTTTTGCGCAAACCAATAAATATACAGTTATTGACTTTTTTTTTTACCAAAGACATGTGGCTGAATACATTTTGGCCTAAATGTATGACAAAAATTTAGTTTATTGGATTTTTCTAATAACAAAAAGTAGAAAATATCATTTTTTTTCAAAATTTGCGGTGTTTTTACGTTTATATCGCAAAAAATAAAAATCGCAGAGTCAGTCAAATACCTTTAAAAGAAAGCTCTATTTGTGGGAAAAAAAGGACGCAAATTTTGTTTGGGTACAACATTGCATGACCGCGCAATTACCAGTTAAAGCAGCGCAGTGCCAAATTGTAAAAAGACCTCTGGTCATTGACCAGCAAAATGGTCCGGTCTGAAAGTGGTTAACATAGTGTGAGATTTTCATCTAATGAATTGGGTGACATTTGCACCCTCTATCCAACCTATTTATTAAGGTTTTTAGGGGGTCAATACATCCCAAGTATGTTGCAGTGGGGTTAATACTGGTATTTAGGGATGAGCCGAACACCCCCCGGTTCGGTTCGCACCAGAACATTCGAACGGACCCCACGTTCGTTACGAACGTTAGAACCCCATTGAAGTCTATGGGACTCGAACGTTCGAAATGGAAAGTGCTAATTTTAACGGCTAATATGCAAGATACTGTCCTAAAAAGGGTTTGGGGACCTGGCTCCTGCCCCAGGGGACATGGGTCAATGCCTAAAATGTTTTTAAAAATGGCCGTTTTGGCGGGAGCACTGATTTTACTGACGATTAAAGTGAAAAAAAAAAGTGAAATATTCCTTTAAATATGGTGCTTGGGGGGTGTCTGTAGTATGCCTGTGAAGTGCCACGTGTTTCCCGTGTTTAGAACAGTCCCTGCACAAAATGACATTAAACGGAAATAACACCATTTAAAACTGCTTGCGGTTTTAATGTTATATCTGGTTCCTGCAATATGGTTGAAAATCATTCAGAAAAATGGCATGGGTAGCCCTCCCTGCCCATTACCAGCCTATTTGGGTCTTGTACGCATATTAAAGGGAACCCTGTACCCATATTAAAAAAAGGAAATGCGTGTGGCCCCCAGGCCCTATATACTCAGAACAGCAGTATACAGGCGGTGCAAACAAGACAGGGACTGTGTAGGTTTGTTGTGTTAAGTTGAATCTGTTTGTAATTTTCAACTGGTACATTTTTAAAGTGTAGCTCCAGTCAAAAAAACTATTTTTAAGCTTTTTGGAAAACATAGGGAAGGGTTATCACCCCTGTATAATTTGTTTTGTCGTCCATCTTTTTTCATCTCACTTGCTGCTGTCTCCTTGCGTTTGCAAGTAGGAGATGTTTGTAAGTTGGATGTTTGAAAGTAGGGGCCTGCCCTATATGCTCTGCAGAAATGGCGGAACAAGGTGTTGGTTTTGCCACAACATTGTAAGCCCTCAAAGTGACTCTTGGTGGGCGCTGGAGCGCCCTGCTGTGAACGATTATATCAAGAATTGTAATTACATGCCATTGTTGAACAGTGGTAGAAAAATTGACCTTTGGTGGTTGTGGTGCTGGTGCCACAACACTATAAGTCCTCACCGTTACTCTGGGTGGGCACAGGAAGGGGCCCTCCTGTGAAATATTATATCAAGAATTGTAATTACATGTCCCTGTCAAACAGGGGCAGAAAAATTTGGCCTTAGGCACTGCTGCTGGTGCCACCACACTGCAACCTCTTCCATATACTCTATTTTTTTTGCTGGAATTAGCCCTGCTGCAAAGCATTGCATCAAAAATTGTACTTAAACGCCCCTGTTAAACAGGGGCAGAAAAATTGGGCCTTAGGCACTGGTGCTGGTGCCACCACACTGCAACCTCTGCCATATACTCTAGTTTTATTGCAGGAATTAGCCCTGCTGCAAAGCATTGCATCAAAAATTGTACTTAAACGCCCCTGTTAAACAGGGGCAGAAAAATTGGGCCTTAGGCACTGGTGCTGGTGCCACCACACTGCAACCTCTGCCATATACTCTAGTTTTATTGCAGGAATTAGCCCTGCTGCAAAGCATTGCATCAAAAATTGTAATTAAACGCCCCTGTTAAACAGGGGCAGAAAAATTGGGCCTTAGGCACTGGTGCTGGTGCCACCACACTGCAACCACTGCCATATACTCTAGTTTTATTGCAGGAATTAGCCCTGCTGCAAAGCATTGCATCAAAAATTGTAATTAAACGCCCCTGTTAAACAGGGGCAGAAAAATTGGGCTGCTGGCATCACCCAGAACCAAAAATGTTCTTCCAACATATCAGCGGAGGAGGAAAAGGATAGACAATCAACATAACAGGACAGTCACTCAGCATCAGCATAGGCAGTCTTGAAGGGATGTGGTATTTCAAAAAAAATTATTCGGTTACATCAGCTTCAGGTGCTTGGTAGCTGTGGGTGATCCAAGACTGATTCATCTTGATGAAGGTCAGTCGATCAACTGATTCGGTGGACAGGCGCACCCTGTGATTGGTAACAAAGCCACCAGCAGCACTGAAGGTGTGTTCCGAAAGAACGCTGGATGCAGGACAGGCCAGTAGCTCAATTGCATACTGTGCAAGCTCTGGCCAGTGATCCATCCTCAAGACCCAGTAAGCCAGAGGATTTTCGGTGGGAAAGGTGTCCAAGTCTGACCTTGCCCCTAGGTATTCCTGCACCATGTAAATCAGACGCTGGCGATGGGTTTTGGAACCAATCATACCTTGGGGCTGCGGACTAAAAAATTGTCTGAAAGCATCAGTCAGACGGCCACCTTCTCCACCGCTCCTTCTGACCGATGCCTCAGCAACACGTTGTCCAGGACCAGGAGTTTGTAACCTCCCAGTCTCTGGGAACGCGTTGCACTGAGCTTTCTGCAAGGCCTCCCGGAGATGTCTCATCCTCTGCTCCCTCTGCGATGGCAAGATAAGGTCGGCAACCTTACCCTTGTACCATGGATCAAGGAGAGTGGCCAGCCAGTAATGGTCCCTCTCCTTGATCCGAAGAATACGAGGATCCTTCCGCAGGCTTTGCAGGATCAGGGAGGCCATGCAGCGTAGGTTAGCTGAGGCATTCGGTCCGGAGTCCTCTGGGTCACTAAGGACAACATGATCCGCAGCTACCTCCTCCCAGCCACGTACAAGTCCACGTGTTTCTTGGGACTGTAAATCATCCCTATAAGACTGCTGCTGCTGCTGCTGATGCTGAGTGCCAGCCTCCACCTCCATGCTGACACAATCATCCTCCTCCTCCTCTTCCTCCTCCTCATCCTCTTCCTGTGTGATGGGTGGCACAGCAGGAACACTGTCTGGATAAAGGGGGCCTTGAGAGGCAAGGAAGTCCTCCTCTTCCTGCCTCTGTTCTGCCTCAAGTGCCCTGTCCATTATTCCACGCAGCGTATGCTCCAAGAGGTGGACAAGAGGTACAGTGTCACTGATGCATGCACTGTCACTGCTCACCATCCTTGTGGCCTCCTCAAACGGTGACAGGACAGTGCATGCATCCCTGATCATGCCCCACTAGCGTGGTGAGAAAAAACCAAGCTCCCCTGACCCTGTCCTGGTGCCGTAGTCGCACAGGTACTCATTGATGGCCCTCTGCTGCATGTGCAGCCGCTGCAGCATGGCCAATGTTGAGTTCCATCTGGTGGGCATGTCACATATAAGGCGGTTCTTGGGCAGGTTCAACTCCTTTTGGAGCTCAGCCAGCCGAGCACAGGCATTAAATGATCGGCAGAAATGCACACAGATTTTCCTGGCCTGCTTCAGGACATCCTGTAAGCCGGGGTACCTGCCCAAGAACCGCTGCACCACCAGGTTAAGGACGTGAGCTACACAGGGCACATGGGTCAGTTGTCCCTGTCGGAGCGCGGAGAGGAGGTTGGTGCCATTGTCGCAAACCACCATTCCTGGCTTAAGCTGGCGTGGCGTCAACCACCTCTCGGCCTGCCCCTGCAGAGCTGACAAAACATCCGCCCCAGTGTGGCTCCTGTCCCCCAAACAAACCAGCGCAAGCATGGCATGGCATCGTTTTGCCTGCGTACTTGCGTAGCCCCTGCAACGCCTACGGAGCACCGCTGGTTCTGAGGACAGAGCACTGGAAGAGGCCATGGAGGAAGAAGAAGAGGAGGGGGTGGAGGAGAGAGGTGTGTCACAACCAATAGTAGCATTTTGGAGGTGTGGTGGCGGAACAACCTCCAACACTACTGCACCTTGTCCTGCATCCTTCCCAGCTGCCAGAAGAGTGACCCAATGGGCCGTGAAAGACAGGTAACGTCCCTGTCCATGCCTGCTGGACCATGAGTCAGCGGTAATATGCACCTTACCACTGACCGCCCTGTCCAGCGAGGCAAGGACATTGCCTTCCACATGCCGGTAAAGTGCCGGAATTGCCTTCCGTGAGAAAAAGTGGCGTTTGGGGACCTGCCACTGAGGAACCGCACATTGTACAAACTCACGGAAGGGGGCCGAGTCTACCAACTGAAAAGGCAGCAGTTGAAGTGCTAGCAATTTAGCCAAGCTAGCATTCAACCGCTGGGCATGTGGATGGCTGGGAGTAAACTTCTTCCGCCGGTCCAGCAGCTGGGGCAGGGACATTTGCCTGCTATAATCGGACGTGGGTGTACCGCTAGCAGAGTTCCCGAAAGCACTTGGCTGTGACACACCTAATTCTACACCTTCATTCCTCTCAGAGCAGGTTTCAGAGAGGACTGAAGGTCTAGTGGGGTTGGAGATGCCAGCTGATGAGGAGCAAGGAGAGGTCCGCTTTGTTCTTTGGTGTGGGTCTTTGAGGTACGCTTGCCAACGAGCTGCATGGCAGGTCAACATTTGTCTGGTCAAGCATGTGGTGCCCAAGCGGCTGATGTTTTGGCCACGTGAGATACGCTTGAGACATATGTTGCAAATAGCAGCGGTGCGATCTGATGCACTCGTCTCAAAAAAGGCCCACACCAAAGAACTTTTAGAATAACGCGCAGAGGCAGCGCTCTGCACAGGCGGAGCTCTGCGGTGTGATTCAGTCGGTGTGCTGCCCCTAAGCTGGCCCCCAGAGGGCATCCTGCCTCGTTGGACATGTACCTCCTCCTCCTCCTCCTCCTCCTCCTCCCTCCTTCCAGGCACCCACGTGGAGTCAGTGCCCTCATCATCCCCTCCCTCTTCATCGCTGTAGCAAACCTGGCAGTATGCTGCAGCTTGTGGAACATGACTGCCAGATTGCTGTCCTTCTTGAGCATCCCCTCTCTCTGCGCTCACGCTACTGCCTTCCTCTAGCTGAGTGTCATCATCAGAGCCCACCAAACACTGGGCATCCTCCTGGAGCATGTACCCAACACTGTGCTCAAAGAGTTCAGGAGACTCCTCAGGAGGACGTGGTGGGTCTAGGGAAGGAGTCACTGATGATGACATTGAGAGGAGGGAAGACGATGCGTTGGCAGCTGCCTTGCGACTACCCTGAGACTGGGTAAGAGAGGATGAGGAGGATGAAGAGGGCTTGGTCATCCACTCTACCAAGTCGTTGGCATGTTGCGGTTCAACATGTCCAGCTGCCGAAAAGAAGGACAAGCATGTCCCATGGCCACGTGCTGATGACAATGCACCGCGTCCACGACCAGCACTGTTGTCTCTAGACACAGAGCCTGCTTGCCCTCTTTTATCGGCTCACGCCTGTCTGCCTCTCCTTGCTGGCCTTCCAGACATGGTAATGGCCTGAAGGGAGTTGGGTAAAACAGCAGTTGGGTAGTTTATATTGTGCTGGAGGCACACACAACTTCCAATAACTCCTGCAGATGGCAATTGGGCTCAAATAGAGAACAGCTATGTAGGTGGATTATAGCGGTATGTACTGGGTACAGAGCACGCAGACAGCACGCACTATCTCCTAACACTACTGACTGCAAGCTCTATTATTAACGATAGATCACTAGCTATATAGGTTAGGTGAATATCGCTGTGTATACTGCGGTCAGGGCACGCAGACAATAACCAGAAAACAGCAGAGATAAAGGGGTATATACAGATGTATACTGTGCTGTGCTGGAGGCACACACAACTTCCAATAACTCCTGCAGATGGCAATTGGGCTCAAATAGAGAACAGCTATGTAGGTGGATTATAGCGGTATGTACTGGGTACAGAGCACGCAGACAGCACGCACTATCTCCTAACACTACTGACTGCAAGCTCTATTATTAAAGATATATAAATATAGTGAAGTGAATAGTGAATATAGTGGTGTATACTGCGGTCAGGGCACAGACAATAACCACTACACAACAGCAAGATAGGAAATCAGCCAAAAACGATTGGTGTGTACTGTGTTGAAGGTACACAGAACACCCACTGCTTCAGATGCTAACACACTACACGAGGCCGCCATAACGGCGGCCTTATATAGTATGGGGCGTGCACTACACAGCCTCAGCTATGATTGGCCACAGGCATCCTGCCTGTGGCCAATCATGGCTCTCCTCGCTGCTGGCGCTGCGATTGGCCAAGCATGCGGGGTCACAGTGCATGCTTGGCCAATTATGAGCCAGCAATACACTGCGCCATCGCAGTGCATTGTGGGCCGTGAGCGCCATGCGAATTTTGACGTGAACGGACCAAGTGTTCGGATTTCGCCGAACGGACGAACAGCCAATGTTCGAGTCGAACATACGTTCGACTCGAACACGAAGCTCATCCCTACTGGTATTGTACAGTGTATTATGAAGTAGATATACACTTTGTGAAGTGGTATTCTATATTTATGTATCAGTATATACAAACTAATTAAACATAGCACCGTTTAAATGTTTTATAACCCTTTACAGCTTTTTAAAGTTCAAAATAAATATATTGTTGATTGCGTAAATATAAATATAAACATCAATCTTAATTCTTTGGAAACATTGTATTTATTAAAATGTACATGATGATCCCATTTTTTATGTAGCCAACACAACTTCCAGCCCCATATTCGATGGGATATCTAATTATTCTCCACTAATACCACAATAATATAGATGGTTTCCCTCCCTTTTTGGTTTACGCTATATTTGATTAATTTTCCCCCACTTCCACCCGTTTAGTTTTAGTGGAAATGTTGTATGTGCCGTTCGTCCTTTGCGGCATAGTTTTTGTGTTTATTTATTTTTACTTCCATTAATGTATGGTCCATGGGGGGTCAGTCGGCTTTAAATGGCATGTTCCCGTTTTTGTTAAGTTGCAGGAGAATGTGTCTTGGTTTCACCTGTGGTTGACAGCGCATTGTGTGCGTGTCATGCCGGCGGATGTCCGTATTTAGAAAGCCGGATGTTTTTTAGCCAAGCCTCATTTTCAGATAGAGGCTTGAGGTATAGACGCCAGATCGGAAGTCATTACATTCAAGCCTCGTTTTCAAGGTGAGACCACGTTGAGCCAGCTCATTGGCCGATGATAGATCTGAAGTGAGGTTTGGGTGTGATACACTTACGTGGTATACAGCGGGGGATATATTATATACCTGTAGATGCCCTGAGTGGATCTTTCCCTATTAATGGCTGTAAATGGATCACTCTGAAGCACATGATGATATTAAAGGGGAGTTTAAATTAATTTAAGAAACGGGTTATAATCAGTTGCGTCCTTCCGGTTTGGAACCGGTAGTGACGTATGGCGGAAGTGTTTCGGCGTCATGCATTATGGGGACTCCTTTGCTGACATTGCTTGTATTTATGTATATGCCGTTAGATATCTTCAAAATGTGAGTGTTTTTATTCACCTTTTATATTAAAGCCTTTCTATATGACAGTATCACGCTATGTGAGATTTTTATTTCCATGGTTTCATGCACAATACTACCGCTACATTTCATTGGATAATAAAAAAAATTCACCAATTGTCGGTGTGGTGTGAGCTAAGATTGTGGACTATCTGCATTCATTGGGCCGATCCTTGATTATAAGCCTTTATGACTTGGGAGGCATATGCCTAGCTAAGTCCCTGATTTCCGGTAAGCCTCCTCCATTCTCACGGTGGTGGTGGTGTCGCACTTGGGAAGAGCACATTTTTTGGAATTTTATATTCTAATCAGGTTTTGATTCTCACCCCTTTGAGGATTATTATGGCATTTTGCACTTTAAAGAGTGAACACTGATCGTATCTCTTCACCAGATAATGTTTTCATCACTTTCACTCTAAAGAGTGACTGCTGACTATATTTCTTCACTGGACATTGTCTTGATCACTATATTTTTGTTGTTGTTGTTTGTATTTGACTTAGATTTATATTCATATGCATTTCTATTTTCGGATGTATATGTTTACATGTATATTTACTGTTTAAGCACTTTGGTATAGCGCTACACATTTTTCCCTTTAAACTTGTATGCTTTCTGTCTAGAACTGTGTTAGCAGCTTAAAGTGGTGTTGCCACCAAAAAAATAAAACTACTTAAAATTCTTAAAAAAAATTAAAAAAAAATAATTGGCAAAAAAAAAATTTTTTACTCACCTCTAAATACCGGTTGCTAGGGGGTCCCTCGTAGTCTGCCTTCTTCATTGCCCGGGCTGGTGACATCACTTCCCCTCGCGCCGCACATTCACCTGGGACCTGTCATGTGTCCCAGGTGACTGTACGGCGTATCACGGCGCCCTGTGCCGCTCGCGCATGCGCAGTGGGTGCCCGGCTGTGAAGCCACAGCCGGGTGCCCACAGTATGCATGACGGCGCCGCGAGCAGAGCGGGGAGCGAGGGGGGGCTTCGTTCCCCCGCATCGCTGGACCCTGGGGCAGGTAAGTGTCCGATTATTAAAAGCCAGCAGCTGCAGTATTTGTAGCTGCTGACTTTTAATTTTTTTTTTTTAGGGGGTACCCCACTTTAAAGAGGAGGGCCAGCTTTAAAAAAAAAAAAATTAAAAGTCAGCAGCTGCAAACACTGTAGCTGCTGACTTTTAATAAGCAGACTTACCTGTCCAGGGCACACGCGATGTTGGGCGCCCGAGGCTGACCCGTGCCTCGGGTCTCGGGTCCAGGTCCCACCATTTCAACTAAGGGAAACAGGCAGTGGAGCCTTGCGGCTTCGCTGCCCATTTCCTACTGCGCATGCGCGAGTCGTGCAGCGCTTTGTGAATGGGGCGCGCTGTGTTCTGGGACACACAGTTCCCAGAACACATCGCGACCCATTACTCTGAAGATGCCGCACAGAGGAGAGAAGACAGAACATCACCGCGGAGGAGGAAGAGGCAGATTAGGACGATATGCCTAGCAACAGGCATTTCTGGTAAGTTTAAAAAAAAAAATTCTGATTTTTTGCAAATTTTTAATGTACTTTTGTTTTTCAGGGTGGCCCTCCACTTTAAATCAAAGTTTATTCACAGCACAGTATACACCTATTGATTTATTCAACAGTAGCCAATAGCTGCCCTTGCGTCATTTTTGGTCTGTCGGAATAGCATAAATCTGAAAGATTTAAAACATGTTCTATTTCTAGGTCCATCAGAATTTTTGAAAAAAAAAGTCAGATGAAGCCCACACATGATCGGCATATGCGATGAAATGAATCCGTCTGACCTTTTCTGCCAGAAAGCCAAGTCATGTGTACGCGGCATTAGGCATAAATGCCTAAGAAATTTATGATTAGTAGGTAACGCTACAAAAAGCAGTGGTGTGAAGCATTGTCTATAAGAACAGTATTAGTTTAATGCTTAGGCCTAGAACTTGCCCATGGTCCAGGTGATCAGATATCTTGCACAGAAAAATGCAGTCATGTGACTGCTAAAAAAAGAATTCATGTATTTTTGTATTAAAAAGTTACAATATGTAAACTATTTGGACTATTGTATAAATTGCTGTGGCTTCACATATACTTCACTATGCTCAATAAATCCTTGATACAGTCATTAAGTGCTCTTACACATGGGTATGAAAAATTCCATGTTTTTAGGCATTCAGATTTTTTTTTTTTTACTTTTCTTAATGGGGTATTTATTATTGTCTAAATGCTTTATTGAAATCCATGTCATACAAAAAGTACACAGTGAATATAATCAAGGAGGAATAAAAAATAGTATTTTAGGAACAGAATTTGTACATTGAGGTATGTATAATGTATTTTTCTTACAATCTCAACTAACAAGCTTGCAATTAAAAAAATAACAAAGCATGAAACAAACAAATATGCCTGAAGATATATGGATTTGTTTCTTTTTTAAACCAGACTAGCTATACAAAATGATACTGATTCTGCAGAAAATGACTAAAAGGTCCAAAAAATCCCATTTGTAGTCAGAGTCTTCAAGCGGGAAATGCGATACTCCTAAGAACCAAGGCCTGAGGTGTGCCTTGGCCTAGCTGGTCAGTATGCCTGAGAAGAGGGCATACCCTGAATGTAAGAATAAGAACAAAATACTATGAGAATGTATGAAACTGGGGAACGGGTGGGTGGGAACCCAGAAATCCTAACGACACTGGCCCTGACAGAGGAGGAGGTTTAAATAGCCCTCTCAGGCTCCTCCTACAAATACAGGCTGGCCTGCGGCCAGCCTTACAACTTGTAGTCAGAGTCTTCAAGCGGGAAATGCGATACTCCTAAGAACCAAGGCCTGAGGTGTGCCTTGGCCTAGCTGGTCAGTATACCTGAGAAGAGGGCAAAAAGACACAAAATTTAGGTGACGAAGGGAAGGTAATGAACCATCACGGATAATGGTGTGCTCCCCGATGGCAGCAGTACATATCCAGCAAGTAACCGGAAAGTGTTCACAGTGGCAAAAGAACACACCGACTCCTGACTTGGCGATGAGAAGGAACCCCATATCGAACCTGTGACACTACCCTGAACCCAACTGAACATCCCCTGAAAGATTGAATTGAGCCGGATGCCCGCGACACCCAGACCCGAGAATGAACTGCTTGTGAAATGAGAGGATACATGAGGGGAAAGGAACAAGGCCTGACCCGAGGAACCCCTGCAAGTGATGGCGAAATACCCCAATGAACACCAGTGAAATAGCCCAGAGACATACCCCCCCAAGAGGGTGAGTGGCAAAAAGACCACTAGCAGGAGTGCGAAAAGCTGGAAACCTGATGGATGTGACAGAGTAAACGGATAAGGCCCATGCACCATGGCAATAATACTGTCAACTTGGAGAAACCATACCGGACGCAGGACCCAGGTCCCACCAGATACGATCGGGTCATGCTACAGCCTGAACCCAACAGCTAGGTCAGAATCCTGAACCAAGGAGGGCCAGACTCCTTCCCAGGGACTCAACACAACAGGACATCAACTGAAGAAAAATTTGCGACTGCTTCTGACCCAAGGGTGAGTCCAGTGGTGAAATGACATCAGCACCAATCAACTAGCCCCTAACAACGGCCGGGCTGATAGAAGTGATAGCAAGCATGGATGTTATCGGTACGGATGCCAAGACGGCCCAACCTGAAACACAAACTAGAGAAATGACAGACAACCAGACATGAGAACAACAATACCCCCCTGCCTAACTAAGAATGAAACATGAGCAGAAAAGTCAAGACCACAGCGCGTAAAAGAACCTGACGGAAGGACCCCCCCCACCCACATGTAAGTGGTAAGTGAGCCCGAGTAACCTGCAGTACAGAGACAGGAAATTAACTGAAAACTCAGGGTTAGTGTACCCACAGGCAATGGTGGGTAGTCGTATAGATGTGGTGAATGAACATACAACGTATGACGTATGGTATACGGGCGAGAAGATTGTGGACAACAATCAATTAATAAACGAAACCTCAGCCCGTATGGATCTATAGATGTGACAGATCCTGACGTGTGAGCCGTAGCTACCTGACCCAGGTACAAAACATGACACAGACACGATGGGAGATGACAATCAACAAAGACGAACGACTACCAGAGTATGCCATGAGTGAACGACGCCCCTCTGAGAAACTCTGAGACTGAACACCAAGTCTGAAATATTATGACAGTCATGCTGGCAGTAACACAAAGACAGAAAACGCTGAGACAGAAAACGCTGAGACAGAAAACGCTGAGACAGAAACACAAAACATGCCATGATGAAAAACACCATGACAGAAAACGCTGAAACTTAATGCTGATGCAGAAACTAAGTGACAGAACCAGAGGCAAAACGTAATGACAGCAACAACCAAGACTGAAACGCTGAGGCATAAATGAAAATGCCAGAAATGCTATAACAGAAAACTGAGACGGCGACGCAACAGCAGAATCCTGGCCAGAAATGCAAAGCCCGAAAACACGCTGAGACTGAACGCTGAGACAGAAATGCAAAGACAGAAATCCTGCCTGGTTCAGAACGCCAGAGAGAAATCCTGGTTCAAAATGCCATGACAGAAATCCTGGTTCAAAACGCCATGACAGAAATCCTGGTTCAAAACACCATGACAGAAATCCTGGTTCAGAACGCCATGACAGCAGTCCAGGGGCAGAACGCTATGACAGAAATCCAGGGGCAGAACGCTATGACAGAAAACCAGGGGCAGAACACTATGACAGAAGTCCAGGGGCAGAACGCTATGACAGAAGTCCAGGAGAAGAACGCTATGACAGAAGTCCTGGGGCAGAAAGCTATGACAGACATGCCGGGGGAGAACGCTATGACAGGCATCCAGGGGCAGAAACGCTATGCCAGACATGCTGGACAGAACGCTATTACTGAAATGCTGGACAGACCGCTAAGACAGTAATGCTGGACAGACCGCTAAGACAGTAATGCTGGACAGACCGCTGTGATGGAAATGCTGCACAGAACGCTGTGACGGAAATGCTGCACAGAACGCTGTGACGGAAATGCTGCACAGAACGCTGTGACGGAAATGCTGCACAGAACGCTGTGACGGAAACGCTGCACAGAAACGCTGTGACAGAAACAAGCTCAGGCGGGGGGGGCCCGCCACATGGAACTCAGGCGGGGCGGGGAGACCCGCCACATGGAGCTCAGGGGGGCGGGGAGACCCGCCACGTGGAGCTCAGGTGGGCGGGGAGACCAACAACGTGGAGCTCAGGCGAGAGGGTAGATCCGCCATGTGGAGCACAGGCAGGGGGGTGAGACGCACCACGTGGAGCACAGGCGGGGGGCGAGACCCACCCCGTGGAGCACAGGCGGGGGGAGACCCACCACGTGGAGCTCAGGAGGGGCGGGGACCAGACCCGTGCATGGATGGCCGGACGAACGCCCCCCCCCCCATTGCGCACCGGGAAAAGCAGAATGAAACCCCCCCCCGCGCAGTGGAGTCCAGCCACTGCTGAGGGGGCTGACTTGTTCCCCTAGCATTCCTCCAGGTTTGCAGGCTCCAGCGCTGAGTGGCTGAAGCTGCGATACATCATTCCCATTCATGCGCACAGGAATTCTCGATTCTGGCAAGCAACTCTAAAGTTCCGGCACAATACGCAGAGCCTTCAGAGCGCATGAGCCGCTGACGTTAGAGGCTGCACGCAATCCTAAACGGTGCACGTTTAGGCCTGCCTGCCCCCTGTACAGTAAGGGCAGCAACTGACTCAAAAGGAAAACTTTCCCCAGTGTGTAGAAACCATTCGTCTGGAAGGCTTTCTCCAGTGTGAGCAAGCTCCTATTCTGTCACCTTGTATCTTTCACCATTTCAACACCCACCACACATGTCAAATAGCAGAGACTGAAAATATTGGAGTATCACCGCCCTCTCAACCATTTTTAGTCCTGTCAAGATCTTGATCGTCAAGATCATGGGTGAAGGACGGCCGATCACCCCTCCTCCCCCCCGGCGGGAATACCCCCCCATGAGTGCCGGGCGGCTACACACTGGCCACCCGGAGCTGAGGGGAGAACGTAAGGAGGAGGATGACTCCCCATCCCACCAGGAGAACCAGCCGGTACTCTGCACATGTGAGGGGGGAAGGGGACCCGGCGACGGCCAATCACCTCCCCCTCCCCCCGCCAGGAGAACCGGTGGGCGCTCTGCATGTGAGGGGAGAGGGGGAGCCGGCAGCGGCCGATCACCTCCCCCCAGGAGAAACGGTGGGTGCACTGCATATGTGGGGGGGGAGCCGGCGCGGCCGAATACCTCCCCCCCGCCAGGAGAAACGGCGGGTGTGCTGCATATGCGAGGAGGGAGGGGGAGCTGGCGCGGCCGATCACTTCCCCCTCCCCCACTAGGAGAAACGGCGGGTGCTCCGTGCCTGCGAGGGGAGAAGGGGAGCCGGCGGCGGCCGACTACCTCCACCTCCCCTCACCAGAAGGGCTGCAGGCTGTCCCCATGAAGCTGTGGGGAGATTAGAGCAGGATGGATGTAGATTTGGAAGATGGATGGGCAGATGAACGGCCCCCCGCCCCCTCCGCATGAGCGCCGGGAAAAGTGAGCGGGCTGCATGCTGGCACCATGGTGCTGTGAGGAGATCAGTAAAAAAGGATGGCCCGAACCCCCCCCCCCCCCCCCGGCATGAGCAGTGGCAAAAGCAGGCGGCTGAGGGGAGAAAGTAAGGGGGACATGCTGGAACATGCTGGTAGCACAGGGGGGGCGGGACCTGGAAGTGACGGCCATCCACCCAGAAATCCTAACGTCACTGGCCCTGACAGAGGAGGAGGTTTAAATAGCCCTCTCAGGCTCCTCCTACAAATACAGGCTGGCCTGCAGCCGGCCTTACAACTTGTTACAAGAGGCAGACATGGAATTCAAAGCTATTACCCAATGAATAGCATTAAATAAGGAGTGCAGCAGTCTCTTGTAAGTAGTGGGTACATCTGAGATAGAAGCAACAAAAGGCACATTTGCATTGCCAAAGACAGATGTGAGCTTACAATTTGGGCAGTTTTGGCAGCAGCTTGTTGCCATAGTGGGCGTTAAATTTTTCTAGTTTCAAAAAATGTTGATAAAGGTGCCACAGTCTGGAGTCATATACCACCTGGTATTATGTTTGATGGCCAACCCCCAGACTGTAATAGAGCGAGTACTTTTATGAAGGTTTGAAGATGTGTCAGTCCATTCTTGAGGGGAATACTCCAACTTATTTAGTTTACCCAACTATGCAATGTTAATACAGCTATCTCCCCGATGTGCTATTGTGTTCTGACAAGTGAGCCACCCTCCTGCCAGAACACCAGTCAGCACTCACAGCCATTGGCTGCAAGTGCTGATCAGATGCTGATTGGCTGCAGTTTTTCCAGCATGACTGTTCAACAGAAGCTGGACGTTAGACAGGCAGTTGTATACACTCGCTGAATGTCAGCTGCTTTCTGTTGAACCGCCCGATACCAGCCAATTTTAGGCCCATCAGTGGCAGCTGGTGGTAATTTTCTTGTGGGGTTGGCAAACAGTATTGGGTGGGTCTGGTGCATTTATCCCATCTATGGTGGGCAGCGCTTCTCCCTTGGTCAGGAGCTTCCCTTGCTTGGCCCTTCCCCTGCTCTCCATGGGCATTGCAGTGGCTTACATTTCTTCCCTCCTCCTAGGCGGCCAATTGGGAGTCTTTTTGGCCATTCTGAAAACAGGTCTCAGACCTTCTTCTGATTGGCTGGATTGAGGTTCAGTGTTTCAACAGCGAATATTTATTTGCTGTGTTGAAGCCCATTAAAGCATTTGGCAAGTTTTCACTGCCGGGTTCCCTTAGGCCTTGTACACACGATCAGATTTTCTGATGGGAATTGTGTGATGACAGAATGTTGGCGGAAAATCCGACCGTTTGTACACTCTATTGGACAATTGTCGGATTTTCCAAGGGCAAATGTTGGATGGCAAGCTTATAAATTTTCCTCGGACAAATGTTTGTTGTCGGATTTTCTGATTGTGTGTACACAAGTCTGTCAAACAAAAGTCCAAAGTACAAACACGCATGCTCAGAAGTAAGGACGAGACAGAAGCGTTCAGTCTTGTAAACTAGCGTTCGTAATGGAAAATTAACATTCGTGACGCGGCCAATTATGAAATCTTGAAATGCAGTGCACATTTTCTTCTTAACCAAAAATTGCATTCTATGCATCCAAAAATATATAAAATATACCAAATCAAATCATTATTCAACCAAAAAATAAAATAAAAGCCTCATTGTCAGGTCACCTTGAGGCGAGGTGCCAGGTGCACACCGTAGGGATCAGGAGTGCACCGCAAGGTTGTGGACCCTACGGCTGACTGCTGCAGACGGGGGACAGATCCCACTGGGGTTAGAGCGTAAGATTCCCTGGGGCGCGGAGTCTAAGAGCCAGCAGGTGTTCACCAGCGCCTCTAGTGGTGAGGATGGACTTGGCTGCAACTGGCTCCAGGTCGCGACCCCCAGGGTCCCCCAGCTCACACCCACAGTAGGCAATAGGAGGATAGGGATGGTGAGGGACAAAGCCAAGGTCGGGGCCACAAGCAGACAAGAATAGTCGGGTACATGCCAAAAGGTCAGGATCAGGCAAACAGGGATAGTCAAGACATGCCAAAGTCGGTAATGGAAAACAGAAGCAGAGCACACGGCAGGAAACAGGAAGCTAACACACAAAGGAATACACAATGGTTGATCAGCACTGATGGCCTGCAGTGCACAGGTTAATATAGGGCTCCCTGATAGGGCCTGGGGTGGAGCCATGCTTAGAGGAGAGGTTATAAAAAACACCAGGTGAAAGTGGCTGACCTCTTAGTCTGAAGACATGAGGGAAGGTAAGCAAACACAGGAAGATCACTGCATAACCATGACACTCATGCATGTGTCCTGCTTCTTATTATAGGGGGTCAACAATGCCAAGACTTGGTGAAAGCAGGGGTCCATCATCTGGAGATAATTATGAAAATCATCTGGATTATTCTCTTGGAGCTCCCGCAGTAAAGGCATATGACATAATTGGTCACGATTATTAAAGCAACCAATTTTCCATCCAAGAAATCCTCCTCCTTCTCCTATTCCTGGACTGGACTTGGGTCAAAGCAATAACTCCAAGGCCAATAATAAATAACATGTTATCTCCTCCGATTCTGCAACATGGCTGGTTGACGAAATGAACTGAAAAGTACAAAATGAAAAGCATGAATCAACACTCACCAAATGTCTATGAACACAAAATTAGCAGAAGGAGCCCAAAGGGTGGCGCTAAAGAGCTGAAAAACCAAGTAATACATCACTGGGTTCATGTTTGTTGGCCGACAATTACTTGCCGTTTGTATGCAGGATAAGTTCCTTGCCAAGTCCTTCGGAAAATCCGATTGTGTGTACGAGGCTTTAATGGAGGTGGCAGCACCCGACAGCTGATAGAAGCATGGAATCCAGGACAAGTAAGTGTCCTAATATTAAAAGTCAGCAGCTAAAGTATGTGTGGTTGCTGACTTTTCATTTTTGGAGGGGGCGGCGGAACTCCGCTTTGAAGACAAATAGACTGTGCACGTTCCAATTTCTTCCATTTTTTTTTATTCTACTTGCACCTGATTGGGTATTCTTTACAAAGTAAAGCTTCTCCACATTCACCAAGCTCTAGAGAAAATGTTTATTTGCATTTAGTAAATCAACTCCTTTGAATCTTTATGAAGAGGAAGTGGTGGGGAGGTAGAGTAGTGAAGAGGTTTCTATGTGCAGATAAGGAAATATGGTGGTCCAACCAGGGAAAATACGGATTGATGCAGAAATAGAATTAGCCATAAGTATCGGGGTGCTAAAGATTTAATTCAAATGTGCATACTGTAGCTGTCATGGCGATGAGAGTGAAAAGTGTATTCTTTGGCTCCAATATTGTGAGCACACCAGGTGTCTGTGAGTTGTTGTGCATGTAGAGCTCTTGCCAAGGGATTTGGTAAAGCTGTGGCTGAGCTAACAACTCTGCTTCAGTCCAATAAGTCTCTTGTAAAAGTACCAAATCGGCACACAGCTTTGTATAGTGCCAAAATGCCTTTTTCCTTTTGTGGGTGAAATATACTATATACTGCCTTTGCACATTATCAGAGATTGCTGTAAGCACCATAATGGAAACTTTAGAAAAAAAATGATATGCTTATGGGTGAGAAAATGAAAGCAAACAAAAAACACAAATAACCACACACAGATAAAGATGTGGAAGAAAGCTCTGTAGAGATGCCATTTTTGGAAAACTCAGACACCTGATTGTGCTGAAATGAGAACATGAAGTAGATACTCGGTGTAGTGTCTAAAACCATAACAGTAAAACTTTAGTTTACAGTAAATTGCATACCATATAAAGAACTATAGGAAATGACAAACACAGATAAAAATAAAAAGTCAGAAGACAACAGTTCATGTGACTAAATATCTAATACAAATGGACAAATCAGAACTATACTCGCTAAAGAAGTCATGTTGAACAAATTCAGCAATAAGAGAAATATTGAGGAATATTTACCAAAACTAGTATAAAATCAATGTAGAAGGATGCACTGAAGGGAAGGGCCACTCATACAGCCATACATGTCCTATCATCAGCTAAAAGGTGGAGAAGCCAGGTACTTGGGCAGCTTTTCAGAAAAAGGACAGAACTCTTGAAGTAAACAGCAAAGAAGAAGGGAAGTGCCTCAAATGTAGTAACAAAGGGTATATTATTTACTAAACAAGATTAAGAACACTTACAAAAATGATGTATGGAAAGGCTAATCAGCAGAAGGAACTGCTCAGTATTCATCCTCAGCCTGCAGCAGCAGCAAGGGTCCCTGATCCTCAGAGCCATCCAGCAGCATAGGGATCCCAAGACCGTCAAGGTGGCCATCCAGCAACTACTGGGACCAGCATGGAGCACAAGCAGGAAGTGACATCACATAGGAAGGGGCAGTAACGCATGTTGGCACATGCTCCTTTGTCAAACCATGATAAATAACACCAGCTGGCAACTTACAGTACTTACACCTACAAACAGTGGGGAGATGAACTGCTTATAATGAAACCAATAAAATACAACATATTTTGGCAGTAATTACAATATTGTATTATTATAATAAACCCCTTGCTGATACACTTAGAGGCACTTTCCTTCCTCTTTGTTGTTTACTAAAATTGGTGCACACAGAATCTGGTGTAGCTGTGCACAGTAACCAATCAGCTTCTAATTTCAGCTTGTTCAAAGCTATAATAATAAAACCTAGAAGCTGATTGGTTACTATGTACAGCTGCACCAGATTCTGTGTGCATAGTTTTAGTAAACTTCCCCTTTGTACTGTATATGGGGATTGGACACTTAAATATAACAACCAGAGCATCATATATCAGTAAACTTGAGAGTACTGTAGGGAGAAATGTGTGTGGCTACAAAAAGACGTAACCTCCATATAATGAAACATAAAAAAAGTGCACAAATTTAGCAACTGTCAGATATCAAGGGGGTTTAAACTTTGAATATGGAAAGGCTTCTTTACTCTTAGAGCAAGGGAAAGTGTTGCATAGTCTTCCATGTGAACTGGACCATATGCCCCATACACACTATCAGTTTTTCTGCTGAGTTTTTCCTTCAGATTTACCAAAACCATATAATATGAGGTCAAACCTTAGGAGTTTCAATTTGTATGCAATCAGGCAGGCCCTTGTACTACATGGTTTTGGTGAACCTGAAGGAAAAACTCAGCAGAAAAAATGATAGTGTGTATGGGGCTTAACAGGTTCAGTAGATTGCTTCAGTTCACAATATTAACTGCTACTATTATTTATCTTTAGAAATAACGTTTCTAACAGTCTAAATATGTGCATATTAGCAGAGTGGAAATGTAAGGAACTTTGCAAATAGCATTTATTATCAGTATTGATCAATTGTCAAAAGTACATAATTCCACACCAGGATTTTTTCATAATTAATAAAAACTACATTGATCAGCATGTTAAAAAATAAAAAGCACAGATAGTACTGGCTTTGAACAAATACGATTCTACAAGTGCAGAGGATAAAATATGTAATTTCCTTTCACAGACTATTAGTTGATTTTGTTGCATTTTTGGCTTTAGTTGTTCTCAAAAATATAGAAAAAGGCGGGCATATAGTTCGACGTTATAGAAAACCTTACTTAAACATTTTGTGGGCTGTCCAGTTATACAAGCAATCACTTTCCTAGAAACCCATGTCTTGCTCTATAATGGCATCACCGATTTCATGGTAACTAACAGGTGGTAGCCTCAGTAATACTGGCTCAGCCCATAAAACTACTGCATCAACTGTTTTCAGTCAATAGCTACCTTTAAAATGCACATATTCCTTATGTATACAGGTCTGACATTTTTATTACAAAAGAATAGATGCCATCGAGACAGACTGATGGCTCAGTAAAAAATGCTTGGGTTTTATTAAAAACAAATTCCCACAGTGCATGAGGCTTGTACTACAGTTTCATGATAAAGAAGAGCTCCTTATAAATTACTGGAAATAAAAAAAAATAAAAAAAAACTTTGTTGCCTGGACATCATGGATGAAATGCTCACAGTCTGTAATAAATTAACTCAGAACTTTGCTTCACCAGCCCAAACAAAGCAACCATTTGTCTGAATAGCCACATTGAGCTGTGAGTTATATTTCCACTACTGCAACTTCATTCATTTGCAAATCATCCTGCACATTTAATGCTCAAGTTTTAAATACCTTAAGAACCAATAAATAAAGTAGAAAAAAAGTCTGAAAGCTTAAATGAGGATTCAATTTTTTTTTGCTGTGTTCTTTTCCCAGGGTAATTTTTACCCCCATATTGAGGCCTGAGCAGCATCACAACTTAAAAAAAAAAGAGAACACATTTAAGTGCTTAAACCTTTGCTTGTGCGACTAAAATAGCCCCACCTGTTTCTTTCAGTGGAGTTCAGACTCCACCTTTGCCAGTAATTAAAAGAAAAACATTTCACACAAGAATATGACATGATGGACTAAATGTCTTGAAATCACACAAAATATTTAGTTAACTTTAAAGCATATCATCATGTTCTGGCCATCTCTTTTGTTTGTACGAGTTCTTGAAGTGTGTTATGTACAGTAAATAATGTTAAATTATATTTGTTGACAGGAATATTGCCTTATTATTATTCAAGATTTATATAGTGAGAACAGTTTGTGCAGTGCTTTACAATATAAAGGAAGAAGAATCAAGAAAAGAGGGTTGTGTGAGGGCCCTGCTTATAACTACTTACAAAAGATGATAATGTCGAGATTGAGCCGATGGAGCAAGTGAAAGTTCAGTTGTTAGGAAAAGGTGGGATAGGCTTCCCTGAAGAAAAGAGTTTTCAGGATTCAGCAAAAAGCAGACAGAGTAGAAGATAGCTGGGTACATAGAGGTAAGACAATTTCAGAGGATAGAAAATACCCTGGAGAAGTTCTAGATGGGAGCATGGTGGTGGTGATGAGGGAAATAGATAGCAAGGGACAGCTGGTTTCAAGCACTAATCCTAGGCACTAAAGAGATTTACTCCTGGGTTTCTGATTGATAAGACCGCTCTGTAGAATCAAAAATAAATACAACACTTTTGTGTTGGGTGTTATATAGGAAGGGATGTGATGTCACAGCACTTCTTGTCAGTTCAGAGGTTTGGAGCGCCACACCATATGTGAACTATTTTAGCTGAATGAGTTTCTGTTTCAGCCATGATGAAGGGGACAATTTGCAGTCCCGGAAAAGCATTGGCTGTAGCACCTGCTATAGGCTTGGAATAGAACCTTCTTTTTGGACTCTATATCATGGTGCGGTGCTCTGATTTTCACACTCAAAAAACATTCCTGCAGTTCGAGGTCACTAGGCTGATTTCTCAGTTCGCCGGAGCACCTCACCCACTTTTTCAAATGCATCATTTAATACCCAGGTATATCTACCTGAGCTCTTCTAGTGAAATCTATTACAGCACTGTACCTTTTTGCCATATAGAAGCTGATTGGAGCCAGCGATAGATGAGTAAAAATGACCTGCTGCTGCATAATTGCATAAGGGAGGAGGATCTGCACTGGAGGGGAGGTTTAATGTAGAAAAATTTTAAATAATGCATTTGGGTGGCAAAAATATGAATGCAATCTACTCACTGGGGGGTGGGGGCAGAACCTCTAGGAGAATCTAGGATGGAAAAGGACCTGGGGGGTCCTAATAGAAGACAATGGCATGCAATGCCAAGCTGCTGCAAGCAAAGCAAACATAATTTTAGCATGCTTTAAAAAGGGGATTAACTCCAGAGATAAAACTATAATTCTCCCAATCTACAAGACTCTGGTACAGCCGTACCTGGAGTATACAGTCCATTTGCTGGCACCAGTCCTCAGAAAGGATGTGCTGAAACTGGAGAGAATTCAGAGAAGGGCAACAAAACTAATAAAAGGACTGGAGGATATTAGTTATGAGGAAAGGCTACTATATATATATATATATATATATATATATATATATATATATATATATATACGCATATATATATATATATATATATATATATATATATATATTTATTTATTTATTTATTTTTTGTGGTGCAGTCCCCTTTGCTTGAATGGGTTTGGCAGTGGTACTGGCAGCTGAATGCAACAAGGAGTAATACAACCTAACACAGTTGTATCATGTGTATACCCCTGTATGGCTGCCTTTACAGCTTAAAGGCCGTACACACGGGCCAAATATCAGGCAGCATTGGCTGGTTCAATAGAAACTGGCCATCATTTGACCCATGTGCACGGAAGCCAGTCCTACAGAAGCCAGTCCGACATGACCAAAAAAAAAGGTCTGCTGATCGGGAACCCAATTAGCACTCTCAGCCAATGGCTGAGAGCACTGACTGGTGTGTTCTGGCAGGGGAGCATTCTCCTGGTCAGAACACAATAGCTCAGCTCAGGAGATTGCTGTACTAAGATCAGATTGTTAGTACAGAGGCTCCTTCTGAGCTCTTCAGTTTTTTTCATTCAGCGCGCTGGGTTGAAAAAAGAAACAGTGCGTACCAGTGTATTAAGGGGGGGGGGGGGGGGTTGAGTGGCTGTAAAAACAAGCCATATATTTTTACCCACCTCAACTGCAAGTGTAACTAGACTTAAGGACGATGTCCTTGTTTACAAGGGGACCATGGTAGAGTTAGAAGGGTTCTATACAATTATATGGGTAGTTATGTAAGTATACATGATGTCAACAATTGTATTCAGGTTTGGAAAGAGTAGGGAATCAATAAAATCACTGTAAATTTTTTTGGTGGAAAAGGGGTGATTACTCTTTGCTTCCTGTTCTGTAAACATACACTAGACACATAGTAAACATATTTTTCACATCCAAAAATCTTAAAATACATCTAAAAGCTAAATCTATTGAGTGGTAGTTGCCTCCCCATAAGCAGCATATCATTCTGATCAACAGTAGATTCACAAAAGTGTTGTTTTTCAAACTATTAGTAAAGCTAATCAATATATCTCTTAGCTTCCCTTTGGGAAGACTTCAATTAGGATAAAGGAGAGGTTGCCAGAAAGAAAAAAGTTCCTGAATGATAACATTTCATCTAACTGGTGTTCAAGGTACTGATTAATCAAAACATGTGAAATGAGGCTGCAGGGGGTGCTTTAACTTTGTGATCTATTTTATTAGAGTTTTATTTCTCACAGCCTGTTTAAGAGTTATTGCACTGCTTTTATCACTTTGTTATTGGCAAGCCTAAAAAGACCTGAAAATAAATTCATATTGCATTTTCATGTATCTCGCAAACCTGTTTTCAGTGCATAGTCTTAAATAATTAAATGGAAGATAACTAGATCTGTCCTATTGTGAAATTATGTGAACATGAGAAGATTATTGTGTGTTGTGGTTCTTAACCGCTTAAGGACCGCCTCCTGAACATTTACGTTGACAGAATGGCATGGCTGGGCACAATCACGTGCCTGTCTTTAAGTGCCCAGCTGTGGGTCACACGCTGGCGGTGCGCTCGCGACCCGGTCCTGAGCTCCATGACCGTGGGACCCGCGGACTTGATCGCCGCTGGTATCCCACGATCGGGTCACAGAGCTGAAGAACAAGGAGAAGTCTGTGTAAACAAACCTCTCCCCGTGCTTCCTACTGTGGCTGTCACCAATCGTCTGTTCCCTGTCGCTAATTGCGTTTTTTTTACCAAAAATATGTAGAAGGATACATATCGGCCTAAACTGAAGAAAAAAATGTTTTTTTATATATTTTTGGGGGATATTTATTATAAATGTTTCTCAAAATTGTCACTCTATTTTTGTTTATAGCTCAAAAAATAAAAACCGCAAAGGGGATTAAATACCACCAAAAGAAAGCTGCATTTGTGGGAAAAAAAGGACATCAATTTTGTTTGGGAGCCACGTCGCACAACCGCGCAATTGTCAGTTAAAGCGTCGCAGTTAAGTGGTAAAGAAAAGCATCATTAGTAAAAAATATAGAAAAATATGGTATATGGTATAGTGTAGATCAGGGATATGCAATTAGCGGACCTCCAGCTGTTGCAAAACTACAAGTCCAATCATGCCTCTGCCTTTGGGTGTCATGCTTGTGGCTGTCAGAGTCTTGCTATGCCCCATGGGACTCTTAGTTCTGCAACAGCTGGAGGTCCGCTAATTGCATATCTCTGGTGTAGATCATTCACTTATCATATTGAATGTCCACTGAGATTATTAAATAAGGAGAAGCTATGTTCACTTTAATAAACCAATCATGTGCTAGAAAAAGTCATGTTCACTTTACAAAGTTTTCCCTACTGTCGTAGTTATTGGTTTTACCGATTTCAGATCTAAATAAGAGGATCTAAATGCTGGGAGGTAGAGGAGAGTTTTCAGATCTTGGGGCTGCTGTGATTGGCTGTCACAGCGGTTACATGATCGGTACCTCTCAAGCGAAAGGATGCATCAGGAGCTGTGCGTGACAGCATAGTTACTGTGCTGGGAGCATGCAGTGAGCACATTCAGAAAAGTTGTTCCCCATGGATGCATTTAAGCGGCCACTCTGTGTTAAAACCCATTTAACCAGTGGCTGCATATACAGGTATGGCTGGCAGGAACAGTTTAAAGTGTATTGATGGGCACTAGTAAAGGAAAGGTGCATGTGGGTGTAAAAATTAACAAACAGTAAAAACAGTATACAAAAACAGGACTTGAGCCAGCTAGTCAGCACAACAAATCCAATTATAAATTGTTTCTAACATTAATAAAAGAGCTGGGCTTTCAGCCTGGGACATATACAGTTTATCGTTTTCATAATATTTTATTAGGAATATACAAAGAGAAAGAAAAACAGATCAGATAAAATTACATGGGCCTACTGTCCTAAAGGTATACATGAATGCTACACCCATAATAACAAATCAACGTTTTAACCAAATACAAGAATAATGTGAAACAAGACAATGATGGATTGAGTATGATAGAAAATAGCAAAGGTTGTAGAGAGAGCATATATTTTGTGTAAAATAAGCCAACGTGGCTTGAGTCTTTAGAGTGGTCAAGTTCAAGTTATAACAGACTATGGTATAGTTTGAGCTGCTTTCTTGAAGCAGGGGGAGTTGGTTGGGTATTATTCTAGAGGGGTGAGGTTTTCAGGATGGCTAATACTAAAGCGTGACATTTACCTATGCTTGAGGATAATTTCAAGGCTGACAGTCCAGCTGGAAACCTTGGTTAGTTCTGTTAGCTGTGTAGAGGTGGGAATGGGGGAGTGGGTGGAGGGATGGGGCATATGCAGTTTATATGTAGCAATGAATACATTGAGAGTAGTTATGCCTTAAAAGTAACCACATGTTCCTTGAAGGTGCAACAGCATATGTGAAGCCCAACCTCACTCATGGCAGTTGAAGAACAGTGTATATTTGTATCAACAATAACAAAGCAAAAATGGCAGATCAAATCAATGTAAAGCTAGCAAGAGAAGAGTGCATGTGAGAAGAACAACTGATGAACAGTAGGACATTTCTCAAACTAAATGTCTAAGATTGGGAGCTCAGAGATGTCCTGATATCAATATTTGTAAATGTAATAAAACAAAAAACTGTTCATTTAAATGCTAGAAAATGTTTATAATTGATTTTGGAGTTGACCAAACAAAATGGGGGATAGGGGATTTATATAGTTTTCAGAAAGTATTGAAGCCTAATGCATTATCAGAAGTGAGACAGTAATGGCAGCCTCCCTATTTCTTTCCTTGCAAGTTTCTCTTAACATAACACAAACAAAAATATTTTCCTAGCACACTTACCAGCTAGCCTGCAAACAAATGGCACTATCTAACAATTCGAATTAAAATAGAGATTTTAGTTGCACATTTGCACATATAAATGTGAAAGCCGCACTACCTCATCAAGGGTCTCCATATTGGAGCATACATACAGTAGCAATTGATGAATTAAGGGCAGGTATGCCTGAAGGCAGACCATTTCTCCTTAACCACTTTCAGACCGGACCATTTTGCTGGTCAATGACCAGAGGTCTTTTTACAATTTGGCACTGCGCTGCTTTAACTGGTAATTGCGCGGTCATGCAATATTGTACCCAAACAAAATTTGCGTCCTTTTTTCCCCACAAATAGAGCTTTCTTTTAAAGGTATTTGACTGACTCTGTGATTTTTATTTTTTGCGATATAAACTTAAAAAACCGCAAATTTTGAAAAAAAATGATATTTTCTACTTTTTGTTATTAGAAAAATCCAATAAACTCAATTTTAGTCATACATTTAGGCCAAAATGTATTCAGCCACATGTCTTTGGTAAAAAAAAAAAGTCAATAACTGTATATTTATTGGTTTGCGCAAAAGTTGTCACATCTACAAACTAAGGTACGTTTTCTGGAATTTACGCAGCTTTTAGTTTATGACTGCCTATCTCATTTCTTGAGGTGCTAAAATGGCAGGGCAGTACAAAACCACCCCAAATGACCCCATTTTGGAAAGTAGACCCCCTAAGGAAATTGATAAGAGGCATGTTGAGCCCATTGAATATTTTATTTTTTTGCCTCAAGCGATTGAATAATGACAAAAAAAATTTTTTTTTTTTTTTACACAAAGTTGTCACTAAATGATATATTGCTCACACATGCTATGGGCATATGTGAAATGACACCCCAAAATAAATTCTGCTGCTTCTCCTGAGTATGGGGATACCACATATGTGGGACTTTTTGTGAGCCTAGCCGCGTACGGGGCCCCGAAAAGCAAGCACCGCCTTCAGGCTTTCTAAGGGCGTAAATTTTTGATTTCACTTCTCACTACCTATTACAGTTTTGAAGGCCATAAAATGCCAAGATGGCACAAAACCCCCACAAATGACCCCATTTTAGAAAGTAGACACCCCAAGCTATTTGCTGAGAGGCATGTTGAGTCCATGGAATATTTTATATTTTGCCACAAGTTGCGGGAAAATTACAAACTTTTATTTTTTTTTATTTTTTTTCACAAAGTTGTCACTAAATTATATATTGCTCACACATGATATGGGCATATGTGAAATGACACCCCAAAATAAATTCTGCTGCTTCTCCTGAGTACGGGGATACCACATATGTGGGACTTTTTGGGAGCCTAGCCGCGTACGGGGCCCGAAACCCAAGCACCGCCTTCAGGCTTTCTAAGGGCGTAAATTTTTGATTTCACTTCTCACTACCTATTACAGTTTTGAAGGCCATAAAATGCCAAGATGGCACAAAATCCCCACAAATGACCCCATTTTAGAAAGTAGACACCCCAAGCTATTTGCTGAGAGGCATGTTGAGTCCATGGAATATTTTATATTTTGCCACAAGTTGCGGGAAAATTACAAACTTTTTTTTTTTTTTTTCACAAAGTTGTCACTAAATGATATATTGCTCACGCATGCCATGGGCATATGTGAAATGACACCCCAAAATAAATTCTGCTGCTTCTCCTGAGTACGGGGATACCACATATGTGGGACTTTTTGGGAGCCTAGCCGCGTACGGGGCCCCGAAAACCAAGCACCGCCTTCAGGCTTTCTAAGATCAGAAAAACGATCGCTTATTAGGCTGGGTTCACACTGGAGCGATGCGGGAACACCACAAATCCGCGGCGGGTTCCCGCATCGCATGCCTCCCGGCGGCAGTTCACACTGCCCTATGCGAACTGCTGGGAGTGTCAGTGAAATGTTAACCACTTTCAGACCGGACCATTTTGCTGGTAAATGACCAGAGGTCTTTTTACACTTTGGCACTGCGCTGCTTTAACTGGTAATTGCGCGGTCATGCAATGTTGTACCCAAACAAAATTTGCGTCCTTTTCTTCCCACAAATAGAGCTTTCTTTTGATGGTATTTGATTGCCTCTGCGATTTTTATTTTTTGCGATATAAACGTAAAAAGACCGCAAATTTTGAAAAAAATGATATTTTCTACTTTTTGTTATTAGAAAAATCCAATAAACTCAATTTTAGTCATACATTTAGGACAAAATGTATTCAGCCACATGTCTTTGGTAAAAAAAAAGTCAATAATTGTATATTTATTGGTTTGCGCAAAAGTTGTCACATCTACAAACTAAGGTACGTTTTCTGGAATTTACGCAGCTTTTAGTTTACGACTGCCTATCTCATTTCTTGAGGTGCTAAAATGACAGGGCAGTACAAAACCCCCCCAAATGACCCCATTTTGGAAAGTAGACCCCCTAAGGAAATTGATAAGAGGCATGTTGAGCCCATTGAATATTTTATTTTTTTGCCTCAAGCGATTGAATAATGACAAAAAAAAAATTTTTTTTTTTTTTACACAAAGTTGTCACTAAATGATATATTGCTCACACATGCTATGGGCGTATGTGAAATGACACCCCAAAATAAATTCTGCTGCTTCTCCTGAGTACGGGGATACCACATATGTGGGACTTTTTGGGAGCCTAGCCGCGTACAGGGCCCCGAAAACCAAGCACCGCCTTCAGGCTTTCTAAGGGCGTCAATTTTTGATTTCACGCCTCACTACCTATTACAGTTTTGAAGGCCATAAAATGCCAAGATGGCACAAAACCCCCACAAATGACCCCATTTTAGAAAGTAGACACCCCAAGCTATTTGCTGAGAGGCATGTTGAGTCCATGGAATATTTTATATTTTGCCACAAGTTGCGGGAAAATTACAAACTTTTTTTTTTTTTTTTTTTTTTTCACAAAGTTGTCACTAAATGATATATTGCTCATGCATGCCATGGGCATATGTGAAATGACACCCCAAAATAAATTCTGCTGCTTCTCCTGAGTACGGGGATACCACATATGTGGGACTTTTTGGGAGCCTAGCCGCGTACGGGGCCCCGAAAACCAAGCACCGCCTTCAGGCTTTCTAAGGGCGTAATTTTTTGAGTTCACTTCTCACTACCTATTACAGTTTTGAAGGCCATAAAATGCCAAGATGGCACAAAACCCCCACAAATGACCCCATTTTAGAAAGTAGACACCCCAAGCTATTTGCTGAGAGGCATGTTGAGTCCATGGAATATTTTATATTTTGCCACAAGTTGCGGGAAAATTACAAACTTTTTTTTTTTTTCACAAAGTTGTCACTAAATGATATATTGCTCACGCATGCCATGGGCATATGTGAAATGACACCCCAAAATAAATTCTGCTGCTTCTCCTGAGTACGGGGATACCACATATGTGGGACTTTTTGGGAGCCTAGCCGCGTACGGGGCCCCAAAAACCAAGCACCGCCTTCAGGCTTTCTAAGGGCGTTACAGTTTTGAAGGCCATAAAATGCCAAGATGGCACAAACCCCCCCCCCCCCCAAATGACCCCATTTTAGAAAGTAGACACCCCTAAATTTAGGGGTACACTAGTGAGACTAGGTAATAAATGGCGGGTGCCCTGAAACTATAAAAAAATAACTAACCAACCAGCGTCACCTGTAACAGTTATATGGTGATCACTGGTGAAAGGGTTAACTAGGGGGCAATCAGGGGGCTTTATGCGGTAGTATATGGGGGTCCCTGGCGCTATAAAAAGCTGCGGCGAACCTAAATACCTACCTGCCTAACTAGCGTCACCTGTGACACTAATACAGCGATCAGAAAAACGATCGCTTATTAGGCTGGGTTCACACTGGAGCGATGCGGGAACGCCACGAATGCGCGGCGGGTTCCCGCATCGCATGCCTCCCGGCGGCAGTTCACACTGCCCTATGCGAACTGCTGGGAGTGTCAGTGAAATGTTAATGACACCCCCAGATCAGTTCGCATATCGCAGTGCGATCTGCAAACTTGGATCGCATGGTGTGAACACCCATGCGATCCGATTCTGCTGCGGACCAAAAAAAGGGTCCCGTGCGAGTTTGCGGCGGGTGCGACACGAATTCAGCCATACTATCTGTATAGCTGAACTCGAATCGCACAGAGATCGGATGTGATTTGCACTGCAGTGCGGTGCGAATCACATCCGTTCTCATAAACCGCTGCAATGTGAACCCAGCCTTAGTGACACTGGCGACGGGGGGTGATCACGGGGTTAAACCTTTATTGGGGGGGTTAGGGGGGTACCTTAGAACTAAAGGGGGCTAACCCTAACTGCCCTAACAGTTATTAGTCACAAATGACACCTGCCGGGTGATCAGGGGGTTAAACCTTTATTAGGTAATAAATGGCGGGTGCCCTGAAACTATAAAAAAATAACTAACCAACCAGCGTCACCTGTAACAGTTATATGGTGATCACTGGTGAAAGGGTTAACTAGGGGGCAATCAGGGGGCTTTATGCGGTAGTATATGGGGGTCCCTAGCGCTATAAAAAGCTGCGGCGAACCTAAATACCTACCTGCCTAACTAGCGTCACCTGTGACACTAATACGGCGATCAGAAAAATGATCGCTTATTAGGCTGGGTTCACACTGGAGCGATGCGGAAACGCCGCGAATCCGCGGCGGGTTCCCGCATCGCATGCCTCCCGGCGGCAGTTCACACTGCCCTATGCGAACTGCTGGGAGTGTCAGTGAAATGTTACTGACACCCCCAGATCAGTTCGCATATCGCAGTGCGATCTGCAAACTCGGATCGCATGGTGTGAACACCCATGCGATCCGATTCTGCTGCGGGCCAAAAAAAGGGTCCCGTGCGAATTTGCGGCGGGTGCGGCGGGTGTGGCGGGTGCGGCGGGTGCGGCGAATGGCTGAACTCGAATCGCACAGAGATCGGATGTGATTTGCACTGCAGTGCGGTGCGAATCACATTCGTTCTCATAAACCGCTGCAATGTGAACCCAGCCTTAGTGACACTGGCGACGGGGGGTGATCACGGGGTTAAACCTTTATTGGGGGGGTTAGGGGGGTACATTAGAACTAAAGGGGGCTAACCCTAACTGCCCTAACAGTTATTACAGTCACAAATGACACCAATGCAAAAAAAAAAAAAAAAAAAAAAAATGACATTGGTGTCACTGTGACTGGGGGGCAGGGGTAATTGGGGGGGTGATCGGGGGGTAAAGGGGGGGTGTGAGTGTGCCTGGCATGTTCTACTGTGTGTGGGATGTGTTGGTGCAACTCACTGATCCGCTCTCCTCCGTGTCGGAACGAAAAATACCGACACGGAGGAGAGAATACATCACTTCCTCTCCTGTGTTTACATTACAGGAGAGGAAGTGATGTCACCGGGGATTTCCATTCGTCGGGAGCGATCGCGAGGGGGTGGCCATGAATGAATGGCCGTCCCCTCGTCCGGGATCGCTCCCGAACGAAAACCGACCGCCGCAGGCACCGGGCGGGGGCCCGATCGGGCCCCCGACCCGCGGGAGGCAAAGGACGTACATATATGTGCTTATGCCTGCCCGTGCCATTCTGATGACGTACATCGGCGTGAGGCGGTCGGCAAGTGGTTAATGATACCCCCAGATCAGTTCGCATATCGCAGTGCGATCTGCAAACTCGGATCGCATGGTGTGAACACCCATGCGATCCGATTCTGCTGCGGACCAAAAAAAGGGTCCCGTGCGAGTTTGCGGCAGGTGCGGCGGGTGCGACGCAAATTCAGCCATACTATCTGTATGGCTGAACTCGAATCGCACAGAGATCGGATGTGATTTGCACTGCAGTGCGGTGCGAATTACATCCGTTCTCATAAACCGCTGCAATGTGAACCCAGCCTCAGTGACACTGGCGACGGGGGGTGATCACGGGGTTAAACCTTTATGGGGGGGGTTAGGGGGGTACCTTAGAACTAAAGGGGGCTAACCCTAACTGCCCTAACAGTTATTACAGTCACAAATGACACCCGCCGGGTGATCAGGGGGTTAAACCTTTATTAGGTAATAAATGGCGGGTGCCCTGAAACTATAAAAAAATAACTAACCAACCAGCGTCACCTGTAACAGTTATATGGTGATCACTGGTGAAAGGGTTAACTAGGGGGCAATCAGGGGGCTTTATGCACACAGATAAACGTGTGTTGCCACATCCCCCACTGCTGTGACTGACATCTGATTTCTTTATCTCATGCACAGCATGAGAGCAGAGAGTGTTTTATGATTCCAGCTTCACATCCCTTCTCCTTTCTTTTCCAGCTCTCCCAGGATTAGCTGCTCCACACCTCAGCATGACTGGGCATGCTGAAATCATGTAGTGCCTTTCCTGAGTTTTGACTGGATGTTACTCATTATGGGGGAAGATCATTGTGACTGAGGAGGATATTCATGTTTCCATCAGCTCCCAGAGCCAGCAGAAAGTGTAGGAGAGTGTAGAGGTGGGTGGGGAGTCTTGTGACATCACGACTCTTCCCCCCCGGAGCCCCGGAAAAGAGACCCATCCAGCAATTCCAGAGTTTTGCGGAGCTCCTACTGCTGAAGGGGGTGACATTTGCAAGGTAGAGATGCGTGCAGGAGGATCACATGTATATATACTGTACATTAATACTGTGCCATTATTTTATACTTGGTGAGTGGTGGGTTTACATCCACTTTAAGGGTCGGTTCACACTGGTCCGGCATCTGCTCTGACTTCCAGAGCACAATTTGCATTAAATGTCAAAAATCAATGGTTCCCTATGTACCGTTAACCGGTCCAACTTTGAAAATGCTTTCTGCACTACTTTGGTCTAACTTGGGCACAATTTAGGCCCACTGATTTGAATATAAGTCTGGATCATCTGGGAACCCCACTCCAAAATGAAAAAGAAAATGACACGGGGTCCCCCAAATAAGATATATAAAAATGGCAACCATCACCATATAACTAGCTTTTATGGTGAGGTGCACATGGATGGACTTTGAAAAAGCACAAATAAACAGAAAATGTAACATAAGTCTTCCAGAATTCCACAATGCCTTTTAAACATTAAAGGGGCTGCCCCTAACCCCCCTCTCCATTTCAGCATACTGTTTTCTTTATTACCACAGATAATATTTAAGTTCCACCTATAATCCATGGAACTTAGTCCATATTCTCCGTTTCTTGGATGCCTAAATTCTTGGATGCCTGAAAGAGTGGAGCATAAAAATTAAGCTAGGTCCTTGGAAGAGTTTAAAGATTTATAGCTTGTGTGTTTGTATCATTTTTAACAAAACAATATAAAAATAAATTGAAATCTATGTCATACCCTACTCACACCCCACATTTATATTATTATTGTTTATGTCTAGCTAAATTTCCAATAAAGAATTGTATGATATTCTCTGGATAGATCCCGCTTGTTGTACAAACAGATGCATTATTTTATTTAAATGTCTCCTCCTTCACATTACCCTTGCTATTATACTTGAATTTTCATTCATTGCACTAAGGAAAGAGAAAGCCCATCATATCTGCATTTTCCTTTATCTTCAGCAATTACTTTTTTATAATTCTGAAATGATTTGTGATAAACCAAGAGAATGGCAGTGAGACGGATTAAAAGATAATGATAAGGCATGTTTTAGTTGAAACAAAATCACTGTTCTATTTAGAAGAGTAATTTCAGCAATACATCTTGTGTAATGTTTTTAATCACTTAGCGATTACTTGTGTGGTGCTGTTTGATTCATTGGCATGTGAGATCTTGATTAAAATGGTTTTGACTTAGCTATTACCCTCATGGAGGCCAACCATGTGGTGCTGATGTTAAATCAGAGACACTCTTTCCTAGTAAGAGAAAAAGAAACTGATGTATACCCATTTACTTGATGCAATGTTTGTAAAAATGCTTTAAAGCAGAGCTCCACCCAAAAGGGGAAGATCCTCTTGTCTTCCTCCTTCCCCTCTCCGGTGCCACGTTTGGCACCTTGTGGGAGGAGCTGGTACTTGGTTTGACAGATACCCTCTCCCACTTCCTTCTGAGTTTGCTGTGGCAAACTCAGCCAGAAGTTTAACCCTCACCACAGCTGGCCCATTAAGAAAGCGCAGTGCAATTCACGCATGCACAGTAGGAAACCGGATGTAAAGCTGCAAAGCAATTCATGAATCAGCTTGAATGAGAACACCGTAGGATCCCTGGTCTGGTAAATGCCCTAATAGTAGTATTTGTAACTGCTGACTTTTAATTTTTTGATGAGGGGGCTAGAGCTCCTCTTTAATAAGTGTAATTTTTGAACCACACCTTTTCCTCCAAGACCATATTAGATTGCACATCTTTTCCTCCAGGACCATATTAGATTGCACATCTTTTCCTCCAGGACCATATTAGATTGCACACCTTTTCCTCCAGGACCATATTAGATTGCACACCTTTTTCTTCAGGATCATATTAGATTGCACATCTTTTCCTCCAGGACCACATTAGATTGCACACCTTTTACTCCAGGACCATATAAAATTGCATACCTTTTCCTTCAGGATCATATCGGATTGTTAGGACATAAAATAAACTATCCCAAGAAATTATTCAGTACTTGATGTATTTAGGCCCTGGATATTTCTGGTAGTTTAAGCCACTGATGTGTAAGAATGTGGACTTTAATGGGGTTTTGTGTCAGGGTAGTCCTATGTGCCCATAAAAGGAAAAAAGATGAAGGGTAGAAAAAAAATGTAGAAGGTCAAGTAGGGTCTAGAGAGGGATAGAGGTTAGGGTTCTCTACCTCTGAGGAAGAGGGATGAGTGCCCATTTGGGACAGCCTACATTAACCACTTGACCTCCGGAAGGTTTTACCCCCTATAAGACCAGGTAATTTTTTGCTATTCAGCACTGTGCTACTAGTCAGCAATAGGGCTCACATGCAACACTACTACAGTATGACTCTGGGGAGGTGATCATGTTTTTTTTCTTTTACACTTTGATTGCTGTTACAGTGATGATCACTGTAACAGCAATGGCAAGGTTTTGAACTGTCATGAATGGGTTACATTCATAACAGTTGTAATTATTATTGTGTACTGTGATTGGCCCACAGCTCTGACGTGGTACAGGATGCTGTGATTGGCCCAGGTACCATGTAATAGCTGTGGGACAATCACAGTATCACTATAGGAATCACAGCTGTTTTGAATGAAATGTATTCATAACAGCTTTGTTGAAATTGTGGTCATATGATTGCACTCAAAGCTGCCTGGAACCTGGGACCTGCAATCTGCTGTTTCTGGTGGACACAGCATCATGAGAATGGCGTGCTGTGTGCCCTTCAGCTGAATGACATACATGT
The DNA here is from genome assembly GCF_037356315.1 of Lithobates pipiens. NCBI lineage: Eukaryota > Metazoa > Chordata > Amphibia > Anura > Ranidae > Lithobates > Lithobates pipiens. Next base: position 149,843,009 of record NW_027507686.1, on the reverse strand, counting down.
ACGTTATCCAGCCTACCTGTGCCTGCCTGCCACAGTAAATGTACTGTGGTAGGGCGGCAAACAGTTAACTTCTTTGAAAGCATTGTAACTTAAACGCTTCAGCCCTGGAATATTTTACCCCCTTCCTGACCAGAGCACTTTTTGCAATTCGGCACTGGGTCACTTTAACGGACAATTGCGTGGTTGCGCGACGTTGCACCCAAATTGACGTCTTTTTTTCCCACAAATAGAGCTTTCTTTTGGTGGTATTTGATTGCCTCTGCCCTTTTTTGTTTTTGCGCTATAAACAAAAAAAGAGCGACAATTTTGAAAAAAGCACTGTATTTTTTACTTTTTGCTATAATAAATATCCCCGTTTTTCACCATCTGCTGGCTTTGCTGTCCCCTTATATCACCAGGCAGGATACCTGCATGCGGCAAGCCATCACTCCGGAGCAAAGGCTCATCGCCATGTTGCGCTACTTGGCGACAGAGAGAAGCCTTCAGGACCTCAAGTTCTCCACAGGCATCTCCCCCCAGGCTCTGGGGATCATAATTCCAGAGACCTGTTCTGCCATCATTCAGGTCCTGCAGAAGGACTATATGAAGGTAAGTTTTATCCTTTAACATCACATTCTATGTATTTAATGATTGCTAATGTCTTGGATTTCTTTCCTCATTCCCTAATTACCATGATTGCAATATGTTCTAATTGATATGCTGTGCCCCTTTGTCCTCATGCATGCTGGAAGCTTTTCAAGTTCCTTTTTTGTCCTTCATGCATATTTGTCTTCACTAACTTCCCCACCATGCTCTTCTGGGCCCATAAACCTATAGTCTAGTCACTTAGCAATGTCTTTTGTCAGCTCCATAGTATTGCTTTCCCCTAAACACCCCCTAAAATGTCTACAAATGTTATGTGTGTGCTTAAATTCATGCAGAGTGCCCCTTTTTTTTTTGGTTGGGCCAAACTCATTAGGAACCCCCCTCCCCCCAACTGCTAGGTCAGCTGATAGAAATCCTCTATCTGCTGACTTTGCCAAACCCAATACACTCTCTACCTACCTTTTTTCTGGTCAGATTTATGGACGAATTCACCAAAGCATGTAGTGCAAGGGCCTGCCTCAATACTTTCAAATGCTACAGTTTATTGTTTTTTTTTTCTTTCTACTATTATTATCTTGATAGGTAATAGCAGAATGTCAAAATGTGCTTCCATTTTTTAATTTTTTTTGGTATTATGACACTTCTTACCTGTCCGGTGGGCTGCCAATAGTGTAAGTAAGGAGGGGCTGGCCAAAGTATCACACACTAGTTATGCATTCAGCTCTCAATGAAGTGGAGAGGGTTACCTGTCCAAAACATCCCCCCCCCCCTCATTTTTTGCAAGGGCCCATCAGATGGGGGGTGATGACTCTGATAAGGGGACCTTATATTTTAGGCTTTAAATACTCATTGTTATACTGATCTTGGCCAAAAATGTTTGTGTCTAATCTGCTTGCAATGTTGATGTGCCAAATTACTAATTTTTTGTCTTGTTTCACTCCACAATTTCCTTCAATGCCGCAGGAATGGCAGAATGTGCCCTCCCACTTTCCCAGCCATTGGGACTTTCCCAATTGTGGAGGTGCAATTTATGGGAAACACGTCCGCATCGTCCCACCCCCAACTCGGGGTCCTACTATAATTACAAGGGGTTTAATAGTATCGTGATGTTGGCGGTGGTGTCAGCGACCTATGACTTCCTTTATGTGGATGTGGGGCAAAATGGCTGGATGTCGGATGGTGGAGTGTTCTCACGGACAGAATTCTACTAGCGTCTCCAGAATAGCAGTCTGGGCTTGCCACCCCCAGAGGAGAATGTCGAAGAACTCCCGTTCATATTTGACGCGGATGAGGCATTTGCCCTAGCAAACCACCTGATGCGGCCTTTCCCAATGAGGACCCTCACCCCAGATGAGAGGATCTTTAAATTCCGGCTGGCCAGAGCCAGAAGAGTCGTGGAGAACACTTTTGGAATACTAGCCAGCCGGTTCCGCCTATTTTTGACGCCAATCCACATGACGGAATATAAACTCAATCACATAGTGCTTGCCTGCTGTGTTCTGCACAATTTCTTGAAAAGGCATTCAGCTAACTATGTGGTCTCAGTTGGCCCAGATGCAGACTTGCCTGAAAATGACAATCTCACGGCCCTTGAAGCTGCTCCTCCTGGCTTGCCCCCCAAAGCGCCCACGAGGTCAGAACCCAATACATGGAGTACTTTGTGGGTAGGGGGCCATTGATATGTCAGACAATGTCTGAGAGGCATTTTTTAAATACATTTTTCTTTGAAACTGCAATAATCTTTGTTTTCATTTACTGCTTGGCTTGGTTTTAGGTGTCTCATAGGTATTTTTGCTTTTTTTTGTTGGGCCTTTTTCTACAACAGTGCAAACCCAAGTTCTGAGCGAGATGAGGTGACAGTCTCTTCTTCAGATAATCTTATTATGTTGTGGGTCTGCTACACACACACCTTGTTTTTGTTGCTAATGTATGTAGTGCATTACTAACCAAAATATTGCTCATTTTCAGCACCATGGCAGAAATATGTGGGGTCATGAAAATGGCGTGATTGGGTAAATTTACACATCACTGTTGGTGTTATTTACTAAAGGCACATCCACTATGCACTACAAGTGCACTGCAAAAGTGCACCTGAAACTGCACTTAGAGTGCAAAGTGGATTTGCCTTTAGTAAATAACACCCATTGCTACAGAAAACAACAACTTTACTCCAAATACTGCTTTTGAGCATTGAAAAAGGAAGCCACACATGTTGATAATTTAACTTTTTAATCAAAGCACATTCACATGTGTGTTTAGAAAAGGTTTTTACAACAAACCAACATATTGGGTGTATAGAAAACATTATTTTTGGTAAATTTTTTGTAACTTGGCGTTTTTGTGTAAACAAGCATGTATCAAAGCATAACATACAGAACACAGAAACTTACAAAGTTCAACTTTGAAAAGTGAAGACAATATCAGACATGAGTATGTACAAACTGGGACGATATTGCCTTCATCACATGGGATGTCACCCCTGGAAAAGCCAAATTTGGAAGATGCACAGTGTGTCAACATGTGCTATCTCCCATCATGGGGGATCAATGTACATGTTTTGGTGGTGCAACCCCTTCATCTGAGCCACTTTCCACAAAATACGTACATTGATCCCTCATGATGGGAGATAGCACATGTTGACACACTTTGTGCATCTTCCAGATTTGGCTTTTAGTAAAATACAAAAGTTGTTTGTTTGAAAAAAAAACCCCGAGCTAGTTTGGGTGTTTCAAACTCTACCCAAAACATCAATGATGTTCTTCATTTTATGTTGAACATCATTGATGTTTTTCTGTATAATTTCTAAATCGCGATTGCACCCCATTATCTCCCCAATCAGGATCTGGGCACTTTCACTGGTAAAATGTGATTCTTCTTCCACATCACCTAAAAAAACAAAAATAAACACACCATGTATTATAAATATGCCGACATACATTGATTAGCTTACTGTAAGGTGTTGTCTCTAACACTCACCTGTTGTGGTGACAATTTGTCCAACTTCAACAATCTCTCCTTCCTCCTCCTGATCCTCTGCTTCTGGTGTTGGAATTTCGCCTTCTTTGGGAGGTGTGGGGTCCCTGGTATCCTCAGACTTCCAGAGTCTTCTCTCCCCTATGAGAATGTAAAAAAGTAATACTTAGCACACAGAGGGCAGAACTAGGAATATGAAACATTGCTTGGAAGCATCGTACAATTGTGTGTTTTGGCCGAGTTTAAAGGTGAGAACATTATTTTGGACACTTTCTAAAGCTGGAATACTTACCTGCAGTGTGAAGAAATGTAGTGAAGTGTAATTTGGGAAAACATTGTGTTGGGAGTGGGCTAACGAACGATGTGTATTAAGAACGATTGAACCCATGAACTTGAAAGTGGCCATTTTAAACCGTACAACATTAAATCAAAGCACATGGAGCAGTATGCAAGCAATAATAATAATAGGAACACAAGACAACTACTTACTTTTTTGAAGAACTTGCTTGATCCTTCTGTACTGATCGTGCTCCCTCAATTTCAGGTCTGACCAGTGTTTTCTCAGTTGATCCTTGGATCGTCGTACCCCAAAATTCTTATGAAGACTCTTCACAACTTTAGTCATGATCTTGGCCTTTCTGATATTTGGGTTTGGGTAAGGTCCAGACTTGGCATCATAGTCGTTCCTCTTCAATATGTCCACCATCTCCAACATCTCTCCGAAAGACATATTTGAGGCCTTAAATCTTCTCCCCCAGGATCGGGATGTTTCGGGCTCCTAGCTTTCCTCGCACTCCTCCTCGTTAGTGAAACTCTGATTGTGCACCTGTTGTGTCTCCGCCATGTGCTCTCCCCACTGCGCCGATAGAGAAGGGGCGGGGAATAGTCTAGAAAGAACGTTAGGGGCGGGCAGAATTTCATGCATGTGCACTGTATATAAAACGCAACACGCGTGTGTCGTACGTACGATCTGTAAGCAGAGTGAGGACGATCGTTCAAATGAAGGTACAATTTTTAACTTGGTACTCCACTAGCCTATACTGCTTCTATATAGGCCTATGTTGGGACAAGATTAGGAGAGTTTAGCATGGCATTATTATTATTAGGGTTTGTCTTGTGTTGTGTCTTGCAGACAAGATGGATCCCTTCAAGCAATCAAATTTTATGGGGCTATTCATTGATCTGCTCACGGAGCTGCCCTGCCTGTGGTAGAAGAACAACCCCCTTTATAATGACTTAAGAAAGAGGAAGGCAGGGCTGGAGAAACTTCTTGCTTTGGTGAAGATCATGGTCCCCACGGCAGACATGACCTATGTGAAGGGCAAAGTTGGTGCCCTGAGGTGTATATATCTCAGGGAGCGAAAGATGCACCAGAATTCCCTGAGATCAGGAGATCCAGATGCCATTTATTACCCCAGGATGTTGTACTACGAGAGGCTGCATTTTATGGCAGACCAGGGGGAACCCAGGCCACCACTCTCCAGTCTTCCTTCAAGGCTTCCTTCACCCCCAGCTGAGGCTTCTGATGTCCAACCTGGGCCTTCCAGGCAGCAACATGTGGAGGGGCCCAGCTTGAGACAGTTATAGCATTGTTGAACATATTTCTTGTCGTACATTTAATGATGTTAACTAGATGTTATTTTTGATCAGTAAGTTGTGATTTAACAAAGTGGTTTACATCTCAATAGACAGTAGTGACCAAAAATGTTTGGGACAAGAATGAAAAATGCTGGGCTCAGAATGATAGTCTGTTCTATTTGGTAACATTCAATTTGCAACAGTCATGAGCACAAAATTGTGTGATTGATGACCAAAAAACTCAAACTATGTCCCATTTTCACACACAGGAAGACCTCAGCCGGGAGGAGGCTGTGGCAAGTGGCAGCCGGGAGGTCGACCATCGCCCTCCTCCTCCTCCTCCTGCCACAACTACAGGAGCCGAGCCACAGCCTGGAAGGAAGCCTGGAGGGAAGTGCCCAAGGAAGACCAGAGAGTGATGGCCTGGTTCAGTCTGGTCTGACAGAAGATACAGCCTCTTGTAGAACCACAGCCTGAGGACATAGATGGCATCTGTTCTTCCTGATCTCTAGGACTTCTGGACCAGACTGCTCTCCCTGAGATATGTACTCCTCAGGCCACCAATTTAGCATTGTCAAATTAGTTCATGTCTGCCCTGGGGGCCAAAGGCTTCGCCTAATTGACCAGTTTCTCCAGTGTTGCCTTCCTGTTTATTTGGTACTGACACCTAAATAAAGGTTTTTTTTGGTTGAAGAAATACTTGCCTATGTGTGTTAATTCAAAAAGGACAGTTTATTTGTGAGCAGGCAGGTACATTTCAAAAAAACAAAGTGAAATGAATAACAAGGGGCACCAACATCATACAACCTCCTGTAGATTATAAAAGAAAAGAATAAATTAAAAAGATAATAATGGTGTTGTGGTAAGTTGACACACAAAACACACCCAAAAAAATGCAAAGATGAGCAAACTGTCAAAAAAGGAGATGCTGATTAAAAAAAAACAACCACAAAATTACAAAAAACAAAACAAACAAAAAAGATTGGGTAGATGTGACGATTTAAAATATTGTATTGCTGAAATGAGTAAAAAGAATAAAGAAATACTTTGTGAGAAGTGTGTGTGAATATGAGCATCAAAACAACTTCATTCTTGCAGCATTGTAAAGAAAAACAGAATGTGCTGCATGAAAGAATTTTTAACATTGCAGCGTGACGAATGTGTTATATCCATTACGAGCAGTAGTTTTACCTGAGCGAGCGCTTCCGTCTTCCAAATTTGATTGTGAGCATGCGTGGCACCTTGTCCGTCGGAGTAGGCTACACATGATTAGACTATGTCCGATCGAAGCATGTAGTCGGAAAATGTTATAGCCAAGTTGGAAAACTTGGTCCATTGGATACTCCAATGAAAACAGTCCGATGGAGCCCACACACGGTTGAATTATCCGACAACACGGTCCTATTGGACATTGTCCATCGGAATATCCGACTGTGTGTACAAGGGCTAGCAGTGTATGTGGTTTTCATTCAGTATAGTTGACTCATTCCAAAATCAAATGTTAAAAGCAAGCAAAATCTTTTGAATGACAAATTCATGTTCTGAAAATATTCTGAGAATTTTCTTACAAATTTTTCCTAAGAATTGTCATTTAAAATACAACCCATCTTTGGCCAGCTTTAAGTCTTTTCTAGACCACTATTCTGTTCATTGTTATTTGTTTTATTTTTTATGGCTCTTACAAGATTATTCATTTTTTAGTCACCTTCAGTAATGCTTTTCACACCATCAGGGTGTTTATACTCAGTTCAACTGATGTAAGCAGTATATACTACTGTGTACATGGCTTTGAAAATATTGTAATGCAATATAAAAGGCTTACATTTGATTAGAAAGAGATGGGCACTCTAGAAAGGAGACCCTGATTGTTCTCATCCATGGTCAAGGTTAATGGTAGCCTCGTCTATTCTTTTGAGATAAACAACGGAATTCAGAAGGGGTGCCCTTTTGTCACCACTGCTGTTTGCCTTGGTTGTACAGGGATTACTGTGCAAAGTTAGAGGGAACCTGATTATTCATGGGTTCATGGTGGGTCCTGAAATAAATTATCCACGTATGCGGATGATATTTTTATTTTATATTTTCGACCCATTAATAACTTACTTACTAACTAATTTCATGGCGGATTTAAGGGAATTTCGAGCCCTGTTGAATTCCACAATAAACTTTAATAAATCTGAAATCCTGCCATAATATTTACTTTAGGCTAAAGAGGACTCTCTTAAACAATTATTTTCTTTTATATGGAATAAACAATGCATTAAACATTTGAGCATTAATTTGACATCAGATCCATCTAAGCTGTATAAAAAAAAACTATATTCAACTGCTTCAAATAATAAAGGGTGACTTGGGAGGTTAGAAAAAAGCGACTTTAACTTTGCTTAATAGAATTAATATTTTAAAAAATGAATGTACTTCCAAATATGCTATTTGTTATGCAAATGATACATATCTTGTTTTCAAAGGCATTCTTTGTTAATACTTGGCACATTTTTACAGATTTTGTATGGCAAAAAACAAAACCCAGATTGGCCTATTTTACTCTTATGAGGGCCAAATCTGATGGTTGGTTAGGTCTCCCTAATTTGAGAAAATATTTTAGAGAATCCTTTTTCACCCAGGGCACCGTGATGTTTTCTGAGTTCTTCAGGGGTGCCTTGGCAAAATGCCTAAAAATTGCTCCAGATTGGTCAAAAAATTTCAAAATGCCAATGAATGGATCAAGCCTGCCTTTTTGTTAAACAAAGCCACAGGTTTTTATTGTGCAGCATTACAAAATTTGGCATCATGCAGTCCAGCTGCTGGTATCCCAACAACTTCATCTTTGTTTTCCCCTCCCCGTCAGCACTGGGGTCATGCTAGCTGAGTGTGGGAGAGAAACTGAGTGATAGAAGAAACACTAAAATACTAGTCAGCAACAGTGTGCAAAGGTGTATTCGCTTTGTAAGAATAATTCATTTCTAATGTGGGGTGTCCTACATGTGTGGATGCTGCTAAAATATGTAAAACTAGGGTTGTCCCGATACCACTTTTTTAAGACCGAGTACAAGTACCAATACTTTTTTTAATGTCATGTGCAAGTGGCACTTTATTTATTTTTTACAATTGTATTTTTTACAATTGTTTTAATTATTTTTTTTACCATTTTTTCCAAATTATTGTTTACCATTGTTTTCTTATATATTTTTTGTTATAATGCTTTTTTTTGTTATTTTTAACCTTTTCAATATTTATTTAATAAAATTATTGTTATTTTATTTTTTTTATTTTTTTTACAAGCCCTGTTGTGGGTGGCTTTGGTGAGATATCAGCGGTCTTAAAAAAGGAAGTAAACCCTGATGGGTTTACTTCCTCTTTGTCTCCCTGCAAAGGTAAAGAATAATGGGCTACTATGCATCGCATAGTAGCCCATTATGTGTCACTTGCCTGACACAGGAGCCAGTGATGTCACTGCTGTCCCCTGTAGTCCGGAGTATCCATCTTCTTCCGGGTATCGCTGCTCCGGCTAGTCACAGCACCGGAGCAACGATGACATCACTCCCGCGCATGCGCACGGGAGCCGCCACTAACGGCATATTGTCGGTAGCAGCGGCATGCTGATAACGGCGATAGTGCGCCTGCATGCCGCTGTCTATGGCGCATGTGCCATAGACAGCTGTGACTGTCTTTTAGTAAATATCTCCTAAACCCTATAGGTTTAGGAGATATTTCTTGGACCTACAGGTAAGCCTTAATCTAGGCTTACCTGTAGGTCAAAATGGTTTGTAAGGGTTTACAACCACTTTAACAGACTCCTGACATTTCCCTTTTGAGACAAGGAAAGGGACTGAGGACACAGATTCCCCAGTCCCTTTTTCTGCACTGAAGGTGAATGGAGAGGAGACAGAGGCTCCTGTTCATTCATAAACTGAAGCACGTAATCACAGTTAACAGTTATGAATGAACAGAATCAGATCAAGGACAGAGAGGGTGGAGGAGCCCAGAGGGTGCGGAGGATCACAGTGGTAAACCGGAGGAGCACAGAGGGGGATTGAGGAGCATGGAGGGAAAAGGAGGAGAAGCGACTGTCAGATGCTTTATTGAAATCCCCTCTGACTGTCCAGGTATCGAATTAAAGAGGAAGTAAACCCTGATGAGTTTACTTCCTCTTTCATTCCCTGCAAAGGCAAAGCATAATGGACTACTATGCATCGCATAGTAGTCCATTATGTGTCACTTACCTGACACAGGAGCCAGCGAAGTCGCCGCTGTCCCTTGTAGTCCGCCGCATCCATCTTCTTGGTGGGGTCTCGCAGCTCCGCCGCTGTCATTCGGCGAAGCCGCGATGATGTCACTCCCGCGCATGCGCACGGGAGCTGACATGCTCGGCAGCTCCGTTGTTGAGAATGCCGCGCTCAGTGTGCCTGCACGCCGCTGTCTACGGCGCATGCGCCATAGACAGCAGTGCCTGTTTTCGGGCAAATATCTCCTAAACCATACAGGTTTAGGAGATATTTCTTGGACCTACAGGTAAGCCTTAATCTAGGCTTACCTGTAGGTCAAAGTGGTTTATAAGGGTTTACAACCACTTTAAGCATCGGAGCATATGCCTAAGTACAAGTACTCGGGCAAATGCTCAGTATCGGCACTGATACACAACCCTGGGACAACCCTACGTAAAACTATTGATTTTGTTTTTTACATTTTATGATGGGGTGCTTCAAGATTAAGTAAGAATTTTAATTGGTGTCTTGACTGAAACATTTTTGAGAAGCACTGTTATAGAGCAATTTCTTCAACTAATAACTTCAGTTAGAGATACCATGATACTCAAAATGTTTGGGTGTCAATGGTCGGCTGTAATTTGGCCTGCACCTCTTGGGTTTCATAGCTATATAGAAGCTTTTCAATTTATATTTCTTTTCTATTTACATCCTGAAACTTTGGGACTTAATTCATAAACAGGGAGCCCCCTCCCTTTCAATATCTGCTTTCCTTCTGCTAGGTGGCTTTTGCTGGTTCCCCCTGGGTGAGTATCTGTCTTTTTTTAGACCTTGATGATTGATGGAGACACCAGCTGTCTTAAGCATGTGCGTGACCAAAGACTACACTCATTGGGGGAACTTAGGGAAGTATATGATAAATTCCCACTGGACTCTGCCAAGGGCATAAGAGTGGCAGATTCTCTCACTGTTTTTGAATCTTTATGGCTTAAGCAGCCCATTGATAGTGGTTTGTTATCTTTTTTTTTTTTTTTTATAAATTGTTAAATAAACATGGCACCCTTACAGATTTCAGATTGCTTAGGTTATGGGAGACAAAGTTAAATAGTTTTTTCACAGAGTCACCGAAATGTAATATGTTAAGGCTGGCACACACCTCTTCTATCTGTATTAGAATACAAGAGACAAATAAGGGGGCGTGGCTTGGCGCGCGGCAGACATGGCAGCTTGAGTGCAGAGCTCCGGAGAGACCTCGGCTGTTTAGCTGCCTCCCGCGCACTTCCACCCGGATCATGAGCAAACTTGGTGGCCGAACACCGCGCACTAGATCCCGCCGGACATCTGAAGCATTTCGGGGCCGGAATATATCCGAAATCTTCCGCAGTCAGCCCAGGACGCAGCCGGAGGCTACAGGCCCCAAGATGGCGCCGCCGCGTGCGTCGGAGGAGTTTAGTGAGGACTCACAGTCAGCGCCTGAGGATAACGGTAGGGGACCTGCACATCCCAACCTCCCACTAACCTATGCTGACATGGCCATTATAGCGGCAGACATAAAATCCTCTTTCTCCGCGGCCATCACGGACTTAAAATCTAGCCTGGTGGTTTTGAATGATCGCATGGTGGCGGCTGAGGCGGCGGGGAAAATGAGGGAGAAGGCCATTCACCGTTTGGATAAGGTTACTCTCACACACTCCAACCACTTTATTGATATGAATAGACACCTCGAGGACCTTGATAACAGTGGCAGAAGGTGCAATATCAGAGTGAGGGGGGTCCCTGAAACAGTGGAGACTGACCAGATTGTACCTGCACTGAGGAGGGTGTTTAACAGCCTGTTAGAAAGACCGGAGGACACTGACATAGAATTTGTCAGAGCACACCGAGCCCTGAGGGCCAGGGGACCCGACAACATGCCCCCCCGTGATGTTATTTGCTGCCTGCAAAGCTTTACCCTGAAGGAAGAGATTATGCAGAAGGCACGCAGGAATGATCAGATTGTGTTCAATGGGGAAACCATAATGTTATTCCAGGATCTCTCGCAAATCACCCTAAAAAACCGAAGGGCGTTGCGCCCCTTGCTGGACAAGCTCCGCGCTAAGGAGATGAGGTATACCTGGCGCTTCCCGTTCGCCCTGCTGGTGACGCATAATGGCAGACAGTACACCTTACGCTCCCCAGAGGACTTGCCCGAGTTTTGCCATGCCCTACACCTAGGTCAGGTTGACCTCCCAGAATGGTACCAGGAGTTCCGCATACCTCCGCCTGAAAGGAGCCCCCCGGACTCACCTTTGTCCTCCCCGGAGAAAAGACTGCCTAAAAAGGCTAGGCCCAATCATCATGGGGGTGCTGCAGCGGGCACGCCGAATACCGGCAGAGCACACACCTCCAGAGTGCGGGATGATGCATATTGAATCCACCTGAGTTTGCCTTAGCACCGTATGCACTGTTTACCAAGCTTCCTGCCCACCCATCCCAAACCCGCTTTCCCCTCCTTCCCACGGCTACTACCCTTTGATCCTGCCTGGCATGCACACGGCTCCATGCCCAGTTTGCCTTACAATAGCAACATGATGGGAGTTCTGGACTGGGTGAACTTTGGGGAAAGGTCTTTTCAACATGTACTCGCTGGACAAGAGTAAGACCATGCATAAGGGGTGGGATCCACGAGTGTTAACTTAGGTTTTTATTTTTTATGTTTTGATAGTGGATGATGGGCGCCATGGTGTGGTGTGAGGGTGGGTATTCAATCAACAGCCCTCGTTGCGGGGGACCCATGTTCGGTTCTTTTAGTTACATGTTTGTTATCCTGCTACTTCAGAGATTGTTTGCTACTGTTCGGCCACCCAGCTGTTAATGGGCATTGGTGCGGGAGGGCTACCTTGAGCATATTTCCAATTGAGTGATTTAAGGCCGAGGCTCTCCACCCTCTCATGCCAGGTGTTTTCCTTTATTTTTATTTTTTTATATATACTATTTTAGTATTTGGTGACACCGGCCTGACAGGTGTGCAGTTCAACGGTTGGTTCTGCCGCCCGCCTCCCTTAGCTCTCTACAAGTGAGGCTGACGGAATTGTTTGGATTCTGTCGGTCCCACGACTTGATACCTTTGCGCAGTATATTTACTGTATAGGTTGTACACTGATATCTTGTCTTATCTTGTCTTGTTTTTTTTTTCTTCTTTCACCCTACAGCTCTCTTCTCTCTCTTTCTCTTCCTTCTCCTCCTACTTTATCTCTATTGGTGTAGGGTTTGTGTGTTTTTTCTTTTTTTTTCTTTTTCTTTGTTTAATTTCAGTAGCTGAAGGTAGTGTCTGGTGGTTCAGGTTATGATCATCAACGTCTTCAAACTGTTAATTACATTTTGCATTGCCTTTATAGCCAGGTTTTACTTATATGAGGGTACAGATTCCAAAGCCATGGCGTACTCAACACTGGGTCGTAACCCTATGGTGATCTCTCATAACGTGCAGGGCCTGAATATTCCAGAGAAGAGATCATCTCTTCTTCGGGAACTCAAGAAAGGTAGGCCACACTTCGCCTTTTTGCAGGAGACTCACTTCCTTTTTTGTCGAAGCCCACCACGCCACGAATGCGCAAGCAAAAACGAAGGGAGTGTCGATTCTTATTAGTAAAGATGCTCCCTTCACACTGCTAGACAAAATGTCAGATACGGAAGGCAGATTCCTATTTCTCAAAGGCCACTACAAGGGGAACCCTGTCACTTTGGCTAATGTTTACTTCCCTAACAAATTTCATTTATCCTTTTGTAGGAGAGTAGTGAGGGACTTGGAGGGGTTTGCCACTGGTTGTATAATCTTGGGGAGTGACTTCAACCTTCCCCTTAACCCCCTGGCGGACACCTCCACCGGTAAATCACACGTCTCATATAAGATCTTGAAACAGATAAAGGGACTTCTACAGTCCCTGCACCTACTGGACTCCTGGCGAGTCCTTCATCCAGAGGGGAGGGACTACACTTACTTTTCGGCCCCACATGCTAAATATTCTAGGATAGATTATTTATTTGTCTCTCGCAGAGATGTACACCTATTGACCGAGGCAGCAATAGGCATTCAAGGCTTGTCTGACCATGCTCCGATCTCCCTTACACTCAGGCAACAATACCTGCCGAAACCCTTCACTTGGAGGTTGAACTCATCACTCCTGACAGACCCTGCACTTCTACCAGAAATATCCTCCCAACTACAGGAGTTTTTTACACTTAACTCTACACAGGATATGGACCCTTTGGTGGTATGGGAGGCCCACAAATGCACACTTAGGGGGGTTCTGATGAAGATGGGCTCTCAACGCAAGAAGGACAGGGAAAAGGAAATTACCGCCATAGCGAACAAAATAGCGAAACTCGAGACTTTGCACAAACAATCTTTATCAACACGGACGGCGACGGACCTTCTAGCTGCCAGAAAACAGTTGCACCAAATTTTAGACGCTACGTCGAAGAGATTTTTATTTTTTCGGCGGAAAATTTACTATGAACACGGAGATAAATCGGGCAGGTTTTTGGCAAGGGCGCTGAAAGGACCGCGGTACAGGAATAGCATATCAGGAATAGCTAATCAGGAGGGCAAACTCGAAGTGACGGATGATCAGATAGCTAGACGTTTTCAGACCTATTACACCAAACTATACAATCTACCACCCCAACATAGACCCAAAGACCTGACAGGATCCAGGACCCAAGCCATACTGGACTATTTAGTTAAATCCAAACTGCCTCGGATATCCACTGAGGACTCCGCACTTCTGGAGGCCCCGGTGGATGAGACTGAGGTTCACAGGGCCATAAAAGATTTGAAATCAGGGAAAAGCCCCGGGCCTGATGGCTATACCGCAATTTACTACAAAACTTTCATTAATACTCTGTCGAAGCCACTAACAAAAGCACTGAACTCCCTCTCATCTCCCAGAGAAATACCGCCAGGGTTCTTGGAGGCACATATTACTGTTCTACCCAAACCGAATAAAGACCCGACACTATGCGCCAATTATAGACCAATTTCCCTTTTGAACCTAGACGTCAAGCTTCTGGCTAAAATTATGGCAACTAGACTACTACCCCTGCTCCACACCATAATTGGACCGGAACAGGTCGGATTTATGCCGGGGAGGGAGGCCAAAGACAATGTGACAAAGGCACTTAACCTTATACAGATGGCCCATGAGCGAAATGTCGAGGGCCTTCTCCTATCTACCGACGCAGAGAAGGCCTTCGATAGAGTAGCCTGGGATTTCATGCTGAATACCTGCGAATTTATTGGTCTGGGCCCACAAATGATGTCCTGGATATCTGCTTTATACAGAAATCCTTCTGCCAAACTCCGCATTAATGGCTCCTTCTCCGGCACGGTCCACATATCCAATGGCACGAGGCAGGGGTGCCCCCTGTCACCCATCTTATTTATTATTTCCCTAGAACCATTCATTAGACTATTGAAGTTGAACCCTGATGTCTCTGGCTTTCGAACAGCCAGGAAGGAATACAAGATTGCCGCATATGCGGACGACCTTCTGTTCTTTTTAACGAATCCCCGTATCTCCATTCCCAACTTATTGAGAGAATTCTCAATTTATGGTTATCTCTCTAACTTAAAAATCAATCTCACCAAGTCGGAAGCCTTAAACATTAGCTTACCGAGCCGCTCAGTGGAGATGCTTCAGACCGACAGCCCCTTTCGATGGGTAACTGAGGCACTCCAGTATTTGGGTGTTTGGCTGACCCCTACACTTGCCCGGATTTTTGATAAAAACTTTATACCATTACTCAAGGTCGTTGAGAAGGACCTGAAGGATTGGCACCCAAGGAACTTTTCCTGGTTTGGCAGGGCTGCCATATGTAAAATGAACATCTTACCCAAAATTCTTTACTTGTTCAGAACACTTCCAATTAAGATCCCGGCAAATTTCTTCAAAAATTGCAGACGATTCAGACACAATTTGTATGGGCGCATAAAAGACCCCGTATAAAACACTCTCTCCTGACCTTGCCCAAGGATTGTGGAGGGATGGGTTTGCCTGACTACAAACAATACTATCAAGCGGCGCACGTAGCGAGAATTATTGATTGGCATTGTCACAGTGAAGCTAAAGATTGGGTGGCACTAGAGGATGAGCTGAGCCCTGCTCCATTGAGATTTCTTCCTTGGGTGCCAGAATCCGGATATCCGAGAGCATTGAAACAACATCCTTTAATTTACACCACTCTTTCAATCTTCCACCGGCTGACCCTTCGTAACACGAAATTTTCTTCCACATTGAGCCCACTCACGCCTTTATGCGATAACCCCGACTTTCCACCAGGTAGGGGAGCGCACCTATACCGATCCTCCGACCACCTCACTCCTCTCCTCACGAAACATTGCTTCCATAATGCTCAGATAATGGACTTCACAACTTTCAAATTAGCAAACTCACTGCCTCACTTGACATACTGGAATTACCTCCAAATTAGGAGTTACACCAACAGGTCAACCTGCAGAGGACACTTTATGAGAGATCTTACGGAAATAGAAAGAGTGTGTTGGGAAGGTAGGCAAACTCCGAACACTACATCTCTTTCGTACGCCTGGCTGAGGAATACAAAGGGTGGGCGAGTGGAGAGACTCAGAGAACAATGGTCCGAGGCTCTCGGGATTGAACTCTCTGACGGTCAGTGGGGGAAGGCCTGTGTCCTGGCACATAAATGCTCATTGAGCACCAGAACACAGGAAACATCCTATAAATTGCTTACCCAGTGGTACGCCACACCAGCGAGACTACACAAATGGTTCCCTCAAACTTCTGATGTTTGCTGGCGCTGTCAGAAGGAAACTGGCACACTCCTACACATATGGTGGCAATGCCCCCCCATTAAGCAATTCTGGAATTCCATACGGGGGATGATTAGAGCTATAACTGAAACTTCCATGAGACTCGATGCGGCATGCTGTCTCCTACATGTCACCACCTTCTCCTTACGACGTTATAAGAAGTCATTGACTAGATATTTATTGAATGCAGCCAAAGTTTTGATACCACGCTATTGGAAAGCGACAAGCGTCCCCACGACCAGGGACTGGATCTTTCAGATTAGGGAGGTGTGTGACATGGAGGAGACATTGGCCCAGTCCACTGACACGGTGGAGAAATACCACGCTACGTGGACACCGTGGTTC
Organism: Lithobates pipiens; assembly: GCF_037356315.1. Lineage (NCBI taxonomy): Eukaryota > Metazoa > Chordata > Amphibia > Anura > Ranidae > Lithobates > Lithobates pipiens. The sequence goes on along the minus strand of NW_027507686.1, from coordinate 149,826,494 downwards.
GCCTTTCGGAGCACGCAAACCTATAGAGACTTGCTTGCTGGGAATTACACTGGAACACCTGAGGGCTGATTTATTTACTTCCCTTGTTTGCTAAGATACAGCCACTAGGAGACAACGATAGTGATAACAATACTACTACGACATAACTTCTCTACTTTTCTATCTTATGATCACACTTTTCTGGATCTTTCTCTTTTCTCCCCTTTTCTCTCTAAAACCTTCCCACATTTATTTCTTCTCTAGGTGGGAGGGGAGAAAAAAACTTGAAATCTGTTACCAAATGTATAGTTAACAATATTTGAAGAAATCAATAGGCCTAAGTTGAAATATTGCAGTTATTTGTCAGATAACCTTATTCTCAGGAAGTTTATGCCTCAGTTACCTGTAATCCATTTTTCTTTCATGATCCTGACAGTCTTTCGAATGTACCTTATATATTAAGATTATCTCTGACTATACTTGTTCAACTATGCTTGTATTTCATTTGATCGAATAAACTTGAAATGATAATAAAAAAAAAAAAGAATACAAGAGACTAATTATAAAGTTATGTCAGGGTGGTATAGGATCCCAAAGATGTTAACCTTAGCGTATCCCTCAGTCTAGGATAAGTGTTGGTGTGGTTTACAGGGTTCTTATGCCCATATCTGGTGAGATTGTCCTAAGATTAGGCCATATTGTGCTGAGATCAGTAGTTTACTATTTGAAAGCACTACTGTTTTAATTCATGATCACTGTGCACAGTGTCTCCTTTGCGTTTCTACTAGCTTTATTGGGGCATATGAGAAGAGTATAGTCTCTTACTTGCTAGATGCTACTAAGGGGCTACCTCAGGCTTTAGGGACCATTCTGCCCTTCCCTGCCCCCTTCATTTTACTTTTCTTTATTTTTGGGGGTGTATTTTAACAACATATAGGAGATATATCTGTTGCAACTTAGGTTAAAGTTTGTATTTTTTCCTGTTTTGTGTATTTTTGTATGTTTTTTCTTGTAATGTGAATTTCTCTTTTTTTCTGTGTAAGGAAAAAAAAAAAGAAAGAGAGATGGGTAGTCCTAAAAGAGTTTAAAGCTTTCCAAGCAGAGTCATTTCCTTGAGGGGCTTCTCTAACATTCACTCTAAAGCACTTTTCTACTTGGGGCAGGTATATATATATATTTATTTATTTAAAAAAAAAAATTATTGAGTTTTTAATAGGTACACAAAACATGCAAATTTGGCCATGCAGGAAAAAACAAAACCAAAACCCCAGCAAGGAATATGAGGGCACTACAGGGAAAATAATTCTCAAACAGAATATAGTTGGGTAAAGCATGCCTGAGTCTCTAATGTACATCCTCCTCTATCGTCCACCCAGCAAGACCAAATTTTCTGGAATTTAAGGGCACACCCCATATAAGTAGCATGGTAAAGGGGCAGATTAGTCTCAATTAATCTCATCCAGAAGGACAATGTGGGAGGGGAGGTTTGCTTCCAGTACATTCTTATTGCCTTGTGGGCGTAAAACAACAGGAGACTAACAAGCGTCCACTGTCACAGCCAGCAGTTCTACTAGGCCAAGTAGACAATAGTGTGGTCCAAGAGGTATAGTTATCTGTGTTTTGTCCGACCAATCACTTCCAGTATAGCTAGCCAATATTTTTATTATAGCTGAACAGGTCCAGAAGATGTGAAAAAGCTTACCTTCTTGGTGCGGGCGTTGCCAGCATGTAGTGGAAAGTGAGGCAACCATCTTGTGGTGTCTGTGCGGGGTGTAATAGGTTCTATACAACATTTTAAATTGAATAATGTTGTCTCTGGCCTAAACTAAATGAGAGAAGGGAAAATCCCAAATCTCCATCCAGTCATCATTGTCCAGTCCAGGAATATCCACAGTCCATTTCTGGCGTAGAGAGGATAGCTCAGAACTGACCATCACTGACCACCACTAATAGGTAACCGTATAACTCAGAGGTGGGCTTTTCCAGACCGGGTGCACAGAGGACAACCTCTAACTCAGAGTATGAAAGAGATATTTGTTGACCAAAGGGCTGGTATATTTTATTAATATGTAAACTGGTTGGTACCTCCCTCACTGTATTAAATGTATATGAAACCAACATGGACAGACACTAGATAAGCTACTTCAATGATCAAAAATTTTATTTGGACCTAATATGTTTTGCTTCTGGCGCTGACACACCCAGTCCCTAAGCAAACAAGCAAAGAACCACCTTTCTCCCAATACTCTTGGGAGAGCTGCCTAAGGAAATCAAAAACCTGACTGAGAACACCTACTGCATTAAGGAACCCTATGCTCCACACCTTTCCTCTACTTTGCAAGGTTTTATTGCTGTTAGAGTTGGGGGAATTTCCTCTGTCTGTCCAGTATTTACCCTATCTTCAAGAAGATACACTTTTAACATCTGCATGAATAATCAAAGCCATAAAGTACCATGAAATTATACTTTGGTTTTTCCATCACTACTACATATCTCCACACTGATCAAACTTTATGGGCCTAAGCTGTTCTTCCTGCTCCTTTTTTGTGACATTTTTTTCTAGGCTTATTTCCAGACTATTGTTAAACAGGGCATTGGTAGCTTGGCATTGCCATTTGGGACAAAAAATATGTAAAAATACTATTCAGCAGGGTGTTTTCATACAGCTTTAAGGCCAAAGTTGAATATACACATATTATTTAACCCTGCCACTGCTATGCCCTGTGCTGCATTTTTAAGCTCAGGTGGCCAGACCATAATTGCTATTTTTCAATTTCAGATTTTGCAAAAGTTTATTTTAATCAGACATTTTCTGAAAGCACATGACTAATTAAAAAATGTACTAGTGATTTTGTAGCTCCTTGATAGTTGTGGAAATATTTGTTAAAATTATCTTTGAATAAAATGCACCAAACATCATTAGTGCACAAAAACACAACATATCGTGCAACATTACTATTGAACTCAAAAATAAAACTGCATTGATCCAAAACGTAACAAATATTTGTGAATTTAAATTGTGCCTTTTTGCAAAATGCTGAAAATTGAAGTCACGCAAAAATTTAAATAAGCAACTTGTCCTAAAAATCTAAAGAGTGGCCTTACGCCTATGCATTGTGGTATCACCAAATCCACAGTGCTCAGCATGCCCTATGTTATGTGCAGGCATTAATTTTATCACAATACAATGTGTTACAATGGGCAACAATGCATTGCTGCAAATAAAGTTGAAAAGCATTTCCCAAAAATTTTCAAAAAAGGAAGAAAATCAAGCACTGCAATATGTTGTAACTATTACACCTCTTGTGTACATTTCACACTGCCATGCATACACAATTGCACCACAGTGCACTAACACACAACATGCAGTGATGGGTTCGGGCATGTTTCGGATCAAACCCGCGAGAAAGCTGGAACTGCACACCGCCAATCATAAGTAGCGTATGTATGCGTAGCTGCAGGTCAGGAAATGCCTCACATCACTGCCTATGATTGGCGGTGTGCAGTGACGGCTTCCTGGTGGGTTAGATCCAAACACATTCAAGCCCATCACTATTAACATGCATTACCACAGTGTATGGAGTGCACATGTATATTTTATGTATGTGTGTGATTTTTTGTCTATGTGTGGGGTGTGTTCCTCATTTATGTGAATGAAAAGGGCCAAAAAGTGTCAATAAGGAACATATTTTTGTGCTGGTGAGTCACAGGTATTTGCATGCAGCCACAGATGGTAACCTGTACAAATCAATGAACAATACCGATCTGTTCAGGATACAGAACAAGGAGGTCAGAAGACATGTCTCTTTGAATAAATTGATTCTCTCTGCTAAACGCCAGCATCAGCTCATTGGTGGCAGAGAGTAAAAGGAAGAGGCTTGTTCAGGTGGGGAGAGCAGAAAGGATTGGAGGGCACAGAGAGCTTCAAGTCGTTCTAAAGGCTCAAGGTTTCTTATCTTCATGCATTCTGTGTGCAGTAGCCTCCCCCCAACATTCCCTTGAGCCCCATCTCGATCCAGCGATATGCACGAGAATCTCAGCTCTCTGATAACTCTCCCTCCTCATTGGCTGAGAAAGCAGCAAGAGCCATTGGCTCCAACTGTTGTCAATCACAGCCAGTGAGCCAATGAAAAGAGAGAGGGGATAGGGCCAGACTGCAGCCCCGTGTCTCAGTGGACACGCAGAGCAATGGCTCGGGAGTGAATCTGCTTGGGTGCCGCCACAGCAGGCTGCTTGCTCTGGGGGCACTTGGCAGGAGGGTGGAGTCAGGAGCACTTTAATATCATTTTAAGAGAGAGCCTGAGGCATTTAAAGAGCACAGAAAGGTGTGTGTGTGTGTGTGGGGGGGGGGGGGGGGGCAGCAGCATACACTTGGAGGTCCATGGGGGGTTCAGATTACTGCATTCAGAAGGGATGAACACTGACAGTTAGGGAGGTCATATTTTTTAATGAATGACTATGAGCAGCAGCTTGATAGCCACTGATGACAGCATTTCATTTAATCAGGAGAGTCCAGCTGATGCTTCTGTTAGAAGCTTGTGCTTGCAGAGACAACTATTTTCTTATAACATAGGGGAATGCAGAGGGCGTAAGGCTCATTGAGCTAACCAACTGGAAGCAGTCCTGATCCAACTTTATGTCTAAGCTTTATGTCCTTGGCAGTGATAGGATAAAACAACATGTTTGAGGGATGCCTTAAAGCTGTAGGTGAAGTTATGTAATGGTACAATGCATTTCTTTAACGGCTTTCCATTTGACTGTTATATACACAGGAGCTCTGCCAATGTGGGTGGATGTACCTGTATATCAGAGGAATGTGCTTGGCCCCTAGAACATGCACCCATGAGTCCAGGGATCACCATGTCACTTGAAGACAGCGGATCACATGATGAAATTAAATTGGTCATGTATCATGTGATCGCTGTGTCCAATCACAATAATCACATATGTAAACAAACAAAAGAGAAAGGAAGCATAGGTTTTCTCTCCTCTCACAGAGATTGTCTGTGAGAGGAGAAAGACTCATTACAGTCTACAGTGAGTTATTCAGTGTTCTGACAAACAGTATCTACACACGCACACCAGTGCTAGCCAGCCTACAGTGTTGTCTCATAGCAGTTTCTCATGGCTTCTGCCAGTAGTTTCTCAGGGCAACACACTTCCAGATCTCTCCAAGCCTTCTCTTATTACAATCTCCACATGCCTCTCCCAGCAGTTACTTCTGGTAGTAAGCTCCCCAGGCTTGCTGCCAGAGACTGCTAAGAGACTTCACTGTGAAGTGTTTTTTCATGTCTATGAAATTTGTTACCAGAAGAAACTTTTAGGAGATGACTATGAAGCTTGTTGCAATGAAAGACTGTTGAGAGAGGCCTTGTGCTATCAGCTGTGAACACCACAAGAATTACTTAAAGTTCATTTAAAGCCACCCAAAGAACGTAGATACGTGGGGAGCCATTTAACAAATAGCTTGTTTGACCTTTCTTTAGTTAAAAGGGTCCCCGCCACACCGTAAGTGTACATCTGACTCCTTTTGGTGGCTTGCCTTTAATAGGTGAAGGTTTCCTGCTTATCACATTTTTAATCCATTTTGAGGAACAATTTGGGACTTTACTTTTTTACTTGATCATTTAATTTGCACATTGATGTTTTTTGTATAGATTTATAGTTGATGCTCTGTCTAGCGCAGTACTTTGTTTATAGATGACATTACAGTGCATTGTTGCAGTGGCAGCTGGTGGGCTTTTCTTCTGGGGGGCAGGAAAACAACCAGCACTACCCCCCTCCGAGCAGCGCAGCACTGAGATTAAATACCTGTTCATGTCAGTTTCTGCCCCACAGAGATCTCATAGCCATAGACAGTAGAGAGAGTGTGAGTAAAACACAATTAATCACCATACATAAAGAGTCCTTAGTGGGAGTTGAACCCAATGGTGAAGGTCCTACTGCTGACCAAGAAACCCTCATAATAAAAATAGGATGCAGCCTAATGTAACCAACATGTTGTATTTGAACATGTCACTTTGGAAAAATCTATCTTTTTACTTTCCTGTTGAGTCAAAACTCCAGGATTATAGATTATTATAATCCTGTGTGAAAGCAGCACTATTAGAAATGCTTTAAGTACTGCATTCTTTTCTTACCAGGTCATATAAAAGAAACAATCATCTGCTTATGAACATCTCTTGTTTTAATAATAAGTAACCAGAGTTAACTTTTCTCGTGTTTCAGTGAATGTTAAAATAAAAGTCCATGAGTCTATCATGAACAGAAAAGCGTGTTTGGTGGACTGGACAGATTTATGCTAAATTTAACTGATCAGGCTTTTTTACAATTACCTTTAACCACTTGCTTACTGGCCAATTTTCAGCTTTCAGTGCTGATACATTTTGAATGACAATTGTGCAGTCATACAACACTGTACCCAAATTACATTTTTATAATTTTATTTCCCACAAATAGAGCTTTCTTTTGGTGGCGTTTGGTCACTTCTGCGGTTTTTATGTTTTGTTAAAAATGTTTAAAAAGACCGAATTAAAAAAAAAAATTATATTTTTGTATATTTTGTTATAAAATTTTGCAAACAGGTAATTTTTCTCCTTCATTGATGTATGCTGATGAGGCTGCACTGATGGACACCAATAGGCTGCACTGATGGGCACTGATGGGCTGCACTGATGGGCTGCATTGATGGGCACCGATAAGGTGGCACTGGTGGGCACTGATAAGCTGCACTGCTGGGCACTGATAAGTGCCACTGGTGTGCACTGAGAGGTGACACTGAGAGGTGGCACTGATGGATGGCACTGAAGGGCATTGATGGATGGCACTGCTGGCACTGAGAAGGGGCACTAATAGGTGGCACTGATAGGTGGCACTGATAGCTGGCAGTGATGGGCACTGATAGGTGGCAGTGATGGGCACTGATGGGTGGCAATAATGGGTACTTATCTGCACTGGTACGTTACACTGATAGGCAGTACTGCTAGGTGTCACTGACTGGCACCACTGGTGGGCATTGATAGGTGGCACTTGTGGGCATTGATAGGTGGCACTTGTAGGCACTGGCACATGGCACTGGCAGGTGGTTTTATGGGCACAGATCCTTCCTCTTCGGGACTGATGTCCCTTGTATATAAGCGGATGATCGGCTTTTTTTTTGTCTCACACTGTCAGCATGAGGAGTAAAAAAACAATTACCAAGCTTTTAGACACGTGATCAGCTGTCATTGGCTGAAAGCTGATCACGCGGTAAGGGGCTGGAAATCTAGGTCCATGCTGTGGCCTTCATTTGACCATATTGCAGACATCAAGAGGTTAAAGGGTAACTCCACCAAAAAATATCCAAAGAAAAAATGAATAATATAGAGTATACAATTCAACTCAAGTTATATGTATTTGTGGCATCCCCTGCAACAAAACTGTCATTTTTGGTGGGATACGCTCTTCCTTTTCAATACTCCCAAAGAGAAATCAAAAGTAGACCTAAACCCTAACTGCATGACAATTATTTGGCTAAAGCATGGAAGACACACAAATCTTTTAAATAACATACTTGGGGAATACCTTAAAGTTGCACATGATTTGTGAGTGTAGTATTAAGTACGCCTTTAACCTATTTTCTGCCAGAGCTGTTTTGGCATTTTTGCACATACAGTATGTTAAATGTTAAAATGTATATTTTAGGTCTCAAGATAAGTTAAAATCCCAAAAAGTTATATATATTCTTGGAAAACAGAGACTTTGAAGAGCAAAGTGGTAAAGTTGCAATTTTTTTATATCACACAATGTTTGCATAGATGATGTTGTTCAGTTAAAAAAAAAATGCACAGAAGTTAATTTATCATGCTAACAAGACACAATATATTACTCAGTTTTTGGCCAAATAAAAATATGAGGTTGCTTGGTTGTTTGAAGTAAACCAATTTAAAACATGCCAAGCCTTGAAACAGAGATTCAGTGAAATGGTGAAAAAAAATTTTGTTGAAAATTGCTCATGTGCAATCGCATACTATGAGTATCGCCTCTGATCCATACCGTTATAATATCATATAAAGTACCATCATCCAGAATTTGTAATTTTAAAGAAAAAGGCTTGAATGGGAATACCGGGTAGTCGCTCACACCAACCTCATACGTAGTTCCATTCAGCCATATAATGGATTGGACTATACCGGTACTTGGTAATGGACAAACACTAGTAAAATTTAAAATCGATAATAATTTTAATAAAGGTATAAAGCAAAACAAAACAATGACAGAATATCACTTGAAGAAATACAATAATATGCACATCACAGTTAGAGTATTCCTGACAGAGTCTCCACAGGAAACATTCAACCATAACAGGTGCACAACATTTTCCTCGACTAGTTTCGTGGGAAAGGCCCGCTTCTTCAGGAGGATATCTATATGAAAATATCACAAACATTAAGCAATATATACATAAAAGAATACATGAGCAATTCAGTTATCACAGTATTATTCATTTCACACAAGTGCATTCCCTATGTATTTAAAAAGGAGATCAGCTCACCCCACTTCAAGGAACAGGCTGCAGGCAGAGAGGTCCGTACAATCCCCCCACGGTGGACAAGGGGGATTGGTAAGGGCTGGTGGAAAGGGGGAGGGAGGCATAAACTGGGGGAGGAAGAAAAAAGAAATATACAACATACAGGGGACCACCACCGGGATAATTATTCTTAATTCTCAACCCAAAAGGAAAAACAAGAGATTGCAGTAGAAGCAAGTCGGCTTACCACAAAGCCAATCACCAATCATATAGAAACAGGGCATCAAGATTGAGATGGTTTGATCAAACTTGTAAGGACACTGTACTGTTTGCTGAATATCAGATACCAAGTCCACTATTAGATAGCTAACTTAATGGCCATCGATGCTGCAAAAGGTACATAAAACATTGGGATGTATAAAAGGTAAGAGGCAGGCAGGCATCATGAAGCCAGGACACCCAGAAAGTAATTAGGCAAATTTATAATTAGGTAGCATAAGGTGTGGTGGTTACCTGTCAGCCGAGACAATGTCCTATTAGGAGCCCTGGAGGAGTGCCATGCAAACCCGTCTATTCAGAGGTCAAACAGACCGCTAAATAGGCTCCCCAAAACACACCACGCCTGACGCCCGCCGGAGGTCGGCGGCGTCTGACGTCATGTGGTCCGCTTCTCCGCATTGCGCAGGCACACTGACAAGTCGCTACTGCGCAAGTGCGTCTGTTCAGCGGTCAGATAGATCGCCAGACAGGTTCCTTAGCAACCACTATGTCAGAAGCACGCCAGACCTCGGTGGCGCCCGAACGTCATGTGGTCTGTTCCCCCACACTGCGCAGGTGCAGTACCATACTGTTACTGCGCCAGTGCGCAGGGGAGACAACGCTAATGGATAAGATGATCCAGGCGTTAACCCCTGCAAGTCCGTGGAATTATCATCCGGACCAGGGGGAACACATGTCCATCGGGGGGGGGGGGGGAGGGACACTCAGGTCCACCCACAAGTCATTGTCCCTCGAATATAGGGGTCAGAGCGCATCTCCCCATACAGGGGGAAAATTAACATCGTAACATCCAGAATATAAAGAGAAAAAATATATCCATAAAACATAATTACATACATAGTTTTTTTTGTACATAAAAATATATATATATATAGCAGGGGGATATAATCCCCCAGAGAAAGGGGGAAGGTACACCAGAGAATTATTCAGGTAACCGTAAACAAAAACTATTATATAGAAAGGGGGGGAAAACAAGAAGAGGGGATGGAAAAAGGGGGGGAAAATGGGGGGGGGGAATAATAAGAAGATTAAAAAAAAAGGGGGGGGAAGTATTAAACGATCTATAAAAATGGTTTGTATGAAATTGTCTCATTAAGGCCTGGTGGAAGGGTGGCATTGAGTCGTTCGATCCACAGAGTTTCTCTCTGTAAGATCGTTCGATCCCAATTTCCACCCCTGGGGTTTGGAAAGACTACTTTGAGGACAAAGAATTGGACCACTGTGATGTCAAAGCGGTGATGGAGACCAATATGTCTACCAATTGTGGTAAGTTTGCCACTTTCTGAATAGTATAGGTGGTCACCAATCCTCTGTCTAAACTCTCGGATAGTCTTTCCAATATAGAAAGCTCCACATCTGCAAGTCATTATGTATATAACACCCTTGGTACTACAATCAGAGAACATACGGGGTAGGAATAGTTCTCCATTGGGTAAGGTAAATTGTTTACCCTTCCAAAGCCATGGGCAACGGGGACAGTTATTACATTTAAATGTACCTCTAGAGCAGGGGTGGCCAACCAGATGAAGACCAAGAGCCACATTTTTTACCGAGTTACCGCAAAGAGCCACATCATACGCATGGACACACATGAACATCACCCCATCCCTTCCTCATACACACATACTTTTGCTCAGCTGGATTTATTGTAAATGTCACACACTGTTTTAACACTACAAAGACCACAGGTCAGTAATCTTCCTTTGAAAGTACATCCATGTGACAGAAGACAGCAGCTCATCTAATTTCCAAAATACAAATTGTCTTACAAACAGTGAACTGGTCAGGATAACAATAAACAGTTAATGGGTCTTCTAGCCTGAACTAGCAGTAAATTCTTCCAAAAAACATCACAGAAAGCATGCAGCACACACAGAGCTCTGGATAAATAAGTGAAAAGAAGCTGAAATGGTTAACAGCCAGCAGTGTGTCACACTATCAACAGACAGAGAATGTGCTGAGCAGATCTTATCAGTGTTCAGGTGAAACCCGTTATAAAAAAAAAAGGGGGGCGTGGCCTGACCTCTGTCGAAGATGGCAGCCTAATCTGATAGCTCCCACTGACGAGGACATCATTCGGCATCTAACAGAGGCTTATACCCTTCTAACCTACCCGAAATCATGGGAACATCTTCCCGCAGTTCTTTGGCATCCCGATCGCGTTCCCCGAGAGACGAGACCGGCAGGAACCAGCAGAATATACCCGAGATGTTCCGCTCCTATACCTCCAATATGGCCGCCTCACGAGGACAGCCTGCACAGGCCGCAAGACGCGCCAGTCCTTCACAGAGGAATGCTCCGAGGACGGATGAGGTAATTCTCACACCAGACCACCAACCGAGCCTACACGACCAGAGATCCGTAGCGACGGACATTAAAGAGTCCCTTACGGCAGCCCTGACGGGTGCGATAGCGGACCTACGGATTGATCTACAAGCCATGGCGACTCGCAACCAAGATGTGGAAAAAACCACATCCGCACACTCCTCAGTCTTGAAGAAGGCATGCCAGCTTATCGACACGCATACTCTACAGCTTCGTGACCTTAACCGACACACAGAGGACTTAGACAATCGTGGCAGAAGCCACAACATTCGTCTGAGAGGCCTTCCAGAATCGTCGGACCCGGACAACCTCAAAACCGAAGTTATAGGCCTGTTTAACAATATCCTAGAACGGCCACCTGATACCCTGATCGGTATAGAGCGGGTTCATAGAGCCCTACGTCCCAGAGGCAAAGATTCAGACCCTCCCCGGGATGTTGTGTGTTGTGTAGTCGACTATGAATTGAAAGAGGAGATCCTGCATAGAGCGCGAAGGGCTACCGAACCGATCACCTACAATGGCGCCCACATTACTTTATTTCAAGACTTGTCCTCCATTACTTTGCAGAGGCGCAGGGAACTCCGCCCTCTTCTGGATACGCTTCGCGCCAAAGGCATTCCTTACCGCTGGAGGTTCCCCTTTGCGCTGTCAGCTTCCTATGGGGGAAGATCCGCCTTACTGAGAGTACCGGAGGACTTACAGCACTTTTGCGAATCGCTAGACATCCCATTCACGGATGTACCGGATTGGTATGCCGAATTCCGCCCTCCTTCTACCAGGTGTACAGCGCCTTCTGCAGAGCCCATGGACTACCAACGCTCTCGATACAGAAGACGCCGATCCCCATCGGATCCCGGAGCTCATCTTCACCGGCACGGAGTGGATTCGGACGCTACTCCTCAAAGAGCACCTAATTCCAGGAGAGCCCGTCGAGACCGCTAAGCCCGATCCTGCTCGTTAACGTGATGCCTGGTTTGCTGATCTTCCTCTATCTACTCTCTCCTCACTCACTACCTTTTCCTTCTCCACTTGCTCTGCTTCTCAGCCTTCTTACTTATCTCTCTAGCTGATCCCCTTCATTCCTCTACTGTTTATGCCTACTTCTCGCCCCCTTTTTTTCTCTATGATTTTACCTCACTCTCACTCCCTTGTTGCAAACGGCTCTTAGCAGACTGATGCTTCTTTACCTTCACCGTTCTGTTCTTCATGATACCTACTTCACGCCCACCTACGTTATCTGACCTGTTTTACCAGATGTTTGCCCGAGCACCGTCACTGACACTGTTTTGTCAATATACGATACGAGGACTGTATCTACATGCCGTCTGATTGCTCGGTTAAGCTACTAGTGCTCACAATCTGGTTAAGTCTACGTTGAGAACAGCCTCACCGCGAGTTTCACAACCCCTGGTTGAGATGACTCCTTTCACTTGATTTGTCCGGTAACTGTCTGTTTTGGTGGGTGCGGAGGTTTTCATTGGGTGAACTTTTCTGCATATAACAGCACACGTTTTGATTTTAATTTTATAATCTTTGCATTAGCTTTATATTGACAAAGACTAGGAGTACTACGGTTATGATTGCCCCCGTAGATGCATAGTTATATGTAGTTATTTAATCAGATATCTGGGGGTGGCGTGTGGGGGGGGGGGGTTTGTCGTATCCTCCCCATTCTCATTTTCTTGTTTTGATTTAGACCCCTGTCATTAATTTATATTTTGGGGTTGGTTGATTCATTCTGGGGGCAGAGAGTAATCTCCTCACATGCATAGATTGGAGTACAGTCCTTTTACTCACCTTTGCAGGTTCAGTGAGGATGACCTAGGATCTAGTCTTTACTCTGTAATAGAACTGCTACCCCGGTTGTTTCGATTTCTGGAGAGTATACACGCAGTTTCTAATAGTTAATATTGGTTTTCTGTTTTCTTGTCAGTAGATGAGGTGATTATGCATTATTTGTTGAGGAGAGAGCAGCTGAACTACTTCACGGCAACTGTCCTGACAGTTTGATGTGAACATAGGTTCACCTGCTGATCTCTTCCAATTTCTCTTTCCTTTTTTTACTGTTTATTACTTTTGTTCTAGTTTGAACTGCACAGTGTCTGAATGCCTTACCAATAAGTTCACCGGACAAGGTGGTCGAGTTCCCCTTCAAACCTTACCTCACGCTTATATATAATCTAGACTTTGAGGGTAGTCCCTGTGTATGTGTATCTATATTACAGCCTACCTTCTTAGCGGATGCCGCAGGCCTAGGCTATATATAGGGACCTCTGGCTCTATCTTAGCGAAGAATGCGAGTCTTCACCCCTGTTTGCCACCTTATTAAACTGAGTCAACTGCCTCCTAGTCTCTTAGTCACAAATACTCCATTGGATGATTCATGTTATACTTTAATAGAGGGTAGGAGGTTGGTGTTGTATACATTAGTCCTATAGGTATATGTCTCGGTTGAGTCTCTCCTTTAGCCTCCCTAACTGCAGGATCCCAGGGTGTCTGGGATCCCCTTTTAATTCCTCGCTCAGCGGGCTAAAAGATGTCCTTCCCTTTTTATTTTCTATTTCCCGCCTTCGATAGCCTCAGGCTCTCCTCCCACACGGTGGTACTTTTCTATATAAGTTTATTGAACCTTATGCCTTAATTACTCACCGACCATCCCCGGACACTAGTTATAGGGACCATCCCTGTGACTTGTTGTGGAAGTGCAAGCAGGACTTGCATTTCTCCGGCTCACTTTCGGAGGGACCCTAGTATTATTTACGGTACTCTCTTACCCTTCAGTGTTATCCCCTGTACTAGACCTGTCCCATTTTACCTTATTTCTAAATTTGTTTTTTGCTATTTGATTTTGAGCACATTCTATAACCTTTTTATGCTGTACCCACATTTTTTCCATTTCAAGCTCTTCATTTATTCCCCGCGGCGGGACTCCGGTTTCCTATCCGCCATAATTTTATTTAGCGACCCATCATTCCCCCCAGGCCAAATTCTCATAGCATCGCACTGGTTAGCCCCCCATTCCGAATAGTGTGCGCTTGACGAGCTCCATACCCCATTTCTCACACCTTATAAGGCGCTCACCCACTTAAAACATGTCCCCCAAACCCAAATTGAATACACGAGACTCACTCAAGATAGTTTCCCTAAACGCGTGAGGTCTCAACATGCCTGAAAAGAGGTCCCAAGTTCTGCTCTTTGCTCACAAATGCAAAGCAGATTTAGTGCTATTACAAGAAACCCATTTTAAATCCAACTCCATTCCCAAACTCTCTAACCACCGTTTCCCACTGGTGTATCACGCCCCCAATCCTTACGCGAAATCTAAAGGTGTTTCGGTCCTTGTAGCTAAAAAGTGCCCTTTTCAAATTGAAGAGACCATGTTGGACCCCGAGGCCAGATTTATCTTTGTGAAAGGCAGTTTGGGTGACAAACGTATCACCTTAGCTAATATATATGCGCCGAACACTGGACAACCGGCTTTTTTTAAATCAACCCTGGCCAAACTATCTTCTTTCCAGGAAGGCATGCTCATCCTAGGGGGAGACTTCAATGTTCCTCTCAACCCGATCCAAGATTCCTCTACTGGCACTTCCTCTCGTACTTACAAAGCATTACGCGCTATTAAGTCACACTTACATGGGCTTTGTCTGCATGACTCCTGGCACACATTGCATCCCCAAGGGCAAGATTACTCCTTTTTTTCTATTCCCCACAATCGGTACTCCAGGTTGGATTACCTATTCATCACACAAAGAGATTTACCTTGCCTCTGTTCTGCGTCCATAGAAGCCATGTATATTTCTGATCACCATCCAGTCTCCATGACCCTACAGATTGCCGACAACCCCCACACTCCACCGATTTGGCGATTAGATCCCTCCTTGTTGTCAGACCCTGCAATGGCAACTTCTTTTCAGGAAAAACTGACCAACTACTTCACGGAGAATCATTCCCCTACGATGGACCCCATGTCGATTTGGGAGGCCCATAAATGTACAATCCGGGGAGAATTTATAGCCGCTTCGGCGAAAAGGAAAAGGGAAAGAAATAACACCATATCCCAGCTTTCCAATCGTATTAAATCCCTAGAAAAGGCCCATAAACTTTCGTTAGCTCACAATGTACTCACTGACTTACAGCAGGCGAGGCAGGAACTACTCCAAATTCTAAGCTCCCAAATTAAAAGAAACTACATGCTTTCCCGTAAATTCTTCTATGAATTTGGCAATAAGTCGGGTAAACTTTTAGCTAGAGCACTAAAAAAACAACACGCCGCTAGAACCATTCATTCCATCACGGACCCGAAGGGCAATAAAGTGGTAACCAACCACACGATCGCTGAACAATTTGTTCAGTACTATTCCAAACTTTATAACCTTCAAGACAACTCGCCCCTGGAGGATAGGGCTCATAGAAAACTTTTGATTGATCAATTTCTAAGCGCATATGCCCCAGCCCCTATTTCGCCGGAGTACGCTCTTTCTTTAAATGCTCCCTTTCAGCTCAGGAATTTGGCATGGCCCTCAAACATATGAAACCCGGGAAAAGCCCAGGTCCTGATGGCCTGACGACCTGCTACTATAAAACTTTTCTTGCCACCCTAAAACAACATTTCCTAGCGGCTTTCAACTCATTGTCCTCTGAAAAACCACCCCCGCGAGACTCACTAAGAGCACATATTACTGTTGTCCCGAAACCTAACAAAGATGATACACAAGTGGCAAACTATAGACCTATTTCATTACTAAATGTTGACTTAAAAATCTATGCCAAGATTTTGGCAAACCGTCTCCTCCCCCTTCTTCCCCAGCTGGTGTCACTCGAGCAGGTGGGATTCGTCCCGGGAAGAGAGGGGAGAGATAACACGATTAAAGCGATTTCTGTACATCACTGGCTGACCTCCACAACACAACAAGGATTTTTTCTCTCGTTGGACGCGGAGAAGGCATTCGACAGAGTGGCCTGGGATTACATGGAAGAAGTACTACGGAAAATAGGTTTCCCGGAACGCCTGCTCTCTTTTATTATGGCGTTATACGCCTCCCCCACGGCTCAGGTCAGGGTCAATGGTCAACTGTCGGACGCCTTCTCCGTGTCCAATGGGACTCGTCAGGGTTGCCCACTTTCCCCCCTTTTATTTATTCTTACCTTGGAACCCCTTCTCCGTTGATTACACTCCAACCCAGATGTTAAGGGGATACAGATCGGACCCAAGATTCAAAAAATTGCCGCATTCGCCGACGATATACTACTTTTCCTTACAGAACCTCTTGTCTCCATTCCTAATCTCCTTAAGGATCTGGATGCTTTCAAAACACTATCCAATCTACAAATCAATTTCTCTAAATCAGAAGCTTTGAATATATCCCTAAATAAAGATACCATAGCGCTGTGCCAAAAAAACTTTCCCTTTCGCTGGAACACTTCAGCAATCACCTATTTAGGTATCAAATTACCGTCCAAACTGGGAAACTTATACTCCCTTAACTTCCAACACATACTCCAGACCATCCAAAATGACCTAAAAAACTGGTCTACTGGTCTATTTTCTTGGTTCGGTAGGGCCTCCATTATTAAAATGAATGTCCTCCCCCGCCTGTTATACCTTTTTCAAACAATCCCAATCAAACTCCCCCCGGCCTTTTTTAAATCTCTTCAATCTATCTGTGCCAACTTTATCTGGGCTGGAAAGCGTGCCAGAATAAGCTTTACTAGACTAACTCTTCCGAAATCTAAAGGAGGGATTAGTCTACCTGATTTCAAAAAATATTATTGGGCGAGCCTCCTAACTAGAATTGTGGATTGGAATGTGCATTCGCAATCCAAAGCTTGGGTACTAACGGAAAGCGCTTTCTCTCTCTACCCGATTAAATCCCTTCCGTGGCTGCTCCCTGAACATGTCCCCCAACAGTGTACACAGCATCCCCTCATTGCTAGTACTTTGCAGGCCTACTGCGCAGCATGCCATGCCCACCACATCTCCTCCCATCATAGTCCGATGACCCTAATAAATAATAACCCGGAATTCCCAGCAGAACAATCAGACTCATTCCTATCTGGCTTTTGGCAATCTCCCGACATTAGAGCTATGCATTTCTTCTCCAACTCCCAATTCCGACCCATAACTGATCTTCCTTCACAACCCTCGGGACGCCCCTTCCCGCGGTGGGTGTATTTCCAAATCAGACACTTTCTGACGGATAGGCTTTCTAAACTTGATTTTGCTAGGCAGCTCACCCCGTTTGAAACTATGTGCAACCAATCTGAACCCCAACGTCACATCATTTCCAGCATTTACGCCTTGTTTTTCACGGCCCATAGCCCAAAAGATAACCTAGCGGTTCGCAGCTGGGAATCTGATTTATCCTTGACACTATCGGATTCTGATTGGTTGAACATCTTTACATATATCCATAAAGGCTCCTCCAATGTTTCTGTTCAAGAAAACAATTTCAAAATTTTCTCCAAGTGGTATCTCACGCCTGTTAAACTTCACAAACGATACCCATCTACCTCCCCTTCCTGCTGGAGATGCTCAGGCGGTGCTGGATCATTCCAACATATTTGGTGGGCCTGTTCTCGAATCCAACCATTCTGGGCTGAGGTTCATCGCCTAATCTGCCGAATCACCACGCTCCCCATTGACTTCTCCCCAGCCATGATGCTCCTGCACCACTCTACCATCCCATTGAAAACATATCACCGCTCATTGGCACAACATTTGTTGAATGCCGCAAAAATGTGTATTCCCTCCCTATGGAAATCGTCTACACCCCCCTCAATCTCAGATTGGATTAAGAGAGTCTCCAATGTAGCGGACATGGAAAACTTAATTTCGCAAGCCAAAGACACCCCATCCAAATATTGGGCCACTTGGGCTTGTTGGCTCCATTTCCGTTCATCAGAGGAATGCTCTCAGTTGGTAACCGGAGTCCCTCCCTCCCCCACTTCCAGACCCTAATGCCCTTCATGCTCACTCAATTAAATCTTCAACGACTTCTTTTGTTCTATTTACTCCCCTTCCACACCCTACCTGTTCCCCTTCGATATTAAACCAATCAATTCCATATCAATAGTGATTATTTTTGTCCATCGCGTACTTCTTTACAGTGTAATACATTCCTTTTAGACATCTCCCTGATAAGCCCCCCGGCTGAGCTGGCCCCTAGAATTTATTTCCCGGGTGGTTACGGGGTTTGAATGCTAGAAGGTACACCCTTGCTTTGAACCTCTTTGACCCTGTCTATTCTGTTAAAGTTTTGTAATTTGAGCCGTACTCTGTGTCCACATGTTCTCTTTAACCTGTGATGTATGGTATTCTTATTGGTACAGAAACTATACCTTCTTGTTGTTTACATGTCAATTGTATCTACTACGGATGTTGTTCCACTATTGTATTCTGTTATGAAGATATTTTGTACTGGATGCATTGCTTGTGTATTTCGAATCCTTCAATAAAAGCATTCTTCTTTGAAAAAAAAAAAAAAAAAAAAAAAAAGTACAGAGCAAGACAGAGGGAGAAGTGAGGACAGATCAGTAACCTGCACACTTGTGGTCATACCTTTTTGTATCTCATCGGCTTCAGATACAGCGTGTTTCTCCTTCCTCTGCCCCCCTTCAGCCTCACTCCAGCGCCTATGTATTCAAATGTGGTGGGCTGGGGACACTACATGCTGATTGGCTGTTGATGTGTGGGAGGAGCGGAGGAGTGCAGAGACTCGGGCTGCCTGTCACCGCAATAAAACAGCCCGAACGCAAGAGCCGAATGAACCAGCCCGAACGCAAGAGCCACAGGAAACCGATCAAAGAGCCGCATGCGGCTCGAGAGCCGCGGGTTGGCCACCCCTGCTCTAGAGGGACTGTGTATAACACTGGTAGATGTGTAATGGCTATGCATTAGGCGATCCCGAAGGGAACATGCTCTTCGAAAGACTAGTTCAGGGGTAGGCTGTACATATTTAGCTAGAATATGATGCTCCGTAGGTAAATGCCAGTTTTTACTAAGGATATTGCGGAGAGTCTTGTGATGGGCAGAGTATGTTGTAATGAATCTCAACGATTCGTTACTTGTCGTTTTAGGTCGTTTATGTAGTAATGAGTCTCTCGAACGAGACACGGCCTTATTAAAGGCTTTTCTCAGACTAGTAGAGGAGTAACCCCTGGCTCATGTGCAATGCTTTAAAAGCCTGTACAGGTTAACAGTGAACATAGAATTATTGCTCTCACTCTGGCAGAATTGTCTATAGGTAATGCTTTTGTAGCCTTCTTTTGGGGGGGGGGGGGGGTTATGACAAATGACCCTCTCCAAACAGGATTATTATTATTCATCGAGATACTGTACTTCCAGATTAATGTTGCAATAATGTCCAATTGCAGGGACCTCTGAGGATCATCACAATGCTGCATTAGTCTTGGTGTCGCAGACCTGAAGACAAGATCTGGGGTGATGGGGAGACTCTCCAGCCATTGTCCAACCAGCCTGGAACACAGCTTCTAACATGCAGAAACTCTGGTGTGGCACTTGAACTCAGAGTCAGTCTGTATACTCTATACTTTAAACTTTAGTAGTTTCTAATCTGACATGCAACCAGACATCTAACTACCAGAGATGGCTGCCTGATGCCTAATCTGGCTCTATCCAATGCTGGATATGGAGCCCTGAGCTAAAACTAGCTATAGAATCCTGGACCAGAAAGGGACACGGTTAACTAAAAAAAAAGGAGAGGTAGATAAACTCTATTGCAATAAACAGGTTCACTAACAGTAAACAGTACTAACATACTGGAAGGTGACCACTACACACATACAATAATACAAATCTAGATATCTAGCACTGTGCAGGTGAGATAATGACAACAGGACAGAGATATGTACAGTATGTCACAATTATTTAGATACACACTCAAGAAGCTATGGGCAGCTGCAATTAAACTATTACTACTCTCTGCTTCTTGTCTGGATGAAAATACAGGCGCAAAAGCAGATTCTGTGTGTATAAGGTGATGTGGCTCAATTCCCTGTCTCTCTCTCACTTCCTCCTTTAGCCTTGGCTCACACTGATGTGAAGCAGGAACCAGCATGATTACAGCAAAGTTTCTCGCATCGTTCTTCTCCCGCGGGCAGTTCACACTGCCTTCTGCGAACCGCTGCGGGTGTCATTACATTGTTAATGACACCATCAAATCGTTTCACAGATCGCAGTGCGAACTGTGAACTTGTGCAGGAATCTGATCACATAGGTGAGAATACCCATGCGATTCGATTCTAGAGTGGGGAAAAACAAGTCCCCACACTTTTTTCTGTGAAAATCGAATGCAAGTCCAGCCATACAACTGTATGGCTGAACTCGCATCTCACAGAAATCGCATGTGATTGGCATTGCAGATACGGGTGAGAATCACATGCGATGTCTGTGATCGCACTGGTGTAAACCTGTCCTCAAGGGTTTCTGACCTAGACACACAGAGACCGGATGTGATGTACATAAATAATCTCTGGGATCATTAGAGCAGCAGAGCCACTACAGAGAAATAAACAGTAGAGGGCAGCAGATCCCTACACACTCCTCCTGGTGAAATCCTTACATTCCATCAAAGACAAAACAACATGCATGGCAAGCATGAATTTAAAACAAGAAAACAAAGTTGTCCTCTCCCCATTATAATTGCTTGCTGAGGAAAAACAACAGGTTAGTAGCAATACATGCTAGGTGAAGCAAAAACATGAAAACATGCAACATGATGATTAAATTAGAGACTGTTCCTACCCAAGCATTGGAACAAGTGTGGTTGAGCAATAAATCTCCTGACTCTCTGCCCTCTCTGCACTTCCCTCTGAGGTAATCCAGTGTTTTCAGGCAGTGAATTAGGACCAGAGTTGGGCTGGACACCCCCCCCCCCCTCCCCCGTTCAGTTCACACCAGAACTCCCAAACATGCAAAACATTCAGACCCAAACCGTAACCCTATTACAGTGTATGGGACTCGAACTTGAAAAATCAAAACTCATTTTGAAGGCCTATATGCAAGGACATAAAAAGGGTGAGGGGGCCCAGGGACATTTTATTTAAAAAGATTGTTTTTGGAGGAGCAGCGAGTCTACTGATGCTTAAAGTGAAACAATAAATATGAAATATTAATTTAAATATAGTGCCTGGGGGTCCCCTTAGTCTGCCTGTAAAGTGTCACATCTGTACCATGTATAGAAGCTGCTGCAGCAAAACTGACATATATAAAGAAAATGTAGCTGTAGATCCATTGTCAATCATGACGCATGCTAGGTCAATGATGTCACATGAAGTGGTGCTACCAGGTTATGCCACCAGGTGGCTCCGCCTCTTACCTATTTAAAAACTGTCAGGCGGCAGAGTAGGCAGTCGCCGGTTAGCCTTCGTCGCGAGCGGAGTGGAGCTTTTTTTTCTGTTTTGGGGCCAGCGGTGTGTTGGACATCGTGATTGATGTTGGATCTACATGGAGGGATTTTTTTTTTATTTTTAATAAAGGAATTGTATAAAACTGTGTGTGTGTTTTTATTTCTTTTTGACACTTTTTTGGTAAATGAGTAAGGGTACAATGTACCCCTACTCATTCATGTGGGGGGCCTGGATCTGGGGGGCCCCTTGTTAAAGAGGGCTTCCAGTTTTCGATAAGCTCCCTGCCGGCAGACCCCCCAAAGCACCCCCCAAACCTATGGCTGGCCCGACCTGCTCGCCCAACACTAATTAGGACACGATCGGACTTTCCGGCAGTCTTGATCCGGGGGACAATCCACCGGACTATGCAGGGGAGGAGCTGGAAGAAGGAGTGGAGGCCCGGCAAGAAGAACCGAAGAGGGGGACAAGACCCCCGAAGTCAGAAAGAGACCCCCGGGCGGAAGAAGAAAGGCGGGCTCCGCTAGTAAAAGAGCTAGCAAAAGAGCAGAAGATATCGGAGGAGTCCGGCAAGAAGACCACCCAAAACGGAAGAAGACCCTTGTACCTGTGCAATAAATTATTTTTAACCCTTGTGTGTTGTGTTTTATTTACATTTTTTCACAGGTGAATGGGTAGGGGTACATTGTACCCCATACTCATTCACATAGGGTGGGGGGCCGGTAATCGAGGGCCCCCTTATTAAAGGGGGCTCCCGGATTCCGATAAGCCCCCCTCCCGAAGACCCCGACAACCAACGGCCAGGGTTGTCGGGAAGAGGCCCTTGTCCTCATCAACATGGGGACAAGGTGCTTTGGGGTGGGGGGGCCACACAGCTCAGGAGGGGGGGCGCTCACTCGTCCCCACCCCTTTCCTGACCGGCCGGGTTGCATGCTTGGATAAGGGTCTTATATGGACCTGGGGGGGACCCCCATGCCGTTTTTTGGCATAGGGCTTCCCCTTTAAGTCCATACCAGGTGACGGGGCCAGCGACGTGTCAATGTGTCAATCTCGATGCCGAAGGCGGCAAAATTGACTTCCTTCGCTAGCTCCGGCTACCTGGAACCACGTTTCCTCCATGTGTGGGCAAGTCCATTTATTTCAAAAGTAGGGCAGAAAGTCCGGTGGACATAGTCCGCCTGACCTAGTCTGCCGGAAGAGTCCCTTGTGTGGGCAGGTCTGCTCATTCGGAAATTTGGCAGACTTTCCGGCAGTTTGTCCGGCAGACTAAGTCCGCCGGATAGTCTGATCCTGTGTACGTGGCTTAAGAAGCCAAGTCGGATCATGTGCTTTGGAATGGTAGAGGCCATAGTGGTATGTTTCGACCATGGGGCTGGTAACATTTTGGATGTTAGGATTTCAAGCACCATACCTGTAGTTAGGAATATGTGGTCTATTCATGAGAATGAGCGATGGGGATCCGAATAATGGGTAAATTGTCTTTTAGTTGGATTCAGTTCATTCCAGGAGTCTACTAAATTATGTTTTGTAATAAGTTGTGAAAAAGAGTGTATATTAGGGACATGTGATTGAGATATAGGTGATTTGTCTAGAAAGGGAAAGAGAGTTAGATTGGAATCTCCACATAAATGTAACGTTCCTATTTTATGTGATTTGATTACCTGTAAAAGGTGAGAGAGGAACAAAGTAGGACTTTTGTTGGGAGCATAATATGAAATTACTTTTATGGTAGTATCATTCAAATATCCTTTTATAATCAGATATCACCCTTCCGGGACTTTAATCTCCTTTATAATGTAAATGATTATTACGGGGAAATTAAATAAGTATGCTTCATTGCTTAATTGAAGCTGAGGCTGTGTAGACCTGTGACTACATTTTGCTGAAAAATTTAGGAGTGGATTGTGGTGTGAAGTGGGTTTCTTGAAGGCACAAGATATGTGCTTTTCTAGTGGCAAAGGAGTGAAAAGCTTTGGTGCATTTTTGTGGGATGTTCAGGCCCTGAACATTCAGGGATAGTATATTTAATGGAGCCATAGGGTTATGAATGCATGAGGTAAGATATCATGTTTTCCAAAACATTGTGTAGATAGACCTGCCTCCAGAAGGTGTGGGGGGGGGGGGGGGGAGTGAAGGATAGAAAAGGAAAGGGTAGAAGATTTAATAATAAAACATAAGTAGTCTTCATTTTGAATAGTAAATAAAACATACAGTATATAATCTCAAAACACTTCTGTTGGGGGTAACCCCCCCCCCCCAAGGGTACACTGGCCACTGTTGATTGTCCACTATATCAATGAACTAACTGAGCGTAGCAAAAAGGGAGCGCAATAAACATTTCCGAAAGAACAACAAAGCCTACTAGTAGCAAGTTTCCATAAGTATATAAGTAATGAGAATATTTTAGCACTAGCAGGAACTGGGGGACAAATAATGGAAAATAAACATGGATATTGAAAATTTATCCATTTTGACCATTAATCTTGGATCTGGAGTAAAGCAATTGTTACAATATGTTATATTAAGAACTTGTTAAGACAGTTAAAGTAGCTCCTTGAGGCGATGAAGGACAAAAAAAAAAGATAATAGAGATAATAAGACTGTTTAGCTCTTTTATTAATCAAGAGATAGATGAAAAATGGATCCTAGAAGTATGGAAAAGATAGCTCATTTTCACATTATCATAACCGAGTGTGTCTAAATATAATAATAATTAATTAGATGCAAAATGTGAAATAGACAGTAAGGATTGGTGAACTTATCCATCAAGTAGAGAGAGAAATATGAATATATATAGTACCTGACCGCGAGATTGTGTTTCCAGCTCAATTAGATCGTGCTGATTCTCGGCGACACAGTACTGTACAACTCTTGCTGGCTGCAATAGGAAAATGTCACATTTTCCTATTGCAGCGAGCGCAAGAGAAGCGACAATGTCGCCTCTCTAATAGAGCCGGCATTGCTTCCCCTCCAGGGGCATACCAGGCCCTTAGGTCTGGTATGGATTTTAAGGGGAACCCCCTACGCTGAAAAAACAATGTGGGGGTCCCCCCAAAATCCATACCAGACCTCTATCTGAGCACACAGCCCGGCCGGTCAGGAAAGGGGATGAGGACCAGCGAGCGCCCCCCCCCCCCCCCCTCCTGAACAGAACCAGGCCGCATGCCCTCAACATGGGGGGTGGGTGCTTTGGGGAAGGGGAGGGCCTTGTGGCCCCCCTTACCCCAAAGCACCTTGTCCCCATGTTGATGAGGACAAGGGCCTCTTCCCGACAACCCTGGCCATTGATTGTCATGGGGCAGGGGGCTTATCGGAATCCGGGAGCCCCCTTGAATAAGGGGATGTGTGGAGGAGCAATTAAGAATTCATGGCACCTGTGCACATCTTCAGAGGGCAGTGTGTTTACTTGTGGTACAGGAAAATGCATGCTCTTACATGTTTTGAAGTTTAAATTGTGCATTTGTCCATATCAGGAGGACATTTGATGAGAAATTGTCTGGAGCATGTGTGCTCCTGTTCCACCATAGCTGATGGTTCCAGCATCCTGGTTTTGGCTATGGTAATTCCTTGTCTGTCTGTCCACCTGCAAGGTGATTGATTGTGGCCAGATTCTGGGTGGAGACCAGATCTGATTTAAGCCCATCAAACCTTCAGTCTCATGCTTGTGATAGAGTGTGATAACAAGTATATTACCTGATCAAGCTCCCTGTCTGTCTGCCCTGCTCTGCTAGATTGTATTTCCCTGTGTATGATCTTAGATCAGATAATGACTATTCTCTGAACTCTGCATGCCTTTTACCTGGACTATTATTGAACCACTCTGCCTGTATGCTGACTGGTTCACGCATGCCCTGGTGGGGTGGCCAGGCGTTATAGCAGTGTGTATAAGTCCTGGGGGCAACTGAGTACCAGTAGGCCTGTTTGCCTTATGGGAAATGGGGCTGCTATAGGTGAAGAACACAACAGTCGGCTATAGTGTCTGATCACCTGTGTTTGGGGTAAGTGTGACAGGAATGCTATTGTGGGGTCTGGAAGAATAGTGGTACCAAACAGATGGGATATTATGGCAAAAATGTTTAACCAACATTTTCAGATTGCCAGGCAAGTCCTCTATATATCTGTACATGAGTGCCTAGATCCATGCAGCCCCAAATGCATGTGGGTATGTAGCTAGGGACAAATCTGGCCATCCTGGTAGGGACTAAGTCAGGAAAGAACTTTGTAATTTGTTTTTCTAAAGCTGCATTTTGTGGACATGATTTTGTTTTGGACCAGACTGATCTCCAATCTGTGGTCTCCAAAGTGACACTGAGCTCCATTCATAGTGTGAGAAGAGTGATCAGTGAAAGCTTAGAAAGTAATTCTAAATAGTGCCTGTGGAAATAGGGGGTCTTTTATCATCAAAAAAGTGAGCTGTGTATGGGTTATATTGATGTAAAAATGTTTGATTGTAGGAATCTAAGAGCTCCTGAACTTGGTAGCACATGTTTCCCACATAGGACCTGAAAGGTCTGATTTCAGTGGGGTCTGTTAGACAATAGAGCCTGGTCAGGTTAAATTTAGTTCAGGCATCAAATGCTGTGAGGAATGTATAGCCTGTTTATAATGAGGGATTTCATATGAATGAAAGCAATGATAAGTGTGGGGAGAGCAGTCCAATGTTTTGCTTAAAGTGGCAATAAACCCAAAAGCAAAAATTTCTTTATTTTTTTACCATGTTTTTATTGGAAATTTTCAAAGCAAGATAGAAAATAAAAGTTACAAGCAGTCTAATATAGCATCTCCATGCTTTTGTCAGTAATAACATACATTTGGAATGCTAAATAAACAATGTGCATAATAACGAGTGGTATTTCAAGATTGAGAAAATAAAAGATATCTTATAAATCCATAACATATTGGTGGTATTGGTCATGCTACCGGCACTTACGGACACCCCTATGGGAGTATACTGTGTGCGGGTGGGAGCATGGTCAATCATCACACTGTGTACGATTCTTTCTTATGTTTAAAGAAACTGTATTAACTCAAAACCTATTAGTAATGCATTTAGAATTTAGAATATAAACTCTTAAGCCATTTTGTCTTTGAAAGAGGTTTCAAGATTGGTAGGTCTAACTGCATTAGAGAAGTTGTAACAAAGGGGTGTAAAGGTCATATTACTGAAGTAAAAAGAGGGTTATGGGAGGGAGATTAGCTTGATGATTGAAGAAGGATCGGTTTGTTGGTACCGTATTTATCGGCGTATAACACACACTTTTTTTCCCTGAAAATAGGGGGCAAATCCCGGGTGTGCATTATATGCCAATAGTGTACCTCGGAGGGGAAGGTGGGAGATGAGGGCTGCTGGAATTCACCAAATCATCATCTCCTGTTTACTTCCTCACTCGGTTCTCACGTCACACACACATTCCCGCCTCCGCTCACTGGCATTGGACCAGTGTTCTATCTATCACAGGAGCTGGTCCAATGCCAATGACGGAGGCGGGACTGTGTGTGTGTGTGAGAGCCGAGTGAGAGCCGAGTAAACAGGAGATGCCGGTTTGATGATTTCATTCACAATTCAGCCTGCTTTGGTGAGAGATGGTGAGGCTGTAGATGGGCATTGAGGCTGAAAAACTACATTAATCAGACTACATTAATGGTAGATGGGCTGCAGATGGACATTGATCGGCTTGCATTGAGGCTGCAGATAGACATTGATCAGCTTGCATTGAGGCTGCAGATGGACATTGATCAGGTTGCATTGAGGCTGTAAATGGACATTGATCAGGTTGCATTGAGGCTGCAGATGGGCATTGATCAGGCTGAATTGAGGCTGCAGATGGACATTGGTCAGGCTGCATTCATGGGCGTGCATAGAGAAGCTCCGCAATACCTAATGGAGAAAATAAATCATTACACACCAAACCGCAGTCTTCGATCAGCCAACAAAAACCTCCTCCTCGTGCCCAAAGCCCGGTATAAATCCAAGGGGGATCGGAGATTCGCTGTCCAAGGGCCTCGGCTATGGAATGCTCTACCAATCAACATCCGCCTGGAAGAAAATCACCTGGCTTTTAGGAAAAAACTCAAGACCTTCCTCTTTTAGCAGATGATCAAGGCTCGCCACAGCGCCTAGAGGCGATTCAGTTCGCATTGTGCGCTATATAAGTATTTCATTCATTCATTCATTCATGGGCACTGACCCTTAATTTGCTTCAAAGTTGTTTATTTTAAAAAAAAATTGTTTTTCCTGAAACTTTCCTCTTAAAATGAAGGTGCGTGTTATACACCTGTGCATGTTAGAGGCATGTCATAAACACGGTATATCTTGTAAGGAATATTTGGTCAGCTAGGTAGGGGGACCTCCGTGTAGAGAGTTTGAGTAGTGGATCCAACGTTCCCTGGTTTTACTAACTTTGGTAGGGTTGTCTCTCATTATATTTATCAGCTCTTCCATTTCAGCTGTTTGACATTCATAGCGTATCCAATCTGTTACCGTTGGTGGGGTAGATGAGTTCCATTTCAGCGTGATGCATCTTTTAGCTGTGTTTCCAAAATAAATGTATTATTGCATTGCCTCTTATCAGTTCTTCGATGTGATGGCTGCATTTGTTTTCCTTTTAGGTGTTCTTTCATTTATTTTTCCCCTGGCAATCCTGCCAGTAAGTCTGTTGTTTTTCAACAGAACAAGCTCTCTTGCAAAAGTATCAGTTAAGAGTGTTGAGACAAACCACTTACCACTGACAGAAGTGCTTTTAATGATCATGTAAAACCTATATCACAAAAGAAAAAAAAACAGTAGCTGTAACTGCTTGAGTAACTGAAGTATGAGCTGGAGTTTGACTCCAATTTGTTAGTGTATTTAAATGTTAGTGCATCTAACACTCTCCTCCCCCCAGACTCGTAATGCTGCTGTTCAAAGGTTCCCCAGGTGAAAACAGAGGGAAAATGCCTATACAAAGAAAACTAATACAGCCACTACAGCAAGTATTGGTACTGTAAGATGCAATATATAACTTTTTTGGTTTTGGATTTAATACCACATTAACTCCATCCCACAGAGTAAGTGAGTGCAAAGTTATTGGACTAGAGATGAACTTACTTTCAGACACCTTAACGTGGTTGTAACCCTAAAAAAAAAAAAAAAATATATATATATATATATATATATATATATATATATATATATATATATATATATATATATATGATCCTTTTCCTTTTTAAGCACAAGATGTAGCCAAGTGCTTTTGCCATGTCAGTTGTTCCTTTCTATGTTGTACAATACCTGGTTGATTCTGCCTGTTCCTGTCTTCCCCTCTGTGAACTGACCATGTAAATCATGGCTTCTGGTCACTGATAGCGTGGTCAGGTAACGTGCCTCCATCATCCAGCTCTCGCCCCCTCCCTCTCACTCTGTCTCTTCCGTACTTTTTTTTTAAAATATTTACTCAATTAATTTTGTTATTTCCAGTGGTAATTAAATAATTAATTCTAATTATTGTTTATATATTATTTTTTATTTACATTCCAGAGTATGCACCTTGTGGGACCTTCTAATTTATCTAAATACTACCCTTTTGGGTTTGGCTCTTATACATAGTATATACAGTCTCTAGTGGAGGTGTGCTATTTTGCCTTCTTTTCTTTTATGGGACATCCATTTTGTGAATTACCACATTATTCAGTAAGTGACTTTTGGGTACTTTTTGGTCCATTGGGATAGTCCTTATCTAACCCCTCTAACCTTGGTATAAGACTCTTTGTATTATGTTACACACGCTCCCATGGTGTTCCTTCCTTTTTGGTGCCCTGCTGTACACCGGTGCTTGTCTGTCGCCTAACCAATGTCTCTACATATCTGTTTGATGCGTTACTGCACATATTTACTGATGAATCTTTTTAGATTATTTAATAATATTTTGTATTTTGTATTTTATTTCTTAGTCAGTTACATTAAGCTCCAGAAGAAGCGTTTGTTGAGAGACGCGAAACATGTTGAGCTCAACCCTCATTGATGTTCCACTATTCTTGGATCATTTTTTTATTCCATATATGGGATAATTATGTGGCTGCTCCACTAATACAGAGGATCTATATTATAATATTTTAGTGGTAAACACAATTGAGGAATAATTGGTGTGGATATCTGATGATTTTATATGTACTGATTATTGCTTTGTTTTTGTAAAAAATAATTGTAAATAAAATTATTTTTTAATTATTCAGTTGTTGTAATCTGTGCCGAAAAAGTCCATAGCCCATTTTTTCTCCTTTTTTCTCCAAACTCAGTCCCACAGAGTAAGTGAGTGCAAAGTTATTGGACTAGAGATGAACTTACTTTCAGACACATTAACGTGGTTTTAACCCAATAAATATATATATATATATATATATATATGATCCTGTCTCCTTGAAGCACAAGATATAGCCAAGTGCTTTTGCCATGTCAATTGTTCCTTTCTATGTTGTACAATACCTGGTTGATTCTGCCTGTTCCTGTCTACCTCTCTGTGAACTGACCATGTAAATCATGGCTGCTGGTCACTGATAGCGGGGTCAGGTAATGTGCCTCCATCATCCAGCTCTCTCCCCCTCCCTCACACTCTGTCTCTTCTGTACTCTGTATGAGAGCCGATCTCCTCCCTGCCCCTCCTCTGTCCTCCTGCCTAGATAGAGCAATGCTATTCCTCTGAAACTACTCCTCCCCTGCTTTTTGTTAAACAGTTCCCACCCAGGCCAATTCTGATATTTCTCTCTTACAGCTAAAAAGCTGTATGTTTTTTTTTTTTGCTAGAAAATTACTTAGAACCCCTAACACATTATATTTTTTTGTTAGCAGATTTTACACAGGAGGTCACATGTGTAGTGCGATCACCGTTTACATATGCGCGCATGGCTTATGCATGCATTCGTGTTTACATGTAATCACTGGGGGAGGGGGCGCTTTACATTTTTTAAAATATTTTTTATATTTATTTTATTCAAAACTTATTTTTATACCGTCCCTCACTTTTTTAATATCAACTTTATTGCTTTCACCAGGGATGAACAATTTAACGAATTTATGAAAAAAAATTGTCATGGGTTCCCCCTCCGAGAGCATACCAGGCCCTTAGGTCTGGTATAGATTCTAAGGGGAACCCCCTACGCCGAAAAAACGGCGTGGGATCCCCCCCCGATCCATAGCAGACCCTTATCCGAGCACGCTACCTGGCTGGCCAGGAAAGGGGTGGGGACGAGCGAGCGCCCCCCCCTTCCTGAGCCGTACCAGGCCGCGTGCCCTCAACATGGGGGGGCACCTTGTCCCCATGTTGATGAGGACAAGGGCCTCTTCCCGACAACCCTGGCCATTGGTTGTCGGGGTCTGCGGGCGGGGGGCTTATCGGAATCCAGGAGCCCCCTTTAATAAGGGGGCCCCCGGATACTGGTCCCCCACCCTATGTGAATGAGTATGGGGTACAATGTACCCCTACCCATTCACCTGTGGAAAAAAGTAAAAATAAAACACAACACAGGGTTAAAAAATAGTTTATTGCACAGCTCCGGGGGTCTTCCGTCTTCGGGGGTCTTCGGGGGTCTTCTCGCATCCTTCGGGACTGTGACATCGTAAGGGGGCGGGGTCACCATGTGACATCAACCGGTGACTCCGCCCCTTGTCCCTATATAAGTCGCCGCGCACCGCGTCCCTGGCATTGCGGCCGGAGAGAGCGTTGAGTCAACATCTCCAGAAGAAAAAGAAGAAGAACGGAAGGCGACAGAAGACCGGGCCACCGCTAGTAAAAGAGCTGGAAGAAGAAGCGGTGGCCCGGCAAGAAGAACCGAAGAGGGGGACAAGACCCCCGAAGTCAGAAGAAGAGGGCGGCGGCGAAGAAGAAAGCCAGGCTCCTCCGCTAGCAAAAGAGCTAGCAAAAGAGCAGAAGATAGCGGAGGAGTCCAGCGAGAAGACCCCCGAAGACGGAAGACCCCCGGGGCTGTGTAATAAACTATTTTTTAACCCTGTGTTGTGTTTTATTTTTACTTTTTTCCACAGGTGAATGGGTAGTGGTACATTGTACCCCATACTCATTCACATAGGGTGGGGGGCAGGTATCCGGGGGCCCCCTTATTAAAGGGGGCTCCCGGATTCCGTTAAGCCCCCCGCCCGCAGACCCCGACAACCAACGGCCAGGGTTGTCGGGAAGAGACCCTTGTCCTCATCAACATGGGGACAAGGTGCTTTGGGGTGGGGGGGCCGCGTGGCCCCTCCTTCCCCAAGGCACCCCCCATGTTGAGGGCACGCAGCCTGCTACGGCTCAGGGGGGGCGTTCGCTCGTCCCCACCCCTTTCCTGGCCGGCCGGGTAGCGTGCTCGGATAAGGGTCTGGTATGGATCTGAGGGGGAACCCACGCCAATTTTTTTTCAGAAATTTGGCGTGGAGTTCCCTCTTGAGAGCTGATAATTCTGTCAGAGTCGCCTCCGTATAGACGGAGATCCGACTTGGAGGCGACCTCCATTGAAATCAATGGGTACCAGTCGCCTACAAGTCGGATTGAAGTAGTACAGGAACCTTTTCTGAAGTCGCAGCGACTTCAGTAGCGTGCATTAAGACGGCTATCATTCACTTACATTGATTTTTAAATGTTGTCCGACCTGAGGCGACTAGGGGCGACCTGAAGTCAGATCTGAGTCGCCCCTGTGTGAACCGAGCCTTATGATCTGCCACACAAGGTGTGTAATCTAGGTTATTTCTTGTGTGATCTACAGCAAACAATATGTTGGCAGAACTACGAGATGTTCATGTGAACATTTAGGTACCATCTGCCTTAGATTGGCTCCATTAGAAATTTCAATGTAGCATTCCCCTTTCTGGACAAACATGGTCATTATACCCATTCTCTTAAGGTACAAACAGTACCTTGTAAATTGGCACAGAAGTAACACATTGGAGGGGAATTTTCCAAAACTGGAGCAGACAGACAGGTAATGGAGCAAAGGTGCATAGTAGGATCCCTGCCCCTGGTGTTCACATTCCAGCACCATTTGGGATCCGTAATTTACAACAGGAGTAGATTGTTGGGTGCTGTGGGTTATAATAGTGGTAGGTCAACATTGTCAAATATTGCTGTTCATGACTGACATTAATCTACATAGGTGGTCAATTTGACTGATGTATTGGACTTTCAAATATATTTTAACATGTTTGTGAGATGTTAGTGATTACCATGCTCGGGTACCACATTTCCTATGAAATAGCTCAGCTAAATCTTCAAGCTTTAGAAAAGTGGGCTGCCCACAGCTAGTTCATGAAGAATAATTTTTAGCCAGAAGCACTCCCAACCCATAGGTGGACACAGCTGACTTTGTTATTGATGGTGCTGGAAGACGATAATCCACTTATAGAAATATTAAAATGTACATTAAATTCATACTGACAAAATCTCACATTTGCTGGGAACATTAGAAAATATGATTTTAATGTTCATTCTCATTTCCGAACTGAGCACACAGAGATCCTTTGAGTGGCAAAAATGTTACACTGCAAATAGCTACAAATGATTTTTTTTAATTGAGTTGAAAGAAACTATCAAAACTAAAACTTCAGGATGTGCCAGCTGACAAGTACTGGATGTGTCGTACAGTACGTTGAAGTTGTATTTTTCATATCCCTGTCCTTCTTTTCAATTAAATTACATTGTTTAGTTGGTGAGCCTTTTTTAAAAAAAAATGTCATATCCCTTTATATTCAACTGTCAGAGAAAATGGCAATCATCTTAAGAACTGTCACAATGGCAATCAAATTTGATGAAGTTAAAATTTTTCCTCCATCTCATTTTGTCTAATCTTCTGACATAGGACATTTTATATGGAACCTTCATGATTCATTTTTTTCAATTAAAACAACGTGGATTGCAGGTATATTGTATTTTGGCATGTTTAAATTTGTACCAATGTTACAAAAAATATTTTTTTTTAAGCATTTGGTATGAATAAAAACATTACAGGACTTGCGGTTTAATGTGCAAAGCTAAATGTGAGTTTAAAACAAACCTTACAGGTTTAATGCTTCTCAAAAAAAAAAACAAAAAAAAAAAACACACAGCACACAAATATACATATACAGTATATAAAGATCAGGATCTTATTAGAGGTGCACATCTTCACTGGTCTCACTATTCGATTGGATTTTGATTATTCTGTCAATAATTCATGATGCATAAAAATTACTGCCTGTGATTTTCATAAAAAAATTCAAGCAATCAGAAGAACTCAATTTTTTTTTATTTCGTCTGCTGTAAAAACAAACACAAAAAAAAAGGACGCTCCCTGCATGTAGCAAAGTCTGAAAACTATAGACAACAACTGTAGTTTTTTAGAACAGTAAATACTAAATGGCACAGTCCCCTTTACATTCCCTAGCCCCCCTTAACATTCCACAGCCCTCCATTTACATTACACAGACCCCCTCCAACACACGTAGTTAGGAATACATGAAACAGAGGGACTGACTGTGATATGTTTTAACTTTAGAGTGCACTGGCAGAGCTGTCCCGGGAGAGGCAGGGGGAGTCGGGATGACGTAATCCATGCAATCGATGAGGCCGTTGTCTCTAATCGATGCTGAATTGTGCGAGGCTGCATCAAGATGCATCGATTCCACAATTATTTTCAACACCCCCAGATCTTATAGAGAATAATTATTTAAAGGCTGTGAACATACATTGTTTTTGGGAACAGCAATCTTTCTTTACTTCTTTCCTTTACCAACCCCTGGTGCACACATACCTAATTTATACTCTTCTCTCCCCATTACTATGTATCTCCCACCCTCTCACTGCCCATTTGCTATACTTCTGTGTTTAGAGCAGAAGCTGGCATACTACTACTGCAGGAGTACAACTACTCCAAGCACTACATTTGTGTCCTCTCTTCCTAGCCACCTCACCCCCTCATGTGCATATCTAGACCCCAGGCCACCTTGCCACTAGCCCAAAAACCTTAACCCTGTTTCCCACATACTTTGATCCTCGGCCAGCTCACCACCCCACCGCACTGCAGTCATACATCCCTCCCTAACCACTTTACCCCCCACCCATACTTAACCCTATGCCAGCCACCTCACCTCCTAGACACATATCCCTCCCCAGATGCCTCACCCCTGCCACCCCATCCTGACAGATATCTAAAACTGGTCATCATATGCCCCGCTGGTAAACATCCCATTTTGGCCATTCACATCTCTGTTGACAAGCATCCCTTTCTTAACACCTCAGTCCTTTCTCAGACACACCTCCCTCCTCATTTGCCAAGATAGAAGAGAAAAGCTTAAAGTGGTTATAAATCAACAATAATCTTTATGCTTTAACATCCTATGTAGCATCATACCTGGATGTCTACCTTTTTAATGCCTTATAAACTGAGGTCCTATGACTTTGTTCCACTAGTTCTACATTGCAATGTGCGGTCAGTGGTTGGAGCTGTAGGGCCTCACATGCAACCTGCAACATCATTGCAGTGCTCTCTGTGGTCTGCTGGGAAAAGCATCTGTGAACCATCCTTAAAGCCTATGTTTTGTTAAATGGGAGACTGGTAAACAGGAAAAGAAATTCTAGATTCTAGATTCTAAATTCCAAATTTATCATGATTACTACTAGTGCTGTTCTGCATTCTTGACTTTGGAGCTGTCCCTGTTGCTGACGTAAAATGTCATGTTGGGATACAGGAACAGATGAAGTAATTGATGAAGGCATTGAAAAGGAGCATGTACACCACTGGCAGCTATTTTGTTAAGACTAAGACAAAGGAGAACATTAACGTTACAACGTTACACACACATGAACTTTAGTCTGTAGGGTTCAATATTCAGTTGGAAAATGTATAAAAATAGGTAGCTGTGCTAACCCTTTTATTCAAACTACATTTATATGTGTCAGAAATATCCAATACTTTATCAATGTATAAAAGTGACAACTCCAACTCAATATTTGTTCACATCAATAGTTAACAATCAATTGTGCATACAAAAAAAAAAAAAATATATATATATATATATATATATATATATATATATATATATATATATATATATAAGAAAGTTCCAATTAGGATTCTTCATATATTGATCCCACATGCCAAGCGTAAGTATTAATGTGCAATCCAAGACACTCGTGATCCGTGATTCACCACCACCTTCCACAATATGCACTCACCAGAAAACAATAATGAAAAAGCCTGTGTTATGCCTTTTACTTCTTTGGTCCTTTAAATAGATAATCAAAAATGTGCCCAGCAGATACAGCAGTACTCTTTCATGTGTCTCCACCTTATATGATTCTCAGGTACTCGTGTAAAGACAAACGGCCATCATTGCGCAAAATTACACACATTTATTTCTTTAAAAAACATTAAAAAGTTTAAATGGGGTCATGGGCCGGAAATTACTTCAGCTAGTTGTGTGACACTGAAAAAATTTCCGATACTGAAATGGAGGCTTGAACCGCACACCGACTTCCTGAAATGGAACGGCCAGCACAGGCTATTATTGGAATCCTGGATAAACTTAGTGCCGGTCTAAGGTGCTATTAAATGTCAGTGTAAACTTTTTTATGTTTTTTAAAGAAATAAATTCGTGTAATTTTGCGCAGTGATTGCCGTTTGTCTTTACACGAGAACCTGAGAATCATATAAGGTGGAGACACCTGAAAGAGAACTGCTATATCTGCTGGGCACATTTCTGATTATCTATTTAAAGGACCAAAGAGCTTAAGGCATAACACAGGATTTTTAATTTCTGCTACTGGTGAGTGCATATTGTGCCATGTGCTATGCCGTCCTGCAAGCAACACCTTTGGAGCGGTGAAGGAACGGTGTATACACCGCTCCTAAGCCAATCCTGCCCATTGAAATCAATGGGGCATCGCAGCTATATCCACGGCATAGCGCTGCTGCAGCAGCACTTTGTGGTGGACTTAACCCTTTCTCGGGCGCTAGTGGGGGGGTAAAAGCACCTCCTTAGTGCCTCAATAGCACGGGGAAATTGACGGTAAAGCACCGCTAAAAAAAGTGGCGCTTTACCGCCGACGCACCTACCATCTCAGTGTGAAAGGGGCCGAACTAAAATCGAATGGAACCAATTGCCTTCAGAAGTTATCTAATTAGTAAATAGAGTCCACCTATATGCAATTTAATCTCAGTATAAATACAGCTGTTCTGTGAAGCCCTCGTAGGTTTCTTAGAAAACCTTAGTGAACAAACAGCATCACAAAGGCCAAGGAACACACCAGACAGGTCAGGAATGAAGTTGTGGAGAAGTTTAAAGCATTGCTATGTTCTAAAAAAAATATCCCAAGCTTTGAACATATCACAGAGCACTGTTCAATCCATCATCCGAAAATGGAAAGGGTATTGCACAACTGTAAACCTACCATGACATGGCCATCCATCTAAACTGATAGACAAGGAGAGCATTAATCAGAGAAGCAGCCAAGAGGTGCATGGTAACTCAGGAGAATAGTTGGTGGTGGTGCTGGTTTGGCTGTACAGAGTAAAGTTTACCCACATCCCAAAATAATGTGTATGCTGGAAGAATTATTCCTCTAGTGGGACTTTAAAAGGTAAACTACTCTTGTAGTTTACTTATTTGAAGGTGATAGCAGATGAACACAATCTACATAAGGACAAGTGGAGATACTCTGGTAACTTTGGAGGAGCTGCAGAGATCCACAGCTGAGGTGGGAGAATCTGTCCACAAGACAACTATTATGCCGCGTACACACCCGGTTTTCCCATCGGAATAAACGCCAAAGGTTTTTCATGCATGCACACGATCACACCAAAGTCCGATCATTAAGAACGTGGTGACAGCATGTACGACGGGACTAGAAAAAGGAAGTTCAAGACCCAGTGCGCCACCCTTTGGGCTCCTTCTGCTGATCTTGTGTTAGTAGAAGTTTGGTTAGGGACGATTCGCGCTTTTCAGACTCCAGCTTTTTCAGATCGTTCGTCAGGAGGATTCGTAGACCAGACTGTGTGGACTGCACAGAGACAACCAAAAACGCATATAAAGTGAACAGTAATGATATTTATTAAGATAGGTGATAAAATAAGAAAATATAAGCAGTGCACAACTAACCCAACAAAACCACCATCAACAATAATATATACAGCGTGTATTTATAAGACTGTCAGTGATTAACCTCACGTAACAGCTGAGTTCAGAAGGTGCTGTCTGCGCCACACTGCTGGAGTACACCCGCTGGTGGACACAGGCACTACGGCCCAAGGATCCAACAGTG
The DNA here is from genome assembly GCF_037356315.1 of Lithobates pipiens. Taxonomy (NCBI): domain Eukaryota; kingdom Metazoa; phylum Chordata; class Amphibia; order Anura; family Ranidae; genus Lithobates; species Lithobates pipiens. Next base: position 149,788,775 of record NW_027507686.1, on the reverse strand, counting down.
CCACCAACAGGTGAGTCCTCTTATTACAGGCCCTGGATGTTAGAAGACACCTGCTGGCGGACGGGTGAATCTTTTCATGACAGTACCCCCTCTCAAAGGAGTGGCCTCCGGACACTCCAACTATATGTAATTGTCCAAAATGAATGGCCTCAAACCAAAAAATGGTTGAGGGCACGTCAAGCTGGTCATCAGGTACTTCAGACTGGGCAGCTAATATGTCAAACTGGATAGTGGATGAGGGCACATAAAGGTGGTCAAGGGGTACTTCAGGCTGTGCAGCAGATACGTCAAACTGAACAGCAGGCACATCAGAGCAGACAGCGGGCACCAGATCATTGAGCTGGGCAGCAGGATCCGGGACATTAGGCTGAACAGCAAGCACCGTAAGGGCAGGCTGGATCACAGGCACCAGCTCAGCAAGCTGGGTAATGGGCACTTCAAGCTGGGCAGCAGGCACAGGCATATCAAGCAGAGCAGCAGGCACAGGCACATCAAGCACTTCAAGCTGGGCAGCAAACATGGGCACTTCAAGCTAGACAGCAGGCATGGGCACTTCAAGCTGGGCAGAAGGCACAGCACTTCAAGTTGGGCAGAAGGCATGGGCACTTCAAGCTGGGAAGAAGGCATGGGCACTTCAAGCTGGGCAGCAGGCATGGGCACGTCAAACTGGGCAGCAGGCATGGGCACTTCAAGCTGGGCAGCTGGCACGAACACATCAGGCTGCGAAGCAGACAGGAACACATCAGCCTGGGTAGCAGACAGGAACACATCAGCTTAGGTAGCAGACAGGAACACATTAGCCTGGGCAGCAGACAGGAACACATCAGCCTGGGCAGCAGACAGGAACACGTCAGGCTGGGCAGCAGACAGAGGCACATCGGACTGGAAGGCAGGCAGCACGGACTGGAAGGCTGGCACAGCGGACTGGAAGGCTGGCACCAGGACATCAGACTGGAACACTGGCATGTCAGACTGGAACACTGGCATGGCAGATTGGGTAGCAGGCAAGTCAGACTGGGTAGAAGGCACGTCAGACTGGGTAGAAGGCACTGGCATGTCAGACTGGAACACTGGCACGTCAGACTGGAACACTGGCACGTCAGACTGGAACATTTGCACGTCAGACTGGAACATTGGCACGTCAGACTGGGTAGCAGGCACTGGCACATCAGACTGGGTAGCAAGCACTGAGACGTCAGACTGGGTAGCAAGCTCTGGGACGTCAGACTGGGTAGCAATCTCTGGGACGTTAGACTGGGTAGCAAGCTCTGGGACGTCAGACTGGGTAGCAGGTACTGGCACGTCAGACTGGGTAGCAGGCACTGGCACATCAGACTGGGCAGCAAGCACTGGGACGTCAGACTGGGTAGCAAGCTCTGGGACGTCAGACTGGGTAGCAATCTCTGGGACGTTAGACTGGGTAGCAAGCTCTGGGACGTCAGACTGGGTAGCAGGTACTGGCACGTCAGACTGGGTAGCAGGCACTGGCACATCAGACTGGGCAGCAAGCACTGGGACGTGTATTCTGGTCTGCTCGTTACTGATTTTCAGCTCAATCTTCACAGGCCGTGCTGTTCTTCAGTGCATTCTGACCAGTCGACCATTTTGAAACCATGGTGTGGGTACATACTCGTTTTAGAGTTTGTGCTGTGTGGAGGCTTGGTGTTTGGATTCATACTTTGACCCAAGCCCAGTTCTTGAACAGTGCGAGGAGGAGTTCATGGACCAAAAATTGGTTACTCCAGCGTGACCAATTCTCGCACATGCCGTTGCTTCATGAGATCCAGGAGAATAATCCTGATGATTTCAAGAATTATCTCAGGATGACGGACCCCATTTTTCACTGCCTGTTGGCTTTTCCCACCCCTTATATCAGCAGGCAGGATACCTGCATGAGGCAAGCCATCTAGTGGCCACCTTGCAGTACTTGGCGACTGGGAGAAGTCTGCAGGACCTCAAGTTCTCAACAGGCATCTCCCCCCAGGCTCTGGGGATCATTATTCCAGAGACCTGTTCTGCCATAATTCAGGTCCTGCAGAAGGACTATATTAAGGTAAGTTGTCTCCTTTAACATCACATTATATATATTTAATGTTTGCTAATGTATTGTATTTATTTCATCATTCCCTAATTACTATGATTGGAATATGCTGCGAATGTCCCCTTTATCCTCATGCATGCTGGAAACTTTTAATGCTCCTTTTTTGGCCTACATGCATATTTGCCTTCACTAACCTCCCCAGCATGCTACCCTGGGCCCATATACACCTATAGCCTAGTACCTTAACAATGTATATTGTCAGCTCCATTGTACTGCTTTTCCCGAAACACCCCCTAAAATTTGTCCAAATGTTATGTATGTCTTTAAATTCAGGCAGAGTGCTGGAGGCTTTTTTTGGCTCCCAAAGTAACCTCAAACCGTTCTTTCCCCATAAAATTTTATCAATGGGCCATCAGAGGGGGTGAGGAATCTGATAAGCGGGCCTTATATTTTTGTCTTTTTTAAATACTCCTGCAAATAAATGTTATACTGATGTTGTGCAAGAATGTTTTTGTGTAATCTGCTTGCAATGTTATGTGCAAAAGTACTTATTTTTTTTTTTTTTTTGACTCCATAGTTTCCTTCAACACCACAGGAATGGCAGACTGTGGCCTCTCATTTTACTGACTGTTGGGACTTTCCCAAATGTGGAGGGGCTATAGATGGGAAGCATGTCCACATTGTGCCACCACCCCATTCGACCCCATTCGGGGTCTCACTATTATAACTATAAGGGGTTTAATAATGTAGTGTTAATGGAGGTGGTGTCATCACATGAGTTCCTCTATGCAGATGTGAGGAAGAATGGCCGGATGTTGGATGGAGGAGTCTTTGCCCAGACGGAGTTTTACCAGAGTCTGTGGCCTGGCATTGCCACCTGATGCGGATAATGTTCCTCTTTATTGCAGATGAAGCCTTCGGTCTGGGCAAGCACATGATGAGACCATTCCCCCAAAGGACCCTCATCCAGGAAAGGAGGATTTTTAACTACCGGCTGGCCAGAGTGAGAAGAGTCGTTGAGAATACCTTCAGGATAATGGCTAGACGGTTCCACCTGATTCTGACAGAAATACATATGGCGGACTACAAAATCAACATTATCATCCTATGCTGCTGCATAGTGAACAATTATTTAAGAAAAAAAATCACTGAATTATATAGCCTCATTTGGGCCTGAAGCTGGATATATTACAGACAATTGCCTGACGGGCCTGGATACTGGCCATACTGGCTTGGCACCCCAAAGTGTCTGTGAAGTTCGGGAGAAATATGTTAATTATTTTACGGATAGGAGGGCCATTGTAATGCCAGACAATGTCTAATTTTTATTAATAAAACAAAATTTTCTGATAAAATCTAGAATTTTCTTTATTGCTTGCTTTTCTTTTTGGCTGTCTTCTAGGTTCTGCTAGTGCACTTGTAGTGCCAAGTGGATTTTCCTTTAGTAAATAAGCCCCATTGTCACTGTAAACACAAAAATGACTTACAAAACTGATATTGAGCATTGAAAGAAGAGGCCACACATTGTTGTTTTTCAAAATTCACATTCACACATGTGCATTTAGAAAAAAAATTTACGGGGGCGTGGCTTGCGCGCGGCCGAGCATGGCAGCTTGAGCTGAGAGCTCCACACATCATCCGGACGGCAAAGCGACTTCCCGGGCTTCCACACCGGCATCCGCGGCACCGACAGATCCCCCGTGGCTGCCCGCATCACCAGCGACCGAGATGTCCCGCAAACGAGGGCAGGAACCGGGCCCGCGGCGCCTCCAATCGTTCGCTTATCAGCCCCACACAGCCAGGCAAGATGGCGCCGCCGGAGGCACAGCGCGCCATTCACTGTCCTTTCCTGAGCATACCTTAAACCATCCACCTGAAATGAAGCACAGGATGGACTCAGGAGAACCACCAGACTACGCTCCAGCGACCACAGCTACCCAAAGTCCAGCGAAGTCAAGGATGCGGATGGATACAGCAGGACAGGCCGCAGATACTGTGAGTACAGACCTACATAATGACACTGCCATTTCCTCCTTACAATCATCCATCGCTCAGTTCCCTACCCTGGGGCAACCGGTGCTAGACACCACCATGAAGGACATGTTAGTGTCCCTCCAATCATCCCTCATGTCAAATCTTTCCTCCTTGATAAACAAATTTTCACTTGAAATGAAACACATGGATAACAGGGTGACTTTCATAGAGACCAAAGTGGAAGAGTGCACGGAAACGATTAATGATCTGGTCGATGCTTATCATGATCAAAAAGATGAAACCCTATGGATGAAATCCAAACTCGCGGACCTTGAGGACCGCTCAAGGCGCAATAATGTTAAGATACGCGGCATCCCGGAATCTGTACAGCCTACAGAACTGCATAATTTCGCTAGCACCCTCTTCTCCAGCTTACTACCAGAACTGTCCCCCATAGAGCTAATGATTGACCGCATCCATAGACTGCCTAAACCACGCCATCTTGAGGCGGATGTCCCTAGAGATGTTCTCCTCAGGGTACACTTTTTCCAAGCCAAGGAACAAATCCTCCTGAAAGCGAGAGAACTGTCTCCCCTACCTGCCCCCTACTCAGATATCCATCTCTACGCTGACTTGTCGCAATACACGCTACAGATGCGCAGACAACTCCGCTCTATCACTAAGGCCATGAATAACCACAAAATACAGTACAAATGGCGTCACCCGGCCACCATATTGGCCACCTACAATGGCATACCCCACACCATCTCCACCCTCGAAGGGGGCTTGAAACTGCTGCGAGATTGGGGTGTCCTACTGGATCCACCACCGGATACGCGTGATCACACAGGGACCCCAAATCCATTCTCCTTTGGTGCAGGCCGCGGATCCCGCAAGAATAACTGTCGCTGATAATGAACCCGGGTCACTCTCTCAACAACTGCCCGTCCGGAATGGTTTGCGACACAATCGTATTTGCTGAACTATACCCCCACCCTGACCAGCTGCCCATCAGCGTTTGCTGCTGAATTGGCCACTGGCTGATCTATTGTGCATACTGCACATCTCGGATCTCCATCTTTTTTGTTGTGTTGTTTTATCTTTTTCTTTTTACTCCCCTTTTTTTTACCCCGCTGGACACGTTTGTCCCACCTTCTATTGTTCTCATCGCCCTGCTCCCCAGTTGCTGATACCACAGCTCACAGACCCATATTTTCAACGCCGCTACCAGGACCAGCAACTAGTGCCTTTGTCAGACGACATCTGAGGTATACCCAGTCCTTTTCCACAACTACTGCCGACTCCAAACGCCTGAGGGGATACCGATTAGAGCTGAAGTTACTTCTACCACATCCTAGATTTCAGCTAATCTACCAGAGCCCGGGTCCACAGGGCCCCAGGAATCTTCTCCCCTGCCTTTGTCTAACCATTTCTTTTTTTTTGTTTGTTTATTGATTTTATCTTTTTTCTTCAACATATATAAGTGCTAGAGACTTCCATCCCTACATACGAATATGGGAATCAACGTCATCTCAATTAATGCAAGGGGTCTCAATCACCCCGCAAAAAGATCGTCTCTATGGTCAACTGCTACATCCCACAATAGCGACATTATTTGCGTGCAAGAGACACACTTCTCTGCGAAAGCTCCCCCTAAATGCCAACATCGGCTGTACTCACGGGTATTCACATCCTCATACCACAAGAAAAAAAGCGGAGTGCTAATAGCGATCAAAGACTCAGTGAATTTCCAACTTGAAACTTGCAAATCTGACCCGGAAGGAAGGTTTTTAATATTGATTGGTTCAATTGACAATGTTATGTATACTTTTGTCTCTGTTTATGCTCCCAACACTGGTCAATTGGCGTTTATCAAAAAAATTGTCCGGAAAGTTAAGAGTATCCACCGAGGCCATATCATCCTCTGTGGAGACTTTAACATGGTGCCCTATGTTGACCTGGATTCAACATCTGGCACCAAGAGACGCCCCTCCCTGCTAGGGAGTTATTTTTCCTCAGTGGATTTGTATGATGTCTGGAGGTGCTGTCACGCGAGTGAGAGAGACTTTACTTTCCTCTCGCCGCGTCACAACACTTACTCGAGAATTGATCTATTTTTAGTTGATAAGATATTGTTGCAACGTATAGTTAAATCTGATATACACACCGCCAACTGGTCGGACCATGCTCCAGTGAGCATTAGCATTTCTGACGGCCCCTCCCACCAAAAATCTTTCATATGGAGAGTAAACGACTATTTACTCCGCAATACTAGCTCATTGTCAGGTCACCTTGAGGCGAGGTGACAGGTGCACACCGTAGGGATGCGGAGTGCACCGCGAGGTTGTGGACCCTACGGCTGACTGCTGCAGACGGGGACAGATCCCACTGGGGATAGAGCGTGAGATTCCCTGGGGCGCGGAGTCTAAGAGCCAGCTGGTGTTCACCAGAGCTTCGAGTGGTGAAGATGGTCTTGGCTGCAACTGGCTCCAGGTCGCGACCCCCAGGGTCCCCCAGCTCACACCCACAGTAGGCAACAGGAGGATAGGGATGGTGAGGGACAAAGCCAAGGTCGGGGCCACAAGCAGAACAGAATAGTCGGGTACACGCCAATAGGTCAGGGTCACAGGCAAGCAGGGATGGTCAGAACACGCCAAGGTCGGTAACGGAAATCAGTAGCAGAGCACACGACAGGAAACAGGAAGCTAATACACAAAGGAATACACAATGGTTGATCAGCACTGAGCCCTGCAGTGCACAGGTTTATATAGGCTCCCTGATAGGGCCTGGGGTGGAGCCATGCTTAGAGGAGAGGTTATAAAAACCACCAGGTGGAAGTAGCTGGCTTCTTAGTCTGAAGACATGAGGGAAGGTAAGCAAACACAGGAAGATCACTGCATAACCATGACAGTACCCTCCCTCTTACGAGGCCTCCCCCTTCCCTGCCTGGGTCCAGGCTTAAAGGGAAACTCCAGATGGAACCTCCTTAACAGACAGGGAGCAAAGACCTCAGATGCAGTGATCCAAGACCTCTCCTCAGGACCCAACCCTTTCCAAAGTACGAGGTATTGAAGAATGCCTTTAGGGAGCCGGGAATCCAAAACTTGACTAACCTCGTATTTTAGATTATCCTCAGAAACCAAAGCAGAGGTAGGGAGAGGACGAGAGGACTTGAGGACTAAAGGCTTTTTAGGAATGGGTAAGGGCATGAGAAGATCAGGAGTCTGAGCAGGGACCCCCTCACCCTTAAAGTTGAGTTGGGCATCCATCACAGGACCACCAAACTAGGCAGAGGTCAGTGGATCCCTGAGGTCAGGTTGGTTAGAGGGTGACATGTCGCAAGATTTAAGCTGGATAGCAGAAACACAAACAGAACCCTGAGAAAAAGATTGAAAACCCCTCTTGGCCGAATGAGGTATTCTATCCAAAGGATGGATTGAGCCTCTAAAATGGGTTTGAACGGACATAGTAGTAGTAGGGTGAGACTGGGTCACAGAAGGTCCTGAACAAGAAGCAGGAAGCTCATAGGGCATGGGCTGGACTGGCATAAGTGGTGTGGAGGCCGACTGATTAGTATTGTCAGATGTAGCGACCATCTCAATCGCATCACAAGGCATAGCGACTCTGGAACTTGCAGACAAGTTAGCCTGGCTGTGCGTCCAAGGGAGATTAGGGACAGGCAGAGGTAAATGGTTATGCGAACTGGAGCGAATGATCGACTCAGGTTCATAGGTGGGCTCCTCATCCAGAGTATCACATGACCCAGAGAGTGCACCAGTCCGACTATTGCAGGACGCGTCCCAGAGATCGCCATATACAGCAGGAAAAGCAGAAGATACTGGGGTGGTGGTAACGGGAAGTCTCTCCTTTGGGGTACCCTTGAGTAGACAGGAAGAGGAACAGGAGGAACCCCAAGCCAGGATCCGTCCAGCAGACCAGTCAACGTGTGGAGAATGGAGCCGAAACCAAGGAAGACCTAATATGATAGGAGATGAAGCCTTAGGTAAGACAAGGAAGGATATCCACTCCTGGTGGAGTGTCCCTACTGACATCTTAACAGGAATAGTCTGGAAGCGGATAGGACCCCCTGGGAGAACCGTGCCATCAATCGCCAAGACCACCAATGGTGTTGTAAGGGGCAAAAGGGTAAGTCTCATGGAGGATGCAGTTTCCCAATCCATGAAATTGGCAGCGGCTCCGGAATCAAGATGTGCTGAGACCGAACGAGAGGAAGCACCGACATGAAGCAACACAGAAAGGAGAAGACGAGACGGTGAAGGTGATATTTCAGGGTCTAATACTCCACCTTCCAGATGTATTAGCCCTGAGCGTTTTTCCGGACGAAGAGAACAAGTGTCACGGAAATGACCTTTAGCCCCACAATAGAGGCATAGGCCCAGAGTTCTGCGCCTAGCGCGTTCTTCGGGAGATAACTTAGTCCAGCCCAACTGCATAGGTTCCTCGGTAGGCAGGGGGTGCTCCTCAAATCGAGGAGAAGGGACTGGGGACTCAGGATGATTAAAGAACGGGGAGTGCTGGCGTCTTTTTTCCAGGGCCCTCTCCTGAAAGCGAATATCGATCTGGTTACACAAGGTGATGACACTGTCCAGATCAGCAGGAAGAGATCTTCCTGCTAATTCATCCTTCACTCTATCAGAGAGGCCATGTAAAAAGGTTGCAACTAGGGCCTCATTATTCCAGCTCAATTCAGCTGAGAGGATACGGAACTGAAGAGCATACTGTCCCACAGAAGCGGCCTCTTGACGGAGACTTAAAAGAGCGCTAGCCGCTGAGGAGACACGACCTGGTTCCTCGAAGATATTCCGAAAAAGTTTCAAGAAATCAGACAGGCTAGAAACCACTGGATCATTCAGTTCCCACAGAGGGGCGGCCCAAGCCAACGCCTCGCCGGACAGGAGGGATATGATATATGCGACTTTTGCCCGATCGGACAGGAAGTTTTGGGGCTGAAGTTCAAAATGAATTGTGCATTGGCTGAGGAAGCCCCTGCAGGCCTTGGAGTCCCCAGAGAAACGGGACGGAGCTGGCAGTACTAATGAATGCGTGGATGCGACTGGTGCGATAGGTGCAGTCGCAGATAGTGGTTGAGGTTGTTGAACTGGGGGTCCTAATGAGGCCTGAACCTGTTCAAAACGGGATGCCAAATCCTGAAGGAATTGCATCACCTGCGTCTGATGCGATTCTTGGGTCTCAAGTCGCCGAACTAAGCTCTGCAATGGATCATCTGCAGGAAGCGGCACGTCAGCTGGGTCCATGGCTGATCAAACTGTCAGGTCACCTTGAGGCGAGGTGACAGGTGCACACCGTAGGGATGCGGAGTGCACCGCGAGGTTGTCTGGGGATAGAGCGTGAGATTCCCTGGGGCGCGGAGTCTAAGAGCCAGCTGGTGTTCACCAGAGCTTCGAGTGGTGAAGATGGTCTTGGCTGCAACTGGCTCCAGGTCGCGACCCCCAGGGTCCCCCAGCTCACACCCACAGTAGGCAACAGGAGGATAGGGATGGCGAGGGACAAAGCCAAGGTCGGGGCCACAAGCAGAACAGAATAGTCGGGTACACGCCAATAGGTCAGGGTCACAGGCAAGCAGGGATGGTCAGAACACGCCAAGGTCGGTAACGGAAATCAGTAGCAGAGCACACGACAGGAAACAGGAAGCTAATACACAAAGGAATACACAATGGTTGATCAGCACTGAGCCCTGCAGTGCACAGGTTTATATAGGCTCCCTGATAGGGCCTGGGGTGGAGCCATGCTTAGAGGAGAGGTTATAAAAACCACCAGGTGGAAGTAGCTGGCTTCTTAGTCTGAAGACATGAGGGAAGGTAAGCAAACACAGGAAGATCACTGCATAACCATGACACTCATGCTCCCATATCAGGGAACGGCTGGCAGAATACTTCTCTATCAATCAGGACGCTGTGTCGGATCCGGTGGTGGTGTGGAACGCTCATAAGGCGGTAATTAGGGGAACCTTTTTGCAATTAGGTGCTAGAGAAAAAAAGGCTAGAGCACAGAAACTAGATGAATTGACTAATGCATTAGCGAAGGCTGAGTCACAGAACAAACTTGCACCCTCTCCTGCCCTCCAAGCACAAATTTTCACCCTGCGCCACGACCTGCGGGCACACCTCCTTGAGAAACAAGAAAAGCTATACAGGTTAATAAAGGCCAGATCATACACCACTGGCAATAAAGCGGGTAAAGCAATGTCTCTTAAAATCAAAGGATATAGAACCAAGACTAAAATCCCCTTTATATTCCACCCTCACTCCCACAGGAAAATTCTTAAACCTCATGACATCGCCAATGCCTTTAGTACGTACTACGGAGATCTTTATAACCTTGCTAAAGACCCCTCCACCACACAGCCCTCCCCAGAGAGTATATCATCCTTTCTTGACAAACTACAACTCCCACCCCAAGTATCACCAATCCAACTCGCTGAGCTTAACAGCCCATTCACGATAGAGGAAATTAGACGAGCCATCCATAAACTCCCAGCAGCAAAATCTCCTGGTCCTGGCGGTTTCACAGGAGAATATTATAAAATGTTCCAGGACATTTTAGCGCCCTTTCTATGTAGTACCTTTAACACAGCTGCCAAATCCGCACAATTTCCCCCTGAAATGCTTAGTGCTCGAATAGTAGCTCTGCCCAAGCCGGGAAAGGAGCCCGACTCCCCTAAAAATTTTCGACCCATATCGCTGCTAAATATTGATATAAAAATTTATGCTAAACTTCTTGCTACCCGATTAGATAACATCCTACCCTCATTGATACACCCAGACCAGTCTGGATTTACGAAAGGCCGCCAGGCATCTGACGCCACTAGACGCATGATAGACCTTCTCCACCATGTCGAACACACCAAAACTCCATCCCTACTCCTGTCTCTCGACGCCGAAAAGGCATTTGATAGGGTGCACTGGGGCTATATCTCATTGACGCTTCGTAAATTCGGATTATCAGGTCCAATCCACGACTACATAATGGCCCTCTACTCAAACCCATCTGCCAGGGTACTTGCCTCAGACACCCTATCAGATCCCTTCGATATCACTAACGGGACAAGACAGGGATGCCCGCTCTCCCCACTAATATTCAACTTAGTTATGGAACCCCTAGCAGAAAGAATTAGAACCAATAGCAACATACAGGGCATCCGCATAGCAGACACTGAACACAAGATTAACCTCTTTGCGGACGATGTCATACTATCAATCACAGACCCAGAAAGATCACTACCAGAGATCCAAAAGACGCTAGCCTGGTTCAGAGAAATATCATATTACAAGGTTAACGACACTAAATCGTATATACTAGATCTGGGAGTAAGTAAGGACACCAGTGATCGACTCAAACTAATCCTCCCTTACAGCTGGGCGAAGCTCAGTATAACGTACCTTGGCATCCAACTTACCCCTAGAACGAAGCTTCTATTTGAAGCAAATTATCTTCCACTTCGAACTAAACTTCACACAGACCTGACCAGGCTGGCATCGGTTGAATTCTCATGGTTGGATAGACTAGCGGCATTTAAAATGCTTCATCTTCCCCAAATATTGTACTTGTTCAGGACTGTCCCGATTCCCATCCCCGCCAAGTATTTCCAATCTCTACAATCTCTCCTCTTAAAATTTGTTTGGCAAGGCAAAAGACCCCGCTGTGCAGGATCCCAACTGACTAAACATCGTACGGCGGGTGGACTAGGATATATTAATTTCCAAGATTATTACTGGGCTTCCATCCTAACACAAGCTAAAGCATGGTTTTCCAACGCACCATCCCCTACCCTATGGGAATCCATTGAACGGTCCTCAGTCCCAGGCAAAGACCTGGTACCCTGGCTAATGGCCCTCCCTTTAGGAGGCAAACATACCCGAACCCTATCCCCCCCAATCCTTGCTACATGCCAAACCTGGTCCAAATTAATAAAACTTTCCTCTGATGATCCCGACTGCTCCACTGTACCTATCCCCATTGAAACACTTCAACATCTGATCGAAGAATCCGATTTTAAACGATGGAAAGGTTTAGGAATAAATCACCTAAATGATCTGGTTAGCGAGAATGACATTACACCTTTTCCTAATCTGTGCGCACAATACCAACTTCCCTGCTCTGATATATTTCTATACCTTCGCACTAAACATTGTATTAATTCCCTTAAAAAACGTACCATAACGATTCCCCGCCCAGCTTGGCAGTTCCTTACCTCTTCCTCTAAACTTAGTAAGGGCATATCTCTGTTCTATAAACTGTTTAACCACAAATCGACATTTGTCAAATCGACTCCTCTAATCCGCTGGGAGAAAGATCTAGGCCACTCCTTCACTGCAGAAGAATGGGAAAAAGCAGGTAGATCCGTCTACAAAACCACCAGTTGCTCCACCCTCTGGGAGCTAGCATATAAAATAACGTATCGCTGGTACCTGACCCCGGTCAGGATATCCAAATTTGACTCTGCAATTTCTGACCTATGCTGGCGAAATTGTGGAATGAAAGGCAGCTTACTCCATATACTCTGGCACTGTCCAAAAATCTCAGAATACTGGAAAACAGTATACCAACTTATAACTGAGGTGACATTATCTGATGTACCAAAAAAACCTTCTCTTGCCATACTATCTTTATCGCTGAACGGGTTTCCCAACCCAATTAGACACATTATAGCTCACATTTTTCTGGCGGCGAGGCTTAACCTTACCAGGAAATGGAAAGATCCACTTCCCCCCACCCTACAAGAAGTACTACACACAATACAGACACATTTTACTCACGAATCCACTCTGGCACTAACCCATAAGAGCTCATCACAGACTCTCCTCATGTGGAAACCATGGATAAAATGGACCGAATCACCGAGGTTCTCACAAATCTTTGAATAAGGTCAATAGCATAGAAATATCTAGATTCATTAACGGAGCGGGGGGAGGGGGGAACCACCCTACAGGGACACAGAAGTGATCCCTATACGGGGTGTCCAGGTGGGGTGTTCCTCCTGCACTTCTCCCATAGAACAACTTCCAACACGTAATGAAAGTCTATGCTGAGCTTCACTGCGAAACTTGAACCGCATCACGTAATTACTAAGCTCCTTGACACAAGAAGGGTAACAAACAGGCGGTAGTCCTCTTTTTTTTTTTTTGTACTTCCTAGGGTAACACCATTAGACCCAGGTAACGGCAATATTGCATATGAGCCATGGTATCTGTTTCTTGGTTACCTACTGTTTGGATGTTATTTCTTTTTCTATTTTTATTTTTCTTTATATTTGAACAATGGAACTGTTTATGTTACATGTGCTATGAGACAATCATCTCTGTTCACCTTTTGTTTGTAATGAAAATCTTTAATAAAAATCTATTGAGAAAAAAAAAAAAAAGAAAAAAAATTTACATTTTTTTTCTCAATCTTTTTATTTTTATTTTTATTTTTTTACAAACACGCATGTTTTAAAACATATCATAAACAACTCTGGAACTTACAAAGTTCAACGTATAAAAACTGAAGGCAATATCAGACATTATATGCCAAAAAGGTCTTGATATTGCTGTAAATCAGATGGGGTGATGTCACCCCTGTAAAAGCCAAATTTTGAAGATGCACACAAATTGGGAGTCCAAATGGGTAATGTCAACATGTGCTATCTCCCATCATGGGGGATCAATGGATGTGTTTTGGGGGGCAACCCTTTCCTCTCACCTACTAGAGTTATGAGGAGGGGGTTGCACCCACAAAACGCATACATTGAGATCTCCTGATAGCACATGTTGACACATCTTCAAAATTTGGCTTTTAAAATGTACAATACAAAACTTTTTGGGGAATCTAAAAAAATAAAAAAACAGGATGTGATTAGGGAAAAATTTATATTCTCCCCAACACATCTATCATGTTCTTAATTTGCTGTTTCATAATGTTCAGTCTATTTCTAATATAGTACATTTTCCTATTCCGTTGCATTATTTTATGGATGAGCCTTTGGGTGCTGGCCCTAGTGAAAGGTTAGCACATCACCTAAAAATTGTTTAAAAAACATGTATTTAGAAATATGCAGGCATACATAGATTGCCTGAAGCTGGGGTGTCAGACACATCTCACCCACTTCCTCCACCTCTCCTTCCTCCAGATCCTCGGATGTCTTGGGCTAATTTGCCAATCTGGTTGGTGATGTCGGGGGTCCCTGGTGTCCTCTGAGTAGTGTCTGAGTATTTTCTCCCCTATGAGAATGAAACAAAAGGTATACTTAGCACACAGATATTTAAGACCAGAAATAGGAATATGAAACATTGCTTTGAAGTGGTGTACAATTGTCTGTTTGGGCAGAGATTCAAGTTGAAGGCATGATTAATTACCTTTTAACCAAGCTGGAATACTTACCTTTTTTGGCAAAGTTTCACAGATGGAGACACCCCAAGTATCCACTGGAGCACCTGTGTGAGTTACCCTAAAAGAATGTGCTCTGGTGTCCCACACTATTGCTCCTGAGTCCAGATGTGTAAACAGCTGCTGAGTGTCCTCTCCTTACATACCACTAAATCAAGTTTGCAATTCATTCAAGTTTCAAGGACATCTAGACAACAATTTCCTAAACTTCTTTTAATAAGACAAATTAGCATGACCAAAATGTAATTAAAACCCTGTGATGTTTCCTACGAATGATTACTGTGCCCACAAACATGAAAGTAGCCCTTTTAAAACTGTACAACAGTAAAGAAAAGCACATGGAGCAGCATGCAAGTTAATAATCATAATAGAAACACACAACAAGCACTTACTTTTTTGAAGAACCTTCTTTATTCTTCAATACTGATCCAGCTCCCTCAGTTTAAGGTTGGATCAGCGCTTCCTTAATTGGACTTTGGACCGTCGTACCCCAAAATTCTGCTCCAGAGTGTTCACAACAGTTGTCATGATTTGGTCCTTGCGCAAATTGGGATGGGTGTACGGCCCATGTTTCCCATCATAATCCTCTAAGATGTCCACCATCTCCACCATTTCTTCAAAGGCCATATTAGTCACCTTAAATCTCCTTCTCCTGGATCTGGACGTTTGGGGCTCTGGGCTTTCCTCCCCGCTAGATGAAAAATTTGCAACCACCTGTGTCTCCGCCATGTTGCTCCTAGTGTGCACCCAAGAGAGAAGGGGCGAGGAATATTCGTGAACGTCAGAGGAGGGCGATGCAGGTGGAGTTTCACACATACGCAGTGTATTTAAAGCTAACACGCATATGTCGTACATAAGATCTGTGTTTGGAGGACGAACGAACGGAAGTGGGGAGGTAAAATTTGAACTTGGCCCATCACAGTGGCCTATACTGCCTCAAGATTGAGGTCTATATTGGGATAAGATAATGAGAATTTAGGCTGACATTAGTGTTTTTGTCTTGTGCACTGTCTTACAGCAAATATGAATCAGTTTAAGGACCCAGAATTCATGGGCTGTTTCATAGACACACACGGGGAGATGAGGAATTTGTGGGAGGTGAAACACAGCTTAAATTATTATAAACAAGCTAGGGGGTCATCGCTGGAGAAACTTCTGCAATTTGTGAAGACTCGGGTCCCTGAAGCAAACATGACGTTTTTGGAAAATAAAATTGGGATCTTGAGGAACATGTATAAGAAGGAGCATTATAAGATCCAAAAATCATGGTTTCTGGACAACCAGACTGAAGCCAGGGAATCTCTTTCGATCCTTCCCTGCAGCCTTCTCTCCATCCTTCCCTCAACCCCAGCAGAGGAACAACCTGGGCCTTCCATCCCGGAGGAAGTGGATACGCCCAGCTGGAGCCAGGTATATTATTTTTTGACATATGTATTGTCCTAATATTAATGATGTCAACTAGATGTTATAATTGATTACAAATCGATGATTTTATCCCAAAAAAATGATGTATACATATCACTAGACAGTAGTGGCCAAAAATGTTTGGGACCAGCTTGAAAAATGCTGGAGTCAGAATGATAGTCTTTTCTATTTATTAACATTCAATTTGCAAGTCATGAGCTGATTGTGTGATTGATGAATCAAAAACGACATCTATGTCCCTTTTTTATACACAGGATGAGCTCAGCCAGGAGGAGGCCATGCCCAGTGGCAGCCAGAGGAGGCTGTTTCCAGTGTCAGCCAGGAGGAGGCTATGCCCAGTGTCAGCCAGGAGGTGGCTGGGCCCAATAGGACCCTCACCCAATCCCAGGTGCCTCCCCTCTGCTCTGCCTTACCACCAAAAGGCCCAGGAAGGGGACAATGACAGAGGAGGTAGCATTGGACCTCATTAGGGAAGCCAGCCATTTCCTCAGGAGCACCCCCAATGCTGAAGAGGCCTATGGTTGCTATCTAGCCACCAGATTGCTGGAATTGGAGAAGGGCCAACGCCTCCTCTGTGAGGGATTTTTTCTGATGCCCTTCAGAAGGGGTTGAGGGGCCAGCTAACTGAGAACAGCCACATATGTGAGCTCGCCCATCCTCTTCCTCCTCCTCCTGCCACAAGTCCACCACCAGAATCACAGCCTCCAAGGAAGGCTGCAGGGAAGGCTGCAGGGAAGAGAAGAAAGGGATGGCCTGGGTCCAGTCTGGTCTGACAGAAGATGCAGGCTGTAGTAGTACCACAAACTGGGGACAGATATGTCATCTTCTGCTGGTCCTGATCTCTGGCATTCCTGGACCAGATTGTACTCCCTATTATATGGACTCCTCAAGCTACCAATTTTCTTTTCCACAGACTTCATGTGTGCCCTGGGGGTCAAAAGGCTTCGCAAATTCAAACATTTTGGCCAGCACTGACTTCCTCTTTATTTTGTTACTCAGAATAAATGGATATTTTAGTTTCACAAAATACTTTCCTATGTGTTTTTCTTCAAAAATGACAGTTTTTTTGTGAGTAGGCAGTACATTTCAAAAAGACAATGCCAAATTAACAAGGGGCACCAACCTCCTTGAGGTTAAAGCGGTTCTGCACCAAAAAAAATATAAAAAAAAAGCCAGCAGCTACTAATATTGCAGCTGCTGACTTTTAATAAATTGACACTTACCTGTCCCAGGGTCCAGCGATGTCTGCGGCAGATGACGAGCGATCGCTCATCCCTCTGCTGCCCCCGCCGCCATCCGGCTTCACTGCCCGGTTCCCTACTGTGCATGCGCGAGTCACGCTGCACGTCTCTTCTGGTCCCCGCTGTGTCCTGGGAACTGTGTGTTTCCCAGAACACAACAGGGGGTGGGACATCTGCGGGGGTCTGCGGCGGTCTGTCCCGGAAGTGGGTGCAGATACCTGGATTATCCAGGTAACTGCACCCCCCTCCCCCCTGAAAGGTGCCGATTGTGGCACCGGAGGGGGGGGATCAGATTAGCGGAACTTCCCCTTTAGGGTGGAGAACCGCTTTAATAAAAAATATAAGTTAATAATGTTTTTGTGGTAACTTGATACTACAAAAAATCAAATTATATGGAGATCACTAGAAAATAATTTTTAAGTAATCGTAAAATTAATCTTGATGAAATAAAAAATTATAAAAGCTGAGTATAAAAAAAGTGTAAACATTATTATGGCGATCGGGCTTTTAAAAAATAGAAAATTAGTCATGAGATGAGAATAAATAATGAAGAAATCAGTTTGTTATAACTCTATGTGAATATGAGCAGCAAAGCAACTTCATTCTTCCAGCATTCTAAAGAAGAAAAGAATGCACTGCATTAAAAGATCACAGAATTAGCAGCGTGAGGAGTATGCTAGCTCCAATATGAATGCTAGTTTTACCACATCGAGCGCTTCTGTCTCATACTTGCTTCAAATCATGCGTCGTTTTTGGTCCGTCAGAAAACAGCATACAGATGAGTGGTTTTCTTGATATGAATTGGTTCCGTCGGAAATATTTAAAACATGTTCCATTTCTAGGTCCGTCAGAATTTTCATTAAAAAAAAATATCAAATGAGGCATACATTGGAATAAACGATGAAAAGCTTCCATCTGACTTTTTCTGTCAGACATTCCGCTCGTATGTACGCAGCATTAGTCCTGCACTCCACAAATCTGGCCAAATGGAAGAGTGGCAAGAAGAAAACCATTGTTGAAAGAAAGACAAAGGAAGCCGTGTTTTCAGTTTGCGAGAGGCCATGTGGGGGACACAGCAAACATGTGGAAGAAGGTGCTCTGGTCAGATGAGACAAAAATTTAACATTTTAGCCTAAATCAAAATGCTATGTGTGGCAAAAAATTAACCCTGCATAGTGATGGATGAACTTCCGCCGGGATGTTTCGCGAACGCTGCCAAAAGTTTGCGAACCGTAAGGTTCGCGGCGGACCCCAATGACTTTAATGGCAGGCGAACCTTAAAAACCTGCAGGTCATATTTTCAGCCACAAAATACTTACTAGCTGTGCACACATAGTCCCACAACATGGACACTGACATAACATAAGTATTAAGTGAATCTGGGATCGAAAACAACAAGCATTCTTTTTTTATCTGTGAAATTTTGACAATTCAGGAGCGCATGAAGGCCATGGAGGAGAGGCAAGGTCAGGGCAGGCTATGAAGGGGGTGCAGGAGATGATCAGTGCCACAGTCAGGGCAGTGCAGTCCTGTGCCAGTGTCCCAGTGTGCCAACCTGTGCTTAAG
The DNA here is from genome assembly GCF_037356315.1 of Lithobates pipiens. NCBI lineage: Eukaryota > Metazoa > Chordata > Amphibia > Anura > Ranidae > Lithobates > Lithobates pipiens. The sequence goes on along the minus strand of NW_027507686.1, from coordinate 149,770,121 downwards.
CCCCTCCCTCTGCCCGGCCCTTAGCCCCACCTATGCAGGGCTCCACTGTGGTGGTCCGGAGGTGCCAGTCCAGTGCTCATCCTCAGCCAAGGTGCTGGCACTGCCTGCTGATTGGCTTCTCCGCTGCTATCTCTTTCACTGTCTGAAACCAGCACTGTGATAGAGACTGAGCACTGACACCAGCACCGAGATAGAGAGCACTGACACCCCCCCCCCCCAGTGATAGAGAGCACTGACACCACTACTGTGAGAGCACTGACACCACCTCCATGAGAGCACTGACACCAGCATCGTGATAGAAAGCACTGACACCAGCACCGTGATAGAGAGCACTGACACCAGCACTGAGATAGATAGAGAGCACTGACACCAGCACCGAGATAGAGAGCACTGACACCAGCACCGTGATAGAGAGCACTGACACCAGCACCATGAGAGCACTGACTCCAGCACCGAGATAGAGAGCACTGACACCAGCACCGAGATAGAGAGCACTGACACCACACCAGCACCAAGATAGAGAGCACTAACACCAGCACTGATACCAGCAACTCAATATATATATCAAAGGCTCCCGCACTATATGGCCAAAAAATGGTAAGAAGGCAAAATTCTGTTCTAATGGGAGCAGCAGACACTTTATGAGTTGACTCTCAATAATGCAGAAAAAGAAAAAAGGGGGTTGTGTTGCGCTTCCTTAGTACCAAAAGAACTAACACAATCAATAAAAAATGTGAATAAGTGTCAAAGCAGAAAGTGCAATAGTGCTTTGTAAACTACAACAACACTTAGTGCTTATGAAAAAGTGCATCTGTGCATTACATAAACGGCTAGTATAAAGTGTTCCTGTGCATCACTCAGGTGTCTGAAAATACGCAAATATGTGCTTAAAACCATAAATTGCATACAGTGGTGTGAAAAAGTGTTTGCCCCCTTCCTCATTTCCTGTTCCTTTGCATGTTTGTCACACTTAAGTGTTTCGGAACATCAAACCAATTTAAACAATAGTCAAGGACAACACAAGTAAACACAAAATGCAATTTGTAAATGAAGGTGTTTATTATTAAAGGTGAAAAAAAAATCCAAACCATCATGGCCCTGTGTGAAAAAGTGATTGCCCCCTTGTTAAAACATACTATAACTGTGGTTGTCCACACCTGAGTTCAATTTCTATAGCCACACCCAGGCCTGATTATTGCCACACCTGTTCACAATCAAGGCATCACTTAAATAGGAGCTGCTTGACACAGTAAGGTCCACCAGAAGATCCTAAAAGCTACACATCATGCCGAGACCCAAAGAAATTCAGGAACAATTGAGAAAGAAAGTAATTGAGATCTATCAGTCTGGAAAGGGTTATAAAGCCATTTCCAAAGCTTTGGGAATCCAGCGAACCACAGTGAGAGCCACTATCCACAAATGGTGAAGACATGGAACAGTGGTGAACCTTCCCAGGAGTGGCCGGCCGCCCAAAATTACCCCAAGAGCGCAGCGACGACTCATCCAAGAGGTCACAAAAGACCCCACAACAACGTCCAAGGAACTGCAGGCCTCACTTGCCTCAGTTAAGGTCAGCGTTCATGCCTCCACCATCAGGAAAAGACTGGGCAAAAATGGCCTGCATGGCAGAGTTCCAAGGAGAAAACCACTGCTGAGCAAAAAGAACATCAAAGCTCGTCTCAATTTCTCCGCAACACATCTTGATGATCCCCAAGACTTTTGGGACAACATTCTGTGGACCGATGAGACAAAAGTGGAACTCTTTGGAAGGTGTGTGTCCAAGTATATCTGGCGTAGAAGGAACACTGCATTTCATAAAAAGAACATTATACCAACAGTAAAATATGGTGGTGGTAGTGTGATGGTCTGGGGCTGTTTTGCTGCTTCAGGACCTGGAAGACATGCCGTGATAAAAGGAACTATGAATTCTGCTGTCTACCAAGAGATCCTGAAGGAGAATGTCCGACCATCTGTTCGTGTACTCAAGCTGAAACGAACTTGGGTTCTGCAGCAGGACAATGATCCTAAACACACCAGCAAGTCCACCACCGAATGGCTGAAGAAAAACAAAATGAAGACTTTGGAGTGGCCTAGCCAAAGTCCTGACCTGAATCCTATTGAGATGTTGTGGTATGACCTTAAAAAGGCCGTTCATGCTCGAAAACCCTCTAATGTAACTGAATTAGGACAATTCTGCAAAGATGAGTGGGCCAAAATTCCTCCAGGACGCTGTAAAAGCCTCATTGCACGTTATCGCAAACGCTTGGTTGCAGTTGTTGCTGCTAAGGGTGGCCCAACTAGTTATTAGGTTTAGGGGGCAATCACTTTTTCACACAGGGCCATGATGGTTTGGATTTTTTTTCACCTTTAATTATAAACACCTTCATTTACAAATTGCATTTTGTGTTTACTTGTGTTGTCCTTGACTATTGTTTAAATTGGTTTGATGTTCCGAAACACTTAAGTGTGACAAACATGCAAAGGAACAGGAAATGAGGAAGGGGGCAAACACTTTTTCACACCACTGTATAACAGGTTAAAAAAAATGCAATATATAAAGAAATAAATATTTGTGATATAAACGCAGAAAAAAATCTGTTCTATAAACGTAGAAAGAATTTTGTGATCTAAACGCAGAAAAAATGCAAAACCAATGCAAAAAAACAAAATGCATTCATTGAATTACAAAACAAAAAAACAAAATTCAATAGCAGCAAATTAGTGAATCTCGATAGAGTGTCCCATACATAGTGCAATCGTGCAATTTTGGATGCAATATTGCATCCGATTGGACTATGTATGGGACACTCTATCGAGATTCACTAATTTGCTGCTATTGAATTTTGTTTTTTTGTTTTGTAATTCAATGAATGCATTTTGTTTTTTTGCATTGGTTTTGCATTTTTTCTGCGTTTAGATCACAAAATTCTTTCTACGTTTATAGAACAGATTTTTTTCTGCGTTTATATCACAAATATTTATTTCTTTATATATTGCATTTTTTTTTTTTTGGTTTTCAAAAAGCTTTATTGAAAACAACTAATGGAATATAAAGTAGGACATAGAAAGAAAAAAAGAAAAAACAGAAGGGATTACAGACATAGCATAAGTAAGATACAATGTCAATAAACAACAGTGACAAGGAGCATAATACTCGAGTAAGTGCATATAATCAAAGGAATATTCCAGTTCCCCATGCAGGAAGGGAACTGGAGGGGGGAAGGGAAGGGCAGGGGGAAGCAAGAAGAAGCAGGGAGAAGTAAGAAGGATGGTTACCAGTAGGGGATCGAGGTTAGTATATGGTTAGTAAGCAATGTTGTCTATCGTCGTGTCAATCACATCGCAGTGGATTCAGGTTATTCTAGGAGAGTGTAGATCAGTAAGGGTACCCCAGCATGAGGGTTATCACCGGGGGATAAAGATTACAATCTAATCAGGTGCAGGGTTTAGCTCTAGGGTCAGAGAGCCAGGGCCTCCAGTGGCAGTGAAATTTTTCCAGGGACATTTGCGATTTTGCAAAAAGGTGTTCCATCAGCAGGTGTTCCTTTAAAATGTCAATGACATTGCCGATATTGGGAACATTGGGTTGCTTCCATTGACGGGTTATAGCTAGCCGGGCTGCTATGAGAATTTGTGTAACAATAGGGCGGAAATGGGGAGGCCAGACTGAGATGTCAAGACCAAATAAGGCCATCTGCGGGGTGATGACACGAGACAAACCAGTTATTCCATGGATGAAATTAGTGATGTCCGTCCAGAAAAGTTTTATGAAGGGACATCCCCACCAAACATGAAGTGTATGCCCGTCTGTGTTGCAGTTTCTCCAACATTTGCTGGAGTGAGTAGGGAAGATGCGGGCAAGTTTTACAGGTGTATAGTACCAATTGTACAGAATTTTAAGTACAGTCTCCCGGTGGGATACATTTCTTGAATATCTAGCTGTTAAGTGGATTGCCCGATACCAGTCTGATGGTGGAAGATGAAAGTTCAATTTGGCCTCCCAGTAGGTAATCGCCGGAGGATTTTCGGGTTGAGACTGCTGGACCAGAAGGGCATAGAAGTAGGAGATGCCGCGGGTCTTGTTGTTGGACGAGGAAAGAAGCTGGATGATGCTTTTAGTGGAGTTGCAGGTGGAAGTTGGAATTGAGGCGAGGATGTGGCGTACTCTCAGGTATATATAGAAGTCTTTGTGGGGGAGAGGGAATCTATTGGTAAGTTGGTGAAAGGAGAGGAGTTGAGTGTCCTGAAATAGGTCTCCTATAGTCCGGATGCCATGCGTTATCCATCTTTGCACAGGTAAATCTGGGGAGAGGAAGGTGATCGCTGCAAGAGGTAATTGACGGAGAGCATGAGGGTGTATTCCCCCTGCGTTTTGTAGTAAGGATTTCCAATTAGTCAGAGTTGCGTTCAAAGTGGGTAGAGAGGATTGATTGGGGTGATAGCCCATCCATATAGCTGCCAGAAGGTGTGAAGGCGCTTGTGCAAAGTCCGTTGCTTCGATGAGGGTCCAAGGCTGTAGTGAGGACATATCCCAGTGTTTCCTGGTTTGGTCGAGCAGTGTCGCTTTATAATACAGTTTGAGGTTGGGCACTCCCAGGCCGGCAAGTCTCGTCGGTGTGTATAGCAAGGAAGCTTTAACTCGTGGTTTGCGGCCTGACCAGATAAAGTTGTTAAGCAGTCGTTGCAGACCAGCTATGTCAGATTGGAGCATTGGTATCGGTAGAGTTCTGAACATATATAGTATATGTGGTAATAAGAACATTTTAGCAAGAGCTATTCTGCCTGCCCAGGAGGCCTGTACCTGTAGAAGCAAAGTGGTTAGAGCCTGTCGTTTCTGGGTGAGCCCAGCCAAGTTAGTACGTAGTATTAGAGAGGCGGGGGAGGTCAGCTGGATGCCCAAGTAGGTCAGAGAGGAGCTGGGAGCCCAGGAAAACGGGGATATAGAGGAGATATTGGATTTGAGCTGCGGGGGTAAAGATATTCCTAGCATGGCAGATTTAGAATGGTTTAATTTGTACAGAGAAATTAGGCTGAATTGCTGCAAAAGATCACAGAGCGGGGGCAGGGAGTGCAGGGGGTCAGTGAGCCAAATAATGATATCATCGGCGTATAGCCCTATTTTGTGTGCAGTGGGACCTATCTGTAGACCTGCTATTCCTGGGTGTGTTCTGATCGCTTGCGCTAACGGTTCAATGACCAACGCAAAAATAAGTGGGGAGAGGGGGCAGCCCTGACGGGTTCCATTGGTGATGGGGAATGGGGAAGATAATAGTCCTGATGTAAGAACTTTTGCGCTTGGGGAAGAGTATAGGCCTAGGATGGCTTGTCTAAAGGAACCATTGATGCCAAATTTTTGTAGAACAAGGTCTAGGTAGAGCCAGTTGACCCGATCGAATGCCTTCTCTGCGTCAAGGGAGATCAGCAGAGAAGGCACTCGACGGTGTTCCGCCCAATGGATCATGTCTATGAACCTGTGGGTGCCATCTGAGGCTTGGCGGAGAGGGATAAAGCCCACCCGATCAGGGTGTATTAGGTTGGGGATAAACAAAGCTAGGCGGGAGGCTAGTAATTTGGCGTAGAGTTTCGTGTCCGTGTTGAGGAGCGAGATGGGGCGATAGCTTGCCGGATCATGGGAGGGTTTACCAGGCTTGTGAATGGTGGTTATGGTTGCTTCAAGGGATTCTGATGGAACCTGTCCTGTGGTTAGAAAACTATTAAAGGTATTGCAAAGGTGGGGTGAAATTTGATCTCTATAGGTTTTGTAGTATTCATTAATAAAGCCATCTGGACCAGGGGCTTTATGCAAGGGAAGCTCATTGATAACTTTGAGGATTTCTAGTTGGGAAAATGGCTTGGCTAAGTCTTCAAGTTGGGAGGGGGTTATCGAGGGGAGTTGTAGAGGGGTAAGGAATTCCTGTATCAATTGTGTGGTGGGCTGCGGTTCTGAAGTTGATTGAGAGAGGTTATACAGTTTGGAGTAAAAGGCCCCGAATTCATTCGCAATGTCTTTGGGATTGGATAGCTTGTGGCCTTGCTGATTTAATAAGAATGGGATTCTATTCTGTGCTGCTTTTTTTTTGTACTGTTGGGCCAAGTGTTTCCCTGCTCTGTTACCTTGAGAGTACCAAGTTAAACGTAGTCGTCTAAGATAGAAGTCATGACTTCTTAGGAGGAGCGAACTTAGTTCATTCCGCAGAGAGCTAAGGTTCCTTGCATTGGTCGGGGTAGGTTGTTGTTTATTCAATTTGTCTATATTTTGGATACGTTGCAAGAGGGCATTGATCGCAAGCGATTTCTTTTTCTTTTCCTGGGCTCCCAGCTGGAGGAAAATTCCCCGAATGACCGATTTGTGCGCGTTCCATAGAGTGGCTGAATTGGAGACAGAGCCGTTATTGGAGGTGAAGTAAAAAGTTATCTCGGACCGAATCTGTTCCTTGATCTCTTTTATATTAAGTAGTGCTGCGTTCAAGCGCCAGATTGTGTGTCTAGAGGTGGGGGGCGATAGGGAGATGGAAATGGAGATTGGTGCATGATCCGACCAGGTAATAAGGCCAATGGTTGCTTTATAAATTTTTTGTAGCAGGATCTTGGAGACCAGGAACATATCGATCCGAGAATAAGATCTTTGTGTATGGGAATAGAAGGAGTAGTCCCTCTCCGTACCATGCAGACATCGCCAAGGATCATGAAGGTCTTCCTTGGAGACTAATGACGACAGTGCTGAGGATGATTTACGTTTTGGATTGGAGGAGTCTACTTGGTGATCTAAGATTTCATTGAAATCTCCACAAAGTACAATTTCATTTTTTGGGTAAGGTTGGATCTTGTGGAGAATTGTTTTAAGGAAAGATTTCTGGTGTGTATTAGGTGCTGTGGCAGCAGGCAGGTAAAGTCACCTGGTTGTATCCAGGATGGTAAATATGTGTGTCCTAGATTCAGGCTTTATGCAGACTTTTACAATTAGAGGGGAAAAGTTAATGAGCCCAGCTGAATTAAGTGGGCTCATTAAGGCCTCTAAAAAAAACCCCAGCATGCATAGGGAGATGCTCCATCCTGGAACCAGTTTTGTGTGTATAGACTGGGGAGTCTGAGATCTGTTCTGTGCGGTGAGTTAACGCCTGTGTGGCAAACCCCTACAATAGAGACAGGGACTGGGGCAGCACAAGGCTGCACCCAGTTGTTAGACAGGGAGTCTACGTGTGTAGTTAGAGGTCAAGCTGACCAGGATTTATTTTCTTGTTTTATTTTGTTTGGCTGTTATATGTATCACTGCATGTAGCCTAAATGAACCGGATCTTTTGTTTTTTGCACCTACACCACTGTCTGCTGTGCCTGACTTTGTGTTGTGAACCCATCCAGGGGGTCCCACACACCCGCTACTGAGCGAACCCCCTCACAGTTGGTGGAGAATTTTGGCAGTTTTTTTTTTTTTAAGGCCAGCATGGAGGAGATACTGAGACAGCTGGCTCTAGCAAATGCAAACCAGCAGCAAATAAATGCAGGTTTACAAAAGAGCCTTGCAGCTCAACAACAAGCCCAGCAGCAGGCAAATGCAAATCAGCAGCAGACAAATGCAACTTTGCAGCAGAGTTTGGAAGCCCAGCAGCAGGCAAATGCAAATCAGCAGCAGACAAATGAAACTTTGCAGCAGAGTTTGGAAGCTCAGCAACAAGCCCAGCAGCGATCTGAAGCCCGCTTCATAGACCTGTTGCAGAAGCAAGAGCAGAATTTTCAACAGCAAATAGAGACATTGATACAGCAACGTCCGCAGACCAATGAAGCAAGTGGGTACAATAATACCGCATCCTTTGGTGTGAGCCGTTTACTGACAAAAATGACTGGAGAGGATGATCCGGAGGTGTTTTTGACCACATTTGAAAGGACTGCTGAAAGGGAAAAGTGGCCTAAGGAGAAATGGGCTGGACTGGTGGCCCCTCTGTTAACTGGGGAATCGCAGAAAGCTTATTATGACCTAGAGCCTGACCAAGCAAAAGACTATGTGGTGCTAAAAGCAGAAATATTGGCACGGCTGGGTGTCACCCTGGCAGTCCGGGCTCAGCGTGTGCATAACTGGACTTTTCAGGTTGGAAAACCTCCCAGGTCTCAAATGTATGATCTCATTCACCTGAGCAGGAAGTGGCTGCAGCCAGAGATTTTGACCGCACCAAACATTGTGGAACGTGTGGTTATGGATCGTTTCCTGAGAGCTCTTCCTACTGCCATCCAAAAATGGGTAAGCCATGGAGACCCAGAAAATGCAGATAAACTTGTGGATCTGGTTGAGAGGTACTTGGCTACAGAGAACTTGACCACCTCTTCCAGGGACTCACGGACTTTCCCCCCTAAGACCAGATCATCCCCAGTGGCGGGTAAGATGACTCCAAGGGGTGAGGGTGAAGAGAGTGAGAGGGTGGGAGTTCTACCTAAGGTCTGGCGGGAGCAGCCCAGGAAGCCCATGCTGCAAGAGGCAGCGAAAAAAATTATTTGCTACCGCTGCCGGCAAGAGGGACATATTGCAGCCAATTGCCCAGTTGTGGATGGGCCTATGCAATGTGACTTTATAAGGGAGAGACGTCAGTCGCTGTTTGCGACAGTTGCATGCACTGCCATTCGGGGACCTGAGAAACATTTATGTAAAATGTGTATTAATGGTAGACATGTTGATGTGTTGCTAGATTCAGGTAGCCTGGTAACATTGATAAAAGCTGAATTAGTTACTACAGAGGTCTCTGGGAAGAACAGGGTGGCTGTTATTTGTGTGCATGGGGACACCCGAGAGTATCCTGTAACTTCAGTGTTTTTTGAGACCCCCCAAAGGTAACCTCTCTCATCAGGTGGGGTTAGTGTCTCAGTTACCACATGATGCTATTCTGGGAACTCTGGGATTGTCCTGAGGCTCCCATTGGTGCCCCTATAAACCAGGAAGATGACCAGAATTCCTCTGGGAGTGGTGAGGACTCTCCTGAATTTCCCTTGTCGGTATTGGCGGGGGAAACTCGAGAAACTGGGGAGGAGCCAACATCCTCAGGTGAAAACATGCCGTCTGTGGAGTTTTCGGATCTTGAGGTTCACAGGGAAAATTTTGCCACAGAACAGTTAAAAGACCCCACCCTAATAAAGGCACGGGAAAATGTGGTGAAAATAGATGGCGAGTTAGTGAACCCAGATAAGACTTGCCCTTATCCTTACTTCACTATGGAAAGGGACCTGCTATATCGAGTGGCTCAAAGGGCAGAAGAAACCATTGAGCAACTTGTAGTGCCCAAACCTTACAGGAAGTTGGTGTTAGAATTGGCTCATGGACACATTCTGGGAGGTCATCTGGGGACAGAGAAAACCAGAGAGAGGGTATTGCAGAGATTCTATTGGCCTGGGGTCATGAAGGAAATAGAAAAGTATTGTTCCTCCTGCCCTGTGTGTCAGAAGTTGGCACCTATGCCACATTTCCGTAACCCACTGGTACCTCTTCCTATCATTGAGGTCCCCTTTGAGAGGATCGCAATGGATTTGGTAGGTCCGATAATGAAGTCTGCTAGGGGGCATCAGTACATTTTGGTTATATTGGACTATGCCACCCGTTATCCGGAAGCAATTCCTCTCCGAAATACCTCGGCCAAAACCATAGCCAAAGAGCTATCCCTTGTTTTTAGCCGCGTGGGTATTTGTAAGGAACTGCTTACGGACCAAGGTACACCCTTTATGTCCCGGGTTATGAAAGAATTATGCAAGTTGTACAAAGTGAAGCAATTGCGTACATCTGTGTATCACCCCCAAACAGATGGGTTGGTTGAAAGATTCAACAAAACCCTAAAACAAATGTTAAAGAAGGTGGTGGATAGAGATGGAAAGAATTGGGATTGTCTAATACCCTATCTGATGTTTGCCATTAGGGAGGTACCCCAATCCTCTACGGGTTTCTCACCCTTCGAGTTGCTCTATGGGAGACACCCAAGAGGGCTGCTGGATATCGCCAAGGAAACTTGGGAAAATGAGAGATCTCCTCACAGGAGTGTGATTGAGCACGTCGCCCTGATGCAAGATAGAATTGCACAGGTAATGCCAATTGTAAAGGAACATTTAACCCAAGCGCAGTTAGCACAGCAGAGAGTGTACAACCGTGGGGCCAAGACCCGTACTTTTTCCCCGGGGGATAGGGTCTTGGTGCTAGTCCCTACGGTTGAAAGCAAATTTCTGGCCAAATGGCAAGGTCCATATGAAGTAATTGAAAAAATTAGTGAGGTGAACTACAGGGTTAGACAGCCAGGAAGGCGAAAGCCGGAGGAGATCTATCACGTCAATCTGCTGAAAGCCTGGAGGGATAGGGAATCCCTAGTCGCAGAGACTTTGTCACAAGTACAGCCTGATTGCTTAGTTCCTGAGGTTGGAATAGCAGACACCTTATCGAAACCCCAACAACAGGAGATTAAAGAGTTTGTACTTCGTAACAAAGAGATTTTCTCTGAGCTTCCGGGACAAACATCTGGCGTAGAGCATGACATTATCACCCCGCCAGGAGAAAGGGTAAAACTAAAACCTTATAGAATACCAGAGGCCCGACGGGAGGCAATACGTGGGGAGGTTCAAAGGATGCTGGAATTGGGTGTGATAGAGGAGTCCCAGAGTGACTGGTCCAGTCCTATTGTACTAGTGCCCAAACCTGATGGGAGCTGGCGGTTTTGTAACGATTTTAGACAATTAAATAAAGTTACAAAATTTGACACCTACCCCATGCCACGTATAGATGAGTTGATTGACCGGCTGGGAACAGCCCGATATATGACAACTCTTGATCTCACCAAAGGGTATTGGCAAATTCCCCTGGCCGAGTCGGCCAAGGAGAAAACTGCGTTTGTAACCCCAGATGGGGCATTCCAATATAAGAGAATGCCGTTTGGGTTACAGAATGCACCGGCAACATTCCAGCGGAAAATGGATAAGATTCTGAGGCCCCATCAGAAATATGCTGCAGCTTACCTGGATGATGTGATTATCCATAGCACAGACTGGGTCTCACATTTGCCAAAAGTACAAGCAGTCCTAGACTCTATCCGGGAAGCTGGGTTTACGGCCAATCCAAAGAAGTGTACCATTGGACAGGAGGAGGCCAAATATCTTGGGTACACTATTGGGAGGGGGGTGATAAAACCCCAAGTCAATAAAGTCGAGGCCATACAGAGTTGGCCATGTCCCAACAGCAAGAAACAGGTACGAGCCTTTCTGGGAATCGCTGGCTATTATCGACGATTCATTCCCCATTTTGCTTCTCAGGCTGTGCCCCTCACCAACCTGACAAAAGGGAAAGAGTCGGTTATGGTTAAATGGTCCCCAGAGGCTGAGGAAGCATTTCAGTCCTTAAAAACAGCCCTATGTAGCCAGCCAGTGTTGTACTCACCAGACTTCTCTAAGGACTTTGTTGTACAAACTGATGCATCAGACGTTGGGTTAGGAGCAGTGTTATCCCAGGTCTGGAACGGGGAAGAGCACCCAGTCATTTACCTCAGCAGGAAGTTAAAGTCCCATGAGGTAAATTACTCCACGATTGAGAAGGAATGTTTAGCAGTGAAGTGGGCTCTAGATTCCCTTCGGTACTATCTGCTAGGTAGGCACTTCGACCTGGTGACTGATCACGCTCCTTTAAAGTGGATGGCTCAGAACAAGGAGACCAATAGAAGGGTAAATAGGTGGTTCCTAGCCCTACAGGAATTTAACTTTACAGTTAAGCATCGCCCTGGTGTTAAAATGGGGAATGTGGATGCTTTGTCTCGGATACATGCGTGTCTGACTGCTGGTGTTACAACCCCAAGGTTGAAACAAGAGGGGGGGGTATGTGGCAGCAGGCAGGTAAAGTCACCTGGTTGTATCCAGGATGGTAAATATGTGTGTCCTAGATTCAGGCTTTATGCAGACTTTTATAATTAGAGGGGAAAAGTTAATGAGCCCAGCTGAATTAAGTGGGCTCATTAAGGCCTCTAAAAAAAACCCCAGCATGCATAGGGAGATGCTCCATCCTGGAACCAGTTTTGTGTGTATAGACTGGGGAGTCTGAGATCTGTTCTGTGCGGTGAGTTAACGCCTGTGTGGCAAACCCCTACAATAGAGACAGGGACTGGGGCAGCACAAGGCTGCACCCAGTTGTTAGACAGGGAGTCTACGTGTGTAGTTAGAGGTCAAGCTGACCAGGATTTATTTTCTTGTTTTATTTTGTTTGGCTGTTATATGTATCACTGCATTTAGCCTAAATAAACCGGATCTTTTGTTTTTTGCACCTACACCACTGTCTGCTGTGCCTGACTTTGTGTTGTGAACCCATCCAGGGGGTCCCACACACCCGCTACCGAGCGAACCCCCTCACAGCGCATATACATTAACAATGACCAGCGGCTGGTCGTTGAATGTAGCCGATAGGATGAGGAATCTGCCCCCAGGGTCGACTTCTGTGTGCTTAAGGACAAAAGCCACCGAGGAGCGAACTGCTATCATCACCCCCCTTGCTTTTGTTTCAGCACGGGCATGGAAACAGTGGGGGAATAATCTATGAGTGCAATTGGAGGGATTAGGTTCAGAGAAGTGGGTCTCCTGTACGCATAAAATGTCCGCTTTCTGATTCAAAGCTTCGCGCCATAAAAGAGATCTTTTAAAAGGGCTGTTGAGGCCCTTAGCATTTAGGGAGACGATTGTAAGCGACATTTCAGTGGGGTGAGAAGGTTAAATAGTAAGTGTCTGCACAGTACCAGGGGGAGACAGTCTTTGACAGGAAGAGAAGAGGAGAAGAAAAGAAGAACAGAGGGAAGAGAAAAACAGAAGGGGGGAGGGATGGGGCGAAGAGGGGGGGGAAGATAAGCGTTGCACAAGTTATCTCTATACACAGTAGTAGATAAGCAGTAAGCTGGATCAGAACGGGCGAAACAGGCCCGATTTGAGCTAGCAGGGTTAAAGCTAAGTAGGTAATGTAGTAGTAAAACGACGTATCTTGGGGGCGTGGCCTGGCACCGTACCAAGATGGACGCGTAGTTCACTAGCTCCCGTCCATACGGCCCTGCAAACTGAAATACAAGCTTGGAAACCAGCCGCGGGATCCTAAATTATGGAGCGACAGGAGGATAAAGCATCGGGGGCACGATCGCGCTCGCCGGCGGAGCTGGACCCACACTCAGCCCGGCAAATTCCTGAAATTTTCAGAGCGCGGCCTAGAGGCAGCTCACAGGCCTCCACAGCAGCGCCCTCGCGTAGCCACCGCTCTCACAGCAGAAGCCCGCTCCGTGACAGAGGAGATCCGATACCCCGAGAACCGCAAGCAATCAGCATTGAAGACCTCAGGTCAGTTGCAGCGGATATTAAATCCACCCTAGCTGCTGCGATAGCGGATCTCAAGGATGATATTCACTCCATATCTATTAGAGTGGAAGAAGTGGAGATTACACAGGCCCGCCATGATGTCTCTCTCTGCCAGGTCCAGCAGTTAACCGAGTCTCACGCCGTCCATTTGCGGGAGATTACCCGCCACATGGAGGACCTTGACAACAGAGGGAGACGTCGGAACTTAAGGGTAAGAGGAATCCCGGAGTCCATAGATCCCAGTACTCTCTCCCAAACTGTGTCTACCATCTTTAATGACATTCTTGACAGACCTGCAGAAACACCAATTGCGTTTGAAAGATTGCACAGAGCTCTAAGACCAAGAAACAGAGAAGCAGACCCCCCACGAGATATTGTGTGCTGCCTTGTAGAGTTCCCGCTTAAAGAGGAGATACTCCGCAAAGCCAGAACCAGGAACCAAATATTATTTGAAGGAGCCAATATCAAAATCTTTCAAGATCTTTCAAACATCACACTGCAACGCAGACGGGAACTCAGACCACTCCTAGACGTTCTGCGAGACAGATCAATACAATACAGATGGAAATTTCCCTTCTGCCTGTCGGTGACTCACCAGGGTCGCACAGCAAACTTACGGGTACCGGAAGATACCGGAAGATCTAGACCATTTCTGCACCGCCATCGACATACCTCTGGTAAGCTTACCTGATTGGTATAGCGATTTTAGGCTACCCACATCCACCAGATCCTCATCGATGGAAGGCTTGGAAGAAGCGGGAAATTTTAGCATTGGCAGACGCCGCCGACAAGTTCCAGCTCCTTCCTTACCACATCCACACCCAAGGGAAAACGACGTATCTTATATATCAAAATCAGGTAGAACTGAAAGAAATTCAGAAATATAAACCAATAAATGTGCTTAGCACATCAACAATTGTGGAGCGTGGAAGGGACAAAACATCTGCTTCCACTCCTCCACACCAGTAACAAAACTGCAAAACTTAGCATAAGTAAAGAATAAGTGCGGTTAACAAGTAACAGAGTGCTGCACACTACAGGCAAGCGACTTGCGATTAAGTCAGAGCGTGGGGCTCCCACAGGTTGGTAAGCTTTGAGGATGGCCTTGCAGGTGGGGTGCGGGGAGGTGCCTGGGTTATCAGGCCCCAGTTAAGAAGCTGTTTGAGGCCTTCCTTGGGCGATAACATAGCGACTTGTTGGTTGCGATGAGAGACAATGAGTTTAACAGGATAGCCCCATTTGTAGGGAATTTTTTGTTCGTTTAGAACTGAGGTGACCGATGAGAAGGCCTTGCGGGCTTAGGAAGTAGTCGCTGAAATGTCATTGAAGAGTGACACTCCATGGAAGGGGTCTGGAAGTGAGCGCAGGGCCCTAGCTGCTCGCATGATCTCCTCCTTGACATGAAAAAAGTGCACCCTGGCCAGGATGTCTCTGGGGACAGAGTCCGGAAGGTGCTGCGGTTTGTGGATCCTATGTGCCCTGTCTATGAGCATGTCTGGTGTCGTCAGCGTAGGCACTAGTTTGCGGAATAATTGATGTAAATATGGCACGATTTCCGTGGCTGCAAGCGATTCAGATACCCCCCTCACTTTAATATTGTTCCGCCTGGAGCGGTCCTCGAGGTCTGCGATTTTAAGACGGAGCTGGGTGACCATAGCAGCTTGCTCATCTTGCAGGTTCACCATGCTATTGTGAGCTTTAGTGGCTTCTGATAGATGTTGCTCTATATGGTTAGTGCGTTGCTCTAATGTGGTGACCTTTTCCTGCATTTGAGTGAGAGAGATTTTTAAATCCCTGTGCAGCTCAGTTTGTAGGGACAGCAGCATGGCTTTCAGTGAGTGCTCAGAGGCTGGGTTGTCTGAGGTGGAGTATGCAGCGAGAGACTGTGTAGCTGGGTTGTCTGGACCTGTGTAACTACAGGTCCCAGCGCCATGCTGCTTCTTAGTGGGAGGCTGTTTATCAGGGGAGAGCGATGGAAACTCTGCAAGCCTCTTACCTCTGTCCCCAGGGGAGATGAAGTGCTCTGTTGTTTGATCCATCCCTTCTTCCTGGACCTGGATCGGTGGGGAGGCTTCCGCAGGGCTGCCATGAGGGAGCCTCAGGTTTCCCGGGTCCCTGTCGGCGCCATTTTGAGAGTCCTGCTGCGAGGGCCTCATGTAGAAGTCCAAGAGTCTGCGGGATCCCTTGAGCCTGCTTTTCTTCTTGGACATAGTCCGGAGGCTATCCGGTGTGTGTCTGACCGAGCAGCAGTCCGTTCGGGTAGCGGGAGATGGCGTGCTGTGCTGTAATGCGGTGTGGAGGAGCGGAGCTGAGCGTTCAAGCGGCCATCTCTCTCGGCTGCCAGGCCACGCCCCATATTGCATTTTTTTTAACCTGTTATATGCACTTTATGGTTTTAAGCACATATTTGCGTATTTTCAGACACCTGAGTGATGCACAGGAACACTTTATACTAGCCGTTTATGTAATGCACAGATGCACTTTTTCATAAGCACTAAGTGTTGTTGTAGTTTACAAAGCACTATTGCACTTTCTGCTTTGACACTTATTCACATTTTTTATTGATTGTGTTAGTTCTTTTGGTACTAAGGAAGCGCAACACAACCCCCTTTTTTCTTTTTTTGATACCAGCAACTCGCTGCGGGACCCAAAAATATGACACCGCTCAACCTCTTCAAACAGGAGGGTATGGGCATATAGTACAGTGTGCTTTTTTTGTACAAGGAAGTGAGCAAAAGGTAGAAAAAAGGTCTGTGTGCTAGATTAAATAAATCGTTTATAGAGTTATGCATATACATGATCTACTGGTCACATGTGTTGAATTCCTCCGAGATCCATGCCTCATTCATTTTTATAAATGTGAGGTAATCAATACTGTCGTGAGCTAGGCGAGTGCGCTTATCGGTCACGATCCCCCTTGCTGTGCTGAACGTCCTTTCGGACAAGACACTGGACAAGGTGCAAGCCAACAGTTCCATTGAAAATTGGGCAAATTCTGGCCAGAGGTCAAGCCTGCCCACCCAGTAGTCCAGGGGTTCATCACTTCTCAGAGTGTCCACATCGGCCGTTAACCCGATGTAGTCGGACACCTGTCGGTCTAGGCGTTCCCTGATGCTGGATCCGGATGAGACC
This sequence comes from Lithobates pipiens, assembly GCF_037356315.1. Lineage (NCBI taxonomy): Eukaryota > Metazoa > Chordata > Amphibia > Anura > Ranidae > Lithobates > Lithobates pipiens. The sequence continues at coordinate 149,753,654 of NW_027507686.1, read as the reverse complement.
TGTCGATGGGTCGGCTGAAAGAATGACCTCATATCAGAAGTCACCAACACATCTTCAAACCGCCCTCTTCTTGCAGGCGCTGTTGGATTGGTACCCACAACTTTTTCTCTGGGAGTGGGAATTCCTCCTCTGCCAGCGCACACAAAAAGCAGAATGCAGCATTTCTCAAAGAAAGGCCTGTAAGTGCTCCATTCTGACAGCCCTCTGTGACGATGGTAACATTTCTGCCATTTTGTGTTTGTACCGGGGGTCTAAGTACATTGCCACCCAGTACTGGTCCTTGACCTTTATGCTTTGTATATGGGGTCCCTGTTAAAACACGGGAGCATGAAGGCCCCCATTTGCACTAAACTGGAAGCAGTGTGGTGGCCTGGCTCCTGCTCATCATCCAGGATAATGTCGTCCTCCTCGTTCTCCTCTCCCCATCCACGCACAACAACAGGGATCCCAGAAAGGTTTAAAGCATGCTCTTCTTGCTCCTCCTCATCCGCCCCGGCACCATCCTCCTCTGACTCCTCTTCGGACTCCTGTTGTTGACTTGTCTCAGATAGAGTAGCCCCCCCTGGGAATTCATCCAGCACTGCAACTTCCTCATCTTCCTGCTCCTGCTCCTCCACGGCTTGATCAATGACACGACGCAATGCACGAACCATAAAGAAGGCATAAGGTACAATGTCACTGATGGCGCCATGGCTGCGACTGACCAGTTTGGTGATCTCTGGCCACAGAAGTCTGCATGTGTCGCGCATGAGCAGCCACTGGCGCGGTGAAAAAAAACAAGCTCCCCAGAACCTGTTCTGCCGCAGACTTCGTACAGGTAGTCGTTAACTGCACTTTTCTGCTGGAGCAGCCTATCAAGCATATAGAAGGTTGAGTTCCATCTCGTCGGGCAATCGCAAATAAGACGTCTGACCGGCAGATTGTGTCGCCGTTGAATGTCAGCAAGGCGAGCCATGGCCGTGTAAGATCTTCTGAAATGGGCCGAGATTTTCCTTGCCTGCCGCAAGATGTCCTGGACCCCAGGGTATTTGACAACGAATCGCTGCACACCAAGTTTGAGACGTGTGCCATGCATGGCACGTGTGTAATTTTGCCCTGTTTCAATGCGCTAAGCAGATTGGCACCATTGTCACACACCACTTTACCAACTGTCAAATTGAGTGATATTAGCTACTGATCTGCCTGTGAACGTGAAGCTGAAAGGAGTGCAGGGCCAGTGTGGCTCTTGGCTTCAGGGCACAACAGAAGCAGCACAGCATGGCAACGTCTCACCTGGCATGTCGAATAGGTTCTGGGGATCTTGGGCGGAGCAGCGAAAGAGGCAATACCAGAGGAAAAGGAGGAGTCAGCCGAGGAGGAGAGGGAGGAGGATGGAATAGGAGGAGGAGAAGAAGAGCCAGGCCTGCATGCAATCCATGGTGGTAAAACCAAATCTACACGGGTGCCACGGGTTACATGCTTGACGGCCATCAGAAGGTTCACCCAGTGGGCAGTAAAGGTTATATACCTTCCCTGCCCGTGTTTGCTAGCCCACGTGTCTGTGGTCAGATGTATCTTGGCACCGACACTGTGTGCCAGAGATACATTCACTTGCCGCTGAACATGGCCATATAGCTCTGGGATGTCCTTCTGTGAGAAATACTTCCTTCCTGGGACCTTCCATTGTGGTGTTCCAATGGGCACAAATTTTCGAAAGGCCTCCGAGTCCACCAGTTTATATGGCAGTAGTTGGCGGGCTATCAGTTCTGACAAGCCAGCCGTACACCGTTGGGCAAGAGGGTTATGCGGCATCATGATTTTTTTATGCTCGAACATTTGGCCCATGGAAGCCTGCCTTTTTACAGGAAAACATGAGGACGGCATGATGGAAGGTGGAGTGGGGGACAATTGTGAGGAGAGAGGAAAAGGTGAAGTAGAAGATGAGGCTGGATGGTGAGAGCCTGGAGTGTGGCTTTGTGGGGTCCATTGCTCCCACTGGGCTCGTGATGGCAGCTCATGTGCCTTTTTAAGGCGGGCGTCCCTAGGTGAGTGTTGGGCTTACCGCGACTTATGCGTCGACTGCAAAGATTGCAGATGGCAACACTATTGTCAGCAGCGGACTCGTTAAAAAAAGCCCACACTGCAGAGCCATGTACCGGCGTCCTGGTAGCGCCAGATGTGACCGTACATGGTTGATGCCTCGCTCCTGATACATTAGCAGTCTGCTTTGTCTCTCCTGTGCAATCTAAGTTCCGCCTGCTTCTCCTCCCTATCTGCTGGTCCATATCTCCCTCTGAACTCCCCTCCTCTTCCACTCTTGTGGGCACCCACGTGACACCACTTAACACGTCATCATCAACGTCACCTTCCCCACCGCTATAATTAGAGATCTCGGAGTAGGCAGAAACACCGGGGACCAACCTCCTCCTTGGGCTAATCTGAGTAGTGTTGTCAGACTGCTGAGTGGCGGTTTTTGCTACCTCCTCTTGCTGATCCAATGCCAAGAGTGGCTGCACATCGGCAATGTCTTGTGATTGATTGGAAAATAATTCCTGTGACTCAAGCAGAGGGTATATGGTGATGGTGGTGGTGTTAGTGGTAGTGTCTTTGGGGGTGCATAGAGCAGAGAGTGGTGCAGATCGAGAGGATGAGGAGGGTGCAGAAGAGTAAGGCTGAGAGAGCCACTCAACCAAGTCTGGTGCATCCTTTGATGTAATCGAATGCACCTTCTGCAATTTCCCACTTTGGCTCAAGCCTGGTGCTCCTGCCCTACGCCTACCACCCCTGCGGAAGGGCCTGCCTCTTCCTCTGCCTGTCATTTTATAAATGACCCTGTGACAAAAGTCTCTAGAGAAGGGCAGTATGTATGTGGAAGAAGGTGTATATAACACCCCGCTTCAATCGGTCGTTTTGGGGGGCCACTGGTCTATCACACCAGTTATAATACTTTTTTTTAAATTGCGTTTGTCACTCTTTGTAGTATCGCTGCAGAACCGCTCAGCAGTCACAATGCTGCACAGTGGAAATGCACTATACTATGCTTTCTATATTTGCAAGTATTTTATACGTGTACTACACCCCTATATACTGCACACCAAATAGTACACCTATACCAGTCCTTAAAAGGACCTTTGTGGACCTAATAGTAGCTATCTATTAGATATTGAATATGAATTGATATGAATTACAAACTGTCCCTCCCTACACTGAGAAACGACAGCTGCAGAATCGGTCAGCAGCACAGCAGTGCAGTGCACTATAATATTTCTATATTTGAAAGAAAGTAAATTATACTTGTACAACCCTATATAATGTACACCTATACCAGTCCTTAAAAGGACCTTTGTGGACCTAGTAGCTAGTGATTTGCAGACTGTCCCTGCTCCAAAACACCAAACTGTCCCTCAGTCCCTACACTGATAAAAGACAGCTGCAGAATTGGTCAGCACTCAGCAGCACAGCAGTCAGCAGTGCACCATAATATACTTTCTATATTTGAAAGAAAGTATATTATACGTGTACAACCCTATGTACTGTACACCTATACCAAAAGGACATGTGTGGACCTAATAGTAATAGCTAGTGATTAAACTGACTGTCCCTGCTCCACACAGCATCCTGTCCCTACACTGACAAAAGACAGCTGCAGAATTGGTCAGCAGTGCACTCAGCAGCACAGCAGTCAGCAGCAGAGCACCAAAATATACTTTGTATCTTTGAAAGAAAGTATATTCTAAGTGTATTACAACCCTATATACTGTACATCTATACCAGTCCTTAAAAAGACTTTTGTGGATCTAATAGTAATAGCTAGTGATTAAACTGACTGTCCCTGCTCCACACAGCGTCCTGTCCCTACACTGACAAAAGACAGCTGCAGAATTGGTCAGCAGTGCACTCAGCAGCACAGCAGTCAGCAGCAGAGCACCAAAATATACTTTGTATCTTTGAAAGAAAGTATATTCTAAGTGTATTACAACCCTATATACTGTACATCTATACCAGTCCTTAAAAAGACTTTTGTGGATCTAATAGTAATAGCTAATGATTAAACTGACTGTCCCTGCTCCACACAGCGTCCTGTCCCTACACTGACAAAAAAACTCATCCTACTGCAATATTGCAACTGAAGGGCTGCTGTGGACCCTATGGGGCTTATTCCCTGCCCACCTAAGCCCTTGCTTCGAGCCCTGATGTGGGGCTGTGGATTGCTACCCTGTTATGAGCTGCCCCAATTGTGAGATGGTGGATTTGGGGGACTGTGACCTGCATCCCATGCCATCAAGAGTAATACTGGTGACTTTCCTTGGGTGGTTTATATGTGCCAGTTTACGAATGGCCATCTGGCTACCTCCTGTTGTGACTGCTCAGGGGAATTCCTGAACGTTAAAAGGTGGGAGGACATTTGGTTTATAGCTAGGGTTGCAGGCCTGCAGTTATGTTTATATTTTGCGGGTAAAAATGTCTATTTCATTATGAAAGTTGTATATTTCTATTTTATGGTTAAATAGATTAGCAGGGTTGAGATGGTATTTTTGGTTACTTGTTCACTAGTGGAAATCCCGACTGTAGATGGAGGCCCCAGGTGATTGAGAGACCTATGATTATATACATTCAAATATTTTATGTAGTGTGTGTCTTCTTTGTACTTCAAATAGTCTGTTAGGATTTGTGCTAATAACATTTTTGTTGATCTTCCTTTTGTTGGCGAGTGGTTCCGACGGACCACTGCTCCCCCTATGTGCTGGCACTTGACTAAGACTGTACTCTTGGACAACTCCCGACCTCCTTGTGGGCCTTTTGCCCCACACAGTGATGCACCCAAGGTTTATTTGTTCATTGTGCTCAGAGTATTTCTCGGTCTTTTTAGGTCCTATGGTTTTTTTCTTCTTTCTTCTTTCTTCTTTTCTACTTACTCCTTTTCCTCTTTACCCTGTTCTCCTCTTTTCTCAGGGGGTGTCTGGGCAGAGTAATTTATTGGTATGCCTTCCTTATGCCATGAAGCTGAACTGGCTGTCCCTGAATGTTCAGGGTATGAATTCCCTCCAAAAAAGTGTGAAGGTTTTTAAATACCTTAAAAAACAGAACATAGCTATTGTGTACCTGCAGGAAACCCATTTTTATCCTCCTCCTGCCCTGATGCCTTGTATCCTCAAGTCTTTATGGCCAATGATCCCACTAAACAAAGAAAAGTTCTCATAGCTCTTCACAAATAGCTTCCCTTTAGTTGCAGTGGACAGATAGAAAGGCCCGGTGCTACCACTAGGCAAACTAGGCAGCCTCCTATAGCGCCCTGCTGCCTTGGGCACCTGGCCACTGTTTTTCCTACTCTCTTCAGTCTACAGCAAGCAACTAAGTATCAGTATCAGAAGGCAGCCTCCGCTCCATTCACACATAGTGTCTGAGGCGCAACGATGGTGGAGGGCTGTGTCTCTGTCCCGACTCCCAAATGAATGGAAGCAATCAAACATTAATTGATGGGCACTGGTAGGCTGCATTGATGGGCGTTGGTAGGGTGCATTTGGAGCTGGTGAGGCTACATTTCATGGGCGCTGGTGAGGCAGGCTGCATTTGATGAGAGCTGGTAGGCTGTATTGATGGGTGCTGATGAGGCTTCATTGATGGGCGCTGGTGAGGCTGCATTTGATGGGCGCTTATGAGGCTGCATTTGATGGGTGCTAGTGGGCTGCATTTAATGTGCACTTCATTAAAAAGGTGGTGTTTACATGGGCAGAGGAAATGGGTGGAATCAGGGGCGGAGCCAAGTGGGCGGCAAAATGAGGTTTAGCCTAGGGTGTCAAAAATCCTTGCACCAGCTCTGCAGATGGCAGACCCAAAGGGCAGGTACCTCTTGTTACAGGGTACTATTCAGGACACTGAAGTAACTATCATGACTTACTATGCTCCAAATGAAACCCTGGGGCATTTTCTGACCTATATCTGCTCCCTGTCAAAGTCCCACCAGAAAGGTACCCTCCTCCTAGCGGGTGACTCCAATGTGACGCTGAATCCTACTCTTGATAAACATCCTTCGGAACAAAAACCCTTTCTCCTGCTGCATTTTTTTTTTACATTCCCTACTAAGTCATGACCTGGTAGATATCTGGAGAGAGCTTCACCCCTTGGGTAAAGATTATGCTCATTATTTTCATCCCCATAATTCGCACCTCCCTCTAATTGTATCTGCCTCTATACTAGCTGCTCCATGGTCAGACCATGACCCAGTCTTGGCTGTCTGACACTCTTTGCTTTGTAAGCCACAATATTCTCCCTGGGTTATGTCTAGGGTTGAGCCGAATACCCCTCCGGTTTGCAGCAGAACATGTGAACAGGCAAAAAATTTGTTTGAACATGCGAACACCGTTAAAGTCTATGGGAGACGAATGTGAAAAATCAAAAGTGCTAATTTTAAAGGCTTATATGCAAGTAATTGGCATAAAAAGTGTTTGGGGACACAGGTCCTGTCCCAGGGGACATGTATGAATGCAAAAAAAAGTTTAAAAAAATATGTTTTTTCAGGAGCAGTATTTTTAATAATGCTTAAAATGAAACAATAAAAATGAAATATTCCTTTAAATATTGTGCCTGGTGGGTGTCCTTAGTGTGCATGTAAATGAGTGCATCTTTCCCATGTTTATAACAGTGCCAAAGCAAAATGACATTTCTAAAGGAAAAAATTTCACTTAAAACTGTTTGCAGCTTTAATGTATTGTCGGATCCCATGGATGTCACCCCCAAAATCCATACCAGGCCCTTCAGATCTGGTATCGATATCAAGGGGAACCCCGCACCCAAATTTAAAAAAATGCTGTGGGGGTCCCCTAGGCCCCCAGGCACTATATACTCTGAACAGCAGCATATATATATTATATGGCCTGTCTTATATACTCTGCAGAAAATTGGGCCTTAGGTGTTGGTGGTAATAGAACAAATGTTAAACAGGGTCAGAAAAATTGGGCCTTGGGTGGTGCTGGGGGTGCCCTAAACCAAAAATATTGTTGGAAGCTAGCATCATAAAGATTGAGGAGAAATAGAATAGTCAGCATAGACAGTCTTCAAGGGATCCCACATCCATAACAAATTCAATCAGTTACATCAGCATCAGGTGCTTGATAGCTGCTGATCCAAGACTGATTATTTTTATGAATGTGAGCCTATAAGCGGAGTTTGTGGACAGGTGCACTCTTTGATCCATTACAAACCCTCCAGCAGCACTGACTGTGCGTTTGAGAAAGAACGCTGGATGCAGGACAGGCCAGTAGCTCAATTGCATTTTGAGCAAGTTCTGGCCAGTGGTCCATCCTCAAGACCCAGTAACCCAGTGGATGCTCTGTTGGAAAGGTCTCCAAGTCTGCTCTTGCCCTTATGCCGCATACACACCACCGAACTTTCCGGTAGACTAGGCCTGACGGTCTTCCCGACGGACTTTTGGCAGCATTCCGATGGACTTTACAAATGAACGGACTTGCCCACACACAAACGGACCGTTCAAAAGTCTGTTCGTTTTGAACGTGATGACGTAAGACAGGACTAAAAAAGGAAGTTCAATAGCCAGTAGCCAATAGCTTCCCTTGCATCGTATTTGGTCCTTCAGACCAGCATTCTAGGTCCAATTTTGTTAACGAAAAATGTTCGGATTTGCCCACAATCGATCGGATTGTCCGACTGACTTATTCCGTCAGACCTAGTCTGCCAGAAAGTCCGGTCGTGTGTATGCAGCATTAGATATTCCTGCACCATATAATACAGACACTGGGGATGGTTGCTTGAACTGATCAGACCTTGGTGCTGAGGACAGAAAAATTGTTTAAAGGCATCGGTCAGCCAGTCACCTTCTCCAACACTCTTACTCTGACTGAACAAAGCCTCAGCAACATGTTGTCCAGCACCAGGAAATTATAACCTCCCAGGGTCTAGAAATGCATTGCACAAACCATTCTTCGAGGCCTCCTGAAGATGTTTCATCCTCTGCTCCCTCTGCAAAGGCAGAATGAGTTCTGCAACCTTACCCTTGTAAAATTGATCAAGAAGGGTTGCCAGCCAGTAATGATCCCTCTCCCTGATACCACAAATCCTAAGGTCCTTTCACAGGCTTTACAGAATCAGGGAGGCCATGCAGCGTATTTGCAGAGTCCTCTGGGTCACTAAGGATCACATGATCTGTAACTACCTACTCCACAGCCACATACAACTCCTTGGGTTTCTGGGGTTGGGTTACTGGGGACTGGAAACCATCCCTTGAAGACTGCTGCTGAGTGTTATCCTCCATATCCATGCTAACACAATCCTCCTCTTCTACCTGTGTGTTTGGCGGCCCCCACAGAAATGCTATCTGGATAAATGGGGCCTTGAGAGGTAAGGAAGTCCTCCTCTCACTGTTCTGCCTTAAGTGCCCTGTCCATGATTCCATGAAGCGCATAGTTCAACAGGAAGACTAGAGGGACAGTGTCACTGATGCATGCATTGTCACTGCTCACCATCCTTGTGGTCTCCTTAAATGGTGACAGGACAGTTCACGCATCCTTGATCAGTAGCTACTGGTGTGGCAAGAAGAAGCCAAGCTCCCCTGACCCTGTCCTGGTGCCATACTCACACAGGTACTCATTGATGGCCCTCTGCAGCATTGCCAACTTTGAGTTCCACCTGGTGGGCATATCACAAATGAGGCGGTTGGTGGGCAGGTTGCATTCTCTTTGAATATCAGGCAGCCGAGCACTGGCATTGTATGACAGGTGGAAATTACCACAGACTTTTCTGGTCTGCCTCAAGAGATCCTGTAAGCCTGGGTACCTGCTCAAGAACCACTGCAACACCAAATTCAGGACATGTGCCAAACATGGAACATGGGTCAAGTGTCCCTGTTGGAGGGTGGAGAGAAGGTTGGTGCCATTGTTGCATACAACCATTCCTTGCTGAAGCTGGCATAACGTCAACCACCTCTAAGCTTGCTCCTGCAGAGCTGACAGAATCTCTGCCCCAGTGTGGCTCCTGTCCCCTAGGCAGACCAACTCAAGCACCACATGGCATCTTTTAGCCTGACTGCTTGCATAGCCCATGGAACACTTATGGAGCAGTGCTTGTTCAGGGGACAAATCTGCAGAAGAGGCCATAGAGGAAGAAGAAGAGTAGGGTGTGGAGGAGAGAGCTGTGGCAGAATCGCCACTAGCATTTCGGAGGTGTGGTGGAGGAACAAGCTCCAACAACACTGAACCCTGTCCTGCATCCTTCCCAGCTGCCAACAGAGATATCCAGTGTGCCGTGAAGGAAAGGTAACATCCCTGCCCATGCCTGCTGGACCATGAGTCAGTGGTAATATGAACCATACTGCTAACTGCCCTGTCCAACGATGCCAAAACATTGCCTTCCACATTCCGGTAGAGAACCAGAATGGTATTCTGTGAAAAGAAATTGAGTTTTGGAACCTGCTACAGCACATTCCACAAATTCACAAAAGGGGAGCAGAGTCTACCATCTGAAAAGACAGAAATTGCAGTGCTAGCAATTTGACAAGCTAGCATTTAGACACTGAGCATGTGGATGGCGCTGACCAAATTTCTTTTTATGGTTCAGCAACTGGGGTAGGGAAATTCGCCTGCTAAAATCAGATGGTGGTGTACTGCTAGCAGATTGGCTGCAAGTACTTAGTACACCTATTGCTATACCTTCATTCCTCTCAGTGCCGGTTTTTGAGAGGACTGGAGGTATAGTAGGGTTGGAGATCCCAGATAAGGAGCAAGGAGAAGTCTGCCTTTTTCTTCGATGTGGGTCTTTCAAGTGCTGTTGCCAACTGAGTGCATAGCAGGTCGTCATATGTCTGGTCAAACATGTGGTGCCCAAGGGGCTGCTGTTCTGGCCACGCTTGATCTGCTTCAGACATAGGTTGCAAACAGCAATGGTGTGATCTGCTGCACACGTGTCAAAAAAGGCTCACACCAAGGAATTTTTAAAAGTCAGCAGGGAGTCAGCAGCGCCCTGCACCTGCGGAACTCTGTGGTGTGATGCAATATAGTGGCTGCCCTTAAGCTGCCCCCTAGAGCACATCCTGATTCGTTGGAGTTGTGCCTCCTCCTCACTTCTCTCAGGCACCCAAGTACAGTCAGCAACGTCATAATCCCCTCCTTCCTCATCACTGGAGCAAACTTGGCCGTATGCTGCAGCTGGGGGAACATAACTGCCAGTTTCTTGTCCTTCTGTTGCACCCCCTCTCTCTGGGCTCACGTTACTCCCTTCCTCAACTGCTGGGCATCCTCCAGCAGCATGTACCCAACGCTATGGTCGAATAATTCTGGGGACTCCTCCGTGCATGATGGTGAGGCTACGGAAGGAGTGACTCTGGACAAGGATGCAGTGGAATAGACTGATTTGGCAGCTGCGTTGGAAGGCAAACTACTTTGACCCTGGGTGACAGAGAATGAGGAGGACAGCTGTCAGGAAATGTTCCATCCGCTGGTAATATCTGTCTTTTGGCATGCAGTACTGAGGTCCACCAGCAGGTGTCTCCTGGCAGTTTGGAACTGTCAGGAGAGCTTTTCCCTGCTGATGTTATGTCATATTTGGGTTGCAGCACTGGCGTCCACCAGCGGCGGGATCCTGGCAGTGTGGAGCAGACAGCACCTCCTGCAATCAGGTGTCACTTGAGGCCAATCACATATATATATATAAATACCTGGCAAGCACTCACATGTTTACCTTGGTTTCGTCCTTGAGCCCTGACCTGCATCCAGTTATCCTGAACCTTGATTCCTGCATCCTGAACCTGTTGTACCTGATCCTGTCTATTCCTGCATCCTTGGAACCTTGTCCTGCAACCTGATCCCTTTCTCCTTGTCCCCCAATCTGCTGACCTCCTGTTTATGACCCTGGCCTGGCTTGACTACAATTCTGGTATCCCCTTTGTTATATACACTTGTTGGTTGTCACTGTTATTTGGTTTTCTTACTCTGTTTGGTTTTGGTGGTGTATTCACATTCTATGCATTTATCTTAATAAAATAATTTACTTTCACCTACCTATGTTTGGTTTACTCTGTCACAGTCACACAGTTCTGGTCACATCGGGTTTATGACAACAGCTTTGTTATCCACTCCACCAACTCTTCTGCATGTTCTGGCTCAATAACACAGCCAGCAGCAGAAAAAAAAAATAAGCGTGCCGACACAGAAGCTGCTTGCCCTCTTTTAGTGGCCTGTGAGTGCCTGCCTCTCCTTGGTGGCCTTATGGACTTGATGTATTTTTTGTTTTGCAACACCACACTACACTGTATTAGATACTGTGTACACCACCTGAAGTGATTTAGAAACTGTACACACTGCATTCGATACTGTGTACACCACCTGCACTGTATTAGAAACTGTATTACCGCTGCACTGTACTGTGTACACCACCAGAAGTGTAGTAGAAACTGTACACACTGTATAAGTTACCGTGTACACCACCAGAAAAGTAGTAGAAACTGTAGTATGGCTGCACTGTATTATGTACTGTGTACACCACCAGAAGTGTATTAGAAACAGTACACCACAGAATGCACTGTAGATATATATATATATATATATATATATATATATATATATATATATATATATATACACTTCCTGCACTGACTGAATATCATGTAAACACTGAATATATAGTCTAAAATTCAAATTTCTAAATATTGCCTTATTTGTCTTATTTGGGGATCAGGTTAACTCCGGCGTATACAGGACTGTATCAGGCCAATTTGTTTAGAAAGCTATCAGATATGCTTTCTTCTTGGACCCATCTCCTGTTATCCTGGTTTGGTAAAATCGTGGCAGTTCGTATGACATACCTTACAAAATTGCTTTATTTTTTTAGAGTTTTGCCAGTCCTAGTCCCTCCTCATATTTTTCGCATTCACCAACGCAAGATTCTACAGTTTGTCTGGTGCTCTACAAGACCCATAATAATAAACAAATTCTGTAGACTCACAATATTAATGGTGGAAGCCTATTATACTGCAGCGAATATAGCCCCATTATCTCACCTGCACGAGAAATATTAAATGCTGGTTTGGGCCACTGTTGATTTAGTGGACTCTCACCCAATTCCAGTCGCCTCCCTGCTTTGGTTCCTCCATGCACACTGCCCTGATATTATTGGACCATGCTTGGCACATTCCCTTCGTTTGTGGGACTCGATTAAATACTCGGGCCTGATCTCTTCTCATCTTCCCTTACTTCGCCTTCTTCATTGTCCATTATTTATGCTAGGAAGGGATAACCCACAACAGTTCTCTTGGTTGACAGATCAAGGTTTTGTTAACATACATTCTCTGTTGACTCCCACTAGGATAATCCCGTTTGCTGCCTTACACTCCTTATACAATATTCCCCTCCGAGAACATTATAGCTACCTACAGATTTGGCACTTTCTCCAACAGCTTTTTTTATTTTTTTTATTATTTTTTATTAAGTTTTCAAATATAGATACAAATATTGCTATAGAAACAATATAGAAAAGAAAATAGAAAGAGCGATTATTATATAATCATACATAGCATATACACGGGTATCATATGACGTTTTTGCATAGTAGAAATACAGGGTAGACACAAAAAAATGTTAGTGCGTCAACTTTACAGTTTGTCACTAAGACCAACGAGATTTGGCAAACATCTGTGTGCAATGCAGTAACAGTACTATCGTAGGTAGTTATAACTTATAGACAAAAGAAAAACAGATAAGCTAAGGCAATAATCCAGTTTACAGGCATGTGACCTAATTTGTTTTATTAAATTTATCCCATAAGGACCACTGGGCTAGGACTTTATTATGGTTGCCCTCCTTCCATGCAATTGTTTTTTCATATGCACATGAGTCCTTTACCAATTGTAAAACCTCTCTGATCAGTGGAGGAGATGCTGATTTCCAGTGACGGGCTATAACTAGTCGTGCAGCGTGGAGAATATGTAGCACTAAAGAACGGCAGTTGCTGGGGTATATGTCTAGATCAACACTTAGGATTGCTTGTGCAGCAGTTACCTTGTTCAATATGCCTGTCACACCGGCTATTAAGTTTGATATCACTGTCCAATAGCTCCTCAAAGAGATACAAGACCAAGCCATGTGCACTAAATTACCTACATGACCACAGCCCCTCCAGCATAGGTTATTCTATGTTTTGTCATACTTTGCTATTATATAAGGAGTTTTATACCATCTAAGCATTAGTTTTTGTGTTGTTTCTTTATAGCTAGAACATCTAGTATGAATATTATTGTACCTGATTGCGCGGAGCCATTGCTCCCGAGATATGGTAACTTTCAACTCTGATTCCCATTTTTGGAATTGTTTAGGAATATCTAGATGTTTCTTGCTGTTTAGTAAGTTATAAAAACATGAGATACCTTTTTTCCTAGAAGAACCAACTGTCCATAATTTATGGATCTCTTCCGGGATATCAATTACGGGGGTAGATGTTGCTCTCAGAATACGTGAAACTCTAGCGAATGTCAGGAACTCTGAGGGCGGCAGTGAGTATTCGGACTGTAAACTTGCAAAGGATTTCAGTTTTTGTGTATCATAGAGGTCTGCTATAAAGTGAATTCCTGCAGTTTCCCAGTTTTGAAGCTGCAGGTCCGGCGTGAGTAAAAGAAGAGTTCTAATGGGGATATGTGATGTAACATGTTTAACGTGAGGGTTCTTGACTTGCAAGAAGTAAGCCCATGCTTTAAAGGTTGCGTAGATCGTGGGGTGACTCCCACATAATGGTTGGTTGGATAATACTGTAGTAAGTAATACGTTTTGCGTCTCCCCCTTCTGCACATAGGTTTTTTCTGCCCTACACCAATGGATTGGTTGTGATGTGTCATACCATGCTGCTGCTTGTGTTAAAATAGCTGCCATATGGTAGTCCTTTAAAAGTGGGACCCTCATTCCTCCTGCTTCTCTATGCTTCATAAGGAGAGTATGATGGCATCTAGCCTTTTTCCCGTCCCATAAGAATTGTGACAAAACATTTTGCATTTTAGAGTAGAAGGAGGCTGGCACCTGAATAGGGAGCGCTCTAAAGTAATATAGTAATTTGGGGAGCAGGATCATTTTATATGCGGCCAGTCTACCTGACCAGGATAGATAATAACGTTTCATTTTTAGCATTTCTTGTGTGAATTCTGCAATCAGTGGTTCAAAGTTAGTTTGGTAAAGCTGGGAAAGTTGATTTGTGAGTGAGATGCCCAGATACTGAAGAGATCTATCTACCCACGTAAATGGCAATGTGTTTTTTAATGATATTTCCATGTCTAAAGGCAGTACCAGTCCCATGATATTGGATTTTGAGTCGTTAACTTTGTAATAGGAAATTGCATCAAATTGAATAAGTAAGTCCTGTATAGCTATAAGTGATTGAGTCGGGTTGGACAGCAAAAGTATAATATCATCTGCAAATAGTGTTACTGTGTGTTCTTCCTTACCTACAAGTATGCCTTTTATTTGGGGATGTTGTCTAATTCTTTCCGCTAACGGTTCCATCATAAGTGCGAATATTAGGGGTGATAAGGGACACCCCTGTCGTGTGCCATTAGATATGTGAAATGGGTCAGAGAAGATACCTTCTGTGAATATCATGGCTGACGGATTAGAGTATAAAGCATTGATAGCTGACTTTATTTGCCCGTTGAGCCCGAATTTATCTAGCACTTTGGACATATATCCCCAATGTATCCTGTCAAAGGCCTTTTCGGCGTCTAAGGACAGGAGAACAGAGGGTTGTTGGGATTCGTTTGCACAGTGTATAATGTTAATTATATGCCTTGTAGCGTCCGTGGCTTGTCTACTTTCTACAAATCCCACCTGGTCTTGATTAATAAGACATGGCAAAACTTTCGCCAATCTATTTGCTAACATTTTTGCGTATAATTTAACATCTATATTTAACAGCGAAATAGGTCTGAAATTTTGGGCACTGTTTGGTTCCTTCCCTGGATTGGGTAATGTGATAATCGTAGCTTGTAACATCTCTTCAGGGAAAGAGGCCGAGGAGGCAGCGCCATGGAAGACCCTCTGTAGGTGCGGAGCTAGTATTTCTTTATATTGTTTATAATATTCCGGGGAATATCCGTCTGGCCCTGGCGTTTTACCGTTGGGAAGTTTAGCTATAGTTTCCTTGATCTCCAATTCAGTAAAGGGAGAATTTAGTATATCTAAGTCCCCAGGTTGAACCGAGGGAAGTAAGATATCTTTTAAAAAGGAATTGATCATGCTTAATGACGGTTGGGGGGTATCAGGATCTTTTCCTATATTGTATAAACTTTCGTAGTAGTCTCTAAAAGTATCTGCAATGCCCTTAGGGTTAATGTATTTAGATCTAGTCTTATGGTGAATCAGGAAGGGAATTTTTTGTCTATTAATTTTATCTTTTAGTTGGTTTGCTA
Source organism: Lithobates pipiens (assembly GCF_037356315.1). Taxonomy (NCBI): domain Eukaryota; kingdom Metazoa; phylum Chordata; class Amphibia; order Anura; family Ranidae; genus Lithobates; species Lithobates pipiens. Next base: position 149,738,281 of record NW_027507686.1, on the reverse strand, counting down.
GTAGTTTACCTGCTTTATTACCATGCATATAAAAGTTAGCTTTAAGTCTATGTATAGTCCTGACATGTTGCGATACTAACAAGTTCCTAAGATCTTCTCTTGCTTTGAACAGTTTAGAACTAGTGTCCAAGGAAGGTGCTAATTTATTTAGGGATTCCAATTGAGTAATGACGTTCAGGACATCTTCCATTCGCTGCCTCCTTTTCCTCCGTATGGCCGCACTATGTTTCAATAGAATCCCTCTCACATACGCCTTATGGGATAGCCATAGGGTTAAAGGATCAACATTGGGCGTGTCATTAAATACAAAAAATTCTTTGATCGATCTCTCTATTTCCGATGCAAGCGCCGGGTCTGCGAACAGTAGGGTGTCGTTGCGCCATCTGTTGGCTCTAGTGGTAACACTTTGAGTGCCCACTGTCACAGATACCGGCGCGTGATCGGACCAAGAGATATGTCCTATGTCAGACTCCGAGATTTTTTGTAAAAGAAATTTGTCCACTAAGAAAACATCAATTCTAGAGTACGTCAGGTGAACTTTTGAAAAGAAAGAGAAATCTTTTTCATTGGAGTGTTGACATCTCCAAACATCATATAAATTAGTTTTGCAAGTGAAACCAGATAGGGAGGATCTAAATGTTTTCCTGTCACCAGAGTTAGATATGTCTAGCTGGTGGTCAGCGATAACGTTCAGGTCACCACATAGTATAACATGACCATGCATATTTAGCTGTACTTTTTTCCAAAGCTTATTTAAAAAAGCTATTTGATTATTGTTGGGAGTGTAAGCATTAACAATGGTATAAGCGACATCACCTATCTCACACGTCAGAATAATATATCTGCCTTCACTATCACTGTAGTGGGCTTTGTATTTAAACGCTAACGATTGTTTAATTAGGATAGCGACTCCTCTTTTTTTTGATTGCGCGCACGCATAGTAGCAGTGCGGAAATTGGTTGTGAGATAGGTGAGGATGTCCCTTTTCCTTAAAGTGTGTCTCTTGTAAGCATAGTATATCACATTTTTGGGACTGGGCCTCTTTCCACACCATATGCCTTTTAAAAGGAATATTTAAACCGTTGACATTCATGGAAGTAATTTTGAACGCCATGTTCAATGAAAGAGAAGCAGTAAGAATATTGCGGTAAAGTTCTTAATGCACAAAAGTAGGACTCTGTTGGTAAAAATGTCCAATTGGTATCCTGGACGAATATGTATGAGAGTAGTACAGTGGGGTATACCAGTGGTCCGTGGGTGGTGTACAAAGTAAGTATCAATCACAAAAGTAGGATACCGTAACTCAGTAATGCAGAGTTATTGCCTTGAAGGGTTTCTACTAATGAATCGTCCAAGTGGACTGAGAACCGTGAAGCAAAAAAGGTGCAAACAAAGAAAAAAGAAGAGAAAAATTGAAGAAAAGTCAAACAAACAATTGTGCTTTAGCACTTGAGATAAAAAGGTACGATTTCTCGCGAAATCTGAACAGGTATGCACCTGCTAATTTTAGGGGAAAGATTAACTAGTCTGTGCCGCCAGTACGGCTCTCCGGAGTGTACGGAGTTGAAATATGGGCACCAACCTGTGGAAAGTTCAGGTGTAATGGTCGGGATCTCGCTTACCATCCATTTCTTCCGGCTGAAGAGTGTCGTTTTGGCTTGGGATGATGTTCCATTATTCTAACAGCTTGATGCCGTCTTCCAGGGTAGAGATCGTGTAGTCGCGGTCGCCTCTCATCACCACCAATTTGGCTGGGTAATTCCAGCGATAGGGAATTTTGTGGTTCCTTAATGGTTTGGTGATGGTCACCAAATTGCGTCTGCGTTGCATTGTGTGGGCCGATAGATCCGCAAAGAAAGACAGCCCTTGCAGAGTCTCTGGCAATTGGGTCGCATTTCTGGTCGCAGCCATAAATTTTTCTTTAACATGGTAATAATGGATTCGAGCTATAGTGTCTCTCCGAAGCTGTTCAGGGATGTGTCGGGGTTTCGGCAGTCTATGAATCCTGTCTATTATTAATTCTTCCACCGAGAGGTCCGGTAGTGCGTCTTTCATTACCTTGGCCAAAAAGGTCACCAATTTTTGTGGTTTGACCGTTTCAGGGATCCCCCTTATCTTAATATTGTTCCTCCTGGAACGATCCTCGAGGTCCGCGACCTTTGATTTCAGCCATTGAATGTCATCATCATGGTCATTGTGCGCGCCCACCATTGCATTGAAGGTTGCAGTAAATTCACCCATCTTACTCTCAATGTGGGTCACTCTGCTGCTGACCACTTTGACTTCAGATTTACATTGTTTGACCAGTTGCAGCATATCTGTGTGAATTGCGCTACGCAGGGTTAACAGCATCTCCTTCATAGTGGAGTCCATTACTGGGGCATTGTTGGTGGGGAAGGCCGCAATGGCGTCTTGGAACTCCAAGGTGTCATCTAACACTACTTCTCTGCTATCTGAGTCAGAGCCCGAGGGTGATGTGTCTGTTATCTTTTGTTTGGTTTTAGCAGGACTATTTGAAGTAGATGAGGCACGAGAATCAGGGAAGCGCTGTCTCCGCTCCTCCGCAGGAGTACTGTCTCCTCTCCATCCCCCTCTGACATGCGGGGAGGACGGGCGCGTGTTACTGGAGCTATGGCCGGTGCCATCTTGGCTATCCGCGCGGCCGGAGCGGACGAAAAAGTCCGTTAGCTTACCGGGTTCCCTCCGGTCTTTCCTCTTCCTCGGCATGCCCACTGGTGTCAGCTCACCGTTCTCGGTCTGCTTGAGTGAAAATTCGGTGCCTCTCGTCGCTTTTTGCTGCTCCGGAGAGAGTTCACGGCAGGAGCTGTGTGTCTAAGCAGCCATACACTCTGCTGGCCGGCTCCGCCCCCCTTCTCCAACAGCTTTTAAAGTCAATAAACGTACTCCATACACCTTGACCCCCTTTGAGACCTTTGTAGATCCTGATCTCAAGCTTCTGGCTTAACCACTTGACCACTGGGCACTTAACCAGACCAATTTTCAGCGTTCTTACTTTCACACTTTGAAGGACAATTACTCAGTCATGCAACACTGTACCCATATAAATTTTTTGTCCTTTTAAATAAAAAAATACTGAAAATTCTGTAAAAAAAAATAAAAGTCTTTGTTTCTGTTAAAATTTAGCAAATGAGTTATTTTTCTTCATACATTTTGGGCAAAATTTATACTGCTACATATCTTTGGTAAAAAATAATCAAAATTGGTGTATATTATTTGGTCGGTGAGAAAGTTATAGAGTCCACAAGCTATGGTGCCAATCTCTGAAAATTGATCACACCTGAAGGGTTTCTTTTCTTGAGACCCTAACATGCCAGGAAAGTACAACTACCCCCCAATTGATATCTTTTTGAAAAGTAGACATTCCGAGATATTTAGAAAGAGGCATGGTGAGGTTTTTGAAGTTGTAATTTTTTCCCACAATTCTTTGCAATTTTAAGTTATTTATTTTTTCACAAACTTTCATATTATCAGGTTATTTCCACACACAGCACATGCATACCACAAATTACACCCCAAAATACATTCTACTACTCCTCATGATTATGGTGATACCACATTTGTGAGACTTTAACACAGTGTGGCCACATACATAGGCCCAACATGCAGGGAGCACCAGCAGGCATTCTAGGGGCATACATTTTAAGTCTAATTTGACTATCTAATTACACTTTGAGGCACTGTAGTAGCATGGATGCAAACTGATGTGGCATGGATGAACAGTGGATGTGGATGGCTGGGTATGGCTGGGTACGTATTGCTGAATGTGGGTGGGATAGCTGGGTATGGCTAAGTATAGCTGGGTATGGCTGAGTATAGATGGATGAGTATTGCAGAGTTTGGATGGATGGATGAGTATTGCAGAGTATGGATGTGTATGGCAGGGTATGGCATAGTATGGCAGGATATTGCAAAGTATTGCAAAGTATTGCAGGGTAAGGCAGAGTATTGAAGAGTATTGCAGGGCATTACAGGGTATGGTAGAGTATTAAAGGGTATTTCAGGGTATTGCAGAGTATGGATGAGTATGGCAGAGTATGGCAGTGTACTGCAGAGTATTGCAGAGTATTGCAGGGTATGGCAGAGTATTGCAGAGTATTGCAGGGTATGGCAGTGTATGGCAGCGTATTTCAGAGTATTTCAGAGTATTTCAGGGTATGGCAGAGTATTACAGAGTATTGGCAGAATATGGGCAGAGTATTGCAGAGTATGAATGTGGCTGGAATGGGCACTGAGCAGCGCTGTGCGCACTACATATCCAGCCCACAGAGCTGCTGCAAACGATCTCTCCCCCTCTCCCCTCACACTGTACTGATCAGTACGGAGAGGGAACGGAGGAACCGGACGTAATGCCGGTGTGTTGTTGTGATCGCTCCGTCATTTGACAGAATGATCACGTGGTAAAAATCAGGGGCCATTTACCGTGATCAGTGATGCGCCGGGTGCGCGGCCCAGGGGGCGAGCGGGAGCAAGATTCTGGGAGAATATCCATGGACACTCTTCCAGAATTAGCCAACCACGCTGTAGCCATATTTCGGCTATGGCCCGGCGGTATGTGGTTAATCTCCTTAATCTACTGCAGTAATTTTCTCAAAGAAACCACCTTTGTGACCATATCATCTTCAGTGGAAGGCAGAGCTGGGGAAGCAGCTGGATCCAGAGGACTGGCAGGTCATGACACTAGCATTGTCAAAATACTCCAAAAACTTTCTCTTTCTATAAAATGCTTATAAAGTACTCTTTAGGTGGTATTACACCACTGCCAGGCTGGCACGATTTATTCCATATTATTCTCCCCTTTATTTCCGTGAATGTTTTCAAGAAGGTACTATGGCGAACATCTGGTGGACAAGTCCGAAGGTTTGCAGATTATGGGTGTGAGTCTACACTTTTCTTCGCAACCTATTCCATACCAATCTAAAGAGAGACCTCCTATGAGAATCTTCTGTGTAAGTCAATTGCACTGAAAGGTAGTTCTACAAAGAATTGACTCAGTGGGGCTCAGCTTGGCCAGATTTAGATGCTCCAAACTGGTTCAAAGGCTAAAACGTTTTACCTTAATGCATTCCCTTCAGTCATTTAAAAATGTTTTTAGAACTTGCTGTGTGACCCCTCCCCCCTCCCCCCTCCCAAAAAACTTACCTGAGTCCTTAATTGATCCAGGACTGTGCACTGATGCATTCCTCTGTCCTCTCCCCTCTCCCTCTACTCATGGGGATTAAGGCAGCAGCAGAAACCATTGGCTGTCAAATAAATACTGTGAGGAGTCAGTGGCCACACTGCGTGTATCTATGGACACACATGGTATGACTTGGGATGGAGCCCGCACATCTGCCCCATAGCAAGTACTTTGCTATGGGGGTAGACACAGAAGAGAAGGAGTAAAAAGCACCTGCCAAGGACCCCAGAAGAGGAGGTGCAGGGCTGCTCTGTGCAATAGTATAAACACTTTAAACCTGTATTTGATCTAGAAGAAGGAAAATTATCTTTACAAAGCATAGCCTGATTTGCTACAACAAGGAAAATAAATCAGATAATTCCTTGGATCAAGATTATACAATGTTATTTCTCATATATATATCAGTAACATTTTGCAGTGCTATTTTGTACATTTAAAAACACAATCATTCCTATTTTGAAATAATTTGAGTCAGCAAGAACATCCTGGAATTTGTTTTTTATTTATTTATTTATTCAAGTATTTTATATTCATAGTTTCATAGTTAGTAAGGTTGAATAAAGACACCAGTCCATCAAGTTCAACCTGAGTGAGTGTTTACAATTTAGACATGTGCAAAAGGAAAAAATTTGTTTAGTTTCGTTTCGTTTTAATTCGTTAATTCATTAATTTTGTTTAGTTATATTCGTTAACTTCCTTAAATTCGTTTTCGGATTTCGTTTGGTTTTCTACCGAATTCAAAAAATCGGCCACATTCGAAAATATTTCAACGAAATTCGAAAATATTTCTACCGGATTCGAAATTATTTCAACATGATTCGACATTATTTCAACCACATTCGAAAATATTTTGTGACCCGACTTTAGGGCCATGTATCTCGGGGTCACTTGGTGCTAGACACTTCAAATTTGGATATGTTATAGTGCTAGTATCATTGTGTTTGCATACCAAATTTGGGGTTTCTAGCTATAAGTGACCCCGAGATATGTGGCCCCAAAATCGGGTCGCAAAATGTTATTAGTTAATAGAGCAGAGAATGACATTTTGCGACCCGATTTTGGGGCCACATATCTCGGGGTCACTTATAGCTATAAACCCCAAATTTGGTATGCAAACACAATATTACTAGCTCTACAACATATCCAAATTTGAAGTGTCTTCAACATGATTCAACATTATTTCAACCGCATTCGAAAATATTTTGTGGCCCGACTTTAGGGCCATGTATCTCGGGGTCACTTGGTGCTAGACACTTCAAATTTGGATATGTTGTAGTGCTAGTACCATTGTGTTTGCATACCAAAATCGGGTCGCAAAATGTCATTCTCTGCTCTAATAACTAATAACATTTTGCGACCTAATTTTGGGGCCACATATCTCGGGGTCACTTATAGCTAGAAACCCCAAATTTGGTATGCAAACATAATAATACTAGCAATACAACATTTTCAAATTTGAAGTGTCTAGCAGCAAGTGACCCCGAGATACATGGCCCTAAAGTCGGGTCACAAAATATTTTCGAATGCGGTTGAAATAATGTCGAATCATGTTGAAATCATTTCGAATGCAGTTGAAATAATGTCGAATCATGTTGAAATAATTTCGAATGTGGTTGAAATAATTTTGAATCATGTTGAATTCATTCGAATTCATTCGTTATATTTCTTTCATTGTAATTTGTTATTTTTTTATTCGGACATTCGGATGCATCCGAATGTTCGAAAGATGCAAAATTCGGCCGAATTTCGATTCGTTACGAAACGAATTGCACAAGCCTACTACAATTGTCCCTATTCCTGTACACTGCACACTCACACCAGTCCCTACCCTCAAGGAGCCCACAATCCAAGGTCCCCATTCATATACTAGGGCCAGTTTTGGACAGAAGCCAATTGACCTACCTGCATGTCTTTGGATTAAAGTTTAAAGATTACAGTTTTAACAAAACATACACGATTTTAAAGAAACACAAATCAAAATAGGATTCAAAGCAATGGATAAACATCAACACAAACCAATTAACCAATTGAGACCCGCGCTATAGCCGAATGACGGCTACAGCGCGGATCTCCTTTTCCGGGACTACGTCTATTGACGTAGTCCCGTGCATGAGCGGCCTGCGTGCCCCCTGAGGGGCGCGCGCGGCGCGCTCTGTGATCGGCGAGTCTATGAGACTTGCCTGATCACCGATCAGAGCAAGGGGTCGATCCCGACCCCTTATCACGTGATCAGCTGTCAGCCAATGACAGCTGATCATGTGATATAACGGAGCCGGTAATCGGCTATTATTCCTCCTCGCGCTGACAGCGCGAGGAGAAAAAAAGAGCCGATCACCGGCGGCCGTGATCGGGACACCAGTCCCGATCACGGCCAGCCCTGCCAGTGCCCACCTGCCCCCTGCCAGTGCCCACCTGCCCCCTCATCAATAAAGATGATTAAAAAATAAGTTCCCCCCGTCAGTGCCACCCAGCAGTGCCCATAGTGCCACCCAGCAGTGCCCACAGTGCCACCCAGCAGTGCCCACAGTGCCACCCAGCAGTGCCACCCAGCAGTGCCCACAGTGCCACCCAGCAGTGCCTACAATCTGCCTCAACACAGGTGTTGCACCCCAGTGCCACATATCCATGCCCATCAGTGTCATCTACCAGTGCCCATCAGTGCCCAGCAGTGCTGCCCATCAGTGCCCAGCAGTGCCACCTATCAGAGCCACCTATCAGTGCCACCTATCAGTGCCCATCAGTCCCATCTATCAGTGGTACCTATCAGTGCCCCTTAGTGCCACCCATCTGTGCCACCCATCCGTGCCATCTTATCTGTGCCCATCTTTGCCCATCAGTGCCGCCTTATCTGTGCCCATCGGTGCCGCCTTATCTGTGCCTATTAGTGCCGCCTTAACTATGCCTATCAGTGCCCACCAGTGCAGCCTATCAGTGCCCACCAATGCAGCCTATCAGTGCCCACCAATGCAGCCTATCAGTGCCCACCAGTGCAGCCAATCAGTGCCGCCTCATCAGCGCACTTCAATGAAGGAGAAAAATGACCTGTTTGCAAAATTTTATAACAAACTATTAAACATGATTTTTTATTTTTTTTTGCATCTTTTTTTGTTTGTTTAGCAAAAAATAAAACTCCCAGCTGTAATTAAATACCACCAAAAGAAAGCTCTATTTGTGGGAAAAAAATGATAAAAATTTCATTTGGGTACAGTGTTGTATGCCCACGCAATTGTCATTCAAAGTGCATCAGCGCTGAAAGCTGAAAATTGGTCTGGGACTGAGGGGGGTTTAAGTGCCCAGTAAGCAAGTGGTTAAACAATTAAAGCAGCATCAACACACTTATGTCTCACAAAAAAAGGAGTAGATGCAATACATTATACACCGATAACATAAAATCAAAGCTACCCCTAAGGCTACTCTCAGACTGGGGAGGGCAGGCGTCGGCAGTAAAGCTCCGCTATATTTAGCACCACTTTACCGTCGTTCATGCGGCAAAAAAGGGTTAAAACCACCCGCAAAGCACCGCTGCAACGATAGTTTGCTAGCGGGTTTGCAGCGCTGCCCCCAGGTGCCGGTGGGTTTGCGGCACTAGGAAGGGGCACTTTAGGAGCGCAAGGTGAATGCACTGTTCCTATAACACTGCAAAGATGCGGCTTGCAGGACTTTTGTGATTGTCCTGCAAGCACACCGCTCCAGTGTGAAAGCCCTCAGGCTTTCACACTGGAGACACAGGAGAGGTGCTTTACAGGCACTACACAGGCGCTATTTTTAGCACTGTAGCACCTGTAAAGCGCCTCAGTGTAAAAGTAGCCTTAGAGCATGTTTCAAGTCCAAACAATATCATAATATAATCCTCAATTGTTAAAAAAAAGACAGATAAACACAGATTTAGAATAGTATCTAACCGCTACACAGACTGAAACTATACTGTAGCTTTCAATAAAGTGGAGAGTGATGGAGAATGACCAGAAGAAGAATCTTCTAAAGTAGACAATAACCAAGTAGACCATATTTTTCTGAATTTTTGGGGCAGCCCCTGTGCTGGTACATCAATCCCTCTCTCCAAGATAGCATTGACAGCTGTTTCCATTGTGCAAACGTAGGAGGGCAAGGAGACAACCACCTCTGAGCTATAAATTGGACAAATTAATACACCTTTTTATAGCTCTTCCAGTTAAGAACATTTTCTGTATGTGGAGGCTGAATTTATTTTCTCTACTGGCAAAGAATGTACTCTTAATTTTTGAAGTAACTGTGCACTATAAGTTCACTATAGGGACCTTTTATGTGTTTAAACAAGTTAACCATATCCTGGATATATTCAGTTCAGTCAATTTGAGATCCTTCATGCCCCTTCAATTTTTTTCAACTTCCAACAGTAAGTTGATTTAATGGTACAAATGGGTGCTTGTGAGACCACACCACACCACACCAGTAACAGATATCCTAAATTAATCCTGTAAGACAAAAATCATTAGTGATTAATCACATGTACAACATACGTTCTGCAGTCTACTGAGTGCTGGGTTAAACAGAACAATTACATATGACTTTCAGACACTCAATAACTTGACTAAATGTCATATGTGTGTGCCTATTGACTTAGTGGAAATTTTCTTTTGCCATCCACTAAAACATTATACTTCGGTATCTGTGCAAATTGAGTGTAATGGAGTTTTGTTTTGTTGTGTTCAATTTCAACTTATATGCAACAGCCTAACAAATAACCCTTACCACAGAACTACTGCTTCTAAAAACAAGCACATTAAATTAAAACTGCACATTTATAAAGCATATCAATGTGTTTTACAAATGTACATTGTATTCCGCTTTCTTTAAATGTCTGAAAAATAAAGGAAAAAAAACAGTTACATAGCTTTGAGTCAAACCCTGTTTAGTTACTTCCCGTTGCAGTTCGTATTGAAGCCCATACATTGAAGCTTATACAGTAAATAGATTCCATTTACATCCTACTTCTTGAAACGCCATCCTACTTATCGTAGTTATCTTATACTTTTAAGTTTTAAACCACTGTAGTGTTGCAATAAAGGAAAAGCTGCTGGGAACAGCAATGAGCCAATCATGTGAGCATGAAATTAAAATTATATTATATAACATTATGACAGTACCTGACCTAGAGATGAGCTGTGTCACCAAGTACAGCAACAAATGTACAAAGATCCTCTGAAAAGAGTCTTATCTCATGTCATTACACACTGTAAGTAATGTATGTTGCATTAGGAGGGACATGCTGAGCCTGTGTCCCCTCCACCAGTCCAGCGTACCTAACTCCCAGTAGCAGAATAGGGTCCTACTGAGTACATTGCGTGGACCTCATGCATACCTATAATAACTGCTTCCTTCCTGCACACCCTGGTTAATAGAAACCACACGTTTGAACGCCTCCTAGCCATCAATAATTTACAATGCCACAAGTTTGACAAAACATGGGAAACCTGGTGCAAGAGCTTTAAACCTAACTCGTAGAGTAATACCTTGATTACCTTAACAGCCTCAGGCTGGAGTAAATGTATTGTATTGATAAGCATACAACTTTTCTTTAATCTGATGCGTAAGACATACTGTGTGTAACGATTCCTGTTTCTTGATATCTCTTTTTTGTTTTTTTTTGTTTTTGAAAACCTTTCTTCATGTATCTTGATTCATTATATGTGAAACTTGTTGAACACCAATAAAAATTTACTGATTAAAAAAAAAAAATAACTGCTTCCTTCCCGTACCTCATGATCAGGCCACTGATCTCTGTAATGGGGGTGCAGCTCTGGTAGCTATTGGAAACTGTCTGCTAGGGAGGAAGCCAGACAGCTACCCCGTAGCTTCCAAATGACCTGTCACCTTACCAGGTACTATACCTAATAACTGGTTGCTTGTGTCTTGACCACAAGCAATTACATTATTTTTCCTTCCTTGCTGAGTTATCCCTTTGTAGTGGTGTTACTTCATACCCTGCAGTGCATTTACAGACCTGGTTTTTTAGATACATCAGAACCAACATGCACATTTTGAATAACTTCAGATCAGGCTTATAAGGGTAATGTAACTTTACTGAACAAGTGTGGCATATTAGTTCAATACTAACAACGTCTTTCCCCTAACTCTAACTATAGTAGTGTGGCTGCCCATGCATACCTGCAAATGTGCGATTTCATTACAGATAGTGTCCTTCAGAACTCCAGTTTCTTGTTGGACTACATATCACAGCAGTCCCGGTGCAGGCTTTTCATGTGAAAAGAGAGGCTCTCCCTTGTGCAGGTGGTTGCTGGTTGTAAAGGGTTTCATCTTCCTCTGTGAGCCTCTTGTTTCTTCTCATATGGCTGAAGTTTTCTTGGGCAGAGCCTTCTCCTTATTTACATGACACGGGGGAGGAGAGCAGAACCCTGCAAAAATCCAGGAAACCTAGAACTGCAATAACGCTTCTCTATCCTGTGCAGACTAGCTAGCTGTCTTACTACATAAAATATTCAATTTTGTAGGCAGCCGTCTGCACCCTACCTACATACAACACTACTTTTATGCAGTAGAAAAAAAAGAAAAAGGTCTTTTGATTAAACCTTGTTTAATCTTTTCCAGGAGCTTTAGGTAAGTTAAAGCCTCTAACAATGAAAATATATCAATAAAATTATGAGTTCCTTTACACATGCTTCCAAATAAAAATTCAGGTGTTTGAAAAAAACAAAAACAAAAAAACTTTATAAATAAATACAAATTGAATGTGTCTTTGACTGACAATGGTGTATAATGGGCAGGTGTAAATTGGAAACTTCTAAGCAAGAACTCGGTTTCATACACATATACCTACTGGCCAAGAAATACTGCTGGGAGTACCAAGGCTTTGTTTCAGGCATTCAGAATAAAACATTGAACAAATTGAATGTTAACATATTTCTCCTCCCTTACTTACAGAGACAGCTTCAACTTGTCATGAAACAGTAAATGAAGAACTTAAGAACTACAATATCTGTAGGCTAGAAATGATAGGGGTTACTAGATTATCCCAGCAGGATTCTCTCTCTCTATTAGATGTTGAGTCTCATTGTCACATTAGGAAGAAAAGAACTTTTTCCCTTAAACAATATGTCAGTCTGGATGTATAACTGTACAGCCTGTTCCTCCCAGTACTATCAGGAAACGTCTACCAGATAAATGACTTTGTAGAAAAAGTAGATAGGGCAAGCCTCTTACTTTTCAGCACAGCAGGAATCTCTTCCCAAACTGATTTAGAAAGAAGTATATCTGGAGTCTGCAATTATACTCCTACCTTCTTGACAATACGGGAATTTGACCAGACGGTACTCAAATCCGAATAAAAATGTTGCAACTTTACGAATCTTAAGATCAGACCTTAAAATAGCCTACAAGCAGGTGAGTTTTAAGTTTTAAGCTAAGAGAAGTGAGCTCCAGCTGGGAAAGAACAAGTCTTTGGAATTCAGTTGTAGCAGGCTGTCCATATAACTTTCAGTTAGAATGTAGCACAATAGATTTCTTGCTGCTTTTAATTGCATTGATATAAATTACAGGAGAGCAGCATGTACATTCAAATCTCAGTAAAAAGGAGAAGTACAGCGGTATATCCTACATGTCACAGCCCTTGACTAAGGTTACAGGGCTGACACATGCAACTTTCAGCTAAACTCTAATGGCATTTTAAAGTAAAGTTGCAATGCTGAAGTCCAAAATACAGTAACCTATAGCAACTAGTAAGACATTAGTTGGGTCAAGTCAGATCACTGAAAGATGATTTCTGACTGGCTGCAGGTGATCACTATACACTGCACTTAGATCTTAGTTCTACTACACCTGTGACAATGTCATCATTGTTTAAATTCATGCATGTCAGTTGCCCCTAGGGAAATTGGCAGATTAGTCTATTTCTCTTCATATTTCAAATGGCGGTTGAACCATCTGCACCAGCAAGATCTAAGTAAAAGGGATGTTATTAGGTAACTATGGCATTGCTTGGTAGAAACAAAACCCGTGTGATATATTTGGGTCATTTAATTTAATCATTCGCACCAGCAAGATCTAAATAAATGTGAAGGTATTAGATAACTATGGTGTGGGTAGGTAGAAACAGAACTTTCATGAAATATTTGGGCTGTTTCACTTAATTGGGGAGTGTGTATAGTAATGCTAAAATGAAAAATGTCATAGGATGCTTTGTGCATGCCTGCTTGTCAGCAGCAGCTTGGAGTAGTCAACAGTAATATATGAATCTATCTGGGTTTGATTGCCAAGAGTTCTGAAAATCTTTTTTAATATTCAGTGAACATGAACTTAGAGTTGAATCCCATTAACCACTTTCAGACCGGACCAATTTGCTGGTCAAAGACCAGACCACTTTTTGCAATTCGGCACTGCGTCGCTTTAACTGACAATTGCGCGGTCGTGCGACGTGGCTCCCAAACAAAATTAACGTCCTTTTTTTCCCACAAATAGAGCTTTCTTTTGGTGGTATTTGATCACCCCTGCGGTTTTTATTTTTTGCGCTATAAACAAAAATAGAGCGATAATTTTGAAAAAAACGCATTATTTTTTACTTTTTGTAATAATAAATATCCCCCAAAAATATATAAAAAAACATTTTTTTCCCTCAGTTTAGGCCGATACGTATTCTTCTACATATTTTTGGTAAAAAAAATCGCAATAAGCGATTATTGATTGGTTTGCGCAAAAGTTATAGCGTTTACAAAATAGGGATAGTTTTATAGCATTTTTATTAATAATTTTTTATTATTTTTTTTTTTACTAGTAATGGCGGCGATCTGCGATTTTTATTGTGACTGCGACATTGTGGGGGACCCATCGGACATTTTTGACACATTTTTGGGACCATTGTCATTTATACAGTAATCACTGCTATATAAATGCAGTGATTCCTGTGTAAATGACACTGGCAGTGAAAGGGTTAACCAGTGGGTGGCAGTGTAGGGGTTAAGTGTTCCTAGGGGTGTGTTACTAACTGTGGGGGGGTTGGGCTGTCATTTAGTGTACACTGATCTCTGCTCCAATCACATGGAGCAGAGATCAGCGTCACTAGTTGCTAGGCAGAATGGGAAAATGTTGTTTATACAGCATTTCCTCCATTCGGCCGCTCCGTGAGACGATCGCGGGGATGCCCGCGGCGATCGAGTCCGCGGGTCCCGCGACCGGACTCACGGGGGTCCCGACCAGCGCGGGAGCGCGCCGCCGGCGGCTCGCTCCCGATGGCACTGCGGCAACGAATATTGGACGTACATGTACGCCAATATGCCTGCCCGTGCCATTCTGTCGACGTACATCGTCGTGCGCTGGTCGGGAAGTGGTTAAAGTCTATTGGGAGGTGAAACTTTTTCCATCTTGCTATTGTTTTGCATATATCAATGCAAAAAAAAGTATAAATATATAATATACTATATACTCCTCTGGCGGGGTACAGTAGTCAGTCATATATTTAGATACGAGAAAGAATAGCGATATAGAGGTAAAAAAATACCTTATAGAGGGAAAAGGGGAGTTTTCATGTAGTTTTGAGCGCAACATTGAAATAAAACAAATCTTTAAATAATATGCTTGAGGGATGTCTTAAAGCTGTACAGAATGTAACAGAATTGTGCAATTTTCATTGACAGCCTTAGTGACAGTATACACTGGCAACACAAATTTGGCTGTGGGATAAATTTTTTTCTTTCAAAATGAGCTTGCCTTACCAAATGCACTTGCACCCCAATCTGTTTATTTTTAGGTAGCTTTAGCAGTGACATGCTTTTTCCTGGCACAGTAATAGACCCATATTGACTAGCAAATAGAAATTGGCCAACAGTTCACTCTGGCTGTTCCTGTTCTCACTAATGCAAAACTGTCTTTTACTATTCAATTTCTATCAAGCTCCCACTTGAGATTTAGAGACTGCAGATAATACAGCAGTTTAAAATTGACCAGCAGCATTACATTTATTGAGGAGTAATAGCCAAATGTACTGACGACAAGAGTACAGGCAGGTGTTTTACCACAGGAAATAGGTAACTGCAGGTAACACGGTAGTGTAAAATTGTCTAGTGGCATAACAATTTTAATCAGTAAGACTAGACCAAATTTACTAGAAAAAAGTACATAGGCAGGGGTTTTACTACAAGAATTAAGAGACTATAAATAATATAGCAGTTTAAAATTATCCAGCAGCAAAACAATTTTAATGAACAATGCTAGGCCCGAATTTACTAGAGACAATGAGCATGGGCTGGGGCTTCACTACAAGAAATAACTTACTGCAGAGTATAGAGTAAAACTGTGTACAATTGATCAGTAGCAGGGCGGTTTTAAGTAGGGATAGCAGGCCTAATTGGTATATGCCTAACTTTTATTTTATCTATGAAGATGTGGTAAATGTGAATGATATATTGAGAAATGATTTAGGTGCACACCATTCTTGCTTTCTTTTTTTCAAATGATGCAGTTGTAGCAAAAGGAAGCTCCAAGAACATGTGGTCTGTAACAAGTGAAGGCTCAACTTTGAGCACCACAAACATAAAAAAGATCAGTTTAACAATAAAAAATGAAGATTAAAGCCCCATACACATGATCAGATTTTCTGCTGAGTTTTTCCTTCAGGTTTACCAAAACCATGTAGTAGAAGGGCCTGCCTGATTGCATACAAATTGAAACTCCTAAGGTTTGACCTCATATTATATGGTTTTGGTAAATCTGAAGGAAAAACTCAGCAGAAAAAATGATAGTGTGTATGGGGCTTAAGATATTAAAACCCCAAATACCACCCTTGAAATACATTTTTTTAAAGGGAGGCCTTACATTAACAAAAAACGTTTTCTAAGAGTGGGACAGCAGCTAAAAGTAATTTCTGATCTCAAATACATCTCTTATTGGCCTGTTTAAGCATGCAAGTCTGCATGATTCACCTCAAACCCATGGTAATGGTGAACCTTAACCTCATTTTCTACATGAACTACAGTCATGGGCTTTGGATTTCACAAAGGGTTTTTCTATTTCCACTTAAGTTCAAGTAAAAATGTATGCAAACGAAAAAAAAATATCAATACTCATAGCATTTTTTTAAACATTATTATTTCTCGCATTGTGAATTTAGAGTTGGTCTTTACTTATGATTCATTTTATAAAATGGGTTCTCCATTTCTTTTTGGAAACAAAGTAAATATGTTCCTAAAACTGTAGCTGACTGAGCATAAGCTGCTAGGAAAGCATCCTTTAGAAAACTATCATGGGTATTTGTACACATTGCCCCCAGGGAGAGTAGACCGTTTTAGATAATAATCAAAGTTTTCACATAGGATAAAAGAAATTAACTCTACATTATTTTGTTCATGTCTAAAACTAGATTTCATTTTTCCTGAAGTCCATTGTGAAATAAATTAATAAATTAAGCGTTGTGCTTTTGATTGAGCAGCTACAGCGATTGTTCATTTCCAATGATCCTCAAGAGCCATAATTAAAAATAATGTTACCTGAGGATCAGCTTAGCTGAATTCATGTTTGTTTTTGAATTGGAAATAAATAAAATCAGACAGCAAAAGTGGAGCAGATATGTAATGATGATGTCTGACTTCTAAACAGCAAAGGAAATTATAGTCATTGGGATGGGAACAAATACCTCTTAATTGCACTTCATTACAACGTACCTTTCTTTGCGCAGTTGCATATATTAATTATAAAAATCATGTTCCACAGACAAGACGCTACACAATGGCTTTTTTCCCCCCTCTATTGCTGTCTTCTACAGAATGGAAGAACAATATCGACTGTCAGATACAAAAGGAACTTTGAAAGGCAAAATCATAAAAAGAATGAAAGCCTATTATAATAAAAGGAGAAAAAACATGCTTTGACTTCACAAATGGAAAACTTATTAATGTTTAAGACGCTGTGTTCTTTTGGAAAGTATCTTCCTATTTGCTGTTTTGCATATATATATGCATAAGAACAACATTACATTACATTTCTGAGAAGAATCAAATGAAATTACTGACCTTAAATAACAGTGGAATTAACTAAATTCTCGAGGTTGAAGGCTACAGTTATATTTGTAGGTAAAGTGTATTAAATTATGAACGTGTGTCTTTGTTCCATATACATTTATGCTACTTTATAGTTCCAATGTTAGTCAGTTTGAAAAAAGTCCATCTTGTACAATCAATAAAAAAAAAAAATAGAAACCCTCCATATACACAATCCTATACCTGCAGTTGATCCAGAGGAAAGCAAAAAAAAAAAGTATGGAACACGATCCACTTTGCTCCAGCAGAAGAAACAATTCCTTTCATGTTATTTCTTACAAATGTTAATATCCAGGGGGTGTGGTCTGCCGGCGAGCGTGATGGCTGCTTAGACACAGCTCCGTAAACCGGGGAGAGCACAGGAGCGTCAATGGCCCACATCCGCAGTCAATCTACAGCCATTCAGCCTCCTAACACACTGGACACCCTCCTGCATCATGTCCCGAAAGAGGAAAGAAGATATCTGACCGAAAAAGCTGACAGACTTCTTCCTCAAGGCATCGCTTAAGGTCAGTGCTGCCCAAAATGGCGCCGACACATAAGCAGCTGCAGAGCGGTCCTCATACATGGATCTCCCTGATAGCTTACAGGGAGATCAAGAGCTACAATTGCTGCCCCTATCTCCAGATCACTCAGCCAGAGGAAGCCCACACTCAGGAAGACCTGCTAAGGCTTCTATGAGGCTAGATGATCACTCATACCCAGAGCACAGTGTGGGCTATCCATTTAACCCTCTCCAGTCAAACCAGACCCTTCAATTCTCGGTAGCTGCCTTTCCTACCACAGAACAACCTGTACTAGACACGACTTTAAAGGACATGCTCCTCTCACTACAGACATCACTGATGTCCGATCTGTCCTCCCTTATAACCAAATTCTCCTCAGACATTAACAGTTTGGGAAACAGGGTCTCTTATATAGAATACACAATGGAGGAATGCACCTTGTGGACACATATGATGAAGTGATAGATGAGCAGTCCTGGATCAAGGCTAAATTGGCAGATTTGGAAGACCATTCTCGCCGCAACAATGTGAATATATACGTGGCATACCTGCATCAATACTACCTGCTGAGCTTAAAAAATATGCGAATGACCTCAGGCGCGCTATCCTTCCCAATGTCCCATACATAGAATATCCAAACCGCCTCATCTAGCTTGCTCAGTACCCAGAGATGTGCTTATGAGAGTACATTTTTTCCACGCTAAAGAAATGCTTCTGGCCTTCTGCCAGGTCAGCTGAAACTCTTCCTGCACCATTCGCTGAAATACAGCTCTATGCTGACCTCTCTAAATACACCCTATAACAGCGCAGACAACTAAGCCCCGTTACCAAAGACAATCATAAAATTCAATACAAAAGGTGATACCCAGCAACCCTGCTAATCACAAAAAAATGTCACGACCATACTATATCCACCCTTACAGGAGGACTGAAACTCTTATATACCTGGGGTATTATTCTAGACCAACTGCAGGACTCCAGCCTTACTTTGCTGCAATACAAATCCCAATACAACCGTCGCGACCAGCAGAAGAACTATGAATGACACCTGTGAAATTAAACCCAGGGTGGGTCTTTCATATATACACCTTTCTCTCCCCGGTTACTGCCATAAAGTTATCTTATAGATCTGTTTAACAATTGGTGACTGTAACGCCACCCCTAATATAAAGGGGGTTAACGCCGTTTACGATGTTCCCTCTCCTAGACACACATCCACTCGCTACCAATATCCACAGCTAAACGACCCTTTCCTATAGGATCCCTCTGGCAAAAAGACGAGACGCACTCTGTCTCTTCTGTAGTAGGAAATGACTTTATTATTGAGAAACATTGTAACTTTATACACAATTCAAGGCACATGCTTCAGCCATCGGTTATTCCACAATAACCCACCTTCAACTACTATCCAGCTCTTTTAAGTTGACTTTCCTTTTTTTCTTTCTCCCTTTTGTCCTTCCTTTTATTTTTGCTGTACCTATACACAGTTTAGCTCTCTGACACCATCAGGAAGCTCCACAGATATCTCATATCCGGATCCAGTTCATTGCAGCAGAAGAACCAGTAGCATCACCCAGAATACCTCGACCCGAACCAACTAACTGTAAGTCCCTGCATACTAAACACTGATCATTTCCACAAACTATGCCACTCAACATCTTATCTATAAACGCAAATGTATTTAATCATCCTGCCAAGCGTCACTACCTATGGAAAACTGCCCAAGAAACCAACTGTGACATTCTATGTGTCTAAGAAACTCACTTCTCCTCATCCGCAACTCCTAAATGTTCCAACAAATGTTTCCCACACATCTTCTAGGCTTCCTTTTCCTCCAAAAAAAGAGGAGTCCTAGTTGCAGTCAAGGACACAGTGACCTTCCAGTCTCATCATGTGAATCTAGACCCAAACGATCGCTATATTATACTACAATGCACTATTAACAAGGTTTCCTATACCCTGATAAACCTATATGCGCCCAATGTCCACCAAATGCACTTTCTCAAGCACCTCATACAATCCATTAAACTCATTCAAAGAGGCCATGTGATTATGTGTAGTGACCTCAACCTGGTACCAGATATTCACCTGGACTCATCTACACCATCCAAGAGACGTGAATCCTCTCTGAAAAAATTTCTACTTGACCAGGACATGTATGACATTTGGCAATGCCATCACAGATCTGAGAAAGATTACACTTATACTTTTCATCACTTTATAAAACGTATTCAAGAATTGATCTTTTTCGTGCAGATAAGTGGCTTCTCCAAAAGGCTACCTCTTCTACAATCCATGCCATGTTGTGGTCAGACCCCAACGTGGGCTCGGTACCCAACCACAGCACAGTATGGAATACACACAAGGTATTTATAAGAGGTGTATTAAAACAATTGAATGCTCGAATGAAAAAAGAAAGGACGCAGCGACAAGACTACCTTATTACTGCCATAACAGACCTAGAAAAAAAACAATAAAACAAATCCACAGGCCATACATTCGGCTAAGCTTCTATCCCTAAGGCAAGAGCTTAGAACCCTTCTCTTGCAGTCCTTTGAAAAAACAACGCAAATTGAAGGCTATGGCTTACTCCACCTCAAATAAGGTGAGGAAAGCTCTAGCTAGACGCCTAAAGGGATATTAATAACAAAAGAAAAAAGCCGCACACATACATAAATACTGTAAATAAAATTAAATATAAACACCTATGAGTGATTCATTGATTGCAATAGTAGTGAAAAAAGTTGATCTACCCCTCTAATATATCAAACATACCATAATTTATAAAAAGAATTATGAATAACAAGTGTTATTAATGAAATTCAAAAAATCCCAGTGAAGTGATAAAAAAGCCCAATAAATGAAAAATAGTCCAGTGAAAACTTAATAAATACCAAAATTTCATAAGAACTCATGGAAAAATAAAAAATATTAGATTAATAGTAGCAATAAAAATGAAATGTAAAAAATATATATTAGTGATAATAATAAAAAATGCGTGATAATATGAGTGTAATAATAATGTAAAAATAAAAAATAAAATAAAAAATACAAAGTGTTCAATCTTCTGTGCAACCAAAACACACCAAGGATCGTGACCACCACCACACCACAATTCAATATTAGGTGGCCGGTGACGTCTATACCCCAGAGACACCCCATCTGGGATCAATCTGTGCCTACAGGGGTAGAGACCACTCCCCCCCCCCCACCCTTGCTTATCAATATCATCTTGCATGGTCTTATATCATACGTTTGGCAAGGGTTTCAATGCTCTTGTAACCAGACATAAGTTGATACCACGTTGAACAAGGAATTAAGTAGTGAGAAAGGATAGAAAAGGAAAAAAGAACAGTAACTAGAACTAGCCCAACAGTAATGGTATACCTTCGTTACTCAACCAGTATTTCCAAGCATAGCTTGTTATTGCCAAGCAGTATCTTTATGAACTCTTCCTCTAAAATGTAAGGCCTGCATTTTGTGGGTACCATGTGTGCCATGCATTCCAAACCTCAGATACTTTTTTGTGGTTACCTATGCTATAAGCGAATTGTGTTTCATGTGCACTATGTGTGTATATTATCTGTAGAGTTTCTGCTACAGTGGGTGGATAGTGATGGAAGAACTTCCAACGGGACGTTTTGCGAATGAACGTGCCCAAATGTTCGCGAACTACAGGTTCGCGGCGGACCCCATTCACTTTAATGGCAGGCTAACCTTTAGTTTAATAAGTTTGTTGAAGGCACACCTTGCTTTCTTACCTATCCATAGATATTTATCTATCGCAGATTGTGCCTGTCGGAAAAAGGAGTTAGGTACTGGTATAGGTAAAGTTCTGAATAAATATAAAAATTATGGGAGGATCTGCCTTTTAAATCCGGCCAATCTACCTGTCCAGGACAGTTCAAATTTCCGCAGGACTTTCAACTTTGGTTGTAGAGAGTTTACAAAAGGGGTATAGTTTGCCTCGACTAGGTCTGATACTTTAGGGGTAAGGAGGATTCCCAGATATGCTATACCATTTTCTTTCCACGTGTATAGTAATATATTGTTTCATTACCTTAGAAATCCCTATTCCAAGAAGATATGATTTGGCTTAATTGACCTTATAGTAAGATACAGCATTGAACATTTGTAGAGCTTGATGTACCGAAGCCAGGGAAGTTGGAACGTCAGTGAGCATTAAGATTACATCATCCGCAAATAAGCTGATGGTGTGCATCCTGCCTCCAGAGGAAGCCCCATAGATTTTCAGGTGTTGACCTATGTTCACTGCCATGGGTTCCATTAATAGGTTAAAAATTAAAGGGAATAATGAACATCCCTGTTGGGTCCCATTTGTTATGTTGAATGAGGTAGACAACATACCTGAAATGTAAACCTGTGCTGAGGAAGTTGTGTATAACGCCATAATGAAATGAAACATCTGGCCATGGAATCCAAATTTGTTTAGAACTTGTTCCAGATATGTCCAATGGATTCTATCAAATGCCTTCTCTGCATCCAAAGCAAGGAGCAGAGAAGGCGTTTCGGTCTTGTTGGCCATATGTATGATATTAATCAAATGTCTAGTGGCGTCAGCTGTTTGGCGTCCTTTAGTGAATCCAGACTGGTCTGGGTGAATAAGCAAGGGGCGTAGATCTACACGCCTGTTGTCTATTAATTTGGAGTAGATTTTCAAATCGTTAAGTAAAGATATTGGGTGAAAGTTTTGTGTGGTGTTGGGTTTCTTCCCCGGCTTCGGTAGTGCCACTATCATTGCTTTTAACATTTTTTAACATTTGAGATGGAAGGAGGAGGCAGTTTGATTAAATATTTTTACTAGGTGAGGAGCCAATACATCCTTAAATGTCTTAAAATATTCTCCTGTGAAGCCGTCTGGTCCAGGGGATTTGTTACTAGGTAATGCGTTTATTGTTTGGGAAATTTCCTGCATTGTAAATGGAGAATTTAGCACAGAATTTAGATTTTCCGTGAGTTGTGGAAGATCAATTTTATTAAGAAATTCTGCTATTGTGTTGGGTAAGGGTTGGGTCATGTTTGAATCATTTCTTAGATTGTAGAGTGAGCTATAGTACGCGCTAAATGTGTCAGCAATGGCCTGGGGATGGTATCATTTAGCATGACTGTTTGAGTGAATGATATACAGTAGGCAATTTTAGTTTTGTGTCTATGTCCCCTCAAGCGAGCGGCAAGCCCTGCCTTATTGTCGTTCGCATAGTAGGACATTTTCAACCTCCTGGAAGACTTTTCAAAGTCCTCCAGCAGTATTAGTCAAAGTTCATATCTTAATTTGATCAGTTGTTCAGATAATGTAGGGGACATACAGTGCCTTGCGAAAGTATTCGGCCCCCTTGAACTTTTCAACCTTTTGCCACATTTCAGGATTCAAACATAAAGATATAACATTTTTATTTTTTTGTGAAGAATCACCAACAAGTGGGACACAATTGTGAAGTGGAATGAAATCAATTGGATTTTTGAAACTTTTTTAACTAGTAAAAAAATGAAAAGTGGGGCGTGCAAAATTATTCGGCCCCCATGCGTTAATACTTTGTAGAGCCACCTTTTGCTGCGATTACAGCTGCAAGTCGCTTGGGGTATGTCTCTATCAGTTTTGCACATCGAGAGACTGAAATTCTTGCCCATTCTTCCTTGCAAAACAGCTCGAGCTCAGTGAGGTTGGATGGAGAGCGTTTGTGAACAGCAGTTTTCAGCTCTTTCCACAGATTCTCGATTGGATTCAGGTCTGGACTTTGACTTGGCCATTCTAACACCTGGATACGTTTATTTGTGAACCATTCCTTTGTAGATTTTGCTGTATGTTTGGGATCATTGTCTTGTTGGAAGATAAATCTCCATCCCAGTTTCAGGTCTTTTGCAGACTCCAACATGTTTTCATCCAGAATGGTCCTGTATTTGGCTGCATCCATCTTCCCCTCAATTTTAACAATCTTCCCTATCCCTGCTGAAGAAAAGCAGGCCCAAACCATGATGCTGCCATCACCATGTTTGACAGTGGGGATGGTGTGTTGAGGGTGATGAGCTGTGTTGCTTTTACGCCAAACATATCGTTTGGCATTGTTGGCAAAAAGTTCGATTTTGGTTTCATCTGACCAGAGCACCTTCTTCCACATGTTTGGTGTGTCTCCCAGGTGGCTTGTGGCAAACTTTAGATGAGACTTTTTATGGATATCTTTGAGAAATGGCTTTCTTCTTGCTACTCTTCCATAAAGGCCAGATTTGTGCAGTGTATGACTGATTGTTGTCCTATGGACAGACTCTCCCACCTCAGCTGTAGTTTTCTGCAGTTCATCCAGAGTGATCATGGGCCTCTTGGCTGAATCTCTGATCAGTCTTCTCCTTGTCTGAGCTGAAAGTTTAGAGGGGCGGCCAGGTCTTGGTAGATTTTTAGTGGTCTGATACTCCTTCCATTTCAAAATGATCGCTTGCACAGTGCTCCTTGGGATGTTTAAAGCTTGGGAAATCTTTTTGTATCCAAATCCGGCTTTAAACTTCTCCACAACTGTATTACGGACCTGCCTGGTGTGTTCCTTGGTCTTCATGATGCTCTCTGCGCTTTCAACAGAACCCTGAGACTATCACAGAGCAGGTGCATTTATACAGACTTGATTACACACAGGTGGATTCTATTTATCACCATCAGTCATTTAGGACAACATTGGATCATTCAGAGATCCTCGCTGAACTTCTGGAGTGAGTTTGCTGCACTGAAAGTAAAGGGGCCGAATAATTTTGCGCGCACCACTTTTCAGTTTTTTATTTGCTAAAAAAGTTTAAATTATCCAATAGATTTCATTCCACTTCACAATTGTGTCCCACTTGTTGGTGATTCTTCACAAAAAATAAAAATGTTATATCTTTATGTTTGAAGCCTGAAATGTGGCAAAAGGTTGAAAAGTTCAAGGGGGGCGAATACTTTCGCAAGGCACTGTATATACTTTATTTTGGGATTCTAATGTATGAATTTGATTAGTATTATTCAATATGCGCTGCCCCCTCAATCTCTTGGCTCTTGCTCCTAGTTTAATAAGAAGACCTTGCATAAACGCCTTGTGTTCATTCCATGTCACAAAAGGGTCAGCGACTGAATTTTCATTATATTCAAAAAATTCAAGTAATTCCTTTTGCAAAGTTGATTTGTAAGTATCATCCTGGAATAGCCGTGGGTTGAATCTCCAGATAAAGTTGGTAT
The DNA here is from genome assembly GCF_037356315.1 of Lithobates pipiens. Taxonomy (NCBI): domain Eukaryota; kingdom Metazoa; phylum Chordata; class Amphibia; order Anura; family Ranidae; genus Lithobates; species Lithobates pipiens. The sequence goes on along the minus strand of NW_027507686.1, from coordinate 149,713,339 downwards.
TGGATGTGCCATCCACCAGCAGTGACACTGAGGCATGATCCGACCAAGTTATATCATTTATGCTAGATGCTTTAATTTTGGTTAGCAACCATTTGTCTGTTAAGAAAAGATCAAGTCTGGTATATATTTTATGACTAGAATCTATCCTGTGGGTCCTGCACTTCTTTGTGTAGGTGAAAGGCCACAGTGTCCCTGATTGCTGTTAAGACCCCTCTTTTTTTAACTTCTGAACTGGCAAAAAAACAAATGGGAACTTGGGGTGAGAACAAGGGGGTTGAGCCTGTGATTTAAAGTGAATTTCCTGAACGCAAAGAATATCACCCTTGTGTTGTGTTGCTTCTTTCCATATAGATTTGTGTTTTGCAGGATGGTTAAGCCCTCTGGCATTGATTGTTAGAAAGGTGATGACCAACTTTAAAGTTATTTTGGTGCGTGTAGTGCAGCATGTGTTGGTAACACTTACATGCGATAATGTAGCAATCCCAGCGGTTCTGGAGACTTGGGATCCTGCATTCGTAGAGGTTCTGCTGCTTTAGGGTAGACATCCATGTGGTTGATTGGTAAATTCTGCTACTACGGGCATAAAGAGTGGTTAATCGAAATGAAAGTAACTTAGAAGATCATGTGTATAACTGAAAGAGAAGAGGATATGGGTCAGTGCAACCTGGGTGTGACGTATAATTACTCAAATTAATTTTGAGGGGTAAGCGAAAAAATTAACATAAAAGCAAAAAAAAAAAAAAAAAAAAGGTTCAGCTTGGCAGTCTTGTTTTTCTCCTCTTGAGGGAATAGTAGATTATAACCTTAATTGGCTGCAATTGTATCAGGTGTGTTTGCGGGCATTTTTAGAGGTAACCAGATTCCAATCATCCTCAATGCGGTTAGGGCTCCGGGAATTAAGGGCCTTTGGTGTATCCTCCATGATAATGTGGCACTTTTGGAGTAGATGCATCCCTTTAGCAAGAGTGTCCACAATATGATTCTTTCCTTCCTTAGTCATGATCAATTTTGTAGGGAACCCCGATTTGTAGGTGATCTTGTGATTTCTCAACGCCTTAGAGAGCATGTTCAGGTTTCTTCGTTTCTGTAGAGTAAATTGGGAAAGATTAGCAAAGAATTGTAGATCTTTGTATTGCGGGGGGAATATATCTCTATTGCAGGAGGCAGTCATTAGACATTCCTTAGTTTGAAAGAAATGGAGTCTGAGTATGACATCCCGTGGTATATTGTCTGGCGGTGGGATGGTTTGGGTAAACGATGAATCCTGTCCACTGCTATGTCTAGATCAGTTAAGTCAGGTAACATAGCCTGAAATAGCTGGGCTGCATAAGTACGCAAATCTGGTTGCTGGACCGATTCAGGGACCTCTGTCATTTTTAAATTGTTTTTCCTGGAGCGGTCCTCGACGTCCGCTAACTTGGCCTTAATGGCATCCATTTCATCTGCGTGATTTTAGTGGGCATCCATCAGGTCATTGATGGTGGTCACAAATTCCCCCATTTTGTTTTCTATATGATCTGTTCTGGATGAGATTTCTTTTAGCTCTATCCCAAATTTTTAGACACAGGATAACATGTCAGCATGCAGTGAGCTTCTGAGAGAAACTAGCATGTCCTTTAAAGTTGTGTCCAGGTCTGGTTGGTTAGTGGTGGGAAACAGATCAAAAGAATCAGGGAGATCACTGGTATCCTCCCCTGAGTCTGAGCCCTGTGACAGTTCCTGGCTCAAATCTGTTGCATCCAACCTTAGACTCACTTTCTCTGGGCTTCCTGAGGAGGTGGTGTGTATAGGAGATTGAGGGCTTTTTTGCGGTACATTCCTTTTATGAGGATTACCTTTAGATGATGCTTGCTGGGAGTGCTGAATCTGCCGCACGCCACTGGTCTACCGCCACCATCTTGCTTAGGCCCCAGTGGATAGTATTCAGTAAGCTTCTGTGGCCTCCGGGTCTCTTTATTCCTCCATGACATGTTTGGTCAGGTTCCCGGGTGTTGCCACAGCCCCGGTGAGTACCGGTATCTCCCTGAGAGCTGAGGAGCTTCTCTAACGAGCATCCATCTCCTTCCGCGGCAAGCACCACCCCCAAACTCATATGGTCCTTTTAAACCCACTCATCCCCTACACGTAAATGTATCTCATTACTCTACAACACCTTACACCAGAAAAAGGACTTTATCAAACATACCTCACATCTCCACTGGGAATCGGACTTGGGAGACTCGTTCACTGAGGAACAATGGCAAACAGCATTGAAATCTATATACAAATCTACCAGTTGCTCAGCCCTATGGGAATTATCCCAAATATATCTCAAAGATGGTACCTAACCCCTACCAGACTTTTGGCTCCCAATCAACCGATTCCTGCTGGAGATGCCCAAAAGCAAGGGGAGACCTATTCCATATCTTATGGGCAGGTCCTAACATACAGTCTTACTGGTCCACTATCTTTCAAATCCTAAGAAACTTCTCCAAGTGCCACATCCCCTTCTCCCCCACACTGGCACTCCTAAATCTAACAATAGAAGCCATCCCTATCCCCCCCTAAGAATAATAATTACACAAATCCTCTTAGCAACCAGACTCAGCATCACTCGCCTGTGGAAATTGGTCACATCCCCCACTATTGAGAACACTCTTGAAATGATAAACACAGACTGTAGTTATGAACTCATGATGGCCTCTAGTAGAGGAAACTACCACAAAATGTTTTCCTCATGACAACCATGGTTGCAATGGTCAGGTGCGGAAAATCACCTGTATTCAAAGAACACCTCCCGACATGTCTTTAATGCCCTGTACACACGGTCCGACAGCAAAATCCGTCTGATTTTTTTCCGACAGATTTTGACCCAAACTTGTCTTGAATACACATGGTCGCACAAAATTATCAGAAAATCCAATTGAAAATCCAACTGTTCAGAACGCGGGGACGTAGAACACGTACAACAGGACTATAAACAGGCATGTGTGGCACTTTGTCTGTCGGAATTGTCTGCACACGATTGGAATTTAAACAATTGGATTTTATTGTTGGAAAATTTTAGATCCTGCTACTTTGTGTGTCGGAAAATCAGATGGAAAAAGTCTGATGGAGCCCACACACGATCGGATTTTCCGACAACAAGCCCAATCGCACATTTTCCGTCATCGGAAAGTCTGACCGTGTGTACAGGGCATAACACTGAAAGCCCTGATAAACTTACCAACCGTTTGACTATCACCAGTTAACCTTGGTTATGAATCAAAGGTCCCCCTCCCGGGCCATATCATTAGGAAGCTAAACTTACAAGATATTTGATTTCAACCTTGACCTATCACTACTATCATATACCTAACTGTCTTAACCACTTCAGTCCCGGACCAATTGTCAGCCTAAGGACCAGAGGTCTTTTTACAATTTCACCCTGCACTGCTTTAACTGGTAATTGCGCGGTCATGCAATGTTGTACCCAAACGAAATTTGTGTCCTTTTCTTCCCACAAATAGAGATTTCTTTTGATGGTATTTGATTGCCTCTGCGATATTTATTTTTTACGATATAAAAGGAAAAAGACTGAAAATTTAAAAAAAAAAGATATTTTCTACTTTTTGTAAGAAAAATCGAATAAACTAAATTTTAGTCATACATTTAGGCCAAAATTTATTCAGCCACATGTCTTTAGTAAAAAAAAAAAGTCAATAAGCGTATATTTATTGGTTTGCGCAAAAGTTATAGCGTTTACAAACTAGAGTACATTTTCTGGAATTTACATAGCTTTTAATTTATGACTGCCTATCTCATTTCTTGAGGTGCTAAAATGGCAGGGCAGTACAACCCCCCCAAATGACCCCATTTTGGAAAGTAGACACCCCAAGGAAATTGCTGAGGGGCATGTTGAGCCCATTGCATATTTTTTTTGTCCCAAGTGATTGAATAATGACACAAAAAAAAAACTTTACAAAAAGTTGTCACTAAATGATATATTGCTCACACATGCCATAGTTATATGTGGAATTGCACTCCAAAATATATTCTGCTGCTTCTCCTGAGTACGAAGATAGCACATATGTGGGAATTTTTGGGAGTCTAGCCGCGTACGGCACCCCGAAAACCAATCACTGCCTTCAGGATTTCTAAGGGTGCAAATTTTTGATTTCACTCCTCACTACCTATCACAGTTTCAAAGGCCATAAAATGACAAAATAACACAAAACCCCCCCAAATGAGCCCATTTTGGAAAGTAGACACCCAAGCTATTTACTGAGAGGCATGTTGAGTCCATTAAATAGTTTATATTTTGCCACAAGTTGCAGGAATATTAAAATTTTTTTTTTTGCACAAAGTTGTCACTAAATGATATATTGCTCACACATGTTATGGGCATAAGTCAAATTACACCCCAAAATAAATTCTACTGCTTTTCCCGAGTACGGGGATACCACATGTGGGGGACTTTTTGGGAGCCTAGCCATGTACAGGACCCCGAAATCCAAGCACTGCCTTCAGGATTTAAATATAAAACGCTACCAAAAAAAACTGTTAGCGATCACAGGGATCAGGCCTGACTCTGCGAACGCTGCAGTTATGTGTTTAGTGTTTTGTAAGTGACAGTGATCGATACTGCACTTGGGTGGGCTGGGCAGAGGGGCAAAACGCAGGTGCTAGCAGGTATCTGGGCTGATCCCTCTAACAATGCGTTTTTTTGGAACCCTAAACTGCTGGGGACGCTAGTATAGATCTGATCAGATATTGATCTGTTCAGATACTATACCACTATGGGAGGTGTATGCTTTGTGCGTGGGTGTTAGCGGTACTGGCACTAACCTAGCGCTGCCTGGGGCGACGCAGACCCTGACCCTAAAACCTAATTGATATCACCCGCCGGGTGATCAGGGGGTTAAACCTTTATTGGGTAATAAATGGTGGGTGCCCTGATGCTATAAAAAGCAAACTAACTAACCAGAGTCACCCGTAACACTTATACGGTGATCACTGGTGAAAGGGTTAACTAGGGGCAATCAGGGGGTTAAAATCTTTATTAGGTAGTATATGGGGGTCCCTGACGCTATATAAAAATCTGACGGGGAACCTAAATAACTAACTGGCTAACCAGCGTCACCAGTGACACTTATACGGTGATCGCTGGTGAAAGGGTTAACTCTAGGGGCAATCAGGGGGTTAAAACCTTTATTGGGTAATATATGGGGGTACCTAGCGCTATAACAACCTGGCGGTGAAACTAAAAAAATAACTAGCTACCTAGCAGCACCAGTGACACTAATGCAGCGATCAGAAAAACGATCGCTTAGTGACACTGGCAAAAGGGGGTGAAAGGGTTACCTGGGGCAATCAGGGGGTTAAAACCTTTATTAGGTAATATATGGGGGTCCCGGATGCTATATAAAAACCTGACGGGGAACCTAAATAACAAAATAACTAACTGGCTATCCAGGGGAAAAAGGGGGTGAAAGGGTTAACTCTAGGGGCAATCAGGGGGTTAAACCTTTATTAGGGGGGTAGGGGGCTACCCTGGACCTAACACTAACTGCCCTGACAGTTTTTACTGTCACAACTGACACTAAATGCAGGGATCAGTAAATAAATGATCACTGCCATCAGTGACATTGTGACTGGGGGGGGGGGGGGGTGATCGGGGGGTAATTTGTGTGCCTATGTGTACCTACATGTCAGTGTAGTATTGGTGCACTTACTATTGTGTTCTCCTCGCAGTCGGTCAAAAAGACCGCCCCGAGGAGAATGACATCACTTCCTCCCTGCCTGTGTTTACACTACACAGGCGGGGGAAGCTTCTCATTCGCCAGGAGCAGTCGAGAGGGGATGGCCAGAAACCAACGGCCATCCCCTCATCCTGGATCGCTCCTGAAGCGAAACGGATCGCCACAGCCAGCGGGAGGGGGTCCAATCGGACCCCCCACCCGCTGGAAGGCAAGCACGTACATGTACGTGCTTGTGCCTGACGGTGCCATTCTGCCGACGTACATTGCCATGCGGTGGTCCTTAAGTGGTTAAGCAATTCTGACATGTTCCCTCCAGAAACACAGGAGAAGGCTCCTAAGAAGGTCACCAGCGACAGTTTTGCCACAGCTCCCAAGGGAGTGATGGGACGGATGTGGTTACCTATCCCCAACTATAAGCTACAAAGTGGAAGGGAATTACCCGTATATAAAACAAATCACTAATGCCGCGTACACACGATCGAATTGTCCCGCAGTACGCTGGACAATTCAATCGTGTGTGGGCTCTAGCGGACTTGGCTTTCAGCGGACAATCCGTTCGTCAGTGTGCTAGTCCAGCGGACTAAGAACAATGTATGCTCTGAAGCAAGTACGAGAAGGAAGCTATTGGCTAATGGCTATAGAACTTCCTTTTTCTAGTCCCATCGTACGTGCTGTACATCATTGCGTTAGAAATCGCAGGACTTTTGGAGCGTCCGTTTGTGGCCAAGTCCGTTCATTATAAAGTCCGGCGGATTGTTTGCCGGATTGTTTGCCGGACCAATTCTGCCAGATAATTTGATCGCGTGTACGCGGCATAAGACTTTTACAGTACAGTAAAACACATCTCACCCCCCTTCTCCCCCTTGTTCAAGTTTGGTTATTACTTGTTAATGTTTCTGCTTATCTCTCGAGACAACTAAATGTACTACTGTTCAATTTAAGACAAGCCCAGGCTACTTAACTGAACATTGTGTATCTCCATGTACAGCTATTTGATTTCCAATATTCAATACTTTTGTATTTCTTTGCAAAAAATTCAATAAATACATGGTTTAAAAATGTTAATATCTAGTTATACTGTGTGCATTTAGGAATGCATCTAGCTCTTTTTTTAAATAATCAACTGAGATGTAGATCTAGCACTAGTTCTTGAGAGAGTCTATTCCTCATTTCCACAGCTCTTAAGCTCTCTACACACTATCAGATTTTCTGCTGATTTCCCAAACCCATGTAGTGCAAGGGCCTGTCTGATTGCATACACTTTGAAATTCCTAAGGTTTGACTTCATATTATATGTTTTTTGGTAAATATGAAGAAAAAAATCTGCAGAAAATCTGATAGTGTATATGGGGCTTTACTGTAAAGAAGCCATTCTGAATGGGAGGTTGAATTTGTTCTTTCTGGACCCTCCTGTCTTCTGTAATTACCTGGATGTGCAGGATTCTTTTAGTACTTATACTTACTGTAGGTGCTGTAAGAATGTTTGGTAAAGAAACAATTAATACATGTAATAGAATATAAAGGTTATAATCGGACCAAGTCCACCTTTGACCATTCCTAGTCAGAAACAAGAAGGATAATAATGGTTAATGAGAGGTGTACCCCGTGCTTGACCTAATATAATGTTTATTTTTACATACAGTAATTATTTGCATATAACACGCACCCAAGTTTTAATAGGGATGTTTCAGGAAAAAAACTTTCCACAGCTCCCTGCACAGTACACAGGCCCCCTGCACAGTACACAGACCCCTTGTACAGTACACAGATGTTTGCACAGTACACAGACCCATTGCACAGTACACAGACTCCTGCACAGTACACAGACCCCTGCATAGGACACAGACCCCTGCACAGTACACAGCCCCCTGTACGGTACACAGATCCCCTGCGCAGTACACAGACCCCTGCACAATACACAGACCCCCTGCACTCCCAGGAGACCCCCTGCACAGTAAAAAGGAAAAAAACACTGCCAGACCCTCTCTTATACACTGCTCCTCCTGTGTCATTGTCAGTGTAAATAAAAGTTTCTAAATACCTTATTAACGCCGTTCTTTCAGGTTACTCGGTCATGTGACTGCTATCCTCTGGAGTTTCATGGTTGTCACGTGACCGGCCAGAAAGAATGGAGTTAATGATGTATTTAGAAGCTTTGATTTGCAAACACAATGACACAGAAGGAGCAGTGTATGAGAAGGGGATGGCAGTGATGTTTTCTTAACTTTAACCGCTTCAGCCTCAGTAGATTTTACCCCCTTCCTGACCAGAGCACTTTTTACAAAAAATCGCAATAAGCGTATATATTGATTGGTTTGCGCAAAAGTTATTGCGTCAACACTATGGGAAAGATTTATGGCATTATGGCATTTTTATTATTATTTTTTTTACTAGTAATGGTGGTGATCTGTCATTTTTAGTGGTACTGCAACATTGCCGCGGACAGATCATACACTTTTGACACATTTTTGCAACCATTGATATTTATACAGCAATCAGTGTTGTAAAAATGCACGGATTACTGTGTAAATGTTAACATTGGGGGCAATCAAGGGGTTAACCGTGTTCCCTAGATAGTGTTTCTAACTGTATAAGGATACGACTGACTGGGGGAGGAGATATATTGTTGTTCCTACTTAGTATAAACAAACAATATGTCTTCTCTCCCCTGACAGAACAGGAAATTGTGTGTTCACACAAATCCCTGTGCTGGCACTCGTGCCACATACATTGGGTCCCCTGTCGTGCAGCCGTGGCTTTTAAAGGGTAGAACATATGCATATGGGGTTTCATTTTGCTCATGTATATCGGCATGATCCGGTCAGCAAGTGGTTAAAGTATGCTGCCAGTGCTGTCCTAGGGCCAGGAGAGGTGTGGAGCGATAGCCTGACACCCCCCCCCCCCCCCAATGTGTGGCAACTGGGGCAGACCACCCGATCCCCGCCTCCTGCTGGTAAGAAAAAAATTGGCGTATAACACGCATGCACTGTTTGCCCTCTATTTTCAGGGGAAAAAAGTGTGTGTTATATGCCGATAAACCTGGTATTTAGCCAGGTTAAAAAAAAAAGACACTAGTCCATTTACATAAACCCACAGTTGATCCAGAAGAAGGGAAAATAAACCTTAATAAGGCCTTATTCACACCTATGGGTTTTTTGGTGCTTTTTACAGACTATAGTATTTTTAACATGGTTACCTTTGGGACAAGTTTGCATCTATGCTTTTTTTAGCCGCTGTATTTTTTGAAAGGATCAAAGACTTTTTTACATGTGCTATTTTGGTTCCATAAACTTCAATGGAGAAGCTTCAGAAAAGCATGTGCTTTTTGCCACGATTTTACCGCAATTTTGCAGTGATTTTACCACGATCTTGCTCCAATTTGCGTGTTGAGTTTTTTCATGCTTTTTTGGCCAAATTGATTAAAAAACTGCAAAACCAAATTTACCACAAATCACAAGAAATTGCGGTAAAATAGCAGCAAAACTGGACTACAGTATATGCTTTTCTCTAGCTTTTCCATTAAAGTCTAAGGAACCAAAGTAGCAAAAAAAGTACCGTTTTGGGTGCAGCGTGGAACTGGCAAGAAGCTAAGGGAAGAAGCTCCAATGGTAACGGAGACCTGATAGCACTGCCCAGGGCTTTTCAGCACAAAAATGTCATCTTAAACAGTCCGCCTCCCCTGTGGGACTTGTGACGTATGCCGACATAAAAAAATACAGACAAAAACCCGCGCAGCAGTCGCTGACAAACTAATTACTTCGGGTCAGACAACAAACAAAGATGTCCCAAAATGGCACCCATCTGAGCCAAACCACGCCGGAGGATCCTGATCGAGCGATCCCTCTTGCTGCTTCATAGGATCACAGTGAGTACTCACCTCAGCTGACCAAAGCAGACCTGGAGGATTGTCTTTCTACCATGTATGACAAGCTGGCACGGAAGTTTCAGGCAGAGCTTCATAAATCGGCAAACACGCTGTCGCAGGAGATAGCAACGCTGGGAGGCTGCACCGACATCCTGGAAATTAAGCAGGACGAATTATATCTAGCTTATATGGACCTCCGCAAAGAGCATGAATTACTCTCAGGTACCGTTCTCTAGCTCCAAAATTCACCTGGAGGACTTGGACAACCATAATAGGAGGAATAACATTAGGGTGCGTGAGGTTCCGGAGATATTCACTGATCTACCAGATACCATTAAAAGGCTGTTCCGATCCATACTCCCAGAGCAGCCTGAGGATTCCTTCATTTGTGACAGGCTTCAGAGAGTGCTGAGACCCAAATCACTTCCCAAGAAACCCCCTTGGGATATCATGATGTGCCTTAAGGACTACCTTGTAAAAGAGGAAATCCTCCATGCCTCCCGCAACTCCCCACAGATCCGTTATAGATGGGGTTTTCCCTTCAAATTTATAATCCTTCATAACCACCTACATTACCACTATGGTAAACGAAGGTAAAGATATTCTGGTCAAACTTGGTCTTCTGAAACCCATACAGACATCAAGACTCCCCTCAATACCCCATCCGTCTCTGATATGGGCAACTCCATCATCCCAGCGGGACTGGAGGTCTCACCGGCCTCCTGAACTTCCAGAGGTCTGACTGCGGTAAGTTGGATCCCAGAACCTTCTGTCTCACAATGGACTGTCTTGCAATAGACCTTAGCAGCAAGTAATGGAGCTCCTTGGTCTCCCACCCTCGGACAAATGCCATTCAGCACTCGTTTGTTCTATCCCCCTCCACGTTTGATCAATTCAAACTCATAATCCTCTCCCTCTCTACACTGATTACCATAGGGAGAGGACTGATAACTGTCTCACCCTATCCTTCCCCCTTTCCCCCTTAACCAGGGGACCCCTGAGCACAAGTGAATGTTTGGACTGTTTAGTTCTGTGAACTCAATTTTGCCGGTCCGGATGGATTCTCTGTCCTGACTCCATGGAGTTTGGTTTTTCTTATTATGTTTGCATTTAATCTGTTTTTTGAAATTACTTTTTAGAGCCTCAAGTATAATTGCCTATGTCTCGCTGATCCCCTCTTTAGCAGAGTATTGCCGATATCGCTGTCAATCATTAGGAAATAGGGCCTCCCTATTGATCCCTCTGGTTTTGGGCTCACATACCTACCGCAGAGGTCTTATGCCTCGTGAAATTCACCCGAAATTAAACCTACAATACACAAAGAACACACTCCTACAATGGGTCTCCATGTGATTTCTCACAATGTGAGAGGCTTTAACACTCAGCAGAAAAGGAGGAAAGCTTTTCAACATTATAAGCAGATGGGAGTAGATATCATATTATTGCAGGAGACTCACTTTTCTCGGGTGTCTCAACCTAAATTTTTGGATAAAGTATACAAACTTCACTATTTTACCACCTTCAAGTCCAAGCCCTAACAATAGAAAACATATATGCCCCTAATAAGGCACAGAGTACCTTTTTCAAATCATTTTTACAAGTTTTAGATAGATATACCTCGCCCCATCTTATAGCGGGTGGCGATTTTAATTTAGTAGCCCACTCTGCGTTAGATAGAAGCAAAGTAGCTCACTCAGTGAACGCATTCCCTAAATGCCTGATAAGATTGCTAGAAATGCAACTTATCACTACTTGGAGGGCCTTAAACACAGGTGTGAGAGAATACACACATTACTCTTATCCACATGATAGTTAGCTCACCTATCTTATTAGCCAATTCTGCTTTAGCAACTATAAGCACATGCCCCTGGTCTGACCATCATATCGTTTCCTTCCACACATCACATATAGGTCTCTCCCCTTCTTTGGCTTCTTGGAGACTAACTGATTCTTTACTAACTGACCCCAAGCTATCCTCACAAGTAACTGACCAAATAAATGAATACTTTAGGCTGAACGATACAGAAAACATTTTCCCTCCAACCCTGTGGGCTGCCCACAAGGCAGTTCTCTGTGGTCGCCTGATTGAATTAGCTGTCATTAAAAAACAACAAAAGATTGCACAAATCAAGGCACTTACCTGAGAAGTAAATAAATTATATCACATACACACCCAATCTCATTCCACAGATATATTAAAACAAATTGACCAAAAGAGAATCGAACTCGAACTCCTACACAGTAATGCAGCTTCAGAAATGTTCCCCCGCAAACTACATCACTCCCTCCAACCCACTCATATTTACAAATTGAGGAATAGGGCAGGCCAACTAATTTCCCTCCCTAAAGAGGTCCTCCAAATTTTACATCCTTCTATCAATCCCTCTTATCCTCTCCTGAATTACCTCCCCAAGATGGCCTAGATCAGTGGCTGGATTCATTACACTTCCCATCACTAACAATGGAACAATTGTATAGTCTAAATGCCCCATGCACAGAACAGGAAATCCTCTCCATCATCAAATCACTAAAAACAACCACTGCTCCAGGCCCTGATGGTTTTACCTCCCTATATTATAAAACATTTGCGGATACGTTAGCCCCTTAACTGACTAAAATAATGAATCACATATTAAAAGGCCACAAACTCCTTGACGATATGCTCTTTGCGAACATGACACTTATCCCCAAACCTTATAAATACCACTCTCTACCACAAAATTACAGACCAATCTCAGTCCTCAATAATGATATCAAAATTCTAGGTAGAGTATTAGCCGATAGACTCGCCCCCATTATTTCCACATTGATAGGTCCTGAACAAACGGGCTTCATTCCCACAAGACAGATCATGGAAACATTCACATGGCTACCAATATTATCCAAGATGCTGATATCTTCTCCCACAAGGTACTTATCCTGGGTTTAGACATACATAAAGCCTTCAATAGCGTCCTTCGCCCTATATAAACATAATCCTATCTAAATTTGGTTTCTCTGGGGAATTTGTGAATGGCTTCAAAACCCTCTATCACAACCCACACACCCGAATCAGGTTACCTGGCTGCTCCTCTGATTCCTCCTCGACAGAGGCACTCACCAGGGTTGCCCCTCGTCCCCACTGGTTCTTGCACTATAGAACCTCTCGCCAGGGCAATTACTTGTGTTCCTACCCGATCCAATAGTTTCTCTCCCAAACTTACTCACCATACTTAAATCATTCCATTCCTTCTCTGGTCTGGGGGTTAATTTAGCAAAATGTTCCGCTCTCCCAATTAATATCCCCTCACATATCTCCTCTCTCCTTAAAGACACTTTTGGCTTCTCCTTATCGAACAACACCCTCTAATACCTCGGGGTACGCTTAGCCCCCTCACTCCTTGCACTGTATAATGCTAATTACCCACCAGCCTTCTCCAAAGTTAAACAATGGCTATGGCTCTGGTCCTCATTCCATATTTCACTATTAGGAAAAGTTACAGCTAAAAAATGGCTATACTCCCGAAATTATTATATTTGTTTAGGGCCCTTCCCCTCTATGTGTCCCAAACCCTGCAAATGATACAACAAGACATTAATGCTTTTATTTGCAACAATAAACGCCCCAGATATGGTAAGCTTATCACTCATAGACCCCTTCTGGGAGGCCTTGGTCTACCTGATATCTGGCTATATTAGCCATCAGCTAGATTAGACTGCCCAATGCCATGCCCCCCCTCCGAGCATGATCCCCTGGCTTCAATTTGAGATGATTTCGGTCTGCCCATTTTACTTTCAAAGTATTTTATTTATTTTGAATAATATATCAGAGTAACTGTTACAGCAGAAAACAGGAAGGACTAGCATAACATTGATATGGTGGAGAGAGAGGTAGTAGTAACTGACTTTGGCGAATTCTCTCGAAATCTTGAATATTAGAAACAAGTATAATAGATTAGAAATCTTAGTTAACATTCAGAACCTCTGCTAGTGTGGATGGTTACGCCTTGAGACCTTCAAAAAACCTATTGTTTGTCTACCATGACAGAAATCCTGAGGTTATCCAGAGGGCTACCAGGACCCGTACAGGGATGGGTAGAGAGGAGGCCAACATCCCGGCACCTCTAATGGGAGCATACTGCTCTGGAAGTTGGACCCCCCTCCAACCTCACAGGGAGTCTCTGGTAATTTCTCTCCATCACCAAAACTGATCTTTAATGATTTACTAATTGAGCTGGTTAGGAGCTTTGTGGAAAGGTAGGGATAGCCCTCTGGAAGCAAAAGTGACTGGAGATAAGAAGGAGGAGAAGGAAGAGAGAGGGGGGGGGGGGGGTTAGGTTCACAACTTTCATTATTAGATCTGGCCTTGGGGTAATGTTTATGCCCATGTAATGCGCCCATGGTTCCCAAGTCACCTTAAATTTATGCATTCAGTCGTTGAGGATGCTCACAATTTTTTCCTGGGCCATGATCCAGGAAATTTTCCTGGTGGCTGACCTTAATGAGACTGAGGGTTGTTTCCAAGCTTTTGCCATTTTAGCTCCCAGAAGAATGAATTGGATCAATTTGCGTTTGTATTTAGAGATGCTTGGGCATTGTGCGTTCAATAGAGCGGTTTCTGGGGACCTGGGCATCTCGTAAACGGTTACTAATTTGATAATGTTAAATCTTTTTTTTCCAGAAATGTCTGACTCTGGGACATTCCCACCACACGAGTGAGTGTGCCAATTAGTTGACATCCCCTGAAGCATAAGGGGTCAGCTGTTGGGTATATTTTTGCCAGTCTGGCTGGTATCATGTACCACCTGGTCATAATTTTTATACTCGCTTCTATTAGGGAAGTGTTTATAATTCCTTTGTATGTGGAGGTCATTGCAGATTGCCAGGTCTCCATGCTCCACTGAATTTGGAGGTCCTCCTCCCAAGCCAGCATGTAAGCGGACTTGCCTAGGGGTTGGTAAAGTGATGCGTATATGACTGAAATCCCTCCTCTCTGCTCCATGCACTGACTGCACCAGAGTTCGTAGTTGGAGAATTGTGGGGGGGGTTGGTTTATCCAACCATATACTGTGAAGGAAGTGGTTGATTTGGGTAAAATTAAACCTTTCCGATTGGGGGAGGTCAAGATTATTGATGCATTGTGCCAGGGAGAGGGGACCTTTAGGCGTAAAGAAGTGCCCTATTCTGTACAACCCCTTATCCAGCCACCATTGGAAGGCCTTTATGTCCAACCCTGGTGGGAATTTCGGATTGCAGAAAAGGTGAGATAAGGGTTTCATTTTCGGAGGAGAGGTTTGGGTTTGTCATTGTTTATTAATGAAATTGGTCTGTAGTTTCCTACGTCTTCGTTTTTTTTTCAGGTTTTGGGATAACAGTTATGAAGGCTGTGTTAAGGTTGAGATTGAGGGGCGTTTCGTTTACTTTCTCGTTGAAGAAATTAGTCAGGTAGTGCGCTAAGGTCTCCAAGAAGGATTTGTAGTATGGAACTGAAAACCCATCGGGTCCTGGAGCTGAGCCCTTCTTTAGATTTTTAATAACCTCTAGAGTTTCTTCTACTGTAATGTGCTCTTCCATGATAGCTTTATGGCTTTCTGAGAGTGTGGGGATGGGGAGGGTGTCAAGAAAATGTGATATTGAACTATTAGTGCCCTGTTGATTGTCATTATATAAGTTACTATAGAATTCCCTGAAGTCTGCGATGATTTTGGTGGGATCGGAGGTTGTAATTTGGTTGTGTGCCCGGATATTAGGGATAGTTCTGAGCCTTGTCTTGGGGGATAGTTTGTTGGCCAGCTTCGATCCTAGCTTATCCTTTTTGGGAGTAAAATTTGTCCCCACTCTATCTCCAATTGTTTTTCAGTTTGTGAAGTAAGGGCTAGGTTCAGTTCTAGTCTGGCGGTGTCTAGTTGAGACGTAGTGACTTTGAGTGGGTCTCTTTTGTGCTGAGCCCGGAGGGTCGCATAGGTTTTTTCAAGTTTGATGATAACAGCCTCTCTTTACCTTTTGAGTTGTGAGGCTAGTTGTATAATTTTTCCCCTGATGGTGACTTTATGAGCTGCCCAAAGTACTTCTGCTGAGACCCCCCCCTTTTTTGTTGATAGAGAAGTAGTCCAGTAGTGCTTTGTTGATCTCTTTCACCCTAATGGGGTCTGCTAAGATTTAATCTCCAGTGGTGATGCTTCGGTCTGTGGGAAGTGTTGTGCATTGTGGCCGTGACTATAAAGTGGTCAGAAAGTGTAGTGTCAATGATTTTGGAGCTGACTACGTTGGGTAGGTGGTGTGTGGGTAAGAAGATGTGATCTATCTTGGCGTAGGATTGGTGGGGGCTGGAGTACTGGGTTGGATTCTTACCAGGCATCCGCTAGTCCCTGAGCATGGATCAGTCCAGCAAATTTTAGGCTAGCTTTGGTGGGGCGTGATTTTGGTTGGGTTAGATTTATCCATGCCTTGATCTAGGGCTAAATTGGAGTCGCCTTCTAGAACGGGAGTCCCTTCCAGGAGAGGATTAAGGGTGGACATCATTGATTGGAAAAATTTGTGTTGCCCTTTATTTGGGGAGTAGTATGAGATAAAGGAATATACTTGGCCATCTAATGCACCTTTGGCAAGGATGAATCTCCCTTCTGGGTCTTTTTAATCTGCCTGCCAAGCAAAGTTGCAAGTTTTAGAGAATAGGATCGCTACTCCTTTTGTTTTGCCCTCTGCTTTTGCTAGGTAAAACAGTGGGAAGTGGTGATGCAAGTAGTTGGGGCTGTACCATTTAGGGAAGTGGGTTTCTTGGATCATGACCACACCAAGTTTGAGGGATCTATATCTGTCAAACAACTTTCGCCTTTTAAGGGAAGAGTTCAGTCCCTGAGTGGCTATTTTAAGTGCGGTTTTGGGGGGGTCAGCCATGGAGGAGAGGCTGCTAGACCCTGCGTCACTTACCTTTGTGAGTAGCGGTTGGTGGATTTCTGAGCGGGAGGATCCTGTGCGTGGAAGCACCGTGTAGTTAGAAATCTCATTGTGAACCTGAGTGAATATTGAGAGACGTGATTATCAGGGATCTTGGATAATGTACAGGGAAGTGGAATAAAAAATTAAGGGTAGAAGAAAGAAGGAGAGCCCTCCTCATATAAGAAATGTCAGGCTGCCGGGATCCCCACAGTGTCTCCGCCAGTGGAGACAGAGGATGGATGGATGCACTGCGCTGGAGGGAGAGATCACCCGTCGCTGGATCAGATCAGCCATCGCTGGACCCCAGAGAGATGATCATCCGTCGCTGGAAGATTTAAAAAAAATTTTTTTGTAATAAAGTACTTTTTCAACGGTGTGTGTGTGTTTTTTAACATTATTTTGCACTTTCTTTGTAAAATGATAGGGGTACTTTTGTACCCCGTTACCATTTCAAACAGGGGGGGTGGGATCTGGGGTCCCCTTGTTAAAGGGGGCTTCCAGATTCTGATAATCCCCCTTCCTGTAGACCCCCACAACCACCGGCCAGGGTTGTGGGGATGAGGCCCTTGTCCTCATCAACATGGGGACAAGGTGTTTTGAGGGGTCACAGACCCCTAAAGCATCCTCTCAATGTTGAGGGCATGTGGCCTGGTACCGTTCAGGAGGGGGGGCTCTCTCTCGTCCCCCCTCTTTTCCTGTGGGCTGCCAGGTCATGTGCTCAATAAAGGGTCTGATATGGATTTTTAGGGGGAACTCCACTCCATTTTTTTTTTAATTGATGCAGGGTTCCCCTTAATATCCATACCAGACCTAAAGGGCCTGGTAATTGAATTTGGGGGAACCCCGCGCTTTTTTTTATTTTTTTATCAATGACTTTCAATGATTGTTCTCTGTATTACAGGGAGCCGACAATTCATTATAGCTGCAAGTGATTTTAAATGACTTTTTTCCTGCAGAAATTACACTTTGTGCAGAGACAGTTCTAAGCACGGGAAACATGTGTCCCTTTACAGGCATACTATAGACACCCCCCCAGGTACGAAATTTTAAGGAATATTACACTTTTATTGTTTCACTTTAAGCATTATTAAAATCACTGCTCCTGAAAAAACGTCAGTTTTTAAAACTTTTTTTTGCATTGATATATGTCCCCTGGGTCAGGACCCAGGTCCCCAAACACTTTTTAGGACAATAACTTGCATATTAGCCTTTAAAATTAGCACTCTAGATTTCTCCCATAGACTTGTACAGGGTGTTCCACGGCTTTTCGAATTTGCCACGAACACCCCAAATTGTTCACTGTTCGCCGAACAGGCAATGTTCGAGTCAAATATGAGTTCGACTTGAACTCGAAGCTCATACCTATTCGCCAGAGGCATCAGGTTTGTACCTGAGGAAAGAAGGGCGGACCCGGAAGGGCGCCACTTGTTTCTAAGAGGCAGAATAAATTAAATAGAGTACTCTATAGCAAATATCTATGGTCCTAATAGAAATCCAATAGGGTTTTTCCTGGGGGTGCTGGAAAAGTTCATGGAGTTCAAAAGGGGCTGGGCCATGATGGCTGGAGACTTCAATTTTAGCATGGACCCGGGGGTAGATAGTACATCCCGGGCACAGCGGACGGAGAATGAGCAGCAGAAATTGCTTAAGAAGAAGCTTCACCAATACCAATTGATGGATGTTTGGAGAACACAACATGTAAAAATACGGGACTACTCATTCCATTCCGTTGTGCACGGGACGTACTCGAGGATTGACCTATTCTTGGTAGAACATAGGATGTTGAATGCTGTGAAGAGCTCAAGCATAGAAATTGGTGTTTTTTCTGACAATGCCCCAGTGTGAATAAAATTAAAGATAGAGGGGGAACGACAGGGGGCTTAGCCCTTTTACACATGGTCGGACATTCCAAGAACAAAATCCGACGGATATTGTCCAAAACTTGTGTTGCATACACACGGTCAGACAAAGTTGTCGGGAAATCCGATTGTACGTAACGTGATGACGTTATTTCATTACGACGGGACTACATTTAGGCTAGTAGCCAATAGCTTTGGTCTAGGAATTTGATCTGAGCATGCGTGGCACTTTGTCCGATTGGAATTCTCTACACACAATCAGACAAAGTCAGATCGGATCATGTTGTCGGAAAGTTTATAGCCCAGCTCTAAAACTTTCCGACGGAAACAGTCCGATGGAGCCCACACACAGTAGGATAATCCGACAACACGGTCCGATTGGACATTTTCCGTCGGAATGTCCGACCACATGTACAAGGGCTAATAGGTGGCGACTGAATGAACTACTACTGCAAGATACAGAGGTTGTAGAGAGGATAAAAAGAGAACTAGAATGGTTCTTTACAACTAATAGCATTAGTACCACTTCTGAAGCTATGGTATGGGAGGCCCACAAGGCTTACATTAGGGGGATCCTAATTGCAATAGAAGCCGCAAAAAAAGGGCGAATAGACAGAAAAGAGATAGATTATATAAAGAAGTCTATGTCCTCGAACAAATCCACAAAAACATAGGCGAGAAACAAGTAGAACAGGAAATCATCATAAAGAAAGTGCAACTAAAATTATTGAACAAGAAAATAGGGAGCTCTACCATCGGTTTAAAAAATAAAGATGTCAATGGGAGGATATGTCAAGTAAATATCTTGCTAAAATTCTTAAAAAGAAAAGTAAAGCTAACTTTATTGAAAGTATACACTCCTGAGATTGCTTGGGCCTTTCAAGAATACTATGAGAATTTATACTCAATAACCCAAAAAGTCCCCCCGGAAACTATTAAAAAGAGACTAGATAATACCAGAGGTTTCTTAAATGGATGTGGCCTCAAAGAAATACCATTAGATAAAGCTGGCCCCCTGGAGGACCCTATATCAGAAATAGAAATTCTCAAAAAGTTAAGAGTCAGCGGCTGGGAAAAGTCCCAGCCCTGATGGGTTTACGATTGCTTATTATAAAAAAATTGTGATATCCTGGTTCCCAAAATTGTCTCCTATATGAATGGGATAGGTACAGACTGGGAAATACGACGGGAAGCGCTTGATGTGGAGATTACCATTATTCCTTAGGAAGGAAAAGACCCTACTCTGTGTTCTAGTTATCGGCCCATCTCTCTACTGAATGCCGATGTAAAGCTATTCGCAAAGATCTAACTGAATGAAGACGGTAATGAATGATCTGGTGTACACAGATCAAGTAGGATTTGTCCCAGGTAGGGAGTTTAAGGACAATGGTATCAGAACCCTACTGGTTATACATAAGCTGAAAGAGAGTAGATCCCCAGGACTACTACTGTCGATAGACGCCCAGAAAGCGTTCGACAGAGTAGATTGGGGATTCATGCAAAACTCTCTGGAGACATTTTGAGTTGGCCCCAAGATGACAAGCTGGATAAATGCCCTTTATAAGCACCCCACAGCGAGGGTCAAGATAAATGGGTCCCTATCGTGGCCCTGTGAAATATTTAACGGGACCCGGCAGGGTTGCCCCCCGTCCCCTCTATTATTCATTCTATCACTTTAACCATTGTTGGCTAGGGTAAGAATGAACCCCGACATTAAGGGATTACTGATCTATAATGAAGTACATAAGATAGCGGCATATGCTGATGATGTACCGTTTTATGTTACTAGCCCCAGGACAACCCTCCCCAATCTAATGAACACGTTAAAAATGTATGGGAAAGTATCAAATTTCAAAATGAATCCCTGAAAATCGGAAATTTTAAATATAAATATCGTCCCACAGGAAGCACGAATGCTCAAAGAGGACTTGACATTTATATGAAGGGACAATGAAATCAAGCATCTAGGAGTCAAAATAACACCTACATTTGATACTATGTACCAACAAAATTGTATTCCGCTAATGAACGACATTAAAACGGAGTTAAATTCTATAGCTTCTAGACAAAGATCTTGGATTAATAGGATAAACTGTTTGAAGATGATAATACTCCCTAAAATATTATATAAAATACAAATGATACCAATCCCAATCCCAGAAATATATTTGAAAAAACTAAATTTGTTATTCCACAGGTTTATTTGGAAGCATAAAAAGCCACGAATAAGCCTGGGAATTCTTGTAAGAGATAAGTCACAAGGGGGTCTGGGGGTACCCGACATTAAAACGTACTACTACTCAACTCTTTTGGCATGAGTGGTTGAATGGGAAAAGATAATAAAGAAAAAAGATGGGATTAGTTAGAAAGTGGGATTAGTAAAGTTCTCTTGGGTAAAGTAATATGGATCCCAACACACATTAGAGAATTAGATGGACACACGCACATGATTACACGGATAGCTTTGGCAACTTGGGATAGGGTTCACAAAAAACAAAATTGGGATTACAATTCCCCATTAATACCTCTATGCGACACTTCACACCGGGGAAAGATAGGATCCTTGGTGGGTGGTTTAAGAATTAAGATACACAACTAAAAGATATTACAAGCAATGGTAAAATCTGCACTTTTCAGGAATTAAGCAATAAAAAAGAGGTATTAGATATAAACTGGTGGAGGTATGCACAGTTGAAACACTTCATGGAATCCCTCCCTCAGCCGATCAGGTCAGAGGACAGTGTGTGCCCTTTGGAACGGCTGTGTGTGGCGACCGATGGAAAGAGAGGGATCTTGAAAATATATAAAATTCTGAATGGTCTAGTAATATGGGAGCCCCCCTCATTTATTAAAAAATGGGATGAAGAGTTTGGGACAGGAAGCACGGAGGCAGAAGTGTATAAAATACTAAGGATGCTGCATGCGATCTCAGCAGACTGTAGCCTACTGGAAATTAAATATGTACTGTACTGAACTGTATGGCAGGGTGGTACTTACCCCACACAGACTACACCAATTTCATAGAGGGGTCTCTAACTTAGGCTGGAGGGGATGCTCAGAAATAGGATCTATGTTCCATATATGGTGGACATGCCCTAAAATTAAAACATTCTGAAAAGAAGTATTATCAATAACCCGAAGAAATCTTGGGTTCCAAAATACCAGAAGAGCCTAGGGTTTGTCTGCTCCGCAGGGTTAGCATGTCCATAAAACAATACAGGAGAACATTGATACCATGTCTCTTAAACACAGAAAAGAGCTTAATCCCCCGCCAGTGGAAAGACCCAGAGAGCCCCTCTCTGAAAAGTTTGTTTGGCAAAATTAATCAAATTTATAATTTAGAGCTATTGAAGTACAGCGGAGAAATAGGAGAAGCAGAGATGGTAAAAATATGGAAAGATTGGGTAAAATATAAGAAATCACCAAGGTACGTTGAAAGGATGACAGAAGAACGTTAGTACGATTAAAGACCTTAATAGGCTGGATTTCAGGTATTTGGAGAGACCCTTAGGGAGGGAAGGGGGTGGGGGGAATTGGGGTGAGAAGGAAAATATTTTGAAAACATTTTCACATTGTAAGTAGCCATGTTTGTAGCCCCAGATCTGTAAAAGCAAGAAAGAAAGAAAAAGAAAAGAGAGAAAAAGGGGAAAGAAAAAAAAAGATACATATACATATATGCAACTAATAAATGTTACAATGATGCTGAAACACCAGAGTTGATTCAAGTCTCTCTAAAGTGTTCACTGAGGTGGCAAAAAAAAAAAAAAAAGAGAATGGGATCCAAGGGACTATTGTTGGGTGGAGTCCACTTAGTAAGTTAGAGGAAATGTGGTCATTTAGGCTGACCCTAGTTAGGAAGAGACTGCGAAATTGAGTCTACTTCACCAGTATCTGACTTATCCCAGGTTTGTACAGGGTGTCCTTGGCATGAGATTTGTTTTATTGTTCTGGACTGCTTCATTATATCCTCCTTGACCAGGTAGAAGTTTGGCTTGATGATGATGTCTCTGGGAGAACAGTCCTTTCTGGGTGGTCCCAGAGCTCTGTGGACTCTATCCGGCTCCAGACGATGTTGCGGTATGTTCGAGATCAGGGATTTGATTATTTCCTGGTTGCTTGTGACACATCCACAATAGACTCCGAAAGGCCTCTGATCCTAAAATTATATCGTCTGGATCTGTTTTCTAGTTCATCAATTCTGAGTAGTGCTGAGTCCAGCCTCTCTTGCAGAATCTGAATGTGGTCCGAGTTCTAATTAGTGGCAGTGATTGTCATGTCCAGTTTCTGCTCTATGGCTTCCATCCTGGAGCCCAGGTTTTGAAAATCTGCCTTTATGTCCCCTGTAATTTTTGATGCAGTGGAGGTGAGCCCCTTTTCTAGTAGAGCTGACAATTTCAGGAAAAGGTCATCTGAATGAGGACCTAAATCAGGGCCTGGGTATGCTGTTCGAATTGCGGCCCTAGGTCTCTACGGACCTGATTCTTGGACATATGGTGGGCTTCCTCGGGCTGTCGGGGAGCAGGATCGCTCGCTGGTTCTTGTGGGGGGGGGCGTCTGTGCGCTGTTGGGGCTAGGTGTGGCGGAGCTCTGGCTAAAGTGGCCATCTTGGATACTCCGCGCATACGCACCTCAGGTCTGCCCATTTTATATCCCAGGGCTCCTATGGCAGGTAGGCCCCAAATCTAGAAGATTGGAACACTTAATAACATAGTAGGTGAAACTATACACCTATGGTCTTTATAACATTCAAAATTCAAGCTCCACTCACATAGACCCCCACCTAACCTCATTCATGGGCGATAGGAGATTTCCCCCGGCCTTTGATTCACCCAGTGAGTTTTTTCTGGTGAGAGCGAAAATCCCTTGTTACACTTAAAGCACTAACTGAAAACAAGCATTTCTTCTCTTTCACTCAATTACAGGAGCAGTTTGATGCTCTACGAGGCGAGTTTTACAAGTTCCTTCAAATCAGACATTTCTTCGAATCACTATACTCGCTTACAGCCAACCCTGCTCCAACTCATTACAAGTCAATTTGTCAGGACTCACCTAGAGGGAAAGGTATTATTTCTTCTATATACAAACTCCTTATCAACCTGCTCCTAGCGGAGAAATCAATAGCCATGACCCAAAAGTGACCTGGGTACCGAGTTTACAACAGAAGAGTGGTCAGACATGCTAAAAAATATGCATAAATGTACCCGTTCCATAGCAATGAAGGAAACTGTCATAAAACTACACACACATTGGTATCTCACCCCAAACAGGGTCCACAAGTTCTTTCCCGGGGTTCCAGATTCCTGTTTTAGAGGCTGTCAGAGTTCTGGCATGTTAATCCATGTGTTTTGGAGCTGCCCTCATCTCCAACACATATGGAACTAAGCAGCCTTAACAGTGGCACAGATTTCTGGATCTAT
Organism: Lithobates pipiens; assembly: GCF_037356315.1. Classification (NCBI taxonomy): domain Eukaryota; kingdom Metazoa; phylum Chordata; class Amphibia; order Anura; family Ranidae; genus Lithobates; species Lithobates pipiens. The sequence goes on along the minus strand of NW_027507686.1, from coordinate 149,689,560 downwards.
AATTACACTGACAGCACCTATATGCCTGCTATTTGCACCAATCCCAGAATTACCCGCACCTACTCATAAACTGGTTAACACCCTGTTTTGCACTATTCAGTGGGCTATAGCTCTTAATTGGCATTCCCAGTCAGTACCTTTGCACCAAGTGCTTCAGAGGATGGAAACCATCTGTCTGATGGAACTAATTCACCATATGATTATGGACACTATGCACATATTTATCAACAAATGGTCTGGCTGGTCCCATTCCCAGGACCCACTGTAGCTGGTACACACCTTCTTCCTCCTTAATAACACTACACTCCTTTGGCATCAATGATATAATACTTTTTGAGGCAGATCAATCTGAGTTCAGGACAACAGAGTTATCGGCATTTCTGTCACCTATTCCGGCAAAACCAGTTTTTTGTCTTTATGGGAGCACAAGGCTGGATTGATGGTCTTCCATCTAGTTTGATTAGTTTCCTTTTTTTCTGTTTCTGTTTTATTCCATCCCAGTTTATGGTTTTAAATGGTTGTGATGCACCACCTGTTAAAATCTTTTGCTAAAATACTCTTCTTGGAGTAATAATTTCATGCTGCATTTTATACCCTTTTTCTTGTCCGCACTAAATATGCTGATTCCCGGGTTGCATCCCGACAGAATATGTACGTTATTCTTTTGTTCTTCTACTCAATAAAAAACATTTGTATTAAAAAAAAAGTATCGTTTTGGATGAAAAAAAGGCACTGACCCTTTCTGAAAAAAGCATAAATGTGATTGTGTCCCATAGAAGACATTTTTAAAAGGACTGTACTATATTCTGCAAAAATCACCAAAAAACGCATAGGTGTGAATCAGGCCTAAAGGCTGATTCAATTTGCTCAAGTGGATGAAAAAAAATCCTTTCTGATCCCCCCATGAGGCAATGGTATATTTTCTGGATCAATGACCCCTGGCATTAATACCTCTTAAAATGTGTATCCAGTTATATTCTGTGCATTTAGAAATGCATCCATCTATTTTTTTAAAACAATCTACCATAATCTACTGGCCAGTACCATTTCTTGAGGGAGTCTATTTCACATTTTCACAGCTCTTACTTGAGAAGAGGCAATGGGGGGGGGGGGGGATATGGACAAGGGGCATTCTTCTTTACGTCTAGAGGAAAAGAGACTTAACCTTCACATATGAAAAGGCAACCTCTAATCATGTCCTCAGTCTCTGATTATGTCCGCAACCTCTAATCATGTCTGCAGCCTTTATCATGTCAGCAGCCTCTGATCATGTCCGCAGTCTCTGACCATCTCTTCTTTCATGTCTGCAGTCTCTGACCATCTCTGTATCATGTTTGCAGTCTTTAACCATCTCTTGTATCACCTCACTGGTTCAAATCCCGACCACGACACCATTTGCCTGGAGTTGCATGTTCTCCCTGTGCTTGCGTAGGTTTCCTCAGGATACTCCGGTTTCCTCCCACACTTCAAAGACATACTGGTAAGTTAATCGGATCCTGTCTAAATTGGCCCTAGCATATGTATGAATGTGTGTTAGGGACCTTAGGTTGTAAGATCCTTGAGGGTAGGGACTGATGTGAATGTATAATGTATATGTAAAGCGCTGCATAAATTGATGAAGTGCCTGAAATAAATAAATAAATGTCTGCAATCTCTGACCATCTATTTTAAAATGTCTGCAGTCTCTAATCAACTCTTGTAACATGTCCGCAGTCTCTGACCATCATTTTTATCATGTCTGCAGTCTCTAACCATCTCTTGTATCATGTCTGCAATCTCTGACTATCTCTTGTACCATGACTGAAATCTCTGACCATCTCCTATATCATGTCTGCAATCTCTGACCATCACTTGCACCATGTCTGCAATCTGTGACCATCTCCTGTTACATGTCTGCAGTCTCTGACCATCTCTTGTATCATGTCTGCAATCTATGACCATCTCTTGTATAATGTCTGCAGTCTCTCTCTGACCAACCCTAAAGTGGAGCACTAATAAGAAGAGATGGAACCTAAGGAGAAAGGGGTGGAGTTTAGAGATGAAGGGGTGGATGTTAAGCAGGAAGGGGTGGGTCAAATTTAGAATGGGGGGTGCCCGGTTTTAGTCTTGCCTAGAGCAGCACAAAACCAAAATACACCACTAGCTGTACTGCCTATTAGACATGTGCACCATAAATAAATTAGTTTCGTTCCATTCCGTTTCATATTAGAATGAATTCATATTTCGTAATTCATGTCTGAAATTTCATACAAAATACGAATTTTCGTTATGATGAATTTATCATTATGAGTGGCTCCAATCATCCCTGTACTGTGCTGACTTCCTGGGTTTTTAACTTTTAGGTTTGTTAACTTTTCGTAACAAGAGACTGCAGATATTTTAAAATAGATGGAAAAAGTAAAAGAAACTGTGCTAAGGTGAATCACAAAATATTGATTGGTCTCAAAAGACCAAATTCAGCTGCAGCTTAGCTGTATCACATAACTACAGAAATAAACAAAAAAAGAAAAATAAGCTGCGCTAAATACAACGTGTACCAAGGCCAAGGCCTACTGTGCAAAAGTAAATAATATGACAGTAAATTACAACTCTATTGTACCCCTAACTGATGGGGAAATACATTCAAAACCAAAGCGCATATGCAAATGATGTGACAATCTTTCATCTGTTCTGCCTTACCCTTAGGTAGGCAGGACACAACCTCAATTACAAATAATACAAATAATCCAGGTTAATAATAAAAAACACCCAGTGAAATAAAAAAAGAGTCTCTGTGAAATAAAAAATTATCTAACAAAAAATAGTCCTGCTTATTTGCTTATCCTGCTTATAGTTCCCTATATGTTCATTGAATGTTTTAGAAAGATTTTGGTCTATTGTAAATGTACTCATCATATGTCTCAGACAGTATATAATCAATGACCATTGAATAGAAAGGGTCATATGTCTTTGACATTACCCAATTAATAGACATTGAGGAATGTAGCAATGTTGCATTGATCCCATTTTTGCAATGGGTACAATGCAGAGTTATACATATAGGTTTTTAGTTTACTGTTGGTTCTGGCGTTACCCTTTTATAAGGGGGTTTATTTTATAGTTTGTATGTCAACCATGTATGTATTTAACTATTTTGTCATTTAATTTTAGAAGGGCAGGTTTTTGAGACCAATTCCTCCTGTGATACATCTTGCTTGTGCATCGTGTATGTACAAATGAAAGTGAGGCTTGGTTGTGGGGAATATGCCGGAAGTATGAGTGGAGTCTACCATCACCATTGGCCGCTCCGTATGGGATGTGGTCAAGAGAATCCTTGTGGCGATTGGATATATTGAGATGTGGGGAGGTGCACTCGTAGATGGGAGTGAGGCCTGGCTAGAACGTGAGTCTCTGTGGGCTTGGTGCGGTGGGCCGGAAATATAGCGGAGTGCGCTGCATGCTATTGGTTCCACTAAGTGTTGTTATTGAAGTGGAAGTTGTCATGGGCCAGATCTGATGGGCTGGTAATTGAGCGGATGTGGCGGGCCGGAAGTTGAGCGGAGTGCGCTGCATGCTATTGGTTCCCCAAAGTGTTGTTGTTGAAGCGGAAGTTGTCATAAACCGGATGTGGCGAGCCGGAAGTTGAGCAGAACATGTTGTGTTCCATTGGAGTGCACCGGGAGACTGGGTAATCCTGACATTAGATGAAAACGAGGCTTGGTCATTACGGAAGTCTCTATTGGCCCACCGTTCATATTGGATGGAGGAGTGAGTTTGGGAGGGTGTGACAAAAGGGAGGATCTGTGAATGTTTTTACTTTTGAAAATGAGGCTTGGTTTAGGCGGGAATAGCCGAGTGCCCAGAGCGAGGCTTGGAGGGGTAGTGTCGTTATAAATGGAGGTGATGTAGCGTGCCGCTCGTGCCCCTGGATGACGCAATTTTGTTGCAAAACGCATAGGGCTGAGCGACGCGCTAACGTCACCTCGTGTTCAGTGTCCAGGAAGGACGGGTTTGTCCGTGTGCGTCCGGCCAGCGCAATGGACTTAAGGCTCAGAATTTTCATTTACACTGTAAGTGCAATTTTATATCTTGGATTTTAATAATAAAAGGTTTTACACTATTGGAGCGTTATCTCTCTTTCATGATTGGTACATACCTTTAAGCTCTCCAAACACATGAGAGGTGTCCTGTGGGAACGTATCCAGCCATTTATGCATAAAGGGAGTGGGGTACGATTTCATATTCATATGCTCATTGTGACCCTCTGTAGTGGGTTGTCATGAATTTCCGGTAAGAAGCAAATTCAGATATATGGTGGTGGATAGAGCACTGTACACTCATGGAGGATTTCGTTCACATCTAATCTGTTACAGCAGGACTATTTTTTGTTTGATAATTTTTTATTTCACAGAGACTCTTTTTTTATTTCACTGGGTGTTTTTTATTATTAACCTGGATTATTTGTATTATTTGTAATTGAGGTTGTGTCCTGCCTGCCTAAGGGTAAGGCAGAACAGATGAAAGATTGTCACATCATTTGCATATGCACTTTGGTTTTGAATGTTTTTCCCCATCAGTTAGGGGTACAATAGAGTTGTAATTTAACGTGCTTATTTTTATTTTTGTTTAACTCGTTTTTATTGATTAAAAGTTTTTATACAGAATTAGGCCGCGTACACACGGGCGGATTGTCTGTTTCAGTGGACAATCCACTCGTGTGTGGGCTTCAGCTGACTTTTTCAGCGGACAGTCTGGCGCACTAAGTCTTTCGGAATTTCCGTAATTTTGTCCGTCCAAACTTGGTTTCAGCGGACAGTCCGCTCGTGTGTAGGCAAGTTGGACGGACTAAGTATGGCGCATGCTCAGAAAGGATTTACACGCCGAAGGTTGCATTGCAGTGTATTGGACGTCGAATTTCTAGTCCCGTCGCACGTGCCGTACACGTCATCGCGCAAGCTTTCGGCGGACTGTCTGCTCATCGTGTGTGGTCAAGTCCGTTCATTCAAAAGTAGGACGGATTGTCTGTCGGATTGTCTGACGAACTTAGTTGGCCAGACAGTCCGCCCGTGTGTACGCGGCCTTAGTAAATCATTCTGATATGAACACTTAACAAAATAGAAATATGACATTATACATCATATAATAAGGACTGTTATACAAATAAACAGAATTGTGCAAAAAGGACATCATTCTTAAATTTCGTTAATTCCATCATTAGTTCATCAATAAACTTTACCAACCATCGTTTTGTATTCAAGTAATTCCGAGGACTTCTCTTACTCTGACATGTATAATATTAGAAAGATATAAATCATTCGAAAGGCAGATTATTAAAAGCAACAGATGAACTAAGTGACATTCTTTTACTATTGTGCTGTGTAAGTATAAACAGATAGTTTTGCTAGAATCCTCCTTTAAACGAATTCCAAGGGGACCAGCTGATATCAAATTTCTCTGTGTTGCCATCTCTATAGGCCAGAATTTTTTCGTATTCCCTCACAGTATTCAATCTTGCTACAAGGTGTGCAATAGAGGGAGAATCTGGTGTTTTCCAGTTGCTCAATATCAGGGATCTGGCTGCTAGTAGGATATGCATGACTACTGGTCTAAATTCGGATGGGAATGCATTTAGATCTATATTTAAGAGAGTTCTGTCTTAGGGATTACCTGTCTTCTCAAGATTTGTGATATCATCGAAAACACCTCTAACCAGAAGGGTTGTAAGCATGGGCATGCCCACAGCATGTGCACCAAACTCCCAACTCTCCCGCAGCCCCGCCAACATAAATTTGAAGCATTTTTAGAAAATTTTGCTACAATATACGGAGTATAGTACCAACGCAACGTAATCTTTTGCATTAATTTGTCATAATTCGAACATTTGGAGTACATGTGGGTGTGTTTTATTGCTGTTTTCCATTGAAGATCTGTAAAGTCTCTGCCCAATTCCCTTTCCCAACCAATGAAGTACGTAGATTTCGTAAAAGGCATCCTTAGAATTTAAAGCGTTATAAAGCACTGAGATACCCTTTGGTTTTGGAGAGTTTGAGTGTAAGTGGAGCCAGATTTTTTCAAGAACTGGAATACTCATCGCTTGAAAAGTTTGAAAGTATGAGGCTAGTTGTGTGTATGTCAAAAATTCAGAGTTGGGGAGTTGGAATTGCTGTTGTAAAACATGGAATGGAGCAATTTTACCCTCTGAGGTTATGTCTGACCAGTCTCTCAGCTTGCGAGATAACCAGTTTGTTAATCTAATATTTGGTATGGTCCATTTCGTAACTTCCAGGGGAATTGGTAAATTTTTTGATGGATAGAAGTCATTGCCTTTAGTTGCTATTTCTTTCCAGGCTATCACCGAAGCTTGGATGGTGGGGTGGTTAGGGATTTCAGTACGTTTGTCAATGCAGGCAGCAATTAGGAGTGCCACCGGAGACGAATCACGCAGCCAAAGCTTCTCCAACTTGCACCATGGCCTGACTTCCGCCTCCGTAAACCAGTATCTCAATTGGTCTAATAGAAATGCAGTATAGTAGTCTTTCAAAACCGGGATTCCCATAGCCTCTGTGGATTTGTGTCTGTATTGCATATGCGGGGAGCACCTAGATTTCCCACCATCCCAAATGAAGTGCATCAGCTATTTTTGCAGCCTGACGAAAAAGGAACTCGGGAGAGGGATGGGCAGGGCTCGGAAGTAATAGGTTAATTTAGGAAGCACAAACATTTTGTACGCTGCGATGCGGCCTGACCATGAAAGATAAAATTTCTGCAGTCAGCTGAGGTCCTGTTGGAAGTTGTTCAGCAGAGGTGCATAATTCTCTTTGTAAAGTGAGTCGGTAGGGAATGTAAGATTCACTCCCAAGTATTTAACAGAGGTATCAGTCCACGGGTAGGGGAATTTATGCTTAAGATGCATTTCCATCGACGGTTTAATGTTCATTCCTAAGATAAGCGACTTAGATGTATTAATTTTGTAATACGAAATGTTGCTAAACTCGGTTAAGACTGAATGTGCTGCTGGTAAAGAGACTGTTGGATTAGAAAGGGACAGTATGACGTCATCTGCAAACAATGAGACTTTGTACTGATTCTCACCCGCGCGAATGCCCTCAATAAGTTGGTCATTCCTTAGTTTCTCCGCTAGCGGCTCCATGATGAGGGCAAAAATAATAGGGGAAAGGGGGCAACCTTGCCTAGTCCCGTTCGTTATAGCAAAAGGCTTTGAGTACAAGCCTCCTGTGTATACATGCTCTGAGGGGTGTGAGTAGAGGGCTAGAACTGCATTTCGAATCGCTCCGTCCATCCCAAATTTAGTGAGCACCCCCCGTAGATATCCCCAATGAATCCTATCAAAAGCCTTCTCTGCATCTAGTGAAAGAAGCAGAGAAGGCTCCTTTTTTCGCTCGACCAGGGAAAGAAGATTAATCATACGTCTGGTAGCGTCAGTAGTGTGGCGCCCTGAGACAAAGCCCACCTGGTCGTAATTAATTAATTTGGGAAGGACGCTTTTTAATCTATTTGCAATTAATTTGGCATGAAGTTTCACATCCACATTTAGGAGTGAAATCGGACGAAAATTTTGCGGTACGTGGGCTCTTTCCCCGGTTTAGGGAGGGTAATAATCGTCGTCATAAGCATCTCTTGGGGAAATGATGCCGCGGCGGTAGCTGCATCAAATACCTGCGACAAGTATGGAACTAAAATAGAACTGAATAATTGATTATTTTTTTTTTTTAACAGGTAAGTTTTTATTTATCACCATTGAATGAAATAAACAGACATTGGTACAATACAACAGTGCATCGTACAACACAACATAACATAGTGTTCAGTGTACAGTCGGTCAATCAGACTTTACATATCAACTGGTGCAGGTCAAAAAGTAGAGGAGAGGAAATTGAGTAAAAGGAAAAAAGGAGGATGAGAGGAAGAGGGGGGGGGGGGAAGAAACCAGAAGCCATGCCTCCGGAAACAGCTCATAGGAATAGGCAAGCCACAGCAATACAACATTCTTCCCCTAGTATCCATTATTGATCAAGTAAATGCAAGAGAACATCCCAGATCCCATAACCAACCACCCCACGATTGTACCATCTACACTCCCACCCAAGAACCCCAAATCTTGTCGAATTTAGACGGGCACTTCCGACTCATATATGTCAACTTATATAGTGGAAGAGCGGAGTCAATCAACCCTCTCCATTGAGATATCCCAGGGGGGTCCGCCCTCTTCCAATTAAGGAGAATGGTCTTCCTGGCATAAAATGCCGCATAAAATACAAACAATTGCCTATGTGTACCCACCACCACTCCGTCACACACCCCTAAAAGCAGGACCACAGGGTCCATCCCCACCGAAAGACCCCCTACCGAATTCAGAACCCCCACCACCTCCCTCCAGAAGGTCTGAATAGCTGGGCATTCCCACACTACATGCATAAATGTCCCAACCGCCACGTCACATTTCGGGCATCTATCGGAGCTTAGTGGGTATATTCTTGAGAGTCTCTGTGGAGTGTAGTAGGCCCTATGAAGAAACTTCAGTTGAATGAATCTATCTCGCGCAGAGATCATCCGGGGGATATAATTCTGGATGCCTTCCTGCCAGTCCTCCCCACTCAGAGATGGAAGATCAGACCTCCACTTGCGAAAAAGCGCAGACTCCTCTACGGGTTCCGAAGTGGAGAGCCTGAGGTACAAGGAGGAGAGGACACGATCCGCATATTTGGAAATGAGAAACTTCTCAATCTGGTGCGAGCAGACAGAGATTGGGGTAGGGAATTGGGCCCGCGTCGCATGGCGCAGCTGCAGGTATCGAAAAAACATCTTATTCGGCAACCCAAAATCCGTCTTGAGGGTATCAAAATTGAGGAGGACCCCCCTAGGCATAACATGCTGTATGGTCGTAATGCCATATTTGGCCCACAGTGCAGGATCTGGGATAGAGTTGAAGTGGTGCAACTGCGGATTGCCCCACAACGGCGTATGGGGTGAGACCTCCAGAGGACGGTTAAGTTTCCTCGACACCTGCATCCACACACGCACCGTCGTCGCCATGGTCGACGTGACCGTAGGGTGAGCTTTAGGGCCCCTAAATACCAAATTACTAAGCGCATCATAGGACCCCAGAATGGCCGCCTCCAGGTTAACCGACGGATTGGACCTCGATTGTACAAACCACCACCTCACCGTCACCAGCACCGCCGCCCAATAGTATTGTTTCAGGCACGGCAAGGCCAGCCCCCCAGCCGAAAGAGGCAGCTGAAGGGCAAGCCTCGCCACCCTGGGTACCGCTCCGGCCCAAATAAACGTAGTGATCACCCGATCCGCCCTGAGGAAGAAGGAGTTTGGGATCGGGGTAGGGGTGTTCCGAAAGACATACAAGAACTTTGGCAAAAAGGTCATTTTTAAGAGGTTGATTCTACCCACCGGTGATAAGGGCAAAGACTTCCACATCTGGCACTTGACAATCAGGTCATCTAAGATGGGGTACACGTTGTCAGCTAGATATTGCTTGGGATCTCCTCGCACCACTATCCCCAGGCAGCGGAACCCGTGAACAAATTTCAGTGGCGTCGGCGTGATCTCGTCCCGAGGATCCTGAGAGAGTGAGAACAGCAAGGATTTATCCCAGTTAATCCTAATCCCCGAGAAGGAAGCGAATTCCTCCATGATACACAGGGCCTTTTGTAGGGAGACAGATGCATCCGGGAGGTACAGAAGTGCGTCGTCCGCATAAAGCGAAATTTTTTCTCTAAGGGGGCCCACCCGCAGCCCTACAAATTCCTCCGATGCCCTTAAAAGTATGGCCAGGGGTTCTACTGCCAGCGCGAAGAGGCCAGGGGATAGAGGGCACCCCTGCCTCGTGCCCCTACCCAGCGCAAACTCCGCAGACACCGTACCATTGGTGCGAATTCTGGCCACGGGATGGTTATAAAGCAGCCGAATCCAGGAGATAAATTTAGGGCCAAAGTGAAAGCGCTCTAAAACTCCCCAGAGAAATTGCCATTCGACAGAGTCAAACGCTTTTTCTGCGTCGAGCGACGCAACTACTCCCTGTCCCTGCCCAACCCTAGCCCTAGAAATGTGGGTATATAGGCGTCTAATGTTAATGTCAGTGCCCTTGCCCGGCATAAAGCCCGTTTGATCACCGTGAACCAGGGTCAAGATAACAGAATTGAGCCGATTTGCCAAAATCTTTGTCACGATTTTTGCGTCGACATTAAGCAGAGAAATTGGGCGGTAGGAGGAGCAACACTCAGGGTCCTTATTTGGCTTGGGGATAACGACTATCACCGCCTCGGACATAGTGGGCGGCAGATTCCCCTCTGTTAACATAGTGCGAAGTAGGGCGTGGAACCGCGGCGCAAGTGTTTCAGCGTGCGTTTTATAGAATTCTGCCGGTAGGCCATCCGGGCCCGGAGTTTTCGAACCCTTGAGGGAGACAATAGCCGCCTGAACCTCCTCAAGAGAGATCGGAGCCTCCAGGCGGGTACGGTCACCATCAGAGAGCTGCGGGAAGTCAACTCGGTCCAAAAAGTGACCAAGTGCTTCCAGAGTAAAAACCTCCCTGGGAGCATAGAGGGCCTTGTAATATTGTACAAATCGAGCATTAATTTGAGAAGGGTCCGATATCACCTCACCTTGTTCCCCTCTAATCCTGGCGATATGCGCCACAGAAGCCCTCTCCTTTGCTAACCAGGCCAGGAGTCTGCCCGTTTTCTCCCCTTGTTCGAAAATGCGCTGTGATTGGGCCAACAATATCTTTCTACTACCCTCTGTCCTGAGCAAGGCGATCTCCCTGTGCACCGATTGTAAGGCAGTATAGGACGTTCCGTTACCCCCCAGCGTGTAAGCTCTCTCCAGCTCCTGCGCCTTCCTCTCCGCCTCCGCCAGTGCCAGCCTAGAATGTTTCCTGGCCTTGGAAATGGCAATCTGATATTGACCTCTAGCGTAGGCCTTAAAAGCGTCCCAGAGCACCGTGGACATCGCGCTGCCAGCATTCACCCCCCAGTAAGCTCCCAACTCCCCCTCCACCTCCGGGGCAACCCGCTCATCCGCCACCCAGTAACCAGAAAGCCGCCACAAGGCGGGCCCCAGGTTGGGGCCCACCTCTAGCCGCAGCAGCATAGGAGCGTGATCTGATATACCCCTAGGCAGGATTTCCACACCGACTGTGCGGGGCAGTAGCAAGGCGTCTGCCAGCAGCAGGTCAATCCTCGAAAAGGAAGCATAAGTGGCAGAATGGCACGTGTATTGTCTATCAGTAGGATGTTTCCACCGCCAGATATCAGTGAGCCCATAGAGGTCCATCCAGGCCATGAGTGAGGAGCTCTGGCCCACCCCCACCCGAAACCTATCTAGAGAGGGGTTTGGGGTCATATTGAAGTCACCTGCCAACAATATTGCAGCACCAGGGTACAATGCCATGATAGGGGTCAACTTGTTGAGGAGCTCCATGGTAGCTGGCGGGGGAACATAGACACCGATCAACAGCATCTCCAGTCCATTACACATGGCATGGATCACCACATATCTGCCACCCGGGTCCAAATGGAGATCCAACAGGCTGAACTGGAGAGATCTGTGTACCAGAACACTGACCCCCCTGGCATACACTGAGTATGTAGAGTGATAATATGCCCCAACCCAGGGTTTCTTAAGGGCCAGCGTCTTCCCACCCGTCAGATGAGTCTCCTGCAGTATGCAGATCTGTGGAGAGTACTGCTTGAGATACGTGAATACCAGGGAACGCTTGAGCCTCGAGTTTAGGCCTCGCACGTTCCAGGACAGAATGGTTAAAGGAGCCATAAACTCATCTCATATAAAAGGACACGGCCTCCCCGGAACCACAACCCGCCACCCAGGAGTCCACCCGATAGTCTACAAATTCCAACCCCCCCCTTCCCCCCCCCCCCCGAGAACCACCACCCCCCACAGCAGTAAATAGACATTCCCAAAATTCCTTCTTTGACACTGCAAGCCTATACCAAGAATCTGACCCCAGCAATATACATATAAACGGAGAATAATACATACAAAAGAAGTACCTGAACACAATAACCGTAACCCCCCCCCCCACCCCCCACCCCGACACCACCCCCCAAACTTCGGTGTGTCCTAACCCCAAACCAAACCGCCCTGGCATTTACCATGGGGGTGCATGGAAAGATGAGCACCATGAGTGCAACCGTCTGAGCACTGCAAGTCCGGCCCAGTCCATCTGTCGGATAAAAGGGCCCTGCAGAGGCATGATTATCTAAGTTCACCCGGCAAGAGCCGGGGGTACAATCTTGAAGGAAGAACTGTTGCAAAACAAAGGGGACAGAGCGCCATCGACAAATGAAAGCCAGAGTCAGGGTAGGCTCAGGCACATCAAAAACAGTAGGCAATCAAACGGGAAATAAAACAGTAGAACACCCCCTCTGCCACGAAGCGGAGCGCAAGCCAGCCCATGTCCAACGAGTCCGGCAGGGGCGCCGCGTAAATTGAATGTAGGATATGGGTGTAAAGCAAACAAACAGCACCCCAGGGGCAGCTCACCGATCATCCCTGTTCCTTGGCAAAGTATCCAGCCAGGTCGCAGCGTCTGCCGGCGATGTAAAAAAACGAACCGTTTCACCATCCTGCACACGAAGTCGGGCCGGGAACAACATGCTGTACTTAATGCGTCTATTGCGGAGGTTCAGCTTAACCTGATCAAAGGACCGACGTAGCTTCTGAGTATCGATGGAATAATCCGGGAAGATCATCAAGCGCGCCCCCTCATAGGTAAGGGCCTCCACCTTGCGTGCCTCCCGCAGCACCAAATCGCGGTCCCGAAAGTGGAGAAGGCGGAGAATGAATGTGCGTGGAGGAGCCCCCGGAATGGTCCGGACGGCAGGCATTCTATGTGCCCTCTCCACCGTGAAAAAACTTGAAAAAGGCGCCTGGGGCAGGAGTGTGCGAAGCAGATTTTCCGTGAAGGTGTGGGGGTCTGCTCCTTCTGCCCCCTCAGGCAGTCCCACAATACGAAGGTTATTCCTTCGATTCCTGTTTTCGGAATCTTCCGCCCTGCTTTCCAGTATCTTCACCCTGGTCTGCAGCGTTCTGAGTGTCCCAGAGTGATCCCGCAGCACGTCTTCAGAGTCTCCCACCCGCCGCTCCGCCTCAGTCAGCCGAGCGCGGAACGAGTCCATATCCCTACGGATAAGGCTGATATCCAGTTGCACCGACTCAATCTTGCCCGTCAGGGTAGATTGGCAGGTGGTGATAGCCTGCATCAGCGCCGTAAAATTCGACTGCTCCGACAGCGCCGGGTCCGGATCCTCCGGCGGAGACGCCATGCGGGCCGCAGGCTTCGGGTCTGGAGACAGGCCGGAGCTAGGCCTCGGCTTTGATTTGGCCGATGCGGGGGTCCTGCGGCAACCGGAACTGCCCCTACCTTTGGTCATCCCCTCCCGGGACCGTGCTTGCGGGGTTAGGCTGCTCCACGTGCGGTATCTGCAGGGCTAAGAGTTGTTTTCAGCGGATGGTCGGCCGGAGCTCTCTGCAAGTGCGTCCGCTCAGTCGGCCATCTTGGACACGCCCCCGAACTGAATAATTGATAATATTCCGATGAAAAGCCATCAGGGCCTGGAGCTTTATTTTGAGGGAGGGTGGTGATAGCCTTTGTGATTTCTTGTAGCGTAAATGGCACATTCAACTGGGTAAAGTCATCTTTGGAGATTCTGGGCAACTCGATCGATTCTAAAAATGCGTTAATAGAGGACTCGGTGGGTTGAGGTGTGTCTGCATCTACTCGTAGATTGTACAATGACTCATAAAAGTCACTGAAAATATCTGCTATTTCTTTTGGGTTGGTGTGTTTTTTGTTAGTTCTAGGGTCCATTATAAAGGGCAGTTTTTGCTGGATAATTTTGTCCCTGGCCTGATCCGCCAATAATTTACTTGCCTTATTACCGTATCTATACATCCGGGCTTTTAGAGCTCTGTACTGTTTGTCATGTTGTGCAAGCAACAAAGTTCTCAATTCCTGCCTGGCCAAAAAGAGAGTCTCTTTGAGGAACCGAGAAGGTTGGCGCTTATTTTCAGTTTTTAACTTTTGTATTTTATCTAATAAACCATCTAATTTCTCTGTCCTTTGTTTCTTAATTTTACTGCTCAATTGTAAAAGTAAACCCCTAATAAAGGCCTTGTGGGAATTCCACAAGATAAAGGGATCGGACACAGAAGGTGCATTGATGAATTGTTTGTGGCAAGGCTGCGATAGAGTATAGATATCGTTCCTCCATCTGTTAGCTCTTGTTTCCAGGCGGCGATCCACCACATCAATCGATATTGGAGCATGGTCAGACCATGAAATGCAATGGATCTCCGACCTGGAAATTTGCTGCAAAGTAAACTTATCAACCAAAAACATATCTATTCGAGAATATCTTTGGTGAACATTCAAATAAAATGTAAAATCAGTTTCGGAAGCGTGCTGGCAGTGCCACACATCAAACATGTCAGATTGGGCAATGAATCTCTCCAATGACACCCTGCTTGTCTGTGGTCTACTGTGTCTGGAAACATCCATTGCCCCTCCCGCAATCACATTGAAGTCCCCACACCACATCACTCGACCTTGTTGCACCTTAGACACTTTTTTCCTCATTTTGTTCATAAAGTATAACTGTTTGGTATTGGGAGCATATACATTAATCAGGGTGAATCTTACGTTATTAATTTCACCTATCAATATAATATAGCGACCTAGTACATCCAAATGCGTTTCTATACATTTAAATTGCACTGTGTTTTTTATGGCAATAGCCACACCTCTTTTTTTGGATGAAAAGCTGGCCAGATATACATGGGGAAATTGTCTATTTTGGAACACAGGAGTTTTGTGGGCTGCAAAGTGAGTTTGCCGTAGCCGTTTGGCTTCTTTCCAAGCTAGTTGCCATTTGAAAGGGCTATTAAGGCTCTTTATGTTAAGGGAAGTTATACGGAAGGGCATGGCAGTAGGGAACTCCTTATGCCTACTTTAATTGGAATAATTAGAGCAGAAAACTGCTTGGTTGTCAAAGCAGAAGGGATCCCCTATAAACTCCGGGCGTTCGAAAACTTTTAGGTGAGAGATATAATTGTTTATGATCTGTAAGGTGTCCCTAAAAAAAGAAAAGTATTCAACTCAGAAACTTGAAACCAGTAGATATCCTTGGTAGAGAGGAAACGGGATAAGCCTCAGTACCACTAAGGGAAGTCAGATATAAACAGAAATCTGGAAACAACAGAACCGTAATGAACAAATAAATCAAATCGGTCGGTAGAGACAATTCGCTATGATGACAAGCGAATCGCTTTTAGACCTGTGCGGTGAGATCACCGCTCTACTCAGGGGGGGTAGTAAGGTAACAGTTATAGTCTGTTAAGGTTGACAAAAATTGTAAACGGCTACATAACGGCCGGGCACTTAAGGGGGGGAGAGGGGTGTGACCCCCTTGTAACAAACTTGCTCGTGTCCATGGCTGGAACCCATGGAAGGGCGAGAAGTCATCCTTGGTCTGAGTTGTCTTCAGGCTCTGGGTTTAGGATCTTCCAATCTTGCAGGAGTCGCATACCTTCCTTCAGGGTAGAAATGAGATGTGTAGCATCCTCTTTAACAATTTGCAGTCTTGCAGGGTATATCCACCGATAAGTAATTCGATGATTGTTTAGCACTTTTGTGATTGTGGAAAGCTGCCTGCGTTGTTGCATTGTAAGCGCTGATAAGTCAGCAAAAAAGGACAGGTCCTGAAGATCCTCCGGTAAGGAATCTCTGCGTCTGGTCGCTGCCATAAACTGATCCTTAATGTGATAAAAGTGGATGAGAGCGATTGTGTCCCTGGGAAGATGAGCCGCCACATGTTTGGGTTTGGGGAGCCTGTGGAATGCGATCCACTACAAGATCTTCCAGTGGTGCATCTGGCAGAACCGCTTTTACTATTTGCAGAAAATGCTGCTTCAGATCTGGAGGTTTAACTGACTCAGGTATACCCCGGATTTTGACATTATTTCTCCTAGATCTGTCCTCCAAATTTGCCAGTTTAAGTTTCATAAGCATCATCTCCTCTTCCCTGTCATTATGGGCATCTACCAGATCATTAAAAGTCATTGCAAACTCCCCCATTTTGGTCTCCACATGTGTCACTCTGTTAGAAACTGAACCTATTTCTGACTTAAAGTTTCTAGTGAGAGCCTGAATATCAGAATGAATAGTGGATCTCAGGGACACTAGCATGTCCTTTAAGGTTGTATCCAGAATAGGGGCATTAGTAGTGGGAAACTCTGATAAGGAATCTTGCAGTTCTCTAGTGTCCTCCAGCGAGGAGTCTAGGCTTACCTCAGCCTCATCTTTGTCCGTGCTGTCCAGTCTGGGCTTACTTTTTGCTGGGCTGTTCCCTCCTGATGGTGGAGGAGTGCTGGTGGTCTTCCCCATATAGCGGTGCGGAAGATTAGTAGAGTGTGAAACAGGTTGTTGTTTGCTGGGTATGTTACGTCTGCCCTGCTCTCCTCCGCCGCGTGTACCGCCGCCATCTTGCTCAGCATACCGCTGCTGTGTGAGAAAGTAATACGGGAGTGTGTTCGGCTTGTCCCCGCTTTTTCGTTTGCGAAGAGGCATCCTCGGGCTTACCCGCACCTTCTGGTAACAGTTGCGCCGGGAAACGAGGCTTGTAGGCTGTAAATTATCCCCCTTTTGGCCCGTAGCTGAGAGGAGCTCTTCACTGAGCGTCCATCCGCTCCGCCGGCTAGCCACGCCCCCCTGCTTATTTTTATTTTAAAATAGACGGTCAGAGATTGCAGACATTTATTTATTTATTTCAGGCACTACACGTAACAATTACGAATGTTGAATTTGTATCCGAAATTCGCAAACAAAATTTCGTATTTCGTACAGAACTCGGAAGCATAACAATTCATATTTCAGATCCTCCCAAATGTACGAATTTACGGAAATTCATAAAAATTTTCAAAACGAATCGCACATGTCTACTGCCTATAAGAGAAATAAATTAGAACGGCTAATGGTCAGTGAAAGGGGAGGCTTGGGTGGCCATTGGGTTGGCCAGTGCAGGTTTGTGCCCGCATTGCCCTTCCTCTGCAGTCTTGCAGTAAGCCATTATTCTTTGGTATTCTGCAAGACAGGAATGAAACAGGAGGAGTTTATATTTATACCTTTCACCACCCACATGAAGACCCAGAAACACAGTAGCCTAGGATCCATCCACACCAACTCTCAGAACTGGTACAAGTGACTGCCATAGTCTGCCTTGAAGCTAAAGATACTCAAAGGATCATGGGACATGTAGTATCAGGAAAAGAAAGGAAAACAGGAAGTCAAAGAACTTTAACATTCAGGAAGAAGGAGGAGTGACATCACAAACATAGAAACCTACTGTATACAGCTAAAGGAGGTAAGTTACACACAAACTGACACTGTGGTTGGGGTTCACTCACATTATTTTTAACCACTTGACCACTGGGCACTTAAACACCCTTAATAACCAGATCAATTTTATGCTTCCGGTGCTCTCACATTTTGAATGACAATTACTCAGTTATGCAACACTGGACCTTTATGAAATTTTTGTCCTTTTTTCACATAAATAGAGCTTTCTTTTGGTGGTATTTAATCACCGCTCAGTTTTTTTATTTTTTGTGCTATGAAAGAAAACAATATCGAAAATTCTGTAAAAAAATGAATTTTTCTTTGTTTGTGTTATAAAATTTAGCAGATTAGTAATTTTTTTCTTCATACATTTTGGACAAAATTTATACTACTACATATCTTTGGTAAAAATAAGTACAAATTGGTGGATATTATTTGGTATTTGTGAAAGTTATAGAGTCCACAAGCTATGGTGCCAATATCTGAAAATTGATCACACCTGAAGTACTGACGGCCTATTTAAATTCTTGAGACCCTAACATGCCAGAAAAGTGCTTGTTCAAAGACACTTTCAGCCAGGCAGGTGACTCACTGAGCTGTCAAGCCTATACCTTACTGTAGGCCATTCCTGGTGTACTGTTTTTAGTAACCTTCAGGTGTTGTTTTGCAAATCTAATTGTACAGTATGTCTGGAAGGACACCAAGGAGAGGCAGACACTCACAGGCCACTAAAAGAAGGCAAGCAGGCTCTGTGTCTACAGCAAACAGTGCTGGTTATTGACACGGTGCATCCTCAGCATGTGGCTGTGGGGCATGCTTGACCTTTTTTTTGGGAGCTGGCCGTGTTGAGCCACAACATGCAGAAGAGATAGTAGAGTGGATAACCAAGCCCTCCTCATCGTCGTCATCCTCTCTCACCCAGGCTCAGGGTACTTTGTCTGCCAAAGCAGCTGCCAAAGCGACCTCTTCCCTCAGCTCAATGGCATCAGTTACTCACTTCTTCCCAGGCCCCACCATGTCCTGAGGAGTCCCCCGAACTGTTTCACCACAGTGTTGGGTACATGCTGCAGAAGGATGCGCAGTGTTTTGATGGTACCCAGCTTGAGAAAGGCAGTTACGTGAGCCCAGAGAGAGGGGTTGCCCAAGAAGGACAGCAAACTGGCAGTCTTGTTCCCCCAGCTGCAGCATACTGCCAGGTTTGCTCCAGTGATGAAGAGGGAGGGGATGATGAGGTCACCGACTCTACATGGGTGCCTGATAGGAGAGAGGTGGCACATCTCCAATGAGGCAGGATGCCCTCCAGGGGCAAGCTTAAGGGCAGCCAACCGACTGCATCAAACCGCAGAGCTCCGCAAGTGCAGGGCACTGCTATCTCTGTTATTCCAAAGTTCTTTGGTGTGGGCCTTTTTTGAAACGTGTGCAGAAGATCGCACTGTTACTATTTGCAACATATGTCTGAAGCGTATCTCGTGGCCAAAACATCAGCCGATTGGGCACCACATGCTTGACTAGACATAAGTCGACCTGCCATGCAGTCCGTTGGCAAGCATACATAAAAGTCCCCCACCAAAGAACAATTCAGACCTCTCCTTGCTCCTCATCCACTGGGATCTCCAACCCCACAGAAAACTGTACTGAGAGGAATGAAGGTGTAGAATTAGGTGTGTCACTGCCAAGTACTTGCGGGAAATCTGCTATCAGTACACCCACATACGATTGTACCAGGCAAATTTCCCTGCCCCAGCTGCTGCACTGCCGAAAGAAGCTCACTCCCAGCCATCCACATGCCCAGCGGTTGAATGCTAGCTTGGCTAATTTGCTGGCACTTCAACTGCTGCCTTTTCAGTTGGTAGACACTGCCTCCTTCGGTGAGTTTGTGGAATGTGCGGTTCCTCAGTGGCAGGTTCCCAAACGGCACTTTTTTTCATGGAAGGCGATTCCGGCATGTGGAAGGCAATAACTTGGCCTCGCTGGACAGAGCAGTCAGCGGTAAAGTGCATATTACTCCTGACTTGTGGTCCAGAAGGCATGGACAGGGACGTTACCTATCTTTCACGGCCCACTGGTTGACTCTGCTGGCAGCTGGCAAGGATGCAGGACAGGGTGCAATAGTAGTGGTGATTCTGACACACCTGTCTCCTCTACCCCTCCTCTTCTTTTTCCTCCATGGCCTATTCCTGTGATGATTTGTCCTTGGAACCAGCGGTGCTCCGTAGGCATTCAAGGGGCTATGCAAGTACACAGGCAAAAAGATGCTTGAGCTGGTGTGCTTGGGGGACAGGAGCCACACTGGGGCAGAGATTCTGTCAGCTCTGCCGGAGCAGGCTGAGAGGTGGTTGACGCCATGCCAGCTTAAACCAGGAATGATGGTTTGTGACAATGGCACCAATCTCCTCTCCGCCCTCCGACAGGGACACTTCACCCATGTTCAATGTTTGGCTAGGCTTACAGGATGTCCTGAGGCAGGCCAGGAAAGTCTGTGTGCAGTTACACCAGTCATGTAATGTTAGTGCTTGGCTGATTGACCTCCAATACAAATTTAACCTGCCCAAGAACCGCCTAATCTGTGACATGCCCACCAGGTAGAACTCAACAATGGCCTTGCTGCAGCAGCTGCACACACAGCAGAGGGCCATCAATGAGTACCTGTGTGACTATGGCACCAGGACAGGGTCAGGGGAGCTTGTTTTTTTTTTCACGTCAGTGGGCTATGACCAGGGATGCAAGCACTGTCCTGTCACCATTTGAGGAGGCCACGAGGGTGGTGAGCAGTGACAGTGCAAGCATCAGGGACACTGTCCCTCTTGTCCACCTGTTGGAGCACACGCTGCGTGGAATAATGGACAGGGCACTTGTGGCAGAACAGAGGCAGGAAGAGGAGGAATTCCTTACCTCTCAAGGCCCCCTTTATCCAGACAGTGTTCCTGCTGGCCTGCCGATCACACAGGAAGAGGATGAGGAGGAGGAGGAGGATTGTGCCAGCATAGAGGTGGAGCCTAGAACTCGGCATCAGCAGCAGTCTTCAAGGGATCATTTACAGTCCCAAGAAACCCATGGACTTGTACGTGGCTGGGAGGAGGTGGCTGTGGATCATGTCATTAGTGACCCCATAGGACTCTGGACCGAATGCCTCAGAAAACCTCAGCAAACCTACGCCGCATGGCCTCCCTGATCCTGCAAAGCCTGCGGAAGGATCCTCGTATTTGTGGTATCAAGGAGAGGGATCATTACTGGCTGGCAACCCTCCTTGATCCATGTTACAGGGGTAAGGTTGCAGACTTTATCTTGCTGTCACAGAGGGAGCAAAGGATGAAACATCTTCGGGAGGCCTTGCAGAAAGGTTTGTGCAACGCTTTTCCAGAGCCTGGGAGGTTACAAATTTTTGGTTCTGGACGTGTTGCTGAGGATTCGTTCAGTCACAGAAGGAGAGGTGGAGAACGTGGCCATCTGACCGATGCGTTCAGACAATCTTTTAGTCCACAGCCCCAAGGTATGATCGGTTCCAGCAACCATCGCCAGCATCTGATTTACATGGTGCAGGAATACCTAGGGGCAAGATCAGACTTGGACACCTTTCCCACCAAAAATCCTCTGGGTTACTTGGTCTTGAGGATGGATCACTGGCCAGAGCTTGCACAGTATGCAATTGAGCTACTAGCCTATCCTGCATCCAGCATTCTTTTGGAAAGCACATTAAGTGCTGCTGGAGGCTTTGTAACCGATTACACTGTGTGCCTGTCCACCAAAACAGTCAATTGGCTGACCTTCATAAAAATGAATCAGTCTTGGATTACCAGCTACCAAGCACCTGATGCTGATGTAACTGAATCATTTTTTTTAAATGTGAGATCCCTTCAAGACTGCCTATGCTGATGCTGAGTGACTATCCTGTTATGCTGAGTGCTTATCCTTTTCCTCCTCAATTTTCATGCTGATAGCTTTTAAGAACATTTTTGGTTCTGGGCACCGCCACCAGTGGCTAAGGCCCAATTTTTCAGCCCCTGTTTAACAGGGGCCTGTAATTATAATTTTTGATGCAATACTTTGCAGCAGGGCTCATTCCTGCACTCCAACTAGAGTATCTGTGAGGGGTTGCAGTGTTGTGGCACTAGTATCAGTGCCTAAGTGTAAGAGAACTGCTGTTTCTCTCCGGGCTCATTTGTGCATGCATATGCGCACAAGAGACTGTGTCAATTGCGGGAGCGCCAATACGCAAGCCAGTGCATGCGCCAATGTGCGCGCTAATGCTCGCGCCAATGCGCACGCCGATGTGCATGCATGCGTTCGTAGGTGCGCGTCCATGCTCCTTTTGGCGCCAGTGGATTTATTTAAGGGACACACTGACTTGTAGCAGATGCTGACCGATCTTCAGCTGTTATAGTCCTGTTCCTTGTTATTCCTGCTATTGCCTGACTGATACCCGTTGCTGAACCCTTGGCTTGTCCTGGCCTGGCTCTGGATCCTATTAACTATTGGCTCCTGACTTCAGCTTCCTGATTGACCCTGCTTCTGCCTGATAATTTGGTACCTTGCTGGCCATCTGCTTCTGAACCCGGCTATTCCTGTGACTACGCTCCTGTCTCCTGTTTGGCTCCATGCTGTCATCCGGGTGTCCGCAGTTCCGTTCCTGCGACCTGCTGCGTCTTCCTTTATCTCCAAAGTCACATCACCTGCCGCGAGTTTCCTGAGCTACATCTGCAGGCACTCGTGTTCCTCCTTTCCCTTGGGTCCTTCTGTCCCCATCATCAGTGGGACCCGGGTTGGAGATACAAGGGAGGCCGACCTCGTCACTTCAGACTCCGACCAGGTACGTGACACTAAGGCCCAATTTTTCTGCCCCTGTTCAACAGGGGCATGTAATTACAATTCTTGATCTAATATTTCACAGCAGGGCCCGTTTCTCCTGTAAGAGTTCCTTGTTTCATTTAAAACCCCAAATTTTCAAAATCCAATTGTCATTGGGACAGAAAGTGAGGTGAAATCTTCTGAACAGGTGCACAAAAAGCTTAAAAAAAAGCTTAAAAATAGATTTTTTGGCTGGAGCTACACATTAAAAATGAACCAGTTCAAAATTACAAACAGATTCTACTTAAGAACAAACCTAGAGTCCCTGTCTTGTTTTGACCACCTGTACACTGCTGTTCGGAGTATATAGGGCCTGGGGGTCCCACGCCTTTCCTTTTTTTTTATTTGGGGCTGGTAATGGGCTGGGGGGGGTACCCATGCCTTTTTTTCTCAATGATTTTCATCCATATTGTCGGACCAGACATTACATTAAAGCCACAAGCAGTTTTAAATGACTTATTCCTTTAGAAATGTCATTTTGTGCAGGGACAGTTCTAAACGCGGGAAACAAGTGCCACTTTACAGTCATACTATAGACACCTTCTAGGCACAATATTTAAAGGAATATTTCACTTTTATTTTTTCATTTTAAGCATCACAATTAAGCATAAAATCACTGCTCCTGAAAAAAAAACTTTTTTTTGCATTAATACATGTACCCTGGGGCAGGACCTCTGTCCCCAACCTATTTTTAGGACAATAACTTGCATATTAGCCTTTAAAATTTGCTCTTTTGATTTCTCATGTTCGAGTCTCATAGACTTTAATGGGGTTTGAAAGTTTGCATAAACTATCGGCCCATTCGCAAGTTCTGGTGCAAACAAAACTGGGGGTGGGGGGGTGTTCGTCTCATCCCTACTCAGCAATGAGGAAACAGAAAAAGAAGTACTACAAGAAGATATTCTTGAGCAATGCTTGTGGAATGCCTACATTCTGCTTAAAAAAAGAGTGACAAACCTGTGATTCATTCTGACTTCATTTGGAAAGTTGTCGAATGGATCTTTGTGAACCAGCAAACACCATCAATGGCTGTGAATAGAGCTGGATGTCGTGCTGTTGGTGTTGTCAACCCGGAACGCCTGACTGGTCCTCACTTCATGGACTACATCCCACCAACCGAGAAAATGTCAGCACCTACAAGGATGAGCGTGGTTTGTTGCTTGAAGTGAGATGATAGTGGAAAGAAAATCTGAAAGGAAATCAGGTTCCATTGTCATAATTGTGACGTCGGACTTTGCGCAGTCCCATGTTTCAAAATTTTTCATACCCGTGATGTTTACTAAACCAATATGCAGTGTCTACTATTACAGTGACAAAATATTAACAAATGGGAATCCTGTCTATAATAGCAAAAATAGTATTACTCACCGCACAAATTGTGGGGGGGGGGGTGTAATCAAAATAATAATCCATAAAAGTCCATATACAGGTAAATCATGCTGATTGATTCATAGTTGATATACCATTAAATAGATCTCATTTGTCAGATTCCAGTTCAGTCCTTCAAGTCCATCATACAGTGTTAGCTAGGGGTATAGGGGACACAAACGGGGGTGTCCATCCCAGCTTAAAGCTAAAAGCTCACATGTTTCATGCCTTCAATAGCAGAACCTCGTCAGAGCTGTTTACAGTTTTTGAATCATTGATCTATTTTTTGGGGAATTGTTTCCATGGGAGGTTTTACCCCTTGAGTATCCTTGTCTGATATTTTATCAGGGAGTGTGGATATTTATGTTGGTATATAATATATGTTTGTAATATTGCTTTTTTCTTAGCGAATAAATATTTGTAGAATTATTCAGTTTGTTATTTTCTTTAGTTTTTTACTATTACAGTGACTAGTAATATTGCACCCTTGTTTGCACAAAATTCAGTGTTCTTGATTTGATTAAAATATTAGATAAAATGTATTATTATTATTATTATTATTATTATATTATTATTATTTATAATTCTTTATAGTTCTTTATGATAATATAATTTATGATTTCATGTTTCAAACTTTATCACACCCAGAATGTCTACTAGACTCTTGTTTGGACAGATTTAAGTGAGTTATTCCTACAGTGCCTTGAGAAAGTATTCGGCCCCCTTGAACTTTTCAACCTTTTGCCACATTTCAGGCTTCAAACATAAAGATATAACATTTTAATTTTTTGTGGGACACAATTGTGAAGTGGAACGAAATCTAATGGATATTTTAAACTTTTTTAGCAAATAAAAAACTGAAAAGTGGTGCATGCAAAATTATTCGGCCCCTTTAATTTCAGTGCAGCAAACTCACTCCAGAAGTTCAGCGAGGATCTCTGAATGATCCAATGTTGTCCTAAATGACTGATGGTGATAAATAGAAACCACCTGTGTGTAATTAAGTCTCTGTATAAATGCACCTGCTCTATGATAGTCTCAGGGTTCTGTTGAAAGCGCAGAGAGCATCATGAAGATCAAGGAACACACCAGGCAGGTCCGTAATACTGTTGTGGAGAAGTTTAAAGCCGGATTTGGATACAAAAAGATTTCCCAAGCTTTTAACATCCCAAGGAGCACTGTGCAAGTGATCATTTTGACATGGAAGGAGTATCAGACCACTGCAAATCTACCAAGACCTGGCCGTCCCTCTAAACTTTCAGCTCAGACAAGGAGAAGACTGATCAGAGATGCAGCCAAGAGGCCCATGATCACTCTGGATGAACTGCAGAGAACTACAGCTGAGGTGGGAGAGTCTGTCCATACACTGCACAAATCTGGCCTTTATGGAAGAGTGGCAAGAAGAAAGCAATTTCTCAAAGATAGCCATAAAAAGTCTTGTCTAAAGTTTGCCACAAGCCACCTGGGAGACACACCAAACATGTGGAAGAAGGTGCTCTGGTCAGATGAAACCAAAATCGAACTTTTTGCCCACAATGCAAAACGATATGTTTGGCGTAAAAGCAACACAGCTCATCACCCTCAACACACCATCCCCACTGTCAAACATGGTGGTGGCAGCATCATGGTTTGGGCCTGCTTTTCTTCAGCAGGGACAGGGAAGATGGTTAAAATTGAGGGGAAGATGGATGCAGCCAAATACAGGACCATTCTGGATGAAAACCTGTTGGAGTCTGCAAAAGACCTGAAACTGGGGTGGAGATTTATCTTCCAACAAGACAATGATCCCAAACATACAGCAAAATCTACAAAGGAATGGTTCACAAATAAACGTATCCAGGTGTTACAATGGCCAAGTCAAAGTCCAGACCTGAATCCAATCGAGAATCTGTGGAAAGAGCTGAAAACTGCTGTTCACAAATGCTCTCCATCCAACCTCACTGAGCTCGAGCTGTTTTGCAAGGAATAATGGGCAAGAATTTCAGTCTCTCGTGTATGTGCAAAACTGATAGAGACATACCCCAAGTGACTTGCAGCTGTAATCGCAGCAAAAGGTGGCTCTACAAAGTATTAACGCAAGGGGGCCGGATAATTTTGCACGCCCCACTTTTCATTTTTTTATTAGTTAAAAAAGTTTCAAAAATCCAATAGATTTCGTTCCACTTCACAATTGTGTTCCACTTGTTGGTGATTCTTCACAAAAAATACAAATTTTATATCTTTATGTTTGAAGCCTGAAATGTGGCAAAAGGTTGAAAAGTTCAAAGGGGCCGAATACTTTCGCAAGGCACTGTAAGCCCTTGTACACATGGTCAGACATTCAGACGGAAAATGTCTGATCGGACCATGTTGTCCGATAATCCGACCATGTGTGGGCTCCATCGGACTGTTTCTGTCGGAATATCCGACAGACCAAGTTTTCCAGCTGGGCTATAAAACTTTCCGACAACATGATCCGATCGGACCTTGTCCGATCATGTGTAGAGAATTCCGATCGAACAGTGCCACGCATACTCAGATCAAATTCCTACACCAAAGCTATTGGCTACTAGCCTGAACTTAGTCCCGTCATAATGAAATAACGTCATCACGTTTTGAACGATCGGACATTCCGACAAGTTTGTCCGACCGCGTGTATGCAACAGTTTCGGACAAAATCGGTCGGACAAAATCTGACAGATTTGGTTGTCGGAATGTCCGACCGTGTGTACAAGGGCTAAGAATTACAGACCTACAGTATAAAACAAAAAATTTCCATGCAAAACAATGTACTACTTTGACATTCAAAAATCAGACATATAATATATTGGCGTCTGAATCATCATATAAAGTCCTCACACGCTGGTATTTGGTTCCTGCGAGAATCCCAAATTCTCAATAGACAATACTGGCCTCTGCTTTCGTGGCTGTCCAGAAAAAGGTACCTATATACATACCTGGTGGCATTGCCCAATTGTACAATCATTTTGGAAAAAGGTCTTTCAGATAATTACAAAATGTTTTGACCGTCCAATTTTTCCAGACCCAATTATAGCTCTCCTTAATTTAAAACCAGCCTTTCTGAATCACAAACAATTCAAATTAGTTCTTACACTCCTGATAGCCACAAAGCAGTCAATAGCCAATGCGTGGAAAACAGATCTGGTGAATATTGCAGAAACCAAACGTAGAATGAATCAATCTTTCATCCATGCTAAAATGGACGCTATAGATAAAAACCAGATGACGAAGTTTGATATCATATGGAAACCCTGGATTAAATATTATACGTCAGATAATATTGATAACCGAGCTCTATTGTCATGGTGATTAAGATTTTCTATAGAATTACAACATTAGCTGTGTATATAAAACCTCCTCCGGAGAATTATTCCCTCCCCTTCCCTTCCTATATACCTTTATGTTCTTCCCTTACTATATAATACTTACTATAAACATACTTTAGAAGTTATGGTCAAAACTTTAAAAACATATATTTTCTTTTAGACATATATATATATTCTCTTGGGATTAAAATGTTTAAAACTCAGCTATAAGAATGCTTTCAAATTCTAAAATATATAAGGCCATTTATTGTCATTCCCAGGAGAATATCTTGAAATTCTTCTTTGAAATTCTTCTTTGCTTTGTATCATCCGAACTTCAATATGTCTACTTTTTATTTCTGGTATCAAATAATTTGTCTTATATTCTGTACATGTAATTTATTTTAACATGAAATAAAAACTTTTGAACGAGAAAAATCAGACATAATCAAACCACCAACGAGTTTAATAATCATAGATGTATTTCTGTCCCATCACCCACTCTATTAGAGCTTTGACTAGCAACCAGTGGGTATCCTCCATACAGCATTAATTTCCTCCTATAGTGGTTGTAGTTGTTATTATTATTGTTATGTGTATATAAATATATATATATATATATATATATATATATATATATATATATATATATATATGTATGTATGTATATATATATATAAAAAAAATTTTTGTGTAGTGATTTCCCTTGAAGCGTATAGCGGCTATAACTTTGCACTTGATTAATTTAGGCTGATTGTTTCACACATTTTTATATCAGTGCCACCTACCAGTGCCTATCAGTGCCACCTGTCACACTCTTTGGGCTGCAGGAGAACCATGACCTGAGATAATGGGAGTAGCCCCTATCTGATGGTTTGCTGTATAAATTCAGTGTGTTTCTAAAAATAAAGCAGTTCATTTTCTGGTGTACTCTAATGCCCCATACACACTATCAGATTTTCTGCTGATTTTTTTCCTTCAGGTTTACCAAAACCATGTAGTGCAAGGGCCTGCCTGATTGCATACAAATTGAAACTCCTAAGGTTTGACCTCATATTATATGGTTTTGGTAAATCTGAAGGAAAAACTCAGCAGAAAAACCGATAGTGTGTATGGGGCTTAACACTGGTTTTGTCTGGTCCTTGGGGTTTCTATAGCCAGATCCATTGGTCTTGTGTTCCTGGACTTGGGAAACAGCTTCTGAGTGGAAATACCCAACAGGGTGTCTGGACTTTGTCACATTTGGTTGGCAGCAGTGGGATGCTTTCTTGTGCCTGAAACATCCAAACCACCAATGGGACCTTGATGGATGGATCTTTGCTACTCCAGCCTTAAGCGAAGCACACTCGAGGAACTGCTGGAATCAAGGGGACAGAATGTAGTGCATGGGCCTGCCTGATTGCATACAAATTGAAACTCCTAAGGTTTGACCTCATATTATATGGTTTTGGTAAATCTGAAGGAAAAACTCAGCAGAAAAACTGATAGTGTGTATGGGGCTTAACACTAGTTTTGTCTCATCCTTGGGGTTTCTCTAGCCAGATCCATTGGTCTTGTGTTCCAGGACTTGGGAAACAGCTTCTGGGTGGAAATACCCAACAGGGTGTCTGGACTTTGTCACATTTGGTTGGCAGCAATGGTTTGCTTTCTTGTGCCTGGAACATCCAAACCACCAATGGGACCTTGATGGATGGATCTTTGCTACTCCAGCCTTAAGCGAAGCACACTCAAGGAACTGCTGGAATCAAGGGGACAGAATGTCAGGAACAAGTCAAAGGCAACTCCTGGATTGTAAGCTCTAACAAGCAGGGCCCTCTGATTCCCCCCTGTATTAAATTGTATTGTAATTGTACTGTCTGTCCTAATGTTGTAAAGCTCTGCACAAACTGTTGGCGCTATATAAATCCTGTATAATAAGAAAATAATAATTGCCAAGTTGATGAAGAGTGACCAGGCCAGTGACTGAAGCAGAGGGCTGGCTATGGAGAGGTCCAGGATGGCTGAGCTCCAGCGAGATATCCAGTGGTGGCTGTCACTATACAGTACCACTCCCCCCCAAGAGGTGTTCCCCTAGATAATTGCAGACACGACACATCTGAAAATTCTTGAGGTTTAGAAGGAGATAAGGGGTACTGCAGCTGCAGAACGGGGTAGCTGCAAGAAACTTCCCTATGCAGTTTTCCGACCCTTCCAGGATGGGGTGGAGGAAATCAACCGGTAACTTCAAGTCTTCGAGACCCAGAGCAATCTCCAGGAAATGAACAAAGCTGATTAGGTCACCATTCTTGTCAGCAAGCTGTCTGGTGGAGCACTGGATGCTTTTTTTTTTCAAATATTGTTTATTGAATTTTAACAATACAATATGAAATATATGCATAAAGGATAGTGCAGAATAACAATGGATTATGCAGTAAATCTCATGAAACAGCTGTTGTCGAGACCTCGATAAGTAGTTATTACAGTACAACTGGTAGGTAACATTCGATAATAAATAATAAATCAATGTTATGCAAACTACTATCCATAAACTTGGATATGAAGGAGGGGATAGGAGGTAGGGAGTGGGGTAGGGAGTAGGGGTGGAGGGGAAAGGGGGGTAAGAGGGAAGTAGGGGAGGAAGATAGGGGCTAGATGGAAGGGTAGGGGAAGGATGGGGAGGTAGAGATAGAGAGAGAGTTAAGGTTAGGAGGAAAGGCATAGGAGAGGAGAATGAGGGTAAGTAGGAGAAGTAAGAGCAGGAGGAGAACATAGGAAGACACACGAGTACAGAAGGTTATCATTCAGTTCTCTTTGAAGAACTTATGGGTGTTGTTTCTTATATCATTGAATCCAGGGTAGCCAAAGAGCTTGAATCTTGGGGAAAAAAGGTTTGCTTCTCGAGAGGACTAATTTGTAGAGGTATTGTTTGTGTACTAGTGAAATGACCTCTGAGCTACTTGGGGTTTCTAGGGATTTCCATTTCCTAGTTATGAGTAGTTTAGTCGCTAAGAGTATATGAGAGGTGATAGGCCTAAGCTTGGGAGGGATCGTCTCAATGGTTAAACTTAGGATGCCAAGTTGGGGCGTCAGCGTTATGGGTAATTGTAATATGTTTTTCAGGAGAAGTTCTATGTCTGTCCATAGTTGTAAAATAGATGGGCAAGTCCACATGATGTGTAGGAGGGAACCTATTTGGTTACACCCTCTCCAGCATAGAGGTGAGGTTGGTGTGTGAAATTTTGCTATCCTCAGGGGTGTTAAGTGCCATCTCATTGTAGTTTTGTGTGCCACTTCCCAGAGGGAAGTGCAGTTAGTAGCCTTGTAGGTTTCAATAATCGCATTCTGTCACTGAAAGTCGGTGAATTGTTCCTGGAGGTCGTGTTCCCAGTCAGTAATAGGTTTTGATTTTTGAAATACACTTTTCTCTTGAAGTGAGGAGTATATTAAGGAGGTTCCTTTAACGTGTGTATCGTCCGTAAAAAGGTAGTCCCAAACCTTAATAGGGAGTGTCATGTTCAAGCGTGGGTGTGCTGCCAAGCAGGATTGTAGTCTGAGGTAAGTCAAGTAGTCTGTCGTGGGTGCGTCAAGTTCCTTCTGTATTTGTGGGAAGGATTTGGCACTTATCATGAAACGGAGGGCCGTTACATGAGACGTCTGGGAGGCTAACCAGGTGGGTATGTGTAAGTCTGGTGAGAGGTGCGTGAGTGTGGTCAGTGGGATATGGACTGTTTTGGTCAGTAGGTGTGTCCATTTGAGATTGTGTAATGTCATCCAAGCTTTAACAGTCGCTCTGATGGTAGGAGAGTGGTGGTTGATGTATGTGTGATTGGTAAGAGAGCTAAATAGCCAGTCTTTGATATTGTTACCTGGTGTCAGAGCGTTTTCTATGTTGCCCCAGAGAGTGGTGGGTTCGGTCATTAGCCAATCTTTGAGTTGCGTTAGGATTGTGGCTAAATAGTAGTCCTTTTGGTTGACATAACCCATACCTCCTCTAGACCTGTGTTTGATAAGGACACCGTGCTTACTTCTAGGTTTTTTTTCCCTTGCCATACGTAATGCGATATTATAGATTGAAGCAAATAAATGTAAGAGTGCTGCGAGCCTACCTGACTATGAGAATTCATATTTAGAGAGATTGGCTGTTTCCTTAGGAAGCATTCGCTGGAGCTTGGGGTAGTTAGCCGCAAAGAGCCCTTTTGAGGATTTGGTGAGTGTAATACCCAAGTTTGGGATTCCTTCGTCTGCCCATAGATATGGGAATTTGTTTCTAAGTAAGTTGCTAGTGATTGCATCAAGCCCCAAATCTAGTATATAGGACTTATGTTCATTCACTTTATAATATGATATGGACCTAAATATATGTAATAATTGTTGTACCGAAGCCAGCAAGGAAAGGGGATTAGTAATCATGATGACCACGTCATTCGCAAAAAGGTTAATTTTGTGCTCAGAGGAGCCCACCATACCAGAGATATGTTCTGCTAGTGGTTCCATTAGGAGGTTAAAAATCAGTGGTAAAGTGGGCAGCCTTGATGGGTGTCATTGCTGATATTAAAGGGTTTGGATAGCATTCCGGAGGTAAACACCTAGGCATTTGGCTTAGAATATGGCCAACAGGATGTGTCCCTGGAAGCCAAACTTACAGAGGGTAGCCCTAAGGTATGACCATTGGACTCTGTCAAACACCTTCTCTGCATCCAAAGAGAGGAGTAGAGAAGGTGTTCGAGATGTCTCAGCTGTGTGTATCAAATTGATTAGTCTGCGTGTGGCATCAAAAGTTTGCCTACCTTGGGTGAAGCCTGATTGATCTTTATGGATCAATGAGGGAATGAGGTTTAGTAATCTAGTGACAATGAGCTTTGCATACAGTTTGGTATCAAGGTTTAGAAGCGATATGGGTCGGTAATTTTGTGGAAAGGTAGGTTCCTTCCCTGGCTTCGGTATCGTGGTGATTAAGGCACTTAACATTTCTTGAGGATAGGAGGAGGAGGAGGCAGCATCATTATAGACTCTAGTCAGGTAGGGTGTGAGTGTATTACTGATTCTTTTGTAGTATTTGCCTGTGAGACCATCTGGTCCAGGGTATTTTTTAAGCAGTAGTGTTGCTATAATTGGGAGAAGTTCATCAGATGTGAAGGGAGCGTTAAGAGCTTCGAGTTGGGTCTGAGTCAGTTTGGGGAGATCTATTTCTGCAAGGAAGGCCTCTGTTTGGTGGGTAGAGGGTTGTATGGTATCAGAGTGAAATAGGGTGATATAGAAATGGAATTTTTGATTTGGTTGTTGGCCATGGCCTTCCTTGCTTTGTTACCAGTGGATTAGTGAACTGCTCTAAAGCGTAATTGGGCTTTTTCGTATGTGTCTAGGAGGTGCTACCTTAATTCTTGTCTAAGGCAAGTTAATTAGTCTTTTAACAAGGGATCTGGGTTAGATTGGTTACTCTCTTCTAGTTTCTTAATACTAGAGGTGATAGTGTCTAGATGCTGAGTCCTCCTTCTCCTCTCCCTTGCACATAACTGTATCATAATTCCTCTTATAAATCCTTTGAGGGCATTCCACACGGTAGTTACATTGGACAGAGTTCTCTCATTTAGTTTGAAAAATTCTTCCAATTTCCCTTGGATAAGGGTCGAGATTTCTGGAGAGTGAAGTAACAGCATTATCTCTCCAAATTGGTGAATGGGCCCTGGATGGAGTGTCTAAAGTTGTCATAGTAATGGGCGCATGGTCAGACCATGTTATAGTGGAGATCTGAAAGTCTGATACATTGGGTAGTAGCCATTTGTCCACTAAGAATTGATCAATCCTCGTGTAGGAATCGTGGAGAAAAAAAGAGTAGTCGCATTCAGTAGAGTGATGGCATCTCCAGACGTTGTATAAGTCATGGGTTCTGGTGAAAGTTCCTAGTGGCGAAGTTCGTCTGGACTTGGGGGACGATGTGTCCATGGAAGTATCTGGTACCAGATTAAAATCACCACAGAGAATGAGGTGGCCATGTCGAAAAGAGTCAATCTTTGTCATCAATTTTTTCAAAAATTTTATCTAGTTGGAGTTTGGAGCATTTATGTTCACTAGAGTGTATCTCACGTTATTTAAGGTGCAGTCTAGTGCCAGAAATCTTCCTTTCATGTCCATCATGCTGTCATGTAAGGTAAACAAAACATTTTTGTTGATGGCTATCAGCACACCGTTTTTCTTTTGTGGCCCAGAGGCTTTGAATATGTGAGGGAAGTGGATGTTCAAACACTGGGGTTCTGCTGTTATAAAGTGTGTTTCTTGGATACATACCACTTCACTGTAGGAGTCTAGTGCAGTACGCCACATAGATTTCCTCTTGGCTGGATGGTTTAAGCCTTTGGCGTTGAGAGGGAGGAATTTTGGCATCTTGATTCTAGGTTTGTGTGGGTAATATAAACAAAATGACACTTACAGTTAGCAGCGATGGACAATCCTTTCAAAGAGGTGTTGCAAAGTTTCTAGGTGGTTCCTTTGGTCTTGAGTGGATGTGGTTGAGGATCCAATAAAGGTGATTCCTGTGTTCTCAGAAGCAAAAGAGTATAAGAAAAGAAGTGGGATTAAGAAAAGTATCATGGGTGGGAACAACTGTGGGGATGAAAAGGTAAGGAGCAGCAGTGAAGTCAGGGCTGCTGGTGGTCATGTTGGTAAAAGTTTGTGTGCTGTCTGCAACGGGCAGGCACCGAGACGAAGCATGGTGCAGTAGAGATCACTTGGATATGTAAGTACCATCAATCTGGCGTTCAGGTTGTTGGAGAATTAAGGCGGCTGTCGCTAGAGCTGTGAGCGCTAGGCTGGGTATGCACGTTGCGCTGGGATGCGTCTTCAAGGTTGATTCCCCAGGTGTGGAGGAGTTGAATTCCTTCACCTTTTTGTTGACTATTAGTTTAGTCGGGAACCCCCATTGGTAGGGGATTTTGTGATTATTGAGAGTTTTAGTGATAGTGTTCAGTTGTCGCCTCTGCTGTCGTGTGAAGGCCGAGATTTCAGCAAACAGTTGGAGATTTGAATAAGGTGCTGGGAGTTGACCCAGGTGTCTCGCTTTGCTTAGTAGCATGTCTTTAGCATGGTAAAAGTGGACCTGCATTAAGACATCCCTGGGGACACTGGCGGCTAGGTGTGGAGACTTAGGGAGACAGTGGATGTGGTCTATGATGGTTTCCATTGAGGACAGGTTTGGTAGGAGGGTGGCAATCAGTTTCCTGACATAGGGGTCCAGAGGTAGAATAGACTCCGGGATAACTAGTATCTTGACGTTGTTACGTCTTGACCTGTCCTCGAGGTCTGCCATTTTTGCTCTGACCCAGTGCTGTTCATCCCTAGTGTGGTCATGTGCATCCACTAGATCATTAACTGTTTCTGCAATGTCAGTCATTCTGCATTCAATACGGCCCACTTTTTCATCAATAAAGGACATTTCCTCTTTAAATTAATGCAGCGAGCTATGGAGAGACATAAGCATCTCTTTTACTGTAGTGTCCAGGACCGGCATGTTTGCCGTGGGAAAGGCCACAATGGGGGATGGCTGGGCCTGCTGGGAAAGTATGTCATCCAAAGCAGATCTTACCTCCGGGGGTTGCTGTGATGTGTCTAGGCGCATCCGCGCTTTGACAGGACTGTTTGTAGCAGAGGCCGGCTGTGAGGTTGATGGGGAAGAGGCAGAGTCCTCTGGGTGAGGGGATGCCTCTCCGTTTGCATCCAGCAGGTCTGTGTAGGCCGCTCTGTTATGAGGAGAGGCTCTGCGGGCGCTATTTTGGTTCCATCCACCGGGTGGCATGGTGAAGAAATCAGTCAATTTCTTTGGTTGGCGGTATTCCTTACGCTTGTGGGATGTGCCTGGGAGGTAGCCGGAGGTCTGCTGATCAAAAGCAGCCATCTAGTTGCTGGGGATTGATTGGTAAGTCACTCGTTGCTTCGCTTAGGTGTGGGAGCTGTGTGTTCAGCCATCCATACTGCTCGGCGGAAGCCACGCCCTCCTCGAGCACTGGATGCTCTTGAAGCCATACCCGGGGAAGACAAAAAAAAAGACTACAATGAGTCAAGGAGCGACTGCTGGTAAGATACGCAATGATCCCCGAAGTTCACAAATTTCGCAGCCTATAACGGAAAGAGGGCAAGCCCTATATGGAATGGGCTCATCAGATGTCCCGATGGGTAGATGCATGGTTTTCCAGCTGTCAGGCAACTACCTTAGCGAGTGCTGCCAAACTGATCCTACTGGAACAGTTTTACAACTAATCCCCTAGTGAAGCTTGACAGTGGGTCCAAGACCACAAGCCATTGACAGTAGACAAAGCAGTGGAACTAACCGACCAGTATATGGATACAAGGAGATCCCACCAACTAGAGCCTCGCGGCATCTCCAGACCACTGCCAGTACCTGCCCATATCCAGCCATCCACCCAGCAGTCCCTGCAATGGCCCAACTGGCTAGGAGCACCAACAAGCTTTATGGAACCGTGCTGCCCCTGGCCCAGCCATTACTTGGAAGCTGCCCCATCATCCACCTCAACTGGCTGGGGTGAAGAGGAATTTGGGCTACTCCATGAGGTGAACCCGATACAAGCTGATTCCGATGGCAATCGCAGGCATCATCAACAGGACGTATGGGTGAATGGGTGACCCACCCAAGGACTCAGGGACAGCGGAGCTACTATTACTTGGGTGCAACCCAGGAAGGTTACAATGACTGACTGGCTCATGATTAGGGATGAGCCGAACACCCCCCGGTTCGGTTCGCACCAGAACTTTCGAACGGACCCCAAATTCGTACGAACTTTAGAACCCCATTGAAGTCTATGGGACTCGAACGTTCGAAATTAAAAGTGCTAATTTTAACGGCTAATATGCAAGATACTGTCCTAAAAAGGGTTTGGGGACCTGGCTCCTGCCCCAGGGGACATGGGTCAATGCCTAAAATGTTTTTAAAAATGGCCGTTTTGGCGGGAGCACTGATTTTAATGACGATTAAAGTGAAATATTCCTTTAAATATGGTGCCTGGGGGGTGTCTGTAGTATGCCTGTGAAGTGCCACGTGTTTCCCGTGTTTAGAACAGTCCCTGCACAAAATGACATTAAACGGAAATAACATCATTTAACCACTTTCAGACCGGACCATTTTGCTGGTCAATGACCAGAGGTCTTTTTACAATTTGGCACTGCGCTGCTTTAACTGGTAATTGCGCGGTCATGCAATGTTGTACCCAAACAAAATTTGCGTCCTTTTTTTCCCACAAATAGAGCTTTCGTTTAAAGGTATTTGACTGACTCTGCGATTTTTATTTTTTGCGATATAAACGTAAAAAGACCGCAAATTTTGAAAAGAAATTATATTTTCTATTAGAAAAATCCAATAAACTCAATTTTAGTCATACATTTAGGCCAAAATGTATTCAGCCACATGTCTTTGGTAAAAAAAAAGTCAATAACTGTATATTTATTGGTTTGCGCAAAAGTTGTCACATCTACAAACTAAGGTACGTTTTCTGGAATTTACGCAGCTTTTAGTTTATGACTGTCTATCTAATTTCTTGAGGTGCTAAAATGGCAGGGCAGTACAAAACCCCCCCAAATGACCCCATTTTGGAAAGTAGACACCCTAAGGAAATTGCTAAGAGGCATGTTGAGCCCATTGAATATTTTTTTTTTTTGCCTCAAGCGATTGAATAATAACAAAAAAATAAAAATTTTTACTTTTTTTACACAAAGTTGTCACTAAATGATATATTGCTCACACATGCCATGGTTATATGTGGAATTGTACCCCAAAATACACATGTGGTCGACTTTTTGGAAGCCTAGCCGCGTACGGGGCCCCAAAAACCAAGCACCGCCTTCAGGATTTCTAAGGGCATACATTTGTAATTTCACTCCTCACTACCTATCACAGTTTTGAAGGCCATAAAATGCCAAGATGGCACAAAACCCCCACAAATGACCCCATTTTAGAAAGTAGACACCCCAAGCTATTTGCTGAGAGGCATGTTGAGTCCATGGAATATTTTATATTTTGCCACAAGTTGCGGGAAAATTACAAACTTTTTTTTTTTTTTTTTTCACAAAGTTGTCACTAAATGATATATTGCTCACACATGCTATGGGCATATGTGAAATGACACCCCAAAATAAATTTTGCTGCTTCTCCTGAGTACGGGGATACCACATGTGTGGGATTTTTTGGGAGCCTAGCCGTGTACGGGGCCCCGAAACCAAGAACCGCCTTCAGACTTTCTAAGGGTGTAAATTTTTGATTTCACTCCTCACCACCTATTACAGTTTTGAAGGCCATAAAATGCCAAGATGGCACAAAACCCCCCCCCAAATGACCCCATTTTGGAAAGTAGACACCCCAAGCTATTTGCTGAGAGGCATGTTGAGTCCATGGAATATTTTATATTTTGCCACAAGTTGCGGGAATATTACAAACTTTTTTTTTTTCACAAAGTTGTCACTAAATGATATATTGCTCACACATGCCATGGGCATATGTGAAATGACACCCCAAAATAAATTCTGCTGCTTCTCCTGAGTACG
Organism: Lithobates pipiens; assembly: GCF_037356315.1. NCBI lineage: Eukaryota > Metazoa > Chordata > Amphibia > Anura > Ranidae > Lithobates > Lithobates pipiens. The sequence goes on along the minus strand of NW_027507686.1, from coordinate 149,652,147 downwards.
GGGATACCACATGTGTGGGATTTTTTGGGAGCCTAGCCGCGTACGGGGCCCCCGAAAACCAAGCACTGCCTTCAGGATTTCTAAGGGTGTAAATTTTTGATTTCACTCCTCACTACCTATCGCAGTTTTGAAGGCCATAAAATGCCAAGATGGCACAAACCCCCCCAAATGACCCCATTTTGGAAAGTAGACACCCCTAAATTTAGGGGTACACTAGTGAGACTCACAGGTAAAAAAGCACCTAGGCTGTCAGCGACTGTATCAAAACTCTACAAAAAAAACTGTTAGCGATCGCAGGGATCAGGCCTGACTCTGTGAACGCTGCAGTTATGTGTGTTGTGTTTTGTAAGTGACAGTGATCGATCGATACTGCACTTAGGTGGGCTGGGCTGGGCTTGGCGGAGGGGCTAAACGCAGGTGCTAGCAGGTATCTGAGCTGATCCCGCTAACAATGCGTTTTGGGAAACCTAAACTGCTGGCGACGCTAATATAGATCTGATCAGATACTATATTACTAAGGGAGGTGTATGCTTTGCGCGTGGGTGTTAGCGGTACTGGCACTAACCTGAAGTTGCCTGGGGCGACGCAGACCTTATCTGACCCTCAAACTTATATCACCCGCCGGGTGATCAGGGGGTTAAACCTTTATTAGGTAATAAATGGCGGGTGCCCTGAAACTATAAAAAAAAACTAACCAACCAGCGTCACCTGTAACAGTTATATGGTGATCACTGGTGAAAGGGTTAACTAGGGGGCAATCAGGGGGCTTTATGCGGTAGTATATGGGGGTCCCTGGCGCTATAAAAAGCTGCGGCAAACCTAAATACCTACCTGCCTAACTAGCGTCACCTGTGACACTAATACAGCGATCAGAAAAACGATCGCTTATTAGGCTGGGTTCACACTGGAGCGATGCGGGAACGCCACGAATCCGCGGCGGGTTCCCGCATCGCATGCCTCCCGGCGGGAGTTCACACTGCCCTATGCGAACTGCTGGGAGTGTCAGTGAAATGTTAATGACACCCCCAGATCAGTTCGCATATCGCAGTGCGATCTGCAAACTCGGACAGGAATCGGATCGCATGGTGTGAACACCCATGCGATCCGATTCTGTTGCGGACCAAAAAAAGGGTCCCGTGCGAGTTTGCGGCGGGTGCGATGCGAATTCAGCCATACTATCTGTATGGCTGAACTCGCATCGCACAGAGATCGGATGTGATTTGCACTGCAGTGCGGTGCGAATCACATCCGTTCTCATAAACCGCTGCAATGTGAACCCAGCCTTAGTGACACTGGCGACGGGGGGTGATCACGGGGTTAAACCTTTATTGGGGGGGTTAGGGGGGTACCCTAGAACTAAAGGGGCTAACCCTAACTGCCCTAACAGTTATTACAGTCACATATGACACCAATGCAATAATAAAAAATAAAAAAATGCAATTGGTGTCACTGTGACTGGGGGTGCAGGGGTGATTGGGGGGTGATCGGGGGGTGAAGGGGGGTGAGAGTGTGTCTGGCATGTTCTACTGTGTAGTGTAGTGTTGGTGCAACTCACCGATCCTCTCTCCTCGGTGCCGGAACGAAAAATACCGACACGGAGGAGAGATTACATCACTTCCTCTGCCTGAGTTTACATTACAGGAGAGGAAGTGATGTCATGCTGCACTTCCATTTGTCAGGAGCGATCGCAAGGGGGTGGCCATGAATGAATGGCCGCCCCCTCATCCCGGATCGCTCCTGCACGGTATCCGACCGCCGCTGGCAGCGGGGGGGGGCCCGATCGGGCCCCCCACCCGCGGGAAGGAAGGGACGTACATGTACGCCCATATGCCTGCCCGTGCCATTCTGTCGACGTACATCGTCGTGCGGCGGTCGGCAACTGGTTAAAACTGCTTGCGGTTTTAATTTTATATCTGGTTCCTGCAATATGGTTGAAAATCATTGAGAAAAATGGCATGGGTAGCCCTCCCTGCACATTACCAGCCCCTTTGGGTCTTGTACGCATATTAAGGGGAACCTAGTACCCATATTAAAAAAAGGAAATGCGTGTGGCCCCCAGGCCCTATATACTCAGAACAGCAGTATACAGGCGGTGCAAACAAGACAGGGACTGTGTAGGTTTGTTGTGTTAAGTTGAATCTGTTTGTAATTTTCAACTGGTACATTTTTAAAGTGTAGCTCCAGTCAAAAAAACTATTTTTAAGCTTTTTGGAAAACATAGGGAAGGGTTATCACCCATGTATAATTTGTTTTCTCGTCCATCTTTTTTCATCTCACTTGCTGTTGTCTCCTTCCGTTTGCAAGTAGGAGATGTTTGTAAGTTGGATGTTTGAAAGTAGGGGCCTGCCCTATGTGCTCTGCAGAAATGGCGGAACAAGGTGTTGGTTTTGCCACAACATTGTAAGCCCTCAAAGTGACTCTTGGTGGGCGCTGGAGCGCCCTGCTGTAAACGATTATATCAAGAATTGTAATTACATGCCATTGTTGAACAGTGGTAGAAAAATTGACCTTTGGTGGTTGTGGTGCTGGTGCCACAACACTATAAGTCCTCACAGTTACTCTGGGTGGGCACAGGAACAGGCCCTCCTGTGAAATATTATATCAAAAATTGTTATTAAACGCCCCTGTTAAACAGGGGCAGAAAAATTGGGCCTCAGGCACTGGTGCTGGTGCCACCACATTGCAACCTCTCCCATATACTCTATTTTTATTGCAGGAATTAGCCCTGCTGCAAAGCATTGCATCAAAAATTGTAATTAAACGCCCTGTTAAACAGGGGCAGAAAAATTGGGCCTCAGGCACTGGTGCTGGTGCCACGACACTGCAACCTCTCCCATATACTCTATTTTTATTGCAGGAATTAGCCCTGCTGCAAAGCATTGCATCAAAAATTGTAATTAAACGCCCCTGTTAAACAGGGGCAGAAAAATTGGGCTGATGGCATCACCCAGAACCAGAAATGTTCTTCCAACATATCAGTGGAGGAGGAAGAGAATAGACAATCAACATAACAGGACCGTCACTCAGCATCAGCATAGGCAGTCTTGAAGGGATGTTATATTTAAAAAAAAATTATTCGGTTACATCAGCTTCAGGTGCTTGGTAGCTGTGGGTGATCCAAGACTGATTCATCTTGATGAAGGTCAGTCGATCAACTGATTCGGTGGACAGGCGCACCCTGTGATCGGTAACAAAGCCACCAGCAGCACTGAAGAAAGAACGCTGGATACAGGACAGGCCAGTAGCTCAATTGCATACTGTGCAAGCTCTGGCCTGTGATCCATCCTCAAGACCCAGTAAGCCAGAGGATTTTCGGTGGGAAAGGTGTCCAAGTCTGACCTTGCCCCTAGGTATTCCTGCACCATGTAAATCAGACGCTGGCGATGGTTGCTGGAACCGATCATACCTTGGGGCTGCAGATTAAAAAATTGTCTGAAAGCATCAGTCAGACAGCCACCTTCTCCACCGCTCCTTCTGACCGATGCCACAGCAACACGTTGTCCAGGACCAGGAGTTTGTAACCTCCCAGTCTCTAAGAACGCGTTGCGCAGACCTTTCTGCAAGGCCTCCCGGAAATGTCTCATCCTCTGCTCCCTCTGCGATGGCAAGATAAGGTTGGCAACCTTACCCTTGTACCGTGGATCAAGGAGAGTGGCCAGCCAGTAAAGGTCCCTCTCCTTGATCCGAAGAATACGAGGATTCTTCCGCAGGCTTTGCAGGATCAGGGAGGCCATGCAACGTAGGTTAGCTGAGGCATTCGGTCCGGAGTCCTCTGGGTCACTAAGGACAACATGATCCGCAGCTACCTCCTCCCAGCCACGTACAAGTCCACGTGTTTCTTGGGACTGTAAATCATCCATACAAGACTGCTGCTGCTGCTGCTGCTGATGCTGAGTGCCAGCCTCCACCTCCATGCTGACACAATCATCCTCCTCCTCCTCTTCCTCCTCCTCATTCACTTCCTGTGTGATGGGTGGCACAGCAGGAACACTGTCTGGATAAAGGGGGCCTTGAGAGGCAAGGAAGTCCTCCTCTTCCTGCCTCTGTTCTGCCTCAAGTGCCCTGTTCATTATTCCACGCAGCGTATGCTCCAAGAGGTGGACAAGAGGTACAGTGTCACTGATGCATGCACTGTCACTGCTCACCATCCTTGTGGCCTCCTCAAACGGTGACAGGACAGTGCATGCATCCCTGATCATGCCCCACTGGCATGGTGAGAAAAAGCCGAGCTCCCCTGACCCTGTCCTGGTGCCGTAGTCGCACAGGTACTCATTGATGGCCCTCTGCTGCGTGTGCAGCCACTGCACCATGGCCAACGTTGAGTTCTACCTGGAGGGCATGTCACATATAAGGCGGCTCTTGGGCAGGTTCAACTCCTTTTGGAGCTCAGCCAGCCAAGCACAGGCATTAAATGATCGGCGGAAATGCACACAGACTTTCCTGGCCTGCTTCAGGACATCCTGTAAGCCTGGGTACCTGCCCAAGAACCGCTGCACCACTAGGTTAAGGACGTGAGCTACACAGGGCACATGGGTCAGTTGTCCCTTTCGGAGGGCGCAGTGGAGGTAGGTGCCATTGTTGCAAACCACCATTCCTGGCTTAAGCTGGCGTGGCGTCAACCACCTTTCGGCCTGCCCCTGCAGAGCTGACAAAACATCCGCCCCAGTGTGGCTCCTGTCCCTCAAACAAACCAGCGCAAGCACGGCATGGCATCGTTTTGCCTGCGTACTTGCGTAGCCCCTGGAACACCTACGGAGCACCGCTGGTTCTGAGGACAGAGCACTGGAAGAGGCCATGGAGGAAGAAGAAGAGGAGGGGGTGGAGGAGAGAGGTGTGTCACAACCAATAGTAGCATTTTGGAGGCGTGGTGGCGGAACAACCTCCAACACTACTGCACCTTGTCCTGCATCCTTCCCAGCTGCCAGAAGAGTGACCCAATGGGCCGTGAAAGACAGGTAACGTCCATATCCATGCCTGCTGGACCATGAGTCAGCGGTAGTATGCACCTTACCGCTGACCGCCCTGTCCAGCAAGGCAAGGACATTGCCTTCCACATGCCGGTAGAGAGCCGGAATCGCCTTCCATGAGAAAAAGTGGCGTTTGGGGACCTGCCACTGAGGAACCGCACATTGTACAAACTCACGGAAGGGGGCCGAGTCTACCAACTGAAAAGGCAGCAGTTGAAGTGCTAGCAATTTAGCCAAGCTAGCATTCAACCGCTGGGCATGTGGATGGCTGGGAGTGAACTTCTTTAGCCGGTCAAGCAGCTGGGGCAGGGAGATTTGCCTGCTATAATCAGACGTGGGTGTACTGCTAGCAGAGTGCCCGGAAGCACTTGGCTGTGACACACCTAATTCTACACCTTCATTCCTCTCAGAGCAGGTTTCAGAGAGGACTGAAGCTCTAGTGGGGTTGGAGATGCCAGCTGATGAGGAGCAAGGAGAGGTCCGCTTTGTTCTTTGGTGTGGGTCTTTGAGGTACGCTTGCCAACGAGCTGCATGGCAGGTCAACATATGTCTGGTCAAGCCTGTGGTGCCCAAGCGGCTGATGTTTTGGCTACGCGAGATACGCTTGAGACATATGTTGCAAATAGCAGCGGTGCGATCTGATGCACTCGTCTCAAAAAAGGCCCACACCAAAGAACTTTTAGAATAACGCGCAGAGGCAGCGCCCTGCACAGGCGGAGCTCTGCTGTGTGATTCAGTCAGTGTGCTGCCCCTAAGCTGGCCCCCAGAGGGCATCCTGCCTCGTTGGACATGTGCCTCCTCCTCCTCCTCCTGCTCCTCTCTCCTACCAGACACCCACGTGGAGTCAGTGCCCTCATCATCCCCTCCCTCTTCATCGCTGTAGCAAACCTGGCAATATGCTGCAGCTTGTGGAACATGACTGCCAGATTGCTGTCCTTCTTGAGCATCCCCTCTCTCTGCGCTCACTCTACTGCCTTCCTCTAGCTGAGTGTCATCATCAGAGCCTACAAAACACTGGGCATCCTCCTGGAGCATGTACCCAACATTGTGCTCAAAGAGTTCAGGAGACTCCTCAGGAGGACGTGGTGGGTCTAGGGAAGGAGTCACTGATGATGACATTGAGAGGAGGGAAGACGATGCGTTGGCAGCTGCTTTGCTAGTACCCTGAGACTGGGTGAGAGAGGATGAGCAGGATGAAGAGGGCTTGGTCATCCACTCTACCAAGTCGTTGGCATGTTGCGGTTCAACATGTCCAGCTGCCGAAAAGAAGGACAAGCGTGTCCCATGGCCACGTGCTGATGACAATGCACCGCGTCCACGACCAGCACTGTTGTCTCTAGACACAGAGCCTGCTTGCCCTCTTTTATCGGCTCGCGCCTGTCTGCCTCTCCTTGCTGGCCTTCCAGACATGGTAATGGCCTGAAGGGAGTTGGGTAAAACAGCAGTTGGGTAGTGTATATTGTGCTGGAGGCACACAACACCCACTAACTCCTGCAGATGCCTTTATTATAGAACACCAGAGATAAAGGGGTATACTGTACTGGAGGCACACAACACCCACTAAGCCCTGCAGATGGCTCTATTAGAGAACAGCAATAAAGGGTAGATACAGGTGTATATAGTGCTGGAGGCACACAACACCCACTAACTCCTAAAGATGCCTTTATTATAGAACACCAGAGATAAAGGGGTATACTGTACTGGAGGCACACAACAACCACTAAGCCCTGCAGATGGCTCTATTAGAGAACAGCAATAAAGGGTAGATACAGGTGTATATTGTGCTGGAGGCACACAACACCCACTAACTCCTGCAGATGCCTTTATTATAGAACACCAGAGATAAAGGGGTATAATGTACTGGAGGCACACAACACCCACTAAGCCCTGCAGATGGCTCTATTAGAGAACAGCAATAAAGGGTAGATACAGGTGTATATTGTGCTGGAGGCACAAAACACCCACTAACTCCTGCAGATGCCTTTATTATAGAACACCAGAGATAAAGGGGTATATACAGATGTATACTGTGCTGTGCTGGAGGCACACACAACTTCCAATAACTCCTGCAGATGGCAGATGGCTCAAATAGAGAAGAGCTATAAAGGAAAAATAAACTGCGCTAGACAAAACCAAAAATATAAAATAAAATTAAAATGAATCTATAAAGAAGGCAGCAGCAATAAGTGGGATACACACACCTAACAGCAATAAGGAAATACAGAAAGCTGCGCCAACATACAAAAAATATTATATGCACCCACTACCCAAAATCCAAGATATAAAAAATATATAAGAAAAAAAATATATATATATATATTAAAAATATAAATAATTAATATACTTCAAAACTTATGAAAATGATGACAGTTAATATGAGTCCATAATTAATGAGTTCATGAAAAAAAAGTCCGTAGATAATCAACACTTGCGATCCTACGTAAGAACACCACGGTGGTTACACACACTTGAAATGCGCACATGTGCCCGTCACCTTATAGTGAGTGCGCTTACCAGATTAAGGCTTAATGAAAGCGTTGTAAATATATCCTTAATCGCCTCGGGGTACTCCTCCTCTTAATGGATCAGCTCACCGTATTAAGAGCAGTATTCACATGTGCAAATCTTATTCCATGATCCCACAAATTGCTATCAATGGCATGGGGAAGACCAAGGCGCTGTGTCGTAGTAACTCGCCGGGCCGCTGTGTACTGTGTCCCCAGGTGTGGGGGTCCTTCCTAGCCCTCTCTTCTTCCTCTGTCCCCCCTGTGTCGTTCTATGACGTCCCCTCTCAGAAGGCTCCTTTCTCAAGGTTGGGTGTATGCCGGGGTTTGTCCGGCCTCCCCACTATAGAGGAGCGCACTCCCCCCATCACAGAGCGCAAGCTGCGCTACAGCTCTGTTGGTGTCACTGTCAAATCGGCCCTGCTACACCCCCTCACAGGCACTTTCAGTTCCAGGGAGGAGCTTTGCGTTCCATTGGCCGCTCAGTTGTGTGAGGTAGGAGAGAGGGGACTGACTGGGGGGGTATAAAGCTCGGTGCTGGCTTCTTCCTGTATGTGCCGCTCACTGGAGGGTGGAAACACTGTCACGCTGCACACTTGTATCCCCGTTAGCCAGAAGCACAAACTTCGTTAGAGAAGAGCTATGTAGGTGGATATAGCGGTGGATATAGCGGTGTGTACTGGGTACAGAGCACGCAGACAGCACGCACAAGCTCCTAACACTACTGACTGCAAGCTCTATTATAAAAGATAGATCACCAGCTATATAGGTGAGGTGAATATAGCGGTGTATACTGCGGTCAGGGCACGCAGACAACAACCACTACAGAAGAGCAAGATCGAAAATCGGCCGATAACGATCGGTGTATACTGTGTTGAAGGTACACAGAACACCCACTAACTTCTTAAGACGCCAACACACTACACAAGGCCGCCGCGCTGGCGGCCTTATATAGTGTGGGGCGTGTACTACACAGCCTGAGCTATGATTGGCCACAGGCATCCTGCCTGTGGCCAATCATGGCTCTCCTCGCTGCTGGCGCTGTGATTGGCCAAGCATGCGGGGTCACAGTGCATGCTTGGCCAATCATGAGCCAGCAATGCACTGCGATGACGCAGTGCATTGTGGGCCGTGAGCGTCACACGAATTTGGCGCGAACGGCCCATAACGTTCGGAATTCGCCCAACGGGCGAACAGCCGATGTTCGAGTCGAACGTATGTTCGACTCGAACATGAAGCTCATCCCTACTCATGATACAGAGATGTGGAAGTTGGAGTTATGAGAGATATACCCGCAGATGTTCTACTTGGAAAGGATTTGGGATATCTTTCTTCATCTTTCCATTTGGATTTATCCCCAGAAGCTTTCCCTGTGACCACCCTGCAGCAAGCAAGGCGAACAGAGAAGGCACTCGATGATGGGACCCAGGTTAGGCCTAACTTCCCTAACTTTGACCAGACTGTACCACCCTTTACTTGGGCTACCGCAACTGACTTTACTTGGGAACTACTATCTGACTCAATGTTAGCTAATTACTGGGAGAGGTCATGGATGGACCCTGGGAGATTAGAAAGGGAACTGATATAGTTTGATCGGGAATCACTTTATTGGGTGACTGAAGGGAAGAGATCTCATCCAGTCCCCAAGCGACAGCTGGTCGTGCCGCAGAAATATCAGCGTGACCTGCTTAGCATCGGACAAGACATTCCCCTAACTGTTCATTATTTGACTCAACTATACTTCTGGCCAGGGATAACTGGGGATGTTAGACAGTATTGCCGTACCTGTGATACTTGTCAGCATGTGGGAAAGGAGGGAATGACCAATTTAAAGCTCCTTTGTACCCCCTACCAATCATAGCTGAGCCCTTTAGCCACATAGTCGTAGACCTGGTAGGACCATTATCCCGACCCAGTACCTCTAGGAAGAGATATATCTAGACAGTGGTGGATTAGGGATGAGCCCGTTTGTTCGCCCGTTCTGAGAATTCCGAACGTTAGGGGCTGTTCGCACCAAATTCGAGTACCGCATCACAGCCCATAATTCACCAGGGTGACTTTGGCCAATTATGTCTCAGGGGGTTTAGTACACACCCCACACTATATAAGGCCGATTGCGTGGTGGCCTTGTGTAGTGTGTTGCGGTGGCAGAGAGAGATAGACAGAGAGACAGTGTCATTTGATTTAGGTTAGATAGAATAGGCATACGAGTCAGTTAGCTTCAGATACAGTGTGTAGAGGATATATATGCACCCCAGTTGTGTTGTATATATATTTATACACTGGATTCAGATTAGCTAGATCTGTTTCTGTTATTCTCTTCATAATATACTGACAGGCAGGAAGCTGCACTATTTTCACTTAGTGTACTGTGTCCTTTGCACAGTGTGCACCTAAAGCTTTACCTGAATACAATTTCCGGCGTTCTCATACAAATACAGGCAGGGAGCTGCAGTATTTTGTTTTAGTGTCCTTTGTACAGTGTGCACCTAAAGCTTACCTGAATACAATTGCCGGCATTCTCATACTAATAATACTACAGGCAGGCAGTTGTATATATATACATCCCAGCTTTGCGCAGCTACATCTCCCTGCAGGCCATTAGTATGTCTGGAAGTCCAACAAGGTGAGGCAGACAGTCACAAGCCAATAAAAGCCGGCTCGGTGTCTAGAGGCAACAGTGCTGGTTGTGGACAAGGTGCATCCTCTTTAGCATGTGGCCGTGGGACACGCTCGTACTTTTTTTCAGCAGCTGGTTGTGTTGAAACTTTATAGAGTGGATGACCAAGCCATCCTCATCCCCCTCATCCTCTCTCACCCAGGCTCAGGGTACTTTGTCTGGCAAAGCAGCTGCCAATGCGGCCTCTTCCCTCAGCTCAGTGACATCAGTCACTCCTTCCCTAGCCCCACATGTCCTCCTGAGGAGTCCCCTGAACTGTTTAACCACAGTGTTGAGTACATGCTCCAGGAGGATTCCCAGTGTTTTGAAGGCTCTGATGATGATACCCAGCTAGAGGAAGGCAGTAATGTGAGCCCAGAGAGAGGGGGTGCCCAAGAAGGACAGCAATCTGGCAGGCATGTTCCTCCAGCTGCAGCATACTGCTAGGTTTGCTCCAGTGATGAGGAGGGAGGGGATGATGAGGTCACTGACTCCACATGGGTGCCTGATAGGAGAGAGGAGAAGGAGGAGGCGGAGGCACATCTCCAATGAGGCATCTCCAGGGCCAGCTTAAGGGCAGCACACTGACTGCATCAAACCGCAGAGCTCCACATGTGCAGGGCGCTGCTGTCTCCGTGCATTAATCCAAAAGTTCTTTGGTGTGGGCCTTTTTTGAGACGAGTGCATCAGATTGCACCGCTGATATTTGCAACATATGTCTCAAGCGTATCTCACGTGGCCAAAACATCAGCCGCTTGGGCACCACATGCTTGACCAGACATATGTCAACCTGCCATGCCATTTCTTTGGCAAGCGTACCTAAAAGTTCCACACCAAAGAACAAAGCGGACCTCTCCTTGCTCCTATTCAGTTGGGATATCCAACCGCACTATACCTTCAGTCCTCTCTGAAACCTGCACTGAGAGGAATGAAGGTGTAGAATTAGGTGTGGCACAGCCAAGTACTTGTGGGCAATCTGCTATTGGCACACCAACGTCAGACTGTACCAGGCAAATTTCCCTGCACCAGCTGCTGCACCGCTGAAAGAAGTTCACTCCCAGCCATCCACATGCCCAGCAGTTGAATGCTAGCTTGGCTAAATTGCTAGCACTTAAACTGCTACCTTTTCAGTTTGTAGACTCTGCCCCCTTCCGTGAGTTTGTGGAATGTGTGGTTCCTCAGTGGCAGGTTCCCAAACACCACTTTTTCGCATGGAAGGCGATTGCGGCTCTCTACCGGCATATGGAAGGCAATGTCTTGGCCTCGCTGGACAGGGCAGTCAGTGGTAAGGAGCATATTACCACTGACTCATGGTCCAGCAGGCATGGACAGGGACGTTACCCATCTTTCACAGTGCATTGGGTGACTCTGCTGGCAGCTGGGAAGGATGAAGGACAAGGTGCAGTAATGTTGGAGGTTGTTCCGCCACCACACCTCCAAAATGCTACTACTGGTGATTCTGACACACTTCTCTCCTCCACCCCCTCCTCTTCTTCTTCCTCCATGGCCTCTTCCTGTGCTTTGTCCTCGGAACCAGCGATGCTCCGTAGGCATTCAAGGGGCTACGCAAGTACGCAGGCAAAAAGATGCCATGTGGTGCTTGTGCTGGTGTGCTTGGGGGACAGGAGCCACATTGGGGCAGAGATTCTGTCAGCTCGGCAGGGACAGGCTGAGAGGTGGTTGACGCCACGCCAGCATAAGCCAGAAATGGTGGTTTGCGACAATGGCACCATCATACTCTCTGCTCTCTGACAGGGACAACTGACCCATGTGCCCTGTTTGGCTCATGTCCTTAACTAGGTGGTGCAGCGGTTCTTGGGCAGGTACCCGGGCTTACCAGATATCCTGAGCCAGGCCAGGAAAGTCTGTGTGCATTTTCACTGGTCATATAATGCCAGTGCTCAGCTGGCTGATCTCCAAAAGCAATTTAACCTGCCCAAGAATCGGCTAATCTGTGACATGCTCAACATTGGCAATGCTGCAGCGGCTGCACAGGCAGCAGAGGGCCGTCAATGAGTACCTGTGCTACTATGACACCAGGACAGGGTCAGCTCTTTTTTTGGGGGGGCATGATCAGAGATGCATGCACTGTCCTGTCACCATTTGAGGAGGCCACGAGGATGGTGAGCAATGACAGTGCATGCATCAGTGACACTGTACCTCTTGTCCACCTATTGGAGCACACGCTGGGTGGAATAATGGACAGAGCACTTGAGGCAAAACAGAGGCAGGAAGAGGAGGAATTCCTTACATCTTTATCCAGACAGTGTTCCTGCTGGCTTGCTGATCACACAGGAAGAGGACGAGGAGGACGAGAAGGAGGAGGATTGTGTCAGCATGGAGGTGGAGCCTAGCACTCAGCATCAGCAGCAGCGGATCATGTCGCCCTTAGTGACACAGAGGACTACGGACCGAATGCCTCAGCTAAACTACACTGCATGGCCTCCTTGATCCTGCAAAGCCTGTGGAAGGATCCTCGTATTCGTCGGATCAAGGAGAGGGGTCATTACTGGCTGGTGACCCTCCTTGATCCACATTACAAGGGTGAGGTTGTGGACCTTATCTTGCCGTCGCAGAGGGAGCAGAGGATGAAACATCTTTGGGAGGCCTTGCAGAACTGAGGAGGAGACTGGGAGGTTACAAATTCCTGGTCCTGGACAACGTGACAACGTGTTGCTGAGGTTTCAGTCAGTCACAGAAGGAGCGGTGGAGAAGGTGGCTGTCTGACCGTTGTGTTCAGACAATCTTTTAGTCTGCAGCCCCAAGGTATGACCAGTTCCAGCAACCATCGCCAGCATCTGATTTACATGGTGCAGGAATACCTAGGGGCAAGATCAGACTTGGACACCTTTCCCACCGAAAATCCTCTGGGTTACTGGGTCTTGAGGATGAATTACTGGCCAGAGCTTGCACAGTATGCAATTGAGCTACTGACTTGTCCTGTATCCAGCGTTCTTTCGGAACGCACATTCAGTGCTGCTGGAGGCTTTGTAACCGATCACAGGGTGCACTTGTCCACCGACTTAGTTGATCCACTGACCTTCATAAAAATGAATCAGTCTTGGATCACCACCAGCTACCAAGCACCTGATGCTGATGTAACCAAATAATTTTGTTTGAAATGTCAGATCCCTTCAAGACTGCCTATGCTGATGCTGAGTGACTATTCTGTTATGCTGAGTGACTATCCTCTTCCTCCTCAATGATCATGCTGTTAGCTTATAAGAAAATGTTTGGTTCTGGGCGCCGCCACCAGTGGCTAAGGCCCAATTTTGCATTCCCTGTTTAACAGGGGTATGTAATTACAATTATTGATGCAATATTTTACAGGAGGGTTCGTTGCTGCGCTCAACTACAATATCTGTGAGAAGTTGCAATGTTGTGGCACCAGCACCAGTGCCTAAGGCCCAATTTTTCAGCCCCTGTTTAACAGGGGCATGTAATTACAATTTCTGATGCAATAGTTTGCAGCAAGGCTCATTCCTGCACTCCAACTAGAGCTTCGGAGAGGTGTTGCAGTGTTGTGGCACCAATGCCTAAGGCCAAATTTTTCTGCCCCTGTTCAACAGGGACATGTATTTACAATTCTTGATCTAATATTTCAAAGCAGGGCCCATTCCAGCCCACCAAGAGTAACTGTGAGGACTTAGAGTGTTGTGGCACCAGCACCACCACCACCAAAGGCCCAATTTTTCTACTACTGTTCAACAATGGCATGTAAGTACAATTTTTGATGCAATACTTTGCAGCAGGGCTCATTCCTGCGCTCCAACTAGCGTTTCTGTGAGGTGTTGCAGCGTTGTGACATTAATGTCTAAGGCCAAATTTTTCTGCTCTTGTTCAACAGGGACATGTATTTACAATTTTTGATCTAATATTTCACAGCAGGGCATTCCAGCACCCACAAAATTTAACTGTGAGGGCTTACAGTGTTGTGGCAACACCAACACCTTAGGCCCAAATTTCTGCAGAGCATATATGGCAGGCCCCTACTTTCAAAAATCCAACTTATAAACGACTCCTATTTGCAAACGGAAGGCGACAACAGGAAGTGAGATGAAATCTACCCCTAGGAAGGGAAATTCTCTCCTGTAAGAGTTGATATTGGGAAAACGTGTCTCCTCTCCTCTCCACTGATGCTTTATCACCAATCCTTGTTTCACTAAAAACCCCACGCCTTTCTTTTTTTAAATTTGGGTGCGGGGTTCCCCTTAATATCCATACAAGACTCAAAGGGCCTGGTAATGGACTGGGGTGTACCCATGCCGTTTGTCGAACTGATTTTGATCCATATTGCCGGGACCAGACATTACATTAAAACCACAAGCAGTTTTAAATTACTTTTATTCCTTTAAAAATATCATTTTGTGCAGGGACTGTTCTAAGCATGGGAAACACGCGCCACTTTACAGGCATACTATAGACACCCCCCAGGTACGATATGTAAAGGAATATTTCACTTTTTTTCACTTTAAGCATCATTAAAATCACTGCTCCCAAAAAAAAGTCAGTTTTTAAAACTTTTTTTTGCATTGATACATGTCCCCTGGGGCAGGACCCGGGTCTCCAGACCCTTTTTAGGACAATAACTTGCATATTAGCCTTTAAAGTTAGCACTTCTGATTTTAAACATTTGAGTCCCATAGACTTTAACGGGGTTCTAAAGTTTGTGCAAATTTTTGGTCCGTTCACAGGTTCTGGTGCAAACCAAACTGGGGGGGGCGTGTTCGGCTCATCCCTACTTGTAAACTTTAAATTCAACGTATTCTCATTCACATACTTAAGCCAATCCTCAAGGTTACTCATCTCTTTAGAACAAATAAACAGCAGATTGTCTATGTAATGCAAAGGAAAATGTAGCCTCATAGACAATAGCTAGGGATTGTCAGTCCCAAAAATTCAGGACCTCTCCCGCCAGCCCATGTATAGGTTGGCTAGGGAGAACTTGTCCCCCAAGATGCCCCACACTTTTGGAGGTAGAAATCCCCATCAAAACATAAAAAAATTATGTATTAATAAATATTCCAAACATTGAAGAAGAAACTCTTCACGTATCAATGAATAGTTGCTAGACTATCTCAGGAAATAAGTGGCAACCTGCAAACACAAAGAATGTGGAATAGAAAAATACAAACTTGAGATAGATAGATTGTCAATCCATCACTCAAAACTGAGTCCTGATCCTGCAAACTTGGCGAAAAACTGGTTGGTGTCCCTAAGATAACCAGGTAATTCAATAGCCATAGGCTGTAATTGGTGATCAAACCATTTGCTCAAGTGTTTTAACCACTTTAGCCCCGGACCAATTTTCAGCCTAAGGACCAGAGGTCTTTTTACAATTTTGCACTGCACTGCTTTAACTGGTAATTGCGCGATCATGCAATGTTGTACCCAAACGAAATTTGCGTCCTTTTCTTCCCACAAATGGAGCTTTCTTTTGATGGTATTTGATTGCCTCTGCGATTTTTATTTTTTGCGATATAAATGGAAAA
Organism: Lithobates pipiens; assembly: GCF_037356315.1. Lineage (NCBI taxonomy): Eukaryota > Metazoa > Chordata > Amphibia > Anura > Ranidae > Lithobates > Lithobates pipiens. The sequence continues at coordinate 149,636,525 of NW_027507686.1, read as the reverse complement.
AGACCGAAAATTTTGAGAAAAAAATATATTTTCTACTTTTTGTTATAAGAAAAATCTAATAAACTAAATTTTAGTCATACATTTAGGGCAAAATTTATTCAGCCACATGTCTTTAGTAAAAAAAATGTCAATAAGTGTATATTTATTGGTTTGCGCAAAAGTTAGACAAACTAGAGTAAATTTTCTGGAATTTACACAGCTTTTAATTTATGACTGCCTATCTCATTTCTTGAGGTGCTAAAATGGCAGGGCAGTACAACCCCCCCCCCCCCCAAATGACCCCATTTTGGAAAGTAGACACCCCAAGGAAATTGCTGAGGGGCATGTTGAGCCCACTGAATATTTTTTTTTGTCCCAAGTGATTGAATAATGACACAAAAAAAAAAAAAAAGTTTACAAAAAGTTGTCACTAAATGATATATTGCTCACACATGCCATAGTTACATGTGGAATTGCACCCCAAAATATATTCTGCTGCTTCTCCTGAGTACGGGGATACCACATATGTGGGACTTTTTGGGAGTCTAGCCGCGTACGGCACCCCGAAATCCAATCACTGCCTTCAGGATTTCTAATGCCACGTACACACGATCAAATAAGCGGGTGGAAAAGTCCGGCAAACTGAAGTCCGCCAGACAATCCCCCCGTGTGTAGCCTCCGGCATACTTTTTTGACCCGAAAGTACGGCGGACTTAGAAAGTAGTTTTGCACTCCAATCTTCCCACCGGACTCGCATTTCGGCAGACAATCAGTCCGTGTGTATGCCAGTCCGCCGTACTTTTGAAATGACCGGACTTTTCCCGCCCGGAGAAAAGTCCGCTCATTTCGAGTGGGTCTCCAGGTAGACGGGGCCCTTGAAGGAGACGCCGCTGGCTCCGCCACCTGGTATGGACTTAAAGGGGAACCCCAAAGCCGAAAAAAATCGGCGTGGGGGTCCCCCCCAAGTCCACAACAGACCCTTGTTCGAGCACGCTACCCGGCCGGCCAGGAAAGGAGGGGCGAGCGCCCCCCCTCCTGAGCCATACCAGGCCGCATGCCCTCAACATGTTGATGAGGACAAGGGCCTCTTCCCGACAACCCTGGCCGTTGGTTGTCGGGGTCTGCGGGCAGGGGGCTTATCGGAATCCGGGAGCCCCCTTTAATAAGGGGGTCCCCGGATACCGGCCCCCCACCCTATGTGAATGAGTATGGGGTACAATGTACCCCTACCCATTCACCTGTAAAATAAAGTACAAAAAAAAAACACAACACACAAGATAAAATAGTTTATTGCACAGCTCCGGGGGTCTTCCATCTTCGGGGGTCTTCTCGCCAGACTCCTCCGCTATCTTCTTCTAGCTCTTTTGCTAGTGGAGGAGCCCGGCATTCTTCTTTGTCGCCGCGGCCTCTTCTTCTGACTTCGGGGGTCTTGTCCCCCTCTTCGGTTCTTCTGTCGCCGCCGCCGCCTTCCGTTCTTCTTCTTCTTCTCCTTCTTCTCCTGGAGATGTTGACTCGAAGCTCTCTCCGGTCGCAATGCCAGGGACACGCTCTGCGGCGACTTATATAGGGACAAGGGGCGGGGTCATCAATTGATGTCACATGGGTTGATGTCACATGGGTTGATGTCACATGGCGACAGTCCCAACATCCTCCGGGACTGTGACATCGTAAGGGGGTGGGGTCACCATGTGACATCAACCCATGTGACATCAACTGAGTGCGTCCCTGGCATTGCGGCCGGAGAGAGCTTCGAGTCAACATCTCCAGAAGAAGAAGGAGAAGAATAGGGATGAGCTTCGTGTTCGAGTCGAACGTACGTTCGACTCGAACATTGGCTGTTCGGGCGTTCGGCGAATTCCGAACGTTTGGGCCATTCGCGTCAAAATTCGAGTGACGCGCGCGCGCGGACCACAATGCACTGCGGTGGCGCAGTGCATTGCTGCCCCATGATTGGCCAAGCATGCACTGTGACCCCGCATGCTTGGCCAATCGCAGCGCCGGCAGCAAGGAGAGCCATGATTGGCCACAGGCATCCTGCCTGTGGCCAATCATAGCTCAGGCTGTGTAGTGCACGCCCCACACTATATAAGGCCGCCTTTGAGGCGACTTCGTGTAGTGTGTTACTTAGCATCTGAAGCAGAGGGTGTTCTGTGTACCTTCAACACAGTACACACCAATCGTTTTTGGCTGATTTCCTATCTTGCTGCTGTGTAGTGGTTGTTGTCTGTGCCCTGACTGCAGTATACACCACTATATTCACCTCACCTATATAGCTAGTGATCTAGCTTTAACCACTTAACAACTGCCCATTGCCGATTAACGGCTTCAGGGGGGGTTGTTTAACTCTGAGAGGCTGTTAATTAACGGCCTCCCAGAATTCTGCTCTCGCGTGCCCCGAGGTGTGCGCACTCGAGAGCATCCGTGACCGCCGGGTTGCATCACGGATCACGGTAAACGGCCGCTCATAGCGACCGTTTACCACGTGATTGCTCCGTCAAATGAAGGAGTGATCACTTGGAAACAAACCGGCGTCATGTTATGACACCGGTTCCTCCCTCCCCTCTCTGTACCGATTGGTACAGCGGAGGGGAAAGAGATCGGTGTCAGCAGCGATGTGGGCTGCATCTGCAGTGCCCACATTGCTGCTCACCGAATTTAACCCCTCAATTCCCTGCCAATACTCTGCAATACCAGTGCATACTCTGCAGTACCCTGCCATTACTCTGCAGTACCCCGCCATTACTCTGCAGTGCAGTACCCTGCCATTACTCTGCAGTGCAGTACCCTGCCATTACTCTGCAGTACCCCCCATTACTCTGCAGTAACCCCCATTACTCTGCAGTACCCCCCAATACTCTGAAGTACCCGCCATTACTCTGCAGTACCCGCCATTACTCTGCAGTACCCCAATACTCTGCAGTACCCTGCCATTACTCTGCAGTACCCCCCATTACTCTGCAGTAACCCCCATTACTCTGCAGTACCCCCCAATACTCTGAAGTACCCGCCATTACTCTGCAGTACCCGCCATTACTCTGCAGTACCCCCAATACTCTGCAGTACCCTGCCATTACTCTGTAGTACCCCCCAATACTCTGCAGTACCCTGCTATTACTCTGTAGTACCCCGCCAATACCCCGCCAATACTCTGTAATACCCTGCCATAAATTGCCATACCCAGCCATACTCAGAGATACCCAGCCATACTCGGTGATACCCTGAAATACCCAGCCATAGACGCTCCCCACCCCTCACCGCCCTCCGGTGCTTCTACCAACTCGCCAGTACGATCAAAGCCAGAATCTTTTTTTTATTTTTTATTTCAGGCTTCCCAGCCTAGAGGTGAGATGTGGGGTCATATTGACCCCCCAGATTTCACTGTAAAGAGGACCTGTCACCCCATATTCCTATTACAAGGGATGTTTACATTTCTTGTAATAGGAATAAAAGTGATCAAAAATATATTTTTGGGGAAAAAAATGTCAAACTAACATAAATAAAGTAAAATGAACAATAAAAAAATAAAATAAAAATTAAAGCGCCCATGTCCCCATGTGCTCGCATGTGCCACACATGTGAGGTATCGCCGAGAATGTTAGAGCGAGAGCAATAATTCTAGTCCTAGACCTCCTCTGCAACTCAAAACATGTAACCAGTAAAAAAAAAAATTAAAGCGTCGCCTATGGGGATTTTTTAAGTAGCGACGTTTGGCGCCATTCCACGGGCAGGTGCAATTTTGAAGAGTGACATGTTTGATATCTATTTACTCAGCATAACTTCATCTTTCACTTTATGCAAACATTGGGCTAACAAGTGGTTAATAATAGAGCTTGCAGTCAGTAGTGTTAGGAGATAGTGCGTGCTGTCTGCGTGCTCTGTACCCAGTACATACCGCTATAATATAGGGCAGGCCCCTACTTTCAAACATCCAACTTACAAACATCTCCTACTTGCAAACGCAAGGAGACAGCAGCAAGTGAGATGAAAAAAGATGGACGACAAAACAAATTATACAGGGGTGATAACCCTTCCCTATGTTTTTCAAAAAGCTTAAAGATAGTTTTTTTGACTGGAGCTACACTTTAAAAATGTACCGGTTGAAAATGACAAACAGATTCAACTTAACACAACAAACCTACACAGTCCCTGTCTTGTTTGCACCGCCTGTATACTGCTGTTCTGAGTATATAGGGCCTGGGGGCCACACGCATTTCCTTTTTTTAATATGGGTACGGGGTTCCCCTTAATATGCGTACAAGACCCAAATAGGCTGGTAATGGGCAGGGAGGGCTACCCATGCCATGTTTCTCAATTATTTTCAACCATATTGTAGGAACCAGATATAACATTAAAACCGCAAGCAGTTTTAAATGGTGTTATTTCCGTTTAATGTCATTTTGTGCAGGGACTGTTCTAAACACGGGAAACACGTGGCACTTCACAGGCATACTACAGACACCCCCCAGGCACCATATTTAAAGGAATATTTCACTTTTTTTTTTTCACTTTAATCGTCATTAAAATCAGTGCTCCCGCCAAAACGGCAGTTTTAAAAAAAAAATTTTGCAGTGACCCATGTCCCCTGAGGCAGGAGGCAGGTCCCCAAACCCTTTTTAGGACAGTATCTTGCATATTAGCAGTTAAAATTAGCACTTTCCAATTCGAACGTTCGAGTCCCATAGATTTCAATGGGGTTCTAACGTTCGTACCGAACGCGGGGGTCGTTCGCAAGTTCTGGTGCGAACCGAACCGGGGGGTGTTCGGCTCATCCCTAGAGAAGAAGAAGAAGAACGGAAGGTGACAGCGGCGACAAAAGACCGGGCCACCGCCTGTAATAGAGCTATAAGAAGGCGCGGTGGCCCGGCAGAAGAACCGAAGAGGGGGACAAGACCCCCAAAGTCGGAAGAAGAGGCCGCGGCGACGAAGAAGAATGCCGGGCTCCTCCGCTAGCAAAAAGCTAGAAGAATATAGCGGAGGAGTCCGGCGAGAAGACCCCCGAAGACGGAAGACCCCCGGAGCTGTGCAATAAACAATTTTATCTTGTGCATTGTGTTTTTTTTTGTACTTTATTTTACAGGTGAATGGGTAGGGGTACATTGTATCCCATACTCATTCACATAGGGTGGGGGACTGGTATCCGGGGGCCCCCTTATTAAAGGGGGCTCCCGGATTCCGATAAGCCCTCCGCCCGCAGACCCCGACAACCAACGGCCAGGGTTGTCGGGAAGAGGCCCTTGTCCTCATCAACATGGGGACAAGGTGCTTTGGTGTGGGGGGGCCGCGCGGCCCCCCTTCCCCAAGGCACCCCCCATGTTGAGGGCACGCGGCCTGGTACGGATCAGGAGGGGGGGGGGCGCTCGCTCGTCCCCCTTTCCTGGCCGGCCGGGTAGCTTGCTCGGACAAGGGTCTGATGTGGACCTGGGGGGACCCCCACGGTTTTTGCGGCGTTGGGGTTCCCCTTTAAGTCCATATCAGGTGGCGGGGCCAGCAACGTCTCCTTCGCTGGCCCCGCCTACCTGGAGATGCGCTCGAAATGAGCGGACTTTCCTCCGCGTGTGTGGGCGAGTCCGTTCATTTCAAAAGTAGGGCGGATAGTCTGGCCGACTTAGTACGCCGTATTAGTCCGCTGAAAAAGTGCCGTGTGTGGCCAAGTAGCCCGTTCGGAAAGTCCAACGGACAGTCTGGCGGGAAGTCCACCAGACTAAGTCCGTCGGACAGACGGCTACGTGTGTACGCGGCTTAAGGGTGCAAATTTTTGATTTCACTCCTCACTACCTATCACAGTTTCGAAGGCCATAAAATGCCAAAATAACACAAAATCCCCTCAAATGACCCCATTTTAGAAAGTAGACACCCTAAGGAAATTGCTGAGGGGCATGTTGAGCCCATTGAATATTTTTTTTTTGTCCCAAGTGATTGAATAATGACACAAAAAAAAAAAAATTACAAAAAGTTGTCACTAAATGATATATTGCTCACACATGCCATAGTTATGTGTGGAATTGCACCCCAAAATATATTCTGCTGCTTCTGAGTATGGGGATACCACATATGTGGGACTTTTTGGGAGTCTACCTGCGTACGGCACCCCGAAAACCAATCACTGCCTTCAGGGTTTCTAAGGGTGCAAATTTTTGATTTCACTCCTCACTACCTATCACAGTTTCGAAGGCCATAAAATGCCAAAATAACACAACCCCCCCCCCCCCAAATGACCCCATTTTGGAAAGTAGACACCCCAAGCTATTTACTGAGAGGCATGTTGAGCCCATTAAATATTTTATATTTTGCCACAAGTTGCAGGAATATTACATTTTTTTTTTTTTTGCACAAAGTTGTCACTAATTGATATATTGCTCACACATGCTATGAGCATAAGTCAAATTACACCCCGAAATAAATTCTGCTGCTTCTCCCGAGTACGGGGATACCACATGTGGGGGACTTTTTGGGAGCCTAGCCACGTACGGGACCCCGAAAACCAAGCACTGCCTTCCGGATTTAAATATAAAACGCTACCAAAAAAAACTGTTAGCGATCACAGGGATCAGGCCTGACTCTGCGAACGCTGCAGTTATGTGTTTAGTGTTTTGTAAGTGACAGTGATCGATGGATACTGCACTTGGGTGGGCTGGGCGGAGGGGCAAAACGCAGGTGCTAGCAGGTATCTGGGCTGATCCCGCTAACAATGCGTTTTTTGGAACCCTAAACTGCTGGGGACGCTAGTATAGATCTGATCAGATCAGATATTGATCTGTTCAGATTCTATACCACTACGGGAGGTTTATGCTTTGCGCATGGGTGTTAGCGGTACTGGCACTAGCCTAGCGCTGCCTGGGGCGTCTCAGACCCTGACCCTAAAACCTAATTGATATCACCCGCCGGGTGATCAGGGGGTTAAACCTTTATTGGGTAATAAATGGTGGGTGCCCTGATGCTATAAAAAGCAAACTAACTAACCAGAGTCACCCGTAACACTTATACGGTGATAACTGGTGAAAGGGTTAACTAGGGGCAATCAGGGGGTTCAAATTTTTATTAGGTAGTATATGGGGGTCCCTGGCGCTATATAAAAACCTGACGGGGAACCTAAATAACCAACTGGCTAACCAGCGTCACCAGTGACACTTATACGGTGATCAGAAAAATGATCGCTTAGTGACACTGGCAAAAGGGGGTGAAAGGGTTAACTAGGGGCAATCAGGGGGTTAAAACCATTATTGGGTAGTATATCGGGGTACCTAGCGCTATAAAAACCTGGCAGTGAACCTAAAAAAATAACAAGCTACCTAGTGACACTAGCGACACTAATGCAGCGATCAGAAAAATGATCGCTTAGTGACACTGGCAAAAGGGGGTGAAAGGGTTAACTAGGGGCAATCAGGGGGTTAAAACCATTATTGGGTAGTATATTGGGGTACCTAGCGCTATAAAAACCTGGCGGTGAACCTAAAAAAATACTACTAGCTACCTAGCGACACTAGCGACACTAATGCAGCGATCAGAAAAATGATCATTTAGTGACACTGGCAAAAGGGGGTGAAAGGGTCAATTAGGGGCAATCAGGGGGTTAAAACCATTATTGGGTAGTATATCGGGGTACCTAGCGCTATAAAAACCTGGCGGTGAACCTAAAAAAATAACTAGCTACCTAGCGACACTAGCGACACTAATGCAGCGATGAGAAAAATGATCGCTTAGTGACACTGGCAAAAGGGGATGAAAGGGTTAACTCTAAGAGCAATCAGGGGGTTAAATCTTTATTGGGGGGTGGTAGGGGGCTACCCTGGACCTAACACTAACTGCCCTGACACATTTTACTTTTACAACTGACACTGAATGCAGTGATCAGTAAATAAATGATCACTGCAATCAGTGACACTGTGACTGGGGGGGGGGATCGGGGGGCGATCGGGGGGGATCAGGGGGGGGGGTCTGTGTGCTTGTGTGTTAGTTAGTGTCAGTATAGTGTTTGGTGCAGACTTACTGTGTCCTCTCCTCGTAGTCCGGTCAATAAGACCGCCACGAGGAGAATGACATCACTTCCTCCCTGCCTGTGTATACAATACACAGTGGGAGGAAGCTTCTCATTCGCCAGGAGAGATCGAGAGGGGATGGCCAGAAACCAATGGCCATCCCCTCATCCCGGATCGCTCCTGAAGTGAAACGGACCGCCGCATCCAGCGGGAGGGGGTCCGATCGGACCCCCCTCCCGCTGGAAGGCAATCACGTACATGTACGTGCTTGTGCCTGTACATGCCATTGTGATGACGTACAATGGCATGCGGCGGTCGTTAAGTGGTTAAAGATCTAACACCTGCTACAATTGGTCTTCCAACTAAAGGATTTAACCCTTTATGTACTTTGGGTAAATGATGAAACACAGGTATTATAGCAGCCTGTGAAATAAACATGTCTCCTTCCTTCTGTGAAAAAATGCCTGCGCTACATAAAACAGACTTTAGATCCTTTTTAAAGGAATGGGTAGGCTGACTCTTGAGTCTATTATAAACGTCACTATCAGATAATTGATTCAAAGCCTCATTCCTATATGTGACAGAATCGAGCACCACCACCGATTCCCCATTTATCAGAGTTTCTGATGATGATGCTGGGGTAACTACTAAGATCTTTAAGGGCTACTCCCTCTCGATCAATGAGATTATCCAGAATTGCTTTCAGGCAGCAATGACTTAGATCAGTTTTCCTTTACCTTTTTAATATAGAGGTACCCTTAAAATAACTTTCTGGGTTCAGGGAACCCCTGCAAATAATTCCATATCTGCAGCTCACAGTGCATTAATGTGAAGGTCATTGTGAAGACTGCTCCTTATATCTGTGGTCATTGAGAAAAAATCCCCTTAAAAATAGCTAAAAAGATCATAGGTGTCAGTGGTTACTAACCTAAGTGGCAGAAGTTTCTCATTATTAAATCCTTCTGAAATTTGTGCTAATGCAATCAAAAGGACAGCAAAGCAATATCAAGAAAAATATGCAAAAAAAAAACAACAACCAATAACACGGTCAGGATAGCTGTTTCCACAATTATCCACAAACAGATACTTCAAATATATATACATAAATTAGTGTGTAGCACCATCCAGGTGTGTTTCTGTTTCCCCTGAAGACTTAATTTCTGACAAAACATGCATAGGGCGGGATGAGTGATCTGACCTCACTGCTCATGTACACCGTATGGCGGGATGGATACATTTTACAGGGTTATACTATGTATGGCCTTTTCTTTGATGAGGTACATATATCATGAGCATTTCCAGGAGTGAAGAGGAATAACCTGGGGCTGTTGGAGTGATTCCCTTGCTGGCAACTATCTGCCTAATATTATGAAAGAGCGCATGTGACCTCCATTATTAGGGGTCTCTGGATTTGGTAAAAGGCATATTTTAATGGTGGAGGTGAAGGAGTGTCCCCAATGGTGGTTCACCGGGTGTTGGAAAACGTAAGCAGTCACAAGAAGCCATTATTACATGTTATATAAATCTTAGCAAACTTTAATGCCGCATACACACGGTCGGAATTCCGAAAAAGACCGATGAGAGCTTTTCATCTGAAAATGCGACTGTATGTATGCTCCATCGGAACGTAGCTGTCCGCCAGCCAAAAATTGATAGCATGTTCTCAATTTTCCCGACAGAAAAACTTTCTATCGGTAATTCTGATCATGTGTATGCAATTCCGACATGCCAAAAAATCATGCATGCTCAGAATCCAGTACGAGACGGAACCGCTCGGTCTGGTAAAACTAGCTTTCGTAATGGAGATAACAGATTCGTCACACTGCAAATTTTTTAATTGTTCAATGCCGCACATGCTCTTCTTTATATAATGCTAGAAGAATGAAGTTGTTTTGCTGCTCATATTCACACAGAGTTATCACAAACTTATTTTGTATTATTTCTAGGTATTTCCTGAATAATCTTTATTTTAATTTAAGCCAGATCTACATAATATATATGTTTTTTTTTGTAAAGTCCTTTTTTTTTTCATTAATATAAATTTTTGGATTATTGTATTATTTTCTCGTGCTCTCCTTTTTATTTTTTTATGTCACATTTCCACAGCACCATTATTATGTTGTATTTGTAAACCTGTTTGTTGTTGGTGTCCCTTGTTCATTTTGACATTGTATTTTTGAAATGTACTGTACCTGCCTACTCACCCAAAATTTTTATATTTGCTATCTGAAGAAAAACACATAGGCAAGTATTTTCTTGAAAAAAAAAATCACAATTTATTTAACATCATAAAAACAAAATAAAGATGAAGGCAACGCTGGAGAAAGTGCTTAAATTTGCAAAGCCTTTGGCCCCCAAGGCACACATCAACTTTGTGGCTCAAAAATTTGGTAGCTTGAGAAGTTGATATAGAAAGGAGGTCAGTCTGATCCAGGAATCCCAGAGAACAGGAGCAGCAGCAGATGACATATGTACCCAGGCTGTGGTACTACAACAGGCTGTGTGTTCTTCATACCAGACTAAAGGCAGACAATCACTTTTTTGTCTTCCGTACAGCCTTCCCTGCAGTCTTCCCTGCAGCCTTCCCTACAGCCTTCCCTGGAGGCTGTGGCTCTGGAGGTGGACCTGTGGCAGGGAAAGGAGGAGGAGGATGGGGGAGCGTACACAGGTGGTCGTCATCAGTTATTTCGCCACTCAACCCCTTGTGGATAGTTGTAAAAATTATTTTTTCACATTTGCGCTGTTGACCCTCCTCTATTTTCTGTAAATTGGAGGCTATGTAGAGCCATAGGCCTCTACAGCATCGAGGGAGGATTTCAGGGCATCATTAGCCTCCTTGATGAGGGCCAGTGCTGCCTCCTCTGTTTTAGTTCCCTTCCTGGGCCTTTTGTATGGAAGGACGAGGGGAGGCACCTGAGACTGGGTGTTACTGGGCCCTGCCACCTCCTGGCTGACACCTTCCCCCGCCTCCTCCTGTGTGCCACTTGCCAGAGCCTCGTCCTGGCTGAGGTCTTCCTGTGTATGAAAAAGGTATAAAGTTTTAGTTTTTTGTTCATCAAACACACACAATTTTCAGCTCATGACTGTTGCAAATTTAATGTTACTAAATAGAAAAGACTATGATTCTGAGCCCAGCATTTTTCATTCTTACCCCAATCATTTTTGACCACTACTGTCTATTGATATGTGAAACACTTTTTGTTAAATCATTCATTTCTTATCATTAATAATATCTAATTAACAATCATCATTTTCACATAAAAAATATGTATAAAAATCCTATACCTGTCTCCAACTGGGCTCCTCAATCTCCTCCTGGATGGAAGGCCCAGGTTGGTCCACAGAAGCCTCAGCTGGGGTTGAGGGAAGGCTGGATGGAAGGCTGGAGGGAAGGGGTGCCAGAAGAGTTGAAAGCGATTCCCTGCCCTCAATATGGTCATCAAGAAAACGCATCCTATTATAGTACCACCGACTAGGTACATATACCTGGTCTACTGCTGCGCCTGACCTCAGGGATTGCTGGAATAATTCTTCTGATACTCCTTCCTATAGGTGCTTCTCAAGCTACCAATTTTTGTTTCCAGAGACCCCATGTCTGCATTGGGGACCCGGGTCTTTACAAATTCAAGCAGCTTCTCCAGCGTTGCCTTCCTAGCTGCTTTGTTGGGATATAAGTGGTTTTTCACCTCCCATAGAATTCTCATATCTCTGTATTTATCCAGGAATTCGCCCAGGAATTCTTGGTCTTTAAATGGATACATATTCTCTGAAAGACCAAACAAAAGACAAAAACACTCATCTCAAGATAATCTTAAAGGCCAATATAGGCATCAACCTAGATTCAGTATAGTCCACTCATGTCACCAAAGTTAAAATCTTACCTTCGTTCTAACGTTCGTCGCTTCCGTTCCTCCTTCCTCTGCACACAGAACGTAGTTACGACACACACGTGTTTAAGCTTTATATACACTGCGCATGTGTGAAACTCTGCCCGCGTCGCCCGCCCCAACGTTCTTTCTAGAATATTCCCCACCCCGTCTCTTCCGTCGTAGTTGGAGAGGAACATGGCGGAGACACACCAGGTGCATAATTCCAGTAACGAGGAGGAGGAAATCCCGGAACCAGGAACGTCACAATCCCGGAGGAGATTTAAGGCCACAAATATGTCCTTTGCTAAGATGTTGGAGATGGTCGACATCTTGAGGAAGAACGACTATGACTGGAATTATGGTCCATACCCAAACCCAAATCTGAGAAAGGCATAGATCATGACTAAAGTTGTGAAGAGTCTGTACAGGAATTTTGGGGTATGACGATCCAAGGATCAATTGAGAAAATGATGGTCGGACCTCAAATTAAGGGAGCACGATCAGTATAGAAAGATCACGAAATTTCTTCGAAAAAGTCATGTGTTCCTATTATTATTAATATTGCATGCTGCCCCATGTGTTTTTCTTTATGGTGTTGTACATTTAAAAATGGCTACTTTCATGTTCATACGCACAGTAAGCGGTCATAGTAAACATCGTTCGTTTCCTAAATAAATACGCTGTTTTCCCAGATACCTGATTAACGTAAATACATTTGTTTATGTTATTTTTGAAATTAATAAAAGAGGTTTAGGACATTGTCTAGATGTGTTTGAACCTAGAAGGAACAGCAAACTAGATTCAGTGTAACGTATGGAGATGACAGTCAGCAGCTGTCTACACATCTGGACTCAGGTGCACTAGTGTGGGACGCCAGAACAAACTTTTTAGGGTGTCAAACACAGGTACTCCATTGGATACTTGGGGGCCCAAAAAAGGTAAGTATTCCAGCTTTAGTAGGGCATAAATCATGTCTTTAGCTTGTAATTCTGACCAAACAGACAATTGTACCCCACTTCCAAGCAATGTTTATCATTCTTTTTTTACAATTTCTTTATTTTTTCCCCTTTTTTCCTTCATATAAACAAGAATGGAATTTTACATAAACAGTCTGAATATCATACATCGAATTTCCATATTTATACATAGTAAAAAGAAACAACAGGACCCAATAAAAATGAGGAAAGATCACAAGCTAGCAATTTAAGGCAGAAAGGCCCCCAAGAGAGAGGGGGGGGCGTAGCTGGGGAGGGAGGAGATTTAGGTCCAGTTGAGAATCCTCAGGCCCCCTCCATAAATCAAGGTTCGCAAATAAGGGAAATGCTCTCAGAGATGTTTTCAAAAATGGAAGCATCTATGAAAGAGGAAATTGCAGTAGTTAGAGCAGATATTGGCCAGGTTTTGAAGAGAGTCGAGGAAATAGAAGAGAGGGTGGAAGCCCATGAGCAAAGAATAGAAGAAATTCTAGATCAGGTAACAGCCCTTCAGAGAGGAAATAGAACACTTATGTACAAATTAGAAGATCAGGGAAATAGGAGTAGGAGAAAGAACTTGCGAATAAAAGGACTTCCTTTACCTCTTGCTTCCCTTATAGTGTAATATATAAATCCAAGGAAAAAAAAAGCTAAGTTGATGGTAATGTATGGGGACGACGTCGAGGAAACTCCTCCCTCTGAATTCGGTCCCACATACCCTATGTCTGGTCCTGGGTTGGTACTATTCCCAGCCAGGCCAAAGTTTTATTGTAATCTTCTTATTTCTCATCTCCCCCCCCTTTATTTCCATCCTTGTTTTTCCCCCTAAAAAATAAATAAATAAAATAACCCCACCCCAAACCACCCCCCTCAACACCCCCACAGACCAAGAAGGGGAAGGGGAGAGGGGAAGTTCTCATCTCCTTCCCCTATATCTCCCCCTCCTCCCCCTTAGATCGCATCAATCTGTCTCTTTCCCTCCTCCGAAGAGATATAAAGATTCCATGGTGTCCATATTTCTAAGTAGGTTTTTCTTCTTTTCCTAGCTGTCCATATTAGGTCTTCCATCCTGTTCACCTCCTCAACTTTCTTCAGCCACATGCTCACTAGGGGGTTGTGTTTGTTTCCACCTAAATGTTATACATGCCTTGGCTGTGTTTACCAAGTGACACAGGATGGAATTCCTATATATATTCCCCGGGATCTCTGACAAATGCAAGAGGAATACTGCTGGGTCCTCCCGTATTTCTACTTCACTGAATTTTTGAATAATCTCTCGTACGTCCTTCCAATATTTCTCAATTTTTGGGCATGACCAAAATATATGTAGAAAATTTCCCACTTCTTTCTGACACCTCCAACACTTACTTGATGTGTGAGGGAAATATTTTTGAAGTTTTTCTGGTGTTCTGTACCACTGTAAAATGATTTTATAATTAGTTTCTTTTAGTTTTGTACATGTTGCTGTTTTAAAGATAAATTGTATCATATTTTTCTTCTGCTCCTCGAAAAAAGTCCTTCCTAGGTCTATTTCCCACTTCCGAAAGAAGGGTAGCTGAAAATTTTCTACTGGTTTAATCAATAACGCGTACATTTTCGAAATTACATGCGTAATTGGCTCCTTTTCCATACAGAGTTTCTCAAATGGCGTATAGCCACGGTCTAATAACTATGGCGCTATCTCTGTACTTAAAAAATGTCCTAGTTGTGCCGCCTGCCAGAAATCTAATTGAAAGGGGCCTTTTCTATCCATCATCTCCTGCATTGTTGGCCATTTGCCTATTTTTATGAAATGCGAGGCTTGATATATTCCTTTTTTAATCAGCTTGTCAAAAGGTCCTTTCTGTATACCTGGTATGAATCGGGGATTACCTAATATAGGGACTAGAGGGACTAGAGGGGAATTCTGTGTCGTTATCTTATTCTTAACTAGAGATTGTAACATATCTGTAGTGTGGGTCCTATTGTAGGATGTAACTTCGTATCCGATGTCAGGTTTCTATAGCACCAAGGTGCTCTATGTAATAGCTCCCTACATTGTGCTTGCTCTAAATTTACCCATATTTTCTGGTCTCCATGTCGACACCAGTCCAACAGTCGGCCTAGATGTATTGCCTGATAATATTTATATATGTCTGGTGTTGCCAGTCCCCCGTATTGCTTCGGTAATGTTAATAGTGTCCTCCGTATCCTTGGTTGTTTATCTGCCCATATAAATTTCATGAATAATGTTTGTATAGTTCTAAAAAATTTCCTTGGCATTAGAATTGGAATTGCCTGGAGGAGGTACAGGAGTTTTGGCAGAATATTCATCTTGATTATATTATTTCTTCCAAACCAAGAATGTATTCCCCTATGCCATCTCTCCAGGCATCCACGTACCATCTTCAATACCGGCGCAAAATTTAATTCATATCTTTTATTGGGGTCTGTTGCAATCATTATTCCTAAATATTTCAGGCCTTGATCCGTCCAATTAAATTTGTAATTTAGTTTTATTAATCTCGTCATTTTTTCTGGGACTGATATCATCAAGGCTTCTGACTTGGAACAGTTTATTTTAAAGTAGGATAGTATACTGTATGCCTCAATTTCCTTAACCACTTCCCACCCGGCCAATGCATATATACGGCCGGGTGGGAGCCGTCTACTCCTGATAGGACGTTCAGGAACGTCCTTCAGGAGTAGCGGGATCGCGCGCGCGCTCGCGCAGCGGCGCGATCCCGATGTGCTCGTGTCACCCGGACACGGCACATCTCAGATCGGCAGGAGGGCTCTGTGATTGGCCCTCCTGATCACATGACGGCCGTGTCCAATCAAGGCCGTCATGTGATGTAAACAAACAGCCGGTTGCTAGGCAATCGGCTCTCCTCTCCTCACACGGAAGTCACCGCTGAGGAGAGGAGAGCAGAACGCTGCAGCCGGCTGATGATCAGTGAGTATGGGCTGCTTTTTACAGCTTTTTACTCACTGATCATCAGTGTAGTGTAAACACACAACACACCACACAGTACAAACACAGTCCCCACATATGTCCCCAAAACACACATGTCCCCAAATAATAAAAACACATGTCCCTAATAATAAAAACATGTCCCCCACATATGTCCCACTAAAATCACATGTCCCAATGATTATCTGCACACATATGTACGTGATCACCTGCACACATATGTACATGATAATTTGCGTACATATGTCCGTGATCACACAAACCAATTATTATACACTTAACGGAATTTTTTTTACCAAAAACATGTAGCAGAATACATTTTGGCTTAAATTTATGACAAAATTTGATTTTATTGGATTTCTTTTCAAATAGAAAAAAGAAAATATTGTTTTTTTTCCAAATTTCCGCTATTTTTGCGCTTATATCGCAAAAAAAAAAAACGGAGTCGTGAATAAATAACACAAAAATAAAGCTCTATTTGTGCGAACAAAATGATAACAATTTCATTTGGGTACAGTGTAGCATGACCGCGCAATTGTCACTGAAAGCGCTAGAGCGCTGAAAGCTGAAAATTGGGCTGGGAAGGAAGGGGGTGAAAGTGCCCTGTATTGTAGTGGTTAAATAGATTTGGGAGCGAAATTGTCGGATTCATCACTGTAAAAAGCATATCATCTGCATATGCTGCCACTTTATTATGAGTTCCTCCTATGGTTATTCCTTGGAAATCCCTGTTAAGCCTAAGGCCGCGTACACACGCGGGGACTGTTCGCCCAACTTTGTCCGCTGAACAGTGTTTCGGCAAACAGTCCGCTCGTGTGTGGGCTTTCAGCGGACAGTTTCAGCGAACAGTCCGCTGAACAAGGTTTTTCGGAAATTCCGAAAAACTGTCCGCTGAAACCTTGTTTCAGCGAACAGTTCCCTCGTGTGTAGGCTTGTTCGACAAACTAAGTTCCGCGCATGCTCAGAAAGGCTTTACACGCCGAAAGTTATAATGCAGTGTATAGGACGTCGTATTTTTCGTCCCATCGTACGTGCCGTTCACGTCATCGCGCACGGTTTCAGCAAACTGTTCGTACGTCGTGTGTGGCCATGTCCGTCCATGCTAATTTTGAGCGGACTGTTTGCCGAAACTGTTTGACGGACAAAGTTGGGCGAACAGTCCCCGCGTGTGTACGCGGCCTTACTCTACATAGCAGTGGTTCGAGGGTCAACGCGAATAACAAAGGGGACAGTGGACATCCCTGTCTGGTCCCGTTTGTTATCGGAAAAGATGAAGATACCACTCCGTTTACTCTTACTTGAGCTGTAGGTTTTTCATACAAACTTGCTATCCAGCCTATCATTTTCCCTCCTAACTTTATATGTCGGAGTACCGAGAACATGAACCCCCACCCTACCCGGTCAAAAGCCTTTTCTGCATCTGTTCCTAAAAATATGCAGGGGGTCTCGGCGGAGTTGGCTGTATGCATTAAGTTTAAGGCCTTGATGGTATTGTCTCTTGATTCTCTTGTTGGGACAAATCCCACTTGGTCTTGATGAATCAAAGAGGGCAAATACTGTTGTATCCTCAAGGCTAATATTTTACTGAATATTTTCAGATCCACATTCAGCAAAGATATTGGCCTATAACTTCCACATTGTTTCGGGTCTTTGCCTTCTTTCTGTAGGCAAATGTTTATCATTCATATTTGTTGTCTCAAATATCTGTGTGCTAAGTATACCTTTTGTTTCATTCTCATAGGGGAGCAAAGAATCGGGAGATATGAGGTCACCAGCAACCCCTCACCTCCTGAACAAGGGGAACAGAGGTCACAACCAGAGGATGTAGAGGAAGGAGAGGTGCTCGAGATTGAGACCACAACAGGTGAGTGTCTGACACCCCAGATTCAGGTAATAAGAGATGTATGCTTGCATATTTATAATACATGGTGTGTTTTTTTAGGTGATGTACAGGTTGTGGAAGAACAATCAGATCATTTCACCAGTGACAGTGCCCAAAGGCTAATCCAGGGCATCATGTGGTGCAGTCAGGATTTACACATTATCAAACAGAAAACTATGGATATTGAAGTAAAACTTAAGAACATGATTGATGTCCTAGGAAGAATTTAATTTTCCAAAAAATTGGCACTATTTTGTGTATAAAAGTTTTACATTAAAAAAAAAACGAATTTTGAAGATGCACACAGTATGTCAACATGTGCTATCTGCCATCAGGGGATAGCAATGTACGCGTTTTGTGCCTGCAACCCCTTCCTCAAAACTCAAGTAGGTGAGAGGAAGATGTTGCACCCCCAAAACACATCCATTTGTCCCCCATGATGGGAGATAGGACATGTTGACATTAGGCATGGGATCAGAATGCAAATCCCAAATCCAGAGTTTGACTCCCAATTTGTGTGCATCTTCAAAATTAGGCTTTTACAGGGGTGACTTCACCCCATCTGTTGAAGGCAAGATCCACACGTTTTGGACAATATAATGTGTGATCTTGCCTTTTACGTTTTTCAATGTTGAACTTTGTAAGTTCCAGAGTTGTGTATGTTCTGTTCTGGCTGTTTATGTAACCTTAAAACAAAAAAATATGTAGCTAACTCAACATTTTATATTTTTTTTACAAAAAAATGTTTTACAACGCACATGTGAATGTGTACGGAGTAAAATAATTTTTACTCAACAATCTGTGGCTTCTTCTTTCAATGATCAATACCATTTTTTGTGTTTAAATTGGTGTTTACAGTGTCAATGGGTTTAGATAATAATGTACAAACCACTTGGTACTGCAAGTGCACTAGGAGACAGAAAAAAGAAACACAAACAGGAATTCAAAAATCCAGATTTTTCCAGCTTTAAATGTTAAATTTATTCAAACATGTGCTGGCAAAGCAATGGCCCCCTCCCCGAAAAATATTGCACATATATTGCACATCATTTAGCTGCACTTCACGGCACTTTGGGGGGGGCAAGCCAGGACGGGCCGCTTCCAGGGACATCATTGATTGCTGAAGTCCGGCATCAGGCCCAACTGTGACCACATCATTTGGGTTGTTTCTTTTCATAAAGTTATGCAGGATGCAACAAGATAAAATGATGGTGTTAAGTTTGTATTCCGCCATATTAATGGCCGTTGAAACAGGCGGAACCAGCTGGCCAGAATCTCAAACGCTTTCTCCACAACTCTTCTGGCTCTGGCCAGCCGGTAATTAAAAACCCTCTTCTCAGGGGTGAGGGTCCTCTGGGGGAATAGCCTCATGACATGGTTTCCCAGACCGAAAGCCTCATCTGCTACGAAGACAAATGGCAGTCCTTCTAAGTTCTCCTCCGGGAGTGGCAATCCCAAGCCACCACTCTCGAGATGTCGGTAAAACTCGGTCCGGGTAAATACTCCTCCATCCGACATCCGGCCATTCCTCCCCATGTCCACATATATAAACTCATATGTCGCCGACACCACTGCCATCAACACGATAATATGAAACCCCTTATAGTTAAAATAGTATGACCCCAAATGGGGTGGTGGGACGATGCGGATGTGCTCCCCATTGGTTGCCCCTCCGCAGTTAGGAAAATCCCACCACTGTGCAAACTGGGAGGCCACAGTCTGCCATTCCTGTGGCGTTGAAGGAAACTGTGGAGTCAAACAAAAAAATATAATTAGTAATTTTGCACAAAAACATTACAAGCATATTATACACAAACATTGTTGGCTAAAATCAGTATAACATTTCTTGTAAAGAGTATTTAAAGGCTAAAATATAAGGTCCACTTATCAGATTCATCACCCCCTCTGATGGCCCCTTGTAAATATTTTAGGGGGGGAGGTATGTATTGGACTGGTAACCACCACCTCCACTACATAATGGAGTAATAACAAAGTAATGTGTGTTACTTTGGCCAGCCCCTCCTTAATTACACTATTGGCAGCCCACTGGACAGGTAATAAGAAGTGGCATCAAAACAAATTAATAAATGGAAGCACATTTGTAGATTCTGCAATTACCTTTCAAGATAATAATAGGAGAAGAAAAATTTAAACAGTAGCATTTGAAAGTATTCAGGCAGACCCTTGCACTACATGCTTTGGAGAAATTCATCCATAAATCTGACCACAAAAGACGTAGGTATAGTGTGTATTAGGTTTGGCAAAGTCAGCAGATAGAGGATTGCTCTATGATTGCCCAAATGATTTTGGGCCCCCCAAAAAAGCCTCCCCCACTCTGCATTAACTTAAGGACAACAATAACATTTGTAAACATTTTATGGGGTCTTTAGGGTAAAGCATTACAATGGAGTTGACAAAATACATTGTTAAGTCACTAGACTAGGAGTATATGGGTCTCGGATAGCATGCTGGGGGGGGGGGGGTTAGTGAAGGCAAATATGCATGAAGGACAAAAAAGGAGCATACAAAAATCCAACACGCATGAGGACAAAGAGGAAATTCACAGCTTATTACAATTATGTTGATTATAGAATGATGAAAGAAATACAATACATTGGCAAACATTAAATACATAGAATGTGATGTTAAAGGAGAAAACTTACCCTCATATATTCCTTCTGCAGGACCTGTATGATGGCAGAACAGGTCTCTGGAATAATGATCCCCAGAGCCTGGGGGGAGATGCCTGTCGAGAACTTGAGGTCCTGAAGGCTTCTCCCAGTCGCCAAGTACCGCAACGTGGCAACTAGCCTCTTCTCCGGAGTGATAGCTTGCCGCATGCAGGTATCCTGCCTGCTGATATAAGGGGACAGCAAAGCCAGCAGATGGTGAAAAACGGGGTTCGTCATCCAGAGATAATTCCTGAAATCATCATGATTATTCTCACGGATCTCACGCAGCAAAGGCATATAAGAGAACTGGTCACGCTGGAGCAACCAATTCTTGGTCCACAAACTCTTCTTCGCCCTGTTCATGGACCGTTTTTTGTCAAAGTAAGAACCCCAACACCAAGCTCCCACACAGCATGAACTCTACGACAAGTATGTACACGTAACATGGCTTCAAAATGGTTGGCTGGTCAGAAAGGACAACAGAAAGCACTGATAAACAGCAAGGCCTGAAAGAACGAAACGCAAATCAGCAACGAGCGGACAATAAGCACTGAAAATCAAAGCGTACTATATAGGCAGATACGCACCGACAAGCACAAACTGTAGAGCAGGAACGATCTGCAGCACAAGTCTGAAAAGCGCGAATGGTCTCTAACCAAACTTCTACTAAACACACGATAAACACGAGATCAGCAGAAGGAGCCCAAAGAGTGCCGTACGTGGTGCTGAACTTCCCTTTTCTAGTTCCGTAGTATTTGGTGGACGTCACCGCGTTCTTGGCGGTCGGAATTTGGTGTGACCGTGTGTAGGCAAGACAGCTTGAGCGGAATTCCGTTGGAATTCCATTGGGAAAACCATCAGAGCTTCTTCCGACGAGAATTCCAATCGTGTGTACACGGCATTACATAATATTTCACAATCCGTGTGGTGAACTCAAGCTTAAATTAAGATTATATTATATATTAAAAATTTCTAGCTGAATGGTGCTATTATTGTGATTAAGGGCAGCACAACACTGATTTAAACATAGTTACATAGTTGGTAAGGTTGAAAAAAGACACAAGTCCATCAAGTCCAACCTGTGCGTGTGCTTTTATGTTAATATTACATTGTATATCCCTGTATGTTGTGGTCGTTTAGGTGCCTATCTAATAGTTTTTTGACATTATCGATGCTCCCTGCTGAAACCACTGCTTGTGGTAGAGAATTTCACATCCTTACCTCTCTTACAGTAAAGAACCCTCTACGTAGTTTAAGGTTAAACAGCTTCTCTTCCAATTTTAGTGAATGGTCGCATGTCTTATTAAATTACCTTGCACGAAAACATGTTATCTTTATTGAGGGGTCACCAGTATGGTATTTGTACATTGAAATCATATCCACTCTCAAGCGTCTCTTCTTCAGAGAGAATAAGTTCACCGCTTGCAGTCTTTCCTCATTTGTTGCCCTTCCCCGGACCCTCTCCAGAGCAACACATATTGCTTTTCTTGATGTGGGAACACATTAGATGTAATTTGTAACTGATCTGTTCATCTGTATGGTTTATTGGCACTATAAATTGTTTGCTTTATTTACTGTATTTACACTAAGGTATAAGTATATTTTTCCAGGTACTGCTTAGGCTCAATTAACATTTCTTGATGCATGTTATATCATAGCAAATCTTCACCTTGAGTTCAGGTCCCATTTAAACCCAGGATTGTGTTCCAATATTTACAATATTGAGACTCAAGCATTGAAAACTAACATGTCAGCCCAGATCACACAGAAAAACTACATTAGATTCACAATTTATGCTAGTCACACTAAAGCAGCTTGATACTATAACAGCAATGGTAGAACAGAGGTCTGACTGCACAGAAACAGAAAGATTACAACTATACATTATAACAGCATGACTTTTTTTGAATATGCTATCAATTACATGAATAGTTTAGTTATGATATAATTATGCCATTAGGGTTTCTAAAATTCATACAATATATTCCTAGATTTGTTTGATCTTTAACCGCTGTATGAAATAACAAAATCTATTTTTTGGGGCTTGTAATTCATTAATCTGAAGCAAAACAGGTAGGAATCAGAAGCAAAGCGTAATAACTGTAAATGGTTGCACAATATTGTATGTATGATTAACTACGACCTGTTCAAAACAATTTCTGAGCACATGCATTCTGAAAATTGAGACAAGCAGACGGCTGAGAATAAAAAATCATGACAGACAAAGTACACATGGCACAATTTTTTTTTAACTTTAACAGTTAGGCAGGTCATAGTTCTCCAGCAGTGGTAAAATTCCAGCTTGTTACAGAACATATTGACAAAGCATACTTAGTCTTGTAGTCCCACGGCAGAAGATTGCCATAAATTGTAAATCAATGGTTCATTTCTTCAAAACTGCAGACCAGGTCCAGTTTCATAAACACCACAGGTTAATTGTTTATCTGCTAACCAAGAACAGAAGGTTCAATTTACTACCATACTTTAGTAATTTTAAAAATGATATAAAGCCAACTTTTTTTTAATTTTTTTAACCTGGATAGAATATGATATAGTTATGTCGCTTTCAATTTTTTTTCTGTCTGTGCCCCTTCAGGGTGATTTCACTTCTTTCCCTATCTCAGAGAGGCATTAAGTAGTAAGAGCAGATTATCAAGGCAGTTGTCACTATAGAACATGGGTCTTCAAACTATGGCCCTCCAGTTGTTCAGGAACTACAATTCCCATAATGCCTAGTCATGGCTGTGAATGTCAGAGTTTTACAATGCCTCATGGGATGTGTAGTTTCGTAACAGCTGGAGGACCATAGTTTGAGGATCCCTGCTATAGAATGTTTCCCCATTGGAGCATTGCTGCACTCCTACTCCTCTTTGGCAACTCAAAAATGTTTCCCATTACTTTCTGTACTAAGACTGTTATGTGAAAGTGGTCACTTGGTCCTATAGTGAAGGAGACTCCCCCCAGAGGGGTTACAGAAAGCAATAATAACATGATAAAGGCTTTAATAGGTTAGTTCGCCTTTGCCCAAAAACTGTCCATACAGGAAACAGGCACCGTTAGTTAAAAACAAGTTGCGCAGCTTGGACTAAAGTTGGATAAGGTCTTTGCTAAAGATGTAGGTCATTGTAGGTCATTGGTTGAAAAAATTCCAAGAGATAGGGTCCTCCATCCTGCCTAGTTGCTAGAACATTGCTAGGATGCTCTCAGCTGTTAATTCTCATTTCCACCATCACAGGAGAGAGCTCCTTAATGCTGAGCTTGCTCATGTGATAGTGGGGTGAGTAGTAACGGTGTGAGAGACTATTAGAAACATCCTAGCAGCAAGGAAGGATGGGGGAATGCCATCTCTGGGAGCTTTTTGGCTATGCATCAGAAGGTATGTAAATGACCTACATCTATAGCAAGGGCATTATTCAACTTTAACCACTTCAATACCGGGCACTTATACACCTTCCTGCCCAAACAAATTTTGAGCTTTCAGCGCTGTCGCACTTTGAATGACAATTGCGTGGTCATGCTACACTATACCCAAACTAAATTTTAATCATTTTGTTCCCACAAATAGAGCTTTATTTTTGTGGTATTTGATCTCCTCTGGGATTTTTATTTTTTGCTAAACAAATAAAAAAAGTTTTGAAAAAAAACATGTTTTTTTTGTTTCAGTTACAAAACTTTGTAAATAAGTAAGTTTTCTCCTTCACTGATGGGCACCGATGGGGCTGCAGTGATGGGCACTGATAAGGTGGCAGTGATGGGCACCGATGATGTGGCACCAATGAAGTGGCACTGATAGGCGGCACTGATAGGTGGCACTGATATGCGACACAGATAGACACTGATAGGTGGCACAAATAGGCACTGATAGGTGGCATGGATTGGCATGGATAGGTGGCACGGATTGCATGGATAGGTGGCACGGATGGGCATTGATAGGTGGAACAGATGGGCATGGATTGGCACTGATAGCCAGCACGAATGGGCACTGATAGGCGGCATTGCAGTGAACAGTATTGCAGGGATGGATGCCAATCAGCACCAAACAATAATGCATGGCAATCAGTGATGCCCATTGTGGGCACTGATTGTCATCCATTGTGGGCACTGACTGGCATCCCTGGTGGTCTAGGGGGGCATACCTGGTGCTGGGAATCCCTGGTGGTCTGGTGGCGTCCCTGGTGGGCCAGTGTGGGCATCCTCAGGGGGGCTGTGCTGAAAATCGATCAGCACAGACTCCCCTGTCAGAATAGCAGCCGATCAGCTCTCCTCTACTCGCGTCTGACAGACGCGAGTGAGGAAAAGCCGATCACCAGCTCTTCCTATTTACACTGTGATCACCCGTGATTGGACACGGCTGATCACATGGTAAAGAGTCTCCATCGGCCGAAACAACAATCACCATGATGCGCACCCCCGGGAGCACACACCGGCTCATATGACGTCCGTCAGGATATTAAAACCACTTTGCCACCGTCATTTTGCTATATGGCGGGCGGCAAGTGATTAATGAAAGCTGCACAATTTGTTTTTAACCACAGGTGTCCCCTGCCCACATAGGCAGTTATTTTGGTAAATGTGAGCTTACCCTTTAATCCTTCCATATTCCTTACGTTACATATAGTTTAAATCTATTCATAATTTTACCTTTTAGTTTACAAATATAATGATCACATATGAATGGAATAAATATGTTGTCCTACATCTGTTGGAAATTAATTAGTGAAAGCTTCTATTTCTAATTAATCTAATATTTTATCTTATAATACTTCATATAACAAAAAAAGGGTACTACAAAAGTATCCAAAGGTTGGACTTTGAAGGCATGGAAAAATAACAAGAATAATATTTATTGAAAAAAGTACATTATATAGTCACAGTGTTCAAAATTTTTAAAATCATATAAAATTATACAATTTGTACAGTGAGCCCTTGTTTGTCTACGCGGTTTGCCATTAGGCTTCTTCAGGAAACGATCAAGGTTCAAAGACGTAAACAAAAATGAGGAAGAGCGAATCTCGCCGTCTGGAATGAGATATATTCAAATTAAAATCCAACAAATCACATATATGTTTTACATTATGTTGCATTAAAAAGTGTATGCTCTACTTTCATAGACAGACCGAAAGAAAACAGAAAGACACCAAAAACCATAAAAGATACCTTATGGTAGACTAGACCACCTGTACAAAACTCCAAAGGCCGGAGGAGTTAAGAAAATGTGGAATGCTTTTAACAAGTTGTAAGCAGGTAAACAGCACAGGGCTGGTTCTAATAGGTAGTATAAAAAAACACACAATAAATTGTCAATGTATTATGCAAGTGGAGAAACATTATAAATAAGTGTAAATCCATATTGATACCTACTAGTAAGTAAGCTCAAACAATTGCTACAACAGGGGCAGGTGTACGTCTCAATAGCAATCAATGACAATAAACACCGGGGGGATACCGCTGAGAAATCCAGGATCCCTCATTTTTAATCCTTTGAACACTGTGACTATATAATGTACTTTTTTCAAAAAATATTATTCTTGTTATTTTTACATTGTTTCCATGCCTTCAAAGTCCGACCTTTGGATACTTTTGTAGTACCCTTTTTTTGTTTCCCCCTTCAATTTACGGATGTGGGATTGCGAGTGCTTTCTTTTCTCATTTTCTACTTCATATAACCTAACCAGGATAGGATTTCCATCTGTGGATCCCCTAGGCAAACAGCATTTGCTGCCCAAACTAGCATCTCCTTTTGTAGACATACTATTTTTTGTTTCCTGGATCCTAACCTGGCTTACAATATTGTGACAATTTGTAAACAATTTTATTTGAGAAAGCAGTTTTCATGTTATTAAAAAAACTATTCAACAAAAAGACCACATATTTTCTTTTACTGCCTATAAAGGAAGCTTGAGGGGCCTTCTGTGATAATCTATTGTAAATTGGGTTTTGCATACATTTCTATGGCAACATATGTTAAAAAATGTATGATTTTGTAAAATACTTCAAGCAAAAGTACATGTGGTTTTTGCACTGTAATGTACATAAAACATGCAAGAAAGCATCTGTGATCTGAATTCAATATATGTATGTTTGATTAGGATTGAACTTTGGGATAATGTACAGTATATAAATTTTTCTATCTGGCTTAGTGAGAAGGAATGAGGTTTAGGAGTTGTGTTAATATGAATAACATTTATGCCCTCACTGTAATAATCTGGCACTGGAAAGCTCCCTTGCCAAGCGCTTCTTTCAGGTCCTCCTTCAGTTTGTTGAATTCTTCCTATTAGAGATATGCTATTTCATACTGTTTTATGTGTGATGTACGATAACACAATGTGATTGCCCAGATGTATGTCTTTGACCGTGTTCCTCGCATAAATAAAATAATTGTAAAAAAAAAAAAAAAATGTGTAGGGGGTAGGGGTGCAAGACACCTCACTGGTAACCACATTCAGTAGGAAGAGAGAATGTATAGCTTGACCGCTGTTTTTTAAACTGTGAGCCCCCGTACACACGGTCGGACATTCCAACAACAAAATCCGTCTGATTTTTTTCGACGGATTTTGTCCGAAACTGGTGTTGCATACACGCGGTCAGACAAAGTTGTCGGAAAATTTGATCGTTCGGAACGTGAGGACGTTCATTCGTTGCAGTGGGACTATATTGCGGCTAGTAGCCAATAGATTTAGTCTCGTAATTTGATCTGAGCATGCATGGCACTTTGTCCGATCGGATTTTTGTTGTCGGAAAATTTGAGGTCCTGCTCTCAAATTTTTTCCATCTGAATTTCCAACGGAAAAAGTCCGATAGAGCCCACACACGATCGGATTTTCCAACAATATAATCCGATCAGACCTTTTCCGTCTGAATTTCCGACCATGTGTACAGGGCATAAGACTCTGTAGGAGGAAGCTTGTCTTCCAATATCCCTTACACATTCACTGAAACATGTATGCTTGGGTGAGGTTATCATTCATGTTTAGGGGTCTCTGTTCCTGTATCACTATTAATCATGGCTAGGTTGGGGACCGGACTAAATGCAGTCTAATACAATGCTGTGAAAATGTATTTGCCTCTTCCTGATTTTTATTTATTTTTTGCATATTTGTCACACTTAAATGATTCAGATCATCAAACTAATTTTAATATTACACATAGGCAACCCAAGTAAATACAAAATGCAGTTTTTAAATGATAATTCAATTTATTAAGGGAAAAAACATGCCCAAACCTGCCTGGCCCTATGTGAAAAAGTATTGCCCAGCCCCCCAAGCCCCCCCACCCACTAAATCATGAATGAACTGTAATTAATCACCTTTTTATGGAAAGCTGAGTTACATTTCACTTGCCACACCCAGGCCTGATTACTGCCAGACCTGTAGAATCAAGAAATCACTTAAATAGAAGCTGTCTGACAAAGTGAAGCACGCTAAAAGATCAAGATTCAAGAACAGATTAGAAACAAAGTAATGTACATGTATTAATCTGGAAAGGGTTACAAAGCCATTTCTAAGGCTTTGGAACTCCAGGGAACCACTGTGAGAGCCATTATCCACAAATGGAGATAACTTGGAACAGTGATGAACCTTCCCAGGAGTGGCCGGCCAACCAAAATGACTCCAAGAGCACAACAAAGACTCATCCAAGAGGTGATAAAAGAACCCAGAACAACATTTAAAGACCTGCAGTCCTTACTTGCCTCAGGTAAGATCAGTGTTCATGATTCAACAATAAGAAAGAGACTGGGCAAAAATGGCATCCATGGGAGAGTTCCAAGGCCAAAGCCACTGCTGACCAAAAAGAACACAAAGGCTAATCTCACATTTGTCAAAAAAACATCTTGATTATCCCCAAGACTTTTGGGCAAATATTCTGTGGACTGATGAGACAAAAGTTGAACGTTTTTGAAGGTGTGCGTCCCGTCTGCCATAAAACTAATACAGCATTTCATAACAAGAACATTATTCCAACGGTCAGATATGGTGGTAGTAGGTGATAGCCTGGGGCTGCTTTGCAGCTTCAGGACCTGGGCGACTTACTATAATTGATGGAACTATGGTGCTCTACCAGAAAATC
This sequence comes from Lithobates pipiens, assembly GCF_037356315.1. Lineage (NCBI taxonomy): Eukaryota > Metazoa > Chordata > Amphibia > Anura > Ranidae > Lithobates > Lithobates pipiens. The sequence goes on along the minus strand of NW_027507686.1, from coordinate 149,608,153 downwards.
CTGAAGGAGAATGTCCAACCATCAGTTTGGGACCTGAAGCTCAAGTGCACATGGGTTATGCAGCAAGACAATGATCCGAAAACACACCAGCAAGTCCACCTTTGAATGGTTCAAAAAAACGAATTAAGGTTTTTGAGTGGCTTAGTAAAAGCCCAGACTTAAATTCGATTGAGATGCTGTATCATGACCTTACACAGGCCGTTCATGCTGGAAAACCCTACAATGTGGCTGAATGAAAACCATTCTGCAAAGAAGAGTTGACCAAAATTTCTCCACAGCGATGTGGAAGACTCATTACCAGTGATCGCAAATGCTTGATTGCAGTTGTTGCTGCCAAAGGTGGCACAATCAGTTGTTAGGTTTAGGGGGGCAATTACTTTTTCACATAGGGCCAGGCAGGTTTGGACAGCTTTTTCCCTTAATAAATTAAATCATCAGAAAAAAAATATAAAATCAGGAAGGGGCAAATACTTTTTCACAGCACTGTAGCTTAAACAATCAAAAGGCTTGATTGGCTTGATTAGTACATTACTACTAATTAGGGTTGCACCAATACCACTTTTTTAGCAATGAGTACAAGTACTGATACTTTTTTTAAGTACTCGCCGATACCAATTACCGATACCTATTTCTGGCATTTAGGGAGCTCAAGATGAGGAGGAGCAAGGAAGGGGGTCATCATAATCAATCAGCTCTCAGGGCAGCATAGAGTTAAAAGTTTAGTTTTTAGCCAGTCAGCAGCAGCCTTCTCTCCCAGCAGACAGCACAGTGAGTAATGACAGCTCCAGTGTACAGACTCCAGGCTTTAGCTAAAAAGTGTTTTGCCTGTCTGCACACACAGCAGAGACAATTGAGAGGGAGGAGAGCTCTGAGGCCGCGTACACACGCGGGGACTGTTCGCTCAACTTTGTCCGCTGAACAGTGTTTCAGCGGACAGTCCGCTCGTGTGTGGGCTTTCAGCGGACAGTTTCAGCGAACAGTCTGCTGAACAAAGTTTTTCGGAATTTCCGAAAAACTGTCCGCTGAAACTTTGTTTCAGCGAACAGTCCCCTCGTGTGTAGGCTTGTTCGTCAAACTAAGTTCCGCGCATGCTCAGAAAGGATTTACACGCCGAAGGTTGCATTGCAGTGTATAGGACGTCGTTTTCTAGTCCCGTCGTACGTGCCGTTCACGTCATCGCGCACGGTTTCAGCGGACTGTTCGTTCATCGTGTGTGGGCAAGTCCGTCCATGCTATGTTTGAGCGGACTGTCCGCTGAAACTGTTTGACAAACAAAGTTGAGCGAACAGTCCCCGCGTGTGTACGCGGCCTAAGTGTCAAGAGAGAAGGTATGGCCAGCTGCACACCTACCTCCCAGGTCCCAGTCAAATCTTCACCTGAGCAGTGGAAAGGCTGAGGAAGGAAGTATTCCTGCATACCCACATTCCCCATGCGGTGGTACATCCAGGCTGTTTCTCCCTCCATGCATGGCAGATGCTACAGCTCCTCCACACACACTGATATCTAGCGGCAGCTGCCCCTAGTTGTATTTACATTATTCTGTCAGCGGGATCCCCGCTGACTGATGAATGAGTCATTATTTGTTAAGGACGCTGCAGACCCGCTCCTTAACAACTGATAATTGCTGCATTCTTTTGTGTACATTTCAGTTGTCAGCGGGAGAATTCCGCTGACAACTGAGCCAGAAGGTATTGGTTTTAAGTATTGGTGCATTTTTACGAGTACCAATACTTGTGTAAATGTCTAGTATCGGCACCGATACCAGTATTGGTATCGGTACAACCCTACTACTAATCATTTAGCTGATTTTGCTCATATCATGTTAGGACATGATGTTTGCCCTCTCAAATCCCTATTCATCTTCAAATATAAGCTAATATTATTGTGCACATCAAAACTCAAATCCCAACAAGTTGCATCAATATTGGTTTCATTGGGATAAAAAAAGTGCACACCAGGTGATAATTAAAGCAAAATAACTGTCACTTATGTTCTCTGTTTATACCCTCCCATTGACCATAATTAGCGACTAAGGACATACCCTTTGTAATTATTATCATAGCATAGCCTAGGGTAATATGTAGACAATGGAATGTCACTCCATCTAAATTATATGTAAGAGATTGAAGGCATTTCCCTGCCCATTGTTTACTTCTTTATCTCCCTATGTTCTTGTCATAATACCAGTAAGCAGTTATCAGAAGAAGAAATCTTTGCATATGAAGTACTGTAGAACGACCAAATTTTATTCAGCTCAATATTTAAATTTCAAGGGAGGTGGGGGAGGGAAGACTGTCTTTCCCTTCATACCATATCAGACTATAGACAATTGAGGCATTTTTAAGGCTGAAAAAAGCATCCTATGTGTTGACAACATTCATACTTTACTTGGACATCGTCTTCTTTTGGCCTTGGTTTGACAATTTTTTAGCACATCATTCTTTGCATTTATCAACCAAACTAATTCTAACCCAATACAGTTATTTCATGTGTTTGTGTGAGGGAGAAGGACAGATTAACAGGACAAGCTAGGAGAAATTGCTGTTTACAACAATTCAACTTAGCCTTTAGATAACATGCATTATTTAGATGGATTTGTTCCTTCAGGGTCTTTTTCAGTGGCCAGTGCAATATTTTTCTGTGTATTTCTCCAGTGCACAGTGATATATCATTGCTACTTAGTAGACCAAGCCAAGTGAAAAAATAATACTTTTTTTTACAATCTCTTTAATCTTTCCATTGCCTTTGAGTAATGTTGTTAGCTTTTCACTCTCTTACATGAAATTTGTCACCCAGTGAGCACTTAATCTACTGTGTAATATTTCTTATTGGGCCACTCACCCTGTTTGGTGCCTGCAAGAACACAGCTGTGCTTAGTAGATAAATTTATAGCATCTTCTTATGTTTGGCTACATTATGGAGCAAGTTGACCACATTTACTTTCAAAATCTGGGACCCAAGTGCATTCATTATATACTGCACATACTGTACATAGGATTGTTAAAGTTCAGATAGTATTTTGCTTGCAATAACTAACATATTCAAGCTGAATTTTTTATAGTGTAGGATAAAAAAAAATAATAAAAATACATTCTGTCTGGTTGTTATGGGCAATACATACCACATAATAGGCAATTTCCTATGTTCCAACAATTTCTTATATTCCTTCCAAAATTGCCAGCTGCGTGCACTTTGAAAGCCTAAGCTTAGTTTAAAAAAAAGAATAAGCGCAAGGTAAATTACTTATCTTTATCAAGATGTGTCCCTTGTGTGGCTGTGTCCTTGATTAGCAGAAATCTTCCTCCTCCAATGCCCTTGAACAGCTCCCACCCCCCCATGCTGTATTCCTCCAGTGTGGTGGGGGTTAATAGAACTAGGGGAGCTGTGACAAGTACTTATCAAGAGTGCCAGACTATGCTCGTCCTTTCCCCTCAGCTACACTATTCATTGAAGCTGGTACTACATCTTCTATGAATGAAACCTTATTTATGAATGGAGGGGGTTAGGCTTTCAATCTTTAGTTTGTCCTCCATTTATAAACCATGTTTCATTTATAGAAGCTGTAATAACGGCTTCTATGAATTAAGGTAGACTAAAAGGGTGGATAAAGTTGGGCACTCTTGATGAGTGCCTATGACAAGCTCCCTTAGCCCTTGTACACACGGTCGGAGATTCCGACAACCAAATACATCTGATTTTGTCAGTCGGATTTTGTCCGACGGATTTTGTCCGACGGATTGTGTCCGAAACTGTTGCATACACATGGTCGGACAAAGTTGTCGGACAATCTGATCTTTCAGGATGTGATGACGTAATTTCATTACGATGGGACTACGATCAGGCTAGTAGCCAATAGCTTTGATGTAGGAATTTGATCTGAGCATGCGTGGCACTTTGTCCGATCGGAATTCTCTACACATGATTGGAGTATGTCCGAGCGGAGCATTTTGTCGGAAAATATTTCCAGCAAGTTGGATAATTTGGTCCGACGGATATTCCGACGGAAACAGTCCGATGCAGACCACACACACAGTCGGAATATCCGACAAAACGCTCCGATCGGACACATTCCATCAGAATCTCCGATCGTGTGTACAAGGGCTTAGTTTTTATAACCCACACTACACCAGCAGATTACAGAGGCTGGGGGGGGGGGGGGCACTGTAGAAGGAGAATTCCTCCATCAATGCTATAGACTGAAAATATCCGCCCGGTCAGCTGTTGTGTAATGTTGTATTCGGACAACTAGCATATATGACTGTCGGAATAGCCAAGCAGACTAAAGCTGATTGGCTACAGGAACTGTTTGGCTGACAATTTTCCACCTGGCTCCTTTAATCATCACATCAAAGTTTGTTGGGCCAGGTGGTGCCAGCAGGTCTACCTAATGATCAAATTTTGGTAAATTCAGAAGGAAACAGTCATAATTCAATTTGTGTATGGCCAGATTTAGGCTAGCCATTAAATGGGATAAGAATAAGAGATATAATGCAGTTGGGTTAGTGGAGAAGAAAGCATAAATCTGTTGGTTTCAATAACTTCTGAAACACTGACTTGGAACAACAATGCAGATGAGGAAAGTCAGACTGAAGTCAGATTTTCTAATAGTGAATGGGTGTATATGTAAATGTATTTGTATGTCAAAATGAATAGTGTATACTGTTATAATGTTCCTAAAAAAACAATACAAATAATATTATTGTTCCAAGTCTTCTGTATTAATATTCTTGTGGGAAAAACATCATATTGACTCGTCTTCCCCTACCCCCACTTGTCCTGCTCTGTTAATATTTTTAATGTATTAATTGTACATTTTGTTTTTCATAGTTGTGCTGAGCACACATGAATAATCCAAAGTTCACTGTCCTGTATCACTGCAGAAAAATGTAAGCAACAAATTCTATTGAAACTTTGACCTTCTGTTTGTTAATAATGCTAGGTATGTTTTTCCCAATTTGGTAAGAGCTGTTTGTACTTTGGATTATTAATCTATGACTAAACTCTGTCCCTGATGCTCATCTGGTGATATTTTTCACTGGATCAATGTTTGTTGTCTTTTCATGTTCATACTTACTATGTAACCCTTTAAGGCTTATCATAGTGATGTAAAAAAGCAAATTACATTGTTGCATAATACATATATTGTATATACAACATGTATATTTTTTTATGGCTAGAAAAGTACCTATAGCTTGAAATTCTATGCATACATTAATAATACAATATTCAAGGTTTTCTTTTAATTAAGTAGTCTTTTATAACCTCATTAAAATGATTAAACCAGATGCTGGGGTCCTAGCAACCACTATTTTGCTGTGAATTACATCATTGAAGCTTTGTTGTCATTTGCAGTGAGAGGACTTGACATCATGAGACATCATGAGACATTGGGGGTTATTTACGAAAGGCAAATCCACTTTGATCTACAAGTGCAAACTACAAGTGCAAAGTGCACTTGAAATTTCACTGAAAGTGCACTTGGAAGTGGAGGCACTGTAGATCCGAGGGGGACATTCAAGGAAAACAAAAAACAGCATTTTAGCTTGTACATGATTACGTGATGATAAAATCAGCAGAGCTTCCCTTTATTTCAGATATACCCTTTCAGATTTACAGTGAATGCACTTCCCAGTGCACTTTCAGTGCAATTTCAAGTGCACTTTGCACTGATAGTGCATTTTTGGATGTTATTGAAACATAATTTTTTTAAATATCTGGGTCCTAATAAGTACCCCTTGCCAAACTCAACATTCCTAGGGAGATGTGGGATGAAGTCCTTTTACATAAGAACAAGTTGCCCAGAAGCCCCCTAGTGTTAAGGAGATATGGGCAAATACAGTGCAGGAGAGAGTGCACTTGTGCTCCCCTATCTGGCCAGTGCAGCTGCATGATTGGATGAGGGTCTGGAAGGAATTTTGGTTTGGAACCTATGCTTTTTTGGTTTTTGATTATTCTGAATAAATGTCTAGTATAGCTGTTATAGGGAATCCACAACCGCTTGTTTACATATAGAATATAGTGGCCGAGAACTGTCATTTATAGGCAATTTCATTTATTTTTTTTCCTGTGATTGTCACTTTTGCTTTAGTACATCTGACAGGTATGCCACTTCACAGACAAGCTTAGGTCATCCCATAAGCATGTTATTTGAAGAAATTGTGCATTTAGAATTTTGGCCCCTCAGGCCATTTTCCATTGGTACATGTTTTTCCTGACAGTGACCAGATCTCCACGCTCTTTGTTTGACAATTGATTTCCTATTAGCTTTCAAAATGGACAGAATTCATTTTCTGGATTCATTTCCTCATAGAGCTCAATGGGGTTCAGGGAGCATTCGAAATTAATTTTTTTTAAGAGTTCAGCAAACATCCTTTGAACATCTCTTCAACCTTAAAGTGGTTCTAAAACCAAAATGTTTTTTACCTTAATGCATTCCCTGCATTAAGGTAAAAAAAAGTCTCAGTAGCGGAATCCACCTCTCAACCCCCTAAATACTTACCTTAGTCCTTACTCAATCTAGAACCTACCTGTCTGTGGCGGCTCTCTTTTCTCTGCCTGCATTCACAGGACAGAGAGGCAATTGTGGGAGCCATTGGCTCCTGCTGTTGTCAATCAAATCTGTGAGCTGAAAGTAGGAGGAGGGACTGAGCTACACTGTGTGTGTCTATAGCCTTCACATCTGCCCCTATAGCAAGTGGCTTGCTTTGGTGGCAAACACAGAAGAGGAAGTGAGAGTGCTGGCGGGGGACCCCAGAAAGGGAGGTTTGGATCACTATTTACAATTCCATTGCACAAAGCAGGTAATTATGCCTTTTTTTCCCTTTTTTCGAACTTTTAAAACCATTTTATAGTGCGACATAACCCTCCTCTCCTTTACAGCGAAGGAAGTTGCGATCTTAGCTTCTGTTCCATCTGCAGTTACCAAGTGATCAGTATGACACCAGTCATTTGATGATGTCACGGTTTGGTTGAGAGCACAAGAAAGAGTGACAGTTATCATTCCCGATATTTAAGTACATTTAAGTATTTAAGTACTACAGTGGACTATATTATTAATGTAATTAATGTAATGTACAGTATCTCACAAAAGTGAGGACATCCCTCACATTTTTGTAAATATTTTATTATATCTTTTCATGTGACAACACTGAAGAAATTACATTTTGTTACAATGTAAAGTTGTGAATGTACAGTTTGTATAATGCCGCGTACACACGATCAAACAATCCGGTGGAAAAGTCCGGCAAACTCAAGTCCGCCAAACAATCCCCCCATGTGTAGCCCTCAGGCATACTTTTTTGACCCGAAAGTACGGCGGACTTAGAATGCCGTGTTGCACTCCAATCTTCCCGCCGGACTCGCATTTCGGCGGACAATCCGGCCGTGTGTATGCCAATCCGCCGTACTTTTGAAATGAGCGGACTTTTCCCGCCCGGAGAAAAGTCAGCTCATTTCGAGCGGGTCTCCAGGTAGGCGGGGCCCGCGAAGGAGATGTCTCTGGCCCCGCCGCCTGGTATGGACTTAAAGGGGAACCCCAACGGCGAAAAAAATCGGCGTGGGGGTCCCCCCCAAGTCCACAACAGACCCTTGTCCGAGCACGCTACCCGGCCGGCGAGGAAAGGGGGGCGAGCGAGTGCTCCCCCCTCCTGAGCCGTACCAGGCCACGTGCCCTCAACATGGGGGGTGCCTTGGGGAAGGGGGGACGCGCGGCCCCCCACCCCAAAGCACCTTGTCCCCATGTTGATGAGGACAAGGGCCTCTTCCCGACAACCCTGGCCGTTGGTTGTCGGAGTCTGCGGGCGGGGGGCTTATCGGAATCCGGGAGCCCCCTTTAATAAGAGGGCCCACGGATACCGGCCCCCCACCCTATGTGAATGAGTATGGGGTACAATGTACCCCTACCCATTCACCTGTAAAATAAAAGTACAAAAAAACACAACACACGGGATAAAATACTTTATTGCACAGCTCCGTGGGTCTTCCGTCTTCAGGGGTCTTCTCGCCGGACTCCTCCGCTATCTTCTTGTAGCTCTTTTGCTAGCGGAGGAGTCCGGCTTTCTTCCTCGCCGCCGGCCTCTTCTTCCGACTTCGGGGGTCTTGTCCCCCTCTTCGGTTCTTCTGCCGGGCCACCGCGCCTTCTTATATCTCTTTTACAGGCGGTGGCCTGGTCTTCTGTCGCCGCCGCCTTCCGTTCTTCTTCTTCTTCTTCTCCAGGAGATGTTGACTCGACGATCTCTCCGGCCGCAATGCCAGGGACGCTCTGCGCTGCCACTTATATAGGGACAAGGGGCGGTGTCACATGGGTTTATGTCACATGGGTTGGTCACATGGGTTGATGTCACATGGCGACAGTCCCAGCATCCTCCGGGACTGTGACATCGTAAGGGGGCGGGGTCACCATGTGACACCAACCCATGTGACATAAACCCATGTGACACCGCCCCTTGTCCCTATATAAGTGGCAGAGCAGCGTGTCCCTGGCATTGCGGCCGGAGAGATTGTCGAGTCAACATCTCCTGGAGAAGATGAAGAAGAAGAAGAAGAACGGAAGGCGGCGGCAGCGGCGGCGACAGAAGACCGGGCCACCGCCTGTAAAAGAGCTATAAGAAGGCGCGGTGGCCCGGCAGAAGAACCGAAGAGGGGGACAAGACCCCCGAAGTCGGAAGAAGAGGCCGGCAGCGAGGAAGAAAGCCGGACTCCTCCGCTAGCAAAAGAGCTACAAGAAGATAGCGGAGGAGTCCGGCGAGAAGACCCCCGAAGACGGAAGACCCCCGGAGCTGTGCAATAAAGTATTTTATCTCGTGTGTTGTGTTTTTTTTGTACTTTTATTTTACAGGTGAATGGGTAGGGGTACATTGTACCCCATACTCATTCACCTAGGGTGGGGGGCCGGTATCCGGGGGCCCCCTTATTAAAGGGGGCTCCCGGATTCCGATAAGCCCCCCGCCCGCAGACCCCGACAACCAACGGCCAGGGTTGTCGGGAAGAGGCCCTTGTCCTCATCAACATGGGGACAAGGTGCTTTGGGGTGGGGGGGTAGGGGCCCCCCCTTCCCCAAGGCACCCCCCATGTTGAGGGCACGCGGCCTGGTACGGCTCAGGAGGGGGGGGGGGGGGGCGCTCGCTCGCCCCCCCTTTCCTGGCCGGCCGGGTAGCGTGCTCGGACAAGGGTCTGTTGTGGACTTGGGGGGGACCCCCACGCCGATTTTTTCCGGCGTTGGGGTTCCCCTTTAAGTCCATACCAGGCGGCGGGGCCAGCGACGTCTCCTTCGCGGGCCCCGCCTACCTGGAGACGCGCTCGAAATGAGTGGACTTTCCTCTGCGTGTGTGGGCGGGTCCGTTCATTTCAAAAGTAGGGCGGATAGTACGGCGGACTTAGTACGCCGTATTAGTCCGCTCAAAAAGTGCCGTGTGTGGGCAAGTAGCCCGTTCGGAAAGTCCGACGGACAGTCTGGCGGGAAGTCCGCCAGACTAAGTACGTCGGACATACCGCTACGTGTGTACATGGCTTAACAGTGCAAATTTGCTGTCCCCTCAAAATAACTCAACACGCAGCCATTAATGTCAATACCACTGACAACAAAAGTGAGTACACCACTTAGTGAAAATGTCCAAATTGGGCCCAAAGTGTCAATATTTTGTGTGGCCACCATTATTTTCCAGCACTGCCTTAACCCTCTTGGGCATAGAGTTCATCAGGGCATCACAGGTTGTCACTGGAGTCCTCTTTGACTCCTCCATGACGACATCACTGAGCTAGTGGATGTTAGAGAACTTGCGCTCCTCCACCTTCTGTTTGGGGATGCCCCACAGATGCCCCCATCGAGTTTCAATCTGGACATATGCTTAGCCAGCCCATCACCTTTACCCTCAGCTTCTTTAACAAGGCAGTGGTTGTCTTGGAGGTGTGTTTGGGGTCGTTATGTTGGAATACTGCCCTGAGGCACAGTCTTAAGGGTGGGGATCATGCTCTGTTCAGTAAGTCACAGTATATGTTGGAATTCATGGTTCCCTCAATGAACTGTAGCTCTCCAGTGCCAGCAGCACTCATGCAGCCCCAGACCATGACACTTCCACCACCACGCTTGACTTTAGGCAAGACACATTTGTCTTTGTACTCCTCAGCTTGTTGTTTCCACACATGCTTGACACCATCTGAAGCAAATACGTTTATCTTGGTCTCATCAGACCACAAGACATGGTTCCAGTAATCCATGTCCTTAGTCGACTTGTCTTCAGCAAACTGTTTGCGGGCTATCTTGTGCATCATCTTTAGAAGAGGCTTCCTTCTGGGAAGACAGTCATGCAGACCAATTTGATGAGGTGTATGGCATATGATCTGATCACTGACAGGCTGACCCCCCCCCCCCCATCCCTTCAACCTCTGTAGCAATGCTGGTAGAACTCTTATGTCTATTTTGCAAAGACAGCCTCTGGACATGATGCTGAGCACATACACTCAGCTTCTTTGGTTGACCATGGAGAGACCTGTTCTGAGTGGAACCTGTCCTGTTAAACCACTGTATGGTCTTGGCCACCATGCTGCAGCTTCAGTTTAAGGGTCTTGGCAACCTTCTTATAGCTTAGATCATCTTTATGTAGAGCAACACTTCTTTTTTTCAGATCCTCAGAGAGTTCTTTGTCATGAGGTGCCATGTTGAACTTCCAGTGACCAGTATGAGAGAGTGAGAGCGTTAACACCAAATTTAACACACCTGCTTCATATTCAAACCTGAGACATTGTAACACTAATGAGTCACAGTTTTTTTCAACTGTGTTCTATTGGGGAGATTTCTCTTCACTTTCTACCCTGTAGAGACAACAAGAAGGGAGTGGACATTTCTCCAATGCGAGGGCAATCCATTCTAAGCCCTTGTACACACAATCGGAGATTCCGACAACCAAATCCGTCGGATTTTGTCCGATGGATTTTGTCCGAAACTGTTGTATACACATGGTCGGACGAAGTTGTCGGACAATCCGAACGTTCAGAACGTGATGACGTATTTTGGTTGCGTGGCACTTTGTCCGATCGGAATTCTCTACACATGATCGGAGTATGTCCGATCGGAGCAGTTTGTCGGAAAATATTTCCAGCAAGTTGGAAAATTTGGTCCGACGGATATTCCGACGGAAACAGTCCGATGCATACCACACACAGTCGAAATATCCGACAAAACGGTTCGATAGGACACATTCCATCGGAATCTCCGACCGTGTGTACAAGGGCTTAGACAGCTGTCACAGGAACAAGTTTCCCCATTTCAAGATTTTATAGTACCTCTAGTAGCCCTTAATGCCTCATAGAAAAAGTATATTCAGACAAAACGTACATCAGCTGGGCAGGAAATAGCGGTGATGTCAATAAACTTTGGAGAGTATTAGGACAATTTTTGTTTCCAATGCCTGTGATTACAGTCTTGTTGTAAGTAGTTTTTTAATAAATGCCCGTTTTTAATTTGGACGCTGCGCAATGAGTTTTCCTTTTGTCTTATGAGCACTGATTGAATTGGCTTCTGAGGATATCCTGTGGCTACATCTTTGGCCCATTTTCACCAACAATCCCCTGCTGGGAGGCTGGATAAGTCAAGCTGATCTGCACATAATGTGAGGGGTTATAGAGCTCATAGATGCTAGTATAGTCCTTTATAGGGATGGCTTTATGTTCGGGTCGAACATGAGTTTAACTCGAACCTTGGCTGTTCGCCCGTTCGCCGAATAGCGACCAATTTCAGGTGTTCGCGGCAAATCCGAAGGCCGTGGAACACCCTTTAAAAGTCGATGGTAGAAATCAAAAGTGCTAATTTTAACCACTTAAGGACCAGGCCTCTTTTTCAGACTCGGTGTTTACATGTTTAAAACAGTTTTTTTTCTAGAAAATTACTTAGAACCCCCAAACATTTTATATTGTTTTTTTTTAACACCCTAAAGAATAAAATGGCAGTCATTGCAATACTTTTTTTCACATAGTATTTGCAAATAAAAAAATAAGACAACAGTAAAATTAGCCCGATTTTTTTTATATTGTGAAAGATAATGTTACGCCGAGTAAATTGATACCCAAAATGTCACGCTTCAAAATTGCGCCCACTCGTGGAATGGCGTCAAACTTTTAGCCTAAAAAATCTCCATAAGCGACATTTAAAAAATTCTACAGGTTGCATTTTTTGTGTTACAGAGGAGGTCTAGGGCTAGAATTATTGCTCTTGCTCTACCGATCGCGGCAATACCTCACATGTGTGGTTTGACCGCTGTTTTCATATGCGGGCGCTACTCACGTATGCGCTTGCTTCTGCACGCGAGCTTGTCGTGACAGGGTATTTTTAAAAACCTTTTTTTTTCTGATTTATTTTAATTGATTTTATTTATTTTTACACTGTTTTAAAAAAAATGGATCACTTTTATTCCTATTACAATGAATGTAAACATCCCTTGTAATAGAAAAAAGCATGACAGGTCCTCTTAAATATGAGATCTGGGGTCAAAAAGTCCTCAGATCTCATATTTGGACTTAAATGCAAAAAAAAAAGTCTTTTGAAAAAATGACATTAAAAAAATATACCTTTAAGAGGTATGGGCGGAAGTGACGTTTTGACATTGCTTCCACCCTCCTATGGTATAGAGACGAGTAGGGGGCATCTTAGCCTCACTCGTCTCTATACCCAGCTAGGAAAAGGACCCGATCGCCTCTGCTGCTACCGACGGCTCCAGTAAGCGGCGGAAGGCGCGGGAGGGGGGTGGCACCTCTCCCGCCGCCGATAACGGTGATCACACAGTGAACCAGCCGCGAAGACCACCGTTATCGTACAGATGACCGGCGCCTAAAGAGATGGATATCTCGGTTGTGGCAGCAGCTGCTGCCATTACTGGGATATCCCTCTTCAAAAATAGGACGTACATCGGCGTTAACCAATTTTTTTTACAAAAAATGCGTAAAGGTCCCTTCAAAATCCATAGCAGTCCCTTCAGGTCTGGTTTGGATTTTAATGGAAACCCAGCAACAAAATAAAAAAATAAAAATGGCATGGGGTCCCCCCAAAAATACATATTAGACCCTTATCCGAGCACGCAACCTGGCAGGCCGCAGGAAAAGAGGGGGAATGAGAGAGTACCCCCCTCCTGAACTGTACCAGGCCCTATGCCCTCAACATGGAGAGGGTGATTTGGGGTAGCCCCCCCCCAAAGCACCTTGTCCCCATGTTGATGGGGAGAAGGGCCTCATACCCACAACTCTTGCATAGTGGTTGTGGGGGTCTGCAGGAGGGGGGCTTATCGGAATCTGGAAACCCCCATTAACAAGGAGACCCCCAGATCCCACCCACTGTGTGAATTGGTAATGGACTACCATTTCACAAAAAAATTGTCACAAATTTAAAAAAAGACAAGAGATGGTTTTTGACAAGTCCTTTATTAATTTCTTCTTCTTTCCCCGCTTCTTCTTCCATCTTTTTCTTCTGGTCTTCCTTCGGGTTTCTTCTTTTTCCTCCATCTTCTTCTTCCTCCGCTTCTTCCTCCGGTGACCCCGCCCCCTCTGACAACACGGGGAAAGCCATAGGGAAGTCCCTGCGCGTCAGAGGGGACAGGGTCACAGGGTGGCCACGCCCTCTGTTATATAAGAACTGTCACGGAACAGAAGCGTCACACAGTGGAAGACCCCCACTAAGGTGGATCGTGCGGAGGATGAAGTGGAGAAGAAGAAACCGGAAGAAGATGCTGGACGAGAAGAACGGAGGAAGAAGTGGAGGAAGATAGATGAAGAAGCGGAGGAAGAAGAAAATGGAGGAAGAAGAAGAAGAAGAACACTGAAGGAAGGCCAGAAGAAAGAAAATGGAAGAAGAAGTGAGGAAAGATGAAGAAATTTATAAAGGAATTTTCAAAAAACGTCTATTGTCTTTTTTAAAATTTTTGACACTTTTTTTGTGAAATGGTAGGGGTACATTTGTACCCCATTACCAGGGGCCTGGATCTGGGGGTCCCCTCTGTTAAAGGGGACTTAAAGATCCCGATAAGCCCCCCGCCTGCAGAACCCCACATCCATTGGGCAAGGGTTGTGGGGATGAGGCCCTTCTACTCATCAGCATGGGGACAAGGTGCTTCGGGGGGCTACCCCAAAGCACTCTCCCATTGTTGAGGGCATGTGGTCTGGTACGGTTCAGTAGGGGGGCGCTTTCTCGTCCCCCTTTTTTTCCTTTGGCCTACCAGGTTGCGTAATCAGATTAAGGGTCTGGTATGGATTTTTGGGTGACCCCACGCCATTTTTTTTCATTTTGGAGGGTTTCCCTTAAAATCTGGTCTAGTATGAATTTTGAGGGGGACCCATAAGACATTTTTTGTGGTGCAGGGTTCCCCTTAAAATCCATACCAGACCTGACGGGGACCCCCACGCCATTTAAAGGAATATTACACTTTTAGTGTTTCACTTTAAGCATTATTAAAATCACTGCTCCTAAAAAAACTGCCATTTTTAAAACTTTTTTGCATTGAGACATGTCCCCTGGGGCAGGACCCGGGTCCCCAAACACTTTTTATGACAATACCAAGCCTTTAAAATTAGCACTTTTTTCATTTTCGGTGTTCGCGTGTTCAAACACATTTTTTGCCTGTTCGCATGTTCTGGTGTGAACCGAATGGGGGGGGGGGGTGTTGGGCCCATCCCTACCAAGGAGGAACTTGATTTGCTTATAAAGTGGCTAGGGCCAGAATCTGCAGATCATGGTAAAAGACAGAGAAGTACATGTTGACTACCCAGATGCAGGTCTGGCTGCTGCATGGGGAAGACTTGAGCAAACCTATGGTAGTTCTGAAGCAATGGAAAGCGCTTTATTCAAGAGACTGCAAGCTTTACAAAAATGGGTAGCAAAGATCATCACATGCGGCAAAAACTAAGCAACCTCATCATGGAGCTGGAGTTGGCAAGAGCAAACCCTCATCTACCTGGGTTGAGCTATTTGGACACCACCCATGGTGTGAATCCAGTGGTGTCTAAACTGCCATACCACCTACAAGAGAAATGGGCACAACATGGTTTAAGATATAAAAGACTATAATGTATCTTTCCCTCCATTCTCATATTTTTGCAGGTTCATCAGTGAACAAGCCTGGGCGAGAAATGATCCTAGCTTCAGCGAGTCTAGCTTGCCTGCTTCATCATCATCATCAAGGTATGATAACAAAGCTTAAATAGAGCAACTGCTTCATTGTTTTAAACATGCTTACATAGTAATCTATGCTGCTTTCAAATTCCACATTTAACTGCAACTGATTCATTGTTTTCTTAAATAGTAATCTATGTTACCTTCAAATTCTTTGTCTCTGTCCATATCACTGTGATGTGTGTTTTTGTTTTCTTATTGTCCATACCTAAATTATGAACTGTATTTTTCTTAAAGTGGTTGTAAAGTAATTTATTTATTTTTTAATCAACAAACATGTTATACTTACCTCCACTGTGCAGCTCGTTTTGCACAGAGTGGCCCCCGAACCTGCTCTTCTGGGGTCCCTCTGCGGCTGTCTCGGTCCCCCCCCCCACAAGTACTTCTCACGTTCATGCGAGCTCCCTCGCATGGTGAGAAGCACTTGTGGGTGTGCTCCTGTGATACAGCTGGTGGCTATATGCATAGAATGCATTAAGGTGAAAAAATATTTACCTTTACAACCCCTTTAATAGCCATTATCCCCTGCTCTCTTGCTGTATCTTGTAGTCTGTCTTTGGTGTGAGAAGTTTGTCCTGTCAGCCATGTGTTCCTCCTATGCAATACTGACTGTATAAATGTAGGCCTTCTCTAGGGGATGCCCAGGCAGGGATTGCATTGGCAACTATCATTTTGGATAAAGTATTTATATTGGATTAAGTATTTCTCTTCGGCTCAGCACTTCAGCGAATGCACAAAATGAAAATCTAGAACAGACTACAGGTTTCCTGATTCCCCATAGTACATCTCATCCAGTCTGCTTCTCAATCTCACCACGTATCATGCACTCCCTACTTTTCCTTTTCACAGTTGCATTCTCTCACCTTAAACGTTCTCTCCTTCACCCCTCTTCTCCACCCCACAGCTTATATATATCTATATCACCCTCACTCCTGTCTTCACCGTATTACTGCACTCATCGGCTCCTGCTAATTTTGAACCCACATACCAATAAGACCTCCAGGACACTGAGAAGTGCCCCCCCCCCCCCATAAGTCACATTCCCATATCACCTCTCTCATCCTTCTGCTTCTCCTAATATCTGGAGATATTTCTCCAAATCCTGGACCGCCATCATTTACCTTTGGCCAACATACCCAGAACCCCCTATTCTCTGTCAGAAGCCACAATCTACACAACCTAATTTCTATTCCTCTTCTGCCTAGAACCAGCCTTCCCTTTTCCTGTGGTCTTTGGAATGCCCGCTCGGTTTGCAACAAACTTACCACCGTCCATGACCTATTTATCACAAACTCCTTCAACCTACTTGCAATTACGGAGACATGGCCTCCAGAATCTAACTTTCCTTCTCCTGCTGCCCTCTCCCATGGTGGCATCCTGTGGCGTCACTCTCCCAGGCCTAGTGGATGGAAAGGAGGTGGTGTTGGAATCCTCCTATCCCCTCAAAGCACTTTTCAGGTTCAGGTTCTTCATCCACCCCCCGTCCCTCTCCTCATTTTAAGCTCATTGTATTTGTCTATTTTCTCCAGTTTCATTGAGAATTGCATTGATCTATTGGCCTCCTGGACCGGTATCATATTGATGACTTCTCTGCCTGGCTACCTTACTTTCTCTCTTCTGAAATCCCAACAATCATTCTTGGTCACTTCAACATCCCTGTTAAACGTAACATTCCTGCTTCTTCTAAATTTCCGAACCTAATCTTTTCTTTTGACCTAAAACAATGGGAAACCGCTTCTACTCACTCTGTTGGCAACTGCCTTGATCTCATATTCTTCTACCTATGCACTCTACGCAACCTCTCAAACATTCCTTTTCCTCTCTCTGATCACCACCTTATTAGTTTCACTCTCTCCTTGACTTCTTCCTCTTTGCTTTCCAACTACCAAAAAATTACCTGTAGAAACCTTTGCCATCTTAACCCTTTTCTTCATTTTTCTGCTACATATTGTCTCTATGCCAAAATCTCATCCTTGTCTTCTATCCACAGCAGTTCACTGTCATCCACCTTGGATACCTTTAGCGCCCGCCCTCACTATGCACAGAATCAGGCTCTGACTGCTACAACCCTGGCAGACAGACATTACCAAAAGCCTCAAAAAACAGAGCCGTGCTCTTACCGTATATACTCGAGTATAAGCCGAGATTTTCAGCCCCTTTTTTTAGGCTGAAAGTGCCCCCCTCGGCTTATACTCGAGTCACCGCCGTCTGTCTACCCGATCAGCGTGTCGTGCAGACAGACGGCGGCCATTCCACTATTCAAAAGCCGCGCCTGCCTGTCTGTGATAGGCGGAACACTCAATTTCCCAGCAGTCAGTGGTCCGCTTATCACGGACATCCGCTCATCCTCATACTACGGACGAGGATGAGAGGATGTCCGTGATAGGCGGAACAAAGACTGCTGGGAAATTGAGTGTTCCGCCTATCACAGACGGAGGCGCAGCTTTTGAACAGTGGAATGGCCGCCGTCTGTCACAGACGAAAAGAGGTGCGGCGATCCAGGCATGGCCGCCGTATGTGCAGAAGGACACAGGCTCAGGACACAGGTAGGCTGGACACACAGGGCGGCTGGACACACAGGGCGGCTGGACACACAGGGCTGGACGGACACACAGGGATGGACGGACACACAGGGATGGACGGACACACAGGGATGGACGGACACACAGGGATGGACAGGCATGTCTCACCCTCGGCTTATACACGAGTCAATAAGTTTTCCCATTTTTTTTGTGGTAAATTGGGGGCCTCGGCTTATATTCGGATCGACCTATACTCGAGTATTTACGGTAAGTGTCTGTGGTGTAAGACAAAATCACAGCAGCATTTGAGCCAATATAAATCTCTCCTCCAAAAATACCATTTCGGTCTCCACGCTGCCAAACACACTTACTTTATAACTCTCATTAACACCCTCTCACGCAGTGCCCATCAACTCTTTTCTACCTTTTATGCTCTACTTTGTCTGCCATTACCTCCACCCACTAACTTACTCAATGCCCAGGAGTTTGTTAATCACTTCAAAAATAAGATTGAGACAATTTGCCTCAAGATCTCCTCCACTCTATAGATATCTCCCTCATTTTACACTCTTTGTCCTCCTGTACAATCAAAACTCTTGTTTAACCCAACTACTACAGAGGGGGTCAATAAACTATTTTGTAATGCCCACCTATCCCCCTGCCCGCTGGACCCCGTTCCTTCTAAAATACTACGTAGGGACCTTCTGACTCTATCTTACACTCTTTAACTCATATCTTCAACCTCTCCCTCTCTACTGGCATCTTCCCCAACCCCCTGAAACATGCATTAGTCACTTCCATACCAAAAAAGGCCTCACTGGACCCCTCCAATTTTAACAACCTAAGACCCATCTCCTTACTCCCCTTTGCCTCCAAACTCCTTTAGTCTACAGCTGACTGAGCGACCATCTCATTGAGAATAACCTTCTTGATCCCCTTCAGTATGGATTGCATCCACAGCACTCCACAGAAACTGCTCTCCTAAAACTGACAAATGACTTACTAACAGCTAAAACCAATGGCCATTATTCCGTACTCTTACTCTTGGACCTCTCCGCTGCCTTTGATACAGTTGATCACCCCCTCCTCCTCAAAAAACTCAATTTGCTTGGTATCCATCGCTGTGCTCTCCATTGGTTTGAATCTTACCAATATCACCGCACCTTCAGTGTCACTTATAACTCTACTTCTTCCTCTCCATCACCTCTTACTGTTGGGGTTCCCCAAGGTTCTGTCTTTGGACCTCTACTATTTTCGATCTACACATCCTCCCTGAGTCAGCTGATAGCCTCCCATGGCTTCCACTACCATTTATATGCCGATGACACCCAAATATATCTCTCTACCGCTCATCTCACCTCATCAGTCTCACACATCACTGATTTACTAACAGACATATCAGCCTGGATGTCACACCACTTCCTCAAACTAAATCTAAAACTGAGCTCTTAATATTTCCTCCCCCACGTACCCCTTCCCGACTTCTCTGTCAAGATCAATGGCACAACTATCAGTCCATCCCCACATGCCAGAATGCTGGGGATAACCATAGATTCTGAACTGTCCTTTCAGGCCCACATCCAATCCCTGTCCAAATCACTTTGCCTTAGCCCCTGCAACATTTCTAGAATATACCCCTTTTTAATCAATGACACCACCAAGCTTCTAATTCACTCCCTGGTCATCTCTTGCCTCGACTACTCACTCCTCATTGGACTACCTGCACATACACTATCCCCCCCCCCCCCAGTCCATAATATATGTTGCTGCAAGACTCATCCACCTTACTAACCATTCAGTGTCCTCAACCCCTCTCTGCCAATCCATGCACTGGCTTCCACTCACCCAACAAATAAAAGTCAAAGTACTAACAATAATTTGCAAAGCCGTCCACAACTCGGCCCCCAGCTACATCACTAACCTAGCCTCAAAATACCAACCAAGATGCTCTATTCGGTCCTCACAAGACCTCTTGCTTATCAGCTCATCCCCCACAGCTATTACCTTTTGTATCAATTGATCCTGACTCCTAGATTGTAAGCTTCTGCGAGCAGGGCCCTCTGATTCCACTTGTGTCAAATTGTAATGTAACTGTAATGTCTGCCTTCATTTTGTTAAGGGCTTCGTAAACTGTTGGTGCTATATACTGTAAATCCTGTATAATAATAAATAAAAAAATAGAGCTGTATCTACTAAAAAGCCAGACATCTCACCGCCCATATCCTCTCTCGCTCACCAGAGTGATTTGGGTGATAGAGATAAAGATCCAAATCGTCAGTGCCCTATTCACAAAAAACCTCACCATCTAAAGAAATGTTGTGGGCTTAAGGAAAAAACTATCCAAGAACACAGGGAGATATTCCAGAAACTTGGAATATGCTATAGGTGCCGTGCTTCCCATTTTGCTAAAAACTGTAAAATTGCCATCAAGTGCACAGAATACAGTAGTGACAAACACGTTACAGCAATACATATTGGTCCACTTCCAGACAATCCACAGCAGCCATCTACACTGAACTGTGCATCAAATCATGGCGAGCAACAAAGCCATGCTCCAGCCACTAAAAATGTCTCTTCTGCATGTACTGAAGTCTGTGGAGAAGGATTAAGCCACAAATGCTGTGCCAAGGTATGTCTAGTCTAAATATATCCAAGGAATCAACCTGAGAAAGCTACCAGGATGTATGCCATAATAGAGGAGCAGAGCAACAGATCACTGGTCAAGCCAGAAATCTTTGAGAACTTTGACATAAAGAGAAACGTAACACCTTATACTCTCAACACCTGTTCTGGTTGTGTAGAAACCTCTGGCAGAAGGGAAGATTGGTTCATGGTCTCCGATATCAAGGCAAAGAAAGGCATGCCCTTGCCAGCATTAGTTGAGTGTGACCAAATACCAGACAGCAGGGAAGAAATTCCTATCCAAAAACTGCATATCACCAACTCCACTTAAGGCACCTGGTTTCCAAGATTCCTCCAATGGAAATGCATGCAGAAATCTTGCTGGGTAGAGACATTCTCAGAATACATAAAGTACGCCAGCAGTGCAATAGATCTGAAGATGCCCAATATGTCCAAAGACATGATCTAGGCTGGGTAATAGTGGGAGATGTATGCTTGAATAGAATGTGCACATCATCTAAGATTAACTCCTTCAAGATGCATGTGCTAAGAAATGGGCATGCATCTCACTTTAGACAATGCCCTCATCATTGCAAAGTAAAGCAGAAGCCTCTTGACATCATCCAGGCTTCTGATGTTACTCCCATCCCCTGTGATGACAACTTAGGTAGCACAGTGTTTTGTACTACACGTGATGACAACAGAATAGCCTTGTCAGCTGTCTATGGCGCATGCGCCGTAGATAGCGGCGCGCAGGCGCACTGAGCGTGCCGCGGTCAACGCCGATATGCCGCGAGTGGCGGCTCCTGTGCGCATGTGGGGGAGTGACGTCATCGCGGCTTCGCCGAATGACAGCAGCGGAGCAGCGAGACCCACCGAGAAGATAGATGCGGCGGACCACAAGGGACAGCGGTGACTTCGCTGGCTCCTGTGTCAGGTAAGTGACACATAATGGACTACTATGCAATGCATAGTAGTCCATTATGCTTTACCATTGCAGGAATGAAAGAGGAAGTAAACCCATCAGGGTTTACGTCCTCTTTAAAATGGTTAAACAGACAGAGCACAAGGAGGCGTCACTATCAAGAAACATTTTATTGATAAAATAATAATATCCACTTACACATAAGTTTAAAGTATCTAGCTCCAGGAAAAAGATAACACACTCATCGGCAGTGTTTAGACAGGTCTGGGGAGAGCTCCAGGAGAAGCGCAGAGCTGTGCAGTCTCAGCATAAAGCCAGAAATTAGTAGTAGCAGGCAAACAAAGTAAACCCCCTCTGTAGGACTGCTGAAAAATATCTTACTCCCCTAGTTTGCAGAGGACAGGAGGCACACAAGTGGACCGGATTGGGAACATCAGACATGTTATTGGGCTTTTGCAAGTCTGAAAGAAGGTATTACTGGAGGATATTTGAGTCCTAAAAGGTAGGATGACTGGGATTAATGCAGAAAAGTAAATAAATAAAAAAAAAACAACAAAACTGAAGAAAAATGTTTTTAAACAAATTTGGAGAATAAAAAATATATTTTTAAAACAGAAAAAATGCGTTATTCCTTATAGCTCTACCTCTAGAGATATCAGGATCATCTAGGACCTCATCTAAGATAAGGATCTAATATGGATGAAGACAATCCTTGGCTGCTTTGTTTACACACAGAATGAAGTGGCAGGGAAATGTCATTAATTGGCAAATGTCACTTTTGCTTGTACACATTGTATAGATTAACCACTCTACAGGCAGGTTTAAGACATCCACAAAGCATGTTTCTTTTGTGTATTGTGTAATTCTGAATTGTGTATTTTTAATGTTTAACCTTAAACTATACTAAAGAGCTGCTCCACACTGAATGTTCATTTTAAAAAGTTATTTTTACATTGGTACATGTCTCCCATGGCATTGCACACCCCGTAATTGACAATCCCCTGCCTATTAGCCTTGAAAATTGAGAAAAATCGATTTTCAACATTCTCTTCCCCTTG
The DNA here is from genome assembly GCF_037356315.1 of Lithobates pipiens. Lineage (NCBI taxonomy): Eukaryota > Metazoa > Chordata > Amphibia > Anura > Ranidae > Lithobates > Lithobates pipiens. Next base: position 149,585,875 of record NW_027507686.1, on the reverse strand, counting down.
ACTTTGATGGAGTTTGCATTCAAGAGTGTATGTCTGGATGTCATGATACATGTAGTGATGTCTCTAATGGTTACCACAGCTGCATGGAAAGAAAAAAAGGGGCAGTGTATTAGCAGAATAGAATATATACAACATAGCTGTCACCTTGAATGTCAAAAAAAATTGTGGGAATAGTGGCAGACATTAATCACAGCCATGGCAATATTCAATATGTTATAGTCCAATATGGTTATATTTGGCAATGATATTCATTAGTATACCTCTTTGTTAATATGGCTGGGAATTAATAAGCACCTCTGAACCTGCCATAAGTTAGAAGGGATAACTGAGGCAAACCCAGTTGAGAGTGGACAACTGGGTGTGCATGGTGAAACAATCATGCATATTTATCAAAAAATCTTCCAATAACTGGATCTTTCATTTTTTTTTTTTTTCACAATAAAGTTTATTGAACAAAATTGCAAGTGTACAATCATTGGTAAATGGAATGTATACAGTAATTAAACCATATTAATGAACTTAACGTAGTACAATGGAAACGTTCATAGAACAATAGAAAAAATAATGATAACTAATACAAATAAGAGGTGTCATCTTATTAGAATGTGAAACAAATAGCCCGTATGTTTGGTATGGTGAACATATAGGAAAGTCACTTCAATGTCTGTTATATTTTCGGAATTGGAAATCTGGAAATAAGTGGCTACAACCACCTATTACAGGGGTGTCCAAACTACGGCCCTCCAGTTGTTCAGGAACTACAATCCCCATCATGCATAGTCATGTCTTTGAATGTCAGAGTTTTACAATGCCTCATGGGATGTGTAGTTCTACAACAGCTGGAGGGCCGTAGTTTGGACACCACTGACCTATTATGTTGTTAAAATTTGATAAGCCTCCGTTTTAGTGAATTTACGCCAGGGTTCCCAATTGTGTAGAAATTGTGCTATATTTCCCCGTTTGGGGGCAATGATTTCCTCCATTTCAAGGGTATAGCGGACTTTTGCGAGCCACTCTGTGATGGATGGAATGTTTTTAGAGTTCCAGTATAAAGGAATTAGGCTTTTAGCCGCATTGAGAAGATGTCTGGTAAGAGATTTTTTGTAGGATCTGTAGGATAGGTTGTTAATATGTAAGAGGCACCAAGCTGCATCAGGGGTTCTATCTAGACCCGTAATAAGTTCCGTCCAGTGTCTTACTTGGTTCCAAAATATAGATATCTTTGGGCAATCCCACCAAAGGTGCATGAAAGAACCCACCACTGAGTCGTATCTCCAGCAAAGCTTAGATTCTTGTTGGACCCAGCAATTTTTTTTAAGAGGTGTGATATACCACTGTGTGGGAATTTTATATGATGTTTCCTGCATGCGAGAGCTAAGTGCACATCTATGGGTAAAAACATTAGCCTTTTCCCATTGTTCTGTGGAAATATCAATTTGGAGGTATCTTTCCCATTTTTGTTTGCATTTATCTTGTTCATCTTTCCCTGTACCAACCAACCATTTGTAGATCATGGAAGTGTTTTTTTTTAGTGGGTGTTTTCCGAGCACAGTTCAAAAGTTGTTTATGGTCTGAAAATGTTTTCTTTATTTTTATTGTTGGATATAAAATCATGAATCTGTAAGTATGACCACTCCGTCATGGTAGGGGATATGGTTTCCTTGTTCATTTCCTGTAGTGTTTTTATCTTATTATTTTGTAGGTAATGTGTTGCTAAAATAGGTTTGGCGGGGTAAGAAGTATACATCTTTTTATTATTTAGGCCTGGTGTAAAGTCAGAGTTATTAGCCAATGATGTAAGTGGTCCTGGGGTCGTTGAAATCTCCTGAGCTGTAGCTATTTTGTGGAAAATTCGTAAAGTGGGGTTAATGGTCGGGTGGGACTTAATAGTTAGTGGAAGAGTTGCGTAATTCGACCAAGGAAGATGAGTAATATCTAAATCAGAGTAAGCCTTCTCAATATTGACCCAGTCCTTGTGAAACGAGTGACAGTGCCAATCTATGACTCTTGATAGTTGGGCTGCATAATAGTATTTCTTAAAGTCGGGTAAACCAATCCTTCCCTTTTATTTGGATTTTTGTAGATATTTGAGTTGGATACGTGGTTTCTTGTTCGCCCAAAGAAACTTCCGTTGGATACGTGATAAATGTGAGAAGAATGAATCAGGGATGTCTATGGGGAGAGTATGGAACAAATACAGCAGCCTTGGCAGAATTGCCATCTTCAAGATGGCAGCCCTGCCAAACCAGGAGAATCTCCCCTGTATCCATCTTTTGAGATCTTTTTCTATATTTTTCAATAGAGGGAGAAAGTTAAGTGAATATAAAGAATTTGTTTTCTGAGAGAGGCGGATTCCTAAATAAGTCAGGGATTGTTGTTCCCATTTAAATGGGCAATTAGATCTCGTCTGTTTTTTTTCTGTGTTGTCGTCTAAATTCAATCCTAAGGCTTCGCATTTTTTTTAATTAATTTTAAAATTAGATAGGTGGTGGAAATCTTGGAAAGCTTTTAGCAAATTAGGGATTGAGACATGGGGTTGTGTGATATAAAATAGTAGGTCGTCTGCATAGGCAGCTATCTTAAATTCTCTTCCTTTAATATCAAATCCATGAATTGCTGTTTGATTATTAATTGTTCTAATTAGAGGTTCGATGGACAAGATAAATAGGAGTGGTGACAACGGGCACCCCTGTCTCGTGCCATTATTAATGGATACCTTTTTGGATAGCGTCCCGTTAATTTTGATATTGGCGCCGGGATTGGCATAAATCGAACGTATCCATTTCATTAGATTATCTCCGAAACCAACATGTTCACAGACCCTGAACATATAATCCCAGGCGACTCGGTCGAAGGCCCTCTCCGTGTCAGTTGACAGGAGAAGGCCTCCGACCCCCCCCCCCCCCCGTACCATCTGGTGAATTAAATTTAGGGATTTGGTTGTGTTGTCCTTTGCTTCATGGTTTGGCATGAAACCGACCTGCTCGGGGCCTATAAGTTTTTCTAATAGAGGTTGGATCTTTCATTTATGCCTAGCCTTTGAAAATATTTTTTTGTTGTATGTTTACTTTAAATATTTAGTTAAGGGAACAAATATTGGATCTTAAAGCCCAACTTAAACCTTTACATCCCTAAACCGTTTCTTTCCACTTTCCTTTCCATCACGGAGACCACACATCTTAATTTTAAAGTGTCTGCAAACCCTTACATATACCCCATGAAGTGACGAATCTCAAATGAAACATATTGTCCAACATAAGTTGCACCTGTTTATTTGCAGCCATTCCCCCTGTAAAGCCTCCTAAAGCATGCAGATCAAGGGAATTTTCTCAGCAAAAAAAAAGTAGAGGGTAGGAACTGATGTCACACACAATGCAGAGCTAGAGCATAGAGCAGTAGTGTAATCTGATAGCTGAGGGGAGGGAAGGGACACATCCCACCTCTACACATGCTCATCTAAAAAACATACAGAGCTGAGTCCATATTACCTGCTGTGTGCTGAAAAGGGGGGGGGGGGGGGGGGGCTGTTTTCTTGCAGGCTGCTGTTTCGGCTTAGAGTTCTATCAGTGTCTCATGCAGATAGCAGAGAACAGAAAGATCAGAGAGGAGGCAGACTTGGTGCTTTGGATTCAGGCTAGTAAACACTATAGTGGGATGTGCTTTGTTAACCACTTCAGTTCCAGAAGATATATCCCCCTTCATGACCAGGCCATTTTTTGCAATACGGCGCTGCATTAATTTAAGCGACAATTGCACGTTTATGGGACGCTGTATCCAAATAAAATGTATGTCCTTTTTCTCACAAACAGAGATTTCTTTTGGTGGTATTTTATCACCTCTGCAGTTTTTATTTTTTGAGCTATAAACCAAAAAAGATCATCAATTTTGAAAAAAAAAAAGCAATATTTCTTACTTTCTGTTATAAAACGTATCTAATAAAAAAAATGGAAAAAAAAATCTAATTTCTTCATCAACTTAGGTCAATATGTATTCTGCTATATGTTTTTGGTCAAAAAAATCCCAATAAGCACATATTGATTGGTTTGCGCAAAAGTTATAGTGTCTACAAACTATGGGATAGTTTTACTGAATTTCTATTTATTACATTTTTTTTACTAGTAATAGTGGCGATCAGCGACATATAGCGGGACTGTAACATTGCAGTGGACTAATTTAACACTAAGTTACACTTTTTTGGGGACCAGTGACGCCAATACAGTGATCAGTGCTAAAAATATGCACTGCCACTGTGCTAATGACACTGGCAGGGAAGAGGTTAACATCAAAGGGTTAAATGTGTCCCCAGAGGAGTGATTACTAACTGTGGGGATGTGTTTTCACTGTGACAAGGCAGAGATCTGTGCTCCTGCTTAGGAGAAACACAGGATCTCTACCTCTCCTACTAACAGAATAGCAATCGCCGAGTGTCAGTGGACATAGAGTCCATCGGACTTGCTGATTGTCTCCCGCTGTGATTGGGCATACGGCCCCAGACCTGTAAGTGCAGAAAAACGTACCCATACATGATTTTGCACAGAGGAGCTGCCGCCCCGCAGTAAACGTACATGGGGCGGTTGGCAAGAGGTTACATTTTAATGGCTTACAACCACTTTATGAAAAAACATTTCCTGAGGTCTTTTGTCCAATCACTCAAGGTCAAACTGACTAATGGCGTGTACACACGATCAGACTATCCGGCAGACTTTCCGGCAGTTTGTCCGCCAGACTAAGTCCGCCGGACTTTCCGAACGAGCGGACCTGCCCACACACAACCGGCCTAGTCCGCCAGTTTTCCGGGAGTCTGCCGGACTTTTGAAATGAACGGACTTGCCCACACACAGAGGAAAGTCCATTCATTTTGAACGCGTCTCCAGGTAGATGAGACTAGCGCAGGAGGTCAATGTCGCCGCCTTCGGCGGCGAGATTGACACTTCGCTGGCCCCGTCACCTGGTATGGACTTAAAGGGGAAGCCCTACCCTGAAAAAAACGGCGTGGGGGTCCCCCCAAGGTCCATATAAGACCCTTATCGCAGCACGAAACCCAGCCGGTCAGGAAAGGGGGTGGTGATGAGCGAGTGCCCCCCCTTCTGAGCCATACCAAGCTGCGTGCCCTCAACATGGGGGGTGCTTTGGGGAAGGGGGCCCTGCGGCCCCCCCACCCCAAAGCACCTTGTCACCATGTTGATGAGGACAAGGGCCTCTTCCCGACAACCCTGGCCGTTGGTTGTCGGGGTCTGCGGGCAGGGGGCTTATCGGAATCCGGGAGCCCCTTTAATAAGGGGCCCCCAGATACCGGCCCCCACCCTATGTGAATGAGTATGGGGTACAATGTACCCCTACCCATTCACCTGGTGAAAAAATGTAAATAAAACACAACACAAGGTTTTAAAATAATTTATTGCACAGCTCCGGGGGTCTTCTTCTGTCTTGGGGGGTCTTCTTGCTGGACTCCTCCGCTATCTTCTGCTCTTTTGCTAGCTCTTTTACTAGAGGAGGAGCCCGACTTTCTTCTTCGTCGCCGTCCGGGGGTCTTCTTCCCCTCTTCAGTTCTTCTTCCTATAGCTCTTTTACTAGCGGTGGCCTGGTCTTCTGTCTCCGCTGCCTCTTCTTCTGACTTCGGGGGTCTTGTTCCCCTCTTCGGTTCTTCTTGGGTCTCCAGTTTCTTCTTCCAGCTCTTTTACTAGCGGTGACCCGGTCTTCTTTTCGCCGCTTTCTCTTCTTCTTCCTTGAGATGTTGACTCGATGCTGTCTCTGGCCGCAATGACAGGGATGTGTTGCGTGGCGACTTATATGGGGACATCGGGTCATCGGTTGATGTCCCCACCCATTATGATGTCACAGTCCAAGCATCCTCTGGGACTGTGACATTATAATGGGCGGGGTCATCATCCGGTGATTCTGCCACAATTTTTGAGTCAAAACTACTGTTTACGTCCGCCGGACTTTTGGGGGAAAAAAAGTCCGCCGGAGCCCACACACGGGTGGATTGTCTGGCATACTCTGGTCCATCAGACAGTCTGATCGTGTGTACGTGGCATAATGAATTTTCCTCTAGCTGCAGGTGTTCTTGAATGCTGCAGTGCATGCACCATGTAATGAGGACAAGCACGTTGTTTCTTGTACAATACCAGATTGCATGATTTTCATTTAATCAGTACAGTTGTCGTTCAAAAATACAATACTAATACACTACAACACATTACATCACTTTCAAATTTTTATTCTGTCATAGGAGAATTTTTGCAACTTTAGTAAACTCTTAATTTTCACTATGAGATGAGCAGATATTAGTAATTAAAAAAGAGTTGTAACGATAGTAATAACCATAATGATATTTTATATAATAGCAAAATCGCTTGTGTACCTATACAAAATTACTTTATAACTCTATACTAGCTTCTTTGAACTGTAAATTTTTACAGGACTATAAGCCTTAGCTGTGTTTTAGGTTTTTAGGCTAGTGACGGAGATCTTGCAGGAAAGAAATTTGCACTATTCCCCCATCAACACAAACAGTGCTGACAAGGGAATCCCTTCTGCCGGGCAATTGTCTGCTCCCGGCGGGGGGGGGGGGGGGGGAGTTTGGGGGTTTTGGGGCAAGTGGGTAAAGCCATCCCCGCCAGAAAAAGACAGTAATTATTGCAAGTGGCTATCGACTGGGTACATTCAGCCTGCTGAGATGCGAACCGTCTGTGGCCGGCCTTACTGTGTCATCACATGCACACATATTTTCTATTTTTAATTTGGCTCAAAAATTCCCTCCATCCTCAGGCCACTGCTTAGTGCTTAACCTAAAATGGAACTTAAATGAGAAGTACAGCCAAAGCTCGTGTGCATGTGTGAACCAGCTCCATTGTTTAAAACGCATCCAATTCGCATATATGGGAACCCAGCCTAATTGTTCAAAGCTCAGCCAGTTCAGCAGGAATTTGAACCATGTATGGCTGACCTTAGTTCTCCCAACATAGATTTACTGATTCTGTTTTCTGGTAGCTTTGTCATCACGCTGCTTTAAAGTATTGGGTATTGTTCTCACGTGTGGAGCATCTCTATATACATTTCTGTATTTTCCCTTTTAGACAGAGGATCCTGCAGTGGGCAGTGTTATTATTACAAGTTTAATATGAACCCTAACTTATTTCTGATTTATGTACTGTTACATTTGGTACCTATCCCTAATAGTTACGCTCTGCCTACATGTTCATTTCGTTTTTTTCCCCTTTTTTATTATTATTATTAATATACAGGATTTATATAGCGCCAACAGTTTGTGCAGCGCTTAACAAAATAAAGGCAGACATTACACTTACATTACAATTTGGTACAAGAGGAATCAGAGGGCCCTGCTCATTAGAGCTTACAATCTAAAAAGGGAGGGTCAGTTGATACAAAAGGTAATAGCTGTGGGGGATGAGTCGATGGAGGAAGTAAAACAGTGTATTAGTTAGAAGCAGGATAGACTTCTTTAAAGAGAAGGAATTTCAGGGATCGTCTAAAGATGGATAGATTAGAGGACAGTCAAACAGATTGGGGTAGGGAGTTCCAAAGGGTGGGAGAAGCTCTGAAGTAATCCTGGAGGTGAGTGGAAGCAAGTAAAGGGATTGGCAGAGAGGGGTGGAGGACACTGAATGGTTGGTAAGGTGGATGAGTCTTGCATTCATTATGGACTGAAGAAGGGATAGTCTATGTAAATGAGGAGAGGGTTGCAGTAGTCAAGGTGAGAGATGACCAGGGAGTGAATTAGAAGCTTGGTGGTGTCATTAGTTAAAAAGGAGCGTATTCTGGAAATGTTGCGGAGGCTAAGGCAGCATGATTTGGACAGGGATTGGATGAGGGCCAGAAAGGAGAGTTCATAGTCTAAGGTTACACCTTGCACCCTGGCATGTGGGGACGGACTGATAGAGATGCCATTGATCTTGACAAAGAAGTCAGGGGAAGGGGCACGTGGGGAGGAAATGTTAAGAGCTCGGTTTTAGACAGATTCAGTTTGAAGAAGTGGTTTGACATTCAGGCTAATACATCTGTTAGTAAATCAGTGATGCATAAGGAGACTGATGGGGTGAGCTGAGGGGCAGAGAGATAGATTTGGACATCATCAGCATATACATGGCAGCTGACCCAGGGAGGATGTGTAGATCAAAAGGAGGAAAAAATAAAAAGTGGAGTTGTAAGTGACACTGAAGGTGCGAGGAGATAGGTAACATTCAAACCAACCGAGAGCACAGCCATGGTAACCAAGCACATTGAGTTTTAAGGAGGAGGGGGTGGTCAACTGTATCAAAGGCCGTGGAAAGGTCCAAGAGTAATGCCCTGTACACACGGTCGTACTTTCTGATGGAAAATGTGGGATCGGATCGTGTTGTCGAAAAATCCGATCGTGTGTGGGCTCCATCGGACTTTTTCCATCGGAATTTCGGACACACAAAGTTTGAGAGCAGGATCTAAAATTTTACGACAACAAAATCCGATCGTTTGAATTCCAACGATGTATAGACAATTCCAACGGACAAAGTGCCACGCATGCTCAGAGTAAATTACCAGACAAAAGCTATTGGCTACTGGCCCATTTATAGTCCCGTCGTACGTGTTCTACGTCACCGCTTTCAGAGCGATCGGATTTTCTGACAACTTTGTGCGACCGTGTGTATGCAAGACAAGTTTGAGCCAACATCTGTCGGAAGAAATCTGAGGGATTTTGTCGTTGGAATGTCCGACCGTGTGTATGGGGCATTAGAGTACAAAATAATGACCATTGATTTTCGGCTGTTAGTAAGTAATTTGTGAGTTTTAAAAGGGCAGTTTCTGTGCAGTACTGTGGACGAAATCCAGATTGAAGGGGATCAAAAAGGTTATTCTTAATGAGGTGGTCGCTCAGTTGGTTGTAGACTATACGTTCAAAGAGTTTGGAGGCAAAAGGGAGTAAAGAGATGAGTCTTAATTTGTTAAGATTGGTGGGGTCTAGTGAGGCCTTTTTTTGTATGGGTGCGACTAGAGCATATTTTAGAGAGTTGGGGAAGATGCCAGTAGAGAGTGAGAGGTTAACGATATGAGTTAAAGAGTGTAGGATAGAGCCAGATTGGTGACTATTTGAGAAGGAACAGGGTCCAGGGGGCAGGAGGTTAGGTGGGCATTAGAAAAAGGTTTAGTGACTTCCTCTATAGCAGCTGGGTTAAAGGAGGGGAAGTATTGATTGTGCAGGAGGACAATTATTTTCCTTTTTTATTTTGTGAATTTGTATGTGTGCCAGTGGGGAATCTTGGTATTTTTAAGATGATATGTATCAGCTGACCTTTTTACAGAGATACTGAATCTGTCATCATTTCAATCATTCTTGACATGTATTTATTCTATATAATAACATGTTTGCTCTGAATGCATGTTACATAGTTACATTGTAGGTGAAGTCGAAAAAAGGCACAAGTCCAACCTATGTGTGCGATTATATGTCAGTGCCACTGCCTGTGGAAGGGAATTCCACAACCTTGCCACTCTTACAGTAAAGAACCCTATAAGTACCCATACCAAAAAAGGCCTCAGACCCCACCAATCTTAACAACTTAAGACCCAACTCTTTACTCCCTTTTGCCTCCAAACTCCTTAAACGTTTAGTCTACAACCGACTGAGCAACCACCTCATTGAAAATAACCTTCTTGATCCTCTTCAGTCTGGATTTCGCCCACAGCACTCCACAGAAACTGCCCTCCTAAAACTCACTAACGACTTACTAACAGCCAAAACCAACGGTCATTATTCCATACTCTTACTCTTGGACCTTTCTGCTGCCTTTGATACAGTTGACCACCCCCTCCTCAAAAAAATAAATTTGCTTGGTCTCCATGGCTGCACTCTCCGTTGGTTTGAATCTTCCCTATCTCATCGCACCTTCAGTGTCACTTACAACTCCACTTCCTCTTCTCCAACTCCCCTTTCCGTTGGGGTCCCCAAGGTTCTGTCCTTGGACCTCTACTATTCTCGATCTACACGTCCTCCCTGGGTCAGTTGATATCAGCATATAAATGGTAGTGAAAGCCATGGGAGAAAGCTCACCCCATCAACCTCCTCACGCATCACTGATCTACTAACAGACATATCAGCCTGGATGTCACACCACTTCCTCAAACTTAATCTATCTAAAACCGAGCTCTTAATATTTCCTCCCCCACGTGCCCCTTTGTCTGACTTCTCTGTCAAGATCAATGGCACATCTATCAGTCTGTCCCCACATGCCAGGGTGCTAGGGGTAACCTTAGACTCCGAACTGTCCTTTCAGGCCCACATACAAGCCCTGTCCAAATCATGCCGCCATAACCTCCGCAACATTTCCAGAATATGCCCCTTTTTAACTAATGACACCACCAAGCTTCTAATTCACTCCCTAGTCATCTCTCGCCTTGACTACAGCAACTCCCTCCTCGTTGGATTACCTTTACATAGACTATCCCCTTTTCAGTCCATAATGAATGCCGCTGCCAGACTCATCCACCTTACCAGCCATTCAGTGTCCTCCACCCCTCTCTGCCTATCACTGCACTGGCTTCCACTCACCCAACGAATAAAATTCAAGGTACTAACAATAATTTACAAAGCCATCCATAACTCTGCCCCTAGTTACATCACTAACCTAGTCCCAAAATACCAACCAAGCTGCTCTCTTCGGTCATCCCAAGACCTCCTGCTCTCTAGCTCCCTTGTCACCTCCTCCCATGCTCGCCTCCAGGATTTCTCCAGAGCTTCTCCCATCCTTTGGAACTCCCTACCCCAATCTGTCCGACTGTCCCCTAATCTATCCATCTTTAGATGATCCCTGAAAACCCTTCTCTTCAAAGAAGCATATCCTGCTTCTAACTAACACTGTTTTACTTCCTCCATCAGCTCATCCCCCACAGCTATTACCTTTTGTATCAATTGCCCCTTTCTTTTTAGATTGCAAGCTCTAAAGAGCAGGGCCCTCTGATTCCTCTTGTACCAAACTGTAATGTAACTGTAATGTCTGCCCTCATGTTGTAAAGCGCTGAGCAAACTGTTGGCGCTACATAAAACCTGTATAATAATAATAATAATAATATTAGTTTAAGTTTAAACCTCTTTTCTTCTAATTTAATGAGGCCACAAGTCTTGTTAAACTCCCTTCCGTAAAAAAGTTTTATCCCTATTGTGGGGTCACACCAGTACGGTATTTGTAAATTGAAATCATATCCCCTCTCAAGCATCTCTTCTCCAGAGAGAATAAATTCAGTGCTCGCAACCTTCCTCATAACTAATATCCTTCAGACACTTTATTAGCTTTGTTGCCCTTCTTTGTACTAGCTCCATTTCCAGTACATTCTTCCTGAGGACTGGTGCCCTGAACTGGACAACATACTATAGTTCTGGCCGGACCAGAGTCTTGTAGAGTGGGATAATTATTGTTTTATCTCTGGAACTAATCCCCCATGTTGTCCTGCTATATTAATGACTGACATCTTGACACGTGTTTGTAATGCTTTATTAACAAAATAATATAAACTGATTTTATATATATTGTGAGGGGTTTGCTCGGCAGCGGGTGTGTGTGACCCCCTGGATGGGTTCACAACACAAAATCAGGCACAGCAGACAGCGTTGTAGGTGGAAAAAACAAAAGGTGCGGTTTATTTATGCTACATGCAGTGAAAAATATAACAGCCAAACAAAAATAAAACAAAAAACATGAAAATAAATCCTGGTCAGCTTGACCTCTAATTACACACATAGATTCCCTGTCTAACAACTGAGTGCAGCCTTGTGCTGCACCAGTCCCTGTCTCTGTCTCTGTTGTAGAGGTTTGCCACACAGGCGTTAACTCACCGCACAGAACAGGTGTCACACTCCCCAGTCTATACAAACACAAAACTGGTTCCAGGATGGAGCATCTCCCTAAGCATGCTGGGGTTTTTTGTAGAGGTCTTAATGAGCCCACTTACTTCAGCTGGGCTCATTAACTCTTCCCCTATAGGACTCCCAGCACTCCCCTCTAGTTGTACAAGTCCGCATAAAGCCTGAATCTAGGGCATACATATTTGCCATCCTGGATACAACCAGGTGATTTTTCCATGCCTGCTTCCACATACACCCATCCCCCCCTCTTGTTTCAACCTTGGGGTTGTAACACAAGCAGTCAGACATGCATGTATCCTAGACAAAGCATCCACACTCCCCATTTTAACACCAGGGCGATGCTTAACTGTAAAGTTAAATTCCTGTAGGGCCAGGAACCACCTATTTACCCTTCTATTGGTCTCCTTGTTTTGAGCCATCCACTTTAAAAGGAGCGTGATCAGTCACCAGGTCAAAGTGCCTATCTAGCAGGTAGTACCGAAGGGAATCTAGAGCCCACTTCACTGCTAAACATTCCTTCTTAATCGTGGCGTAATTTACCTCATGGGACTTCAACTTCCTGCTGAGGTAAATGACTGGGTGCTCTTCCCCGTTCCAGACCTGGGATAACACTGCTCCTAACCCAACATCTGATGCATCAGTTTGTACAACAAAGTCCTTAGAGAAGTCTGGTGAGTACAACACTGGCTGGCTACATAAGGCTGTTTTTAAGGACTGAAATGCTTCTTCAGCCTCTGGGGACCATTTAACCATGACAGACTCTTTCCCTTTTGTCAGGTTGGTGAGGGGCATAGCCTGAGAAGCAAAATGGGGAATGAATCGTCGATTATAGCCAGCGATTCCCAGAAAGGCTCGTACCTGTTTCTTGCTGTTGGGACGTGGCCAACTCTGTATGGCCTCGACTGTATTGACTTGGGGTTTTATCACCCCCCTCCCAATAGTGTACCCAAGATATTTGGCCTCCTCCTGTCCAATGGTACACTTCTTTGGATTGGCCGTAAACCCAGCTTCCCGGATAGAGTCTAGGACTGCTTGTACTTTTGGCAAATGTGAGACCCAGTCTGTGCTATGGATAATCACATCATCCAGGTAAGCTGCAGCATATTTCTGATGGGGCCTCAGAATCTTATCCATTTTCCGCTGGAACGTTGCCGGTGCATTCTGTAACCCAAACGGCATTCTCTTATATTGGAATGCCCCATCTGGGGTTACAAACGCAGTTTTCTCCTTGGCCGACACGGCCAGGGGAATTTGCCAATACCCTTTGGTGAGATCAAGAGTTGTCATATATCTGGCTGTTCCCAGCCGGTCAATCAACTCATCTATATGCGGCATGGGGTAGGTGTCAAATTTTGTAACTTTATTCAATTGTCGAAAATCGTTACAAAACCACCAGCTGCCATTAGGTTTGGGCACTAGTACGCTAGGACTGGACCAGTCACTCTGGGACTCCTCTATCACACCCAATTCCAGCATCCTTTGAACCTCCCCACGTATTGCCTCCCGTCGGGCCTCTGGTATCCTATAAGGTTCTAGTTTTACCCTTTCTCCTGGTGGGGGGATAATGTCATGCTCTACGCCAGATGTTTGTCCCGGCAGCTCAGAGAAAATCTCTTTGTTACGAAGTACAAACTCTTTAACCTCCTGTTGTTGGGGTTTCGATAAGGTGACTGCTATTCTAACCTCAGGAACTAAGCAATCAGACTGGGCTTGTGACCAAGTCTCTGCGACTAGGGATTCCCTATCCCTCCAGGCTTTCAGCAGATTGACGCGATAGATCTGTTCCGGCTTTCGCCTTCCTGGCTGTCTAACCCTGTAGTTCACCTCAATAATTTTTTCAATTACTTCGTATGGACCTTGCCATTTGGCCAGAAATTTGCTTTCAACCGTAGGGACTAGCACCAAGACCCTATCCCCCAGGGAAAAAGTACGGGTCTTGGCCCCATGGTTGTACACTCTCTGCTGTGGTAACTGCGCTTGGGTCAAATGTTCCTTTACGATTGGCATTACCTGTGCAATTCTATCTTGCATCAGGGCGACATGCTCAATCACACTTCTGTGAGGAGAACTCTCATTTTCCCAAGTTTCCTTGGCGATATCCAGCAGCCCTCTTGGGTGTCTCCCATAGAGCAACTCGAAGGGTGAGAAACCCGTAGAGGATTAGGGTACCTCCCTAATGGCAAACATCAGATAGGGTATTAGACAGTCCCAATTCTTTCCATCTCTATCCACCACCTTCTTTAACATTTGTTTTAGGGTTTTGTTGAATCTTTCAACCAACCCATCTGTTTGGGGGTGATACACAGATGTACGCAATTGTGTCACTTTGAACAACTTGCATAGTTCTTTCATAACCCGGGACATAAAGGGTGTACCTTGGTCCGTAAGCAGTTCCTTACAAATACCCACGCGGCTAAAAACAAGAGATAGCTCTTTGGCTATGGTTTTGGCCGAGGTATTTCGAAGAGGAATTGCTTCCGGATAACGGTTGGCATAGTCCAATATAACTAAAATGTACTGATGCCCCCTAGCGGACTTCATTATCGGACCCACCAAATCCATTGCGATCCTCTCAAAGGGGACCTCAATGATAGGAAGAGGTACCAGCGGGTTACGGAAATGTGGCATAGGTGCCAACTTCTGACACACAGGGCAGGAGGAACAATAATTTTCTGTTTCCTTCATGACCCCAGGCCAATAGAATCTCTGCAATACCCTCTCTCTGGTTTTCTCTGTCACCAGATGACCTCCCAGAATGTGCCCATGGGTCAATTCTAACACCAACTTCCTGTAAGGTTTGGGCACCACAAGTTGCTCAATGGTTTCTTCTGCCCTTTGAGCCACTCGATACAGCAGGTCCCTTTCCATAGTGAAGTACAGGTAAGTGCAAATCTTATCTGGATTCACTAACTCGCCATCTATTTTCACCACATTTTCCCGTGCCTTTATTTGGGTGGGGTCTTTTAACTGTTCTGTGGCAAAATTTTCCCTGTGAATCTCAAGATCCGAAAACTCCACAGACGGCATGTTTTCATCTGAGGATGTTGGCTCCTCCCCAGTTTCTCGAGTTTCCCCCGCCAATACCGACAAGGGAATTTCAGGAGAGTCCTCACCACTCCCAGAGGAATTCTGGTCATCTTCCTGGTCTATAGGGGCACCAGTGGGGGGCTCAGGACAATCCCAGAGTTCCCAGAACTTTGGAAAATCCCTTCCCACAATAGCATCATGTGGTAAGTGAGACACTAACCCCACCTGATGAGAGAGGTTACCTTTGAGGGTCTCAAAAAACACTGAAGTTACAGGATACTCTCGGGTGTCCCCATGCACACAAATAACAGCCACCTTGTTCTTCCCAGAGACCTCTGTAGTAACTAATTCAGCTTTTATCAATGTTACCAGGCTACCTGAATCCAGCAACACATCAACATTTCTACAATTAATACACATTTTACATAAATGTTTCTCAGGTCCCCGAATGGCAGTGCATGCAACTGTCGCAAACAGCGACTGACGTCTCTCCCTTATAAAATCACATTGCATAGGCTCATCCACAACGGGGCAATTGGCTGCAATATGTCCCTCTTGCCGGCAGCGGTAGCAAATAATCTTTTTTGCTGCCTCTTGCAGCCAGGGCTTCCTGGGCTGCTCCCGCCAGACCTTAGGTAGAACTCCCACCCTCTCACTTTCTCCACCCTCACCCCTTGGAGTCATCTTACCCGCCACTGGGGATGATCTGGTCTTAGGGTGGAAATTCCGTGAGTCCCTGGAAGAGGTGGTCAGGTTCTCTGTAGCCAAGTACCTCTCAACCAGATCCACAAGTTTATCTGCATTTTCTGGGACTCCATGGCTTAACCATTTTTGGATGACAGTAGGAAGAGCTCTCAGGAAACGATCCATAACAACATGTTCCACAATGTTTGGTGTCTCTGGCTGCAGCCACTTCCTGCTCAGGTGAAAGTCCAACCTGAAAAGTCCAATTATGCACACGCTGAGCCCGGACGGCCAGGGTGGCACCCAGCCGTGCCAATATTTCTGTTTTTAGCACCATTTTGCTTGGTCAGGCTCTAGGTCATAATAAGCTTTCTGCGATTCCCCAGTTAATAGAGGGGCCACCAGTCCAGCCCGCTGCTCCTTAGGCCACTTTTCCCTTTCAGCAGTCCTTTCAAATGTGGTCAAAAACACCTCCGGATCATCCTCTCCAGTCATTTTTGTCAGTAAAGGGCTCACACCAAAGGATACGGTATTAGTGTAACCACTTGCCTCATTGGTCTGCGGACGTTGCTGTATTAATGTCTCTATTTGCTGTTGAAAACTCTGCTCTTGCTTCTGCAACAGGTCTATGAAGCGGGCTTCAGATTGCTGCTGGGCTTGTTGCTGAGCTTCCAGACTCTGCTGCAAAGTTGCATTTGTCTGCTGATGGGCTGCAAGTCTCTTTTGTAAACCCGCATTTGTTTTCTGCTGATTTGCATTTGCTAGAGCCAGCTGTCTCAGTATCTCCTCCATGCTGGCCTAAAAAAAAAAAAAAAAAACTGCCCGAATTCTCCACCAACTGTGAGGGGTCAGCTCGGCAGCGGGTGTGTGTGACCCCCTGGATGGGTTCACAACACAAAATCAGGCACAGCAGACAGCGTTGTAGGTGGAAAAAACAAAAAGGTGCGGTTTATTTATGCTACCTGCAGTGAAAAATATAACAGCCAAACAAAAATAAAACAAAAAACATGAAAATAAATCCTGGTCAGCTTGACCTCTAATTACACACATAGATTCCCTGTCTAACAACTGAGTGCAGCCTTGTGCTGCACCAGTCCCTGTCTCTGTCTCTGTTGTAGATGTTTTCCACACAGGCGTTAACTCACCGCACAGAACAGGTGTCACACTCCCCAGTCTATACAAACACAAAACTGGTTCCAGGATGGAGCATCTCCCTAAGCATGCTGGGGTTTTTTGTAGAGGTCTTAATGAGCCCACTTACTTCAGCTGGGCTCATTAACTCTTCCCCTATAGGACTCCCAGCACCCCCCTCTAGTTGTACAAGTCCGCATAAAGCCTGAATCTAGGGCATACATATTTTCCATCCTGGATACAACCAAGTGATTTTACCTGCGTGCTGCCTTTATCTATATATATATATATATATATATATATATATATATATATATATATATACACCATTGTAACCGTTATTCATTTTTTTAAAGCTCCACATATGGAGATTTTTAGGTATCGTAGTTTGTCGCCATTCCACCAGTGTGCGCAATTTCAAAGCATGACATGTTAGGTATCTATTTACTCGGCGTAACATCATCTTTTACATTATAGAAAAAAATTGGGCTAACTTATTTTTCATTTTTTTTTTTTTTTTTTTATAATTAGTGTCTTTAAGTGTCTTTTTTCCCCCCAAAAATGTGTTTGAAAGACCACTGTGCAAATACATGGTGACAAAAAATATTGCGATCACCATTTTATTCTCTATATTCTCCGCTAAAAATTATATATCTATATAATATTTGGGGGTTCTAAGTAATTTTCTAGCAAAAAATACAGATTATAACTTGTAAGCAACAAATGTCAGAAAAAAGCTTAGGCATGGGAGGGAGATATATATTGTATTTATCAGCGTATAACACGCACCCCAAGTTTAGGAAGGAATTTTAAGGAAAAAAAAAACTTACATTTAAATTCCCATCAATGCAGCTTTATCAGTGTCCATCTGAAGCCTTGTCAGTGTCATTTGCAGCCTTGTCATGCAGCCTGTCCATCATTGCAGCCTTGTCATGTAGCCTGTCCATCATTGCAGCCTTGTCATGCAGCCTGTGCATCGTTGTCCCCTTGTCAGTGAGAATTTCAGCTTTTATTTTTAAAAATGCCGCTAAAAAGATTTCCTGTGTATCTCGGCGGCGCCCGGTAGTTTTTGGCCGTTCTCGGTGGCTGTCGGCCGCCTTCGGCCGTTCTTGTCAGCTTTCGGACACTCTCGGACCTTCTCTGTGGTTTTTGGCCGCCGAGAAGGGCCGAAGGTGGCCGAAAGCCATCGAGAGCAGCCAAAGGTGGCCGAAAGCCACTGAGAAGGGCCGAAGGTGGCTGAAAGCTGCCCAGAACTCAGTAATCACAGAGGATTGGCGTATAACACGCACCCACGATTTCCGCCTGATTTTAAGGGAAAAAAAGTGTGTGTTATACGCTGATAAATACGGTATACACTAATCATTTGTTATAATGTCCTCTCTCCTCAAACTCTCATTCCTTCCGTCCCCCCCCTCTCCAGCCCCCAACCTGTACATATCTCCCTCTCTTCTGCCCACTCAATATTACTCCACTTACCACCTCCTGGCCATTCTAAGCCCACACAGTATCACCACTTCCATTCCACCACAGCATCTGCCCTCCTATAAATTCCACTCCCACCTTACCACCCTCACGCTACTCCTAATATCTGGGGAAATCGCACCAAACCCTGGCCCTCCCACACCCAATTCCCAATGCCAAAATTGGCCATCTACCTCCTCCAACAGTAGTTGTAACTTCAACCCTCTCATCCCGATTCCACAAGTCGGCCTCCCTCTTTCATGTGCCCTCTGGAATGCCCGCTCAGTTTTCAACCAACTAGTTTATGTCAATGACCTTTTCTTCTCCAAATCCCTTAATCTATTTGCTATAACGGAAACCTGGCTCCAGGAATTCGACACTACCTCTCCAGCTGCCCTGTCCCACAATCGCCTCCTCTGGACTCACTCCACCAGACCCACTGGATGAAAAGGAGATGGTGTCAGACTTCTCCACTCCCCATAATGCACCTTCCAGGTACTTCCCACACCTCCTTCTCTTTCCCCCTGCTCTTTAGAAATGCACTGCATTCGTCTTTTCTCTCCACCTTGTCTGAGGGTCTCAGTCATTTATCAGCCTCCTGGATCAGTGTCACGCTTTCTGGATGACTTCTCTGCATGGCTACCCTACTTTCTCTCATCTGAAGTGCCTGCCATCATTATAGGTGACTTTAACATTCCAATCAATGTTAATAATGCTACCACTTCTAAAGTACTCAACCTAACACAATGGACACAAATCACCACTCGCTCCAAAGGCAACACTCTCAACCTCGTATTCTCCCATCGCTGCACTCCTTGCAATCTCTCTAACACATCCTTTCCGCTCTTTGATCACAACCTTATCCATTTCACACTCTCCTAGCAAACCTCAACCCTTCCCTTCTTCACTCTGCTACTGATGGTCTTTTTGAAAAAATCGCACCCCTGTCCTGCCCAGACCTAACCACTTCCATCTACAGCACCACGTTGTCATCCTCCCTAGATATACTCGCTCCTCTTTCTACACGCAGAACCAGGCCCCATCTGCCACAACCCTGGCAAACAGACGACACCAGAAGTCTCAAGAGACACAGCCATGCTCTTGAGCAAGCATGGCGAAAATCGAAATCCCTGCAAGAATTTACCCTTGACAAATCTGCCTTTGTCAAATACAACTCCTGCCTCCATACTGCTAAACAAACCTATTACAACACTCTCATTAAAACCCTCTCATCCAAACCTTGTCAACTCTTTTCTACCCTTAATTCCTTAATTCACCCCCCACTACCGCCACCCACAAACTTGCTTACCGCTCAACAGATTGCCAACCATTTCAATAGCAAAATCTACACAATTCGGAGATCTCCGGCATTCAAATTCCTCCCCTACCCAACACATCGGGTCCAACACCACACTCAATACTCTCCTAGTTTTTCCCAGTTACCACAGATGAAGTTGATAAACTTCTCTCCATGGCCCACCTCACTACCTGTCCCCTGGACCCCTGTCCCCTCTCAATTACTGCGACCATCTTCCCACTCTATCCTAAACTCCCTAACCCACATATTCAACCTCTCCCTCTCCTCTGGCACCTTTCCTTCCCTGCTCAACCATGCTCTGGTTATCCCCATACGCAAAAACCCTCACTAGACCCCACCTGTTTGAATAACTTAAGACCCATCTCCCTGCTCCTGTTTGCCTCCAAACTCATCCAACGCCTTGTCCATGACTGAATGAGTCCCTATCTCACGGACAACAACCTTCTCGACCCCCTACAGTCTAGCTTCTGCCCACATCATTCTACTGAAACTGCCCTACTAAAACTCACCAATGACATACTAACTGCTAAAACCAATGGGCACTACTCCATACTCGTACTGTTAGACCTCTCTGCTGCCTTTGACACAGTTGACCACCTGCTCCTCCTCAGCAAATTACACTCCCTTTGCATCAGTGATTCTGCTTTATCTTGGTTCTCCTCCTACCTATCTCGGCGCACTTTCAGTGTCACTTACAACTCCATCTCATCCACTCCCCTCTTTCTGTTGAGGTACCACAAGGCTCTGTCCTTGGGCCTCTCCTATTCTCACTCTATACCTCTGCCCTGGGCCAGCTGATAACCTCCCATGGCTTTCAATACCACCTCTATGCCGACAACACCCAGATCTATCTCTCCACTCCTCAACTCACCCCCTCGATCTCCTCACGGATCTCAAACTACTGAATGACATATCGATATGGCTGTCACACCACTTCCTCAAACTCAATCTTTCTAAAACTGAGCTTGTTATATTTCCTCCTTCACTGTACCACCCCCACCTCCTCCCCCGTGACTTCACCATTAATATCAACAACACAACCATTGGTCCCTCCACACATGCCAGGATCCTGGGTTTAATCTTTGACTCTGACCTCTCCTTCAGCCCCCATATCCAATCACTGGCAAAATCCTGCCACCTTAACCTCTACAACATCTCCAGAATTCGACCCTTCCTGACTAATGACACCACAAAGCAACTTATTCACTCCTTGACTATTTCCCACCTTGACTACTGCAACTCTCTCCTTAATGGCCTACCCTTAAGCAGGCCATCCCCTTTAGTCTATTATGAATTCTGCTGCTAGACTAATACACTTCACTAACCTATCCATGACTGCTGCTCCTCTCTGCCAATCCCTTCACTTGCTCCCCCTACCCGACCGTGTAAAATTCAAAATGCTAACCATAACATACAAGGCCATTCACATCATCGTCCCATCTACATCACCAACCTCATCTGCAGATATCACCCAAATCGTCCCCTCTGCTCCTCCCAGGACCTCCTGCTCTCTAGCTCCCTTGTTACCTCCTCCCGTGCTCGCCTTCAAGACTTCTCCAAAGCCTCTCCCATCATCTGGAACTCCCTGCCCCAGTATGTCTGATGAGCCCCTACCTTGTCCACCTTTAGGAGATCCCTGAAAATTCATTTATTCAGGGAAGCCTATCCCACACCCACCTAACTGTCCCCGAGCCACCCCCATCAAATCATTCTCTGCAGCTATTACCTTTTGTACCACCCCCTCCCTTTAGAATGTAAGCTCTACGAGCAGGGCCCTCCTGTACCTTTTGCATTGAACTGAACTGTAATCTTGTTGTCCCCCCTATACATTGTAAAGTGCTGCGTAAACTGTTGGCGCTATATAAATCGTATATAATAATTATATATATATACATATATATATATATATATATATATATATATATATTTATTTATGTGCACACATTTTTTTTATTTAATAATGTAATGAGTAACAAAAGTACAAAGTACCATTTGAGATTTGACCTGCATTACAAAAAACTGTTATTATATTAGAATCGTAGGAAAATGAAGATTCTATTTGTTTCATGTTTATTTTTTTTCTAGCTGTGATTTCCAGCTTAAAAAAAAATTCTACAGTTTTTATTTTATTCCATTTGTATACCAAAACCTTGACATAGTTCTTTGTTAAGTTTTCAGTCATCTCCTTTTCTTAGTTAAATTATTTCTGAAATTAACTTCTTTTGTCCCATTTGGGAAAAAGGGTCTGAGAGAATTAGGCTTTTTTTTTTTTTAGATGGTTGTCAAGCTGCTAAATGTGTCACATTAATAAACTGTAACCTGAGATCTTTTTGCATAAGATCGGCAGGGTCCTTCAGGCCTCCAATTGTTTTGCTAATCAAGATTATTGCAACCATTGAGATGTTGAAGTATAGCCAAACTGACAAAAAATCAGCTTCCCATGAGATAGTTCTGTATGTTAAGTCAGGGTGCCAGCAGATATTAACATATAAATGAAGTCTGTTCCTTAACAGATACAGAAAATATGCAAACACACACACACACATAAACACACACAAAACCTTATGCAACATAAATCAAACAACTTCTTTTCCGAATTCTGACATGCAAATCAAAGCATAGAGTAGCTTAAAAAAAAAAAAAGAGAGAATTTGCACAAAACTATTTTTATTTCAAGCACGAAAGAGAAAAACTTTGCTCCCCCACTGATAGCAACAGGAGACTGATTATGCCTCCAAAAGTACAAATGGTTGTAGAAAAGGGGCACACCACCAAATCAGCATGCTCTGTGCTTTTACATTCTGTAACAGTGGTTCTTGGATATATCTCAGGACAGGCAGCTTAAAAGAGTTATCTTTTGCCTAGAGGTTGAACATTTGAAAGCAGCCTCCTGCTTCGTACAAATTTGACCATGGATGATGCTTGAAAATACATTGAGTTGTTAAACATTCCATCCACCCATGTTTTGTGTTTTGATAATTCTATTTTTCAGAGAGTGTTTTTTTGGTGATGGATTGATAACAAAAGGAAAGGGGCATGGTTAAGCAGTTTACAACTAAAATAGGTTTATAACACATAATAATAATAATATTTATTATTATTATTATATTATTATTATTATTAGCAGTAATAGTAATAATAATAACAATAATAATAATACTAATAATAATAATAATAAAAGCACAACTAATTCCATGAATATCAAACTTTTACTGTGTGTTGCCTTTTTATGAAGGGACATGGAAAAGTTTGAAATCTTGTTCCTCTTTTCAGCCAGTCTTTGTCACCTTATTGCAACTGAGTGAATCAGATCGAATCCATGTTGAATGGACTGCAGTGTCAATCTGCAAAAAGCACTAAAAATTCATAGGTGTGAATCAGGCAGAGAAAGATACATTTGTTTTTTCATCTCACAAGAAGTGAGTGTATTTCGGCAAGATCAACAGATATTTTCTGTTCTTGCTAAATATTACATGCTATATATTACACATTTGTGCTTAGGTTAGTTGTACTTTAATCACATCATGTATTTGACATGATGGCATGAACACACATTCTGTGTCAAAGCCAATCCCAACCAAACTAGTTTGCACATATTTATTGATGTTATTTATGTTGCAATTACTATTATGTAGTGGTAGTAGTAGTAGTAATCATATTCCTTACAATATTTTGCCTAATAAACCAGTTAGAAATATAAATCAAATCTTTTCCGATGTATTATTATGGTATAATATGAAGTGAATTACATTTTTTATTTGACAGGTGAACTGAAATAATCTGCCACAACTTTCCTATCACCAAGGGGGTTTACGCTGTCATATCAAAATGTTAAAACAACAAAAAAAGGAAGTTTAAATTAGGTACACCCTAAAGCCACCTGCAAATGAGTGTCTACTTGAAAATGAATATCCACTCCTAAATTAAATTTAAAAATACCCCGTGCAAGAAACACTTGTGTGACAACTGTAACTTCAACTATTTAAAACCAGAAACTGTTTAAAATGCAAATATTTCAAGCTTTTCTCATTTGTTTCTGGAATGTCGCGTTTAAAAAGAAAACAATGCAATTTCTTACAAAAGAGCATCCACAGTGGAAATTAATGGGACCATTACTGACCAGGTCAGCTTCAAAGGGAGAAACATGCCCTTGCTGTGTTTGTAGCAGTGTGTGTCCACTTAAATTAGAAAGATCTAATTAATTTCTACAGTCAGGCACTTCCTCATAGAGATCAATGGAAGGCACATTATTTTTAGATACTTGTAGGAGAAGTTATCTAGAATTTCAGAGACTAATGATTTAACCACAAAATATAAGGTTGAACAAAAATAGTATTTTAAAGTGGTACATTAAAGCTATTTTAATGTGGGTTCTTTAATAAAGGTGTTTTAATTGAAGTTCTCCAATAATGTCTGCTTACCTTCCAATTGCTTGAAAACTGGGCAACACTATAAAAACAATATTTTTTTCTTGATATAAAATGTAAATTGCCACCAGGACTATTTTTAATTGTTGGGCAGTATGTGAGAACGTTTCAAAGCTCCCCAGTCTAGAGCGCAATCCATATATAAGAGCCATCACAAATTGTTTCAATGGGGGCATAAATACTCTAAACAAGTGCTACAACTGGTTGCTGAACCAATAATCTGGCAATCAGCAACTCCACAGATGTGACTGCAGAAATTAGTACTGGCAAGTTGTCTCTTGACTTTTCTAATACCTCACTACATACTACACTGTAGATTGGTGTCTCCCATTATTTTGGCTTTTTCCCCTTTTTTCTTTCTCTGAATCTTTAAAGATTCTTACAGACGCTCTTTATATTGGACCCCTTGCTGGGACATCTGCTGGGATAAAGCATGGTCCATGTCAAAAGACTGTATCTGTACAGTCTGATAGACATAAACGGAGAAAGTTGAAAATGGACAAAAATGTAAAATGGACAAGAACAGCTGATGTGCTGTACTGCTAATTAGGAAACACAACCTGCATATATAATATAATTCTCTTTGGCTGCCCTCATGTACTGTACATTCAGAATACAGTCTCAAACTGTGCACACAAACAGGATTTTAAAAATCTAAGTGCACAAGGGACATAACTTACAGTAAATAGGTCATGTCCCTTGTGCTGATTCCTCTTCTTTTAATGAAAATCTTCCTCTGTCCTAAACTCCCCACCAATGTAATCATCTGGTGCAGCAGGGGTTAATACAACTAACAGACTGTCAAAGGCTCTCATCAAGAGAGCTTGACTTTGCCTGCCCTCTCCAGCCAGATCTGCCATTCATATTCATTCTATGAATAAAGCAGGATCTATGAATGGAGAATGCATAGCTATCAAACATCCACCCATCCTTCAATCATAGATCACTTTCATTCCATAGAAGCTGTACAATGGCTTATATGAATGGCTGATCTGAGCAGAAAGGGTGGCCTTAGTCGGGCTCTCTTGAGACCCTGTGTACTGTAGATATGTAAAATTTCCAGAAATTTCAAAGCCATAGCAAAACATGTTTTTCCCTGTTTTTTTTTTTTTTTTGCTGGAACAAATTTACATTTTGGAAAAAAAAAATAAGAAAATTCAGTGTGAAGTACAGTAGTTTTAAAAATTGAAAGTAATTTTGTTACACTGAGAACATAAAATGTAGTGTATATAAAAGTGTATGCTTGTGTAGCGGATGACATTTTGGACAAAATGTAATTTATGTGTAAATGTAGTTTTTGCCTCAGAATCATAGGGGTTCTGAGGGTTAATTATGTAGGTTAACCTCGTCATCAGTTTGGCTGGGCTGTGCTAGAAGTTCTGCCTGGTCATGTGTACAGTGAAGCGTACATGACAAGCCAGAACCAGGCCTGGTTGGATGTTTTGGTTATGAGCCTTCTCGGAAACCAATCAGTGGGTGTGCTGGGCCCCGCTGAGGAGTCTGGGAAGGGGTACTTAAGACATGGAGGTCATGTGTTCAGGGAGAGGAGTTTGTGAGGCCCGTGTGGTCTGTTCTGGTTCCAGGACCGGGGTAGCCCCGCGAGGGGTCCTGGTCATGGGGTGTTCGAAATCCCGCAACATGCTTCTGTTGGTTGCCCTCAATAGACCCGTCTGGTCTGGGGTAGGGATCCGTTTGTTTCCGAGTCTCGGAACCGGCTGGTCTGAGGTGCAGTAACTGAGGGAGGATTCAAGGTGTCTGGGTGTGCTCTCGGCTTGGAGGGGCACCACAGCTCGTGAAAGTGACCGGGGGAGGACTCTTCAGAGGAGGGCCGGCAAGTGGCATCCTGAGAAGTGCCTGGTTACTGAGTTGGGAAGGACATTGAAGAATCCACACTTTTTCCAGTACTATCAAGGAGACAGAGACCGTTCTGGGTACTGAAGAAAAAGGTTCCTGTCTTCTTCCAGTTATAACTTGTACACGTTCAGAGATTTTGACAAGTTCCGGATCAATGTGCTGATTGCCATGGTCTCTGGCTAGAGATCTGTTCAGCCGTGAGGTACCCAGCTGCGAGTGGCTACTGTCTGGGTGGTATCAGAGACTTTGTTATGTCTGAAGTTCAAGGTGCTTGAGCTCTTCACCCTTGTCCTCTGTTGCTATATGAGACTGTGTTATTGGATGTTACCCCTGCAAAATAAAACCTTTCAAAAGGACTTTATTGGTGTCAGCGTCCAAGTTGTTGGGTATCAACCCTGGGAACCCCTAGACGTGGAAGAACAAGCCAAGCGGAGGTAACCAGTAAGCCCAATAAGTCAAGGCCGCCCTACAAAGGGTTATGGCCGCTACACTTGAAATAAAAGTACAGCTTATTCAGTAAAGCTTTTTAAAATTAAATGTTTTATTACAAATTGAATAACAAGGATTGTATGTGTTAAGAACATATCACTGATACACAAGAACAGGTAACCCCCCTTTCCCTCATAATAATTTATAAGCTTTCTGCCAACATGCATTTTCAGTTATTGACAATGCTGATCCAGAAGCATATATTGTGAGTTTGAAATATTTCTTCTCACAATATTTGAAAATCGAGCTTTGCTCAGCAGAAATTGCAATGTGGAAATGTTACCAAACTGTAGATTCTGTTCTCCCCCTTTTAGTGAAAGGAGGAAAAGAAAAAACTATTTACTGACCAGACTATAGGTAAACATTATGCTGTGATGGTGGAGAACATTAATAGGAATAATTTAAAGGTCAAAAAAGATAAACTATTTTGACAGACAAATGTATCCTCTTACCTGGCAATTAAGGCCTGAGAGGTCAGAAACTATCATCTACTGTATCCCAACAATCACCCAACTGTAAAAACTGAAGAGACTTTCCCCTCGAGTGCCCCTTAGTGACAGAAATGTATATTTCTCTTGTTTGAGAACTGCATTGAGAAGCACAGTGTTACCTGAATTGTATTCCAGGATGTACTTGTCTTCAGCTGAGAGAACTTGCAATAATTTAAGACTTTACATAATGTCTCAGAAATCTTTCATTAAAAAGTCTTCATGTTATATAGTTTGAATACCATGTCATAGATATACTAGTTATCGTTGTAAAAGAACATATTCCACACTTTTTTTTTCCAGAAAACCCCCCCAAAAAAATGCTTTGAGAAAAACAGAAAAAAAGGTTTCCATTTTTTTTTTTCTGGGCCTTCCCATATCAAAGTCTGTGACAGTCCATTTGTTGTATTAACGCCAGCCACACATAAATATTACAGTGGCAGGAGTGGGAGGCAGGTTGGAGAAATCAGCACAAGGGACACATCCTACTGACTGTAAGTTATGTCCCTTGTGCTGATTTTTCTGTTTGTGATTTTGGCTGGACCTAGGCTTTAATATTACAAACTTACTTGTATGAGATGGCTTACATTAAATTGGATGTAAATTTGATTCATGAAATTTGACCTGGGCACATATATCTGTAGTGTTTGCTACCGAGTCTCTTTTGTACCTCTGTTATCCTCTGTTATCAGCATAATAACTTCTGACAAGTTCTCCGAGATGGGAGATACAACTAGAATGAAATCTGTATCATAGTGGGTGCTAGAAGTAGATTAGCAGAGAGCTTGTCTTGTCACAGCACAGTTCTGAATGTATCTTTGTTCTCTGCCCATGGGGATGTGCGCCTTTCCTCCAATCAGCTGTCACACAGTGTATGACAATAATCCACTCCTACTGCTAAAAAATATAGCAAGCTGAAGGACAGCAGATATGCATGTAAAACTTATGTAGGGAGATTTGTTTCATCCCTTAGTATCATCTGAAGCTGATCCCTTCACTGGGTATATGTGAGGGTTTACATCCACTTAAGAGAGAACTTTAGACAAGCAGCTAAATACACAGATAAAATACATACTGTATGTGAAACCTGTTTTACCTGCCAAAGGATTTGTATTTCTTTTTATTCTTTCCTGAGATTTACACAGTCCTGCCAAACAGTACAGTGGTGGATCATCCAGATACTGAATGTAGCTTACTCCCCTTGTCTGTGATTGTACCTGATGGTGGTAAACTTAGGCACAGCACAGTTTACAATCTATCTGCTTGGGTGTCATTGCTTGTGAGGGCAATCTATGATGAATTTAGCTAATAAATGCTTTTGATTTACTACACTATAGATGTTTTTTGTGCCTTTTTTTTATTTTTTTTTATTTTTTTTATCAGACAGCACAAGAAGCCTGAAGACTTAAGTGTTCACTACTGCAGTTAAAGTTGTAGAGGGAAATAAACTTTTCCCTTCCAGTGGTTTCCCCACTGCATGGCAACATTGAATTGTTCATTTTGACCATGAGATGATGAAAAAGGTGATGCATGTTCTATATTGTACAGGATGATATCAGAGAGCTGTCACTGGTCTGGTAGTGAAGAGAAGCCTCTTCAGGGGACCAGTTTTACAGCAAGGAGGAAGTCTACAGGGGTGAGGAATAAAGTAACACATATTTTTCATGCAGCACCGGACTAGATATGGGTCCACACTCCATGATCACATCACAGGTGCTGGCCTCCTCATAACTCCTCATAACTGGACCTTTTCTTGCTGGCTATTTAAAAAAAAGAAGGATATTATTTTGCATCTTGGTGTGCATTGATCCTACAGGTACAATTGAATAAATATATCACCGTATTCATTGTCCCGTAGGGAAAATGAGCAGTTAGCCCTTTCCGTATAAAGGGTGTGAAAGGAAACCCACAGCAAGGGGAAAGTTTCAGTTCAGCTTAAGTAATACAATTAGGTCTTCTCCTTACACTTAGCATATACAGTATTTGGACAGTGAAGGAGAAACACCAGACCGATAAGCTCCTCTCCCTGTCACTGCTCTCTCTTTCCGTTAACATGTTTCTTGTTACACATGAGCAGGTTTGCCAACCCCTGGTGACTTTTTTTTTACTGACAAAACAATTTACTGTCAGGAGTTTCTGTCATAATTCAGGTTGTCAGTAAAAAATCTCTATTATAAGTCAAACAATTCAATATTTAAAGGCTAAATTAGCATTTAAGGAAATATAATAATGAATGCACATATTTTTGCAGGAAAAAAATGTGCATTCATTTTTTTTCCACAGGAGCCGTCAAAGCATTGCACCCATGACCAGTAAATTAGTGGATGAAGGGTGCAATGTCAGGCTCCCGCAGACACTTTCTCCAGATTTCTTCCTATACATCAGATTCTGCAGAGTGCTCCCTTACATCAGTGTCTTCTTACACACATCTTTTCATCTTGGTCCTTGGTTTGGCAGGTGGCTGGCGGGAAAATGCTTTAAAAAAAAATTCACTTGTTGCCGCCTTTGAACTGCATGTGTAGTTGTGGAGGCAGCTTAATGGTGAACTGCTGGGCTCAGTCTTGGATCGGGCAGTGTGGAGTGTGAGTAAAAGCCATGCTTGATATGCACCATATGCGCCGGAGGATGCTGGGACTGTGACATCATAAGGGGTGGGGTCATGTGACATCACCTGTGACCCTGCCCCTTGTCCCTATATAAGTCGCCACACAACGCGTCCCTGCCATTATGGCCAGAGAGAGCGCCGTGCCAACATCGGAAGAAGGAAGAAGAAGGAAGGAAGAAGCAGCAGAAGGCGGTGGTAACAGCGACAACGACAGAAGACCAGGCCAACACTAGTAAAAGAGCTGGAAGAAGAAAGCAAAGGCCCGGCAAGAAGAACCGAAGAGCGGGACAAGACCCCTAAAGTCAGAAGAGGACCCCCGGACAGCGGTGGTGATGAAGGAGAAAGTGGTGATCTAAGCGAGAATACATTTTGTGAGCCATGGAATAGAAAGTCATTTTTTTAGAGGTTTAAGCCTCCATGAGTCAAATAGTTGGTGGGATCTAATGCATTTGCGAAATGAATTAGCTTGGGATGAGACCTTCCGGGAGGGGGAGTCCCAGAGGATTGTTTGTCTAACTCTAGTGGGGGACATAATCATATTAAAACCCCCCAACAATCAAAGGGTTGAGAATGGTAGTGTGAGGACTCAAAAACTTTGTTGAGGAAATCAATTTGACCATAATTGGGGCATATATATTAACTAAGGTAAATGAAGAAGACATGTAGTCACAATCCAGGAGAAGGAACCTCCCACGAGGATTAGCTAAAGTAGTTTTGACCTTAATAGGGCAGGATTTCTTTATTAAAATAGCAACCCCTGCCTTCCCTGTGGAGTCTGAGGCAAGGTAAGAAACAGGAAAAAAAAATTTGAGGTGAATTTCAGTGACCCCCCCAGCATGGAAATGTGTCCCCTGGATGATGACCACATCTACACCCGAGGCCTTGAACACCTTCAGTGCCATCCATCTCTTCTGAATAGAGTTCAGGCCCTTTACATTATAAGACAGGATCCGTAGAGCCATGGTGATATTATATATATATATATATATATATATATATATATATATACACATACACACACACACACACACACTTTAATGGCATCCCAGTCTTAGTCTATAGGGTTCGGTATTGAGTTGCCCCCTTTGCAGTATAGAATTGTGTGTATGGGAATTTTTGACCATTTTTCCAGAAGCACATTTGTGAGGTCAGGCACTGATAATGGACAAGAAGGTCATTCTCACAGTTTCCGCTCCAATTTATCCCAAAGGTGTTCTATCTGGTTGAGGTCAGGACAGTGCCGGCCAGTCAAGTCCCTCCATCCTAGACTCCCTCATCCTTGTCTTTATGGACGTTGCTTTGTGCACTGGTAGGCAGTCATGTTGGAACAGGAAGGGGTCACCCCCAAACTGTTCCAACAAAGTTTGGAACATGAAATTGTCCAAAATGTTAAGCCCAACCCCTGGAAAAACAGCCCCATACGATAATCCCCCTGCACTAAATGATTTGGACCAGTGCACAAAGAAAGGATTTTTTTATTTTTTTATTCTTGGACTCACTATTTTAACACTTTATGTGTTTTGGGTTCTTTGATATTGTGCTGAGCTGTGCAATTTTTATTTGTTAATGTTACTGTACATGGTACACCTGTAGCAAGGTGCAGGGGCTTCTAATAGAGAAGAAAGGACATCTTTAGAAGACACAGCAGATTGACCATTTCTCCTGTAATGCTCAAGCATGCACATTACATCACTTCCAGCCTCTAAAGTGAGATTCCTTTTCTGATTTGCAGCAAAGAGTGGGACTAGTACTTTAAAGCAGTGGTCATCAACCCTGTCCTTAGGGCCCACTAACAGGCGAGGTTTGCAAGATAACTAAAATACACCACAGGTGATATCATTTGCTACTCAGTGATTGCAGTATTCTAGTCTGCATCTCCCCAAGGTAATACATAAAACCTGGCCTGTTAGTGGGCCCTGAGGACAAGGTTAATGACCACTGCTTTAAAGGCTAACATCTACCGAGGAGCCAAACCAGTTTTATATTACCAATCCCAGTGTTCTGGAGCCACAGGGGATCTTGGGAGAGTCTATAAATTTGGCTCCTTCCCTTGGCCCGGGAACATCTTAGAAGTGAGACTGGTGCTGCTGTCCTGCTTGTAGCAGTATTGCTACAGTAATCTGTCCTCACACCAGCAGCCTTCAAATTGTTTGGAGCCAGCACTCGAATTCCAGTAACATTGTACACCCTATTGCCAAATACCCAGTCACTCTGTTGCCCTTAGCGGCCCGAGCATAGAGACATCCACATCAACTGCCACCTAGGGTTTACCACTAATGATACAGCAGATGCTGTGCACTCTCCAATAATCTACTGCAATCCAAAACCTGCTCATTCTGCCTTTTTGCACTGAAGCTTTAACTTCAATTGGTATTAGTGAGAGGGCAGTTTTCCCAGCCTTTACTCTGTTTCTTTTATACATGGATGCTGCTAGCAGATACCTTTACTTTCTCCTCCTCAGTTAAGGAGACCTTGTTACCTTGCCAGTTGCCATGACTGTAGGCAGACCCAGCTCAATTATCAGCACCTATACTGCCAGTGTCAAAGAGCTCCAACCAATTGGCAGCAGAAGATACATCCTTCAGCACAAACTGCCTCTTCGCTATCCAAATATCTATCACTCTTCCAGAGGTACTTTTCCTCTACCTGTAGAGAACTCTTACCTTCCTCAGCAATACCGCTGTGAGGAGCCTGACTGCATTTGTGGCAGGCCTCCTTCCACAGCTAGTGCTGCACCATTAGAAATGTATACTACATACTACCACTACAATGTATACTTTCACCCAGTGATTCCTTATCTATTTTAATCTGCCTATTCATTGTTACTTGTATCTACTCTGCTTATTTCTGACATCATCCAAATCTTATTGCCGTTAGCCAATTTTTTCCATAATTAATTCATACTATTTTGAAGTACTCAATAGAACACTGTTTGCTGAACTATATGTTCATTGCATTTAATGTGTGCTGGGTGTCTTAACCTACAGTGTCAGAAAGGTCAAGGTGTTTGCAAGGTCAAGGCAGTTCCAGAGGACAAGCATTACTCAGCAGCCCCTACGGGGTAGCACTATACACCTTAGATACAGGTGTAACACAGGCTCCAAGGCTAAACACTTTCTAGATACACACATTACAGTTCAACTTCCACACGTTTTAGCAGCAGTCACGGAAAATCATCAGTCCTGTGGGGACATACTGTACTGTACTGTCCAGGCACTCTCGCTCTTCAAGCAGTTTCTAGGCGCCCTTATTTCTGCCCTCCATGTGGATCTCTTGTTTCTCCCAGTGGTGGTATGGGGGGGGGGGGGGTCAAAGTACAACTGACAACAATTAGGAGCCTCCTTGCCCAGGCAGCCCATCAGGAGTCCCCTGCCTCAGGGCTGCTAAGGGTGAGTACTTTTCAGCTGTACCAACCACCAGTCAGGGCACAGTCTAACCTCTTCTTTCCCTACAGCTGTCCATCACAGGAGAAAAGAGAAAAAATGTCCTGGGTGCTGTTTACTTTGTCAGCACTCCCCTGTTCGGTTCGCACCAGAACATGCGAACAGTCAAAAAATTAGTTTGAACGTGCAAACACCATTAAAGTCTATGGGACACAAACATGGATAATAAAAAGTGCTAATTTTAAAGGCTTATATGCATGGTATTGTCATAAAATGGGTTTAGGGACCTGGGTCCTACCCCAGGGGAGTAGGATGTATCAATGCAAAAAAAAAGTTTTAAAAATGGAAGTTTTTTCGTGAGCAGTGATTTTAATAATTCTTAAAGTGAAACAATAAAAGTGCAATATTCCTTTAAATTTCGCACCTGGGGGGTGTCTATAGTATGCCTGTAAAGGGGTGCATGTTTCCCGTGTTTAGAGAGGAAAATGACATTCCTAAAGGAAAAAAAGTAATTTAAAACTACTTGCGGCTACAATGAATTGTCGGTCCGCAATACACATAAGTTCATTGATAAAAACGGCATGTGGATTTCCCCACAGGGGAACCCCGAACCAAAATGAACAAAAAAAATGTGTAGGGGTCCCCCTAAATTCCATACCAGGCCCTTCAGGTCTGGTATAGATTTTAAGGGGAACCCGCACCAAAATTAAAAAAAAAAAATTTGCCATGGGGGTCCCCGCAAAAACCCATACCAGACGCTTATCTAAACATGCAACCTTGCAGGCCGCAGGAAAAGAGGGGGGGGCGAGAGAACACCCCCCCTCCTGAACTGTACCAGGCCACATACCCTTAACATTGGGAGGGTGCTTTGAAGTGGCCCCTCAAAGCACCATGTTGATGGGGAGAAGGGCCTCATCCCCACAACCCTTGCCCGGTGTTTGTGGGGGTTTGCGGGGGGGGCTTATCAGAATCTGGAAGCCCCTTTAACAAGGGGACCCCAAGATCCCGGCCCACCCGTGTAAATTGGTAATGGGGTACAAATGTACCCCTACCATTTCACAAAAAAAGGGACAAAAAGGTTAACAAACACAAGAGACAGTTTTTGACAACTTTATTAAATTCTTCTTCTTCTTTCCCCTTCTTCTTTCATCTTCTTTCTTCTGGTCTTCGTTCGGTATTCTTCTTGTTCCTCCAACTTTTTCTTCTCCATCTTCTTCATCTTCTTCTTTCTCCACTCTTCTCGTCCTGCATCTTGCTGTGGCTTCTTCTCCGCTCCATCCGCACAATCCACCTCAGGGGGAGTCTTCAGCCATGTGACGCCTCGTTTTTTCTGACACTTCTTAAATAACAAAGGGCGGGGCCACCCGGTGACCTCAAGGGCCTGGTATGGAATTTAGGGGGACCCCCACAGATTTTTTTTTTACATTTTGGTTCGGGTGTCCCCTGTGGGGAAATCCCCATGCCATTTTTATCAATGAACTTTTATGTGTATTGCGGACTGACAATTCATTGTAGCCACGAGTAATTTTAAATTACTTTTTTCCTTTAGAAATGTCATTTTGCTCTCAGACTGTTCTAAACATGGGAAACATGTACCCCTTTACAGGCATACTAGGTACGAAATTTAAAGGAATATTAAACTTTTTTTGTTTCACTTTAAGCATTATTAAAATCACTGCTCTTGAAAAAACTGATGTTTTTAAAACTTTGTTTTGCATTGATACATGTACCCTGGGGCAGAACCCAGGTCCCCAAAACACTTTTTATGACAATACCATACATATAAGCCTTTAAAAATGAGCACTTTTGATTTCTCACATAAACTTTTAAAGGGTGTTCCACGGCTTTTGAATTTGCAGCGAACACCCAAAATTGTTCGCTGTTTGGTGAACTGGCGAACAGCCAATGTTCGAACCGAACATGAGTTCGACTTGAACATAAAGCTCATCCATGGTCAGCACTAACGGGAAGTATTTAAAGAGCCCAGCCCAGCGCTACACTATTGTCAGATGAAAGGGTATAGGATCCAGGGCACACATCTACCAGCAGTGGCGTAACTAGAACCTTCAGGGCCCCGATGCAAGAAACCATGAAGGGCCCCCCTGAACCCCAGCCAGGGCCCTTCCCTCCGAGTCCGGCGGTGGAACTCCAGTGCGTGGTCACAGGTATGACCTTTGTGAGTCCCGTAGTTCCACCACTGGTATCAGTAGTTTTTTTTTATTTTTATTTTTTTATTTTTAGGTGCCCCATTGGGGGACTGTCCCTGTCTGGCTGGGGAGAACAGACATCAGACTGAGTGGCAATGCATGGAGCAGGAGAGGGGTACTCTGAGGAGCCGGCTGAGGACACAGGTCATGCAGGGAATGCACAACTAAAGAGTAGCCAGTGCGATAGTCGAGCATGGAGCTCTTCTAGTCACCCTCCACCTCTAGCCACCCATGTGCATGGTGCACTGGTACCCCTAGCTGCCTATGCTGCTGCCGGCCATATGTAGAGGGGGCTGCATGGGCCCTCTGCATCACAGGGCCCGGTTGCGGTCGCAACTGCTGCACCCCCTATAGTTACGCCCCTGTCTACCAGTTCACCAGGGACAGTTCCAACAATTTCTTCTACCCCTCCAAGCTAGGGTAGCAGCTTAGGTGGAAATACCCGCCCCACACACATATAGACACATAATATGTATGAAACTCTTTCAGGGGACCTTAAAGTATAGAAGAGGCTAAAAGATCTAGAATTTTTTTTTTTTAACTCTTTTGGAATCTCTATTCCTGTACAGAAAAGTATACGGGATGGTGCCCACATAGTAGGGAAGCCCACCACTTAAGACTATCTATAGGAATAGAAATACCAGCCCATATGGCTGGAGTTCTGGTCTGATATCATTCACAGTGTGAACACTCATTGATCTTTAAATTTTTTTATTAGTTTTAGGAATTCATATGCAAAAAAATGTATTTCCTGGCTGCGACCATGCAATGTATGATGAATGGTAAATGACGTTTAGGCTAACGTTTGTAATTTAGTAGAGGGAGTGCCATTGCTGGCTTTGGTTCTATTTTTATGCCAGTTACCAAAGAGATAAAGTGAAGATTTTGGGACACCACCACCATATATGCAAGAGTTAAACCCTTCTCGTCACAATTTCTCCAACATAGCGGGGAATAAGAGTGAAAGATTTTGGATAGATGTGTCAGCATGTAGTAACAGCTCTCCAAAAGTTTTAGATGAGACTCCCAATGGAAGTGCACTGTGAATATTTAAGGATGTTATTTGTTGCATTAAACCTTTGAAGTAAAAAATAAAGCATGTAGAGCTTCAAATTGTTGGAATGGATCAAGTAATCAGAGAGTTTTTCAATTATTTTGCATGTGAAAAGGCATGCATTTCACACAATATCAGGGTCTGGGTGTATTTGTCACTAGGACAAGCATGGATTCTCTGAACAGTGGGGGATGGACTGTATATGTTCTATGACAAGAGCCTGCCATGGTACAAGTTTAACAAATTGGTATAAAAAAGACACAGAATTCTGTGTCCTTGCAGAAATGCTGACATGTTTCTGGTGAATGGAGAAAGCTGTGCTCTATGTTTTCTTCAGATTTGGTAGCTCCAAATCTGGATGGAATCTTGAAGGTTCCAAAGTGTCTTGGGCAGGTCAGAACCTTCAATATGGTGTCTAGGTTTTGCTACTTGCCTACAGCCTGTGTGAGTGCACAGGTGGGCAGGATTGTTAAAAGTCAGATCTGAACATAACTCAGAGAAGTTGCTGCTATGTGGAGACAGAGCCCTGTCAGGAGATCTAGGCGTTCCTGCCAGAGACTGCATTCTTTGTGAGGTTGGTGTCAATAAAACAGTGGCTGTGTCAGTAGGGCAGAGGTTGGGGTGAGTAGGGCAATGGATTGTTTTAGTCAGTAGGGCTGTGGAAGGGGTCAGTAGGGCAGTGGACAGTGTCAGTAGAGCAGTGGGTGGTGTTAGTAGAGCAGTAGACAGGGTCAGTAGGGCAGAAAATGTGTTAGTAGGGAAGAGGTTGGTGTCAGAAGGATAGTGTGTTGTGATAGTAGGGCAGTGGACATGTCAGTAGGATAGTGGATTGCGTTCGTAGGGCAGTGGACATGTCAATAGAGTAGTGGGTGCTATCTGTAGGGGAATGGATAGTGTTATTTAGTAGGGCAGTGGATGGTGTCGGTAAGATAGCGAACGGGGTTCAATAGGGCAGGGAACAGTGTCAGTAGTTTTTTTTATTTTCAATATATTATTTTTTTTATAATTTAATTTTTTGTATTTTTTACAATGATATTTATTTTAGTTTTTACATTTTTTTTAGGAGCCCTGTTGGGGAGCTTTGGTAAAATCTCAGTCCCTGAGATGTTTCACCTTTGCTGTTTCAGTCCCTTTCTCTTTAGCCTCTGTAGCTTTAGCTGCACTGCAGATTAATGACCAGAAGACAGAGGCTCCTGTCCATGCATAAACATAGTAAACACAGTTTACTATGCTTCAGTTATGAATGAACAGAGTGTCTGATCGGTACCGATCACTCATTCTGTTCTTTCTGTAAACCAATATTTACTGGCCCCTTCACCACTCTCCATCCTGAAACTATGCAGCAGCTGGTGGGAGAGGACATAAGCCAGTGGCACTGTGAGGAGCCATCTTGGGTAAATGTTGGACAGGTGGAAAACCGCTGCCCCCCCCCCCCCCACCTGGTCCAGTTGTTTTTTTACCTGGGGCCCAGGGACTGGATGCAGTGCTCTTTATTGAGGATCCTCCTGAGATGAGAGCCTGGGACTGATCGGTGGGTCCATGGCAGAAATTTTTTAACTGTGGTTAAGTATATTAAAGCCCTGGCCTACCCGACAGATTGATACAGAGGAGGCCGAGACTTTAATTCAATTGTCAGAACTGCATTGCAATAAAACACTCCGCCTGCACCCGAAAATAGTTAAATAGTCGCTTTTCTGCCTTGAGGTCATAAGCAGAACAATAGGACCTGGGAAGTTTTTTTTTTCTTTTTCTTTTTTTAAATAGCTGCAGAGCAGGGGTGCCTAGAATTTGTCAGTGGGACTCCTCTCTCAATCTCTGGGCTGCCCTGCTGAATTAGCAGGTCTGGACAAAGCGATAGGCAGGGGGTGATTAGGGTGTGCCCATGCACATCCGGCACACCTTGTGCGCACACCTATGATCATAAATTATTGATCACATCTATGTGATACGTGTAATCTCAACTGTATCAATTGAAAATCTATTGTACTCACCTGATGCTGATTGATGTGAACAATTAAAAAATTTCTGTTTAGGCTGAGTGAAACTGTTTGATTGAAACAGATCTAAATCGAGTCTAAAACGATCGGAAAGAAAGTTATGACTTTTCAATTGTTTGTGGATTTTGATCATACCACACAACGATCAGATAATAAAATCAAAGCGTGTTTTTTCACATTGAGCAGCTGAGGAGTAAAAAGTCCCCGCCAAAAAAAGTTTATTTAGCGACTGGGATTCTGTAAAAGAAAACGTAACACCTTGTGTTGTTCTTCAGTTCAAAAGGCGCTGTCATTTGAGCAAAAAGAAAAGGCTATAATTCATATGCAAAGCAGAAAGGCAAATTTTACCATTTTATAATAAAAATGTTGAAGCACTTTGATAGCAGACGTGAAGAGGTGTGAAACAGTGTTTCAGAAATAGACAGATATTTGTATAAATCACATTTTAGGTATTGTCAGTCAAGAATAAGAACTTATAAAAAGCCTTGACTTACCTCATCTAACTGGTACAGCCTAGGCATAAATAAAGGAGAACAATACAATTACTATTAGGCACTGGCTGATCTGTAGCTGCATCACTGTGTATTCTTTATAATTGCTGGCAAGAAGATTAATGTTTTGCTACATATCAGAGGAAGGTCACAAGGGGACTTGCTGGGATGTCTAAACATCTAGTCTTTAAGCTCCCTTCTCTTTTCCCCCTCACGGAAATGAACTTGTAACACTCCCTCTAATTATGGAGATTTCTTTCTGTGCATTGTAGAAAAAAAAAAAGTCCCTATATTGTGTCTTTATTGCAGAGATCAACTGCCATGTTTACAGAGATCTTAGCAAAGGTTAATATTAATAGAGTTGTTTGGAAAATCAGCATGTTTGCTACTTTTTGATGTTTTTATAGTGATGTGCGCCATAATACAGTGGTGTTTATCTTGTTTTTAAAGGAAAACAAAAAAAAATAAAAAATGATTTCATATTGGCACTGGCTTTATAGCCAGTTTTACCTTTTAGCTCTGCGGTGCTGGATTGTATTCCCACTAGGGATCCGAGTGCATGTTTTCTGTGTGTTTGCAGGGGGGGATTATTTTCTGATGCTAACAATTACGCAAGGAAATTTTGTCGACAGTTAAATTTACACATGAGCTGCTAAACATACTGCAATTTTACTTTGACAATGTAACCTGGTTGTAAAGCCACTTTGTTCTCTTCATAGAAATCTCCTGTATTCGATTAGCAGCATTATGTGTCCCAGTGCATGTGTTTTATTTAAAAAATGCCCTCTTAAACCTTATTTCAGAGCGCCACAAGGCACTCATTTGACTGCCCACCGCTCATCTCCTTGATCTGACAGTTACAGCGGGAGAGGCCGAGAATGCCCCGCTGACGTCAGCCAGGAAGAAGGGAGGAGAGGGGCAGGCGGTCATGTGAGCGCTGAGTGGTGCTCTGAAATAAGCTATAAAACTGCATTTTTTTTATAAAGCACATACACTGGGACATATAATGTTATCTAACACTGGGGATTTATTTTTTAAATAGTCAAGTTGTTTTAGCTGCAGGAGGGACAGGCAATGACACTAGATGACAGGTGGGGGGGGGGGGGGGGGGAGAGGACAGAGGAGAGACAGCGGATAATGAAGGAACATAAATTGACCAGTGTATCAGGGGGTCAGCAGCCATGATAAACTTGGTCAGTTTGCAGAGGGGAGGGCAGCACCAGTAAAATAAAACCAAGGAAATTTCCAAGCTTAACTTAGCGACCAGCCTGTGACCAACCGAATCAGCCTGTCCAACAGTATGCGAGAATAAAAAAGGGGTTTCGTTGCACACATTTGCAAATAGGCCCCTGCAAGGCACCCCATTTTCTGTGGACCCAACTTTAATTTCTGTATGTCTCCAACAATGGAAGCTCATGCATTTTAATGGACAAGTGAAGGGCAGGTAAACCTGGAGGGAACCAACCCCTTCTTAAAGGCACAGGGGCACACTGAACACCCAGCACATGATAGCAAAGGTGTCCGTGCGATGCCCAGCCAATATAATTCACAGTACAAACAACATGTTAGGTATCTATTTACTCACCATAACATCATCTTTCATAGTATACAAAAAAATGGGCTAACTTTAGTGTTTTTTTTTATCCATGAAACAGTTTCTTTCCGAAAAAAATGTGTTTGAAAAAAAGTTGCAACAACCACCATTTTATTCCCTAGGGTGCCTGCTAAAACAATATATATCATGTTTGGGGGTTCTGAATAATTTTTTAGCAAAAAAATTATGATTTTTACATATAGAAGAGAAGTGTCACAATTGGCCTGGGTGGCAAGTGGTTAGCTACCAAAAGCAAGTAATATACAAATATATATATATAAACTTTGGGGATAATAGGTCCGCGGGACTAAGTGCATAAACTGTTTAAACTTTAAACCAAAAGACTTTTAATTATAAGCAAATCAAAAATAAAGCTTTCTTCAACACACAGGTCAAAATATAAAACAAAAGTCCGCTTATCTTCAGCATAAAACAAAGTCTGCTTATCTTCATCACAAAGCAAAAATTAAAGAAAAACACAGTTTTGTAGCCGGGTCTTCGCCTCAGAGTTTTGAGAGTCCTTATCGAATCTTTAGCAGCCTCCAAATAGCAACACAGCTCATCAGACAGGTGTAAATCACCTAGTCCTCCTCACCACCACCTCTTCACTACTTGTTGTCTTTTATGAGCCATTTCCTGGAGGCCTATAACCCCCTGTGTGCTGAATCCCTGAGGCCAGGGAAGGAGGCTCTTTCCCACCCCAATATCACTTCAGAGCCTCCCAAATTCTGGGTCCCAACTAACTCTATTAATATAGAGAGGACTGCGAGTCAGTCCTCTCCTGATTGACTACACACGAATTCCTCACCCATTCTGGGTGACCCCCTGAAGTCTACCGTGACTCCCTTAAAGGGACCACAGCCCGAATACTGGTGCTACATAGCACCCGTCCAGGACCCAACCTTGGTGTTCTGTACATATACCCCCTCCGCCTCAACACGGAGGTGTTGGAGGCACCACTCGACATCATATAATGGACCCGGGAGAGAGCATCGGCATTGTGATGTTGTTTCCTGGATCTGTGCTCTACCACGAAATTGAACTCCTGGAGAGAAAGGAACCACCTTGTCATCCTGGCATTGGTGTGCTTATTTTGCCTCATCCAGGTCAGTGGGGCGTGGTCAGATACCAGGCAAAACCTTCTGCCTAGGAGGAAATACCGTAAAGAGTCCAAAGCCCACTTGATGGTAATACACTCCTGCTCCACCACAACATAGTTTTTCTCCGCTGCCGTTGGCTTCCTACTTAGAAAAACTATGGGGTGCTCTTCCCCATTGATCACTTGACACAGGACTGCTCCTAACCCTTCACTTGAAGCATCTGTCTGTACTACAAAATCCTTAGTAAAATCCGGAGCTACGAGCACCGGATCCTGGCACAATGTCATCTTAAGCTTCTGAAAAGCTTTTTTGGCATTGTTATTCCACTTTACCATCAATGATTTTCTGCCTTTGATCAGGTCAGTCAGTGGTGCAGCAATGGTGGCAAAGTTGGGGACAAACCTCCAGTAGTAGCCAACTATGCCCAAAAACACCCTGACCTGCTTCTTGGTTAGGGGACGGGGCCAGTCCTGTATGGCTTTTACCTTACTCATTTGGGGCTTCCCCAGCCCTCTACCCTAGGTACTTGGCTTCCTCTGCCCCAATTGCACATTTCTCCGGATTGATGGTGAATCCTGCTCTTCTCAAGGAGTCTACGATTGTCTGAACTCAGGGTAGATAGGACTCCCAATCAATGCTGAACATGACTATGTCATCTAGATAAACAGAAGCGTGCCGTTGATGTGGTCGCAAAGTTTTGTCCATGGCCCTTTGGAACGTAGCGGGGGCAGAGTGTAGACCAAATGGCATTCTTTTGTATTGGAAGTGGCCTTCCGGGGTAGAGAAGGCTGTTTTCTCCCTAGATTCCTTGGTCAGGGGAATCTGCCAGTACCCTTTTATGAGGTCCAGCATGGTGATATACCTGGCAGGACCCAACCTCTCAATTAGCTCATCTACCTGTGGCATGGGATAAGCATCAAACTTGGAGATTTCATTACGTTTTCTGAAGTCATTGCAGAAGCGGAGAGTGCCGTTGGGTTTGGGTACCAGCACTTGCTCTGTGACTCCTCAATGACATCAAGCTCGAGCATTCTTTTGACCTCTTCACACACTACCACTCTATGAGCTTTTGGGATATGGTAAGGCTTTAAACAAATTTTTACATTGGGCTCAGTTACAATGTCATGTTTTAGCTGATCAGTTATACACCCTTCTTTGGGCATTCTGAGCCTTCTGCATGTACTCCCTCACCAGCGCATCACCTTAGCCACCCTCTCTCGCATTTGAGAGATATGCTCTACCACAGTTTTGTGTGGTGAGTACTCACTTTTCTACGTTTCCTTTATCAGATTGAGCAACCCCCGGGGCCTTCACCCATACACTAGCTCAAATGGTGATAAGCCCGTGGACGCTTGTGGAACCTTCCGGATGGCAAACAAGAGGGCAGGGAGTAACATATCCAAATCCTTCCCGTCTTTCTGGATCACTCTTTTTAACATGGACTTTAGAGTATTATTAACCACTTGCCGCCCGCCCTATAGGCAATTGACGGTGGCAAAGTGGTTTCATAATCCTGATCGGACGTCATATGACGTGATCAGGATTATGAGCCACTGCGCGCCCCCGGGGGCGCGCATCGCGGCGATCGTTGTTGCGGGGTGTCAGTCTGACACCCTGCAACTACGATCTCGGTAAAGAGTCTCCGATGGAGACTCTTTACCACGTGATCAGCCGTGTCCAATCACGGCTGATCACAGTGTAAATAGGAAGAGCCGGTGATCGGCTTTTCCTCACTCGCGTCTGTCAGACGCGAGTAGAGGAGAGCCGATCGGCTGCGCCTCTGACAGGGGGGGTCTGTGCTGATCGATTATCAGCACAGCCCCCCCGAGGATGCCCACACTGGACCACCAGGGACGCCACCAGACCACCAGGGATGCCCAGCAAAAGGTAATCCTCCCTAGACCACCAGGGATGCCAGTCAGCACAATGGATGCCAATCAGTGCCCATAATGGATGCCAATCAGTGCCCACAATGGGCATCACTGATTGGCATGCATTATTGTTTGGCACTGATTGGCATCCATTAGTACAGTATAACACCAATGCCGCCTATGAGTGCCCACCTGTGCCGCCTATCAGTGCCCACCTGTGCCGCCTATCAGTGCCCACCCATGCCCATCTGTGCCGCCTATCCATGCCCATCTGTGCCGCCTATCCATGCCCATCTGTGCCGCCCATCCATGCCAATCCGTGCCAGCTATCAGTGCCAATTTGTGCCACCTATCAGTGTCCATCCGTGTCGCCCATCCGTGTCACCCATCCGTGCCGTCCATCAGTGCCGCTTATCAGTGTCCATCAATGCCACCTCATCAGTGCCACTTCATTGGTGCCACATCATTGGTGCCCATCAGTGCCGCCTTATCAGTGCCCATCAGTGTAGCCCCATCAGTGCCCATCAGTGAAGGAGAAAACTTACTTATTTACAAAGTTTTGAAACTGAAACAAAAAAAAACATTTTTTTTTTCAAAATTTTCAGTATTTTTTTATTTGTAGCGCAAAAAATAAAAACCGTAGAGGTGATCAAATACCACCAAAAGAAAGCTCTATTTGTGGGAAAAAAAATGATAAAAATTAAATTTGGTTACAGTGTAGCATGACCGCGCAATTGTCATTCAAAGTGCGACAGCGCTGAAAGCTCAAAATTGGTCTGGGCAGGAAGGTGTTCAAGTGCCCTGTATTGAAGTGGTTAAACCTCTCGAACTAGGCCATCGGTCTGCGGGTAATAGACGGACGTCCACAACTGTTTAGGGATGAGCCTAACACCCCCCGGTTCGGTTCGCACCAGAACTTTCGAACGGACCCCAAATTTGAATGAACTTTAGAACCCCATTGACGTCTATGGGACTCGAACGTTCGAAATTAAAAGTGCTAATTTTAACGGCTAATATGCAAGATACTGTCCTAAAAAGGGTTTGGGGACCTGGCTCCTGCCCCAGGGGACATGGGTCAATGCCTAAAATGTTTTTTAAAATGGCCGTTTTGGCGGGAGCACTGATTTTAATAATGATTAAAGTGAAAAAAAAAGGGAAATATTCCTTTAAATATGGTGCCTGGGGGGTGTCTGTAGTATGCCTGTGAAGTGCCACGTGTTTCCCGTGTTTAGAACAGTCCCTGCACAAAATTACATTAAACAGAAATAACATCATTGAAAACTGCTTGCGGTTTTAATGTTATATCTGGTTCCTGCAATATGGTTGAAAACCATTGAGAAAAATGGCATGGGTAGCCCTCCCTGCCCATTACCAGCCCCTTTGGGTCTTGTACGCATATCAAGGGGAACCCTGTACCCATATTAAAAAAA
The DNA here is from genome assembly GCF_037356315.1 of Lithobates pipiens. Lineage (NCBI taxonomy): Eukaryota > Metazoa > Chordata > Amphibia > Anura > Ranidae > Lithobates > Lithobates pipiens. The sequence goes on along the minus strand of NW_027507686.1, from coordinate 149,541,407 downwards.
GGAAATGCGTGTGGCCCCCAGGCCTTATATACTCAGAACAGCAGTATACAGGCGGTGCAAACAAGACAGGGGCTGTGTAGGTTTGTTGTGTTAAGTTGAATCTGTTTGTAATTTTCAACTGGTACATTTTTAAAGTGTAGCTCCAGTCAAAAAAACTATTTTTAAGCTTTTTGGAAAACATAGGGAAGGGTTATCACCCCTGTATAATTTGTTTTGTCGTCCATCTTTTTTCATCTCACTTGCTGTTGTCTCCTTCCGTTTGCAAGTAGGAGATGTTTGTAAGTTGGATGTTTGAAAGTAGGGGCCTGCCCTATATGCTCTGCAGAAATGGCGGAACAAGGTGTTGGTTTTGCCACAACATTGTAAGCCCTCAAAGTGACTCTTGGTGGGCGCTGGAGCGCCCTGCTGTGAACGATTATATCAAGAATTGTAATTACATGCCATTGTTGAACAGTGGTAGAAAAATTGACCTTTGGTGGTTGTGGTGCTGGTGCCACAACACTATAAGTCCTCACAGTTACTCTGGGTGGGCACAGGAACGGGTCCTCCTGTGAAATATTATATCAAGAATTGTAATTACATGTCCCTGTTAAACAGGGGCAGAAATATTGGGCCTTAGGCACTGGTGCCACGACACTGCAACCTCTCCCATATACTCTAGTTTTATTGCAGGAATTAGCCCTGCTGCAAAGCATTGCATCAAAAATTGTACTTAAACGCCCCTGTTAAACAGGGGCAGAAAAATTGGGCTGATGGCATCACCCAGAACCAGAAATGTTCTTCCAACATATCAGCGGAGGAGGAAGAGGATAGACAATCAACATAACAGGACAGTCACTCAGCATCAGCATAGGCAGTCTTGAAGGGATGTGATATTTCAAAAAAAATTATTCGGTTACATCAGCTTCAGGTGCTTGGTAGCTGTGGGTGATCCAAGACTGATTCATCTTGATGAAGGTCAGTCGATCAACTGATTCGGTGGACAGGCGCACCCTGTGATCGGTAACAAAGCCACCAGCAGCACTGAAGGTGCGTTCCGAAAGAACGCTGAATGCAGGACAGGCCAGTAGCTCAATTGCATACTGTGCAAGCTCTGGGCAGTGATCCATCCTCAAGACCCAGTAAGCCAGAGGATTTTCAGTGGGAAAGGTGTCCAAGTCTGACCTTGCCCCTAGGTATTCCTGCACCATGTAAATCAGATGCTGGCGATGGTTGCTGGAACCGATCATACCTTGGGGCTGCGGACTAAAAAATTGTCTGAAAGCATCAATCAGACGGCCACCTTCTCCACCGCTCCTTCTGACCGATGCCTCAGCAACACGTTGTCCAGGACCAGGAGTTTGTAACCTCCCAGTCTCTGGGAACGCGTTGCACAGACCTTTCTGCAAGGCCTCCCGGAGATGTCTCATCCTCTGCTCCCTCTGCGATGGCAAGATAAGGTCGGCAACCTTACCCTTGTACCGTGGATCAAGGAGAGTGGCCAGCCAGTAATGGTCCCTCTCCTTGATCCGAAGAATACGAGGATCCTTCCGCAGGCTTTGCAGGATCAGGGAGGCCATGCAGCGTAGGTTAGCTGAGGCATTCGGTCCGGAGTCCTCTGGGTCACTAAGGACAACATGATCCGCAGCTACCTCCTCCCAGCCACGTACAAGTCCACGTGTTTCTTGGGACTGTAAATCATCACTACAAGACTGCTGCTGCTGCTGATGCTGAGTGCCAGCCTCCACCTCCATGCTGACACAATCATCCTCCTCCTCCTCTTCCTCCTCCTCATTCACTTCCTGTGTGATGGGTGGCACAGCAGGAACACTGTCTGGATAAAGGGGGCCTTGAGAGGCAAGGAAGTCCTCCTCTTCCTGCCTCTGTTCTGCCTCAAGTGCCCTGTCCATTATTCCACGCAGCGTATGCTCCAAGAGGTGGACAAGAGGTACAGTGTCACTGATGCATGCACTGTCACTGCTCACCATCCTTGTGGCCTCCTCAAACGGTGACAGGACAGTGCATGCATCCCTGATCATGCCCCACTGGCGTGGTGAGAAAAAACCGAGCTCCCCTGACCCTGTCCTGGTGCCGTAGTCGCACAGGTACTCATTGATGGCCCTCTGCTGCGTGTGCAGCCACTGCAGCATGGCCAACGTTGAGTTCCACCTGGTGGGCATGTCACATATAAGGCGGTTCTTGGGCAGGTTTAACTCCTTTTGGAGCTCAGCCAGCCGAGCACAGGCATTAAATGATCGGCAGAAATGCACACAGACTTTCCTGGCCTGCTTCAGTACATCCTGTAAGCCGGGGTACCTGCCCAAGAACCGCTGCACCACCAGGTTAAGGACGTGAGCTACACAGGGCACATGGGTCAGTTGTCCCTGTCGGAGGGCGGAGAGGAGGTTGGTGCCATTGTCACAAACCACCATTCCTGGCTTAAGCTGGTGTGGCGTCAACCACCTCTCAGCCTGCCCCTGCAGAGCTGACAAAACATCCACCCCAGTGTGGCTCCTGTCCCCCAAACAAACCAGCGCAAGCACAGCATGGCATCGTTTTGCCTCTGTACTTGCGTAGCCCCTGGAACGCCTACAGAGCACCGCTGGTTCTGAGGACAGAGCACTGGAAGAGACCATGGAGGAAGAAGAAGAGGAGAGGGTGGAGGAGAGAGGTGTGTCACAAACAATAGTAGTATTTTGGAGGCGTGGTGGCGGAACAACCTCCAACACTACTGCACCTTGTCCTGCATCCTTCCCAGCTGCCAGAAGAGTGACCCAATGGGCCGTGAAAGACAGGTAACGTCCCTGTCCATGCCTGCTGGACCATGAGTCAGCGTTAATATGCACCTTACCGCTGACCGCCCTGTCCAGCGAGGCAAGGACATTGCCTTCCACATGCCGGTAGAGAGCCGGAATTGCCTTCCGTGAGAAAAAGTGGCGTTTGGGGACCTGCCACTGAGGAACCGCACATTGTACAAATTCACGGAAGGGGGCCGAGTCTACCAACTGAAAAGGCAGCAGTTGAAGTGCTAGCAATTTAGCCAAGCTAGCATTCAACCACTGGGCATGTGGATGGCTGGGAGTGAACTTCTTTCGCCGGTCCAGCAGCTGGGGCAGGGACATTTGCCTGCTATAATCGGACGTGGGTGTACCGCTAGCAGAGTTCCTGGAAGCACTTGGCTGTGACACACCTAATTCTACACCTTCATTCCTCTCAGAGCAGGTTTCAGAGAGGACCGAAGGTCTAGTGGGGTTGGAGATGCCAGCTGATGAGGAGCAAGGAGAGGTCCACTTTGTTCTTTGGTGTGGGTCTTTGAGGTACGCTTGCCAACGAGCTGCATGGCAGGTCAACATATGTCTGGTCAAGCATGTGGTGCCCAAGTGGCTGATGTTTTGGCCACGCGAGATACGCTTGAGACATATGTTGCAAATAGCAGCGGTGCGATCTGATGCACTCGTCTAAAAAAAGGCCCACACCAAAGAACTTTTAGAATAACGCGCAGAGGCAGCGCCCTGCACAGGCGGAGCTCTGCGGTGTGATTCAGTCGGTGTGCTGCCCCTAAGCTGGCCCCGGAGGGCATCCTGCCTCGTTGGACATGTGCCTCCTCCTCCTCCTCCTCTCTCCTACCAGGCACCCACGTGGAGTCAGTGCCCTCATCATCCCCTCCCTCTTCATCGCTGTAGCAAACCTGGCAGTATGCTGCAGCTTGTGGAACATGACTGCCAGATTGCTGTCCTTCTTGAGCATCCCCTCTCTCTGCGCTCACGCTACTGCCTTCCTCTAGCTGAGTGTCATCATCAGAGCCCACAAAACACTGGGCATCCTCCTGGAGCATGTACCCAACACTGTGCTCAAAGAGTTCAGGAGACTCCTCAGGAGGACGTGGTGGGTCTAGGGAAGGAGTCACTGATGATGACATTGAGAGGAGGGAAGACGATGCGTTGGCAGCTGCTTTGCTAGTACTCTGAGACTGGGTGAGAGAGGATGAGGAGGATGAAGAGGGCTTGGTCATCCACTCTACCAAGTCGTTGGCATGTTGCGGTTCAACATGTCCAGCTGCCGAAAAGAAGGACAAGCGTGTCCCATGGCCACGTGCTGATGACAATGCACCGCGTCCACGACCAGCACTGTTGTCTCTAGACACAGAGCCTGCTTGCCCTCTTTTATCGGCTCACGCCTGTCTGCCTCTCCTTGCTGGCCTTCCAGACATGGTAATGGCCTGAAGGGAGTTGGGTAAAACAGCAGTGTAATGGAGTCACACAACACCCACTAAGCCCTGCAGATGCCTCTATTAGAGAACAGCAATAAAGGGTAGATACAGGTGTATATTGTGCTGGAGGCACAAAAAAACCCACTAACTCCTGCAGATGCCTTTATTATAGAACACCAGAGATAAAGGGGTATATACAGATGTATACTGTGCTGTGCTGGAGGCACACACAACTTCCAATAACTCCTGCAGATGGCAAGTGGGCTCAAATAGAGAAGAGCTAATGTAGGTGGATATAGCGGTGTGTACTGGGTACAGAGCATGCAGACAGCACGCAAAAGCTCCTAACACTACTGACTGCAAGCTCTATTATAAAAGATAGGTCACTAGCTATATAGGTGAGGTGAATATAGCGGTGTATACTGCGATCAGGGCACACAGACAACAACCACTACAGAAGAGCAAGATCGAAAATCGGCCGATAACGATCGGTGTGTACTGTGTTGAAGGTACACAGAACACCCACTAACTGCTTCCAACGCCAAAACACTACACTAGGCCGCCGCGCTGGCGGCCTTATATAGTGTTGGGCGTGTACTACACAGCCTGAGCTATGATTGGCCACAGGCATCCTGCCTGTGGCCAATCATGGCTCTCCTCGCTGCTGGCGCTGTGATTGGCCAAGCATGCGGGGTCACAGTGCATGCTTGGCCAATCATGAGCCAGCAATGCACTGCGATGACGCAGTGCATTGTGGGCCGTGAGCGCCACACGAATTTGGCGCAAACGGTCCATAACGTTCGGAATTCGCCGAACGGGTGAACAGCCGATGTTCGAGTCGAACGTATGTTCGACTCGAACACGAAGCTCATCCCTACAACTGTTTAATCTAAAATAGCTTGCATAAGTCCGCCATCACCTTTGACATGCAAGGGGTGCCCTGGTCCATTAGTATCTCTTTGGGGAATCAAGTTTGTGAAAACATTTGAAATAATTCTAGGGCAATGGCCTTAGAGGAAGTTTTCCTCAAAAGGAACTGCTTCTGGATACCTGGTTGCGTAGTCTAGGATGACGAATATATATTGGTGCCCCCTAGCCTTTACCAGGGGTCCAACGAGATCCATAGTGATCTGCTCAAATGGAACCTCAATAATTGCCAAGGGTACCAGAGGGCTTCTATAGTGGGGCACTGGGGCAGTTAACTGGCAAATGGGACAAGATACACAATATCTTTTAACCTTGGCCTTCACCCCTGGCCAGAAAAAAACAGTCGGTTATCCTGGCCTCTGTTTTCTCTGCCCCCAAGTGTCCTCCCAGTGCGTCCTTGTGGGCTAAATCAAGTAGCATCCGCCTATATGGCTGGGGAACCAGCAACTGCTCTACAGTTTCCCCTCGGCTTTCAGTCACTCGATCAACCAATTCTCCCTTCAACGCAAAATGAGGAAACCTCTAATCTGCCCCTGGTATTTGTGAGACCCCATCAACAACAGAAACCTGCTCTTGAGCATTGACCAAGGTAGGATCCTGCAATTGGGCGGTGCCAAACGCACCCCCTGGGTACATCCAGGTCTAGCTGCACTGGCCTTGAGGATGATTCCCCTTTACCCTCCTCTTCCCCTTCACCCTCCTCAACCGGGAACTGCAACGGGGAGAGCGCCTCATCATCCTCCCAAAGCATAACCTGTAACAGGAAGACTTCCCCTCCTCAGAGGTCAACTCGGTTTTGAAATCTGAAACAGAAACATCATCCTTCAACTTAACATTCTCTGCAATATCATTATTAGTGACCGGTATCTCTGTATCAAAGGGGTGTGTTGTGGGGATTTCAGGCCCAGGCCCCTCAGACTCTGTCTCTTCCAGGACCAGTGTCCACAGTTCTCCTGGCTGTCCTGGCAGCCCCATCTGTACCTGGTTCCACAGTACGAGTAATAGTGGACAATCCCACCCCACTATAATATCATGTATTACATTTCTCACTACCCCAACCTCTTGTGTCACTGAGGTATGGCCATAGGAAACAGTCACCGGAACCCGGGGGTACTCCTTGGTGTCCCCATGGATGCACACTACACGTAGGGTTTTTCTTACGGGGCCAAGTCTCCCAATCACCCTGGCATGTACAAGTGTTACCATGCTACCAGAGTATAGTAGCACCCTGGCAGGAAGGTGGTTCACCTACACTTCACACTCGAACCGTCCTGCGATCGGGTCCAGATGAGTTTGCACATAGAAGGAGCTTCTCCGACCACTCCCGCAATCCATAGGCTCCTCCTGGAGTGGGCATTGCACCCGGGTATGTCCCCTGGACTGACATCGCCAACTCTGTAGGTCTCCCATTCTTGGGACAGGAACCACCTTTCGAGGTTCTGCAGCAGACGATGAAGGTTTGCGGGTTCCAACGCCTGGCAGGGCGTCTTTCCTAGGTTCTGTGGCTGGTCTGGTTGCCCTTGGTGTGGGTTTGCAACGCTTGGCAGGCCCAAGAAAGTCCTCCACCATGGTGTATCTTTCAACGAACTCAACCAGCTGGTCAGCGGTTTCAGGGTCTCCATGGTTTAGCCAGCGCTGTATGTCATCTGGCAGGGACCACAGGTACCAGTCCATCACTACTCATTCCACCATCTGTGGGCCTGACAGTTTTTTCTGGCTGCAGACATTTTTTAACCAGCTGTACCAGTTCATGCATTTGGGACCTGGGTGGTTGGTCAGGTTTGTACTTCCAGCGATGCACCCTCTGAGCCCGGACGGCTGTGGTCACTCCTAGGCGGGGCAGGATCTCTGCCTTTAGATGCCATAGTCGCTGATGTGTTCCATTGGGAGGTCAAAATAGGCCTTTTGCGGGTCACCGGTGAGGAAAGGGGAGATAATGCCAGCCCATTGGTCCCGGAGCCACCCCTCTCTCTCAGCTATCCTCTCAAAGGTGGTGAGAAAGGCCTCTACGTCGTCGCTGGGTGTCAGTTTTGGTAAAAAATGGCTGGCCCTCACAGGCACATGGTTGCCATCAGCGGCAACCGATTGTTCTCATCCTTGAGCCAGTCGCTGTACTGCCTCCTGCAAGGCAGCCACTTGTGCTTGAGTGGACTCCTGCTGAGCAGTAAACTGGGTGGCTAGCAACCGTGTGCTTTCCTGTTGTGCAGCTATAGCCTGTGCCAGGTCCTGCTGCTGCTGAGCCATTGCTTCCTCATGGCAACGGTTTGCATCTGCTGAAGCTTGCTGCTGGGTCACGGTGGCTTGTGTCAAACCCTGATGACCTCCTCCATTACTTTACCTGCTGCTTGCAGCGTCTGAGAGGACTTCACCCAAGACATGCCATTTGTACACAGTTTCTTTTAAACGTCAGTGTTTAGTTTTTAAACGTTTTTTGCGACTGCAAATGCACTTTTGCCAGGATCCAAGACACCAGTTGTAAACTTTGGGGATAATAGGTCCGCGGGACCAAGTGCATAAACCATTTAAACTTGAAACCAAAAGACTTTTATTTATAAGCAAATCAAAAATAAGGCTTTCTTCAACACACAGGTCAAAATATAAAACAAAAGTCTGCTTATCTTCAGCATAAAACAAAAGGCTGCTTATCTTCAGCGCTAAGCAAAAATGAAAGAAAAACACATACAATTCTGTAGCCGGGTCTTCGCCTCAGAGTTTTGAGAGTCCTTATCGAATCTTTAGCAGCCTCCAAACAGCAAAACAGCTCCTCAGACAGGTGTAAATCACCTACTCCTCCTCACCACCACCTCTTCACTACTTCCTGTCTTTTATAAACTGTTTCCTGAAGGTCTTTAACACCCTGTGTGCTGAATCCCTGCGGTCTGGGAGGGAGGCTCTTTCCCACCCGAATATCACTTCAGAGCCTCCCAAATTCCGGGTCCCAACTAACTCTCTATTAATATAGAGAGGGCTGTTAGTCAGTCCTCTCCTGATTGACTACACCCGGAATTCCTCACCCATTCTGGGTGACCCCCTGAAGTCTACCGTGACTCCCTTAAAGGAACCACATCCCGAATACTGGTGCTACATAGCACCAGTCCAGGACCCAACCTTGGCATCCTGTACAAAATATTTTAAGGTAATTTACTATATTTTTATAGTTATAACTTCCAACCAGTAATTTCACAGTAAATAGATAAGTAATAAATTATGTTATAACATATACAGTAGTATATAAATATATAATTTAGCTTGCATCTTTTCAGCAGCAGATTCTCATTCTCCCTCTTAAATGGGGTTATTGGTAAAGCTTATACCCATAAAAACATGTTTTTTCCTTGTAGTTAAGAGGGCTGGGCTGGAACGGATCATTTGTCTTTTAGACGCAGTCCCCCTTCTATTACACTGCAATGAGAGGCGTGTCTCCACTGCAGCATTTTTATTGGACAGCTTGGGCTAATGGTACTTTACCATTGATCCAAGACAAGCTGTCCATTGAGCTGAGTGCCTCTGACATGAAGTGAGGAGAGGCACTGTGAGCTCATCTTCTCAGCCTGGTGGAAACAGAGTGTGCCAGCTTGTATTTAAACTGGGCGCTCTGTATGTAGCTTCTGACAGGCTGCGCAAGCCCCAAAACCCCAGCTACATACCTAAATTTGGGATGTCTGTGACCCCAAGTCGCTGAGCTAAGACCCTCAAAGTTTTTTTTTTTTTTATGTTCATGGCTCTGCCTCACCTGCCTCCCCTGATTGCCCGTCCCTGTGCAAGAGGGCAAACTAGCATTTGTAGAAAGTTTAAATTAGATGCTTAAAGTTCTTTAAAGCGGAGTTCCGCTTAAAAAAAAAAAGTCAGCAAGCTTCAAATACTGAAGCTGCTGACTTTTAATAATCAGACACTTACCTGTCCCAGGGTCCAGCAATGCGGGGGATCGAAGCGCCGTTCATCTCCCCCTCCGCTTGGCGGCGCTGGCATTTTTAACTGTGGGCGCCCGACTGTGGCTTCACAGCCGGGCACCCACTGCGTATGAGCGAGCTGCGCAGTGCACCGCCACTGGACGCTCAATCATCTGGGACCTGTCACGTGTCCCAGATGATTGCCTAAAGGGAGGGGGGAGAGTTGATCTCCCTTCCTGCGCCGAGGAAAGTGACGTCAGGAGTCCAGGTGCTGAAGGAGGCAGATTTCAAGGGACCACATACCAACAGGCATAAAAAAGGTAAGTAAAAAATATTTTTTTCCATGCACATTAATACATTTTTTTGGGGGGGGGGGTGAAAACCCACTTTAAATTGATTAAAAAATAAATAAATAAAAAGCTTTATAAATACCAAACATTTTATACTTACCTCCTCTGGGTTTTGCACAGAGTTGCCCCAATCCTCCTTTTCTGGGGTCCCCTCATGGCGCTCCTGGCTCCTCCTCTTCTCAAGTGCCCCCACGGAGAGCCATTTTCCATAGGGGCACTCGTGCGGGCGTTCTCTTGAGTCCTGCTGCTGTCAATCTATCCAACAAGGGAGGACCCGAGACAGTGACTGAAGCTGCTGTGCTCATCCCCATAGCTGGGGCGATTTGGCTCAGGTAAGAAAAGGGGGGGGGCGGTGTCTGGGGGGGTGCTGCAGCACAAAAGGTTTTTCATCCTAATGCATAGAATACATTAAGGTGAAACACCATGAAAGTTTACAACCCCTTTAAGCTGACCATATCTGCTAAAATTGTGTGCATTCTTACAACCAGCATCTGCGGCTATCAGAATATCCAAACAGTGGCTGTATGTGATCGGATACACTGCTGTTCCGCAGATAATTTTCTGTTTGGCTCCTTTTATTTTTAGTTTGAAAAATGTTAGGTGAAGGGGAGGGGGAATGACAGGGCCACCCATGGCTCAAATTTTGATAGACTGTCTAATGGACAACTTTAAATTTAAACAGCTACTTGAAAACTCAGTATTTTACTGTATACTTATGCTGTACTGGTTCTACAGTATGTGAATACTTTTTATTTAAACAGATAATGACAACACCATTTTATTTGCCTGTTTGAGTATATTTGTAATCATTTTGTCTATCAGATATGAAAGCTAAATCATTTTTCTACTTATATAGCTAACAGAAATACTAAGAATGTAGGTAGTTTAAATATATACTAATACTAAATTATTAAAATTGCCTTACCTGTTCACAGATCTCCTAAAGTAAAGAACACCCTATCCATTTTCCTGAAGATTTGTTCTAAGAACTGGCATGAGCGTTTTTGAGGATATACCTAATTATTTCTGTTTTCTTCTTCTTTTTTTTTTACCAGAGTATAATTTTAGAGACATCAGACGTTTTACAGTTATGCTTCCTAGTATTTTACTATGAACTTTTTTTTTATTTTTTCACCACATCAACGCTTAAACCTTCTCAACTTATTCTTAGTTATCATTTCATGCAGATAATGTAAAAATAACCATAATAATTACACTCATTTTGTGTTTCTTTAATTGTTGACTGTAATAGGTTTTCTTCCTTCCTTTTATTTGAAATCTCTACTTTGAGGCCCTAGAATTACTCAGCTCCTCATGCTAATCATCGACAATGACTTGCATTTAAAGATAGATTGTAAACTTCCTAATTAAAGCTTTGCATCACAGGAGCCCAAAAAAAGGCCCATTAGAGGTTAGGGGCTGTCACTGTGTGTGAGCTAAATATTCTGGGGACTCATTGGCCTCAGAACACAAAACAGTATCACATGTGAGTCACTTTAACCCTTAATAAGTTTCACGCCTCGTATACATCAGGTCAGCTACAACTGAACACAAGGATGTGTGATGCGAAATAAGATACTCGTGTCACTTCTGGAAGTCAGGTTTAGGTCTTGTTTCTTATGTAAAAGTCCTTAGAGGAAAATTATTGATATACAAAATAAACAGTTATGGCCAGATTGCTGCTTCCTGCCCCCTAGGCCAACTGTCTTGTGCTGCTTTCCTCCTGTCCTAGTTAAATGGCTAATGTTGGTGTCACACTAATGAGATCATATGTCATAAGCACACAAAGCAAACCAAGTATGGGGACAGAGAACATAAAACAGGCAAATTGCCTAGTCTGCAGAAGTTCACCTAGAACTATATACTAGAGAAGGAGGCAACCTATCACCCTACTCTGCTAGAAGTTGGGTTTGAGCTCTACAGATCCAGAACAAGTTAACTGAAATAACACTATTCCACCAACAAATACACATAAACCATGCAGGGACAGCAAGGACCCATTTGAGTTACACTGGGAGGCAGAGCAGCAGTCTGTATCCTTTTATTTTGCATGACAAGAAAAGACATTGATGTGATGTGCAGGTGGCTATGCCCCCTCCATGACAGCTGTCCTAAGGCCATGGCCTGTGTTGACTATGCAAAGATCAGGCCATGGCAACAGGACCAGCCAAAATGCAAGGATATTTGACATACAGTTACTGAAGTATTGTATGATAAAGACAAAAATGCAGGGGGTGGGGGGCAAAGCTCTGTTTAGTATTCTTGCTACTCAAAGTACTGTATATGTGAATGATGTGGCATTTTTGTACTGATCTACGTCTTGCAGGGTAAAAGACTATTATACCATGTACACATGGCCGGACTTTCCGGCAGACTAGGTCCGACGGTCTTCCCAACTGACTTTTCAGCAGAGTTCCGACGGACTTTCCGAATGAACGGACTTGGCCACACACAATCACACCAAAGTCCGACAGATTCTAACGTGATGATGTACGACCGGACTAGAATAAGGGAGTTCATAGCCAGTAACCAATAGCTGCCCTAGCGTCGGTTTTCGTCCGTTGGAACTAGCATACAGACAAACTGATTTTTTGACCAGACTCTAGTCCGTTGGAAAGATTTGAAACATTTTCTAAATCTAAAGTCCGTCTGATTTTTAGACAGCAAAGGTCCGATGAAGCCCACACACCATCAAATTTTCTGGCGGATTCGTTCCTTCGGACCATTGCTGTCAAAAAGTCCGGTCGTGTGTAACCGGCATTAAACAAAGCCCTGTTCCCTGCATACCCAGCTCTTCAGAGTATGAGTGACTCTCTACTCCTCTCCAATGCAACTGTGCTAGGTATGTTGTGACTGGTCCAGCATTGTCATGTGAACCCAAGGAAGGAGTCCAGTGCCTTGCAAAAGCTCAAACAAGTCTTTGCCTAAACCAGATAGCCACTTGGAAACACTTATGTCCTTTAAGGGGTTGTAAACCCTAGTTTTTTTAAAAATAAAAATAACAAACATGCTTATATTTACCTTCTCTGTGAACAGAGCAGCCCCGATCCTCTTCTTCTAGGGTGACCTGCCAGTGCTCTAGGCCCCTCTTCTTCATCAGGTGCCCCATGGTGCCCCACCTGTGCAATCTCGCTCCTGAGTCCCATTGCTGCGTCCATTGACACAGACAGTGGGATTTGGCCCCGCATCCAACTTCAGTGTCACAGGATCTGATTGGCAGCAGCGGTATCAGTCTGCCCAATGAGGAGAGAGACAGAGGCTGGAGTCATTGTGCTTGTGCAAATCGCTGGATTGATTGGGCTCAGGTAAGAAAAAAAAAGGGGGGGGAGTGGGGGGAGCTGCAGCACAGAAGGTTTTTCACCTTAATGTATAGAATGCATTAAGGTGAAAAAACCTTGAGGCTTTAGAACCACTTTAATTATTAAATAGAGAATGGGAAAAACAGTGTGCTGTTAATGTCAATAAGTTATGTATTTTTCATTGTAGAGCTTCCACTGGTCTGTACAGCACATCAACTTAGAGGAAACCTGTAGTGAGAAAAATACTAGGACAGCAATTGATTTTTTGCCTTTTGACATTAACAGTGTCCTGGCTGTTTTGTTAATTATGTGACTTTATTACTTTCTGAGACCTGTAAGTGAAATCAGAAATCCTGATCAGCATATTTGTTCTGGGGTGGTGACAGCACTGGAGCCAGGCAACTAGCATTTTTAGAAGCAGAAGTCAGCAATGGCATTTTGTTTATTTCAGTACATTTTTATTCAGAACCTTCAGTAGAGCTACTTTAATTGTAGTGCCTTAAAGGGGTTCTGCACTCAAAATACAACATTTGCCCATTCTGTTGCCTATAGTTAATATATCTCATAATGCCACCTGTTTTTTTTTTTTTGATTCACCTACCTTTTGTAATCTTCAGTAAACCCCTGCGGCGATGGGCGGTCTCTTGCGGGGATCAGCGTAATTTCCTGTTAAAGCCCGCACTGTCTCCTGGGATCTCGTTCGTGTAATCCCAGGAGACATTGCGGCTAATGCACCCGACATCTCGCGAGATTTCGGGTGCTACAGCCGACATCTCGCGAGATTTCGGGTGCTACAGCCGACATCTCGCGTGATTTCGGTAATTACAGCCGAGATCTCGCGAGATCTCGGCTGTAATTACCAAAATCACGCGAGATGTCGGCTGTAGCACCCGAAATCTCGCGAGATGTCGGCTGTAGCACCCGAAATCTCGCGAGATGTCGGGTGCATTAGCCGCAATGTCTCCTGGGAATACACGAACGAGATCACAGGAGACAGTGCGGGCTTCAACAGGAAATTACGCTGATCCCCGCAAGAGACCGCCCATCGCCGCAAGAGACCGCCCATCGCCGCAGGGGTTTAAAATAAAGTACTGAAGATTACAAAAGGTAGGTGAATCAAAAAAAAAAAACAGGTGGCATTATGAGATATATTAACTATAGGCAACAGAATGGGCAAATGTTGTATTTTGAGTGCAGAACCCCTTTAACTGTGCTGCACAGAAAAGACAAAGTAATAAAAAAGTGTCTCCCCATATTTATTACAGGTACTTATATAGTGTTGTCAATTTATGCAGTGCTTTAGGCTACTTTCACACTGAGGCGTTTTTCAGATGCTAAAGGGGTAAAAACAGCACCTATAACGCGCCTGAAAAACAGCTCCACTACAGCACCAGTGTGAAAGCCCAAGTGCTTTCACATTGAAGAGGTGCGCTTACAGAAAAAGAAAAAAAGTCCTGCAAGCCGCATCTTTGGATCATTGCAGGAGTGGTGAATACACCGCTCCTAAAATGCTCCTGCCATTGAAATCAATGGGCAGCGATGCCGAAGCACCTGCAAATCCCTTTGGCACTTTACCGCAGGCGCCCCCCCCCGCCCCTGTGTGAAAGTGCCCACATATATTGTACATTCACATCAGTTCCTGCCCTCAAGCAGGGCCGTCTTTAATATAGATTGGGCCCTGGGCAAGATTTTTCTTGCCCCCCCCCCCCCATGCATTTTTCCTCCCTACCTACTCTGAGACATACAATAAATAGCAGCTAGACCTAAAATCTGTTTTCTGTATCAGATCAGGCAGCAATTGTGATTGGTTGCCAGCAGTTAAAGCATATCATTACTGCTTACTACTAGTTGCTAGAGGTTACAGCACATCACCTCCTCACAGCAGCATGATATACATAGGAATGCCACCTTTATTTACATATCAATGCCGCCAGCCGCAGCAATTTACTTAGTATTGTCGCCGCTATTTACATATGAATGCTGGTTATTTACATGTAAACACAGGGTCTGCAGGTCAGTCACTTGCACACAACAATAGGGCAGAGCTGGGCAGCATTAGTACCAGCCCTTCACACAGATATTAGGACATAGCACAGGAATAAAACTTCAAGGGACAAGGGAATTTAAACCTGGATAGTTGGCAAGTATGAGGCAGCTGTTTTGGGCCCCATAACAATGACAGGGCCCAGGGCAGCTGCCCCTTTTGCCCTGCCTTAAAGACGGCCCTGCCCTCAAGGAGGTTACACTCTAAGGTCCCTAGCTCACATTCATATTAGAGCCAATTTACCTACCAGCACGTCTTTGCAGGCACAGAGAGAACTTGAAAACTCCAGGCAGTTAGTGTCATAGTTAGGAATCAAACCAAAACCCTAGTTCTTCTAGGAAGAAGTGCTAACCACTATGCCACTGTGCTGCTCACCATATTGCCCTGTTTAGGGAATATGGACACTACACAATAAATCTGCACCACGGATCCAGCGTATATCCCTAAAAAAGCATTCTCTACAATAATGGCCGACACTCCCTTACTTAAGCACCTAACCAAATTCCTAAAATGAGCCCTAAAAGTGACCTTGTCAGGTTTCCAAACAAACAAAATGACAGTTTCTTGCAATAGCAGAGGCAGCAAACTCACCTCTCTAGCGTCCCATGTCTGAGCCCTACCTTCCCTGTGTTCCAGAGCTGGAGCCTATACCAATTTCTTTGCCATTTAACCACTTCCCGACCAGCGCACGATGATCTACGTCGACAGAATGGCACGGGCAGGCATATTGGCGTACAGGTACGTCCAATATTCAATGCCGCCCTGCCATCGGGAGCGCGCCGCCGGCAGCGCGCTCCCGCGCTGGTCGGCCCCCGTGAGTCCGGTCGCGGGACCCGCGGACTCGAACGCCGCGGGCATCCCCGCGATCGTCTCACGGAGCGGCCGAATGGAGGAAATGCTGTGTAAACAACATTTTTCCATTCTGCCTAGCAACTAGTGACGCTGATCTCTGCTCCATGTGATTGGAGCAGAGATCAGTGTACACTAAATGAAAGCCCAACCCCCCCACAGTTAGCAACACACCCCTAGGAACACTTAACCCCTACACTGCCACCCACTGGTTAACCCTTTCACTGCCAGTGTCATTTACACAGGAATCACTGCATTTATATAGCAGTGATTACTGTATGAATGACAATGGTCCCAAAAATATGTCAAAAATGTCCGATGGGTCCCCCACAATGTCGCAGTCACAATAAAAATCGCAGATCGCCGCCATTACTAGTAAAAAAAAAATTATTAATAAAAATGATATAAAACTATCCCTATTTTGTAAACGCTATAACTTTTGCGCAAACCAATCAATAATCGCTTATTGCGATTTTTTTAACCAAAAATATGTAGAAGAATACGTATCGGCCTAAACTGAGGGAAAAAAAAAATTTAAATATATTTTTGGGGGGTATTTATTATAACAAAAAGTAAAAAATAGTGCGTTTTTTTCAAAATTGTCGCTCTATTTTTGTTTATAGCGCAAAAAATAAAAACTGCAGGGGTGATCAAATACCACCAAAAGAAAGCTCTATTTGTGGGAAAAAAGGACGTCAATTTTGTTTGGGAGCCATGTCGCACGACTGCGCAATTGTCAGTTAAAGCGACGCAGTGCCGAATCGCAAAAAGTGGTCTGGTCTTTGACCAGCAAATTGGTCTGGTCTGCAAGTGGTTAAACATTCTATGAGTGTCAGATGCCTGCTTCTCCTAACACACCTTATGAATCCTTTCACACTGGGGCCGTGGCTGTGTTCGCAGTAAAGCACCGCTTATAGCAGCAGCATTTTACCGCTGTTTAACCACTTCCATACTGAGCATTTTTACCCCCTTCCTGCCCAGGCCAATTTTCAGCTTTCAGCGCTGTCACAATTTGAATGAGAGTTGTGCGGTCATGCAACGTTGTACCCAAATTAATTTTGATCATTTTTACTTTCCACAAATAGAACTTTCTTTTGGTGATATTTTATCACCTCTGAGGTTTTTATTTTTTGCGCTATAAACAAAAAAAGAGCGTCAATTTTGAAAAAAAAAAAAAAAACACAATATTTATTAATTACTTTTTGCTATAATAAATATCCCAATTTTTTTTTTTTAAGAAACAATTTTTTCCCTCAGTTTAGGCCAATATGTATTCTTCTATATATTTTTGGTAAAAAATAAAAATAAAAATTGCAGTAAGCGTATATTGATTGGATTGCGCAAAAGTTATAGCGTCTACAAAATAGGGAATAGAATTATGGCATTTTTATTTTTTTGCTAGTGATAGCTATGATTTTTATCAGGACTGCGATATTGCGGATGGACATATATCAACACTTTTGACACTATTTTGGAAGCATTGTCATTTATATAGGGATCAGTGCTATAAAATGCATTGATTACTGTATAAATGTGACTGGCAGGGAAGGGATTAACACTAGTGGGTGATCAAAGGGTTAACTGTGTGTCCTAGGGTGTGATTCTAAATGTAGGGGGAGGGGACTCACAAGGGGAGGAGACCGATCAGTGTTCCTCTGTAATGGGAACACACAGATCGATCTCTTCTCACCTGACAGGACGTGGATCTGTGTGTTTACACTGACATTGCGGCTGCCGGGCACGTGCACCGGGTCCCAAGTGATGCGATGTGTGCGCGCCGCTGGCAATGCAGGGAATCCTGGGATGCCATATGACGCCCACCCGTAGGAACGAAGGGTTCCTGCGGCTGCTATATGACAATAGAGAAGTAGGGAAGTGGTTAAGTAGTGCTTTTTGGCCGCTAACAGGGTGCTTTTAACCCCAAAGAAGGGGTTGAAAAACTCTCATGTTGCAGCAGTTCCAAAACGCTTTTCAGGCTCTTCGGAAGCGCTGCCCATTCATTCTAATGAGCTGACCATTATGGGAGCACTAAATACAATGCTCCCAACCTGCCTCAAAGATGCTGCTTGCTAGACTTTTCATAACGTCCCGCAAGCGCACCGCCTGAGTGTGAAAAGTCACACTTGAATGAATGGGAGGCGGTTTTCAGCAGAGGCTTTTTCCAGCGCTAAAGCACCTGAGAACTGTCCCAGTGTGAAAGGGGACTAAACCAAAACAAGTCTCAGAAATTATAGAGGAGTCAGAAGATTGAACCATGGCATGTGACAGGGAACACAGGCATCTGACATTCCCAGAAGTGTTAAATACTAAAAACATTGACAAAGATTGTGGCCCTGAGTGTAGTTAGTGTAGGAAACAGGCGTTTTGATTGTGTAGAGGCCTTTCAGGGTTTCTTTGAACCTTCTCCCCCTCCACTGCTGACTTAAAATTTATCCTAATCTGTCATGTTTGTCAGAAAATGTTTAATTCCTTATCTAGATTCTTGTTTCGGGTTAGTCACTCAGAGATCGCTGAAGCCTATACATCAGCATAACAAACAGGCATATACAGTACTATTCTCAGAAACAGGTAAGCAATGTCAGCCACATTCATCTTTCATGACAGAGTCTCTCAAACACTTGACTCACCCAATTCTGACACTTACCTCAAAAACACTGAACCCTCCAGCCTGACATTACACCAAATTAAAACCCTTAACTAAGCCCTATCAATAATTAATCTCTATTTCTCTTCAACTGTTACTTCGCCTGCACCAGAAACAGTGACATTGAGTTGCCAAGGCCAAATAAATTTGCATAAATTCTACATGCTTTGTATGTGGTAGGTTAAATAGTTATGGAGCTTCATTATTATTACTATTAATATAATACATAATTTTACGTAGCGGCAACACTTAGTGCATCGCTTTCCAAAATTTATGAAAGAAAGTATTTTTTTTTTTTGCTTTACCACATCTGCGCCTGTTTTACTGTGAAAGTAAAGAAACATGGTAAAAGGTAGAATAACGATAAATGCATGATGATAAAAAAATGTGACAAAATAAAAATAAATAACAATGATTCCACCTTCAAGTGTTTACTAGCTTTCCAGCGCTGTGTACTGTATCTTGTCAACAAAATATTTGATAAAAAAAAAAAATTAAAAAAAATAATAAACTGCCAAAATCTGTTGGCATATTTTTTTCCTGAAATAAATTGACAACATTTGCATATACAAGTCAAATTGTCTGAAAAATGTATTTTCTTTGAAAATGTATTTCTTAATAAGAAAAACTTTTGGAGACAATATAGCTGATACTAAGTAATTTGTATCCTCATATAATTTGTATTACATAATTTGTATCCTCATATTATATTTATGATAAATAGGATGAAAACGATTTATTAAAAGGGTAAGTTTCCCTCCTTAGAAATATATAATCTTTTAGAGCTCTTTTTAGGTTAATATAATTGTACTTTCAAAGGATGAAAATACTTTCAAAATAGCCATCGAGTTTTGAAAAGGTAAAAGGGAAGATAAATAGCAGTTTGCAAAGTTATATGCAGCAGGACTTTAATCCTCCCAGTTATTACAGAGAACATCTGCTTGAATTACCGGGCCAAAAATACAATGTAAAAAAACGACTTTTGTCGTGACTGGTTGGTGACATTCTCCTACAAAAAGCTAATTAGTACTTTGAGTCCCGTCCTATTAAGGAAACCTGATCTGTTTGCTAAAAAAATAATTATGACACCTCATTCATAAATCATTGGCACTACCTGCTTTGGTCTGATGGAATTATGATTTCCCAGTACAAATTGTCTGACCTGTTTTATGTTCCCCAGCACATAATTAAGGTGGTGTGTTAAAGGAAGTAATTTTGTTCAAAGCTTTGGCACCAGCAGTGTAATGTCTTTTCTCATATTACTTGTAGCTACCAGGCAACCTAAAGAGTCGTACCATGTTGTGGTCTAGTGCAAACAGCAGTTGGATGTCTGCTGTTTAATCCAGAATTCACGGGATGTTGTTAGGCTAATGTTGAAGGCTAAGCGACGGAGGTAAAAGAAGGAAGCCAGGCCCACCCTGCCTGTCCATCTCACAACTGGCTGTGCTAATCCCTAATCTTTCTGTATATTTACAAAGCACTCTTCACCCCTACCACTTTTTAAGTAGTTTGGGCCTGTAGATTCTCAACTCGTGTTGTGAAAAACTTTCATTCATTTCCTCCTAAATTGCTGAAAACACCTTCTAGATTTAAGATGCTTGCCTGTCAAATGCTTTTGGCTTTCTGTGCATAATACTGTATTGCAAAATATTATTAAACATGGAATGTTAAATCACTCATTAAATCTGTAGTTCATAAATGTGCCATAATATATAGTATTACATAAACATAGCTGGGTATAAAAAAAAAGCATAACCACTCCAGTGTTCCAACATTTGATGTAGTCAAGCAAGAACAAGGGCTTTGCTGGAGAAATAGATAAAGATCAGGCAATGGACCTGCATTGTGGTCTCCTACGTTAATAGTATACCAATAGAATACTGTACAATGTCTGATGGCTACCAATTGGTGTATCCTTATCTAGTATTCAACACACCTCTTTAATTTCTATATAGCAGTTATTTGCTGTAGGTAAATCCTATTTTATTTATGTTTTTATTTTATTTTTTGAGTGGAGGAGGGGTAGAGCATCTGTCAAAGGTTTAATGCAGTCTTTGTCACCACTGGGGGGATTCGTTTCTCTATTTGTAATGATGGTTTTTGTCACTAAAAAAGAAAATGAGGGGAATCCATTATTTTAAAGTCTCAAAACACATGGTAAGGGGAAATTATCCAATGGGAACACTCAAGTATACCTAGGTATTCAAATACTCACAGGATCTATGCTGGCTCTTCCAGGATTCCTAGGATCCTTTCTAGCTTCAGGATTTCCACAGCTCCCAGTAATGATGCTGGTTGTGTCCTCTAATTGGAAGGGTATTTAAGCACTAGCCTGTGTCTTATTACCAGATACCTAAGAGTTACAATACTTGTTTGCCATTTGCCTGTTTGTTGTCAACCTTGGTTGACCTAACAACTCTCTTCCTTCCTGCCTGCCTAGGCTTCTGCCTAGACTAAGCTATGCATCTTGCTTGCTGCCTGCCTTGACCTCTACTTGGATCTGAATACTTTATCACCTGCCTCAACCCCTGCTCGGATCTCATTTTGGTAGCCCTGAGAACACTCTCCACTCTGAAGCCTGACCGTTCCTTTGGTGGGCCGATCCTGAAGGCTGGAACCTGGTGCTAGTTTGCAGCAAAGTAAGCTGGGACCACTAAAGTCCCTGGCCCATCTCCACCATCAGGAGCTATTTTGAGGATCAACTGCAGCTTAGATTCCATGCCTTGGGTAAGCCTGCATCACCTGCCAGGGAACACTGCAGCTTTAACTTCCTTTTGAAACCCTGGGACAGGATGTGTTTTTTTCCCCAATTGTACATAGACATCAAAAATGTAACTGGATGGGGTTTTAACCCTTCCTGACCCTCTCACCCTTCATATGTCATACAGAGAAGTTTCCTCAGGTATCTGTTTTGGCTTATTAAATGCATGGGACACTCTGAAGACTGATGCACATGGTTATTGTACGCATCCATGTAGAGACAAGAGATACAGAGAGGAAAGTAGACCTGGCATAAGGATTGTTGATTTCTATCTCATAATGAAACAGTAGTGCCTATAGTTAGCGATCAAAGACAGATGCATAACCAAGATAAAAACAATGCATGTCATTGATATACAGTGTATACAAAATGAAGTAATCCAGACAAGCTCTGGGCATGTGTAATGTGGGGTGGATAGATAGGATGGTTGTTTTTTGTCACATCCTCCATTTTTCCCTGTTCGTTGGGCACCAAACAAGGGGGGGGGGGGTCTTCTGGGCTATGGTAGATACCTTGTACAGGGCCACTTTAACTGGTTGCTGGCTGCCAGCAGTCAAATGACGGCCAGGCGGCGCACCTATTGTGGCGGGAGGCCGTCATATGACGGCCTCCCATTTAAACAGGGAATGCGCGCGATCTTGCGCGCGCATCCCTGTTTCTTCGGTGGCGGCGTGTCACGGAGACACCGTTCGCCACCGAAGGGGGTGAACACCCATTGGTTATGGCTGTTTACCAAGCGATCGGCCGTGATGAAGTCACGGCTGATCACAGATGGTCACACCCCAACTGTGCACGGCGCATGCACGCGATCGCGAGCACGCTGCGCGTGCACGTCGGTGGCGGCGTGTTCCCCAGGAACACTGCTCGTCACGACGCTGGTAAACAGCCATTGGCCGGCTGTTTACCCACGTGATTGGCTGTGATCCTTTCACAGCCGATCACTAAAATGTAAACAAACCGTGGTGATGAGATGTTACCGGGTTATTCTCCTCCTCACACACCGATCGTGTGGGGAGGAGATTGCGGTAACATCTCGTTACCGCCTAGTGTACACCAATCACACTGATTGCTCCCCCAATAAAGAGGACCTGTCATCACCCCTCATAGTACCTGTCAATCACAGTCCATCAGAGTACCTGTCACAGTCCATCAGAGTATTTGAGTACCTGTCACAGCCAATCAGAGTACCTGAGTACCTGTCCTAGTCCATCTGAGTACCCGAGTACCTGTCAAGGTTCATCTGAGTACCCGAGTACCTGTCACAGTTCATCTGAGTACCCGAGTACCTGTCACAGTTCATCTGAGTACCCGAGTACCTGTCCCAGCCCATCAGAGTACCCGAGTACCTGTCACGGCACATCAGAGTACCTGAGTACCTGTCCCAGCCCATCAGAGTACCCGAGTACCTGTCACAGCACATCAGAGTACCCCAGTACCTGTCACGACACACCAGAGTACCCGAGTACCTGTCACGGCACATCAGAGTACCCGAGTACCTGTCACGGCCCATCAGAGTACCCGAGTACCTGTCACGGCCCATCAGAGTACCCGAGTACCTGTCACGGTCCATTAGAGTACCCGAGTACCTGTCACGGTCCATCAGAGTACCTGAGTACCTATCACGGTCCATCAGAGTACCCGAGTACCTGTCACAGTCCATCAGGGTACCCGAGTACCTGTCACGGTCCATCGGAGTACCTGTCACGGTCCATCAGGGTACCCGAGTACCTGTCACAGTCCATCAGGATACCGGAGTACCTGTCACAGTCCATCAGGGTACTCGAGTACCTGTCACAGTCCATGATGGTACCCGAGTATCTGTCACGGTCCATCAGAGTACCCGAGTACCTGTCACAGCCCATCAAAGTACCCGAGTACCTGTCACGGTCCATCAGAGTACCTGAGTACCTATCACGGTCCATCAGAGTACCCGAGTACCTGTCACAGTCCATCAGGGTACCCGAGTACCTGTCACGGTCCATCGGAGTACCTGTCACGGTCCATCAGGGTACCCGAGTACCTGTCACAGTCCATCAGGATACCGGAGTACCTGTCACAGTCCATCAGGGTACTCGAGTACCTGTCACAGTCCATGATGGTACCCGAGTATCTGTCACGGTCCATCAGAGTACCCGAGTACCTGTCACAGCCCATCAAAGTACCCGAGTACCTGTCACGGTCCATCAGAGTACCTGAGTACCTATCACGGTCCATCAGAGTACCCGAGTACCTGTCACAGTCCATCAGGGTACCCGAGTACCTGTCACGGTCCATCGGAGTACCTGTCACGGTCCATCAGGGTACCCGAGTACCTGTCACAGTCCATCAGGATACCGGAGTACCTGTCACAGTCCATCAGGGTACTCGAGTACCTGTCACAGTCCATGATGGTACCCGAGTATCTGTCACGGTCCATCAGAGTACCCGAGTACCTGTCACAGCCCATCAAAGTACCCGAGTACCTGTCACGGTTCATCCGAGTACCCGAGTAGCTGTCACAGCCCATCAAAGTACCCGAGTACCTGTCCTGGTTCATCCGAGTACCCGGGTACCTGTCACAGCCCATCAGAGTACCCGAGTACCTGTCACAGCCCATCTGAGTACCCGAGTACCTGTCCCAGTCCATCTGAGTACCCGAGAACCTGTCACAGTTCATCTGAGTACCTGAGTACCTGTCCCAGTCCATCTGAGTACCTGTCACAGTTCATCTGAGTACCTGAGTACCTGTCACAGTTCATCTCAGTACCCGAGTACCTGTCACAGTCCATATGAGTACCCGAATGCCCGAATGCCTGAATGTACTACTTCAATGTTCGGCCTCTCTATGTGACCAGGCTGTGTAAAAGTCCTACACATGTGGTATCACCATACTCGAGAGGAGTATCAGAATGTGTTTTGGTGTGTAATTTTTGCTATATACATGCTATGTGTTAGAAATATCTTATAAACTGACAATTTTGTGTAAAAAATAAAATGTGTTTTAATTTTTTTCCACATATTCCAAAAACTTCTGGAAAAAAATTAACCGTTCAAAAGACTCATTATGCCTCACAGATTATATGTTGGGGTGTTTGCTTTCCAAAATGGGGTCATTTTATGGGAAATTCCATTGTCCTGGTACTCCAGGGCCTTCAAAAGTGTAATAGGTGGTTGAGAAATGAGATGCGTCAATTTTGCTCGTAGAACGTCTGAAGGTACTACATCAATGTTGGTGCTCTGTATGTAGCCAGGCTGTGTAAAAATCTCACACATGTGGTATCGCCGTACTCAGGAAGAGTAGCAGAATGTATTTTGGGGTGTAATTTGTTGTTTGCATATGCTGTGTGTGAGAAATAACCTGATAATATGACAATTTTGTAAAAAAAAAAAACAATAATAATAAAAAAATCTTCATTTTTCAAAGAATTGTGGGAAAAAATTACAACTTAAAAAAACTCACCATGCTACTTACTTAATACCTTTGAATGTCTACTTTGTAAAAAGGGGTCATTTGGGGGGTATTTGTACTTTCCTGACTTGTTAGTGTCTCAAGAAATGAGATATATCTGATGCACTGAAGGCCTGATCAGATGTGATCAATTTTCAGCGATTGGCACCATAGTTTGTAGACTCTATAACTTTCACAAAGACCAAATAATATATACTAATGTGGGCTATTTTCCCCAAAGATATGTAGCAGTATAAATTTTGGCCAAAATGTATGAAGAAAAATTACTAATTAGCAAAAATGTATGACAGAAACAAAGAAAAAGGCATTTTTTTCACAAAATTTACGTTTTATTTTATTTATAGCACAAAAAATAAAAAACCCGGGTGCGCATGCGCGAGAGTTCCAAGATGGCCGCGTAAGCCGGGAGCTCCGCGCCACGCCGTCTCTCCAGCACTGCTAGCGGGCCACCCAGCCAAGCTACCGTTTCCACGCGCTGTGCATCGGACCCTACATACCTTGGGGATCACCCGGAGACCGAATCGTCGATCCGGAACGAGCGTAGGCCTTGTGGAGGCCGAATCCCGTTTCCGCGGGGTGTACCAAGATGGCCGCTGGACTGTAAGCGCTCGTGCTGTGAAGTTCTCCCCGCACCAAAGAGCTCAGAAACTGCATCCAAAGGTAAATCTCAATCCCTTCCACCATACCTTGTATGCTTAAAACGAGGGCCAGGAGGAACTTACACGGGGAGTTTAACTCCACCACACCGTCAGGGAGTCACAAGATGGCCACCAAGGTGACCACCGCCACTCAGCCCTCACCTCAACACCTAGAGCTGACTCCAGACCACAGATCTGTCATAGCTCCGGCTATCCTTCACTTCACAGCAGGACCTCACAGCATGGGGACCCCCTCACCCACCTCGACAGAATCGCTACTCAATCAAGCTTTTGGTGACCAGGCCCTCTCCCCGGCGGCCCCCCCTGCTTCACCCACCCCCGGCCCTCAGGGCCCAGTTACACATATGACTCAGTCATCCATGGAAGAACTATTCCTCAAGTTCTCAACACTCCTAGATAGGGGTCTGGCGGCTAACGCTGCAGCCATCACGGGCGAAATCAGGGCGGATTTGCAAAACATAGGATCCAGGATGGATGCTATGGAAGACAAAATTGAGCAAACAGTAGCCATCTCCCATCAAAACACCGGGCTTATTCAAACTCTGCAAGATCAATTAGAGACAGCATTCTCACGCATTGACGACCTGGAAAATAGATCCAGGAGACTGAACTTTAGAATTAGAGGCTTACCAGAATCCATTACAGATGTTTCCACGGCAACACAAGACTTGATCCGAGCTCTAGTCCCCAATATACCAGCAGCCCGCCTGGAACTAGACAGAGTCCACAGAGCTATGGGACCCCCCAGGAAGGATGGGTCTCCCAGAGACATCATTGCTAAACCTCTATACTATGCTGTAAAGGAAGAGGTGATGAAACAAGCCAGAACCCTACCGCAGATCTCATGTCAAGGACACCCTGTGCAAATATTTGCGGACATTTCCCCGGCTACCATCCAGAAGAGAAGAGCCCTGAAGCCGCTCCTGACAGCCATGGCCCAAAAGGACATCAAATATAAATGGGCCTTCCCATTTGCGGTTCGATTTTCACTCAAAGACCGGTCTTATTCCTTCTCTACCTTCGACGCAGGTGAAAAATTACTCCTGAAATTAAACATCATAGCCCAGGAAATGGAAATGGAGACTGCCGCTCCAACCTCCACTTCCAACAAACGCCCTCCACCTACCGGATCTCCCAATCCACTCTGGAGCAAAACCAAATCCCGAAGATCTTCCAATCACGGTCCCCCCTGACTCATCCAAGACTTTCCAAGCGGTTCTCAGAAAGGATTCCACTCCTGGAAGAAAATTTTCCCTGAACCTTGAAGACTGAAAGGTCCACCAGTCCTCCCTCAATGGGGGCACTGACGTCTCCTGTGTTCCCCTCAAACCCCTTTTTTTTTTTTTTTCTTTCCTTCCTTTTTTTTTTTTTTTCTTCTTCTTTTTTTTATTTTTTATTTATTTTTTTCCTTTTTTGTACGCTATTGTGGTGCACCAGACTATAGTAATTGAGGCTTAAAGCCTCTCGGGTGGCTTTTTACGTGTTATTTTTTACACACCTGCTGGCAAGCGCATGGTTGTTTTTTCACTTGGTTTTTTCCAGCGGGTTAAGAAGTGCTGGGGCGCGGCGTGAGCCACATGCGCCTCCTCCTACCTTCTCGACCATATCGATGGTCGGTGAGGTTGGAAGACCAACCCCAGGGTTGGCATTATTTCTTTTTTCTACGTATCTCATACTTGTCTGTGAGATGTTCGTGGTTCTCCTACCTCCCCTCCTGCTCTTCTGTACACCAGGGGGGGATATTTCCTCTTCCTTTTCTTCTTACTTCTTCTATACAACTCCCTCTCTTCCCTCACCCTTTCCAGAGCGTCACTCACTTGTATTTTCTTTTTCAGACTTGAAGGAATTTGGCAACATCACAATGGTTCTCACATTACACCAACGTACTCAATTTGTCCGGCTACGGTGCCCGATTTGGCACCTTGGGAGGGTGAGTGATATGCTGACAGGTAGTTCCCCCCACTGCGAGACCCATGGCTGACCACACACAACATACCTGGAGGGTAGCTTCGCACAATGTTCAAGGTATAAACTCTCCCCTTAAACGCAAGAAAATCTTTAACTCATATAAATCGTCCAAACTAGACGTCCTTTTGATTCAGGAAACCCACTTTCCCAGTTCGTATAACCCCTCTTTCTTACACTCCCACTACAACAAATTCTACCTAGCAAATGCAACTAACAAGACCAAGGGGGTAGCAATAGTGTTTGCTAAATCCTGCAATTTCCAATTAATATCCGAAACTAAAGATCCTGACGGCAGATATCTGCTAGTGAAAGGCACTCTAGATGGCCACCTTTACTCATTTATTTCCTACTACTCCCCTAATAAGGGTCAAACAGCCTTTTTCAGAAGACTCATCCTTCACCTTACCCCCCTTTTAGAGGGAACAGTTATACTCGGGGGAGACTCCAATGTGGCCTTTGATCAGGGGTTAGACAAAACTAGACCCCCAGGTTCCCAACTTACACGCCCCTCTAATGAGAGCCTTAAACTGGCGAAATTAATACACGAACAGGGCCTGGCTGATGTCTGGAGAGAACTAAACCCCACCAAACGAGACTATACTCACTTCTCACACCCCCATAATTCGTACGCCAGAATTGACCACCTATTAGTGAAATCTTCAGTTATCCCGGCCATAACTCATTCAAAAATTATTGACTCCTCCCTTTCGGACCACTCTTTAGTTGTCATGACCATCCGGTCACAATACAATAGAGTGGGCCAGAAGCAATGGAGGCTGAACGAGTCCATACTATCAGACCCTGTCCGAGTCTCTGCGCTCTCTGACTCCCTAAAGGAATACTTTAAATTTAACGACGGAAATGATGTTTCAGCGGAAACGCTTTGGGTGGCTCATAAAGCCTTTATAAGGGGAGAACTTATCAGATTGTCATCAGCCATTAAAAAGGAGAGAGAGGCAGCAATCAAAAAACTAGAGAACGACTACGTGTCCCTAAAAACCAGGCACAAACTAGACCCGTCCCTTAATTTACTCCCTCAATTGGACAGGGCCAGGCTCGAACTGAACCTAGCTCTGACAGCTAAAGCCGAAAAGCAAATGAGATGGTCTCAAAATAGATTCTATACACAAGGTGATAAGATGGACTCTATGTTGGCCAATAAATTATCCCCCAGACTCAAAACACAGGCTATTCCAAAGATTATAATCCCTGGACATGGTCCCTCAGCTAACCCTACAAAGATACTGGGAGAATTCGCAGAATTTTACAATAAACTTTACTCTCCATCCCCTGCCCCTGCTGATCACTCTATAGACGCTTTCCTAAATGACCTTCCTATCCCACAACTATCCTCGAGCCATAGAGACAGCCTAGAAGCCCCTTTTACAACGGCAGAAGTTTTAGCAGCAATTAAAACCTTAAAACCGGGATCGGCCCCTGGCCCGGATGGCCTGTCCAATCCTTATTACAAAAAGTTTGCCGAAACCTTAGCACCTTACCTCTCTAAATTCTTCAACTACGCCTCGAAGGGAAACCCACTTGATCCCCACCTAAATGCAGCACTTATAACTGTCATTCCAAAACCTGATAAAAACCCAGAAGAGGTTGGAAATTACCGCCCAATCTCTTTAATTAACTGTGACATTAAAATACTAACCAAAATCCTCGCCTCCAGGTTGGCAGAATTCATTCATGTGTATATACACAAGGATCAGGTGGGTTTCATTCCTGGTAGACAAGGCCCAGACCAGATAAGAAGAACCATAGATATTATGTCCATTCTCCAAACAAACTGGGCGGGTGGACCCCAACAATCGGGTATGCTTCTCTCGCTTGACCTACAGAAGGCCTTTGACTCGGTCTCCTGGCCTTATATATTCGCTATCCTCCGCAAATGGGGCTTTGGGCAACGCTTTACTGGCTTAATACAGGCCCTATACTCAACCCCTACAGCGAGAATCCGCATCCAGGGCTTCTACTCCAAACCCATTCCCATAAGACAAGGAACTAGGCAAGGATGCCCATTGTCCCCTTTAATTTTTGCGATGGCAATCGAGACCCTCGCTATAGCTATTAGACAAAACCAAGACATAAAAGGGGTGGTATGCGGTTCTCGTGTCCACAAGTGTGCCCTATTTGCGGACGATATCATGCTCTACATCACTTCTCCCATAACTTCCTTACCCAATTTAAACGCTATACTAGAATCCTTCTCCAAGATGTCGGGTCTTCAAGTGAACTACAGTAAATCCCAGGCTCTCAACGTCTCTCTAACTCCCCCCACTGTCGAACTGTTAAAGCAGAACTTCAATTTCCAATGGAGCGAATCCTCCATTAGATACCTAGGTATAAACCTCACAGCTAAGGTGGAGACTTTATACAGTCATAATTATCCCCGGATGTATCGTACTCTAGAAGCAGATTTACAAAATTGGTCCCATCTGCCCATATCATGGCTAGGTAGGATACACGCTATCAAAATGACTCTATTACCCAGATTACTTTATTTGTTTAGATCCCTTCCAATCCCCATTCGTAGGGTTCACCTCTCAAACTTCCAAAACAAAATCCTAAAATTCATTTGGGGTAGGAAAGGCTATAGACTAACCCGCAATACCCTCTTTGCTCACAGGAAGAAGGGTGGTTTAGGCCTCCCACTTCTATTCCGTTATTACCAAGCAGCTAGGCTAACACAGTTATCCGTAATTTACTCAAAATACGAGAAGCCAGACTGGATCCATATTGAGAATCAGGCTGTCCCCACTTTTACCCTCGACTTTTTACTATGGACCCCTCAGAAAAATAGACCCGCTATCTTGTCCCCTACTCTCTCCCACTCATTTAAACTATGGGATTCCCTGCGCTACTCTACCTCCTTGGTCTCAGCAATTAAACCTTTAACTCATATTTTCAATAATCCTCGCTTCCCTCCAGGATACAATGTACTTGCCTTCAAATGGTGGGTTGATAAGGGTCTCTACAGGATAGGACACTTTTTCACAGCCACAGGACCTATTACCTTGCAATTTTGTATCAAGAAATTAAGCCTGCCTAAGACCGAAATTTTTCGGTTCCATCAAATTCAACATTTTCTACACTCCCTTTGCAAAGGGGAATCAAACCCCCCGCTCTTTACAGAATACGAACTTTGGTGCGGTCAAGCCATGGACCAGAAGGGGGGGATTTCCTTAGTCTACACGTCTCTCACCACCCCCAAAACAAAGGCGCCCTATATGGTCGCCTGGGAAACTGATTTCTCATTCCAATGGTCCTTGGATAAATGGCACTCAATAGGGGCTAGATCCTTTCGGGGTCTGCTCAATACAAACCTTATGGAAGCAGGGACAAAAGTACTAACCAGATGGTACTATACGCCAGCCAGAGTTGCACACATGTTCCCAACAGCCAGTCCGCTCTGCTTCCGGGGCTGCATGCTTACGGGGACGATGTCACACATTTGGTGGGAATGCCCAAGAATCCGCCCCTTCTGGAAGAAAGTATTTAACCTGATTGAAAGATTGATTGGTGCCAAAGTCCCCAGAGTTCCCACGGTGGCTCTCCTTAATGATCAAATTCCCCACCTCTCTAAACCCGCCTGCAGGTTGACCCAATTTGTGCTGCTGGGAGCCAAAATCTCCATAGCCAAGAATTGGAAGAAAACAGGGGTCTCTCTCACACTAGTTAAGAATAAGATCTCCTGGATCATGTCTCAGGAGAGGATTGCTAGTATGTTGGAGGACACATCTGATAGGTTTGTAGCCACCTGGGAACCCTGGGCCCGAATAATGGGCCTGACCATCTTCCCATATGTATGAACTGCTCTTAATAATCTTGACGCAAGTAGTGACGCTCTCTCCACCCCTTCCCCCCTCTATCTCCCTCCTCTTTCTTTGTCTTTATCTTTCCCTTTTCTTTCCTCTTGTTCGCATATGTTCTCTTGGTTTCCATACTATGGACTTAAGCTAGTCCGGAAAGGTATAACAGTTTGTATAAATGTTGCCTAGGCACTGTTTGTTGGTTGACATAAAGAATCTGATGCAATGTGCTCTGATTTGCTTCTCCCAACAGAGGACCCTCAGTTAGGCCTAGAGGCTGACCGTCTGGTAAAACAGGAGTTTTCTGGTATTTGATTGACAACTCCCTTTCATTTCTCCCCTCTTATGTTCATATTTTGTGGGCGCCTATTGCCCTCGACACAGCGTGTTCCCAATTGGGGTGTCGGGGGTACTGGGTGGCATCTGGTCCATATTTCCTAGGTTTCCCTCAATTGTCATGTCATTCCGTTCCAGACAAAAAGAACTCCTCTCACTTTCATCTCATTTGTTGTTAATAATACTAATGCCTTTCAATTCGCAATGTGTATTCTCCGGCTTATGCTGTTAGCCTGTAATTTCTTACTTGTTTCCCATGTTCTTCATATATATGTGAGATGACATGTTGTCGTGCTCTATTGTATGGATTATATTTTTCCTTTGAAACAAATAAAAAATTTTGAAAGTAAATAATAAAAAACCCACTAGTGATTAAATACCACTAAAAGAAAGCTCTATTTGTGTGGAAAAAAGGACGCAAGTTTCATATGGGTACAGTGTTGCATGACTGAGTAATTGTCATTCAAACTGTGAGAGCAGTGAAAGCTGAAAATTGGTCTGGTCAGGAAGGGGGTGTAACTGCACTGTATTGAGGTGGTTAATCTACTTTTACAGGGTACATTTGATATGTGTTGTTTTATTCCATTACCTGGGACAAGGCTGAGGCTGACGGGGGGGGGGGGGGATACTCGGCCCTAAGGTGGGCCTCTACTCTTAGAGGTGAACATATACCATGAACACTTGCACTGCAACTGTTCTCCAATTAACTCTCAGTTTCCCGTGACAATGTATACCTTATCTGTAATTTGCATTTAGGGGGGACATGCTGAGTTCTGTGTACATCTACCTTCCCAGCGTTTTCCACTACTACTCCCCAGTAGCAGAGTGGGCCTCACTGTGCACTCTGCGCGGGCTCCACATGTGCATTTAACTTAACTATTGAAACTCCATACCTCTGTACAGAATGGGAATCACATTGGTGCAAATTCACTCCTGTTGCTCTGCCAGATTGCTGGCAGAAGGCACACGCTATCGACAGGCTGCTGGCTAAACCTCCATTACCCCAGGTAACCACTTGTGTCTTCACACTACTCCAATCCTCAATTATATATTTATTCCCCCAGTGTGTTAAGACCCACTCGATAAAGACCCACTCGACAAATTATGTGTGCTGGTTACTTGTATTACACCCCTTTCAGTAACTTCATACCAGGCAAGGACAATGTTTCATTACTTTACTAAAGAAAATTGCAGAATGAACATTTCAAAGTTCAGCATACAAGAACAGGATTTTACTACATCCCTTCTCCAACTACAGGCTGTGCTGGCCCAGCATACCTGTAAAGGTGAAGTCCAAGCAATTATAGTCATTCAGAGGCACTCTCATTCTTCAGAGAAATGCTCCAGTGCTGGTGTCGTTGGGGCCAACCCAAGGTTCCGATGTGTTTACATCCTAATGGTGATAGATAGTCTCCTTCTGCTCCTTGCAGATATCATTCTCTGTACCTCTCCCATATAGGCCCTGGTTTCAGCTTTCCCTCTTTATTGGGGTCTCCATGGAAAACAATCCATGAACCCTCCCCGACTACCTCTCTGGGGTGTTCTCTACCTACCAGACCACTGTTCCATATATACATATATACATATATATATATATATATACACCACCGGATTAGTGGTGTAGACTCAGAGAAGAACCTGCCAAAAGACCAAAGAACCAGGAAAGGCATTAAATCCTACCCTCCTGGCCGGGACAGCACCTATCTGGCTATTTTAACCTGCTTACATATGGAGATCAGCTATCCCTGGGGAGATCTTGTTATAACACAAAAAAACTAAAGTCCATTACCTATAACAGACTATTGTTGAACAAACCCAATGCACATCAGATCAGAAATTTGTCTTATGTAGGAATACAATATCATAATGAGTTGTGTGAGCACACATCATTTTATATGTGTGTGTAGACATGTACACACAATTGTGTTTATTATAAGCTAAAACACAGAAAAAGAATTGCTCTACAGCACCTGCAGATTTGTTTAGTATGGTTTTATTGTCGTGAGCTGAAGTGCAGGTCTGGACATAAGTACAATAATTTATTGGTACAGTTATTCATGACTACAAAAGACAAACTATCACAAGTAAACATTATTTTGTTTCTCATCTGAAAATGTTTGTCTTGTCCTGTGGTTATTGTAGTAAAGGAAAACGTATGGATGTATGTATGAGTCATTTCCTGTCTCACTTTTCAACAGGGATATAAAACTGTGTGTTTCAGTAATTTGGCTTCAAAGAAGAATTTCAAGCAAATAAAAACAACCTCTAGCCCATTCTATTGCTATTCATTTAGAGAAAGCATTCCTGTTATAATCAGTTGAAATACATTTTTGTATCAAATGGTACGCATAACCTGAACATTTTTTAGTTTTAGTTTTGGATGGAGAAGGAATGGTTATGACCCTTATCAGTTTATTTTGTGCTGTCTAATGTTTCGTTGGGGAGATTTCTCCAAATTTTTTGTCCCAAAAATTAGGAAATTAGGGAAATTCTGAACATAGTGAGGGGAATTCGCCTTATCTCTAAAAGTTTTCCTTGGGCCCCAGTTGGAAATTTTAAAGGTCGTGTTTATTCTGGAGACAACTCTTAAATATTGGATTTCCCTTCCCTTCACTTTCTGTCTCAGGGACAATGATCACCAGGACAGGTAGGAAAGGTGAATATACTGTACCCAGGAAATACACAAATACTTCATAGCGGTTTTAATTATTGCCTACTATCCAAAACTAAAAGAAAAAGTTTTGGATATGCATACACTTTAACTTCTCATAATTACCACCTACAACACAAAAAATTTACTGAGAGAAGGAGTATGAATACTGCAAGGTATTATTGCATAGCTTAATTCTGCCTTATCATGTCAAGTACTCGTGCTAGAGTTTAGGGAAGTTTGGGTGGGCTGGAGAGAAGAAACTATAAGAAATCATCAGGGGAAGAAATATTTTTAGCGAACGATATGTGCAAGAGAAAAGTGCAGAGGGAATTATGAAAGGCACTATGCATGGGAGATCTGTGGGTCTGGCAAGAAGAAGTATGTGAGGGGAAAATGTATAATAGCAAGCTTTATGTGTAAGCAGAGTGCAGAAGACAATGACAATGAGCAGTATGTACAAAGGCAGAGTCTGAGGGGTATGACAATGAGCAGTTTGTGCAGGAGAGGAGTGCAGAAAGAATAACAGTGGGCAGCATGTGCAGGAAAGGAGTGTGGAAAGTATGACAGTGAGCAGTATGCAAGTTAACTGCGAAGGGTGTGACAGCAGATGTAATGTTTAGGAGAGGTAGAAAGGAATAACAGAATACAGAGAAGCGCAGAGATGGTATATAAGACATGGTGGAGTAAGGAGAGGAATGTAAGGGAGACCAAGCTAGGATAAGATACATATTTGTATTACCTGGAGTTTTTTCTTTATTGTGCTTGCAGATTTATGTAAACCCGAACAGTGAAATTATTTACCCTATTTTGGCCTGGTAAATATATTGCAGTTTATTATACCTGATTGATTTGTGCAAAAATAACTGTGTACCCTGGCAGGAACCTTGTGAACTGGTAACCCCCTTTTATGTCTTGCTTTGGGGATTGCTATCATTTCTCAGTGTTTCTCTCCCCCCCCCCCCCCTCCCACCTTATGATATTGAAAGAATGTGTTCTGTAGTCCTGTTACATTCATTCCTTGTCCTTGGATAGCAATGCTGCTTCTCCATAGATAGAGTGTGGTGAGTATGTGTTGTTGTCCTAGGATAAAAATGGTGTAACTAGCAGGATTTCCAGGTGAAAATAAAGCATAAAAAGCGTAGAAGCAAAAAATAATGCAGCCACAATGACTTAAGATGGGTAATATGTTACATTTTTGTTATTTACTTTAGATAATAGAAACATGGCAAATGGCAAATAGTTAATTTGCACCATATTTTTAGAATGGATAGTTTGGGCCCACTCAGATGGTGGCATGATAACAGATGGTCTCCAAGATTTTCCCCTTATATTGAATATGGGTGAAAGTTCCTCTTTGAAGCCCCACCAAAAATGTCTTCCTCCTCACTCCTAGCACTGGCAATCATCCTTTCCTGCCAGTACCCTAACCCACCTCATCCTCCTTACCTCTAGCACATTAACACTCCTTCTCACCATCATCACCCCTACCCAACTCTTCCCCCTTAAAGCAAACACCCCAACCCTCCTCCTCCTTATATTTTCTTTTTTGCCTGCTGATGCTTCAGGTATTCCACATGCTGGTGCAGGGCATGGTTAGTCTTCTCTACAATGTAATGATGGATAGCATATGGCCTTCTGGTCAAAATAATGGCAGCTGAGTACATGACACTATGGTGTACCACAGGTCACAAAAGGGCAAAAAGCATAAACTGGGTGTTAAGCAGTGTCAGGGTCCGAATCTAAACCTGTGACTTCTGGGGTGTCTGGCTGTAACGAATCATGCTGTGGCACCTGAGATGCTGGATAGCACCCTGTCTGATTCCTTGGACAGTCTTGTCTTGTACCTTGTTTCTAATGAACCTTGAACTATTTGCTCCTCCCATGAACTTACTGATTTAAGTAATGTTTCTGCACTTTGTTTGCCAGATTGTGCCCTTCACCCGACACTATCATGTTCCTTTAACTCATGCTACTGTCTGTATCTTCACTACCAATCATTACCAATCTTTGGCTTGTTCTTCAGCTATGCTTCCTCTTGAGCTCAATCTGCAACTATTTTTATTTTTTGTTCCTCGACTAAGCTTCTGCTTGATCCCAACCTGTAACCACTTACCGACTTTTGGCATGCTTACCGACTCTACTTCTGCTTGATCTCTACCTGCTACCCCTGCTACTGAACTCTGGCTTGCTCACTCCCACTGGAGTGATCCCGGGGACAGCAACTTGGCACTAGCATGGAGCGAAACCCATCTCCACCATCAGGAGCTTTGGTGAAGACCAGTTAGTGCTTAGACTTTGTGCCTCAGTTGAGTCTACATCATCCACCAGGGTGACCTGCTCCTGTACTTATCTTGCTGGTCAGTAGGAGCCTCTCTACTGCTATAGCTACTGGCAGTGGTCTCTGAGCCTGACCTCTGCCCATGAGAGCTGGCATGAAGATGCTGGGCATAGATGTGATTTGGTAAAGTTTCCTTCTTCCACTTCTGCAGCAGCACTGCAGAGGTCTGTGGATCAGCCCTAGAACTAGCATAAAAAATCTTCCAACTTCTCAGGCAGTTGGCTGCATAAGCTATAGAAAAGAAAAGGGAAAAGGGCACATGAGTAGCACAGTAAAAAGCACCTACTCTGAACCCCTGAGGAAGAGAAGGAGTAAAAAGAGACATATGAACAGCACATTAAAAACCTGGCTGCTCTGGATCCTTGGGCACATGAACAGCAACAGTATAAAAAAACAGCTGCTTTGCACCCTCAAGGAGGAGGAGGGGAGGGGGGTGAAATTAGCAAGTCCAAAAAGAATTGGCTGCTATGCACCCTTGAGGAGGAGGTGAAGGAGGAAAGGGGCTGGGAGCTTTCCATTAGATTAAATGAGAAACTTGACCAGATAAAAACAAGGCTTCTATATACCCTTAAATAGGAGGAAAGGAGCACATTAACAGGCCCAAAAAAAATAGCCACCCTTAAGGAGGAGGAGGACACAATAGTTGAACTCTAAAAGAAAGTACCCTTGATTAAGAGGAGTGTGTGCCTTTTGCTGACAATTTGTCTCATTGAGATGCCGCTCCCACCAAGCTCTTTGGTGCATAGTTATGTGTTATGCAAATTTCTGGTAATATTACCATGACTGATATGCTGCAGAAGGCTTATTCAAAAGGTCCACAATGTAGAGCTATTTCTTTTTTTTCTCCTTATTTAAATATATGCATACTGTTCTAATGCTAGCCAATTTCTTAGACATACTGGAAGTCTATATTTTTAAGATTTGGAAAATAATTGGGGATACACGGATTCAGAGGTGGCTGTGGTTTTAACCCCTTGCCAACCAGCTGCCACAGTTATAGCTTTGACAGTTCGCCCAGGGGAGCCAACCTGCCACAGTATATGTCAGTTCGCCTTTTGACCACTAGGGGGCGTGCACAATGCCAGAGCCGATGTGCGTGTCTGGCGGTCGCGATGACCTCTGGGCACCCGCTATCGCTCCACACAGAGACAGAATGGAGATCTGTCAATGTAAACAGATCTCCGTGCTGTCAGGGGTGAGTTTTTTTTCAAAATTTACGCTTTTTTTTTGTTTATAGCGCAAAAAAAAAAAACTGCAGGGATGATCAAATACCACCAAAAGAAAGCTCTATTGGTGGTAGAAAAGGGACATCAATTTTGTTTGGGTATAATGTTTCATGACCGCGCAATTGTCAGTTAAAACAACATAGTGCTGCAAAAAATGGCCAAATCTTCCGGGGCTGAAGTGGTTAAAGTGTTTTTGTGTACTTTGTTTTGATATTTTAATAAATCTTTAAGGCAATGCAGTGTGGTACAGCCAGAAAAAGAAGCCCACAAAATATTCTATTAAACTGTTGTACTGCTAGCCAACATGTTCAAAGTTGAAGGCTTTAGCTTTATTTAAACATACACTTTCCTATCGCTTTTAGAACTGTTGTGGCTATTATTGATTAATCTTTACTGTATTTATCCAAATAAAAATGCAAAAGTAAAAAAAAAAATCGAATGAACATGGAAAATATGATGTCAGACTACCGTGTCCCTATGTTTTCTGTGAGAATTATTCTGTTCTGTAACACCATAGGTTAAAGGCATTTGCCATGCATCTAAGTTAAAGATTGGGTGTTTTTCCCATGTCACACTTAAAGTTTCATTAAAATCAGGACCTTTTCCCCGCTGTACTGTAGGTTTTAATTTTTTTGCCATTGCTAAATGCCCCCATGTCAATGTCCAGCTCCCTATTCCCTTTGTTTGACAATCCCTTGCCTAATATAATGGAAAATGTCTGAAAATGATTTTCAAGATTCACCTCCTTTTAGACTGGAATTCAGATTTATGTTTGCAATTTTTAGAATTTCCAATGGTTTTTATGTATGCCCCATGAACCGAACCCAGACACATTCAGTCTACTGATGGTCCTTTTATATACTGTATTGTATATGTATTACATTGTATGTTGTGGTCGTTCAGGTGCTTGATTAAACGTTTTTTAAACTATCGATGCTCCTTGCTGAAACCACGGCCCGTGGAAGGCGTTTTTGTTTCTACTTATTCTTTGAAGGCAAGCCATATTTGCAAGCAAGACTTGGAAAGTGAATTTTTTACATTCACCGTTCTGCTCATTTCTGACACAGTCAAACAATCTGTAAGGCAATCAGTTAATGTCATATTATACATTTTATTGAATTTCAGCAACTAATCTCACATGTACACGTATTGGTTTTATTGCCTTACAATAGACAGATGTTAGAACTTTATATCTAAACCACAAAATTTTGCACTGCGTTGGAGTGAACCTTTCCTTTCCATCCGCTGTTAACTTTCTGCTATTTTCCTTGGTGTTCGTTCAAGCAAATTTATGCCAGAATAAATGTGTCCCCTCAGTGTAAGGAGCAGACTGAAATTGATCTACATTTTCCTAAAGCCCTTCTATGCCCTCCTACTTTTCACAGTTATGATTTACAGCAACAACAATTGCTAGTTAACCCCAAGGGGTCAGCTCATACATAAGTAAGCAGTTAAAGTGAAAGGTAATGGTTGTCTTTGTCATTGATCTTATCGGTTTACTTTTTTAACTTTTTAGGCAGACACAGGGGCTAATTTATTACAATAGGACAAAATAAATAAACACAAATTTGAAGTTGCTGCACATTATTCCGAATTCTTTATTTTTTTTCATAAAATAAAATGTGAAACTGGATTGGGGACTATTGGCAACAACTTCAGTTTTGTTTTCATTTTCTTTTCTCCACTTTTGGTTAATCATGCTCTTGGTTAGTCTGCTTGGTTAATAATTAAGAGGAGTTTGCAGTGTCAGATAAAATAGATTTTTAAAAGTTTTTGTGTGCTTGCATGCATGTGGTTCATTAAAGTAATTGTAAAGCTTTGATTATTTAAAAAAAAAAAAAAGACAAAAAAGTGTCATACTTACC
The DNA here is from genome assembly GCF_037356315.1 of Lithobates pipiens. Taxonomy (NCBI): domain Eukaryota; kingdom Metazoa; phylum Chordata; class Amphibia; order Anura; family Ranidae; genus Lithobates; species Lithobates pipiens. The sequence goes on along the minus strand of NW_027507686.1, from coordinate 149,502,146 downwards.
TCCACTGTGCAGCTTGTTTTGTACAGATAGGCCCTGAACCTGCTCTTCTGGGATCACTCGGCGGCTCCTCCCCTTATCAGAAGCGCTCTCCCAGGGGGATTACCTTGCAGGCGCGCTCCCGAGTCCACCATTCGGCATCCATAGTTACCATCCATGTAGGACCCTCCCCCTAGTCATTGGATTGCGCTGCTATCAATATATCCAATCAAGAGCCGAGAACCCCGAGCAGCGCATCCCTGCCGGGTGAAGTTCCAGGACACAGGTAAGTAAAACGGAGTGTAGGGTCACTGCCAGGTGTTTTTTCACCTTAATGCATAGGATGCATTAAAGGTGAAAAAAACACTAGGGTTTACAATCCCTTTAACCACTTAAGGACCAAGCCTCTCTCTGAGATTTGGTGTTTAGAAGCTAAAAAACGTTTTTTTTTCCCTGCTAGATAATGACCCCCCAAACAGTATGTGTGTGTGTGATATATATATATATATATATATATATATATAGTTTTTTTATTCTAACACCCTAGAGAATAAAATGGCGGTTGTTGCAATACTTTCTGTCACATTGTATTTAGGCAGCGGTCTTACAAGCGCAATTTTAGCGCAATTTTTTTTCATATTTGCAAAGATAGTGTTATGCCAAGTAAACGGATACCCAACATGTCACACTTCAACATTGCGCCCGCTTGTGGAATAGTGACAAACTTTTACCCTTAAAAATCTCCATAGGTGATGTTTAAAAAATTCTACAGGTTACATGTTTTGAGTTACAGAGGAGGTCTAGGGCTATAATTATTGCTCTCACTCTAATGATCGCGGCGATAACTCAAATGTGTGGTTAGAACATCTTTTTCATATGCTGGCGCTACTCCTATAGGCGTTCTCTTCTGCTCGGCGGGAGGGGTTGGCGTTTAGATTTTTTTTTCTTAGTTATTTGACCTTTATATTTTTTATTTTTACACTGTTCTTAAAAAAAAAAAAAGTGTCACTTTTATTCCTATTACAAGGAATATAAACATCCCTTGTAATAGAAAAAAAAGCATGATAGGACCTCTTAAATATGAGATATGGGCTCAGAAATGACCTCAGATATCATATTTATACTAAAATGCAATATAAAAAAAAATGTAAATTTAAAAAAATAAAATAAAAAAAAATTCCCTTTAAGAGCTATGAGCAGAAGTGACATCAAAACGTTTTGATGTCACTTCCGCCCTGCAATGATATGGAGACAGGTGGGGGTCATCTTCCCCTCACTCATCTCCATGCCTAACAGGGAGAAGAAATTGATCGCCTCTGCCGCTTACTGGAGCCGTCGGTAGCGGCAGAGGCAAGATAAAAGTGATCTTTTATCACGGCAAATCCACTGCAGACACCACTTTTATCTGAAAGTGGACCGTCTGCTGAAGAAAAGGATACCAGGGGTTATGGCAGCTAGCTGCTGCTATAACAGCACTATTCCTCTTAAATTAGCGTTGTATAATGATGGCGGACCGCTGCAGTTATACTGCGGTAGGTTGGTTCGGCTGCGTGAATCGCTGTAGGTGTATGTCGGTTTGTGCACGAGGTTCTGTGGGCACGCGCATGCCCATTGGCCGGCAGGGGAGCCAATCAGCGGGTCCGGCAGACTCGATGCCCGCAGACCACCCACGATCATTTCCCACAGAGACAGAACGGGGTTCTGCCATAGTAAACAAGGCAGATCTCTGTTCTGACGGGATCACACATGCAGGAAGACAGATCTGTGTGTTGTCCCAGGCAGCCCATCCACACAATTGGAAACACATTTAACCCTTTGATCGCCCCTGATGTTAACCAATTCCCTGCCAGTGTCATTAGTACAATGTCAGTGCATATTTTTAGCACTGATCTCTGTAATAATGTCACTGGTTCCCAAAAAAGTGTAAAAAAGTGTCAGCTAGATGTCCAATCTGTCCACAGCAATGTTAAGTTCTGCTAAAAATCACTGATGACCGCCATTACTAGTAAAAAATAAAAGTAACAATAATGCCATAAATATTTCCCCTATTTTGTAGACAATATAACTTTTTCACAAACCAATCCAATATATGCTTATTGTCTTTTTTTTCTCTACCAAAAATATGTAGCAGAATATTGGCCTAAATTTATGAAGAAATTAGATTTTTTTACATTTTTTTTATTGAGTATGTTTCATAGCAGAAAGTAAAATTTTATATATTTTTTTTATTTTTATTTTTTTTATAAATCTGTCTTTTTTTTATTTATATATGAAAATAAATGAATTTAAAAATGCAGAGGTAATTAACTACCACCAAAAGTAAGCTCTATTTGTGGGGGAAAAAAAGATATCAATTTTATTTGGGTACATCGTCGCACGACCGCGCAATTGTCAGCTAAAGTAACGCAGTGCCGTATCATAAAAAATGGTCTGGTTAAGAATGGGGTAAATCCTTCTGGGGTTGATGTGGCCAAATAATTTATTAATGTTATTCATTTATTTTACTTTATGCCAACATATTCTTCTTGTCGTCATCTCCCACATTCCATTAAAATAACAAATATAGAATACGAATATAAAAAAAAGTTAATGACAATTTCGAACATCGGCATAGCAAAATATTTACAGTATAAACAAGACACAATAAGTGAGAAAGCCCTCCCTTACAAGTTTATATAAAAAGTGAGGATAGAAGTGGGCAAGAGAACAAGTAAACTACTGTATTTAGCATATGGTAGTTTGTGCCTTACCAGCTAATGGAGTGGAAGCAGCAGTATACAGTACAGTTTACTGAAAAAAGAGTTATTTGGCCAGATTATAGGCTCATGCTATGAAGTGTGTATTAAGACTGGACTCACAGCTGTCCATTCAAGTGTATTATGGTAACACACTGTATTGGATGTTGTCATGTTTTTACATACATCGTGTTAAAGCAACCCTTTCAAATAGATAGCCACATAGTTACCAAATATTAGGGTGCACTGAAGCACATGTTCATCTGGGGTACTTAAAGTTAATGTGTTTGGGTGCCATTGACAAAATAATGGCACCTTAATGTGACAACACAACTAACATGTTCCTGCAATGCACTGTACTGAAGAGGTGTGAATAGACCCTAAGGGCTCGTTCACATGTGTGTTTATTATAATGAAGAATGAAGCAATGCTCATTAACATGCCTATAGCATTTATGATGTGTTTTTGTTATGTTTTTGAAGCGTTAAAAGAGCATCAAGAATTCTTGTTATCCACTTGACCTCTGGAAGGTTTTACCCCCTTTCTGACCAGGCCATTTTTTGCTATTCAGCACCGTGCTATTTTAATTGGCAATTGCTCAGTCATGCAACACTGTACACAAATTAAATGTATATTATTTTGTTTTTTTACACAGAAATAAATCTTTCATTTAGTGGTATTTGTTCCACTGGATTTTTATTTTTTACTTTCTGTTCTGAAAACAGATCCAACAAAATCAAATGTCTTCATAGATTTAGGGCAAAATGTATTCTGCTGTACCAATGGCCTATCTCATTTCTTGAGGCCTTTAAAATGCCAGGACAACACAAATACACCACAAATAACCCCCTTTATAGAAAGTAGACAGACTGAGGCATTAATAAGAGGCATGGCAAGTTTTTTTGAAGAAGTTGTAATTTTTTGGGGAATTTTTTTGGAAAAAAATAAGAAATGAACTAAAATATGTCGTTTTTTTCCGCAATTTTTCTTTTACATACTGTCACCAGTGCAGTACGATGTGATCATTTAAAAACATAAGTGTAGCACTTCAAGTGGATGGAATGGAGTAATGGAATTCAGTATCAAAAATAAATCATATGTGAAAAAGTAAGAAAAAAAAAAAAAAAAAAAAAAAAGGGTAGAACAGTCTGTAGTGAAACAGTCTAAAATGTGAACACTCCAGTGAGGAGAGGGAAAATTTATCTTCTGTATATAGATCGTCATAAGACAATCTTCAGAGAAAGTTTCCCATCAATGTGCACAATCACCAAGATAGGGGGGGAAAACCACACTGATAGATGCTCTATGATGAAACGCGCCATTCCATCGTGTTTTTTCAAACCAGGAAGCAATATCTCCTATATCCTGGGATCCATTGATAGTTACAAGCGATTATATTCTTTTAACATGCAAGTGTGTTATGGTTTTACATGATGTGGAGTTGTTATCTCATTCATGCACATGGTTGATGTTGTTGAACTGTGAGCCATTCTGAATGTTAGGAGGACAATCTGTTTTGCAGAGTTGATTGATGTAACACCATTCAAGTGATGGCCTTTGGAGGAGAGATGGTTACACATGATTGGATGTGCTTACATATATCAAGCGAGATTGACTCCATGCCTCTGGTATAGGAAGTCCACTCCCTCTGGTAAGTGGGGCTTTGCCCCTTACCTTGGTGATAGGTGCACATCAATGTGCACCTTTCTCTGAAAATTGTCTTATGACTATATAAAGAAAAGGAATTTTCCCATGGTCGTGGAGCACCATTGAGTGTGAAGAGCATGTATCACTAGTTTTCTATTTCCCAAAGCATTCTGGAACATCCACTGCCTGTCCCCCAGTACCCAGCTTTTTAATGCTTCACCAACATGCCATAAATGCTATCAGTGCATTTAAAGTGAGGTTATGGCGCGTTACCTTAAATTAAAAAATTATTGGAGGCTGCTGACAAGAGTTGAATCCTCATGAAAGGGATATGATGCTTAATTTTTTGAACACCACAACGCAATGTTGCCACATCTGTTTTAACTGCACTGCATGATGCCTATTGTAATAGTCACGGCAGGCATTGAGGGGTGGTTATGAGACTTTAACCCCTTGCCTACTGGGCACTTAAGCCCCCCCTTCCTTCCCTAGCCAATTTTCAGCGCTACTGCACTTTGAATGACAATTGCGTGGTCATGCAACAAAATTTTGCAAACAGGTAATTTTTCTCCTTCATTGATATGCACTGATGAGGCTGCACTGATAGGTAGCACTGATGGGCACTGATTGGCAGCGCTTGTGGGCACTGATCGGTGGCACTGGTTTGCACAGATGAGGCTGTGGGGGCTCTCTGTGAAAGGGACTGATGTCCCCCTGACAGACGCTGGTGATCGGGTTTCTTTCCCCTCATGCTGTCAGCGTGAAGAAAAAAAAAGCCTATTACCAGCTCTGTTTACATCACATGATTGACTGACAGCTGATCACGCGGTAAGGGCTCGGGATCGGCCCTTTACTCCGATCTGTGATCAGCTGAGACTCCTTGGCACAGGCCACTCGAGCACGGGAGGATGTCTATTGATGCCCTTCTGGCAATTTAGGTCCACGCTGTAGCCGTCATTTGGCTATTGCCTGGATGGGAAGAGGTTAAAAGCACTGAATAAATGCCCTAAACACAGGATATTGACAAACATGCAAATGAGCCCTAAGAGTAGATAGTACTGAAAGGCATACAAAAGTGAATTTTAGATAAAAATGTGAGTATTTCTAAGAGTATGAAGTGGTGACCGGAATGGAGAAGAGAAAAGATCACCAGCCAAGTAGAAAAAATTATCTAAAAAAGTCTGATATTCTCTCAGCTATGCATCCAAAGTGAAGGGAAATCCGCTTGTAGACTGTTGTCACCAGAACATATGTCATCTTCATCTCTTGTTACAGTGACAATCTACAAGATTTGAATTTCTTGTCACTGTTTGTCTCAGGGACAATGGTACGGAAAAACAAATAGAGATGGTGAATGTTTCCAGTGAGGACACAGACTGTAAATGTTTCTGAGGCACTAGTCATTCCCACCTCTATCCAAAACTAAAAGAAAATGTTTCGACTAGAGATGCATTGTTTTGCAATGGAGAGAGCCCACAGAGTGCCCTTTAGACCTCCTCCACCCGGAGGCCCCCCCAAGATCCCTCCTGGTAAGAATGTTCTATTATAAGGCTAGAAAGACTATATTACACAAGGTCAAAGAAATGGGTAACATCCTTTACAATGGTGATAGGGTAAGTGGAAATTAAACGTAAACGACAACATTTGAAAGTAACTTATGCATCGCTATATCCAGCAAGACTGCAGGTAGCCGCCTTAGGGGATACCTTGTTTTTTGACACTCCACAGGGAGTAGCGGGGTGGTTGGCAACCCATAGGGGAGACTATAGTTGAACCAGAACATTCTATTCTGAAGACGAAAATCAGTAGTATAAATCAGCACTACAATTGACTTAAGGACACAGCATATTGCTAATTAAAAAAATTGAGTTGGGGGGGGGGGGGCATATTCAGGATAGAGGGAACAAGGGTGTATTTTATTTCTTCTCACAAAGGGGTTTGGAGGATTTTTTTTCTCTTTCTTTTTGGTTATTTTTTTTTTTTTTTTTTTTTTTTTGGGGGGGGGGGGGGTTTGAAAGTGAAATCAACAATATTCAACACTGTTAACACATGGGAAGGTCACTCTAGAAGGCCCCAATATAAATCTAGAGAGGAGGTGAGTGAGATACAAAAAAAAAAAGGAGGATTGGATGGTATGAAAGGTATTTGAAAGGGTGCATGAAGAACACACACATTTTGATACAAGAATTATTTATTCACAAAAATGTCACATAAAAAGGCACATTAAGAAAAATAAGTATTGGTTAATAAACAAAGAATGCACATTGTTTATAGAAAGTGCACAATTAGGTTTTGGGAGATTGAATATTATATGTATATATTTTTGGAATATTAAATGATTAACTGTACATAATAAAAAATGTTGGTTGTAAGCTCATGGAGCATCCAGGGTTTGGGAGACGCAGGTAAAAAAAAAAAAAAAAAAAGCCACAGTTTTCTCTATGGCAAAAATGTATGGGGTTGGAGTGCTCTGCCTGCAGGAGACACACCTTACTAATATTTCTATACCCCAACTGGGTTGGGGAGATTTCCAGACACAGTATCATTCTGTTCATACCCCCTATTCTAGGTAGGGGGGGGGGGGGGGTGAGCATATTGATTAGATCTGGGATGATGTTCATCTGCAATGAAGACTAATGCCTGTACACACGGTCGGACATTCCGACAACAAAATCTGTCAGATTTTTTTCTGACGGATTTTGGCTCAAATTTGTCTTGCATACACACGGTCGCACAAAATTGACGGAAAATCCGATCGTTCAGAACGAGGTGACGTACAACGGGACTATAAAGAGGTCAGTAGCCAAGAGCTTTCGTCCTGTAATTTATTCTGAGCATGCGTGGCACTTTGTCTGTTGGAATTGTCTACACATAATCGTAATTTAACCACTTCAATACCCAGCCAGCCATAGTCAAATGATGGCCACAGATGGGATCTCTCATCCTGGGTGGCCGTCATATGACGTCCTCGGCTTTCAGCCGCTACTGCGGGCCCACGCAGAGCGGCGATCGGGGATCCGGTGTGTCCCTACCTATGGAGCCATTCCCTGATGGGGGTATTGAAGTTGCGGCAGCGGAGCAGCTTTACCGGCTGTGATCCATCACTAGCTAGCACTGCATATCCATATCCGGGAAGTGGTGTGCGCGGCGCACATGAGCGTTCCCGGGGAGGAGCTGTGTAGTGATCGGGGCAGAGGCTGAAGCTTTTTCTCTAGCTACAGCCCAGCCCCGATCAGTGTAAAAAGCCAATGAAATTGGCTATTTATTGACTGGCTGTGCCCAATGACAGCCTGTCACTAAATGTAAACAAACCTCTATGTGTAACTCCTGTTGCTGGGTTCTCCTCTTCACACACTGATCCAGTGCGAGGAGGAGATCAGCTAACAGTGAGTTACCATTACTGTACCCCAGTATATGTGTTACTGCGCCCAGATTGCCCCCCTTAAATAAAGAGTACCTGTCACCAGGCGTACCTGCCCTCAGAGTACCTGACACCAGAGTACCTGCCACCTCACCACTTGCCAGAGTACTACCAGAGTACCCACCACCTCACCACCTGCCAGACTACCTGCCACCTCACCATCTGCCACCGGAGTACCCGCCACCAGAGTACTACCAGAGTACCCACCACCAGAGTACCCGCCACCTCACCACCTGCCACCAGAGTACCTGCCAACGGAGTACCACCAGAGTAGCCACCACCTCACCACCCACCACCAGAGTACCTGCCACCAGAGTACCTACAACCACTATGTCCAGAAAGGTGTACACCCCAGAAGAGGCATACCTAATACTCAGCCTGACCGATGAGAGCAACGGGGAGCTCTCACCGCTCAGTTCTGTTTCCAATTCTGTTTCGGAATATGAGCCACCTGAAGGCAGCACATCAGGATCCGAATTGGAGGAGGAAGCAGTCCGTCCTAAAAGAAGACGGTCTGAACACCAGGCAGCTACCAGCAGTGCCAATAGCGGTAGACCCCAGAAGGAGAGGCCCGGTACAAGCACTGCTAGACCCCAGGAGAAAAGGCCCAGTGCACGCCAAAGAATTAGGGCCCAAACCCAGCTTCCAGAAGGCTTGGCAAACCCATTGTGGCTGCCTTCTACCACAAGGTCAGCCACGATCCCCCCTTTTACAGCACAGCCAGGTGTGCAGGTCAACACTGCGGGTTTTTCCCAAATGGATTTTTAAAATTTATTTTTCCCCAACGAATTGGTTCAAGACGTCATGGACCAAACCAACCTTTTTGCACAACAATTTATTGCAAACAACCCCAGCTCCAGCTATGCCCACCCTTTTGAATGGCGACCCCTAACAGCGGCGGAGCTTAAATTGTTTTTAGGCCTAATGCTCAACATGGGGCTTACAAAACAATGAAATTCATAAGTATTGGTCGATCAAACCCATCCATCATATGCCAGTTTTTTCATCATTCATGTCCAGGTCCCGATATGAACTTATAATGTGCTTCCTGCATTTCAGTGACAACTCACAGTCCCCCCCCCTGAAATCACCCAAACTTTGACAAACTATATAAAATTTGCCCCTAATTAATTTTTTTTCCAAGAAGTTCTCCGAACTTTATGTCCCTGACAAAAACATGTGTGGACGAATCCCTGGTGCATTTCACAGGCTGGCTGGGAATCAAGCAATATATCCCCAGTAAGAGAGCAAGGTATGGCTTGAAGCTGAACAAGCTCTGCGAAATCGCCACCGGTTATGTGGACTCATTTCATGTGTACGAAGGCAAAAATTCCCAGCTCCAGCCCCCTGAGTGTCCATCCTACATGGGAATAAGTGGAAAGATAGTTTGGGAGTTGCCGTTCCCACTCCTCCAAAAGGGCTATCATAGTTATATGGATAAGTATTACACTAGTTTGCCCCTTCTCCACCACCTGTACCTAAAAAAAAAAAAAAATAATAAAAAAAAAAAAAAACGTTGGCCTGTGGTACAAGGAAAAATGAAAGGGCTTCCCACAGCGTCTTGTCGCCAAAACCATTCAAAGGGGGGAATCGGCAAGCTTGAGGAATGAGTGTTGGCTGTGAAGTGGAGGTATAGGAAAGACGTGTACATGATGTCCACCACCCACGAGGACACCTCGGTGGAACTTCACAGAAGATGCAGTCCCGTTCGCAAGCCTTCCTGTATGAGCGATTATAATAAATTCATGGGGGGGGGGGTGGATTTAAATGACCAGATGTTGCAGCCCTATCTTTCAACAATAAAATCCCTTTTTTGGTACAAAAAATAAAAAATAAAAAATCGCAATTTACTTTTTTCATTTGGCCCTTTTAAATTCTTTTATCATCTACCAAAAATCAACAGAAACACCCACCACCTTCATAAGGTATATTGAAGACATTGTCAATTCCCTGATCTACCAACAAGATTCCCCCCCGAAAGCATTTGCTCGGATTCTGGCAGCAGACTACACGAGCGTCATTTTCCAGACCACATTCCACCATCAGAATCCGGAAGACGACACCAAAAAAAAAAAAAATTTTGGATGTGCACCAAAAGAGGAATTAGGAAAGACACCAGCTTCCATTGTCCCAACTGTCCCTCCCAACCTGGCCTATGCATCGGACAATGCTTCAGACGATACCATACTGTGGAAAACTATTAGCCCATATTTCTAATACTGCCATTTCCCCGTTTTCTATTTCCATCATGAATATTTCCCTGCCTCAACCAAGCATATCATTGTCTTCCATGTGAACTGACCCTGGCCTGTTTCTCGACTATGCCTCTGCCTTCCATCTGCATTGTTTATCCACCATGTTTCTGCATTTCAAGTGAATTGACCCTGGACTGTATCGACTATGCCTCTGCCTACCGTCTATTTCTGCCTTTTACCTGCACTGACCTCGGCCTGTTGACCATGTTTTTGCCTGCCCCTTGGATTGATCTTTTACCCTGCTACACAGGGGTCTCACATGTGTGAGGGGCTCCAGAATAGTGTTCAGAAAAACAGTTTTTGTTTTTTTGTGTTCCCAGAGCAGGGTCTGGTTGTCCGGAGGCTTTAACGCGATTTGGGTGGGACAAGCCTCTACCCCTGTCCCGATTCTTTCCTGACCAATGCCCTGAGCTTGATGGTTCTGCCTGCTCCCTGGACAAATACTCTGGCTGCGCTGACCATACCTCTGCCTGCTGCATGTACTATGGACAGTATTTTGATCCTTTTGTTTCTGCTGACCATATCCTGCCTGCTATCTGGACCAATGCATTGGCTGTGCAGACAACATCTCTACCTGTACTGACTATTCCTACCTGCTGCCTGATTTGCTGTCGCTGTCCATGTTCCTGCCTGTTGCTGGACCGATGCTCTCCTCTGTGGACCACTGCACTACTAAAACCGAAGGTAATCTTTTCTTTACCTTTTGCTCAGCAGAATGTAATTTGGTTTGTAATTGGTATGTACAGTACATGCTATGCGTTAGCAATATGAAGGGCCTTCAACAATGTGATAGGGTGGCAGGAATTTATGTGTGAAATTGATGCTCCTAGAACACCGGACGGTGCTACTTAAACGTTGGGCCTCTGTATGTGGCCAAGCTGTGTAAAAGTCTCACACATGTGGTATTGCCATACTTGGGAGGAGTAGCAGAATGCATTTTGGGGTGTCAGTTTTGCTATGTACATGTTATGTGTTGAAAATACACATATGCCTCATAGATTATATGTTGGGGTGTTAGCTTTCCAAAATAGGGTAATTTTGTGGGCGTTTCCATTGACCTGGTGCTCCAGGGCCTTCAAAAGTGTGATAAGTTGTCATCAAATGAGATGTGCAATTTATCCTCGTAGAATGCCTGACGGTGCTACTTGTATGTTAGACTTCTGTATGTGACCAGGCTGTGTAAAAGTCTCACACATGTAGTATCACTATACTCAGGAGGAGTAGCAGAATGTATTTTGGGGTGTCATTGCAAGTATACATATGCTGTGTGAGAGAAATAACTTGTTATGACAATTTTGTGAAAAAAATAATAATTTTCCCAAGAATTGTGGGAAAAAATTACAACTTCACAAAGCTCACCACGCCTCTTTCTAAATACCTTGGAATGTCTGCTTTCCAAAAGGGGGTAATTTGGGTGGTATTTATACTTTCTTGGCTTGTTAGGGTCTCAAGAAATGAGATAGGCCTTCAGTGCATCAGGTGTGATAATTTTTCAATGATTTGCACCATAACTTTTAGACACTATACAGTAACTTTCACACAGACCAAATAATATACACTTATTTGGGCTATTTTTACTAAAGATATGTAGCAGTATACATTTTGGCCCAAATTTATGAAGAAAAATGTTTTATTTGCTAAATTTTACAATAGAAACTAAACAAAAATGTTTTTTTTCAAAAATGTATCTGTTTTTCGCTTATATTGCAAAAAATAAAAAACCCAGCAGTAATTAAATACCACCAAAAGAAAGCTCTGTTTGTGAGAAAAAAAAATGATACAAATTTGGTTTGGGTGGAGTGTAGCATGAGTAATTGTCATTCAAAATGGGAGAGCGCTGAAAGCTAAAAATTGGTCTGGTAAGGAAGGGTGTATAAAAGTCCTGTATTGAAGTGGTTAAATGATCAGATTTTGTTGTTGGAAAATTTTAGATCCAGCTCTCAAACTTTGTTGGAAAGTCTGACGAAAAAAGTCCGATGGAGCCCACGCACGATCGGATTTTCCGACAACACGATCCGATCGCATATTTTCTGTCGGAAAGTCCAACTGTCTGTACAGGGCATTAGACTGAATAATTGGGGCGGTATATTTTTTTTATTTTGTAAGATAGAGAACAGACAATACTTGTGTTTTTCCAGGTCACACTCCACACTCCCCAGAATTGATCTGATTCTGCGGAATGAGGAGGCATTATTTATGGTAAAGAATGTAAGATACATGACAAGAGGCCTTTTGGATCACTTGCCGATGACAGCATCAGTAGAACAAGGGTAGAGTAATGGCCCCAGGGAGTGTAATATAAGCCCTTTCTGGATGGAACTGATGGGTGAGCCAGACGAGCTATTAAGGTGGTTGTAAACCCTTTTTTTTGGACTTCTACCTATAGGTAAGCCTTAGTCTAGGCTTACCTATAGGTAGTGGAAATACCTCCTTAAACGTGCACAATTTAGGAGATATTTCACTTGTAGTCCACCGATAAAGTGAACGGTGCATGCGCGGGGAAGAAACAAAACTCTGTGCCATTTCTTCCCTAGTGTGTGCTGCTACTTTGCGCATTTTCGGGAGTGACGTCATGCAGCTCTGGCGAATAACAGTGACGGAGTCCATGGCCCGGAAGGAAGAGGGGCTTGAAGATGGATGCTGCCTACACAGGGGACATTGCTGGATTCTTTTGCAGGTAAGTGTCACATAATGGGCTAGTATGCGATGCATACTAGCCCATTATGCTTTAAGAGAATATGTTGAGTTGATTTAAATAGAGGTACCTCAGAGGGGGAGGTATGGGATACCTCAAAGGCTTTCCTTCGAGGTATAATGTCAAAAATCAAAAAAGGGACCAAGGATTGGGAAAAGGTAGCAATAATGGAAGAACAATATATGTTAATTATCCAACACCTGCTAGACTCAGGGCCTGGTCAGATGAATAGCAGAATTATCAGTTAATGATGCTTAGGAAAGTGGAGAATAAACAACTTTTTCAGAAATAGCTTACCTTTGGGGAGGGGGAAAGTGTTGGGGAAATGCTGGCCTATTTTGTTCAGACAAATTCACCCACTTATGTGGTCCCCACAATTAGCATAGGGGAGGGTAGTTTATCCTCCCATACGCCAGAAATAGTGGACAAGTTTAGAGAAAACTATAAGGATTTGTATAGCTCCTGGCAGGAGGAAATGGGGGAGGAAATATATGTATTTTTTAGGGGCCTAGTAATCCCTGTTCTCTCCGAGACAGATAGGGAGGATTTGCACTTACCCATAACAATTACAACAGGCCACACGAGAGATGGTGGGGCCAGAAATCCCCAGGACCTAATGGCCTCCCGGCCGAGACATATTGGCACTATGGGAAGGTGTTGTTCCCTGAGCTGCCGTCGGGTCTTGACTTGGTCGGTGATGAAGAGAGAGCTCACCTCATTTATGATGGAATCCACTATAGAATCCATTATAGAAGTGATACACAAGGAGGGTAAAGACCCACTTAATACATCTTTATATAGACCTTTTTATTGAGTATGGATTTAAAAATTCTTGCAAAGGTTGTGGCAGCCAAATTTAATAAAATTATACAGAAACTTGTCCACCCTGGCCAGTCAGGATTTATACCTGGTAGATCTACTAGCACAAACATAAGGCGGGTATACCTCGACAGATGGGGATGGAGACAGGGCTATTTTGTCCTTGGATGCCACCAAGGCCTTCGATAGCTTTGAATATCAATATCTGTGGAGGGCCCTTGCAGGATTTCAACTTGACCCGACTTTTATCAATTGGGTAAAAATGCTGTATAAAATGCCAGTAGCAAAAGTAAAGCTGAATAATGAATATTCTGAAAAATAAAGGGGAACGACGCAGGGATGCACTTTGTCATCCCTGCTCTTTGCCCTCGCAACTGAACGTATGGCAATAGCCCTTAAGTCATCCCCTGAGGTAGGAGGATTTAGAATGGGAGTAGTGGAAGAAAAAATAGCATTATATGGGGACAATCTGCTACTATTCTATATTATATGCAGACCTCCGTCTCAAAGGCCATGGATATTATTAAAGATTTTAATCATCTTTCTGGGCTAACTATAAACTGGGAAAAAAGTCTGTATTGCTACCTGTGGATCACTTAGAGGGCCCTCTCCCGGAGGAGGCTGACCAGAGTCAAACAGTGGATAAAATGAAATATCTGGGAATAAATATTACAAAAGATCCTAAACACTATATTACGGATAACATTGTCCAACTTCCAGTTGAATTTAGGAGAAAATTAAAATATGGAAGCGGCTCTCACTATCTGCAGCATAGAGATGTATTCTAATTAAAATGCTATGGATGCCGCAGCTTCTGTATGTATTGCATAATTCCCAAGTATGGGTGTACAAAAAGGGGTTTCAAAAGATAGATACTATTTTTAGAGAACTGATTTGGAAGGGAGGCCCGGCAAGAATCCACCTGCGTACTTTACAAATACAAAGACAGGATGGAGGAGTAGCACCCCATTGGAGCTACTTTTTAGCATCACAACTTCAGTATATGGGAGGGTGTAATAGGCTGGAAGGGGGGGGGGGATTCGGGGAGGGGAATGCTGCTACAGAACACCCCACATAGTTCAATGATAGAAGCTTTGGAGGCAGGCTCTTTCCCTTCTAAGCTTCCCAGCTTAAGACTGATGATGAGAATATGGGACACAGCAAATGTATTGTTGGGGCATCGGGGATTCATGATTCATAATTTTATATATATATATAATATATATACACACACACACACATATATACACACAGAGCCTGGGGGTACAGAAGGCCCATGATGTAGGAGGGGTACAAGATGTGGGAAATATAACTTAAGCACAGTGGAATAGAATCCTGAAACTTGCACTGGTGTTCTCACTCTTTCCCTCCCAGAGGATGTCACTTTTTTTTTTTTTATTATATAGAGCTTATTATATCCCACACAAGCTTTTTTTTGTTTGGCCGTAGATCGGATGCTAGCTGCCCTTGATGTGGGGAAGCAGAGGGGGGCCTAATCCATATGTTCTGGAGGTGCCAGAAGTTGTTTCGCTACTGGAGAGAGGTACTGGGAATTATAGACCGGGTATTTGGGGGGCCCCCAAAACTGAATGTTAAGCTTTGTGTCCTAGGCTTGGTAGAGGGAGAGGGAAATCCTGGAAGTACTCAAGGTGAGAATGAGGGATTAAAAATGAGAAAGGAATTCCATGTACAAAGGCAGGGAAGATGGGGGGTGGGGGGGAAGGGTAGTGGTGCCAATAACTAAACATGAATGGTATAAGGATAATAAAAGATAGAATGTGACATCCTGCTAACTTTTACGTTTACGTTTACCATTTTACTCTTGCGCTCTCTTTTTTTGTTCACTAATGTGGATTGGTGGGGGGAGGGGAGTGGGTTGTTTGTATGGTAAGATGTTTAGAATGAAAATGTTTCAATAAAGATTATAAAGTAACAAAAAAGAAATAAATAAAAAAGGGAGATGCATTCTACTATTTGAAAGAATTAAAGGAAGTCATAAAGTAAGTAAAGTTCAGACTTCTTGGATCAATATCCTAGCCAGGTAACGAGTATATGCAGAAGGAAACAATCAGAAAGAACAAACCTCATATTTCTTTCAGCGCAGGTTTCCCTTACATATCCACAGACCCTCTTTTCTAATGAAAAATCCCAACTAAAAGCACAGTGATAGGCTGTTAAAATGGTTTTGGAAACCGATGACTTAACACTAAAAGGAAAAAGATCCTGATGAAAAAAAAAATGGGATTTCCCTGAAGTTGTGTTTAAAAGAAATCTGCCTGCTAAGCACTAAATAAGAAGAAATGTCTTTAAAACTCCTTGGAGCTGGTAAGCTGCCATCAAACTATCCAGTGCCAAAAGAATTGCTGGCCCGATTTCAAAATGACATGCTCAGTGTGTCCTGTATTGGCTCAGTAAAATGGATGAAGACGGTGCATGGATCTTGCTTTGTTTGCGTTTCATAGCCTGGTAGCATGCAGCCACAGGGGTTTGATATTAATGATCACTTGCTAACATAACAGTCACAACCTAACATTTAAATGTATACAAAAAGGTGTGGCCCGATTTGTACAAATCATCTACATTCTTTTTGCAACAAACCTTTATTTACATTTTCACATTAAAAGGATTCATTCACATGGACGGTGTCCATTTCAGTTGGCAGGAGATCTATGAATAGATGCTCTGCTGAATAGGAGCAGAATGGAATGGATGCCACATTTGTGAGATTCATGTCCATTCAGAATTCTGCTCCAGTCTGAGACTGGAGCATAACAGACCCTTGTTAGGCCTTTAGACAGGTAGATGTAAATGGATGCACCTTTGATCTGTCATATTTAGGTCTAAAAAAAAAAAAAAAAAAAAAAAAAAAAAAAGGGGGGGGGGGGGGAGAATATAAAGGAATATGAAAATCTGGACAGCGGCACATCCCTAGGTATATGCAGTTGTCCAGATCTTTTTGTATTCCTAGTTGTAAGCTGAGCCGGCACTCCTACTTTTAGGGCCTGCAGTGGTGCTTCTGTTTCTATCCATAGATTCAAGTAGAACTGTAGGCCAAACCTTTTTTTCATTTTGGATAGAGCAAGGAAGGGTTATAACTGAAAGGAATGTAGATTGTCTAGGGGTGTTTTTTTTTCCTATTTTATTTCAATAGGTTTTTATTGTGTTAATAAGATAGCGGTACAGCAATGATGTATAAACTGAAACAGGTTCACAACTGCAGTGAAGGTACAGAGTTAACATTCAATTGAAACAGCAAATGTCTCATACACATTGAGTAACACTTAGCAAGTAAACGTAGAAAAGGTGGCTGAACCTGCCCTAAAGCTTGGCTTGTACCACCTAGAAACAGTAAACGAGGGGGGGGGGAGTGGGAGTGGGAAAGGGGGTAGTCACCATCTCATAGCATGCCCAAGGTAATGATCATTAGTCAGTTTATATACCTCTGATCTCAGTTAACATTTTCAAACCTTGACTGTACATTTAGGGTTGCATAGCCATATGTTCCACTTGTCTCTAAACTGTGCGAATGAAAGGCCCGAATTATTCCAGAGTCTCGTAATTGTAAGTTTAGCACCAAAGAATAAATGAGTCGCTACTACTCTGATATTGGGTGGCAGCTCTTGTATAGTCAAATGCAAGAGTGCCAGTTCAGGACTTGGGGCTATGTGCCTGCCTCTTATGTCTGAGAGCAAGGAGAAGATTTTGTTCCAAAATGATCTCAATGATATGCATGACCATAATACATGAAACAGGGTACCTGATTCTCAGCAGTTCCTCCAACAGAGGGCTGAGTGAGAGGGATAGAACTTAGAGAGTTTAAATAGTGTGAGGTACCATGAATGTACTACTTTCTGGTACATTTCCCATGAATTCGCACAGCTAGATGAGGCATAGGTGATAGAAAAAGTTGTTTCATCAAAGGATTTACCCAGAATCCCTTCCCATTTCATAATGATGGTGGGTTTTGAGGGGGAATTTTGCGTATTAAACAGCATATAAAATAGGGAGATCCCTTTCAGGGGAGTTTTAGGAAGAATGTAAGAATTGCAGCAGGTACCTCTATATTTAAGGGTAAGGGACATTTATGAAGGAAAGTTCTGATTTGTAAGTAAGTGAACTGCACCAGTGGTGGTAGGTTGTATTGGGAAGAAAGATCAGCTAACGTATGTATTGAAGTCCCGTTGTATAGGTCTTCAATTAGGGTAATTCCTCTAGTCTCCCATATTCTCAGGTCAATATGTGGTATAAAGTGGTAAAGAACAGATAGTGGGACAGGGGTTTTGCATAATGACCCTTTTTCTTGGGTTAGGAGGGGCAATTCTTGCCACGTCTTAATGGATGTCTGCACTGTTGGAATTGGTGTAGTTGGGGGTGGGGCTCCTAATTTAAAAGCAATTAAAGCAGTTCTAAGATTCTTATGCAGAATCATGCTAGATTCCATGAGCGCTCACGTTTTATATTTAGGAGGTGTCCACCAGTGTTTGAGTTGATCAACGACACAAGCTTTGTGGTATGCTCTAACATTGGGGACTCCCATCCCACCCAGTTTCCTGTGTCTAATCATAGTGTTGAGCGAGCATCGTGGAGGTTTATGGTTCCATATGTACTGTGTGAAGAGCTTTAGAATAGATGTGATAAAATTACTGGGCAGTGGGCAGAGGGATAGGGAGAGTGAAAAATAGGTACAGCAGTTTTGGTAATAGCAGCATTTTTTAGAGACGCTATTCTCCCTGCAGTGGATAGATCTTGCTTTTCAATTGAGATAGCTGTTGGGGAAGGGATTCCAGGAAAGGCTTGTACTTGTGTTTATAAAGTTGTGAAGTATGCGGTGTCAGATTGATACCTAGATAGGGTAGAGGTCCACTGGAAGGGAAAGGTTCTAGTCAAGGTCAATTGTAATGAGGGAGGGATATTGAGACCTAAAAATTTGGGATTTTGTAGCATTAAGTTTGTAATAGGATACTGAACTGAATTCCTCCAAAAGTGTCAGTTATACCTGTAGGGATGTGACGAGATTAGAGAGTGTAAGCATAACATCATCCGCGAAGAGACTGATTTTATGTTCAACCCCCAACGAGAAGATGCCTGATATGTTAGAATGCGTTCTAATCCTTTCTGCCAACGGTTCCATGAGAAGGGTAAAGATTATGGGTGATCGTGGGTACCCTTGTCTAGTTCCGTTGGTTATGTGGATAGATTTGGAGGTGATACCCGAGGAGAGGACCGTGGCGGAGGGGGTAGAGTAGAGGGACAATATAGCAATTTTCAACCACCCATGAATACCGAATGCTTCAAATACAGCGGTAAAGTATCCCCAGTGGACCCTATCGAGCGCCTTCTCTGCATCCAAGGAAAGGAGCAGAGAAAGCGTTCGAGAGGTCCCGGCCCAGGCAATTAAATTGATGAGCTTTCTAGTACCATTCGGGGCTTGACGATCTGGGAGAAAGCCCACCTGATCAGGGTGTATGAGACTAGGTAGGATACGTTGTAGTCTAATCGCTAGCAATTTGGCATAAATATTTACGTCTCTATTGAGACGTGAAATAGGCCTGTAATTAGTAGGGTTGTTGGGGTCCTTACCTGGTTTAGGAATAGTTACTATTACAGCTCTCAGCATTTCAGGTGGGAAGGATCCAGAGGAGGAGGCAAGACCAAAAACCGCTTGTAGGGATGGGGCAATTTCATTTGAAAGGCATTTGTAGTACACATTAGAGAATCCATCTTCTCCTGGAGATTTATGATTTGGGAGTGTTTTTATAATTGAGGATATTTCCTGGGCAGTAAACGGTTGGAAAATAGATTGGAGTTGGTCCTTAGTTAGGCTAGGGAGCTGCACTTTAGTTAGGAATTCATCAATAAGCTCCTGTGTTGGTTGTGGGGTAGTGTTGTCGCTGCGCAGATCATAAAAGGGATTGGTAGTACTCAGCGAAAGTGTTGGCTAGGTCTTTGGGATTATAAAGGGATTTTTGGGCTGCTTAAGGGCTGTTACGGTCCTTTTAAGCTGTTTTGTTTTGACTGTCTTGGCTAACCAGGCACGAGCCTTGTTATGCAGACCATAATAGTTGGCCTGAAGATATTTCAGGTGGTTCTCAAATTTGTACTTTAAAAGTGATCGTAAATGCTGCCTGTCCTGGAGGATATCGTGTGTTAAGCTATGGGAAGGGTTGGCTTTGTTTTTTTCTTTAGTTGCTATGGATTTGAGCAGGTCGTCAATTTGCCTCATCCTCTGTTTCCTAGCTTGGGAAGCTAACTTAATTAGTATCTCTCTCATATATAATTTGTAGGTACACCATAATGAGAATCGATTGATCTCCTGGGTGTCATTGAACTGAAAAAAGTTATGGTGTTCCTGTACAATCTTTTGGTACAATTCCTTGTTCTGCAGGAGGAGGAGTTATTAAGCCTCCATAAAGGAGGAGGAGAGTTACATAGTTGATCGTCGAATGCTAGCGTAATTGAGGCTTAATACGACCAAGAAATTGTACCAATGTCAGCACTGAGAACATTTTGTAATGATCTCTTGTCAGTTAAGAAAAAGTCTATACGAGAGTAGGAGGCATGAGCTGCCGACAGAAAGGTAGGCTTGCATAGAAGTGGAGCTATGGTTTGCGCAGGTCTTTTCGAAGGGGTGCTAGGGTCCATCTCTAGGTGAGGGGCAACATTAAAGTCTCCTCCAATTAACATGGTACCTTGCCGTACCTCCAGTGCTTTAGTGAGAAGGGGGGCTAAAAACCTCTGTTGCTGTACATTAGGGGCATAGATGTTAACAAGTGTGAAGATTGTTTGGTTCAGTTCACAAATAAGGATGAGGTATCGTCCCTGGGGGTGTGCAATAGTGTCAATGTGGCGGAACTTAATCGAGTCTCTAATGGCGATGAGAACTCCGCATGTCTTTTTCGGGCTATTGGCCATGTATAGATGGGGAAAGTTCTGGAAGTGTAAGCGTGGGCATTTGTTTGTCGCAAAATGCATTTCCTGCACAAAAATTAGGTCTGCCTTGAGGGATCAGGCTTCCTTTAAAAGGGGAGCACATTTACAAGGGCTATTGAGGCCCTTGGCATTAAGGGACATGATCTTCAGAGGCATGATTGATGATGGGTATAGGCTATGGCATTGTCGCCTATTAGACCGATATATGAGAGAGAAACATAAAATGCGTACCTGGAGGGTAAGGAGGGTAGTATCTCAGAGATAGGTTCACTGGTAGCTGAGTGGAACAGGGCGGACTCTTTCAGTGTAGTGGGCGTAGGTACCACGTGCTGGTGTAGCAGCTTGGTTGTCAGAATGTTGTCAGTTGTAGTTGGGGCTGACCTTCTTCATGTTCAGCTGTCCGAGCAGTGACTAGCAGGGTGTGGAGGGTCAGGACTGAGGGTAGACAGGGAGGAAACAAAAACAACATAATAAGAAATTCCTGGCAATGCAATCACATGGGCAGCAAAAGCTGCTACAACCTTGAGGGCAAGTGAATGAGCAGTTCAATGCACTAAACCAGCAACAGGTGGGATTCCCAGAAGCATAAGTGAGTTCCTAACCTCAGGTCAGAGCTAAGGTAATTGGGACAGATAGCGACTGTTGTTACAGATGCTGGGACTGCTTTAACTCCAATCAGGTTGTAGGTGCTCAGGAGTAGGCGGAGCAGGGAGCTGTGCATCTGGTGGGAGGAGTTGCCACTGTTTAAACAGGTGAATACTTTTGTCCACACTGTAGATGGGGTATGTTTTACCATTCCAGGTAACCAGTAGTTTGGTAAGGAAGTGGTAGATAATGCTGTTGCACAGAATTTTGGTAAACGGATTTAGTTTCTTCCTATTCATAGCTGTCTGTTGCGATATATCGGTGAATAGGGAAATTTCCATAAATTCCTCTGGAACAGCTGGGCTTTGTTTGGCTGCTGCCATGACGCGTTCCTTCACATGGTAGTAGTGGATGCGTGCCAAAGTATCTCTGGGCGCGGTGTCAGGGAGGAACTTGGGTTTGGGTATGCAATGCACTCTGTCAACGCAAAGTTCAATGTCACTCATGGTCGGAATTAACGCCTTCATGAGGCGCTGTACAAAATTGGTGAGCTCATTGGGGGGTACAGTTTCAGGAATGCCTCTAAATTTTATATTATTTCTTCTGGAGCGGTCCTCCAGATCAGCTATTTTATTTTGGAGGCGTCGGATCTCAGAGTCTTGGTCAGTGTATGCATCTACTAGGTCATTATGTGCCGCATACAATTCCACCATCTTAGTTTCCAAGAGATGTATTTTACCAGTGTGGGACTGCACTACCTCATTTAAGGGGCCAACCATGTCAGAGAAGCCATTGTGCAGGGTTCTCCTGAGGGAGAGTAGCATGTTCTTCATTGTGTTCTCCGATATAGGCTTATCCGTAGCCAGGAACATATGAGGGCCTCCTGAGGCTTATCCTGCAGTGCAGCCTGTGTTGCGGCCTGCTGCAGCTTGGGGGGAGAATGTATCCTCTACCCTGTGCTGCCTAGATTTTGCTGGGCTCCATGTGGTGGGAGTAGAAGGGGGGGGGGGGAAGAGAGCTCCCCTGGCTCCTCAGACAGTGTGGCAGACTGTCTCCCTGAATCTGCATGTGCTGGCCGAGATCGGTGTGCTCCGTTCTTGGTGGGACCGGCGACATGTTGCCTTCCTTGTGGAGGGGGCCGCCGGGTAAAAGTTAGTAAGCCTGTGCGGCAGTTTACCTGATTTGCGGCATTTAGACATGGCTCCGGTGCAGTCCCGCTGAAGTCCACGGTGTGTGGAGCTGGTTTGTGGCGCTGGATGTCCCTATCTTTCCCCGCTGTGAGCCGCTGTATCTGTGAGGCCGCCGGAGATCCGGATCAAGCGGCCATTACGTTCGCCGGCTGGACACGCCCCCAGGGGTGTTTTTTTTATACCCTCGATACCTCTGGTAAGATGTGACGTTCAATACCCACAGGCCTGTGAGATTAGCACATTGAGACAATGACTCAAGACAACAAAGTCTCTCCGAGCAAAACTAATCTTTATTCTTTGGTGTGAATATTTAAAGGGGGCTTTCAGAAAGTACCGCTCTTTGAATGTGTCATACAAATTATCCAATCATATACAAGTACAGTATATGATAAAAGTAAAACTAATGATTTCTCAAAAATCATGTGCTTTTTCAAGAAAAAAAAACAACTAAAGAATATAGCAGTAACATGGAAAATGAAACTAGATTAGCAAAACTTAAAAAATATCCCATTTTGGAGATTTCCCTTTACTTCCTGTCCCATAGCCAAACAGGAAGTCAGCGGACATTCATGCAGATTAAGAATCTCTTGGGGAACCCCAGAACTAGTGTACCCATTGGAAGATTTACCCTCTATTACCGTATATACTCGAGTATAAGCCGAGATTTTCAGCCTCTTTTTTGAGGCTGAAAGTGCCCCCCTCGGCTTATACTCGAGTCATCGCTGTCTGCCCGCTCGATCAGCGTGTCGAGCAGACAGACAGCGGCCATTCTGATTCAAAAGCCGCGCCTCCGGCTCCCCCTTCGCCTGTGATAGGCGGAACACTGAATTTCCCAGCAGCCTGTGTTCCGCCTATCACGGACTTCGTATCATCCTCGTACTACGGACGAGGATGATACGACGTCTGTGATAGGCGGAACACAGGCTGCTGGGAAATTCAGTGTTCCGCCTATCACAGGCGAAGGCGGCGGCGCAGCTTTTGAATTTTACAATGGCCGCCGACGAACGAAGAGGGCACGGGACGGAGGCAAGGCACAGGACGGCACGGCACGGGACGGGACGGGACGGGACCGGAGGCAAGGCACGGCGGCGAGGCACGGCGGCGAGGCACGGCGGCGAGGCACGGAGGCAAGGAGGCTCGGCACGGGACGGAGGCTCGGGACAAAGGCTCAGGACACAGGTAGGCTGGACACACACACACACACACACACACACACACACACACACACACACACACACACACACACAGGGATGGATGGATGGATGGAGACACACACACACAGGGATGGACGGACACACAGGGATGGACGGACACACAGGGATGGACGGACACACAGGGATGGACGGACACACACACAGGGATGGACAGGCATGTCTTACCCTCGGCTTATACACGAGTCAATAAGTTTGCCAGTTTTTTTGGGGGTAAATTGGGGGCCTCGGCTTATATTCGGGTCGGCCTATACTCGAGTATATACGGTACTTTTCTATTGATAAACACAAAAATTTGCGATTTTCTTTACTTTCACTTTCAATGATAATGGTAAGCAGGACAAAATGAGAGGGCGAATCTCCCTAATGGGGGCACAGACCGCAATTAAAACTGACAGGGGTTCTAGTCCCTCTTTAAACAAGTTTTGCCTTTGGTTATACTTTAATAATGCACTTCTGTTCAGATCTTCCTGAAAAATTGACAAGTGGAACTGAATGAAACAATTGTGTGGAAGGGGCTTTCAGGATCTATAAAGCGGAGTTCCGGCCAAAATATGACTTTTAAGATAAAAAATACCACTAGAATACTCAAGCCTTGTGCAATGTAACAAAAGTATGCTGTAAACTGCCCAGTTTTCTATTTGTGCAGCAACGTTTTCTTACTTTGTAAAGTTCCTGCACAGTGCGCCATCTCCAGTGTGGGAATCTGAAGTCACAGTGTCCTAATTCCTGGATACTGTGCATGCTGGCTACCCAGCATGCACCTGCAGATCTTGCGCATGTGCAGTGTGGTACAATCTTGGTCAGCTTGCCATGCCAAGCTGACCAAGATTTTCCATAGACACACATGTTAAATATTATGGGAGCAGTGCTATGCCAGGCTGACCAAGATCTCCCAGAAGCCAGTGCAAAACCGGAAATGACTTCCACAGCCGCAGGGGGAAGGAGGAAGTGAAATTAGATATAGGCTTAAATTAGGTAAGTGAATAGAAAAAAAAAAAATAGTCAATTTTAAGAATGCAATTTAGTGTTGCATGGTGAGGAGTGAAAAATATGGGTGAAACTTGCATGCATTGTATACATTGGGGGTTATTTACTAAAGGGAAATCCACTTTGCACTGCAAGTGCATTTGAAAGTGCACTGAAAGTGCACTTGGAAGTAAAGTTGCTGTAGATCCGAGGGGGACATGCAAGGAAAATAAAAAAACAGCATTTTAGCTTGCACATTATTGGATGATAAAATCAGCAGAGCTTCCACTCATTTCAGATCTACCTCTTAGATTTAGAGCGACTGCACTTCCAAGTACATTTTCAAGTGCACTTGCAGTGCAGTGCAGTGCAAAGTGGATTTGCCTTTCGTAAATAACCCCCATTGTGTGAAAGGGTTGATTGCAATAAAAACTGTTTCATACCACAGACTGGGTGTCAGTTTTGGTCATCTGCCACAATCTGTAAATTATGTGGCTTGGTCTGTTTAAAGCAAACGTTTATTATACGTTTTTGGTGGGGATATGGGATGATACACATTAGTTATACAGCATGTAATGGCATGCATCCCATTGCCTCAAGGTGTCTGCTACAAATCTGTCTCCCAAAACTGTCTTTCGGTGCTGTGCCTTGGCTATGTAAAAAAATTGTGCGGCTGGTGCTCAAAATATTTTTTTTTTTTGAGAGGAGGTGCAAACAAACTGAAAAATACTCAAGAAAAAAAAATATCATTAATTGCAGCCTCACTGTGCCCATCAAATGCAGCCACTTGTGCCCATCCTATGCAGCCACTAGGGATGAGCTGAACACCCCCGGTTCGGTTCGCACCACAACCTGCGAACAGACCTAAACTTCACGTGAACTTTAGAACCCTATTAAAGTCTATGGGAAACGAACGTTCTAAATCAAAAGTGCTAATTTTAAAGGCTTTTTTGCAGGTCCCCAAACACTTTTTATGACAATAACTTGCATATAAGCCTTTAAAATTAGCACTTTAGATTTCTCCCATAGACTTTTACAGGGTGTTCCGCAGAATTAGAATTTTCCACGAACACCCCAAATTGTTCGCTGTTTGGCGAACAGGCGAAAAGGCAATGTTCGAGTCGAATATGAGTTTGACTCGAACTCGAAGCTCATCCCTAGCAGCCACTTGTGCCCCATCAATGGCAGCCACTGTTCCCCATCAAATGCAGCCAGTTGTACCCATCAAATGCAGCCAGTTGTGCCCAATACGGATGAGCCGAATATACCCCCCCGTCTGGTTCGCAGCACAACATGCGAACAGGCAAAAAAATTAGTTTGAACACGCAAACACCATTAAAGTCTATAAGACGTGTTTGGGGACACAGGTCCTGCCCCAGGGTACGAGTATCAATGCAAAAAAACTGCAGTTTTTTTCGGGAGCAGTGATTTTAATAATGCTTAAAGTGAAACAATAAAATGAAATATTCCTTTAAATATCATGCCTGGGGGGTCTCTATAGTATGTCTGTAAAGTGGCACCGTTTTTCCGTGTTTAGAACAATACCACAGAAAAATGACATTTCTAAACGAAAAAAGTAATTTAAAACTGCTTGCGGCTGAAATGTATTGTTGGGTCCCGGCAATATAGATGAAAAATCTTTGAAAAAAACAGCATGGGTCCCCCCACAGTCCATTACCAGGCTCTTTGGATCTGGTATGGATATTAAGGGGAACACTGTACCCACATTTAAAGAAAAAATGGTGTGAGGGTCCCCCAGGCACTACGTATATACTCTGAACAGCAGTATATATACACACTATACGGCCTGCCCTATATACTCTGCAGAAAATTGGGCCTTTGGTGTTGGTGGAGGTGGTACCAGAACACTGTAAGCCCTCACATAGTTAATCTTGTTGGGCGCAGGAACTGGCCCTGCTGTCAAATATAATAGAATGATTTGGAATTATATGCCCCTGTTAAAACAGGGGCAGAAAAATTGGGCCTTCAGTGGTGGCGGTGCCACAACACTGTAACCCCTCACAAATAATCTTGTTGGGTGCAGGAATAGGCCCTGCGTTGAAACATTATATCAAAAATTGTAATTACATGCGCCTGTTAAACAGTGGCCAAAAAATTGGGCCTTGGGTGGTGGTGGTAGTGTCCTAAACCAAAAATATTGTTGTAAGCTAGCATAATCAAGATAGAGGAGGAATAGGGTAGTTAGCATAGGCAGTCTTCAAGGGATCCCACATCCATAGAAAATTCAATCGATTACTTCAGCATCGGGTGCTTGATAGTTGCTGATCCAAGACTAATTCGTTTTTATGAACGTGAGCCTACAAAGGAGTCTGTGGACAGGCACACTATGATCCATTACAAACTCTCCAGCAGCACTGAATGTGTGTTCAGAAAGAATGCTGGATGCAGGAGAGGCCAGTAGCTCAATTGCATATTGAGCAAGTTCTGGCCAGTGGTCCATCCTCAAGACCCAGTAACCCAGTGAATGCTCTGTTGGAAAGGTCTCCAAGTCTGCTCTTGCCCCTAGATATTCCTGCACCATGTAATGCAGACGCTGGCGATGGTTGCTTGAACCGACCAGAGCTTGGTGCTGAGGACTGAAACATTGTCTAAAGGCATCAGGCAGCCAGCCACCTTCTCCATCGCTCTTCCTCTGACTGAATGAAGCCTCAGCAAAAATGTTGTCCAGGACCAGGAAATTGCAACCTCCCAGAGTCTGGGATGGCATTGCACAAACCATTCAAGGCTTCCAGCATGAGTTCTGCAACCTTACCTTTGTAACGTGGATGAAGAAGGGTTGCCAGCCAGTAATGATTCTTCTCCTTGATACCACAAATCCTAGAGTCTTTTTGCAGAATCAGGGAGGCCATGTACGTTTGCAGAGGCATTCAATTCTGAGTCCTCTTGGTCACTAAGAATCACATAATCCGTAACAACCTCCTCCCAGCCACGTAAAACTCCTTGGGTTTCTGGGGACTGAAAACCATCCCTTGAAGTCTGTTGCTGAGTTTTATCCTCCACGTCCATGCTGAAACAATCCTCCTCCTCCTCTTCCTGGAATGCAGGAATGCTATCTGGATAAAAGCGGCCTTGAGGAGGGAAGTCCTTCTCTTCCTCCCGCCGTTCTGCCTCAAGTGCCCTGTCCATTATTCCACAAAGCGTGTACTCCAACTGGAAGACTAGAAGGGACAGTGTCACTGATGCATGCATTGTCGCTGCTTGCCATCCTTGTGGCCTCCTCAAATGGTGACAGGGCAGTGCATGCATCCTTGATCAGCAGCCACTGGCGTGGCGAAAAGAAGCCAAGCTCCCCTGACCCTGTCCTGGTGCCATACTTGCATAGGTACTCATTGATGGCCCTCTGCTGCATGTGCAGCTGCTGCAGCAATGCCAAAGTTGAGTTTCAGCTGGTGGGCATGTCACAAATGAGACGGTTGGTGAGCCGATTGTATTCCCTTTGAATGTCAGGCAGCCAAGCACCGGCATTGTATGACCAGAGGAAATGACCACAGACTTTTGTGGCCTGCCTCAGGAATCCTGTAAGCCTAGGTACCTGCTCAAGAACCACTGAACCACCAAATTCAAGATGTGTGCCAAACATGGAACATGGATCAAGTGTCCCTGTCGGAGGGTAGAGAGAAGGTTGATGCCATTGTTGCATACAACCATTCCAGCTGAAGCTGGCATGGCATGAACCACCTCTGAGCCTGCCCCTGCAGAGCTGACAGAATCTCTGCCCCAGTGTGGCTCCTGTCCCCCAAGCAGACCAACTCAAGCACCACATGGCATCTTTTTGCTTGACTGCTTGAGTAGCCCCTTGAACGCTTATGGAGTACTGCTGGTTCAGAGGACAAATCTGCAGAAGAGGCTATAGAGGAAGAAGGAGTGGAGGAGAGAGCTTTGGCAGAATCACCACCAGCATTTTGGGGGTGTGGTGGTGGAACAAGCTCCAACAAAACTAAACCCTGTCCTGCATCCTTCCCAGCTGCCAGCAGAGTTACCCAGTGCACCGTGAAGGAAAGGTAATGTCCCTGCCCATGCCTGCTGGACCATGAGTCAACAGTAATATGCACCTTACTGTTGACCGCCCTGTCCAACGAGGCCAAAACATTGCCTTCCACATGTCGGTAGAGAGCCGGAATGGCCTTTTGTGAAAAGAAATGGGTTTTGGAACCTGCCACTGAGGTACAGCACACTCCACATATTCATGAAAGGGGGCAGAGTCCACCAATTGAAAAGGCAGCAGTTGCAGTGCTAGCAATTCGGTTAAGCTAGCATTCAGATGCTGAGCATATGGATGGCTGGGAGCAAATTTATTTTTATGGTTCAGCAACTGGGGTAGAGAAATTTGCCTGCTAAAATTAGATGGTGGTGTACTACTAGCAGATTGGCTGCAAGTACTTGGGACACCTATTGCTATACCTTCATTCCTCTCAGTGCAGGTTTTTGAGAGGACTGGAGGTATAGTGGGGTTGGAGATCCCAGCTTAGGCGCAAGAAGAAGTTTGCCTTTTTCTTTGATGTGGGTCTTTCAAGTGCTGTTGCCAATGGTCTGCATGGCAGGTCGTCATATGTCTGGTCAAGTATGTGGTAACAAAGCGTCTGCTGTTCTGGTCACGCTTGATCCGCTTCAGACATAGGTTGCAAACAGAAATGGTGCAATCTGCTGCACACGTTGCGAAAAAGGCACACACCAAGGAACTTTTAAAAGTCAGCAAGGAGTCAGCAGAGCCCTGCCCCTGCGGAGCTCTACGTGTGGTGCGATAGGCTGGCTGCCCTTAAGCTGCCTCCTAGAGGACATCCTGCCTTGTTGGAGTTGTGCCTCCTCCTCTCAGGCACCCAAGTAAAGTCAATGACTTCATCATCACCTCCCTCCTTGTCACTGGAGCAAACTGGAGCAGCTGGGGGAACACTACTGCCAGTTTCTTGTCCTTCTTGGGCACCTCCT